>NC_058106.1:6791010-9191010 GCF_914725855.1 Thunnus albacares | reverse complement strand
AAAGACACAGTCGAGGAGGAAGAAAAGGAAGTCTATTTTAAAGGAATGCTGACAGGAAAGCAGGGAATTTAAAAACCTTGACTAGGTAAACAGTGAATAATCAGACTTCTAATTAAAGGTGGTCTCAGGCTAGCCGGCCAGCTGACCCGAGTATGAAAGTGACATTTAGGAATAAAAAAAGAAAGAAAAAAAAAACGTAGCCAGGAAGATTTAATGAGAGAGAGTCTCTCCACTTCCCTCTCCCTGTGGGGAGTGACCTTTCCGACTCCCCAGTGACAACGTTCCCTCCAGATTTATTGGGCCTCTCCCTTGGCTGCACTGGAATAAAGAGAAGAGTTGCCTCACCATCCAGACGCTGACCTTTAATTTGACACAGGCGGGGACAAGCACGAGGCACGACGCCCCGGCCGACTAGCAGCATCAAATAGAAAACTGGACCCAGCAGTGGCAGAAATGAGTTGAAAGCCCAAGACCTTGTAGTGGCGCCTTTGTTGATAGACTTCATTTCCACCAGTGCTTTGTGTGCAGGATAAATGTGTGTGAGGTGAGTGTCATAGAGGCAAAGCATGAACACTAGGTATTCACAACCAGACACATGGAGGGATCAAAGGGAGCAGCAGAACAGGAAGTGAAGTTGAAATTACTCTGACAGGTCATCACCTAGCCATCAGTTGACTGTTGTCTTTCAGTGTTAATCACTGATACAAGTCACCTCGCCTCATGTTGGAAGTCATTAACAAATCTAAAAGGAATAGTTATATATTTGGGAAATACTCTCTTCATGAAAACGTCAATACACCTCTCTGTCTGGATGCTAAATATGAAGATACAGCAAGGACACAGTTAGCTAAGCATAACGAGCAGGGAAAAATAGCTAGCCTGACTCTGTTCAAAAGTAAATAAAATATGCCTACAAGCAACTCTAATGCTCATGAATTAACATGTGATATCGTGTTTTTATAATTTGTTTTTAAAAAACTTTTCTAAAAGATGTCAAGTTGTGGTTTTTAAGAGGGGTTGGAAAAGTGTGAGACAAGACTCCAGAAAGTCACTGCACCTTGCCAAGAAATAGTTCCAGCAGTAAAACCACAGTTTGTCATTTTTACATTTAATTTTTTAACAAATTAAACAAATTAGATATAACAGCTTTAGAGATGCTGGTACGTGGATTTTGTTATGTTTGGACAGAGCCAGTCTAGCAGGTTCTCCCTGCCTCCACTCTTAATGCTAAGCTAAGCTAACTCTAACTCTCAGCAAGAAAGCAAATAAGGACACTTCATAAAATGTCAAATTATTCCTTTAACGTCCGAGCCACAAGCATGCCATGACTCCCAGTGAAGCAGGTCAGGTTACGAAAAGGGGCAAATCCTGCATTGTGTGACGATTTTTTAACAGTGTGCCTCCTCTGCCTGCTTGACCAAGCAAAGCAAGGTCATATCATTACTTCCTCAGGCACTTGTGACTGTGCAAGCACAGGTAAGACTGAAATGGATCAGGCTACAATGAGCAATAAACAATAGCTAACCCAGTTCAGTCCCATTACCATGCTGAGATAATACACTTAATTCCTGTAAAATAAATCTCCGAAGCAGTGCGAAGAGATGATGCCCTGCAGTTTGATTACTGTATGAATGCATAACATAAGAGACACAACACAGAACCTTCAGTGGAACCAGTGTGTGTGTGTGTTTGTGTGTGTGTGTGTGTGGTCCAGGTATTCCCCATGTTGTGGGGATGTAAATCTGTTTACACAGTCATGTTGTGGGGACTCGTCTCCCATATGGTGTCAAAAAGCTAGTCCCCTTAACGTAAATCATTAATTTTAGGGTGAAGACTTGTTTAAAGTTAAGGTTAGTTTAGGGTTATGTTAAGTTTAGGGTAAAGGTTAGGGTTAGGCATGTGGTGGTTATGGTTAAGGTTAAGATAAGTCTCCAGGAAACGTCTATTGTTTTCCAGCCCAGTTTAGATGAAACTACGCCCACCTCCATATAACGGAAGCCTTGACGGCTGCGTTCCCATGGAAACCGCACTCACGCAGGTCCTGCAGATGAATTTACTGTTTATCAGACCACAAATGTGACAAGAATTAGCTAGATATTGTGCTATTTCCTAACTGTATTTTCAGTGGCTATCTGGTGTTTAGTAATGGGAAATGTTAATTCTGAAGGACTAGTTTGAGTTAAACATGGAGGCTGTATTATGTGTAGCTTGGAAAACAGCGATATGGGACACTGAATAATGAATTTAATATTTATCAGACCACATGGTATTTCGTAACTGTGGAATGCAGTCAGTTCAAAGGCCTTTAGTAATGTTAACTTATTGGCATGACAGCAACTGAAACAGTATGTGTCAATCTTACCACTCATGAAGTACAGGTTTTCCAAGGCTGTCAAAGTAATTGTCTTTGATAAAGACAGGCTGGGGGGTTTAAACTATTCACACAAACTATGCACCCATCTTGTACCTTTTATAGGAATAGATGACTATTTCTACCACATCTGCTGTTTCCATAAAGGGTGTCCCCCACTAAAGATCTTCAATCTTTCATTGATTAAAATTTTTATATGATACATGCAATATATTGATAGTTCACTTGTCCAAGTCCATCAAATCCATGATTACTGTTTATGGATGTGTTGTCACAAAATCCTAATGCATTATGCCAGGTTGTTCTGAAATCTACTTTCAAGTCATTCCAAGTTAATGTTATGGTCATTAACTTGTTGTTTTTCTCAGATCATCATCACTACTTTGCTATATTTTCTCAAAACATTTTGCAAGTTTTGTATTTTCAGGATTCTGATTCTGCTGCACAAGAAAAGGCCTCCCAAAAACTCAACATTTTAGAAATGAAGAAAGACTTCTACCAAACATTGTGCAGCAAGTGTTGTCCCCCAGGGCTGCGCTGGGCCTCTGCAACCAGACTGACTGAAAACAAGCTGGACAGAGAAGGCTGAAGAAAGATTTGCATTAAAAATTGCCTCTTGAATAGACAATAAAGTTTTTCTACTTTATTATTTTTTATCCTGATGTGATGGCAATAACTTATCAGTTTGTTTTTGTACATGGTTCCCTGTAAGAAACGTGAAAGTAATACTATACATTTGTGCATGAGCACGGTTTCCATGGGAACGCAGCCGTCCAGGCCTCTGTCGTTCAAGGCTTTCGTCATACAGAAGTGGGCGTGGTTTCATTGAAGAAATGATAAACGCTTCTAGAAAATGAATGTAAGTCAATATAATGTCCTCTGAAGTGATGGAAACACGACTCTGTGTATGTGTGTGTGTAACCTCAGTAAGAACCTTCTGAGGGAGATTAAAGCTTTCATACAATTACTATTATCTAAAGACATTTCACAAGGGCTCTTGTGAAATGTTCCAACTGCCGATCAGATGTCACAGAGAGCGAATTTCTGACACAATGACTACAGCAAAATGAGATACATCTGCAGAAACATAGCGACTACTGAAAGCGATTTTTTAAAGGTATAAGTGGGAGAAATTTTGGGGTAAGAGCTACTCTGTTTTGTTACTGATTCATTTCTATTTTGCTTGGACTAAACCAGGGAAGAACTGTGTAGCTACAGCATTCGTCATACAGTGTAGCTGAAAATGCAACATACAGAAACACACACCAAAAAGAAAGTCATATCAAAAAGTCATGTCGTTAAGTCAGGTCATAAAGTCATGTCACTCAAGCAATATCAATATACCTGTGCTGAAAGTAAAGGAGAAACAGAGGGTGGGAAAGAAATGATAAACAACTACATTAAACAGCTACATTAATTAGATCTTATACCCACTCAATTACATTAAAATGAGTTGATTATGTCTTAAACCCTTCACCTGGCCCGGGCCACAGGAGCAGTGATGCAACAAGGCCACAACAAGAGAATCCAGTCCAACCCTCACTTATAGTTACTGATAACTGACTTGCTCAGTGGCAAAACTTACACTGTCTGTAATACTGTCATCTTAATAAAACCAATCCCAGACCTTATTGTCTGTCTACACACATAAATGTTCTTCACTGATTCTTTAAGGTAATTATACATGGCTCTGTATACTGTAGAGTCACATTACAAAATATCTACTGCATGAACAATCAGTAAATTGAGCTCTTTAGTAAAATGTAATGGAAAACAGTATAAAATAACAACACTGAATACTGGCAAACTTGTCTCATCCTACAGCCTGACCCCTCTAATAAAATCAAAGCTGTAGATGAGAAGTGCTGTCACCCGAAACATTCTTATTTGTTTTGTGGTGGGAAATTAAGATGTGGAACTGCCAGGGGAACCATATCCCTTGCTGTCTGGTTGCTGTACATTCTTTCACACACGTGCAAATAAACTTGAACAAGGGTGGATGTGTTGGACATGCGTTGAAATATGAAGTACAGGACTGCTTGTTCACAAGTCTTAAAATCTCAGCAGCCAGTAATGTAAATGTGTACTCATCGGCGCTGAGTATGGTTAATTTCTGCGGTGACATTGCAAAATATTACTGATTGTTCCTTTAGTGTCCCACTATGGTACTTAAGAGGTTGTACGTATGCTGTTTCATCCTCTTCTCCAGCCACAACAATTGGTGAGAAGGGAATTGCTGCTGAGGCACTGGGGCCACTGGGACAAACACAGTAATATGTTCACTTGATGAGTGTGTCTTCTTTAAGACAGATATCCCACAGAGATGTTTTTAAATTGCCTGACTAGAGAAAAGTTTCCATTATAATATCAATATCATAACTTAGTTGCAAATACCAGTAAATAATTTGCACTTGTGGGTTAAATTAGCAAGCACATTTTTATGACCATATTGAGCCAACAATCTTTTGATTACACAGCTTTCTCAGAAAAAGAAAACAGTTTAAATCCAGTATGAACATTGTTATATGACAGTAATATTACTTAATATAAAATGTATTGATATTTTAATTTTATTGTATGTCTGCATTTTTTACATTGTGAAATGGGGTGTATCTGGAGACAATTATTAGAAAATAAAGCCAATGAGAGTGAGAGTGTTGCTCGTCGTGACAAACCCACAGAGGATTCTCACTACTTTTGCAGCTCAATGGAGCCTTATAGCGTCATTGCTTTTGTTTACTGACCTCCAACTTTACTGTTTTGATTCAGTCCCACAGCTCTAATCACTGCCATTTCTATATGTAGGCAGCTGTTTTTAGTGAAACAGCTCTGATAAACTCATTGTACGCTACCTGCCCTTTTAGCAACTAGCTTTGACCAAAGTAGAGTATTTAGCTAAAGGGGCAGGTGTTTTTCTCAGGAGTTAGTGGTTGAATATTGGACTTACATTCATCAAGCAGACACAAACATGACTCTAAATGAATGCCAGTGTTGCCCTGTGTCTGCTAGATGTGTAAATAGGCAACTGTTTGTTCACCATGTAAACTTTATAGGGTGGTAATATATCAATGCTGTGTTTGTTAATGGCACAACAATGCAGGTTTGAGTCTACAAATGTGGTTTTATTTGGGCACAAGTAGTTTTCTTAGGAACTATTTGACAGTGGCGATAATGTATAGATAAACGGTTATTACCCTGATGAACTGTTAGTTCTTGCTCAATCATATCATTTTAGGGTCATGTTTAGTTTACTTGTAGTAGTAGTTGTAGTGCCTGTGGTCTTGGAAATGCTGCTTATTTACACTAATCGCTCAGCAGAAAAGCACCAGCTAGGTGTTTTAAAAGTAAATACTGTGTTGATTTAATGTTTGCATCTTGCAAGCACATTAATTCAGAGAGTTGATCAAATAGTTGTGACATGAGTGTATTTCACACAGATTTAATGCTGGAGCTTTGTATTGCCTTACACAGTTTATATTTACCTTTATGTCAATCAGCTGATCTCATCTGAATTGTCTTTCCAGAGAGTTAAGACAGTGAACTTAATTTAGAACACATCAACAGCACAGTGGGTTTTTAAAGGAGCACACTAACTGCTGCATTAATCTCTGCACCTCCTTTATGCACCAATCTCCTGCTGAACAGAATTACGTCTCCCAGGCCATGGTATACTGTAATTAGTTTTATTTTGGGCTCAAATAAAATATAACGGGCCCTTAGAGGTCACCTTATAATGACAGCGTTGATACTTTGATAAGAGTATTTAAGAAAGTAAACAAAGGTTTTAAAAAAAGGATATTAAATATAGCTGAGTTCATTTCTAATGAACCAGGCAGATGTTTTAGTCAGCATATCCAGCCTGGTAGAGCTTGTAAGCTGTACTTTTGTTTGTTTGTTTTGATATCTGTTAGGCTGACTGCCATTGCTGTGGTGTGTTTTACACGGTATTCTGTTTTTTACTTGGGGAAAGACCTAAAATGCTGCACTGAATAGTTAATGCACAAGCTTTCCCCGGTTTTGGTTGAATTATTGTGGCATTACTTTGTATCAATATTTGATAGTGTAGCGAGCTGCACAAAAAAATGTCATAGATCAAGAGGAAAATATGCACGATACATGCCATAAAACACAGAGAAGAGGAATATTAATTGAAAAGAGTGTAATTAAGGAGGGTGTTACTGTAATTACAGTCAACACATTTACAGCACATGGGATTAATAATATCTTTACTGTGTGTGATTGAGCCTGTTTTGACCTGAATGTGTGATGAAGAGAATAGCTTCAATTCTCGTCACAAAAGAGCAACCAGTTCAGCGTCTGATGGCGTGGGCTTTGAGCAGACCTGTCTGACACAGACATCAATGAGGTCGGTCTTCTGAGGCTAAGCTTAGGCATAATAATTAATCTTGTTTGACATCATCATCCTCGGTGTCACCTAGCAACCGTCCACCTGCCTTAACGATACCACAATAGAGGCCTGTCATTGGCTGTCTGGGGTGGGGCTTTCACTGGTTACGATGCAAATGCCTTGATGTTAGAGGAGTGAAAATGCAGTGGAGGCTAAATCCACTGAAACTCAATTTATGTAACATTTTATTTAAAACTTAATGGAAAGAGAATTTTATTAACCACCTTATATTAATTGCTAACTTAAGGTCTGAACATCACACTCTTCTTTACCATTACAATGAGTACAAAAGGAAAAAAGGGTCATCACCTCCACCTCTGATCTTTTCTCATATTTTTTTCACGCTTTAGACCTTTTAAAGTCTACTTTGAACACCTGATGACTGCGCAGCAATTATGTACAGTAAGATGGAGGACAACATGAGAACATTACAATCTTTAATTTGTTTTCAGTCGTGTGTTAGCAAATCCATCTTCTGGAGCTTTCATTAAATCTCCATGAGTTTGATTTGCTCTTCCATTCACCTAACTAGAAAAAGAGACAAGCAACACCACCTTTTTTTTTAAAGACTTACACACATACATGCCATAATGTGCACCAAGGAACACACACATACTCAGATGCTTATGCTCACAAAAAGTCAACCTGTAAGACAACATACAGTAAAGTAAATCTGGTAGTCAGTATGGTCTCTGTCTCTCTAAAAGACTCAGTTGACAAACACTGCATTTACTTTAATATTGCCATTATGAGCTATTACTTGCTATCTCTCTCTCTCTCTCACACACACACACACACACAGTGCAAAGTGCACAGATTCAAGCCTAACAGCTGTCATCTGCAGAGAAGAGAGAGACCAAAATGCCTCTCAACCGACAACTGGAAATTGCAAATGGCAGTGTGCTCAGGTAAAAGACTGTGACTGTGTTCCTCACCGTGTTTACTCCTAGAAAATTGGAGAATAACAGGCTGTCATACGGTGACACATCAGCCTTTGTTAAAGAAATTACTTTGCTCTTCGCCTAGCTCTCTGATGCTCGGCCTCCTGGACAAATTGTCCATTTGGCGAGTGCAGTCTAAATGGAACTGCGTCTTCGGCATGTTGCTCTGAAGCACAAAGAACTGGGGCAGATAGGAATCCAATTATCCAAGGCAAATAATGGATGTCTCATTTAAGATGTGCGGCTGTTGCGACAGTAATGGCACCGCCACAATTTTCCTGAAGCCACTCTCTATCAACGACATCATCTTCTGCTCAACACTAACTCATCTATAGCCATATACTGCAAGCTGTCAAGTATTACAGATCATAATAAATCTTTTGAAGGCATGGGTAACACGGTTGTCAAAGATAGAATATTTACTCACATGTAGCGTAGGTGTTGGTTCTGAGCGAAAGCTCGAGGCTGGATCACCTTCAGGTTGCAATTCATGATTGTTCTGAAATGACAAATGATAAAATACAGATGAAACTGTGAACAGACCACCAAAACAAAGGCATGTCTTTTCTCTCTGGTACGGGCACATACAAACACATTCACATGGTAGCACAGTGTTATGATCATATAACTGCATGTAGGCCATTTAGATTTTTTATATTTCCCTTCTTATTTTTGGTGCATTTCATTGTGCTCGTGCCTCTGTTCCTCATCTTGAGCTCCAATCTTTTTTTTTTAATCTCTGGCAGTTAGAAAATGTTTAACCATGTGGGCAGAAACAAAAAATGAACATGTTTAAAATACACAAAATGGTGGCCTCATAGTAAGGAAACAACCATGCAGTACTGATACATTTCAAGACATTTTTTTGTTTCTGCTGCAGTAATCCACTGCAACGAGTCAGAATAGTTCTTTGTCTCTTCCAATTCCAACTTTAATTCCAACTTTAACTTCAATCCGCATGTATACACCCCGGAGCTCAGCTCGAAATAGAAATTCACTTTGAACCGCCATTTGATGAAAGATTTGTGAACTTGTGCGTCTTTACTCTAAAGCGAGTGAAACCTCTGATTATGGCGTGCATTCTTTCACATCCCTTCATTGTGTTCACTTGTATCGAGTGAAATAACTGTGAAATTAAACTAATCCTCATTTTGCAGGGGACCCCGTGGACTCCTCTCAAGGAGTCCTGGAATTCCCAGCACCCCAGTTTGGGAACCACTGTTCTAGGCTACAATGGTAATGACTTCTAATCGTGTAATCACAGATGTCTCTCACCAAAGAAGTCATTGACATCATCAGTGAGCGCCTCATAACACAGTGTGCTGATTATACCCAGCTGCTGGTGCCAATTACCTTCTAGAAGTCTGATCACACCTCTGTGGCGTTTGACTGGGATGTGGTGTTTCATCACCCAAAAGTTCCAAAAGTGGGACTCTGGGACTTCCAAGGGTCCTTGAGAGGGTTTGGGGGATCCTTGAAAACCGTCAAAGGAGTTCCCCAGAAAAATAATTAACAAAAATGTCCCCATTATTTCAGTGCCTGGAAATTAGCACAACAACAGATGACTGTTGAGCTTGATAACTCAATATAAAATTCTATGTTAAAGTTAGGAAAGCCTGGATCCAATTACATTTATTTAAATGAGTAGTCTTTGTGCAAGTAAAGTTTTCCAAACCTCACAAAGAGCCAAATGAAAGGTAATAGCACTTCATCAAAGCATTTATTTTACCTGAAGGGTGCTTTTGAAAAATCCAAGAGACTACACTATTTATCTTCTCTAATCTTTAGAAAAAATCGTTTTGTGGTAGGAAAAAATAAAATATTCACCTATTAAAAATTAAAAATGGTAGATGTGGTAAGTGCTAAAAGGCAACTACCTGAAGTTATGTCGACTTTAGCATACATGTTAGCAGAGTGATACATCAGACTGATCACATTAATTCAGTTTCATTTTTTTGATCGAGTTTACTCTAACCAAAAAATAAATCATTACTTAAATGAATAGTTCAGCCTTTTGGAAAGTATACTTATTAGCCTTTGCCAAGAAATAGTTGCATGCAATTCCCTGTAAAACCACAAATCCTTGTTCTTACATTTCTTTAATGTACACATTCAACAAGAGGCTTGAGGATTTTTTGTGTTTTGCTTTGAACAGAGATTGATATGAGATTGACATGGCTTTCACTCTTAGAAAGGAAGCAAATAAATGTATTTCCCCAAATGCTGAACTATTCCTATAATGTTATTGTGACTTAAATCTGAAAAGGTTTGTGTATTGAATGATAACTAATGAATTTATCAGCACAAAAGCAACAGTAATTATATCACACTTGTGACTAGAAAGGTGCAGATATAAGAATAAACATAGTGAATGCAGCATGCTTCTTTCTCTGGAGATTAATGTATTGTCATATAACATTTAAAAAGTCAATGTTTATTTTTTATGAATTATTACAATTAATAATTACAATCAAATACAGTAGAATATAAAATAAGGTAACGTAAACTATTCCAGAGCAACTATGGCTCAATCATCCCTCCACACTGCTAACAGCCCCATAACGTAACGTCATACAAGGTAACAGCCTTCCCTGAGAAGGCTCGACTCCAGTCGGGAGGAGCCAGTGTCCCCAGACAAGGCAGCAGGAGAGAGGTGGTGGTAATGAGAAAAATGCTAATTTAGTGGTGGAGATATTGCACTTGGCCTCCCTGATGAGGGATCAAGGGGATCAGGGGAGAGGCCAGCTCTGACTTTGGAGGGCAAAGGAGAATACTGTTCCCTGCAGAAAGGGAAAAAAAAAAGGAGGCCTGGAGGCGGCAGCTGAGAGAGGATTGGCGGGGGTGAGAGGAATGTAAAGGGTGTGACCTCATAGTGCAGGGTAGCAAAGCAGGAAAGGAGCGTAACATTGCTTTAAGAAGTGAAGAGATGAGAATAAAAAAAAAAAACACAACGCTACACCAGGGACCCTTAATTCAATTTTCCCTGCTGCTTTTTAGCATTATTTGATCAGTGGCTAAGCAAAGCAAAGGGGATGTTCCACTGGTGTGTGACTGTCGAGAATTAAAAGCTTGTTTAAACATCAGCTTGCGTTACGATCAGAAACATACCCTTCATTCCCTCTTCTCTCTGCGCAGCTCAACTAACACATTGTCATCTCCTCAGAGAATTAGCTGGGATTGTGTCACTTTCTGAGAGGTATCGGACACTAAATCCTGATGCGTTGCTGGTGATGCTGCAGCTGCAGCCACTTGTGTTGTAAGCTGAATTACAGCCTAATGGAAAACAGGGATTAACAGCGGTACAGGTTACACTTTCGTTTTCCAGATCTGGAACACAGTAGGACTGAAAGAAGTGAAGTGTCTGTCACTAGTCTCCCCTCACTCCCTGCCAGATAACGGTGTCAACACTCACAGTCTCTGTAGTCCAGTGTAGAGCTCCATATCCACGTCTCTCAGAGTCTGCAGGCCTGTCCAGTTCTCTATGTGTCTGTAAACAAGAAAGAAAGAGAATCGTAAATGAGAGGTTCCTGTTCATCCGAGGAAAAAGAAAAACAAACCAGAAGACAAGCCAAGATTTTTTTTTCCAGTCCCAAGTTGCAAAACTGAGACTGCATGTGTTGTCAAAGTTTTTTGAATCCATATTCATTTAAATTGCAATTATTGGAACAGTTCTGACAAAGCACTCTCTGCTGCCCTCTGATAGATTTAATTGCCAAGAGGCAGCTTCTGGAGCTTAATCTATGTGAGGGGAAGTGTGAGGGGGACAGACCAAATAAATACCGCAGATGGTTTTACTTCTACTAATACTATCAGACTCCCAGGAAAAACTCTTCTATGTGGTGGGATAAAAGTCGGGAAGCTGGCACCTTTAAATTAGCTTTAGGAAAAAGAGCATTTGCAAATGATTTGTTTGTTATGGTTTGGAAATGAAATAGGCACACACACAGGGCACACCAGTTTCAATTAAGCCAGGGAAATGAGGAGACGTAGCAGAGGACACAGCAAAGGCTTTATTGCTTTGTTTTGGAAAGAAGAAAATATGATTAAATGCTAAAGAGAACTTCACTCTAAATGTCAAATTTCAAATCAGTGCTATGAACCAAATAATCAGTGAGACACATACAGAGTTTTTTACATGGCAGGATGACAGCTGGCTTTTAATTTGGAAGGTGCTATACAGATAACCTGTGTACACATACAGTTTAGACACGTGGAGAAACAAATCTATTTACATGTACACTGTATACATAGTCGTATAATAATCTTGAGATTTGATTTACATTCACTGTTCATCATTCAATACGATGTCTGTGATCAGATAGGGGTTTTATGACAACAGCAGCAAACATTCCTGCTGTTTTTGGCAAACCCTGTGCTCCACTACCATATCTATTGGCTTTTGTGCATCTAGTGTACAATGATGAGGCAGCGTCTGAGACATTCTGTTTATCTGAGCTCTGCGCTCTGGGGTGCATCACCTGCTTTAGTGGAGAGGAGAATACAGGTTTGCCAAATGTAACCAGCAGTGTTGAAACTCCACTGCGCATTTCTTTATAGGTGGCTACTGGGTTGCCAATTTTTTTATGAAGGCTGGCAGGTGGGAGCAGTTAGCGGTAAGAGAACATGACTGTTGCTGTTTCAGGATGTTTTTCCAGTCAATGATTTTAAGCTTTGATTACATTCAGAATACCAGCAACTGTGGCCATAATGTGAGCTGAGTCACAGTGAAATTGAGCTTGGATTTGTCAAATGGTTTGGGAGATTGGAACTCAGTGCAAAATAAACATGATTTGTCCAGGTGGACCACTGACTGAGAGCATTTTTACACTGGGTTTGTTTGCTTTAGTCCTAAACCTAACCCTAACCCTACCCAGATTTAATTGTTTCCCTCCCCCTGCTGGTCTGCTTTAACACTTTTTTACTGCTGTTCGGATCCACACTCACTTGTATAGTCATTTTGTCAACAAAGTGCACCTGTTTACTACCATTGCCAGGAAACAACAATGGCTCCCATTTACACTTGTGATTTCAAGTATTTCAGATGAGATTTCAGACACTTTCATTTACACTCAGCCACATATGTGATTCTCTGTTGACAAGATCACATATCTAATTGCAATCTGTCCTGGTATTCCCAGCCTACATGGAAATAAGTACCAGCCCAACTCCAGCCTAGATGGTGGTGATAATGCAGCAATTACCAGTTAGCAATTACAGCTAGCTAGCTAACATGCATTTACACCTTTTTAACAACTGGTTAGAATGCAGCTGAGAAATCAGATTTCAGTACATCTCAAATGCTTCTAGGATGCATTTATACTTAGCTTTTCTGAGATTGGATAGTATCCAATCTGCCCAAGATGCATAAAGAAACTGAAGACACTATTGGGTAATACAACAAAATCAGGGAGTGCATCAGTGTTGCATAATACCACTCATTCATAGACACACCCATACAACCATTCATACACTGAAAGCCGAACACTGTATGATACCAAAATGCATGCGAGAGTTAACAAATGTGTTCCTGAAAATGTGTGGCAGCTCTAACTGCTTCATGCCAACAGAGTCACAGAGGTGATGTTGAACTGAAGGCAGCTGATTCTGAAGGCAAGGAGCTGAG
The DNA here is from genome assembly GCF_914725855.1 of Thunnus albacares. NCBI lineage: Eukaryota > Metazoa > Chordata > Actinopteri > Scombriformes > Scombridae > Thunnus > Thunnus albacares. The sequence continues at coordinate 9,177,667 of NC_058106.1, read as the reverse complement.
TCATTAATGTGACATGCTAGCAAACAGGACGGATTCCCCTCGCAAGGCGCTGCTTATTCACAGCACTGCTGTGTTACCCCAGCGACAGAACGAGAGGGCAGGCTCAGACTGTGTGGAAAGTAGTAGAAAAGTAAAGATTTACAGAAGTTTACAAAAGTAAACATTCAAAATATTTTTTTGTGAAGATAGTGTTAGGTGATTGACATTTTCAGCCCTTGAGTGGGCATAGAACTCTTCCACTTGAATCATCTGTACAAACAATGACCAAGTGTGGAAGACTGTAAACCTAACTTAGCATTCCTTGAAATTCTTGTAAAATTAGCCTAAAACGCCTATTAAGGGCATGCCTACAGTGAATTGAAAGTTGTTCTTAAACCATTAGGAGTACATGCATGGTTTTGGTCTCTTTTGAAAGGTAACACTTTTTTTTCAGAATCACAGTAAGTGCTACTGGGACTGAATGATAAAAGTTTGAACACGCTGAGGTAAAAGGTTTTCATTTCCAACTGAATATTTTTGCAAACAGATACCTGCAGATGACCTATAGCTGGGACTTATTAGCTGGAAAACACAATGGGACCACAGAATGGAGCCGTACCTAGTCCAAGTTCAAATTTAATAACAATACCATATAAAATGAATATTTTACACATTTTTCTAAGGGCATTTCTAGGCGTCTTGCAAAAAAAGGCCATTTAGAGAAACCAAATAACCCTGCTTCAGAGTAACTGAAGCATAAACACATTATAGTGCTTTGTTCCCCTGTTGAAACTAAACTTTGTGCATATAAAAGAGTAAAAACAAGTGCTATGGTGGAAAAGCAGTTTATATAAAAAGTAACACACAGCAAACTATTTAAATTTACATAAATGCCAAGTTGTGGCTTTATAGAAACCACTAAAGCTGCATATTGTCATTTTTTGGAATTTCATTGGCTATTCGAAATGCCAGTTATCAGCAGACTCTGTCCCTATTGGCTCAGTCTTCACATGAAAGAAAAGGGGCAGGCACTTCCTTTCAACATGGACTCTCGTTGGTTATTGAAGGCTGTGGACAGGACATGGAAGCTCCTATTGGATCAAGTGAGGTGTCAATTGAAACATCAGTGTGCAGCTGCCATTTTGATACTGACGTGGATAATATTTACATGCTAACTTGAGTTATAAAAAAGAAAATACCTGGAAGATTAGGACATCTGCCGGCTAATTTGAAATGATGCAGCAGCCATTCATGGATATTTATTGATGTAATAATGTGTTTTACTGGATTGGATCGACTGGACCTTTGCCAATGTAATAAGACTGTTTTTGTCGGAGTTGTATCAGGGGGTTAATGACAAAAGTCAACCACAGGTGCTAAAGAGTACAGCAGTGATAAATATGCATTCAGGAGACTTAAAATTCCCTTCCCCACACCAGTAATATAGTGAATGAAGTTACAGACTGAACCTGTTATAGGAGAACTTCTTCATACTCAATCAATTTGATCTTAGAGTCAGAGTCAATGTTGGATCTAACATTGTAATGGTATCCTTTTTGTGCTGGTCATATATGCAGGGCTATATATTTAATACTGTTAAACATTACATTTTATTGTGAACTTCTAAACTGTGCATTTGAATAAAATAAACAACATAGTGGGTACTTTTACACAGCTATCATTTAAAAAAGTCTCAGCTTTCCTTAGAGATGAATTTTAACTTTTGTAATTGTTTGTGACACAAATTAATTAAACCCAGATTAAGTCACATGAAAAGTGAAAAATATTCAACCAACATATTTCAACACAGAGCCTTCATAGACACCACATTATGGATGAGTCTTTATCAATTATCCAGTGATGGCTATAGGCACATATTTGGCCAGCCTCTAAGGATGTTGCCTCTAATATTATTTGTTACTATTATTTTGTTCATAATAGTATATGAACAAAATGTTGTAAATAGTGAAAACTACAACATAAACTGTCATAGAATGCAGACACGAAAATAATTGAAAAGCTAGGTAAATTTTAAAAACAAGCCAAAAATCTTAAAAAACAACAAAACTCTATTTTATTAAATATTGAAAATACAAGGCACACTTGTGGTCCCCAGTTGGTGTCCGGCTGGGCTTTGTTTACTGTCATCTCTCTGCTGCTGCTGTCAAATAAAGGCATAAAAATGCCCTAAAATATTTTTTTAGTGAAAAAATTCTCATTCATGCCTCTCAGATACATCAACCCCTCAGACTGACCTTATCAAGATAAATCAATCTGGAATTACAAAGATAATATCAACTTCCTTAAGAAACAGAAAGCAGCTCTCTGGATTTATAATTCCAGAGGCATCTGAGAGGGATGAATATAGATTTTAGAATTGTAGAGTTTTATGGTTATTCAATAAGATTGTTTTGCAAATTTTGGCAGGAAAAAAAATTAAATAACCTACATGATAAGAAACAATACAGAAACCAAGGCCTTGTTCAAAACATGTGGTTCTCTGAAAACGATAAAGGCCTCAATATGGAGCTTGAGCTTTAACTGCAGTAAGTACTTGACAGATGCCTCAGTTTCAATACATTTTCATTTTATGTATTATTTTTTTTATTAGGATAAACATGTAAAGCATTAGCAGCTTTGGGCCTTGCTCAGTTTAGAAACTGCTTTCCAGCAGGTTTCCTGCCATCCCACAGTGAGGACGAAGAACAAGAAAATAGCATAAAAACAAGACAAACAGAGAAACAATAAAAGCTGACAAGTTAGTTCATGGGCTGAACAACAGTACTGTTTTTAGGAGTGAATGCCCAATAAAAGAAAACAGCATTTGGCAGAAAATAGCATTTTTTTTTAAAGAATACAGACATGTTACACAGAATTCAAAAGAAACAGAAACAGAAAGAGATTGATTATTGAAATGTTACATTTGCAAAAAATGGAAATTAGGAAGTTGTTGTCAAGAGCCACAACAAAATAATTTCTAAATAAGAATCAGCTGAGCAGTTTCTAAAAGAGCTAATTCCGAGAATCATACCTTGCATATTTAAAATGTTAACAGTTGTTTTTATTCACACTTGCTAAGGCTAATTTGGTGCACTGAAATAGGTTGACAGTCTCATATTGTTTCTGCCCTAATTTGGAAAGTGTTAACAGGAATTTAGCATCTGCAGTGATTAAATACAGAAAATAATTTGACCAGCTTGCATCAATGGGACATCATTTCAATTATATTGTATACCCTAGTAAAATACTGATGCAATATTGTGATATGAAAAAGTATAATTTATGTGAGCACAAAATGTTTTCATTTGCAGCACCACTTTATGTGCTGTGATATAATTTTGCACTATTCCCATTTTCATCATGCTGCTGTCAACAGACAGCACAGAGGAAGCAGGCAACACCTCCCTGCGGACCTGAGCACGTTGTCTGCTCAGAACCTCTGATTGTCCGCGGCACATTGAATATGCATGTGGATTAGACTGCTGTGAAAAGATGGATATGAATAACAAAGATACTATGATAATACAGGGGCGTTCAATCTCTGTCATGTTATTCCTAGATCCTTGGAGGATGCACAAATAAAATGGTACAAAAATAAAATCAACCTAATTTGAAAAGTAATGGAGATGCTATCATTTTTCATTTAGGGCATTCAAATACACACTCTTGTCCAGACTTAAATGAGTGAGACAGTACAATAATTCTAAATCACTACTTTGTCAAAATAAATATTACACAGAAGAAAGAAGATTTAGGAAAAAATTAGATCTTTTTCTTGACAAGATTAGAATGAAAGTCTTATTTCTTTTCTTTCCTATCTGTCTTTAAATTGTTTGCTCTCTGTACAGTATTTTATGAAAGGACAGTTTTCTTAAAGTGCTATCGTAATAGATTTGCCGTGACATGACTTGATTAATAACTGGTAAGTGCATAGGATATGAAAAGGATATGATCAGAACAAATTGTACAGGCAGATTTGTCAGCTAGCTCTCTAACATACAAGCCTATGAAATTACAGCCACCTTCCATCTGCTTTAGAAAATGGCCTCCAACAAAGTACAATCTGAACTGGGTGGCAGGGTGGTTCAGTGCTTGAGGAGAACACCCTGGAACCAAACAGTAACAGATTCGATCCCAGCAACAGCCATCTGTTGTGTTGAAGTGGCCCTGGGCTACACGCTGAACCCCTACCTGCTATCTTGTTCTAAGCTTCGTGAATGTGACAAAAACTCCAGTTTTTCATTTCTTAATAGGTGAACAAAGATATAAACACTATAGAAGTCAAATGTGAAAGAGGATGATGCCAATTTGAACATCACATACTGAGTAACTCTAAGTTAAGATAAAGAACCAGTTAGAAGCTCTCTGCTCTTTTTCAGCAGTTGCTATTGATGTATGGAAGTTTATTAGTTACAAAACTATTGAGCAAGCAAAGAACAAATTTGAGTAGTAATGTGCAAGTCAGAATGTAAGGACATTTAGGAACTGATTAGTTTGTACAAAACAAGTTTTGAATGCAAAAAACAGACTCTAATTGCTGTTTTGCACCACAAGAAAAACTCCACCGTGGGACTTTTTATTTCTGAGCAAATAATGTGAATTTCTTTGCTCCATACTGTCAAAGTACCAAACTCAGTTATGGCACTTTGTATCCCTGCATGTTAACACTGACTGAGAGGGGAACAAACTCCACTGAAATTGACTTGAAAGTCAAGTGCCACCCGGTTAGACCTTCATATGTGGCCTCTTGAGAGCAGCAAAACAAGATGTAAACACAACACTGTCATATTAACATTTTATTGTATATAGTTATTATGATGAGTATATTAGCCTATTCATCATGGAACAACATTATTTTATCATCTTTTGGAGTCATATTTCTGGCTCCCTGACAAATTTAAGTCAAATATTCATCTCCTTTTAGCTCTGGTTTGGCTTCCACTGACTCCTAAGGGAAACATCCTGCTCTTCAATGGCTAAATGTTCCACAATTAGCTAGTCCCTAACTTCGGTAACTGTGTTGGACAAGTAGCTTTTTTTTAGGGCTTTTTCATGGAAAACAGCTGACTGTTGCAGTACCAAGTGAACCAAAATAGTAAAGTTGGAGCCCTTAATCCAAAAGAATGAACTCAAAGATGCTAAAATGCTCCATAAAGCTGAAGGGAACTGCAGAGTCAGGTGATAATTCTCTGTGGTTTTGTCACTGAGGACAACTGCTTTCACATTACACACACAGTCACCTGATCCATTGGTAATACAAATATTGATCAGTGCAGCTTTAAATCTGCTTTGGGTCCATTTATTTGTTTTGTCACTGATGAGCTTCCATAGATCATTTGTCTTTAGCAAGGCACTTCCCTAACTTCCCCAACTAAATAACCTGCTTAGTCACCAACTGTAGGCAAGCATGGTTTTTCATGGTAGTTCATGAAAAAGATTAGAAACAGATATTTAGTGAGTAAACTGCACAAAATCATGCCTGTAACATGAAGATGTGTTGTTGTGTGATGAATATGAAATTATTTTGATGCTACCACTGAACCATTCCCTCAGCTGAAATGTGTGGTAATATAAAAACAAGATACATGGGGGCCCCTGTAGCACAAACACAGAATATCTTCTGTTTCTTGGTAATCTTCCCTGATTCTGCCCATTGTTTCCAATACTGCTGTCTGTGTGTGATTTACGACTTTGTTGGGATGATCTACAACGCTCGCACAACCACCTTAATGGGAAAATGTTTAATAAAATAGAATGTCTCTGGTGTGTTCCTGGGATATTGATCTACATTCTGCCTCCCTCTCTGTTTTTATAGAGGCAGAGCAGCACTCCTCTACAGCCCAAACACTTCAGAGTGGGGACGCAGCGGTGAAGTAGCACTCCTCTAGATTAAAGCACACGCCTAACATCAATCAGATAACCTGTTTTTCTTTGTGTGCTTTTTTTTAAATGCTTGACTCATAAGTATCTGCAAGCTGCATTGTTAAGATTTGGCCCGAAAGATGTATGAAAAGAACACAGAAGAAGTGGGGAAAGATGAAAAAACAGGAAAGTAAGCTATTCCCTTCAACATTTACTGCAACTCGTAGGATGGAACAAGTCATCCTCCAAACCAATCATGAGGGACATTTGGCATTCAAAGCTTGTAAATGGGAATCAAGTATTACGATCTCTCCAGCTTTGCTCACTGAGACAAACCCACGCCTGTTACTTCTATGCAAATGCAATCACACGCACAGGCAAACAGATGTACCAGCTTCCTTCCTAATGTATGAGCCTATGAAATTATAACCGCCTTCAATCTGTTGATCAGAATCTGATTTATAAAATGGCCTCCAACAACAGTATTAATATGCAAAGCCAACTGGGCTGTTCTTTCACTCGTCTTCACCTTTATTTCTCCAGAGAGATTTGTTAGAGCCCCACCCTTCATGTTCATACAGTCACACACCATGATGGGGGCTGGGAAGCTATATTAGTGTTGCAAGTGGAGTGCCTTGCTCAGGTGCACTTTTAACATCAGGTACTATACATGGAAACGTAGGAGTGGAGGAAGGAATTTCTCCTTTGCTTTCCTCTCACATCTCCCTGTTGGTCATAAGACATTAAAGGAGCATGCATGCTCAGTGAGTCTTCCTTTGATAAATAAAGGTTCAAATAAAAAAATGATTCAGTGTTCATATTGGCAGGGAGAAACATCATAGAAATAGATGAGGCCAGTGCTCTTCTCCAGCACTTTTTTACTGGAAAAATATGAAAAACCGGCAAATTGTGACAATTTGTCTCAATTACATTAACAGCAGAGACTGTGAGCTGGAGAATATGATATCGATATAAAAGTGACAGGCAAAATTGACCAAATTACAGCTATATTAAAAATGATTCTCCTGCATAGAAACGATAGATTCAATACTAAGGATAAAGCCCAATTTTTCCAGCAACTGGGACATGGGTACAGAAAAATGGAGAAAGGGAGAGAGTGGTCTCACAAAGGGATTTCAGTTCAATACAAAGCAAAATGAAAAAATAGCCGGAATGAAATTTCAATTGATTTCTTTAGTTATCAGAGGTTTTCCAGGGACTGATCCTAAAGGGAAGGGATGGCCCGAATCATGGACCGATCAGCCAAACAGTTGCTTCTACTAAGTGCTGGTCCCTGTAATCGTGGCCATTACTCACTTACTGTGTGGATAGTTACTCCATCTTGACTGTATATTAAGAGAACACTGTGGTTTTTATTAATATCTGTCGGCACTTTTAGTCTTTATTCTCCAAACAACCTCTATTCTTTGATGCTGTTCTCTCTTATTATTATGAGCTAGGAAATCATGGGTTTGTATGCTCTGACATACACTTGGGTAGATCAAATTGTTAAACCATGAGACACGCATGCAAGGTCAGACAATGTTTGACCATTCATTAAGAGAGCTTTGTATATTCTGGGCATTACTATAACCTTTAGATTATATGTGTTTGAATATGTGTTTGTGTGTGTGTCATTCATTTACAGAAATCAGCATCAGCTAAACTGTATCTTGACTCCATTCTGTGAAATCCTGATACAGGGGCTCATTTTTTATATTAGAAACTTGTGATTAATTCTTTTATTCAGTCCCTAAAACTAAACCATAAGTGCAGAGTGAAAATAACTGTCTGCCAGTTTACCATTCAGTTCACTTCTTGCGTGCGTGAGAACTGTGCTGTTCTGAAGCCTTGCCAGAGCCATCAGCTCAGAGTGTTTTAACACTGCTAATATTCCCAGCCAGGATGCCATCCCACGGCTGCCCTCAGACTGTTCTGTGTCACCGGTTTACCGATCCAGCCTTGGGTGGAAACTAAGCCTCTGAGTGTCACTGCTCGCTACAGGCTCAGCCAATCCACAGCAGAGATTTGGCAGGGCTAAACGTCGTGGGAGCATTGGTCCGTGCACTGAAAGGTATCAACGCTTCGCACATGACTAAGCTCAAGCATTTCTGCCCAAAATGAAAATGACTATAATGAGTGTGCCATTTTGCCAAGTGTCATTAGGCTATGATCCTCTATGGATTCAGCTGACTCCATATTGGAGTTACTCAGCTGTAGCTCAGAAAGCGATGGATCTGCAGATCAACGGATGCCACTTTCAACACTGTACACCACCATCTGTGCTGGATAATAAGCAGCGTACATCAACACTGTCAACCCACAGTTATCATTACACCAATAAATGCTCTATCTTAAATACAGGCCATTTTCAAATTGCGGTAACACCCTTTAAGTGCCTCATTAATTCATTTTAAAATATATGTACTGTATAGCATTTAGAGGAATCTGTGAAAGCTTTGTCTTCATGGCAGTCAGGAACTTCAAGCAGCTTTAATTTCTTTTGCCACTTGGGGGCAACAGAACAAGCAACATTAGCATTCATTTCGAGTCGTGTTTCTGGCTACCTGGATAATAATGGTCGAAAATTCACTCTACTTTTAGCTATATTTTGGTCTCCACTAACTCCTGAGGGAAAAATCTGGCTCTTCAGCTGTTAAATGCCTCACCGTGTTCACTGGCTAGTTATGACTTGCCAGTTGGTACTAGGCAGGTAGCATACAGTAGGTTTATCAGAGCTTTCATGCTAACAACAGACTCTGGAAAATTAGAAGGTAGTTGATGAGAATGGTGAGAGTGAATCAAATCAATTAAGTTGTGCACCATAAAACCAAAATAATTTGTTAAAAGTTGTTAAAAAAAAACCAACAACTGCAGAATCAGGTCACTTTCTGTGAACTTTGTCACAAGCAACTCCTTACACATTAATTTGAGCCATTGAATTATTGATGAAATATTTATCATAAAAGCATCAATTAATTTACAATTCCTGCTGTTAAGCGTTTAATTTCTGCTGTTTGTCCAACAGTGGGATATCTCATCTTGGTGAAATTAAAAAAAAATCAATAGTGTTTTGGAACACTTGAGTCAAAATAAAATAATCTGAACAATTTAACAGACAGACAGTCTGTTACCATTGTGAACAAGGATAATCAAAGATGAAACAACTCCACATCACAGCTTTTTACATTTACATCTGTCAGACAGAAAAAGGAAACTTGAAAGAATGAAAACATCAGTAAATGAACAAAACCCCAAAAGAGTGAGGAAAATCCAAAACTTAAGGCGAAATAGGAAATTTTTCTAAACATGCTAAACAAAATCACAATGATCCTAATAACAAACACGTGTTGTTAGGTTCAAGCCTATGGCCCATGAGAAACAAGATGATGGAGGGCAGACACACAAGGCTTTCTGCTACTGTCAGCAATTATCCCTCAACTCTTTTTAGAGCTCCACTGTCCTGCTGAGCATGATAATGTTTAATCAAATAAGTGATCGTATAGCACTGGGTTTCTGCCAGAAATGCCATACTGCATGCAAATGTGGGAGACCTTTAGCACAGAGATATTTGGTGCTCTTAAAATACATCCCATCTGGAGACATGCATAATTATTGGAATGATATACATCTGAACTCGTTCCAACACCCCATCCTTTGCACACACAAGACAGAATCTCAAAGCAGACTATGGAAGTATAGTATATATGGTTATATTTCATACTATACCATGGAAGGTATTGTACAGTGATGAAAAGTAGGACAGAGAAGGACTGAACAAGATAGGATGGGAGAATAGGATATAGGACACACTGGAATAGAATAGGATAGAATAGCATAGGATAGGATAGGATGGGATAGGATAGGATAGAATAGCATAGGATAGAATAGGATAGGATAGGATAGGATAGGATAGGATAGGATAGGATAGGATAGGATAGGATAGGATAGGATAGGATAGGATAGGATGTAGGACAGAATAGGATAGGACATGATGTAGGACAGAATAGGAGATAGGATAAAGGATAAGAATGGATGGGATAGGATATTGGGTATAGGATTTAGGGATAAACTAGGATAGGATATGATATAGGATAGGACATTGAGGTTATAGGACAGGACAGGATAGGATAGGGTAGGATATACTAAAGAGTACAACAGGCAGGGCAGGTAAGAAAGTAAAGAATAGAAGCAAGATAGGAAAGGACAGGATGGGACAGGGCAGGGCAGGATTTTAGACAGTTTCTTTATGGCGTTTGGTAAGTCGACATGAGAAGTTGTAGGTCTGCTGCTGCAGCATGATGCTCAATATTTTAAAATGCCCACTGCTGATTTCCAATGTGTTGTCATCCACAACATCCTCCTCTTTATGACTCGCTAATTATCCACACTCAATCTTTACATTAAAAAGACACCACATCCTATGTTCAACTACCTTCCTGATGAGGTGGCTTTGAAAAACAATCCTGCTTGTTATCTTAACTTTGATGTCAAAACCGTTATTACTACAAAGTAGAGAGGAAAGGAAAAGCTTAGTGACTAACACTGCAAGAATGAATGTATGAATTAATTTATTTGATGATTTAAAAAAACACATGTAACACTGCGCATACACTAAAAATCACTGTGCATGAAAACACAATAAAGCCCGAAGGGTTATTTCCATTGCGGTCCTCTAATATAACACTTAACACACCACAAGATAAAAGCAAAACAACAACAAGACAGCAAAAGAAGACAATACGATCAAGATATAAATAGCAATATAAATGCTCATGTTTTCTTGGTCATAAAAATTCAGAATTAAAACTGAATATGTTACATGGTACTTTGTAACAATTTCTTTAAGGCCACTTTAAACAAGTTCTGTGAAACACTCAGTTTCAGATTTGTAGGTAGATTATTCTGATAGCAGATAAACAAGCAGATTGAAAGTTAGGTGGAGAGAAGTAAAGATTTGGAAATGAGAATGAGGTAGAGACATATTGTGTACTGAGCTGCATTTAAGGGGCTTTGATTACAGATTACGACACCATCTGTTGTGAATGGTGGTCATACTGTACATGACAGGTAGCATATTTGAAATGCGATGCTTGCACCTCCTGTTGCTGCTGTTCCTGTTCATCTCGGGTAACTCTGAATAAAGACACTTCTCTGAAGGCCAGTGGTCCACAGTGGGATAACTCATGTCCTGGCAGAAACCATGGCGCTGGGCTTACAGCATGAGGAGTGGATTAAATGTTCTGTGCACGTCCTTCATGGAGCTAGTCTCCTCCAATTTCAGGATATGATAAATCTGCAGCTGAGGGGCATTTCTCCTGGAGAATTCAATTAGGTAAGAAAAGAGAAGAGGATCACAGTGATATTAGAAGGCTGATCGGAGAGCTCCTCGGCCCTCCCAGTAATGAACCGCTACCGTGACTAGATTGATTTGACTAGCCAAGCTCACAGTTCATCCTCTTTTTAAAGTCACTCTCAAAAAGCTGGATGTCATTGTGAAGGGGAGAAGTTTGAAATTTAGAATTGGATTGAAATACAAGTGAAGATTTGGATTGAGGGCTGCGGATTGAAGTGCCTGTATAGACACCTGCCAGCGTGTTGAGATAACCTTTAAAGAACTTTAAATCTTTTCATCTAATCTTTCCAAACCTGGCAAGACTTGACAGATTCTTAAGACCCCACCTCAGATCGATAACCCTGCTCTGTAATTACCTCACCTCTCAATTATCACTTAAATGCACTCTAAATGTCCTGACTCTGCTTTCTGCCTATGCAACGGGGATTTATTCATGAATACAACACCATGTCAATTGCAGGTAAATAAACACAAGTGAAGTGGCACCACTAAAAGTCTTATGCGTGTTGTATGCACATATTCTGTTCATGTCCACATTCTCCATCTGAAGCTGAGATCAGTTCACAGTCCTGAAAGAGAGTCTCAAGGATAGTACAGTATCTGATAAGAATCTCTTACTGTATGAGACTACATGACATTGGAACCACTATAATCACAATGATGAAATGGAGAAATTTACCTGGGTCAGACATGTCTGTCTTTAACACTTCTGATGTTTATCTGTATTCACTATGTCCTGCACTCAAAATTGTAGCTATTTCATCAATAGCTAATGTTCAAATATGGTTCAAAGTTGCCCATTTTCTATCTTCCTTTCTTTAATAGCACCAGGTTATCCCCAGGTCAGCTTATGTAACCAGGTTTCATTTATGATCCTGCCAGAGCAAGGAGCATCATCACAGTTAGACTGTAACCCAGTAACCGTGTAAGGTCAAAAAGCAAAAGTTCAACAAAAAGTTTTGCATTCAAGCCCAGTTTCATTATGAGTTGCTAAAAGCTTTGCCAAGCAATGAAACTTAAAGGATCAGTGTGTAGGATTTAGTGGCATCTAGCAGTGAGCTTGCAGATTGCAACTAATTGAATATCCCACCCCCTCCCCTTCCAAGTGTATAGGAGAAGCTACAGTGGGCCCTCTCTGGAGCCAGTATTTGGTTTGTCCATTCTGGGCTACTGTAGAAACATGGTGGTGCAACATGGCAGGCTCCGTGGAAGAGGACCCGCTCCCTATGTAGATATAAGGGGCTCATTCTAAGGAAACAAAAACACATAGATTCTTATTTTCAGGTGATTACACACTAATGAAAACATACTTATGAATATTATATTCCATTTCTGCCAATAGATCCCCCTAAATCTTACACACTGGTCCTTTAAAGTATTCTTCTTCGGGGTTCTACAATTTTAGGCATTCTTTTCTGAATGCTGAAGTCCCATTTTGATAAACATTCTGGACATTAGAGAACATGAATAATTTCTCACCTTCCTTATCAGCTGAAAAAAAGAAACGGTAATTACTGAGTTTGGGTTGAGATACACTCCGCTGCACTCTGTCAGGAAGAAGTGAGCCTCTATCTTCCAGCTCACAGCGAAAACTGACATTTTAAGATTTCAATTTTCTGTTCATTTCTCATTTCTTTATCTAGTAGTATTTTATCATCTGCTTTATCCATTGCTGTCTAGATACTCTGACCTTTGACCTCTTTATAACTGGTTGTTAGCAATGTTTGTGATCCAGAGTATATTGCGTGTTTTATTGTTGCTTTTTACATCCTGTCAACAAAGAGCACTAGCTACTCGTCTGAAATCTTAAATGTAAACATGACTCTGACTTGGCAACTTTATTACTAAGTACTAAAATAAGAAGATCATAGTGAATTTATAATGAATGATCTTATTTTTCCATTGAATGTTTATGTTCACTTTGCAGCTCCTCATCAAGTTATCCCCGTATCCCTGAGGAGTATAATTGATTCATTAAAATATCATAATTATTTTTTTCCCCTCGCTTTGTAGGAGAAAACTGAGCACAAAAATTAATTGGACTACCTTCTTCGTGCCCTACAGGATGGTACTGTGTTAAACTAACTCAGACAACATTAAGACTTGCATTCTTGTGGCAACAACACTGAAATTGACCGATTCAGCTGTAAACTCAGAGCTAAAAATAAGTACATATTTAAGTAGACTGATGACACTCTTACCTTGGGAGTCCCTACAAGGTCAAAATTAGAAAAAGTGGTTTAATTCTTAGAACACATCCAGAATACAATAGTAAGGATTTTATTGCTAGTTTAAACAAAACTAAAATATTGCAATGGGCTCAAATTCACAGTCCACTCCGGCCAGTTACGTGTGTGTTGAAGAGTTGTACATTCCTCACAGCTCAGGACCTCATCTTTCTACCCCTGTTGACTGGTACAGTCTACCTTTACATGCCATTTTGACAATGAAAGACTGATTGTGTTGTGCATTAACTGTGACCAAGCTAATCTAATAAAATGATATTTTCAGGTTTGGAAATGGAATTTTCTGTAAAATAATATGAGCAATACAAACTGTGATCTTCAAGTTGCCAGATTGTATGAACCAACCCTATTGCCTCTCAAGAACATTGATATTGGATGATTCGGAAAAACCCCAGATTACATTCAGTGTTGTTTTTTTAGTATTTAATGCCACCTTTTTTTAAAAAAAATGCTTTCTTTATAGAGCATAGCATTAGTTCAGGGAGAGCACTGAAGTAGTGCTTGTTTCAGCTGATTGGCCTGTTTTCAACTTGTTTCACTATCATTGACTCATCCACAGCTGAGAGGCTGGTAACATCTATCACATTCATGCAGGTGTGCATCACGGACATCTTAATCTGACACTGTCCCTCCACCACCCCAACCTCCTCCTCATGTGTTTTTTCATATTTCTGATTTTAACTAAGATTTAATGTTCATGTATGTTTATTAGAGAGATCAGCTCTCTAAGCAGCATCTTCATCGCTGCTCAGATTCTTTGAGAGCTCCCTCAACAGCAGAGCCTTTTCCGCCAAATATAACTGTATAACCATTTGCTATAAATGGTCATTCCTTGATGTAAGTGTCTCTGAACTACAATACGTGCTGCAATATGTGCTGATGGCAAAGTGAACATCAATTGCAGGTCTGTGATGGAATTCTGCGTGTGCTACATACCCATCTATTAGAATGACCTCCACATGCTTACTTTCCACTATGCTATACACCACTTCCTACATTGGCACTGGCCACTGATATCATACACAAGTTGTGATGATGAATCGTTCAATATGCATGTAATTCCTTGGGATACAGGGCTGGTATAATCATATATGTGAATCATCCCAAAATACTATTTATATTCCTATTTAATATTCTACAAAAACACAAGTCCACTTGGTTAGTGGGGGAGTTGGGTGGTGTCAGCCTGCTTTTGACACTTTCTTTTCATTTACATTTTCTTTTTCATTTACAGTAAGATCTGAACAACTACAAGGAATTAAAAATAAAAATGCATCAGGACTCAGAGTACAAGGGCTCCATGCATAACAATTTTTTTCATATAATGGATGAAAAATAGCATACAAAATGTAAGGCTTTAATTCCTTTTCTTCTTCTTTTTCATTTTCCTCTGAAAGCAGTCTTCAATCATTTTGTTCACAATCACCTCTTGTTCTTGTTACAGTATTTCATTTTAATTAAGGTGATTATGGTGAGTGTAATGGTGTGTTCATACCAAACGCAAAGAGAGTATTTTGTGTGGCGTGATTACATACAAAGTCAATGCAAAGAGCCATGCAACACAAATTACATGATGCAAATACGTGAAATTCAGATCATTCACGTATTCATGGATTAAAAGGTGAATTTATCTTCATTCTCGCTTATCAACCTGTCTGCAGCAGCGAGCCACAGAGGTGCCACCCTCCACTGTCCGATGCTATAATATAATTAGTCTCTCTTCATCCATGTTGACTGCTGACTGGAGGGAAAATGTACATGAATGTATTTCATGGATGTACAGAGAGGAGAGGGGGAAAAAAATAGAGACTGCAGGGAAATAACAGAAAGAACCAGAGTTCCTGGTGAGTTTCAGTCAGAGGCTGAAATGACCACAAACACACAAACACACACACACAACCCGAGACATAGTCGGTGTCTACCATTGCTCGCTAGCTTACAGCTAATGTACAGTAACGTATTCTGGCTGTTTGGGGCAAATAAAAACAAATGATCCCGTGGTCAAACGCCAGGCGAAAATTCACTTTGCATTTGGTATGAAAACAGCGTAAGAGGACAGAGCAAAAAAGGATATGATGCAGGAAGGAGAAAGAATAACTGATTTAAAAGAAATAAAGTTTTTAAGGAAGATACAGTTCAATTAGTCAGAGACCTGTAATGCTGAGAAACAACCACACATTAATTTAGCAAAGATCTCAATATAAATGTGTGGAAGTTGAAGCACATGAAGACAGAGAACATGGAGTCAAAATGATACTCAGTGATGTAACAGCTTAAGCACCAAAGGGGAAAACAGAGTTGTTTTCCTGTGAACACTAGAAATCAAGCTTGAGGGAAATCAAAGCAAAAGGTTAAACTAAATCATGTGTGTGACACTTCACCTGAGTCCTTGTGCTAATTAGAGCTCCAAATAAATTAGCATTTCCATGTTGAGGAAGGACTCTGACAGGAGGAATTTACACCTGCAGCAAAGGAATGAGACTCACGGTTGGAATTAGATTCTGCTGCAGTGATATTTAGCCAGGTGTCAAAATAACACAACGCTATTTTTTTTTGTGACAACACAGACACTGGTTAACATGGGTGACAGTGAGTGAGGGTGTAATGTTTTGGTAAAACACATCGTGGTGGTAGAAGAGGAGAGACGCCGAGACATAACAGCACTGTCTTCTCTTCAAAACGAAGGATCAAAGAGTTTTTTGTTCAAAGGTTTAATCTATTTCAGATTTCACCCTAAGGAGAGATGGTTAAGATCAGAGGTGTATGCAGAGTTTATTTGCCATGCTAAGTTTGACTTTTTAAACAGATGGATTTATTTTATATGCATGTCCCTCAGCAAGATCATGTATCGATCATTTGACAAGCTACTTTGTTAACCTTTTACTGCCAACTGCACCACCTGCACAAGCCGGTACTATGTAATTTTCAAAAACTGCTTGTAAATAAATAAATAAATATGAACGTGTAATGTAAGGTTTCTTTTCTGGAGCTCTTAGCTCTCAGGGAAACACCACTTATGTCTGGCTGTCGTAATATGATCTTTTATATCAACATTTCCACCGTGCTTGATGGAAATTGTTCTCTTGCAGTGTGTGCAGAATGCAGCATTTTCATTGCCAAATACTTTACGAAGGAAGGAGTAAGCCTCCTGGAGCTCTTTAGAAAAGACCGACTCTCTCTTTAGCATGATAGCTAACTGTTAGCATGCCGACAGATTCTGTCAGAAAGAACCACAAGGGTCATAGGCTAGCAACAGCCTTGACAATGACACATTGATTGACACACATACAGACAAATGTGTGTTGAATTCAGATGTGTGGTGCATTGTTTATGTTTTTATATTGGGTTAGGTAATATAATGAGTGGGACAGAACATGATAAACATCTAAGCACTGAAAACAAGTATAAAATCATAATTATTATTTTAATTGTGGTGAAAACCAGGACAATATGGTAGTGAATGTTGAAAACAGGGACATTTTAGTGTTTTACAGATATTTGTCAGAACTCGGGACACTCAGCTTGACAAACCGGGATGCCTGGTCACTGTAGTTTCATATCACAACCTCCTGACTTTGTGCTTAAGTTTTCTGAGAAATGTTAAATGTAGCACAAACTTAACTTTTGATATGAAGAAAAAAGCTAGCACAGCTCTGTAAACTGAACTGCATTCCTGCGCGTACACAGTGGCGTCTGCTGTACAAGGAACCTCTCCGCTAAGACTGAAAACGTGATCGCTGTTCTTAGTCTTTGGAGTCGTTTCTAAACAAACTACTGTGACCGTAATCTTTGTGATGAAGGAACATGTCACCCAGTGCAGTGGTGGGGCTCACTGACATGTTTTTAATGGTTTACGGCACAGAGGAATACGATATATCAGGCTTTGGATGCATACACAATACTTCTAAGTAGGATCAATTCATTGCTGGTTTGGCTCTGTACATGAGATTTGTTGACAATAAGAAAAATATAGAAAATTGCCAGCCATATCTTTAATTTAGGTGGACCACCCCAAAAAATGGGGTCAGTGCTAAAAGGTTAAATAAAAATTGATGCAGTTGAAATTGTCACTGTTTGGCAGAGGAATCTTTCCATTACACAATACAGAAGGACTGAAAAGCTACATCTTTACAATACTCTCTCTCTGGGCGAATCAATAAATATCAATTTTAACAGATTTAGTGAAACGTGAGCAGAAAGGGAAGTCTTAGAAGGTTCTTGTTAAATTTCTCCCAAATTTGTCCTCTTGCTTTCTGACTGACATGTAAAATGCAATAACATCTAGTCCTCACATATTCCAGTTCTCACACAAGTCTACAGTGTCAACCAATTACCTCCAGTAGGAAAGATGGAACTGGGAAGAGATAGAGCTCAATGTTGTTGAATATTTGATTTGTTTGCTATTTTTCTTCCAGCTTCCATTTAAATAACTGCACACACACACTCTTTCTCTCTGTCTTACACACATAGACACTCAGGATTTTATCAAAATGAGGGTCCGTGAGCCCATTCCTAATCCATCCAGCCAGACAGGGTAACCTAAGGACACCTCCTGTTGTTTCATCAGTCTATCTCAAGACAAAAAGCAGTGCAGCTGTTCGTCACCTTCGTGTGCATGTTTTTACAACACATCATAACCATACACACATACACTCACCGGCGACTTTATTAGGAACACCTGTGCAGTCTAATACAATTCAATACAACAGCTCTGCCATAAATCCTACTTTTACAAAGCTTATATATTTTCAGTTTTTGTTGAAATTAGAAAGGTGATAATTCTACTTTATGTTTAATATTGAGATCGTAGTGGGTGGTGACGGTGTGCTGGAGTGCATTACATTAAAAAGTGTTTCTAATATTTTGCCCCCCTCATGTATGTTAATGGAGTGGACAAATTATTAGGAACACTATTCAATACATTGTACTCCAGTACACCACCACCACCACCCACTATGACCTTAATAATAAACATAAAGTAGAATTATCACCTTTCTGACAATGTAAACAAAAACTGAACATTTATAAGCTTCATAAATGTAGAATTTATGGCAGAGATGTTGTACTGGATTGCATTAGATTGCACAGGTGTACCTAATGAAGTGGCTGGTGAGTGTTTATCAGACTTTGTTGAAAGTGGAATAATTATTTAGAAAAAGAAATTTAAGGTCCTTAAATATGCACTCCAACACACTGAAATCTGCAAAATACAGTTACAACAGTCAATCTCTCTAAAACAACCAGAAAGGAACAAGTTGATCTTTCCAGTAACAATAAACACCAGTAACTCTTGACAGGTGATGGCTTCCTCTGGAGTAAGAAGCCTCTACACTTCACAGTGTCAAATGTAGACACCATTACACTTACATCTTAATCACCTTAACAGTTTCTCCATCAAAGACTTGTCAAAGCAGAGATAACATTTTTCACATTGGAAGCTTATTTTGCCAAAGTACCAAATTAATTTGACTCCCAAAGGTGCCTTTCCTGGTATACGCACTCATGGTTGTTGTTGTTTAGTCCTGTTGACTGTTGACATTGACTCGTATAATGTGGGGACGTTGTTTGATTAATAAATTATACACCATCCTCTGTGTTTCATGAAGTGCATGAAATATGTGATGATGAAATATGCTGAAATCTCCTGTGTCCCCATTACGGCCGTATAAGGTCAAAATGTGTCTGTTACTTAGCAATGCAAAATTTTGCAGTAAAACCATCTTTGTCATTTCAATATCAATTCTTCCAAAGACAGAAAAAGAAAGCAAATGAATGCTTAAAACATATTATGATGGTTCACTTGGCACCACATTAGTGACCTCTGTCTGGAAGGTAATTTGTGCTGGGATTTTTATTTAAAAATGTATGAACAATGTCAGCTGATAATGCAAATGGCCCAAGTCCCCTGGTAATATATCTTGTGAAAAGCAGGATAATTTAGTCTAACAATTTAGACATTCTCATGTTGAAGCCTCTTCTCTCACAGCCTCTTTCATCCCTGAAGAATATTTGAGTCATGAGCAGCAGATACAACAATGTGTCCAATCGGCTTTATCAGCACAATGCTCACTCTCCCATTTCACTTTATATTTTTGGTATGCAGCAGGATAACTGCTGTAACTCCCAGATTACTAACACAGACATTAAAAATAGCACATAACAAAGTGCACATTTCAGAGCTACAGCTCCCTGAATAACACCCCTTACACATAAAAAATACATTTGCTATATTTTTATATGATGTTTCAACATTATCAAAATGGAAGTAAACTTTGAAAACATCATGTAAAAAACGGTTAAATGTGCCGCAGCTGAAACTGGTGGCCATAGCTCACGCTTTTAATTGTTTCTAATCAGACTGTTTTGTTGAGATTGAGATCTTCTGAGAGCAAGAAACTACAACCACACAACCAGCCTACAAAAAGGACAAAAAAGATGCACAGTAACTTTGCATAGTATATCAGTTCTTCTCAATCCAACGGATTTCATGTTGGCTCGTGAAATCAGTCACAAGCCAACATCGGCTCCTGACAGATTTCTTTATATGGTCATCTGCTCCACACATGGCACACAAGTTCACTGCTCTGCTCTGCTAACATCATGGCATTTTTCCATTGTTTTGGGGGTAGACACGCCGAGCCATGACTTGAGTTGAGCTGGCACACTGTGCGTGTTTTTCCATCACACAGCAGGCAAAGTAAAATAAGTAGTTTACCTGTTGGAGGTGTGCTGGTCGTCTGCAGCTCTTCATCAAACATCATCATTGCTATGTTTCTGCTTGTACTATTCATTCCTGCATTATTTCTAACTGATCCGCGGAACAATGAGCTCCAAAATGTCTCCACATATTGTTGTGTCTACCGGTTTTTAGATAAGTGAAATAATATACTTATCTATTGCTACTGGGCCTCAGAGATTTCATGGCACCCCTTCATGTGTACTCCTTCATGAGTGGAGTACATGTGAATGGGTGCCACAAAAAAAATTAAATCACTGTGAAAGGGTGCATTGGTTTCTAAAAAAGGTTTGGAGGAGGGAGATATGAGTGAGGAGGATGTGATTCAGTCAGAGGAGGGTGATGTCAGGCACTTCTTAAAAAGATGAGCCTGTGAAGGAAGATGGAAAGTGACTCTGATATTCTGACTGGAGCAGCAAGGTCATTGTACCAACAGGGAGCAAGTAGGAAGGAGAGCTGAGTCCCAGTGGACCATTTACTTTTAATGTGTTCTCATCTGCCTCCACACAGAGCTCTGTCAGGGTCTTAAAAAACTCTGCTGGTGCTCTCTACTCCTGCACGGCCACCGAGAGTCCTCGGCTCACTGAGAATGATCGGTGAGAATAGCTGAATGGCCTGCCAGGTCCATAATGTTTTGATATAGTGCAATACGCACCAATACTCCTCAGAACAGAGCAAATACAGATATCAGACCATCTGAGGTAATCAATAAATAGAGGCTGCAATGGCACTCAGGGCCAATATATATATCTTTCTGCTTTCTGGGAAATATGAAGTTAGATTTGTGCTGTGTTGCTTTATCCTGTCCTCACTGCTGATGCTATTGGAAGTCAAATCTAAACAGCCTGCATTGTATAGGCATTAATTCATCATGAGTGTTTACTGCCCAAACATCAGCACACATATTGCCTCAAACAGACCTCACTCGTTTGTACAGATGGGAAACTGATGGACGAATGAGGGTGAGAGAGGGCAGATCACTGGGCTCTTATCTGGGTAATGTACTGCTTCGCTTTGGCAGAACAAAGAAATACCAAAAACACAATTGTCAATTTTTAAAAGAAGTTTTTCTAGTTCAGAGCTGCCCAAATGCTGTAGCCTTGTGGTCATAAAAATGACAAAAGTAATGACAAAAATTATTATAATAGTCAATTGCAAGGCTGAAATAAGCTCTATCCCCCCAGTAACCCTGAACTAATCAGACAGCAGAAGCCAATTGAGGCCACAGTGAGACATGATGAAGCAGAGATTTTGATGCATGCAATTACAGACAACACATGAACTGCAGATGAATGAAAAACACACAGAGATGAACAATTCATTTCTGAGGCGGGAATTTGGACTTTGATTTAAAAATAAGCGCTTCCTTTACACAAAAGAGAAGCGAGAATAACGTTGAATAGCATTCATCAAAATGCATCCCGTGTAGGAGAACATGGCTGAACCTCAGTGAGAACTGAGAGTGCTGCATTATTCACACAGCTCTGCCAGTCATCACTGACATGGAGGACAGTGAGGTGACTCATCCTACTTGATAATACATGATGATTGATGTTTTTTGAAACACAAAACATCCCACATGAATAATAATCGAGAGCTTTATTAGGGCCGGGAGAGAAAGGCGGAAGGTGGGGTTTTGTGTTGGCGATGTCTGGTGGGAGTCGGCAGCGGTGATGGACACTGTGAGGCTCAGACATATACATCCTCACCTGGGGAGAGGTTATCTCTGAGGAAATTAACGGTGTGTGAGCAAGAGATGGGCCGACAGAGAGGAACACACAGGGAGAGAGAGAGAGATCAAGAGAAGAAGAGTGTTCCTGAGCCACCACCATCACAAAAATGCCTCACACTATGAATCATCCATCAATATCATAAAGAAGGAATTAGCTATAATACAGCTTCAGAGCGGCATCAGTAAGCCAACAGATACCATGTTAAAACATCATTGACTGTAATAAACCTTCAGTAAAGCTTATGCTACCTGATTAGACATAAAATGGTCTGCCTTGTGTTCTCCAATACATGTCTAATAGCAGTAGGTACTTGATAACTGTTGCTTACTAGCGAGGAATTACAAAAAAAAAAAAAGCAATGCATGTAAATAGATGTAAATTGATTGACTATGCACAAGGGAAACATTTCAGTCAGGTTTATTTTATGTTTGTCATGCAACCATGGAACAAATTTCAGTTAAAATGGGTAGATACATGATTTTTTCTGCTCCCTTCAATCTCCAAAATTCGACATGATAAACTGTTGCACACAGTAGCAACACTGACTCATAATCTTCTGTATAAAAGCAGAAGCTCAACTAAATGTCAACAGAAAGCCCCTGGAATGCCACTGCAAGGCTTTAAAGGGTTTTTCTAATCCTGGCTGAAACAGCAGAGCCTTCAGTATTTTTCACCCCTCGATCCTCAATGCATCTTTTGATTGTTAAAGGGGGGGAAGGTGCTTCATTAGTATGCATCTTTAAGGCGCGAGGGCTGCCTGCAGATGCAGGAGTTGAGGTGGTGGGGGCGTGGGAGAAGCTGGGTCAGTCACATGGCCGGGACTTCTCACAGCATCCCTGCATGCAGAAGGATCTGAACGAAGCGCCGCTCTCTCCTCCTAATTCTCAGATGGCAGCCATGACCTACTTTCCACAAAGACAGGCTCATGCAAACTTGATGATATGCTTATAACAGAGGAGCCCGTCGTGCACTGCCTGAGGTGAGCCTCGCAATGCGGAGGCAGCAGGGGGTCTGTATGGTAAGGACCAACTGGTAGGACGTGTGTTAGCAACTCTGTCCTGAGTGGTTAGATGACATTAGTAGTGATGACACTGACTAAGCAAGAGAATGGAGATGCAGTGAGGGTTTTGAAGGTTGTCAAGATCATCTGCACCCCAAAAGCAAACTGCTTCATTTCAAAGTCATATGCATATTTATAGCCTAAGACAGGCCAATAATTAATTGATTAATCTAAATAGCTCTTATTAAACCACGGTAGCAGCCATCAAAAACCTCTTCCTTGTTGCATCTATCCTGCATTAGTAAGTACTGCAGCCCCTGAAGACATTTCCTTTTAAAGAGCTCTTCCAGGTTAAATTTCTTACTGGCTTTACAGTTTATGTATCATGAAAACTATCCTGTAAAGGTTAATGTATGATTTTTGTTTAGTTTTGGTTTAATGAGACGTAAAGGCAGAAATTCAGACAGAAAAGTCAGTATTTTGAGCAGCATCCTTAAAACAAGCTTTTTTTTCAACGTGTCATATTACGTCACATAAGGGAGTTGCTCTCCCTGTCCTACACTGTGCAGTAATAGGTACTGATGAGTCTAAGCAGTCGTCATTTAGTGAATTTGTATTTTTTTCGCTTGTTTTGTTTTGCATTTTTTCCATTTTTCATCATTGTGAGCAATTGTGTTTGTGAAGGTCGAACAAATTCCAGCCGGTCAGGACATGGAGCTTCCTAGCAGGAAAAGCAGCAGCTAGTTTTTGGACAGGTGAAGAGACAGACTTTACTACTATGGAAAGCCATTTCATTCAAAACTCCACCAAAACTGCACACAACCTTTCCAGTTACCAGACACCACCTATCCAGTCATACTGCACTGCCACCAAGTGGACATCACATGTGACCCAGTCAACAGTTCAGAGCAACCCAATTGGACATTGCACGCCACCCAGGTGACAGTGCACGCTACCCAGCTGGATAGTGCCGATTGGACAGAAATTCAATCACCTCAAGTGGAAGTAGAGTGAGAAAAACCAAAGCAAACTTTGATAATAAGCTAAAATCTAAGGCAGAGGAAGTTGGTATTATTAATATTAATGTATGCCCTCCAGTCTGTTGGTCAGTTGTACCATCATGGCTAATCCCAGAACCTGATCTATGCATACTCAACACTGACAAAAGAAAGAAATCAGGAGATATGGTCAAGGAAGTTAAGTCTCATCTGAAACAAGAATGGAGTTCATATTTACAGATTTATACAGATGGATCAAAGTATCCATAGAGTGGGAAAGTGCATTTGGAGGAACCATTCCTGAATTAAGAACTCAGAACGGACATTGAATTTCAGATCAGATGTCAGTATTCACAGCAGAGATGCTGGCAATATTATGGGCACTTTGGTGGGGAGAGGACAATAAACCAGACAACTCAGTCATATGCAGTGATTCAGCAGCAGCTTTAACTACAGTAAGAGAAATCAAATCCAAGTCCAGACCTGATACATTGACAGAGATTTATCAAACATTAGCCATCAAGCAAAATTTATTTATATAGCACCTTTCACAGACACCAGTCACAAAGTGCTTTGCAATCAAAGAAATAAAATCAAATACAATTAAATCAAATAAATAAAACAAAGACACCATATAAAATATACAAGGGGAACAGAGATAAGAGACAAATTAAAACATAAAATACCACATGCTACCCAAATGCTTGTCTGAACAGATGGGTTTTTAGTTGCTTTTTAAAAAAACCCACAGTGTCCAAGGACCTCAAGCTTATTGGGAGACTATTCCAAAGCTTAGGGCCTGCCGACTGGAAAGCACGATCTCCCTGAGTCTAAGTACTTAGAAAACCCTGGGTGGAGGACCTAAGAGCTCAGCTTGTGGTGTGGGGGTGCAGAAGGTCCGCAATATACTGTGGAGCCTGGCCATGTAGGGCTCTATAAGTGAACACCAAAATTTTAAAATGAATTCTAAAATTAACATGAAGCCAGTGCAGTGAGGTTAAAATAGGTGTAATATGTGACCATCTGTTGAGTAGTGTTGAGAGCCTAGCAGCAGCATCTTGGATGGTTTGTAAGCGGAGTACAGAAGATTTATTAAGGCAGATAAAAAGAGAATTACAGTGGTCCAAACATGATGAGATAAAAGCATTTATTAGCATCTCCATTTAATTTCTTGACTCAACAGACCTGAGTTTGGCTATGTTTCTTTGGTGAAAGAAACATGATCGAGTCAGTCATCTTAATGTGAGTTTAAAAACTCATGGATTGGTCAAAAATAACACCAAGATTACGCAGAGAAGACTGAGAAGATGAGGATAAGGCACCAAGACTCTGCCTGATTGATGAGTGAAAATTATCAAGACCAAAAATCAAAACTTCAATTTTATCTGCATTTAACAGCAGAAAATGATTTGCCATCCAATTCCTACTTGCAATTTAAACATTTAAACATAATTTAAACAGTTGTGCAGCACAGAGAGTTTATGAAGCTCATCAGGTTTCAATTAAAATACAACTGGATGTCATCAGCATACAAGTGGCAGGAGATGTTGTTAAAACTACTGATAATCTGTTGTAGTGGCAGCATGTATATGGAGAATAAAATGGGTCCCATGACTGATCCCTGGGGGATGCCACAGGACAAAGCTGCAGTGTCGGAAACTAATTTACCTACAGAGACTGACAAAGACCTATCTGTGAGACAAGAGGAGCACCACTCCAAGGCAGTCCCAGAAAATCAAACACCCTGTGCGATTCCAGTATTTGAACAAGTTGCTTTTCAGTAACCTTTTCTAAAATTATAAAGAACATTATACATTATACAGAATTCACAAGGCAGGGAAATAGCAGATTACTTGGCAAAGAACGCTGCTCGTGAAGATAGAGTAGAAATTGCCCTATAATATGGACTATCAGAATACACTTCAGTCATAAACTCATAAACATAAAATCATAAAAAATAAAAGTCAAAGAAACATGGCAGAGTACATGGGAAAAAGAAAATAAGGGGAGGTCTTACTTTACAATACAGAAAACAGTGGAAAAAGCAAAAAGCAATTTTACCTGCAAAAGAAAAGATTCAGTTGTCATAATCAGGTTGAGGCTTGGGCATTGAGGGCTTAGGAGTGGGCTAGCTCTGATTGGGAAACACCCGGATGGCAAATGTGAGTGTGGCAACTCAGAGACAGTGAGACATATCCTCATCCAGTGCAAGAATTACTCACTTCAAAGGACAAAGTTGTTCAGAGACCTGAGAGCAGCTGGAGAAACAGTTTTTACTCTGCACAGTTTACCCAACCTGAATAACTGGACTAAAATGAAGAAGCTGATGGAATATGTGTTTAGTATTGAACGATATAACAAAATATAAATTACTGTCAAAAGGAACATTAATATGAATCAGTAGAGGGCAGCAACACGTCATTGTAGTGTCTAGTCCACCTAATCTAAAGAAGAAGAAAAAAACGGAAATAGGTAGAAGTAGGAAGTAGTAGGTAGCTATAGCTATAGCGTGCAACGTCAAATTGGGTCACTGCACTACCCAGCTGGGTGGCGTGCGCGATATCCACTGGGTGGCAGTGCAGGATGACTGGATGGATGGTGTCTGGTAACTGCATAGGTGGTGTGCGGTTTGGGTGGGGTTTCGAATGAAATGGCTCTCCATACACTGCTGCCTCTGACGGAAGAACACGGTTGTGTGCAGGCTCATTTTAGACAGGAGGTTTTTTTTATTTGTGATATGATGATGTTCAGGATGGGATATTCAAGCCAGGACCGTGTGAGGCTGATAGCTGGTTCAATTACTCTGGTAAACACAGCTGCTTGATCAGCTCCACCTTTCAGCAGCAGCTCTGTGCTGACCGGAGATCATCAGAGATTCAGCTCCACAAAGACATAAAGTGCGTAACAGTTCTGGAAAGTTTTTGTTTCTAATGTTTTTAATTTCCAAATCAGTCAGCATGCTGGCTTGAATTGAGAAGTAATGTCTGATGTGTGATTGTTGTAGAGCTCAGCGATGGATCAAATTTTATTTTCAATTGCCATATTGGCTTCCAACGATTATGAAAACAAGATAATTGAGATAAAATGATTATTGTGCCACATTCTGTTTCACAAGTTCAATAAATGCATGATGCTTCCAAAGTCAAGGATCTCAATATTGACCAAACTATCTTGTAAAAACAACCGGTTGTTGAGGGATAATGCTAAAATTACTTAGCTAACATTGTTAGCATCCTATTAGGGGTGTGCCCAAATACAAATACGTTATTTTTATTTTTATTTTTTAAAAGTGGGGATGAAGGGAGAGAGAGATGGGGGGTGACATGCAACAAAAGCCCACTGTCAGATTCAAACTGCCAATGTTGCAGTTAAGTGGCATGCATCTTAACCAGTAGGCTACCAGATAGGGGGGGGCCTGAATACAAATATATTATTTGGCAAACCACAAATATTAGGTTTTTTGCTAATATTTGTATCACACAAATATTTTTAAAATGATTTGCTTTCAGGAAGAAAAAAAATACCAGTGCATAGATCGGTAACATCGCTATCTCAGCCTCTCTCCTCTGCTCTACTGTTACATCTATCAGCAGGTCTCAACAAGGGGCGTCACATCAACCTTCCTAATTTGGACATCATGCCTGCAGTTTGGGGTGTTCCCCAGAGATAAAGTTGAACTACTGACACAAGCGAAGTGCTTCCAAGGGACTCTCCATAACCTGTTATTCCCCTTCTCCTCTCCACAAAGGTAGGTTGTAAAAAATAGGCAATAAATGAAAAGTACAAAGAAAGAATCACCTTTGAAGTTCTTCCCTACACCCTACACGGTGTGCTGTCTCTGTGTTTTTGGTGCATAAATACGTAAAGTTCTGCTGGCAATGAGGTGATGACTGAAGTTTTAGCTCACTAGTCAGCACAGTTGTCTATGATCTGGGAGACTCTGGTTCAAGACCCGCTGTGGGGACCTCCTTCGTAAGGTAGTTTATTCATGAACACTTATTGTAACATTTTAATTTTCTAAAATTAAAAGCGTAATAAAAACAAAAACAGGATTTTTAAGCCTCTTTCCACTTTATTTGAATACAAATACAAATAATTTTGCTGCCTTAACAAATACAGATACAAATACAAATACTGGGCTCTCTGCACATCCCTACATCCTATTTTGTAGTTACCATTTGACACGGCATGATGTTAGTTATTCACTTCTGTTATCTAACGAAGGATTCTGGTGTGTAGTTACATAGCTTGGTGACTTTCTGTTTGTTTGTTTGTTTCGTCTCATCATAACTCAGGTATTGTATGGGCTCTAATATCAAACACATTCAAACATTACCCAGCCCTGGTCAAAAATCAGTAAACAGACTTGTTTCCAACAATAAGAGAGTGGCAGTAGTGTAGTAAGAAAATAACAGAGTGTGATTTTTGCTTCATTTTTGCTTAGATATAAAGCAGATAACCCAGGCTGATGTCAGACAGGTGTAAAGCTCTGAGCTATATTCTTCATGATCAGCTAACAGAGGGCAAGTGAGGTTTAGGTATAATTTATTTGCGCTTTCAAATGATACAAACACGCTGAAAACTGCAGATCACACACACAAACCCCAACAGGCTTGTAAAAACATCTCACCCCTAAAGAAAAAACTGAAATAAAATGGGAACGACAAAAGAGAAATATCAAGGTGACAAAGAAAAATAAATCAAGATGACAAACAGATACAGGTAAGCCGGGCATCAGAAACATAGACATCAAAACGGAGAAGAGAACAAAGACAAAGAAGTGGATAAAGAACAGGAGGTAGGTGGTAGTGAAATAAATAAATATACCTGCAGAGAGGAGGGGAAAGTAGGAATGTTTCAGTGAGAATGAAGGTGAGTAAATGCATGTGGATGAAGGGGATACACCACTCTGTACATCCATCTGACATCCCAGATTACGGGGCGGAACAAAACCCTCTGTCTGTGTTCAAGATGGCTGGGCCTGGAAAACTCTGGAAGGTCTGTCTGTTATTTTCCCCAAACATATGGATCAAATCATTATTCTGAAATCTGTCTGCAAGTGTGTTATTACCAAGTAAACCAGATTACACTATAAAATGATGAAAATTTGTTTGGATTTTCTGTTTTGTTAGAACCCTGTATGTCTCCTCTAATGCTACCATAATACTCCTCAAATCAGCAATTTATCTGACGAATGTTCCTTAAAACAGGGTCCTCAGGCAGTGCAATAAACATATTTTACAGCAGATTTAGCAAAAAAGATCCTTAATGCAATTAAAGTAATGCCTTTTGCATTTATTAAGCCTATCTTTTGCCTTTATTTGAGCATATATTCCATTCAGGCGTTAAAGAGGCTCATGTCAATCATTTTACTCATCACATGGACTACTTTCACAGCCTGTGAAAGTCCAGACAGAGTTGGGGCAGTTGTATAATGTCTCTAAATTCTTAGAAGAGTAATGCTGTAATGCGTCGGATTGTGATTGAGACTCAAAATTTGTAACAGAAAGTCTGTATAATAAAACTGGAAGTGTGCAGTTTGAAAGACATGGGCATTTAGGGAGGCTCTTAACATACAAAAAGATGGTCAAAGAACCATTGTCAGCACAACTTATAGACCACGTGATTCTAGAGACATAAACAGACTATCAAACTAACAGTAATGACCTGTCAGGAGAAGAGAGGTAAAGGTAAAGGTAAAGGTGTGTCACACAAGCTAATTTGCTAGCTAGGTGTGTTAACACAACCTGCATGGAAACCAAAATTCATATACAGACAATACATATATGTGTATGCATGCACCGTCCCCAACTGATACCCTAGACACAGCAATTCTAGTGAAATTCTGTCAAAATTCACTATATCTGTATAACTTTTTCACAACACACATTTTGACTCATCATTGCAGTGACATCACAGGTGTTACTAATAACATTAACAATGGCTCTGTTTCATTAGGTTTCCCAGTAAGCAAAGCCAGTGAGCCAACATGCACTGAAGGCCCTGAAACCTGCACACATAAATAGAATGCAGGCATGAGTCATGTTATTAATTACACTTGTGCTTTTCCTTGTATGACATGTTAAAATGTTTCCTGTGAAAAATGTCTATTCCCATTCAGAAGCCTTATGCAAGGACTACAGTATATAGCAGATATTTGGAGTTGGGTTTGAGGTTGCTATTGGCCACAGTCACACAGTATGTGGGCTGCACAGTTTTAAGAGGTAGAGAAAACACTGAATTTATGTAATGCAGTAATGCTCAATGTCTGAACCAGGGGACACTCACAGCCCACACAAGTCACTTAAGCGGACCTTGGAAACATTCCTGTATGAAACAGGTTTCTTTGGCAGCATCAGCTAGCTGGCAGGTTTCATATCAAATGTGTACTTCAAGTTGTCCAAGGATCAATACTTTCAAGTGGAGCTGCTGTTTTAAGATTTGACAAAGAAAAGAGAGGAAAATAAACTTCTCTAACAACTTTTTAGGGAAGGAGAGTAGCTTGTATAGACACGAAATTGTCAGGTAATTCTTGAATGTTATGAAAGGTGAAATATACAATCACAAAAGAAGGGATGGATGGGTGGATGGATGGATATGAGGGCTTCACTTTTCTTTTGTTCCTTTTCACAACATACCCTATCCTGTTAGATCACAGCCTCCATTCTATGATTATATTTCATGGCATAGTACAATTGAAATTGCGTTCAGAGATCATGGTCAGTAACAAAACGCTACTCCTTTAACATTTAAAAAACTTTGGTTCAGCATTACTGACATAAAACCAGGAAACTTGTATTTTGCTTATGTTTTGTTGTTTTATTTGGGTTGCAGCCTCACTCCAAACTGTGATTTCTAACATCTGAAAGTGACACCGTCTGTAAGCAACACATTAATCATGATATATGTGAAGTTATGCTGTATTTTAAAGGATAGTTTAAGTCTTTGGAAATGAGAAGACAGACTTTTATAGACTGGATGATCAAGATTTTAAAGATATTAAACGATAAACTTCAAGCGGTATTTGGCAAAGGAGATAAGCAGTGAACCGTTTTAAAGTGTGGAACTCTCAATTTGTTTGCGGATAAACAGATGGCAATTTTACAAGTTCATATCAATCTCTTTGATTGAAGAAAGAGTTGACATTAAAGATGCCAAAACTATGACACTCTGGGAAGAGCCATCTCTTTTCAAAGGCAAATAGAAGACTCCTGATTTTTATATTCACAGGCACAGAGGAATAGTGTCTCCTAATAACTGCAATAGTAAAAACAAACACTGCACATAACAAGATATGCATTTGAATGACATCATAGGACATCAAAAATCTTACCGAGTAGGAAAGGTTATTGTAAGTCAGCTATGAACTGCATCAAGAAATTTGAGAATTTGAGTGTTACTGGGCGCTACAACTAACTAATGGATTGTATCTTTCAAGTCCCCCTTACTGTTACATCACTTGGATGAGTACTGTGCAGAAATATGTACTGTATGTGCAGAGTTTGGGGAGAAAGTTTCTCTTTGTTTAGTTATATCAGACTTCGAGACATGTACATACGAGATGATTTTGTGACATCACAACTAGTTTGGAAGCCAATTCCGGTCCAACGTGCAACTTACACAAGTGTTGCAGTATATGGAAACACTGGACTTTTCAGTATAGCAGACATCTTGTGTCCAGCAGCTACATTTTTAAAATGAAAAATATTTGCATATTCATTCAGATATTCTGGATTTGATGATGGAGAAGGTGAAGGTGACATTTTAAGACTTTTTAACCAGGTAACTGATGAACAAAACAGAAAAAAGCATATCAGACACAAATAAGAGTATTTTATATGTCTTAAAATGTGTCTGGTCTGGAGGGGATCTTTAAATATAACTGACACACTATAAACCTCATACGATTATGTGGGCATGATAGTCAGTACCTTAAAGTACCATAATATCAATATAAGCGGTAACAGTGCATGAAAAAAGTGCATCTTTCCTGGGGAAATGTGGGTCTTGTAAACTTGTGCTTAAACTCATTTTTTGTCAGATGTACAGAATGTGGATATAAGTGGAACAGACATTATGAAATGTAACATTTGTTCATTCTGTGAAAGTGTACAGGGGACTTTGTAATTCTTGTAATTTGGCTGATGGCTGGTCTGGTGTTTTGAAGTCCCTAAAGATTTTTTTTAATTTTTTTTATCTTGTGTGCACAAGATTTTAAAACAATATCATCTTCCAGGACTACTGAGTTTCCAATTTTTATGTTAATAACAAAAAATTGACTACAGACAAGTTTCAAGTCGACATAACATATCACACTATATTACCATTTTATTGCTATATTGCCATTGGAAATAAAGCCAAGTTATAGATTGACTATTACTATCGCCATCAAAGATGTACCTTTTGCACCTTCACAATATGATTTAATAGTTCAACGCTTTGCAGAGAGTGAATGCATGTATGCTGGTGAATACATATACAATGGTAAGGGTTGAATGGACGGATGTACTTAAGAGTAGAGAAGATGAGGATGAACATATTGGAAGCATTGAACAATTTACAACAGATTGGTCTGACACTTCAGTCTCTCCTCACAAACCAGACTCTTAACGGTTCAAAAAAAGGAAAAGAAAATGAGGCCAAACGTCATCACCAGAGGTGGAGACGCTGATTGGATTCAGCAAACAAACCTGCACCTGCAGTCAGAGCTGCACTTACACAAACCTGTCAAATGCTTCAGTTGCTCTTAGAAAACTGTTTTTTCTTCAAGTATCACAGCAAGGCCTTATCTTATCCACTTCAAACAGTGATGCCTCTTGCGATGAATCGTTAATGTGAGAGAACTGGAAAACTATTATCTGGACTTGGCAGATTTCTTTGGCTGGCCAATCCTCCCACAGTTCCTGCTAGGAGCCCTCGCTCTAGTCTTCTATCTCCACAAATTGTCCCCATCTCATTCTGTTTCCCTCATGATAATTGAAATAGACTTATTGTTAGCAAAAATGCTTACATCTGAAGCCTTACAGAGAGGACCAAGGGCGATTTGTATTGTATATGTCTTCAATCATGGACTGCTCTACATCTATGGATACAGGTTATTGTTATAAGGGAGCATGTTTGCTGACCAGATAATAAATTAGCAGAGAACAACTATTATTTATTAGACTTGCTCATTTATACATTTAAAAGGCAATTACCACAATATATATTTATAGATATACATACTTAAACCTATGTCTATTGTTTAGTTTTGCATTTTTTTGTAAATATTGCTAATTATGTGCCACAGTATGCTTTTAAGCTACATAATTGTTATCTGGAAAACTGAAGTGTAGTCGATCAGATTGTATGCAAATCATCTCTGTATGGTTTGAATGTATAAATGTATGAATGTATGTATATATGTGTAAGCTGATGTGACATTGTGAGGTTTTGTCATTGAGCTGCTGGTGGTGCTGGGTGGAGGTTGCTGTCCATGCTGAGCAGCAACAAAACAACCAGCTTGCTGGCGCGGGGCCATGAAATGCACAATTAGTCCTGGGTCAATGGCATCAGGATTTTCTCAAAGGCAAAAATGCAATCAAAGCATGACTTTATGCTTCTTACAAAACAGAATTTTGGCAACTTTAAATGAAAATCCAAGAGGTAGAAAATTTACAGTGGATCTCACTGGATAAGAGGAGAGATAAATGTATATGTGGACGGAATTTGTTGCACAAAGAGGAAATCTTTATCAGACAGTCATCATAGGGTCACACTACTAATAGTGTGCTGTGACCTCTGACCCATCATCTCCGTACTGACTTTTGCTTTTGATGTTGTTTGCACTTTAAACTGTAGCTTATTCTGTGCCTGACTGGATTGAAAAGTCTCTCTCATAAAACAGTCACGTAAATGACTTCAGTGTTGTAAAGAGCATTTGGCTCCCAGTGTATAAAGGGTACCAGGCTACCCTCTAGTGGCACAGGAAAGCGATGAACCGTGTCACCAAATAAGTTGTTGTCTCCCTCGAATGGATAAAGGGTAAACAGGATACCAAAAGCTGATGGGAGGAAAAGTCCTTTGTGGCTTAAGACGGCGGAGGAAGCCGTGCGGGGAATTCCAGCGCTTCATGGGAGATGTTTACTTTATATGCAAATCAGCCTCATCGAGACCAGAGGTCTTATTTTAAGGCCCGAGCTTCGCTTTTTCTGACTTTTCAAGAAAGAAACCTTTGATGTTGTTAGCAGGAAGGATCGATGCTAGTGAGAGAGAGAGCGAGAGAGAGAGGGAGAGAGAGAGGATGCAGAATGAAAATGTACTTCTGGGGTTGTGTGGGTGTGTGGGCGAGGAGGGGGTTGGAGAGTCTGCCGTCATCACAGCTCCTCTGTTTTAAGCAAGCCCTTTATGCTATAAAAACCCAAGCATCCTGCTATACATGTCCATCTCTGTAGGGAAAAAAGAAAGCCACAAGTGACGTTTTTAACACCCCCCCCTTTACACCACGCAATGCATCATCTGGACATAGTAAAGTTTGTCGGGTCGCATCGGTCTCAAAGGATGCGGGCTGAGGTGTTACTGTTTGACCTTACTGCACCATTTCTTTCTGTTTCATTTAGCACAATCTGTCGGAACAGTTGGGGACAGGAATCAACTGAATGGGTGATCTGAGGTTCTCCGCAACATCCTTCTGTCATTTGGCCATGTAGGCCTGCGGTGCCGCTGCGGAGGAGCAACTTTATGGACACACACAGACACACACGCACAAAGAAGAAAAATTCCCACATTTAAGAGCAAGGTTCAACATCAAGTTGTTGGTTGCAACGTCTACCAGATTTGCAAAGGATTTGACTTATTGTGCAGGGGGTGGACACGAGACAGGATAGGCGCATTTACCACCCGTAAGACATAGGATAATCAAAGACGGTGTTATCATACAAGCCACTTAACAGACTGATAGAAGTGCAAAAAGTGAAAAGCCTTAAGATAAAAAAATTAAAATAAATCGACCAACAAGTCAGATCAGTGCAATGAAAGCAACAGACACTGCCTCATTGAGGATGTAATCAATTACTTATAAAGAAAAAACGCACGGCATAATCCGCATCTACTTACATAGAGGTGATGTTTTTGAATAACTCTGCTATGTCAACACTGGTCCCATTGCTCCCAGTATCTTGCAGGGCGAGTAAAGGGAAAAACCTGCCGTTGTCGGACTTATTGCAATAGATCTCTGTTTGAGAGCAGCTGCAGGTCGGCGGGCAGTCCAGCATGGAGCTCAGATAGTCCTGGAAAACACTCATCAGTAACAAAACCCTCCACCAGCAAATCCGGATCGAATGAAACCATAGATCCATGTCTCCGGGCAAAGGGGGTAGAAGAGGTCCCGGTGTCCTCTGGGTTAGAACAGAACAGGAGAGGAGAGGAGGAGTACAGGAGAAAGGAAGGAGGAGGAGGATGGTGGTGCGTCTGTACAGAGGATGCTCTATGTGAGCGTTTCTGCCGTGGATGGATGCGGTAGTGTCCTTGCGCGTCAGAGATTGGGTGGAAAAGGGAAAAAAAGAAAAGAAAAGACGCAACAAAAAAAACGGAAATCAAAAATATGAAAGCGAACTGATGTGAGGCTCCACTCGTCTTTTCAGCCTAAGATACATGGTGTTTCCCCGGAATGCCGTGCTGCTGCTGATGTCGTCGTCTCTCTCCAAGCAGGACCAGGACGACTGGCTGGAGAGCAGAGAGACAAAATGAGAAGTTGAGGAGCATCAAGTCCCTCCTACCGGCTACTGTCATACTGACACCTGCAGAAACTGCATGCAATCAACAGTGATTACAACTCTACTCATGTATACAGTTGGAGGGCGGCTGTACTGCACGATTTGCTAAAAGGTAAAAATGATAATATTAATATAGAAAGAAAGAATATTAAAGATAAGTGATTAAAACCCGGAGCAAACTAGTAATCCTATAAATTAATAATATAGGCTAACGGGAGATAAATACAGCAATATTTCAAAAATAAATAAATCAATAAATAAATGTCACGAAGTCCCTAAGGTAAATGAAAAGGTTTGGTCATGTACAATGTGAAGTCATAATCATGTGCACTCCATATGACAGTGTATTGTAAGGTTTTCTCACTATTACAGGAATTTACAGATGGTTGGAGCAATAATTTAATGCAATACATATGCTGTGTTTTTAATTGCTGATTTGTATTTTTGTTTTACAAAATCTTCTTTATACTGTATCAGAGATGGAACCAATGGTGGAAAACTGGGGTAACATCATTTAACATTAACACTGGCCTTCCATAAAGATGCTCACCCAACTATTGGCACATTTACTGTGTATTGATAACTATCAGAGTTAGAACGAGTGGTGTAAAAAGTACCCAGAAATGTCCAACAATTTTAAAGTCCCCCTACACTCCAAAGTGTCTTTTGCATATTGTTAGTTGGATTTTTGAGCTTCACTGTGCAGAATGATGTGTGTGCTGTTTGTTTTCACATTCATCTGCTGAAAGTGTAAAGTTTCTCTGAGCTCAACTTAAAAATGAGTTTAAGACATGTACCTACAAGCATGATTTGTGACATCACAACTGGTTTGGAAGCCAATCATGGTCCACTATGCAACTTATACAAATGGGATGTGGAAACTTGAAATACACTGAGAATGTACTTCTCAGTGAACTTATTATTCAAAGTAGAGTATTATGTCATATATCTGGAGGGGATCTTTAAAATACTCTACAAGTAAAAGTCTGTCATTCAAAATCAAGTAAAAGTACATTAGTATTATCAGCAAAATGTACTTTAAGTACCAAAGTAAAAATACTGGTTCCTCAGAAAAATCACTCCTGTGAGTGTTATATTATCACATGTAACGTTATTAGATCGTTAATACTTATGCATCAACAGTATGTAGTATTTTTAGCATTTTACTGCTGTAGCTGGTCGGGGTGGAGATAGCTTTATCTTCATGATATAATAGTCTTTACCAA
This sequence comes from Thunnus albacares, assembly GCF_914725855.1. Taxonomy (NCBI): domain Eukaryota; kingdom Metazoa; phylum Chordata; class Actinopteri; order Scombriformes; family Scombridae; genus Thunnus; species Thunnus albacares. The sequence goes on along the minus strand of NC_058106.1, from coordinate 9,140,778 downwards.
TATATTTCAGAAGTGCCAATGAGTTTGAATTTAAAGTTTGTAGCCAGACAGTGGTTGAACGTAACTGAGTACATTTTTTAAATACTGTACGTGCAATTTTGAAATATTTGTTTTTTCATTCATTCATTTTCATTTCAGGGGGAAATTTTGCAATTTTTATTCCACTACATTTATCTGACAGCTATCCTTTACAGATTAAGATTGTACAATAAAAAAACATGTGATGACTTTATAAAATACAATATTTGTATCATGATAGTCCAAATAACAAGTGATCCTGGGTTAATTAGAGACAAAGGCTACGATATTGTAACCCTAGTTTTATAAGCACAGGTGGAGCCCTCTACTGGACTCTATGGGTAATATGCTCCTCCAATCTCCTGCATGGAATCACCCACTGAAATTTGCATGTATGTAGTCGGCCAATCATGCCTACCAATAACGTGTGTTTCACACAGTATATGAAGCAGTCTCATTGCCACTCACTTATCCACAAACCACTTCAGTGGACAGCATATGAGCAGCAGGGTCTAGAGGTAGAGGGCTCCACCTGGGCTTGTAGATCTAGGGTTAAAACATTGTAACCCTCATTTTATTTCAAACAGGCTCTGCCCTCTACTGGACTCTATGGGAACAGTAGGTGGAGCCCGATGAATGTTCGCCCTGCCGCAACATGTCATCAGACTGCCTCACTGACCCACTGCCTCACTTTCCATGGCCTAATCTTGCATGGGTCACAGGTCAAAAACCAGGCACCCTGCACACCTCATTTCTTGAGTCATCTTGGATGATGGGAGAATGCAGGCATATAAATGCCTGGGGGGGCAGGTGTCCCACAGCTGAAACACACACTACCCTTTTCACAAGTCTTGAGTCACACCTGTGAGCATGGACCTTGAAAAGGATCCTGTCATGTCCAAGAGATAGAACCTTATGAACAGACAAGGCATAGACCAAGATGCTGCCATGCATATGTTCTCAACACTCACCTGTGTACCACTGCACATGTCAGGGGGTCCAGTCTCCTTTCCTTGCACCAGTGCTGGAATCCCTAACCACTTAGCTTTGTAGCAAGCACTGGTGGATCCTGCTCTCACCTCTTGGATGGTTCGCACCACCTGTGCAGACAAGCCTGGAGAGGTTGGCCCAATGTGGACAGCACGACTATGGAGCCCACTTCCTGGGACAGAGTCCCCACACTTAAGGGATGGATCAGGGCTGGGTCGCCAACATCTGGGTCATCTCTGCGTACCACGACGCCGAACATTAATCGGGGGCTATCGGGATGACCAACATTGTCTCTCATTTCACTCTCTCCAGCAATGGGAAAATGAGATGAAGAGGAGGAAAAGCATAGAGCAGCCTCCTTGGCCATGGCGCATGTGCAAATGTGTCCACCCCCAAAGGTGGACTGTCCTGCGGCATCAGGAAGAACTAGAGCGGACAGTGGGTGTTCGACTGGCAAACAGGTGCACTTCAACTCTCCCAAACCAGTTCCAAATCTGCTGCACCACCTCATCCAGCAGAGGGCTGCCCCTCAACATGTTCTCCAGACTGGGAATATGGAGGGCCCTCAGAGATAAGAGGAGTTCTGAGGCCCACACCAATAGGTTCTCCACCATCTTCAACAGGGCTGCAGATCAAACTCCGCCCTGCCTGTTGATGTAGACAACTCTGGTGTGGTTGTGTGTTCTCACCAACATGTGTCTCCCCTGAACCAGAGTCAGGAAGTGTTGGAGAACCAGGAGCACCACCTGAGGTTTGAGGAGATTGATGTGTTGGTTTTCCCCTGAAGGCCACACACCACCTATCGCTCTCCCTAGACAGGTGCCCCCCACCCCATCAGGGATGCATCCGTGAACACCGCTGTATAGGAGGTCACTCGACCCAATGGTGATCTCATCAATAGATGCTGTGGGGACCCCCAGTAACGGAGGTCCTCCTGCACTGATGGGGGAACGTTCTCTAAGTGGTGCTTGTGCCTCCTGGGATCCAAGCACAGGCTGGCGAACCACTATTGCAGGCGCCGCATGTGCAGGAGCCCCAGTGGAATGACTGGATGTCCCACCACCATAAGCCCCAATGCCTGCATAACAGTCAACGCTCTCACAGCAGCAGTCTGAGGACTGCCTGCTGCAGTGCCATCAATCTCGGTTCCCACAGAACAGCCTGCAGACTGACCGTGTCAAGCACGACTCCCAGATACTCCTTCTGCGAGCGTGGCTGGGGGCTTCTTCCAGTTGATGGCCAAAACCAACCAGTTAGGTGCAGCACCAAACTGGCTATGTGGAAAATGGCCTATTCTCTGGACCTGGCCATAACAATGAGGTCGTCTAAGTAGAAGAAAACCCTCATGCCGTGGTCATATAGTGGTTGCAGTGCCACGTCCACACACTTGCTGAACATGTGAGGAGCCAGGGAGTAGCCAAGTGGTAATCTGTTGTACTTGTAGGCTATCCCTTAGGCATCTTTCAGGTCGATGGTGGTAAACTAGTCACCTAGTTGAACCAGTTCCAGCAATCTCTTGATGGTTAGTGAAGGATATTTTCTTGTTATGATTGATGCTTTTGCTAAAACATAATTGCAATAAAATAAAGTCATTGATTTGCTTTTTAGCAAAGAGATTTTATAAGCTTATTTTTAATAGAGGTGTTTCAGATATTAGATTCATTTTTTATACTGTGTGTGAGAAAGCTTATTATGCTGTATTTGAACATTGTGACTGTGAAGTGGAAACACACTGGATGTGAGAAACTTACAAATTCACTTGTTCCCAGAATATAGTAACAGGTCAGTTTAACCTCAGCTTCTGCTTTCAGCTAACAAAACAGGAAGCATGAGAGTAGGATGTTCCCATTCAACTGTGAAAAACAAAGCCATATATAGTCTCAAGGTCTTAAGCTGCACACTGTAAGAAACAGGTGATATTGATCAGTTGGTTGTGCAAAGCAGGATGTTTGTCTCTTGAAGTTTCAGATCACCCAGAGGCGTGGCCGGACATATGGAGTCAGATACCACGAAAAGGAGAAGCAGGACGCCGTCAACCAATGAGAAGACGACAACACCCCGGTTGCACATTTCTTGATCTATGTATTATAAAATACTGGGTCAGGGAGAGATAGTGTGTCAGACTTCGTGAACTGACAGACACTCTGTTGCTTGTCAGGGAGACTATAGTCAGACCCAGAGCTCTGTAATGTTGCATATTTACTGATATTAAAATAAAGCTGATTTTGAGCCTAACAATTTCTTCTCCTATTGCTTCATTAAAAGAACACGTGAGGACCAGAGTTGCAGCAGTCCTCAACATTAGCATGCGGAACGTCTTTTGGGCAATGCATTGGTTCAGTATGTGGAGATCCAAAATGGGTCTAAAACATCTTATCTTCTTGGGAAGTAGGAAATATGCAGAATAAAACCCCCTCTGTCAGTTGTGAGTGGGAACGATCGAGACAGCCTGTTTCAGTAACAGGTCCTGGATCTCCTTGGAGAGAGAATCTATCTCCTCTAGGGAGGATAGATTTATCTTCTTGATGCCCGAGAACAGAGGGGGGACAGGGCAAAACTGGAGAGAATAACCCTGTCTCAGTGTCTTGTCCATCCACTCTGATAGCCGTGATGCCATGCATCATAAAACTGTGTAAGAGGACAGGCAGTCAACTGGGGGGCAGCAGCCAGAAAGCTATGATATTCTGATTTGGCCCTCTCTGCCGCCTAATCTTCCATAAATGGATGATTGGGGCTGGTAAAAGGGCGGAGCCGACAGAGCGGTCTGCGAACACATTACCATTGGCTGCCTCAGCACAGCATCAGAAGTTGTGTCAGTGCATCTGTTATCCTCCGTATTTCCCACAGAAATAACCAGAGGGGAGCAGAGCAGACTTGGTGTCTCCTCTCCTCAATCTGTGTGTGGGTCCAGAGCATTACTCTCTGAGGAGGAAGCAATGTGGTCGGCCGTGCTAAAGTAACCCCAAGTGGTTAGCTGTATACGCCGGTCCTGTGCAGGGTGACAAACAGCAGGAGACAGTGCTGACACTAAGCAGACATGAGACATCCCCACCCCGTCAATTTGTGGGCGTGAAGGATATAACACCACTAGCAACCTCGCCATTTCCCGGGGAGACGCACCGCTTCGGTTGGTCCGATAAATAATGGTACCAGCAGGTGCAGCAAGACACAGATCTGATTTTGAGTATCAGGTGGGATGTGTTTCTTTCTCACCACATCACGCCTAACATAGTGCTCATGGATGCGCTCAGCGCTGAACTTCTTTCAACTAGCACAGCCTGCAGCTGAATAAGGCAGCCCGCCGTCTGCTTCTCTAAGAGAGAGAACAGAGGCAGGGATGCCAGTTGAGCAAGTGCTTTTTGTACTACACAGACTCAGTGATCGGCTGGATGAAGCAGCCTGAGACTCTATCATCCCAGCATCACGGAGGGCCGGAGAGGTGGAGGAGGGGAGATTGGAGGATGGTGCTCTTTGGAATGTGATTTGTTTTTATTAAAACATTATGAATACAGTGGAAACCGCTTATAGTGATTACATCCGTCCGAGTCAAATTGTTCACTATAAGTGGATGATTGTTATAACCAATATTTTTTTCTTTTTCTTAATTTCTCATGCATATTACCATTTAATTGACATTTGTATATTTATTACATGAAAATAAAGTAATGAAACGGGCAGCTTTGCTATTTACTGAATTTTATTGACTGTTTCAAAATACAGAACAGCTGTTTCAAATGCTTGTTTCGCTGCTGCATCTCGCTGGCTTGTTTTTGGCACTTTGTCATAAGCTTTAAGGAGACTTTGTTTTTCATTAAGAGAAAATTACTTTTTCCTTTTCTTTTTCCCGTCATGATTGCATACATGTGATTAGATGAGAGTATTATCCATAGAGTCCAGTAGAGGTCGAGGGCAAAGCCTGTGTGAGACAGAATTGGATTTAAATAGATGGAGTATTATTTTGTAAGATTCTTACAATAAGGACGCTTCAGTTTTAGTGGGAGGCGGCATGAAAATGATTTAATGTTGAAATGTAATTATCAAGGCATTTTTGAGACTGTAGCATCAAATTAAATTGATGTTGTTCCTACATTGGTTATCTGAAAGAACCCAGCAAAGCACCATTATAGAATGCTGCAGTGATGCTTTTATATTCTAGTACAGTATATTTAACATAAATTATTTTAATTTGAACAACCCTGTCTCATTAAATTAATGTACAATATTCACATCAATTTGCTGGTACTAAACAGCCCTGTGCACGGGTGTTGCTGGTAAACAGTTTTTATTTCCCTTCAAATTCCCAATGGCCTCTCCCCATTGCCTTCCTATTTACTTTGTGTAGCTTAGTTATCATGACCACTTTTCTGTACTGAAACTAGGCCATTATGCAATTTCCTTCAGTATGTTCATTCACTTTTTAAGAATGCCGATGAAAATATGAAACACTTGAGTAGATGGCACTCAGTGGAGTAAATACCTGAGCCAATGCTCAGGATATGACAGTTCAACAAGTTGGAGTTTCACTTAATTTAAATATTCTTTTCCATCCATTACTGTATGAGTTACTGCTACGTATAAGGAGATGCAAACACTTCCATAACTGCTACTTTTTTCCCATCTGGGTCCCTAACATAGTATACCTATGTGGATCTGTGGGCTCTGACCACAGGCTTCATGTGCCAAATTCAACTTTTTTGTTACATGTGGAAAAGTACAGTCTGAGGCATCACCATTAAGAAATCGTAATCAGAGGACTGTTTCCATTGTTGTGCTCTATAACATTATGAAAGAAAAAAAACAACAACACAAAAACAAACATTGCTTAACAAAAGTTAAGCAATGGAGTAATGTGTGTATTCAATATTCAATCATATATATATATATATATATATATATATATATATATATACATACATGTATGTTCAATGAAATAAATCTATTTTTAAAATGCATTTAAACTTAAATAATTAAATAATTGCACTTTATTTTCTATATATTTCTTATGATTTTCATGTAGTAATTTGGTTTATTTTATTTTATTTCATTTCACTCATCAATTTAAATACATTATATTGCTTATGTATTTACTAAAACTATTTTTTCACATGTAATCTTCAGTGAAGTTCGTCTGCAAGTTCAGTGTGACATATCTGCCTTTTACACCTTTCCAGATTTTTTGGCAGAGAGCTGGCTAATAGTAACAACCACCTGTCACTGTCCTTCAGGCCTAATCTTAGCTGAAGTTTCAGTTTTCAAAAACTAAACAGATATGAAAGCCCTTCAGGGATGATCTTTTCAAACGTCATCCTGAGCCATATTAAAATATGATTGGTTCCTCAGTACCACCAGTCCCTAGATCCCATTGTGACATTCTATTCGTCCTTGTCTTTGAAATATTTCTATTAATGAAGTTTTAAAAACTCATGAAACATCTTATTGAGCACATGACAACTTTCTGTTCTCCCAGGCCATCTTCACTAACCCTTTCAAACAGGCTGCCATCACTGTGGCTGTCACCCGTCACTACACCTCTCTCTGGGAAGGCCAACCTGAAACCAGACGCAGAGTCTCCATTATACATCTTCCAGCTCAATCAATTATCGTCCTTCATTGATCATCAACCATGCACCAATTTTAAATGTCTGTTTGCCATGACATTTGCCACCTTCCTTCAGCTTCACTGGTCTGCTGGAATCAGTCAGGAACACCCAATATAACTCTAAAGCCTTCAAAGGGTCTAGGTGAAGATGAAGGGCTGCATGAGCAGAGCATAAAGTTGTTGAGGACTAATTAAGTGGAGTGAGTATTCTGCCACCTCTCCAAACTGAGCGACTTAAAAGACAACATGCTCTCAGATCTCTTGTACACCAGAGAAAGGAGTGATAGGCAAGTCTTCGTTACAGAACCAGTGCAGAGAATCAGACTGAAAGTTCAACAGAACATTGTGCTTCCAGTTACTGGCTTTCCCAACAAATTGCTTCTGTAGACAGAAGATAAAAGCATTTTTGCATGTTCACAGATCTAAAATACGGGAAATGCTTTTTAATAGAGTGTCAATTGTAAAATCAGTAAAAATGATAATGCAAAGTTGTGATGATGTGAATGATTTTAACATAGTGGGGGCAGTTCTGCACCAGACCATGATGCATTCTTTTGTGACTTTATATTCATGTTTGTCTTTTAGCATCATGTCAGTATTCGGATCTCAAAGGATGCTGATGCTCATTTTGAATACATTTAGACAACTTTTCATAACACCAGGAAAATCCCCTGATCTTCACCCCCGTAAAGTGTCAGCAGAGACTCCAGCAAGTCACTGCACTGAAAAAAAGAGAATAGTTGGATCAACTTAATTAAATTACTTCAACTGGTAACACACAAATTAATTAAGTTTTACAAATAAAGTCAACAAGTTAGATTAACACAACTGCTTTAAAGGACCAGTGTGTAGGAATTAGTGGCATCTAGCGGTGAATTTGCCTATTGCAAACAACTGAATACCCCTCCCGTCACCCTCACCTTCCAATCATGAAGGAAAATCTACAGTGGCCATGGAACTCGTGAAAAATGTGTGTCCCACATTAAGGGAAGACAAAGCACCTGCAAATTGCTATATTTCTTCTGACTTATTTCATGAGTTTGCCTAATTTGCATATTTTCATGACATAAAATAAAGGTTATAATACAGATATATATTGTATGTGGGTCTATATTAATAAGTTTCATTCTGACAGAAGAACAAGAGTTATTTTGTCCCTATTCAACTGTGGTGCCTGGCCTTAAAACACATCCACCCAACACACGTTCAGGTTTTTAGGAAATTTCACATAGGCTTGGCTATGTTGCACATTGGGCCTTCTAATACAGAGAAAATAGATGATATAAAGTAGGGATGTCAGTGATTCATCGATTATTGGTTAATAATTTAACAAATTAAATATATATTAACGGATAATCGTAAGATGAGGGATGTGCGATGTAAGTAACCAGGTAGATTTTGCTAGGGCTGCACAATTATTGAAGACAATGGATACAAATTGTTAATGACTACATTTCACTGAATAATGCCAAACACACTATATGGATTTGGCACAAGTTCAGCCATACATTTCATGACTGGCCAAGTCTGGTATTAAAACGGGTCAAGGTGAAGTTGAAAAGATATTTAGTTTTAGTAATTTAGCCACAATGTGCCAGTTTTTGGTTGATGTGTGTTATGTGCTGGACTATTTCTTGGCTTGGTGTCACCACACACCACAACCAGCAGAGAGATGTGTATCAATCTGACCATCTGTAAGCAAGAAAGAGAAGATTTCCCAAAACTATTCCTTTAAACTTGTACAATCAACTAAGCCAGGCAAATCCTTATTACTTTACAAAAAAGTGTTTGATCCAATGTGTTGTGCATTGTTGCGAGACAATACATTATGTCCAATATGGCCAAGATTATAAATACAACATGTAATCAATCCAACTAGGCTTCAGGTGTTATGGTTGTTGTTACAGTTGAGAAAATCTCCCTTTTACAGCATCAGCAAATTAGGATATTTTTTGTGTGTGTCCTTTGACAAGACGTGCTGACATGCAAACTTGTGTTGAAACTTACAAGATATTCCTTGATCAGGTCATCTTGTCTCTCTTCTTCCAGGAAGATGATGAGGGCTTTCAGGACACACTCCCTCCGAAGATGAATGTCCTCAGTCTAGGACAACATAATCTTGATTAATTTCATTTCTCCAAATCACTGAAGACAGATGTCCTTACTGTTACAGGTCCCACACTTACTTTATTTAAAAATAGACTGGCATTTACGATGCCAGAGTTTCATTTAAAAAAAAAAAAAAAAAAAAGAAAGAAAGAAAAGGGGATGTGAGCTCAGTGGTATAGCCTCTGAGTAGGTGAAAACATTGCCTGCACATGAACGACATGGTCAGTATTGGTCTGCCCATGTTAATGCATCTGTGAAGGATACAGATAAACTGTGACACCCCTCTTAGCTACCAAGGAAACTCAGGGTCTCGTTTGATGATACAGATCTACCTGGTCCAAAGTGTCCATATGTCAGCAGTCTTTTGGCGTGTTGCTCCTCCTTTGGCAGGAATGATTCAGATCAGCTGACTTGAGTGCATGTCTAACTGGGCCATGGTCTTCTCCTCAAGAGGAACAGCCATGAGCCATGACAAAAAAACAAACAGCAGTAGATAGGGTATCCTGAATGAAAGAAAATGCAACTGGCCTCATCCTGTACACAATTATACAGCTGATTGCACATGTGTGTGCTATGTTTTGCACCGAAAAACAAAAAATGAGAAAAAAAACTGTGGATGAAATCATGAGTTGGAAATAAAGTTTTAATGTTAGTCTTAAACGGAGCTAGTGTAAGCTACTGCTACAAGCTGACGTTATTGTTATTTGTACACAGGTGGACGGGAGAGTGAAACTTGTGATCATTAGAAATGTATTCATTTTATACATTCTCTGACTTTCCACTGGAGATACCGTTCCATATTAATATTACTGTACTTTGGGCTTCTACAAAGGTTACTGTGTTGGGTAGAAAAACAACATATGCATCATGCACTCTGTCAGTGCCCTGCCTTAAATTTCTTTGCCTTTATTTGTATTACAATGTTGACAGGTAGAGTACAGAATGGGATTCAGGGATATGATCAGAATGACTGCCAAGGAATTTGAGGTCCTGCTGAGAAGAGTTGCACCTCTGATAAGAAGGATACAAAAATGAAGCTCACCATCACTGCCAAGGAGAGACTTGCCATAACACTGAGATTATTGGCAACAGGTTTGTGATCAAGATTACATTCTGTATCTTTACTTCAGTAAGGATACATAGGGTAAACGTCCCTATTAAGCCCACATACCATATAAAACCACTTCCAACTTCTGAGTCAAATTTTAAAAAACTACATCTTCATTTTTTGCTGTGTGATGTTTCTTCCAATGGAGCTGCTTGTTACATAAAGGATACTTTTTATTGTAAGCCGGTCAGATTTTTGCATATTGAGTTAGTCAGCCTCGGAGGTTGGCACTTGTGGGAAACACATCAACATAGAGCCAGCTGCACACAGCAGAAGCACCTTCCGCAACTACAAATATCAGTTATTCATGCGGATGAACGCTGTTGTTGATGTGACACACCAATTTAGGTATGTCAGTGGGATGCTCAGGGCAGGGCCTCAGATGCCCGAATCTTTCGGATTTAGAGGGAGCACTTGACCGGGGCCTCCTCATCATTCCCTCTGCAAAACGACTGCCAGGTTCAGCCATTGAAGCCCCCTATACATATTTGGGGGGGGATGGTGCATATCCTCTCCATTGTGACCTAATGAAGCCATGTCCTTTCCGGCAAATGGACCATGATCAGAGGGTATTCAACTGCACACTGTCCCAAGCCTGCAGAGTGGTGGAGAATGGTTTTGGCATTCTTGTCAACCGGTGGAGAATATTCTGTACCACAATAATGCTCAACCTTGACAAGGTAATAAAGATCAAAACAAAAGGGAAGGTGCTACACTCTCTGAAGGCCAAGAGGATCATTTATTAATAACGATGACTGGACCATCTGACCTTCATCATATGTTCAAGAGGCCAAAACGTTATTATTAATAAAGTATCCACTTGGCTTTCAGAGTGTAGTGCCATACATCAGACCAGAATACAAAATACAAAACGTTTTAAAGTGCTAGTAGCATTGAACTGCAATTGCAAAATAGAACAAATAACAGTGGATTTGTTATTTGTTAAAACTACCATTTTAAACCTTTCCTGGAATTTGTCTTTTACTCTCTGTAATCAGCAGTTTTTTTGTTCATAGCTCAAAACCACAATCGTCTAACATTTGTACTGATGGTGGTGAGGTAGTGACTGCATAGATATGTATGTGGGGGGCTGCTGGTGTGTTAGTGACTCTAAAGGTGTGTGTGTGGAAAGAACCTGTACAGGTGGAGAAGGGGGACATGTAGGTGATGGCAGGTATGAGCATGGCATTGAAACTGGCTGGTCACACCCCTAGGCCTCATATACTCTACATCATTCATAATCTTTCTCTTTAGCCTCGTCTTGATCACAGGGTTTTTCATCAACCTCAGTCCTTCTGCTACTTGATTCCCAAACCATCAGCTGCCATCTGTCAGCAGCTGGCTTCTGGATCGCAACAGACATCTCCTGTAACAAATCAAGCTTCCACTTTTTAAGGGGATCAACAGTTTGGCCTTTGTTGGGCTTTTTTGTAGGCTTGAGAGTCATTTTCTTGGGTATATGGTTCAGATGCTGTGGTTGACAGGTACCCTGCAGTGTTGTCAGACATCTCTCACATGTGATCTGGGTCACTGACAGTGTCATCTGTGTTCTGTTCTGCTGTCATTGCATCTTTCACTGACTGATCAGGCTGTAACAAAGGTCATGTGCTATTGATGCATACAAATCTAATCAAAACAGAAGAAAAACAATTTATCTACATTATCACAACACAATTAATTTGCATAAAGACTAGGGGTATGCCCGAATATGAATACATTACTCGGCAAAGCACAAATAGTGTTTTTTTACAAATATTTGATTCATACAAATATTTTAAAAATGATTTGTTTCCGGAAAGAAAGAAAAAAAACCCATGTCAAATACCAGCGGGCAGGTTGGTTACATTGCTATCTCAGTCTCTCTCCTCTGCTCCACTGTTATGTCTATCAGCAAGTGTCAACGAGGGGAGTCACATCCACCTGCTACATGACGCACATTTCCTAATTTGGACATCATTCCCGGAGTTGGGGGTGTTCCCCAGAGATAAAGCTGAGCGTCTGACACACGCGAAGTGCTCTCAAGGGACTCTACATAACCTGTTATTCCCCTTCTTCTTTCCACAAAGGTAGGTTGTAAAAATAGGTAATAAATGAGAAGTGCAAAGCAATAATTGCCTTTGAAGTTCCTCCCTACACATTACACAGTGTGCTGTCTCTGTGTTATTGGTGTATAAATAGGTAGAGGTCTGTCTGCAATGATGCGATGAGTTAAGTTTTAGCTCACTAGTCAGCACAGTTGTCTATGATCTGGGAGACTCCAGTTCGAGACCTGGTGTGGGGACCTCCTTCGTAAGGTAGTTTATTCATGAACACTTATTGTAACACTTTAATTTTCTAAAATTAAAAGTGTAATAAAAACAAAAACAGGATTTTTAAGCCTCTTTCCACTTTTAGTCAATACAAATACAAATAATTTTACTGCCTCAACAAATACAGATACAAATACAAATACTGGGCATTCAACACATCCCTAATACAGACATTAATCTAACACGTTTCAGACCTGCCTGAGTCACATTAATAGCATTAACATTTCAGTAGATTATTTTATTGACGCAAAATACTAGAGAAGCTCTGTGGAGAGCTCTGTGGGTGCACGCCTCTGTTAATTAAAGACACGCAATTTGAGGCTTTTGAGCTCTCTGCAGTTTTCATTATCTGTGTGCTGAAATGTGGAGAAAAGCCTGAAACACTGGAAATCGCTCGGCTCACTCAAACAAATGCAAAACAAGGGAAAATTGCACTCAGCTGCAAAACATTTGCGCCGTCATATCATCAGCGCAAAATCTTTTATAGGACTCTAAAATGGGGCAGATTGCAGGTGCAAATGGTGTGCAATTCACGGTGCTATTAGCAGGTGCAATCCATTCTTTGTGGATTTGGCCCTGAGTGTAGATTTTAAATGATAAAATAGGGTTAAGCAACTGTAGGAATCATCTTACAAGTGTGTTATTCTACTTCAGTGAATGGCCTTTATAAAATGGCAACTGAGTATAAATCCCTGTTCCATTAGCATTTGCTGACTGGATTCCAGCAGCCTACATAAAAAAAAACAACCAAAAAAACCCCTGACATTATGTCTATACCCTCAACCTCAATGTTGGGTTCCATGAAATAAATGAAAGCTGCAGTTGACAACTTGGATAAATATGCAAGAACTTCAATGTTGAAATTTGAAAGCTCTGATTGGTTAATAAAATTTGGGCCAGTTAGCCTTTCAACAATAACAAACCATTTATAGCTGCTTTAAAAAGGCACACAAAAACAAATGTATAGGTGTTTTGCAGGTGAAGGGTAACAACTAAGACCACAAAAAATAATAGGATATAATTTCTGAAAATACTTTAAAACTGTTAAAGTATTTTCAGAAATTATATCCTATTATTTTTTACCTACTGTAAGTATTTGCAGGTCAATTAATAAAGACCATTTTTGATTGAAACACCATTCTGGCTTTTGGTATGAAATAAATGTTTTAAGAACACAATAGCAGTGTATGAGTCTGGCTTTTGTTTTCCCACTTAAAAAAATAACTTATCACATTCAGATGCCTCACTCTTTAACATGAATATAGCCTCAATTGTGACAAGATTCATCCCTCCAATTTTGTAATCTGCCAGTGGGTATATATCATGTAGTTCTTGTGGCTCAATAAGTTCCACTTCCTTGCCTGGCGACGTTTTGAGATCATAAGCTCTATAATGTTCAATATGCCATCCACTAAGCTTCTTCACAATGAAGATTAACTTGTCCTGCAGTATCACCATTTGGATGATTTCACTAAACTCTGGCAGTCATCCCAGTGAGCCGTGGATCAAGATCATCCCACACTTGGAGTTTAGTCCATTACATGTCACACTTTGTCCATATTTTAAGACTTATGTCTCAGAGCATTTGAGATTTCCTTGTTAAGAACATTCATGTGACAGTGGAAACATCTGTAACTTCCAATGGAGGTCTTGTAAAGCTACACGTGTGCAAATGATGTACAATCTGATATTCCTCGCAACCCTTTTAAAAAAGCTATGCTTTGCTTCAATAGGGCAATGAATGGACCGAACTGATGGATCAAGCATGAATAATGCTCCAAGAAATGGTGTTTGGTGTAAGGTTGCAGTCTGGGAAAACCTCTTGAAATCAAATTCTGTGCTCAGAGATCTTAAAGATATGCAATGGAGTCCTTGGTAAGATCAGGAAAGACAACAAGCTTATCAACAAAGGCAAAAATTTGATTCAGTTCTCATGTGCATCTCCCCCAACAATTGTTTTGGATTCAAAACTAAGAGCCACGGGATGAGGTCGATTAGTTTCGTCAGCCCACTTAGTTTTTTATAGTTATAGTTTTTTTTTGATGAATACACTAAGGCAAAGTGCAAGTTTAAAAGGACAATTCCTTCAAAAAGATCATGCACGATATCTAGAGGAAACCCAGCGGTAATGTCTATAACAGGTGCTTTAACAAAATACACTTTGATTTCACACTATAATAATTGGGCAATTCATTCTCCTCAAGGATTCCTAAATGATCTGCATGAATGTTTTTGGTTCTCAAAGTAAAAACTCCACTTCTAACTTCATTAGTCTGGAACTCTGATCTTTCTGCAGTGCAAAATCTACATATGTATGACCCTAGGAAATTTTCAACAAATCCAAGGTTGTACACCAAGGTTGTCAGCAACCACACACTGAATTGTGCCTTTTACTGTTTTGCCCAACTTTGTCACCAATATCCCACTCGGTTCCAAAATTACAAGATCATTAATTACAGGTTCTAACACTTTCTCATACCCATAGCACTTCAGATCATTACTTTTGATTAAAGCAGCCAAATAGATGGAGGACAAAGCAGAGTTACAGCCTGGTGGTAAATTATCCAGAATCCAATGCAAACCACAAATTTAATGCTTCCTCTTGGATGCACCATATTACATATTTCAAATTCATCAATGTATAATATCAATGAAATTCTTTGAAGAAGGCACCATCTAAGAGAGATTTGTATATTTGCAGACAAGATCTCTGTGGCTATTTATCTACACTATTCAAATTACCAGCCTGATCCAAGATTGTCTGGCAGTCAAGAATTTGCTGCTAAGACTTTAAAATTGAAATATACTGGAATGGCTTACTATCCTTTCAGTCAAGTACAGTATGTATTCCACTGGTTCCACTACATTAAAGTGGCTCTTATAATAAGCCGTTCACCTCTACGCACTGGAAAGTGGACCTTTATCTCCAAATATTTTTTTTAACAGGGTTTGTCCCACAGAGTGCACTGGCTAGCTTTTCAACAACTGACTGGTCAAACTGGCATCCATTATCTTGTAATACTTGGCTCATGGTCTTTTGAGTAATAAGAAGAGAAAGAGAACCAATCAAATCGTTTAAATAGTTAATTCCTGCGAAAGCTCATCTACAGCTGCATTAGACACATGAAAGATGTTTTCTAACTTAAGGAGGACTGAATCAGTTTTAAGTTCAGTATCCTCCAAGTTTTCAGAATCCTCATTGTCAAAAGCAGATTTAAATTGAAATTGCTCTCTATACTTTCCTCATCTGAAATATTACTGGCAACACTAGCACAAGATTCTTCAACAGAATTTATCCCAGGCTCACGATATTCACTGTATCAGAGTGTTTTCTGTATTTATGACTTTTCTTCTCATATATGTTGGTTTTATATTCACAGTTTTGGAACACACGTTACAGTCTGCTTATTTTTAAGATGCTGAAAGATGTGTTGAAAATATTCCCTTTCTGTAGAGAGTTGATTATGATCATAAATATGGCATGTGAACATGGATTCAGATCTGGTGACTGTTCATTGGGCAGAGTGATTTCTTGCTAAATGTCTCAATAGTGCATTCTAATGCTTAATTCTACATACATAATTTTAAGTGCATGGATATGAATGGCCCCCGTCGATAATATCTATGATTCAGTTTGTAGTGCTTGAGCAGCTCAGATCTTCTTGTAAATGCTCTCCCACAGTCCTTGTATCTCCACATGAAGTGCAACACTTGAAAAAACAAAGAGATGGGCTTTACTGGCTGTATGTAAATAATTTGGGAAAATGCAGATCCAATCGTTAAAAACACAGAAGTCCATCTCATCAAATGTAGCCAGCCCTCTCTGAATAGATGTTTAGGGATAAGTTCACATTAAGTTTGTGTTAAAGCAATACACACCTGCCCATATGTACATTGAGAGCATTATTGATTGTTGTAGTTGTTTCTTCTGTCAATACTAGTTGCAAAAAGATCTCTTTCCTAAAATAATTTCACATAAATTAGTGCTGTCAAAATGAATGCACTAGTTTTTGAATTAATTTGAAATATTTAACATATTAAAAAAATTAACATGATTAACGCATTACTGTTTCTCAGAGACTGCAGCAGGCTCACTTTTAAAGCTAGAGTGAAGATACTGGTATCATATGAAACTAGGCAACCCAAGGCATCCATTGGTACAATGTCATGCTAGCTTGTAGGGAAGGAGAGTAAATAATATTCCAAAATTAGGCTAAATTTTGGCGAGGGAAAAGGGGTCCCTTTGAACTCTCTCTCTGTCTTCCATGTGTGAATCAGAATCTTTCCTTGTTCTTCTTTCATATTTGCATGGACTACTGTGGATCTGGTTGAAATTCAACTGGCACTTGAACATGGAATACATTTATTGTTGTTAATCATCATTTATATTAGTGCATATAAGAAATGATTGCCTTCTAAGCTGATATATAATTTTAATGGCCTTGATGGTTTTGAAATTCAACTGGCACTTTAAAGGCCTGGGCACTTTAGAGTCCTGTTAGTGCTTATAAGAAATATGCCTTTCAAGATGACAGTCAGTGGCCTTGATGGTTTTATTGGAAATATGTAGTTCACAGGAGAGAATATGTGTTCAAAGTTAAAAACATGCTATTAAACAATAGTATTTGAATTTACCTCCTTGGTGTTGATTCTACGTTCATTCCATGATTTTACATTTTAATATCCATCATTACAAGCTTTCAATATTAAGAAGAAAAAAGTGATTAGTCGCAATAAATCACAGCAAATTGTGCTATTAATTGTTTTTGATCGATTGACAGCCCTAATACAAATATATATATACAGTACTGTGCAAAAGTTTTAGGCACTAAAAGTAAAATGAGGATGCTTTCAAAGACAATGCCATGAATAGTTTTTATTTATCAATTAACTTCATGCAAAGTTCAGTAAACAGAATGAAAAATGAAATCAATATTTTTCATGGTAACTTGGAGGTTGGTTGTTGTAACCATCTTGGAGAAAGAATGTTCTTCTGTGGATTTATTATTTAGGCTATCTCAGGTGCTTCTTCATGTAATCCCAGATTGACTCCATGATGTTGAGATCAGGGCTCTGTGGGGGCCATACCATACCATCTGTTGCAGGACTCGTCATTCTTCTTGTTGCTGAAAATAGTTCTCTATGACTCCAGCTGTATGTTTTCAGTCATTGCCATGTCATGAATAAATTTGGGACCAATCAACCTCCTCCCTGATGGCATTGCATAATGGATAAAAATCTAAACATCTAAAGTGCCCAACAGTGCCCACAGTACTATATATATATGTGTATATATATATATATATATATATATATATATATATATATATATATATATATATATATATATATATAAACTGAATTAAGATGAAGTTAAAATGAGACTTCAGCAGAGTTCAATGAGTTAATAAAATCGAGTGGGTATCTTCCAAAGTTTGACTTTTTAGTCCCAAATTTCCTTTGTGTTTCCCTAGACAGTGTTTCCTTGCTGAGCCGGAGCAGAGGGATAGTGACAAATACAGGGAGTTTAGTGCTAACAAAGACTACATTTGGAAGATATCTGCTTGATTTGGCTAATATCACACTGAAAAAGTCTCATATTAGCTTTGGCTGAACTCTGGAATTATTTTTTACATGTTCTCTGTTGGAGGCTCAGTTTTCAGGTCATTTCACATTTCAGGTCCTCGATGTGCTTTTTAAAATAGATTTGTCCGATTTAAAGGCAGTTCAAGCTAGCATGGGTTACTAATTTGTGCATTTTACTAAACAATTTTTGCAAAACAATTAGTACATTAACAAAAGCTGTTGTTGAAGCTCAAGTTAAAAAAAAGTCCTGTTAACGATCACCTGCACTTCACCTTTATTATAACTGTTGAAATTACTTTCAGTTCAGTTTGTAAGTCCAAATATTTTGTTCACTTCAGAACACACCATCCTGCACATACAGCCACATTACAGCCTTGTCAATAGCACTGCCATAGCACTGTAGCACTCTATTCTAGGAGTATAACTTACCTAGTAGTCCAATGAGTTGTGTCCAGGCCTGAAGTGACTAACACCAAACTGGGAAAAAATCATGAGAATAAAATTAAAGAGGACCTATTACGCTAATTTTGGCTCTAAATTTTTATTTTTGGACTCCACTAGAGTAGCTCTGCATGATTCAAAGTTCAAAAAACTCATTTATCTCATACTGGCCCCTGATGCAGCCCCTCAATATATACAGTTTCTCTTACACTCCATTTTAGCTCCTGTCTCTTTAAGGCCCCCCTCCCGATGAGCCTACTGTGTTCTGATTGACCAGCTTTACGTATCAGAGTTGTGTAACTTACTATCAATGCAAACCAAACATTTCCTGCTTTGCTGCTTCAAATTAAAAGCTTTTAAATGACTAACGGGAGGCTTTTATTGTGAAGAAATTTTTAGTGAAGTAAAAATGTGTCTCTCACTGACTTAGTGGAGCTTCGTTAGTGGCGCTAAAAACCGGTGGAAACAACAACATATGGAGCTATTTGTAGCTGTTTGTTCAGCAGATCAATTAGAAATAACACAGGCAGGAATAGTACAAGCAGAAACAGCCACAGTGAGATGTTTCATGAAGAGCTGCAGACAACCAGCACACCTCCAACAGGTAAACTACTTATTTTACTTTGCTGTGCTGTGTAATGGCATCATGGCTTGGCGTAACTTTTCCCGTAGTGGAGCAGCGAACTTGCGTGCTGTGTACGTAGGAGATGTCCATATGAAGAAATGTGTCACGAACTGATGTCAGCTTGGGCTGAGAGTAGAAAAAACCATTGGACCTCAAGCATTCAGAGCAGTCTGATGCTGCTGCTTTTTGCTCACAGGGATTACTGCAACATACGT
Source organism: Thunnus albacares (assembly GCF_914725855.1). Classification (NCBI taxonomy): domain Eukaryota; kingdom Metazoa; phylum Chordata; class Actinopteri; order Scombriformes; family Scombridae; genus Thunnus; species Thunnus albacares. The sequence goes on along the minus strand of NC_058106.1, from coordinate 9,121,778 downwards.
TTACCTCGTTGTTTAACACGTCGGCCACTTTTAACATGAACATCCGACATTGTGACATTATATATATGTCTGAAAAAAAGGAAAAGCATAATACCTCCCCTTTAAATTAAAATTAAGGGGAGGGAAAAAGATCCAATCTTAAACCTCCAGAACTGCTTGCAGACTCATCGGGGCACCCCGATAATTTCAAACATGTTTGATATTTAGGATTTAAAACCTGGATGATTACATCACTACTGTCTAAGTGGGACCACAACAGCCAACGAGAGAGACAAGTGAATGAGGGGACTTTTGAAATGGCGACCACAAAGTAACAACAACAACAAGCTGTTGTACAGGTGCATTGGACAGCTGAGATGGAAGAAAGGTTTGTCCATAAGCGATGTCAACTGTTGGATGGCACAAAATTTCCTTCAACTCAACAACTCAAAAACAGAAATCATACTGTTCAGTCCCCCTAATCCAAAAAACCCTATCAGTCTTGGTCCCTTATCCACCTAGATGAAGCCCACTGCCAGAAATCTAGGAGTACTCTTTGATTCAGATCTAAGTTTCAAACCACACATTAAAAAAGTTGTCCAGTCCTGCTTCCTCCAAATAAGAACCATTTCTAGAATTAAGCCAATACTCTCCCACTCTGACCTTGAAAAAATCATCCATGCTTTCATTTTCTCCAGATTAGATTACTGTAACTCCCTCCTTTCCGGCATAACACAAAAATCCCTCTCTCGCCTACAACTAGTTCAGAACGCAGCAGCTTCTAACTGGTTTTAACACACAACATCACATCACCCCGATTCTGGCCTCTCTCCATTGGCTCCCTGTTCGTTTTAGAATTGATTTTAAGATTTCACTGATCACTTTTAAAGCACGTCTGGGTCTGGCTCCAAGCTACATAACAGATATGTTAACCCCGTACGAGCCAGCCCACAGCCTTAGATCCTCAGGTGGGGCACTTCTGGCTGTTCCAAAGTCAAGGCCTAAATCTAAAGGTGACCGTGCTTTTGCCATCAGGGCCCCTTGACTTTGGAATGACCTGCCTGAGGAGATAAGGCTCACAGAATCAGTAGACCTATTATTGTTTTCTGTGTCCTGTCTTTGCTTTGCATTGTGCTGCTTTTGCTTTGTCTGTCAAAGCACTTTGTAAACTCTGTTTTTAAAGGTGCTATATAAATAAAGATATTATTATTATTATTATAAGTGGCGAGAACACAACTGCCTAAATAACGTGCCTAAATAACTTTCAAGGACAAAGAGTTGTTGCACCATGACAGTCTGCATTTTGTTTACGCCTGCTTTCCCATGAGATCACATGAGATCATGTGAGGTGGTGCATTGCTCCCTCTGGCACGATAATCTTAATATCCTGTAGTGCATGATGCACCATTATTTTCAAATCTTGTAGTGTGTGCATATTTGGGATTAAAGAGACGAACATCTCTGAAGTTTCTCCTTATGTACATGATGCAACCCGATTTCAAAATCAGTTAGGATTATAAAACTTCTGTAGTCTGAGCCTGGCTTAACACAGCTGTTTATTAGCACATTAGCACAGCAATACTGAGCTGGGTAACGCTTATATTAACATTAGCCACCAAGTGACTTATAACTGTGGTGCTTTCACACAGCAAGCATTTATCACCGCTGCCTCCATAATTTCCAATGTAAACACGAAGGCAGCCCTACCACCAAGGCGCTGGCGCAACACCTTGTTATCACTGCATCTCTAACACAGCAAAGTTTGGTGTTCTTTGGTTGGCAATCCAGATGCTGCATGTACGAGAGCGGCAGGCACCCTCTCTCTTCCTTCTCCTGTGGCCATCTTTGTAATTACATTGGAAGCAATGCAGGCAGCGGGAGTAAATTCATGCTTTCTGAAAGCACCACAGTTACAAAAATTAGATCTTCCACATCACTGTGGCTGTGAGGATCTGGGTGTAGTCCAAAAAGTGTGACCATGCGGACCGTGAGCGCTGGCAAATGTGTGAACCAACGCTCATGTATACGCATGTACGTGCACGTGTGCACATATACACACATACACACATCCAAAGTGGTTTGAACAGAACTGCGGCTGAGGGCCCTGTAACTGGCTTGATGGCAAGCTACTGTAAGCTCAGTATTGCCCTGCTTATGTGCTAATAAGCAGCCGCACCAGTACACAACATGAATACACAACTTTCACTTACGGTATTAAACCATGAGAGTCCTACCCACAAAATACTTACCTACTTGTCCACTAACCTAGACTCACTGTTTTTCAGACACTTGACCTTCTGAATTAAATTATTTAAATAAATACTTCCAGGTTACGAATATTAAGCATCCTTCCCAGAACTTGCCAAATCCTCAACACAAAATAAGATAATAAGATTGTGTTTTATTTTTCAGTGGAACTTTTTTCAGTGCCAATACAACTTTCTACAAGTGGTTCAATGCCAATGTTTCCTTTTTCAGGTCAAGTTTTGTTTTCAATGCCAAATTTTTATTTTTGATGCCAAAATTTAACTGTCACTGTTCTAGCCCCATAGAGGCATGGATGTCATGACATCAGACAAACGATACTAAGAGAAACCTAACTCACAAGCTTTCACTGAAATAAGAATAGCAAGTTCTGGGAACAAAGTGTAATTTCAAGTTGATATAATCCACAAAAGCACATTGCCATCACTAAAGCAGGAATCTGAATGAGACTCATTCAAAACATTACGATTCTTCATCTGCTATTGACATATATGTGCACATATGTCCTGCACATAACCCCCTGTAAAGCCAATAATGTTTCCCCCTATTTTCTATCATTACACTATGTTAAACTAACTAGCTGCTGCCTATAGTTTCAACATCAAACATCAACAATTTCAAATCACAGCAGTGTTGAAGACGTTTCTTTACATTTTCTTTTGTTTTGGTAGCCCCAAAATAACACATTCTTTTCCAGCATCAATATCTCATAACAAGATACTGGAAATGAGTTGACATTTCACTGATAATATCATCTTAAGAGTGTTTGCTGGAAAAAAGCTTTACATAGTGATCATAGGCGATATAGTGGAAGCAGGAGTTGATTAGTACTTGAGTGTTTCTGAGATCGAACCCTGAAATTATAGCAGTCGTTATAATGCAGGAAATGAAGGAAGCCACAATAGGAAGCCAATTCAAGTAGTAGTTTAAAATAGTCTAGAAGTGCGCTGATGGCGCTTTAACATTGGTTTTCATATCACAGTTGTGTATTTGGTCTTTACAGCAAATTTTCTTTTATTTATATGTTATGTTTTTTGCCTGGATTTGGAGATTCTGGGTGGTGTTCACTCTTGATGAGACTAACTGGAAAACCATTCCTTCAAGCTAAAGGAATTGTTTAAGAGAAAGTTAAAGATTCTTCTTTATAACCAGTAGTACAACCGTTTAAACCCCGATGGCTTGTCCATAGCTGAAAAATGTGTTGTTATATTGAGTAGAGTGTCCGTTGTGGCTGGAGAACATACTTTTCTGGACCATGGCTCAGTCTGTCTGTTAGCAGAATAAACTGCAGACTCAAAAATGACTTTATCCAAGATCTCTGTTGGCATGGCATCTGACCCTGCTGGCTGACAACTGGACTGATGTCTTTTCAGCACTTACACAAAGAATTATTGTTACTGTTATTGTAGTTTTGCACTTGGCACATTGAATTCTTTTGTGTTTGTCAAATTGCTGCGTTCTGGCCTTTTTGCAAAAGAGGTTAGAAATCTCATGGGGAGGACAAAGTCATTCAAACACTCAATGAGAGAGGACTTGAAGTAAGTCAATCACAATGACTATAATTCCTTGAGAGATGTGTCATAGACAGCATGACACAAACGGTCATGTTTCATTCATATATTACTTGCAGGTAATTACAATGTTTCTTAGCTCTTAGTTCACTTTCTGCTGCAAACAACTGCACAGAACACCACGGGAGTCGAAGAAAGGCTTTTATGGATCTTAATGGAACTTTCTTGGGAGCAACAATATGTCTAAAAACTATTTTCCCTTTTTTCAGTTCTTCAACTACAGCAAGTGACTTAGGTCACTAATACAGAAAAGATGTAAAATGCTATTTCCCAAATATGATCATACAATGCAGTGGCCTTTTTAAGAGTTTGGCCCATGTCATGCAGGGTGGCATGCAAAGAGAAAGCAGGTTTTTGATGCTTCCCAATGAATTTGTCTAGTCTTTCAGTAAGGAGTTTTTCCAGTATCTTGGAGAATTGGGAAAGTAAAGAAACAGGCTTATATTTGTTAAGTGGTGTATATCCCCAGTTTTAATTAATTATATTATTTTTGCAATTTTCATTTTGCTTGGAAGTTTACCAGTTTGGAAAGACAAGTTACAGATGTGAGTTAGTGGTTTTGCAATTCCTTTGATGACTTTCTTGACTATTGTCATATCAATTTCATTCCAGTCAGTAGAATTTTTGTTTTTAGATTTACGTACAATGTCCATGCTTTCCTTTTCCTCTACTGCTCTAAGAAACATTGAACTCTGATTTCTAACCCCATAATCATCATCAGTCCCCTCTTTGGTTGGTTCTGGGTTATTGATTTTTTTCTGCCAATTTTGGTCCCACAATTATAAAGAATTTATTAAAACCACTAACCATATCATCCATATTATTTATGGTCTTATTATTATCAATGGAATACTGAGGATAACTTGAGTTTCTAGATCAATTTCTAATAATGCTGTTTAACACTCCATATGCCTTTGATGTTGCTTTTGTTATCCTCTAATATTTTATCATAGTATTGCTTCTTACTTATTCCTCATAATGTTAACTTATTTTTACATTTTCTATATTTCTTTTCTGCCTCTACAGGTCTATACTTTATGAATTCTCTCTATAGTGTATTTTTCTTTTTACAGGCATTTTGTAGTCCCTTTGTGATCCACAGACTATCTGTAATTTTTTTGTTTTCTATTGTATTATTTTATTGGACATTTTTTGTCATACAATGATTTGAATATTTTTAGGAATGTTCAGTATGCTTTGTCTATCTTTTTCTTTGTATACTATTTTCCAATTTCATGTTAGTAATTTATTTTTGAATGCATTCATGATTCCTCTGTTCTCACTCTTTTATATTTAAAGTTATTGACTTCTTTAACCTCCCTATAATTACAGTCATAGACTACAAAAACTGGGAAGTGGTTACTGATGTCATTTAATAATAGTCCAATCGTTGTATTGTCTTCCATAATGTTTGTGAATATATTATCCATGAGTGTGGCACAGTGTGAAGTTATTCTGCTGGGTCTACTGATTTTTAGATATAAGTTCATACTATATATTGCAGTGATAAAATCTTCAGTTATTTTGTGCTTATGTGGATTTAACAGGCCTATACCCCCACATATGAAGATCACCTTTGAAATTGTTTTTGCAAACATTTTTTACATCCAATTTTTAAATATTTCAATATTAGATCCAGCTCAGAATTACATTTTTCTTTTTTCCATACAGATTTCTATTGTAATACATTCTAGCAGGTCATCAACAGCTGTTGTTATGCTTTCCACCACCTTATAATTGAAGCTTTATCTACATATAAAGCCACACCCCCCCCATTCTTGTTCTTTCTGAGGTCTCTTTCAGAGTACAGCAGCACAGGGTAAAGAATGCAGAGAGAGAGATTAAATGTGTGCCTTAGCCTGCCTTCTTTTGAGGCATTTTATACCTTTATGAGATAGTGCCAGTAGAAAGCTGATAGCAAACCAGAGAAAGAAAGATGTAACAAAGGTCCCCAGCTTGATTCACCATGGTGGCACCCCCACTGTAAAAAATGAATCACTCAATTGTTATTTCTTATACACAAACAAAATAGAATGTTTTAAAAACCAAGAAACACTGTGTGAATGAGCCACATTTAAGTTGCAGAGGAGATGTCACTCATGGCAGATCAGTCTAAACAGGTGCAATCAGGGCAAAAGATGTAAGAAGAAAAAAAAAAAGAAATTTAGCAAAACACATAGCCTTCACATAGCCTTCAGAATGTGAAAAAAAAAAAGAAATAAGTGAGTCCCATCTTAACATCTTGTCATTTGTCACTTGTTGGACATTATGAAATAGGCAGCATAATTTGCTATCAAAGCCTCTTTCACACATGCAGTCTATCCGTGTAATGTTCAGGAACATTTCCTGCATGGGGTCATGTGTGAATGGAAGCAGGGATTGATATTCAGGCAAATTTGTACTGCCTATCAGACCTATCTACATTTCACATTTACATTTCAGTGCATTGGTTCACACAGCGGAGATCCAAAATGGGTCTGCAAACTCCTATCTTCTTGGGAACCAGGAAGTATGCAGAGTACGCACAGCCGGAATGTTTTCTCAAAATATTCCAACATGTCTGTATCCTGCATCAGCGGAGGCTGCAGCTTCCCACTTGCCGCCCAGCTAGCCGAGTGAGGAATCAGGAGGGATGCGAGGGCCTCTTTTAGGAGGAGCACACCAGGACAGCCTGTCTCTTTGTGGCCCTGCAATCTCAGGACGGAAACCAGTCCCGCCGGTGACTCCTTCCAGGACACTTGAACGCACTGGGAGATGAAACACAGGTGGGTTTAGCCAGATGATTCGGGCCGTAAAATCATTCATGGAGGCACCTGACTGGTTTTGGCGGGATACTGGGGGGCAAAGGGAGCCCAACATGCTCCACCGCCATGGCCATAACCTTCGGGAAATCATTGCGAAACAAGTCGGTGGCGGATTTCCGAAGGTCAGTGAAGTTGCAGAGACAGACAAGAGGTTGTCGTCATCGTCCATCGGAGAACCCGCTCGGAGACATCCGGTGGCAGCTTTGGGGGGCCAGATATACCAATGAACTCATCTTCGCCATGGAGATCAGTCTTGAACTCCAGTTAGCTCTCATCGCAATGTTAATATATAGTGGAAACTGACTGGAATGATGAGCGTATAAATGATCTCTTGCTAACGTAACATAACTGGAATTACCATTAAACCTGATATTGAAAGTAAACGTCCCTTTCTTATTTAATTTGAAGATGCCCAATAAACCCTGGTAAATTAGGACATCTACACAAGCTGGTGAGGCAAGTGATAATCCTGTACCTGTGTCTGCATTTCCTGAACTGCTGAACTCATCAACCTGAACTCATCGCAGTGCAGTGAGACATCACACAGCTGAAAATGGTCCCACCATTGCCGGGATTGAACAGGCGGGAGTGTCCGGCAGTGCATGCAAGGCAGTGCCTGCATCATGCTGCACTCTACGTGGTCCCATACAAGGCACTCAAAGCAGAAGAGATGCCCATCAGCAGCAGTGATGGGACTGGGGCACAACGGGCAGGAACGAGCTTGTAGCACCGAGGTAGGAGGTGAGGTAAGATCAGTGAGCTGATTTCCCCGTCGCTGAAGAGAAAAGGATGAGAGTGGCAGTGAAGCACTGCCTTCAGCAGGCACGTCCTGATTGGTCAGCTACGTACATGAAAATTTCAGTAGGCAATTACATGCATGTGATTAGAGGAGAGTATTACCCATAGAGTCCAGTAGAGGGCGGAGCTTGTGTGAGGTAGAACAGCACCTCACCTGCCAAGTTCCTGAAAATAAGGGACATCCTCCACTACGTACATAGATATAAAAAGGTAGATACCGTGTTTGCAATTTGATGTATGTCTGCATGGTCACCATATGGGGGTGGTCAACAGTCAAGAGTCAGAGAGAGTAAACTGCTTGGAAAAATGCCACAGGCATGTGCTGCATTTGGCTCTACAAACAGATGAAACATTCAAAACAGGCAAAACAGGATAACTTTTCACAAGTAAGTGGCAATTATATTGTATTTTACTGTTGTCTAAGTTAGTGAACATGAAATATCGCTTCAGACTATCCTAAAAATGACCAAACACCGTCATGATGATGGCTACCTAACAAAAACATGACGTTACTGGGGGTAAACGTGATATTTCCCTAATAATGACCTAATTCTTTGTAAAATTTATACAAAATTATCAGTTTGAATGTTTTTGTGCTCATGAGATTATACAAACTAGCAAGCCTAAATTAGCTAGATCTAGTAAGCCATATTTATGCTGCCAGTTTAATGCACTATTCAGCTATCCATGCCAGATGCAGTTTTGAGATGGCCTTGTTTTTGTCAAAGGTTCCTCAAAGATCCTGGACAAAGTAAAGCTTGGGCCATAGCTGTCAGACGGAAGGATTTTGAGCCAAATGATACTATAGTTCTCTATAGCTCTCATTTCAAGGCAGTTGATTTAGACAGAATTGGGAAAATTGTGCATGTGCAGTTTTTGCATCCTTTCCAGACCATCTTAACAAGGTAAGTGTATTTTCAAGTCATAATATTATTGTGCTCTTTGTGGTAAACAGTGTTAATATATAGTGGAAACTGACTGGAATGATGAGCGTATAAATGATCTCTTGCTAACATAACTGGAATTACCATTAAACCTGATATTGAAAGTAAACGTCCCTTTCTTATTTAATTTGAAGATGCCCAATAAACCCTGGTAAATTAGGACATCTACACAAGCTGGTGAGGCAAGTGATAATCCTGTAACTGTGTCTGCATTTCCTGAACTGCTGAACTCATCAACCTCGGTAAGCGGTTTTTATGTGCAGCACTTTTGCATGATACTCGGAGCTGTGTTGTATAGCACAATTGTTATATTTCATAGGATCATCATGTAGTATCCCACTACATCTTGTTTACATATTGTTTCTTTGATATGTATATCAGTTAACAATTATACAGTATATCTCAAAATACACTCACCGGCCACTTCAATAGGTACAACTGTGCAACCAAATGCAATCCAATACAACAGCTGTTTCTTCCATCTTCGACATTAATTTGATAAAACACTGGGACTTTTTTTTTCATTTTACTTAGATCCTGTAGTTGTTTTTACATTGTTTATTTTGGTAAAACTGTTTGGTTAAAGATGTAATTCTTTGGCCCTGAAAGTTATAAAAGTAGTGTTAAAAACAATAAAGTATACAAACTTTCAGTATTTGCTTGAGTATTCATTCTGAAAAAAACATAAGCTACTGCCTACATTACCACAACTATACAGAATAGCCAATAAACTAATTTTCCTAGCTGTTTGTACTTTTGCCATTTGGTGTTACAAATGATACTGACAATTCCTACTCAACCACTGTGTTACCTCTCTCCCTGTGTGGCCTATGAACCTATTGATAGGGGCAAGTTAAAGAATGTGTGTGTACTCTGTCACACACATACACACACACATATACAGAGGACCAATTTAAATTTTAGACTTGTGTGTGTGTGTGTGTGTGTGTGTGTGTGTGTGTGTGTGTTAGTGTATATGTTAGGATGTCTATCTTTGTGAGGAACAGTTCGAATTTTAGATCAGTGTGTGTGAGGAAGTTCTATGTTCGTGAGGACCACATCCAATCCTATTGAGATACCAAGAAGCAGGCACACTCAAAATTCCTCTGAAAATTTCTAGTTATAATATATTATGTGGTGTGAACAATTGACAGGCCCCCATGTAGACAGGAGGCCCAGAGTGTTGGTGTTGTCATTCTCACTATATGTAGATGTGATTCAGCAGCTTAGAAAATATATATATATGGATGAGGTTGTGTATGAACATTACTGTTGCAGTAGGGGAGATAAGTAAACTAGCTACCTACTGAGATGGTAACCCTAAAATAAAAATGACCATTATCAGACTGGGAAAATTGTGTTTACAGACAAACTCTGTATTGTCACAATGGTTTTTGCAGCCAGAGCATGATATGCTTGGTCTTATTCCACAGAGCTAATTAGATCTGCCCCAGTAACTGACTTAAATCCAACAAGTAACCAGTATCATGTTCAATTTCTCATAACAAACCAAATTTCATGTAAATCGGTCCAGAATTAAGCGAGTTACAGTTGGTGTTGTAGTGAAGTCTGCATCTCTCAATACACATTGTTTGCCTTACCCCCCCCCCCCCCCCCCCCCAACTTCCCAAAGACACACGACGACCCACCCTGCCTCTGATTGGCTATACTTATTGCTTTCGTTGGTTAGGTTTAGGCATGAGGCATGAGATACTTAGGGTTAGGCAGAGCTCTGGGGTTAGGGTAAGAATATCAGGTTCAGAGCCAATCAGAGGCAGTGTAAGGGGAGGGTCTTCACAGAATGAGGGTGGAAAAAAAATCCTATTTGTTTATCGGCAGTTCTTGACCCGATATGGTGGACATGCAGACATACAGTGGTGACATACAGCAGCAGCCAATGAGGTGTCTACGTTTCTATATCTATGGCCGCGTTCATGTACATCCAGCCTTTCCCCATCTTCTTCTTCTTCTTCTTCTTCTTCTTCTTCTTCTTCTTCTGTTGAGTTTTATGGTGGTTGGCATTCACAAGTGTCGCATTACTGCCATGTGCTGGACTCTCCCTTGCCCCATCTATTCTGGCATTGCCATGGCATGTGTGAAAAGGTGCATGACAGAAATGTTCCTCACTGTAGCTGCATGTGTGAATAGTAAAAATCACTAGCAGTGCCTGGAAGGTTATTCCAGTAATTTAGCGGGAACTATCTGGATAATCACAATACAATACAAATCACAAAACAATACCAAAGTTACAAAAAACAATTAAAAAAAAGAGTTAGAAACACACAAGGTGGACCAGAGAGGGCTCTGCTGACTCACTACTTGAACTTGTGTCAACATGAAGTAAGGAATAATTCCATCTGGTCAAGTTCAAGTTTCCATCAAAGATATAGTCAAATAAATATTTTTATATATATTTAAATATTGCATTAGCAAGATCATAATTTGTTTAAACAGATAAAGGAGTCCATTTTCCTCTGTGCTTCTCAAGACTAATGTAGGGACTCATCACATTCAATCAGTGCAAAGTCTGATCTATGCACATGACAGAAATGTTTCAACTCCAGAGCAACTTCTCAAGTGTCACAGACATCATTCATTCAGTTCCTGTTGTCCTCCACTCTATTGTATCTTGTTTAATTTCCAATAAGAAAGGGAATCATACACAAGCACAGAGCAGCAGCAGCATTTCTGTCATAAATGTCCTCCCTTTACAGTAGGTGTGGTATGAATGGTTAGAGGTATGAAACTTCTGCCTTTGATACACATTTCTAATTTATTAATTTATATTTTTATTCTAGTTTTGAAGGGCAGATCATGCCATCATTTCTTTCAAAAACTCAGATCCTTGCCCACCTCAACTACATGAGAGTAGAGGAGTGATTAATGATGTTTTATTGTACACAGTTTCAGCAATCAGTAAACATATGAATTTATAGCCTTCCGTATGAAATGTTTTTTGGAAGATACTCTGGTTCTTGACAACTGTTTGTACATTATACTGTTAGAGGCAATGAAGAAGAGCCAATGAAGATTTTCGTTTGACTGAAGAGGGGAAGAAATGAAAGCAAGGACGAACAGACAGACAAAGGAGAATTGAAAAGGAGGCAAGTGGGAGGAAAGAAGACATGAATAAGACAGGACAAAAAGGAGAGAAAAACTTCACAATGACAGCATGGGAGGAATGTTTTTTTCCCCCAGCTCATCCACCGGTGTGATTTTCCAGCCGCTCCAGCTCTGCTGGATGCAGCCAACACGTCCAGTGGTCCAGTAGCTAAATACATCCCACACTCCTCCACAACAGCTCCTATCGTTTCTCTGTTTTCACATCCATTCAACTCTTGCCATTCAAAATGCTACAGTCAATTAGTCATGGTGCATTACACATTGTCATCCTGACCTGAGATTTACACCCCTCAGTGCCTCTATCACACAGGAGAAGAAGGATGTAATCCCCTCAGAGTGATGACAGTTCATGTTTTGTGGAGGAATTGGTGGATTTTATTCTATGTGGATTTATATCATTAAGGACTATTACACTACACTGGAGTCATGTGGACCAGCTGTAGTCTTAAATTCAAAAATATTTGCACAGCAGCCACACATGACTCATCTGTCCTCTTCTTCAAAATAGCCAGGTTCACATAGAAACCAGCTGACACATTTAATTATCAGGTAAGGCAGGACATTTATCTGATTTCTGACTTACAATCAACATTCTCATCTAAACATTTAAATTAGGTCGAGTGCAATTACAATAGTACGGATGCAACAATTATTCAATTTGTCGATTAGTCAATCTACATAAAATGGATAATTTCTTAAAGGAACAGTCTGACATTTTGGCTTTTTAAGTTTAGAACAAAGACTGGAAACAGGTGGAAACAGCTAGCCTGCCTCTGGCCAACCTTAAAAATTATCTGCCAACCAGCACCTCCAATGCTCACTAATTAACATGTTATATTCTGTTTGTTTAAACCATACAAAGAAAAAGTCCCCTGTCCGTCCACTGCAACTGGCCAAGTGGTAGTCCTGCTTTTTTCCCAGGTTGCCTAATACCAAAACTTGTCGTTAAAGTCCTGTTTTTGTACAGACTAAACAAACAAGATGTGTGTTAATTAGGGAGCTTAAAGGTGTGTTCAGACATAAAGCAAGCAAATGGTTACCTCATTTGCACGCCTTTGACCGCTGGATCGTTTGTGTTTAGTTGTCCCAAACAGCCAAAATACCAACTGTACTAGCTATAAGCTAGCTAACAACAGACGCACCAACTGTGTCTATTGGTGTGTGCTTGTGTGTTTGTGTTAAGCTCAGCCTCTGACTGAATTTAAAACTCACCAGAAACTACAGTCCTTATGTTATTTCCTACCTGTTATTTTCCTCCAGTCTCTCTCCCTTTTCCTCTCATCTCTGTACATTTATGAAGTATATTTGTAAAGCTCCAGGATATGCGCAATTTTTTCACTTAAAGGACCAGTGTGTGGGATTTAGTGGCATCTAGCAGTGAGGCTGCAGATTGCAACCAACTGAATACCCATATCCCTCCAAGCGTGTAGGAGAACCTACGGTGGCCATGAAACTTGCAAAGAATGAAACACGACGATTCTTATTTTCAGGTGATTATACACTAATTAAAAGATACTTATGAATATTATATGCCATTTCTGCCCAGTCCATTCTGCTAGATGCCACTAAATTCTACACACTGCACCTTGAAGTTGAGAAATGTTCAACTTGCGTGGACATGTCGATTCGCCCCACTGTCCCTGGGCGAATCTGCATCTAATTGCATCTTTCCATGTTGTTATTGTTATTATTGTTGTTGCTGTGCTTCTCTGTGTCTCTCTCTCCCCCTCTCTGGTCTAGACCTGCTCTATGTGAAAAGTGCCCTGAGATAACTCCTGTTGTTATTTAGCGCTATATAAATAAAATTGGCTTGACTTGACAAATTGGCTTGATTTCACAAAATGTCAAACTTTTCTATTAAGCAATAATTCACTGGCTTCGGCTTCTTGAAACGAGAATATTTTCTGGTTTACTCTTCAATAATACAGCAGTAAATGTATATTTATACACTCATTTGCCCCCAAACCATGGGCTGCCCCTGAAGGCACTTGAGATCATAGTTTTGCAAATACACAGAACGCAATGCTGACATCTTCCAAAATACAGATGAGTACAGCTGGTATTTCCACTTACCTATGTGCAGAATGGTTGATCATCAACATTACTAAAACAAAGACATGTGAGCTTTCAGTTTCAGTTATATGAAATAGCGGGTTTGGTTTCATACAGAAGGCTTTATTTAATGACGTAATTATTATTTATGATCGGTGGAGCTCACTAGTGCCACATCTCAAGATAACGATTCACTGGGCTTCATATTGCATTTAGCTTCTTACTTTGCAGCATGAGAGAGCAAAGGTTCCTTTGTTTAAAAGTGTTTCTCTTCCCAGCATGGCCACTGGGAGGAGGAAGAAGCTGGGGGAATGAGTCTGTGTCTATTATCTATAATTAGAAGCAATTCTCCTTAGCTGGACTTTTATCTCACCCGCCTACTGTAAGTAACTGAAAGGAGCAGCTGCTTTACAGCGGCCATTCTTTTAGATCTACACAGGACAGTCACTGGAGGGTGGGCGCCCCACAGACACACATCACCACGATTACCATTACCGCCACCATGATTCAGTATCCCCACACAGAAAAAACTAAGTGTCTGAGCAGGACTCATCTGACAAAGGCTTGACTGTCTCAGCCGTCAGCCTTGGTTAAATGAAACATCAAGGCACCTCCCTGCCACCAACTGATTAAAACTAGATTAATCAAGTTTGGTTAGGGGCAGAACAGTATAGAGATTCAATTTATCACCCGAGCCTATTTAAAATGTAATTACATCACAGGCGTTGATAGATTTGAACAAGGCACAAAGGTTTTTTAGATGTTTCAAATTAGCGGAGCCCTGACACCGGAGCTTCATTCACTCTGTTTAAGCTGGTGACAGCAGCGTCGACCTTGCCTGGACTGTTGCCTCATAGCCTCGGAGGAACAAAAAAATAATTTCAACAGGTTTCCAGAAAAGAAAATATACCACAGGGGAATAATAGTACTGTGTTTATGAATAATGATGAAATAACTCAGATTCAGCAATTGCACAGTATTGAAAGACCTGTCAATCAATTTGATAGTGACCATCCTGTGTTTCAAATTTTGATGGTGATGCTATATTTGGATTATGAGTGTGACCATGACTATTAAAACAGTGAGCAGACTAGAAAATTGGAGTGGTGATAAAGAAGAGGTTTGTTCAATTTTAGGACCCCAATGTGCAAATTGTCAGACAAACCTCATCTTTCAAAAAATGTTCAAAATAATTCTGAGCAGCAAGCACATGTCTTTAAAAGTTCAATCCTGATTTCTGATCTTATTTGGAGACTTTGTAGATATCTATAGTGGCTGAGTGGCCTTGTACACCTGACAAACTCTTTTCCTACCAAACTAACATAGCTTTGAGTCTTGCTGACATAACAGTCAAAACTCCACATTCACTTCCTGTCTCTGCAGGATTTGTAATGCTCTTCATGCTTCCTAGAGGCTACTGCAGAAAGAAATTTAAAAAAGAGTAAGTTATTTCTATATGACAATTAGCCTCACTGGCTGTGTGATTGGAGTGGAGAGCTTCCTGAAATGGTTTAAAGATGTGGGTTTGTGAGTATAAGGTTGCGTATTTAAATCTGTGACCTGCTGGGATAATTTGGGCTGGAAAAATAAGAGCAAAATGCCCTCATCAAGCACCCGTCTCCTGTCAAGGTGCCATTAAGCAATGTATTTAACATCTAAGTGAGTCAAGGGAGCTGTTCTGCAGCCAGACTGTGAAACCTCTCAATCAACCTCTCTGTAGTCATAGATAAAATGACTGTGGTCACATCGAGCAGGTCCAGATGTGAAATTGTAGATTTGTACTTGTATAAAAGGGTAGAGTTGGAAGAGAGCACTGTGCTTAAGGCAGCCTGATGAGATATAAAGGGTGGATTAAACAAACAACAAAAAAAAGGTTTGATGGCTTGCTGCTAGCTCTTTAGTTGATATTACAAGGATGAAGTCTGTTGCCTGTTAATTATGTTGGTGCTGTGCAGCTAAGGTTTTAATAAACCCTGTCCCCTAAAAATTATATTTATTTAGTAATGAATGTTTTTTCCCAATTTCCAAATTTGTTTCCTGGATCATGTTCACTGGCATGCACCACACAAATGTTGTAGGAAGCTGTTTAGGGTGAACAGTGGGTGTATGCGCAGGATGTTGACACCGGAGAGGTTTTAGTCCTGTGTTGGCTACATGGTTAGATCTACACTGCTAAAACACCTTTGAAATTGGTATGATTGATATTGTTACATTAACAATGGATCAAATTACTATGTGTATGTGGGTTCATAGTAATGATAACTATCACTTGACTCTGCAGTCCTCAGCTCTATGGAGTGCTTTAGTGTCCTTCAGCTCATTGTTTAGGTTTTTATACAACACTTTTACACACAAAACTTTACTGATTTGGTTCACTCCCACTGCTGTCATTTGTGTTGTTTCCAGATGCAGTAGGAAGCTGTCTTCAGCTAAAAAAAAAAAACCCAAACATGGTTAGAAACTAAGTGGTGAACAGTGGAGCATTTTGCAGCTAAAGAACCAGACATGTCCCCCAGGAGTTGGCAGAAACCAAGCCAGTGCTAAAAGAGTAAATATTGGACTTTTATTAATCAGGTTGCCAAGAACATGACATTTTTTCCTAGTTTTCTGTTTTCCATGTAGCGCTATTTTATTTTATAATTATCATTATTGTTTCTATTATTACTGTTGTCGCTGTCACCATTATCATTATTATTACCATTATAAGTCATTGTCAATATTGTCTTCTTTTCTCTTAGTATTCTTTGTTTTTATGTTTACCTCCGGTCTCTGTAAACTATGTGTGCATTGTTATGGTTAACTACCTGTAAAAACTGACTAAAATTATGATCATGAACAAAAAAGTGCTATTGTTTCTGTGTATCTGGACGTGCAAATAGCCAGCTGTTGACCAACAAGTTGAACATATCAATTTAAAAATAATATGTCAATGTTCACAGCTTGTTTCTGCTGCCCCCAAGTGGCCAAAAAAATGGATTTGTTTGTTGGTTTGATTAAATGTTGAAAAATTACTGTCTTGTGCTTCAAGTCAGCATTACTTTTTCAATATTTCAACAAGACCCTGATCGTTCTCTATCCCTAACTAGGTGCTTTGAGTGCCTAAACATAACCATAAAAATGATAATTGTGCTTTAGTTGCCTACAAAACTGTAGTTGTAGTATCTATACATCCCTACCCATTAAGAACACTCCTCTTGATGTAATCTCATGCGTTCAATACTTTCTTCAGCCAGTTTGTGTCGATTCATAGCCATGTGTCACATGAAAGTGTCCTTGAGAAAGACACTGAATTGTCTGCCTGTGAATGAGGCAACAGGTTTGATAAAAGACCATTTTGTGTTCAGTATTGATGCATGTATTAATGGACCAAATATTGTGTCTCACTACCTAACTTTTGTGTGCCTTGCAGAATAGAGGAGCAGTATCTGTGTTGCATGGCCCTGCAGGGAATGTGTATGATGTGTGAATATGTGAAAGAGTGTGTTTCCACGTGTACATACATCATGTGCACTATGTTTGAACCTCTATCAGTAACTTTCCTTCCCTTCCTCTCTGTCTCTCTTAGGATCTGGATCATTAACACAATGCTGAATTCAGACTTAAAGCTCTGAAGTGTTAAAATCCTGTATTCATCTGCCAGAATCAGCTATCCAGTTTGTGAGATACAGCGGTGCGATAACTGGTTGCCAAACTCCTCTGTTAGCTCCCAGCCAAATGGGCCGAGTGTGCTGGCAGCCTCACTGCAGACAGATAATATTCTTATTATG
Source organism: Thunnus albacares (assembly GCF_914725855.1). Classification (NCBI taxonomy): domain Eukaryota; kingdom Metazoa; phylum Chordata; class Actinopteri; order Scombriformes; family Scombridae; genus Thunnus; species Thunnus albacares. The sequence goes on along the minus strand of NC_058106.1, from coordinate 9,104,475 downwards.
TACACATTCCCACTGCGGAATGATTAGATAAATGTGAGTGCATGTGTGCTGTTATTGTTGCATTAATTATTCATTGGCTATTACTTCTCTGTGAATATCCGTTTTATCCCTCAGGATCTCGTATTTTTTCTCGCATGTATGTCCACTGAATGGCAAGTAACTGCAAGCACACAGTGAGTCATCACTGCCTGCAAAGCCACACAAGTCGATGCCTGCCGACTTCTAGCGACCAATTACTCACTAGGTCGTCGCTGTGTCACAGGGCGACTGAGTTGTCAGCAGTGCCACTGAGCAGGCTGTGCTTTGGTCTGTGGCTGGGATTGGATGGAAGGGTGAGGGTTGAGAGGCCCTTTCCATTGTGTTGGGCTGACAGACCACTGGACAGCTTGGCGGCCAGGCGGTGCACATCAGCACTCCAGCCCCAGTTCCACAGAAGCGGCAGGTCACTTCCAGGACCTTGAGAAAATAAGCGAGTCAGACTCCATTTGTTTTCCGTCTCTGTTCCCTGGGGAATCAAAGAGGAAGACATTTCCAGCCGTCCCGCCTGACTGGGTCCGACTCACTTAAGAGGTCCGTTTTCGCCTTGCTCCCTCCAAGCTTTCTTCACACATCTAGCAGACATAGCATGAGGGACAGTTGTGGCTCAGCTTGGCAAGAATAGCAGGACGAGCAGGGGAGTGGAAGAGGCGCCGCTCGCTGGCAGGGAGGCAGCTAAGAGGACAAACAACACTGTGGAGAAATGAGAGGGAGCATTATAAAGGCCAAAGACCCAGAATAGACCTTTATCTTTTTCAGGAGGAAAGCAAATATGCTGTATGAGTGTGTTTGGGTTGTGTTTACATGTGCACATTTATTGATATTTTCTCTTTAACGTTTGAATACTGGTTATTGGAAAGTCTCTCAAACAACAGGTTACCCATCGTTATTTCTTGTACATTTCCGCTGGTGAAAAGTGAATAAAATGTAATTTTTCCTCTTGGGGATGGAGCCAAAGTGGAGAAGCAATTCAGCAAACGTCTGGTGAAAAATGGCACTTCTGCAATGATTAAGGGTATGCATTTCTAGAAAACCAAAGGCAGGAAGAGTCACGGCAAAGAAAGAGATAGTGTGAGATAACAACTTGAGAGTCGTTAGTAAGACAGGTGTGGAGGTAAAAATGTGGTTTCTGTCACCTTTTGCTACACTTCAACACACAGAGCGACAGGACAAATCAGCGAGAGCGGGGCAGCTTTGCAATTTTAAGGCTCTTTACAAAATGAGATGTCCATCATTGTACAAATACTGTATGATACCTGCTCTCCAAGAATGACTCTTGACATGTAAGTCAAGTTTTTTTGTTTTTTTTTTTGAGTCTGAAAGTCTTTCTCATACATTCATATGCACACGATATGTCAGAATGAATTTTTGCTTTTTGTTTCCAGCAATAATCTATGTATCTAACATATATATATATATACCATATTTCCTCAAATAGTGACTGGGGCTTTTATTTACCTCAACTGCAGAGGATGCCAGGCATTTATTGGGAGCAGACTTATATTACAGAGAGACCTTTATTGCTAATGCCCTCTGTTTGATAAGTATATTTGCTCATATTTTAGTACGAAGCCTCCTTGTTTTCTGATGTGCTTCCATTGGCTCTGTTGAATTTTTGTCACTGCGTTACCATTAATTACTTACTCTGATGTATGGAATGATAATAATGAGTTCCACCCAGAACATTTTGGCAGGGTACTTAGCTTTAGCATACAGGTAGTATGCTCATGGATGAATGCTCGTATTAAAATATGCACCATTATCTCCATATTTAAATGATATAGCGTCCCTTCCGTTCCCCTTCCCTCTCAGTGATGGTCTGCTTTGATTGAAAATAGCATGTATATTGTTGAATTTATTAAAACAGTTGGAAACGTAGCCTACATGCTCCACAAGTACTCATAGAACTGGAGTTCCATCCAGGTAACTACAATTTATGCTTAACTGGCATGCACATTATATAACAGGCACCAGGAGTTTATCCACCCTTGTTGTTTCCATTTTTGGGGCCAGCCTTTATTTGTTCATATTAACCATGCCCCCAGCCATTATCGTAGACCCGGCTTTTAAATGGTAAATAGACTGCATTTCTAGTGCTTTTCTAGTCTACCGACCACTCAAAGCGCTTTACAACACATGCCAACATTCACCTATTCACACATGATGACAGAGGCTGCCATGCAAGGTGCCAACCTGCTCATCTGCTCATTTTTATTCAAAGCGCTTTACAGTGTCTCTAATGCTCACTCACCCATTCACACACACAGGAGCAATTTGGGGTTCAGTATCTTGCTTAAGGATAAGCCGGGAATCGAACCACTTACCGTCTGATTAGTGGACGAATCACTGTACCTCCTGAGCCACAGCTGCATCTCATTTTAATTGATTACCAGCCTATATTAGAGGAAATACAGTATTTAATACATATTTAATATTTTTTATTAAATTTAAAATAAAGTATTATTAAAACCTTTAAAAAGATTTAAATGATAACAATATTTTCAAAATAAGCCCATGCTTAGTTAACCAAGTTAAGTGTTGTCTTCAAACAAACAACGGTGCAACTCTCCTGTTCCCAACAAGCTTTTGTCAGTCCTGGTGTGACTTCAAAGAACCAGTGGATGGGTTTCCCAGCTGGCCTACTGGGCACAAGGCCGAAGGGATCAGGTGGCCCCTAAGTCAGAGCCTCTGTGAGAAGTGACTGTTATTAAGATTTCTTATTGCAAAGGGGGAAAAAGTCTGTATCAAACTGAAGGAATAGCCTAAATATGGCATTTAATTAGATTCAAAATCCGCGTACATATAAACCATGCACGTGCACGTTATACAAGCGCACAGAACAGTATCTGCAAGCAGAAAACCATCATCGCAAGAGATCATTTCTGCTCCATGTGCACAAGTGACGAGTGCAAGCTCAACCCTCACTATGCGCTCACAACACTTGCATGCTTGTCAAATTGACTTTTGAGACTTCAGAGGCAGGAATGGACAGTCCGATCCTTGGATTGGTCACTTAGAATGGTCAGAATACTGACCATGACTTTTGATTGGTTGTTTGGTTTGATTACTGACACAGTCAAAGACAGGCAGCTGCCTGAGTGAACAAAGGGAAACATGAATAATGATATTTAACAGCTGATTCTCTGTTTTTCTACCATTTACACTCATGAAAAAGTGTTAGACATCATAGCAAAGGCCTTAATGCTGTTTAAATCCACTTTCAGATTTGTGAAACCTTTATTTTGATGATGAAAACAGGTCCAGATCAGAAAACCACTGTACTTAGACTTGTCTAACCTGGACTAGATTACCAAGGAGACTGCAGAGAGTCATTAAAACACAGTTTCAGATTTGTGCACATCCCCGCACTCCTTATTTAGAAGCTCCTGGCTCCAAACAGAAAAGATTGAGCTTCAAACTGGCTCCAATGCAAACCAAAGGATGATGTCACACCTCGCTACAGCCGCTACACAACCACTGTAGTTGTGCACGTAGTAGATGATTATAAACTTGAAGCATAAAAATGACACGGATGGCAACATGTGTAGATAAGCCTTTAGCATCTAACACTAACACTTAATAGTGCATTATGATAAATTCTTATATTGTTTGCTGTAAATGCAAACATATTATCGAACAAAAAATGTTGATAATAATAGTAATACATTTCAAATATCAAACCCTTTAATAACTAAAGAGCAGAGAATCTTAAAATAAGCTTAAGACTTCAGTGAAATTAGTTTTAGCATTTATCACCCATCTCTAATATTATTTAACATTATGCAATCTTTTGGCCCATGTGCAGCGTCATCAGAGAATTTCAGCATTCACAGCGCTGTTTCTGTAACCCCTGGGCAACCACACCATCACTAATTTACTTCATGTTATAACCAGTGTTTTGCTTGAGGGTGAAATGAAATTCTTATGTCAGTATTTTATTGGACTCATATGTGAGACATCAACTGTGCAATGTATTTCTCTTTCTGTTTCACAGCTTTTGATCATATCATGCATATAGAGATATTTATTACATTTAATAAAACACTTGTATGTCTTTGACCCTCAAGCCTCATACTGTTTCCATTTAATGTTGATTATCAAGAAAGTGAAGCTTATTCTTTTTATTATTGTTGCACTCACGGCTTTCTTGTGATAGAGGTCAAGCTCATTCAGAGTGTCAGCTTAATGACCAATTTTAAATCTTCAATATTTTTTCCCTTCCAGATCAAAGACTTGGGCTGTCTTGGAGGAGAATTTTGCAAGTGGCAAAATAAAGCAGTGACCTGGTTCTCTCGCAGCCAGTATCTTCAGAAATCTGGCATGTGATACTTCTCTATACTTACATCGCAGCAGGTGGGCTCACACAACTTTCACCGCCTTTCCCTGCAATTAGCCCCCTGTGCATCAAAGAGCATGTCAGCAACATACAGCCTGTGTCAAGTAGAGGTTTCATCAAGTAATGGGCTGCCACTCTAAAATTGTGAACTATTGTGACGCAGTTTGATTTTGAATAAGTGTTTCTTTTTTCCTTTAGGAGAATTATGTGTGTGTGTGTGTTTTTCTGTTTTATCTACACCAACCAGACAATGTTAGTAGATTCCTATCAGAGCGTATCAAGGAGAAAAAAATATAAATAACAAGATAGACAGATCCATATCAGACAGTCTATCATTATCCTGGCCTATATCAGTCACTGATCAATTATCAAGTGCTGGCTATGTGACCAGTAATGTTCACAAAATGAGCCTGACCAGAACTAAATGGAATGAAGAGAATAAATAGACATTACAGCTTGGAAATGAGAAAGTCATGACCTTACTCATTCAGAGGTGACATGACTTCTTGTTATTTAGATAACTGAAATTAGAGTCTAATGGTGGCCTGTCACCATGTGTTCAGAAAGTACCTAACCAATAGTTAGAACACACACACACACCATACTGGAGGAGTGACAGCGAAATCAAAGATTGAAATACTATTAGTTGTTCCTTCATTTGCTATCTGCTATCTACAAAACTAAAGAAGTCACATGGCTGTTTCCCAAATGTGTTTTAGCAATCTTGCCGTCATCATTGTTTTTACTTTTTTGCTTCTGTGTTGGAGCTCACACTATTCTGCACCTTTGTGTGTGTGTGTGTGTGTGTGTGTGTGTGTGTGTGTGTGTGTGTGTGTGTGTGTGTGTGTGTGTGTGCGCGCATGTGCGTGTATGTGCGTTCTCATAGAAGTCCTCAAAATCATTAGTAACTACCAGCCCCAACTCTCAGGCCTCAGATGAAGATAATAGCACAGTCAATCTACTCGGGAAACACTGATAAGATATGATGATGACATATACATGTAGCATTTTTACTGTACGCTTAAGGCCCTGCTGAACATTTTAATATCCCAAGAGGGAATTGTTTGAGTTTTTTTTTTCCTAATCAGCTGAAGGGACAAATGATATCATGGTAACTTGTTTGCTGGGTTTTGTGTAATGATTTGCTCCCAGCTGTATCCAGTATGCTGTAATGTTCAAGGGAGCCATTGCAGAGGTCCATTGTATATCTACGCTGCATTTTTAGCCACACTAGCAGCATGGATCAAGGGACAGCAATGCCAGTGGGTCTGACTTGTCATATAGTAGGAAAAGCACAGAGGGGTGTGCTACGAACCAAGTTCAACATACCCAGGCTTTCTTTTTGTGAGCTGGCTCGACAAACCCTAAACTCGTGATCAGAGATAAGTGGTATCACGACAGTGGTTATGAACTTTCTTTGTTAACTCAGGCTTTCTGCTTCTGGGTCTGTGCACGTCCCCATAAAAAGGGGCGTTTGACTCTTTTTCCGCTCAAAATGGACCGATCGCGTGTCGCCTACATATGTCAGGAGGGACAGATCATTATAACGGAGAGCTATGAAGAATATAAATACATTATCACAGCAAAAAAGGTGAGAGAGAAAGTTACTGATCGTGTAAATTAGTTCATGAAAAAACTAAATCGTAGTTAATGTATTTATTTACCACTCAATGCACTCTCCGTGCCTCCCTCACTAAGCTCTTAAACTTTAAGATTGATGCAGCAGATTTAAACATTATACTCAAGAAGTGTAGTCAGGTCTGACTGTCCCATAATGAAGGATACTTGGAAATCACTCTAGGTTTTGGCCAAATCGAAGTTGAAATTAATATTATAGACTGAATATTATTTGTGATAAATACCAATAGACTAATCAATTTCATTTATTTATTTTTTTTGTTCAAAGTATTTTTTATTAGTTTTTTTTTTATTTGAAATAAAGTTTGATATATTGTAACAAAATCCCATCCCACAAGTAACCCAAACCTATTGCACTATTGCAAATTTACAATATGACATATTAAATCAATGGTAAGTATGATAAAACACTAATCAATTCTCTAATCAGTGTTCTAATGGCTGCAGTACTAGCAGTGTTAAACGGACTCCAGCAAATCAGCACTTTTTATTGCCGATTTAAGTTGAGACTCACATCGTAACCTGCTCCAGACAAGGTTAAATTTGCAGCATAAGTTAGCATGATGATGTAGCCAGGTTAAAAGAGAGCCACCTTTGTGACATTGAAAACACTGGCTTTAGGCTCAACATACCTCGCTAACCCACTAATCTCGCTTCGTAGTACACCCCTCAGGTGTTACCAATAACATAAACAATTGTTCAGATCTATTCAAGTATTACAATAAGCCATGACAGTGAGACAGCATGCACAATACCAGATCCTGAAACTGAAGCAGCTAAATGGCATTCAGCCATCACACCTGTGATTTTCCTACTCTGACATGTCAAAATGTCCTCATAGGAAAAGTTATATTGTTGTTTAGGTGTCCCCTTTTTATGAAATATCTCAACAACAATTGAACATGTTGCAATAAAATCTGGTGCATGCATTCAGGGTCCCCGGATAGTTAATCCAAATTACTTTGGTGATCCCATGACTTTTCATCTGGCACCACCATGAGGTTGGCATTGGTGGTTTTGAGTGAAATATCTGAACACCTATTAGATGGAAATTAGCAAGTAGCTAAATCTGTTACAATACATCTCTTCTCCTTCTGTGAGAGTATTTAATTTAATTTATTTATTTGTACATGGTCCCTGTCAAATAAATGTATTAAAATAAAAACTAAAGGCTTATATTTAAAAGAAAACCAAAATTATACTAAAAACTATCTTTATTTCTGTTTGATTTACAGTAAGCAACACAGCTCAGATGATGTTACAGGGCACATTGGTTGTATAGTTGTGATCTGTTCAATATAACAAGTTCATGCCCACGGCAACTAATAATTAATGAAGAGGTGTGGGTTATGGTTGAGTTATGTGCCCAAGGGTAGTTCAACGTGTACTAGGACACAGTTCCAGGGATTGAAAATGTGGCCCTCACCGTAGGTACAACCCTAAGGTTGGACGATTCTACAAAACCCTGGATTGAATCAATTCCAACCTTTTTAAAAATCCACTTTCTGCAATATCTGTGGTATAGCAACTATGGTATCATTGATATTAGGTAAAGATCATGGTTACTTTTAATAAAAAAGCAAACATAAGGCACAGAAACATCTAATATGTATGTTATTCCAAAGGATTCTGGGTTGGTAGATTAGAGCACTGTCACTCAAAGTAACATCAACCCTCTTCACTTACCTCTATAACAGAAATCTATACACTGCAGAAGGAGCAACACATACTTTTCCAATGCACACATTTCAATTTCTAGCTTGAGAGAACAGGTTTAACATAATACTGCCAATTTCTGGGAACACAATTATATTTTTAGGAAAAAAGGACTAAATCCATAACACCTTTCCTATAAATCCTGTTCTGTGTAAAAAGATGCTGTTTCCTCATTTGCACCACAGTGCCCGTCCAAGAGAGATGCTTGTTCAGCAAGAAGACGAGGCAGCAATTGGAGTGCGACATGCAGACAAGCAGACAAGGTGTAATCCATAGATAAACACTGACAAGGAGCAGGCAAACAGGAAGCCTGCAGGAGTAAAAGTAAAAGATGGCTGTACCTACACTACACAGCGCCGGCCAGCCAAGTCAAACAAGCCAGCTGGAGGTTGCTACCACAGATCCATTTACATTACAGTTTACATTCACTGTTTGATTGACAATGAGGCGTTCTGGCAAGGATAAAATAAGAGCCCACACTGTGTGAGAAGCAAGGGCATGTTTCATAGCAACAAACATTATGTATTATGGATTATTATACATTAAACATCACTTGACTACTCCCTAGACAGACAGATAGATAGATAGATAGATAGATAGATAGATAGATAGATAGATAGATAGATGTGCTAAGTTGTGTGGACCTGCTGGTCCTTCGACCCTTTGACCACTGGTCCTGGGTGTATTGGTCTCATTGATTCCTCATTAAAATGTTATTGACATCACAGCCAATCAGTGAGCCACGCCTGTAAACCATTTTTCACGGGTTTCTCCCGCATTTTCACCCCCACTCCCACAGTGCTCCCGTTTGGTATTTTCCCACGTAAATCTCCTGTGTTTTACTTTTTTATTTTTGCAGTTATACAAAGGGCTGTAGGGGAGATAAAACACATGTAAACCAGGGTTGCCAACTCTCATGTGACACACGTTTTCACCTTCAGTCTCACGCTCTCACGCTGCCCAAACAATTCTCACGCCAAAACATTGCGACAGCAACAGAGATGAACAGTCAGAGTCTTTTTGGTATAAAGTGATGGTTAAACTACGCAAATTATTTTTTTAGTTATACACAGGGCTGTAATGGAGACTAAACGCACATGAACGCCATTTAGCCACCTCTCAAATTCTGAAATAGCGTTCACGCAAACATCCCCTTACAGCTGTCAAAGGCTCAGACCCACTCTCTACTGCAGCTTCTGTTGTATCTTCTACGAGCGCTCGTTTTGTTTTCCATTTGAACATTGTATCCTTGTATGAGACACAGAGACAGCTGTTACTGTTAACAAGGGGTGACCAACAATCCACTGCCCGCTCCTGCTACGCGGGTGTTGTAATCAAATAAACCCTCCGTGCTGAAGCTAGCAGGCAGTCATGAGACAGACGAATGAATCAGAGTTCAGAGGATCATATATGACACTAACTGACATGTGCAGCATCAAATAATAATGTCAGAAAAAGGACCACAAAGTAAGTAGCAAGCAAAAACTCTTCAGCAAAAAGTGGAGCTAAAGTTTTTTTAAATTGACATTAGTGTTTTAAGCGTCCAGTTTATCTGTCTGTTGCTGCTTTAGCCTACTTTACAGTAATTTTAATGTAACATTAGCTTGACAGTTTAGCTAGATCGGCTGATGATGCATCCCCACTATGTGTTTTGTCCACAATTTCTGTAATTAACGCCATACAAGTCAAAGTTCTGCTTTATGTTCACTCAGATTTTTAAAGGAAGGCATTTTGTATTTTCAGAGTGATTGAAGGAATCAGGAGAGAGGAGACAGAAGTGAGGATGAATTGCAGGATGTAATAGTGTTGAAAGAAAAACAAGGAGAAAGTAAAGAACTTTCAAAAAGATTGAAAGAAAAAGTTTAAGGAGGAAAGAGGAACACAGAGGCCACCCAGGCGTCATCTGATAGAGAGACATGAACAGATTCAAAGCAGGAAAACTGGTAAGGAAATTACAGCTGTGTCTAGATTAATTACTGTTCGGGTAAATATTTTTAATTCTTTATTTTTAATTAATTAACTCTGTTATTCAAATGTAAAGACATCCCACTAACAAAAGTCAAAGAACAAGTTTGAAACCTGTTATAAAATGACATTTCATTCAGGCTGAATGAAATGATTGGACAGGATTATTACAGGCCTGCAACAGTCACAGATTCTGGCTTTTCATTTGATTTATTGATTGCTGTTGGGATGTACAGAGAATTTCAACAAATATAACAAAAATGCTTCTAAAATACATTAGATACCCTAGGTTTAAGGTAAGCCTATTTTTAATTCAGATTGTATTTCCTGCATTACATATTGTATGTCGTGGGATGACAAATTAGTTGGTAGATTTACTTCATGGTTACTGCGGCTGTCTGTCCTGCCAGTGCAGCACCCATGAAAGAAATAGTGAAGAACACTGATGTACATATTTGGCCGAGTGACTATGTGTGAGAGAGTGTAAACCCTTGTTATTGCCTTTTAACTTGTGAACATTCAAATAAACGTTGCAGTTTTGATATCGGAAACAACACATCTTTGACTTTCATTAGTGAACGAACCTGTGTGCCCTTTATTGGATTAGTGTATGTCTACTATTGTGGTGTAGTCAGGCTATATCCTTAAATCTTAGATCAAAGCTCCCGCTCCCACCACATGTGTAAAGTGTATACTGTTTTAAACCCTGATGGTCAATTGAGTCCAAATATGTGCACGTGATTAAGTGCGTGTGTGCGTGCACGTATGCGTGATTAAGCCCATGGCATCAAAATCTCACTTCAGCCAGGTACCCAAAGTTGACAACCCTGATGTAAAAACCATTTACCCATCTCTCAAATTCTGAAATAGCATTTATGCAGTCCAACCTGTGCAAACTTCCATCACTTTACAGCTGTTAGTGGCTGAGACTGGCCTCTTATTGCAGTTTCTGTTGTAGCTTCTAGGAGCGCTTGTTTTGTTTTCCATTTGAACATTGTATCTTCGTATGAGACACTTAGGCAGCCCTTACTGTTAACAAGGAGCAACCAAAAAACCACCAACCGTGTTAAAACAAACAAACCCTCTGTGCTGAAGCTTGCAGGCAGACTGGAGCCACTTTTATGGGACAGACAAATGAATCAGAGTTCAGAGGAACATATATGACATTAACTGACATGTGCATCATCAGATAATAATGTCAGACAAAGGACCACAAAGTAAGTAGCTAGCAAAAAGTTTGGATGGCTTGACTGCTGATGCATTCCCACTGTGTGTCATGTGTACACAATTACTGTAATTAACACCATACCGAGTGGGTAACTCCCAGTCCGAAAAGTGAAGCCAATGTGGAAATGCCTTAAACCTGCATTCTCTCTAATGGCCAGCAGGGGGTGACTCCACTGGTTGCAAAAAAGAAGTCCAATTTTATGGACGTCTATGAAAAAATGACCCTATTTCCCAAGTAGTATGTAAGTTCATTTTGTTTTAATGGTTTTAGGCCTGTTTTTTACTAGCGAAAATTAGCATTAGCATTATCACAGTTAACCATAGCCTGTAAATGCACCATGCTAACCAAGTTAGCAGCTAGCATTGGGGTCAGCTCCATCTTCTCATTAAAATATGGTCACTTCTGGCTCCAAAAATCAAAGATGGTGACAATCAAATCAAAACGGCAGTCCTCAAACCAGTGGGTGACGTCACAGTGACTACGCCCCTTTTTTTTTTTTTTTTTTTACAGTCTATGACTGAAAGAAAAAGTTTAGTGAGGAAAGAGAAACATGAAGCAGCCCAGGTGTCAGGTGATGGAGTGACACAAATTCAAAGCTGGTAAGGAGCTTACACTTGTATCTAGATGAATTACTGTTCTGGTAAATATTTTTAAAGGCACAATCGGCTATCCAAATATAACTTAAAGGGCATCCCCACTTACAAAAGTCAAAGCACAAGATTGAAACCTGCTATAAAAGGATATACAGATCTTTTAATACTTCACAGGTACTAACACTACACACAATGTTAACATGAAGTTTTCTTAAGCTGTTACAAGGTTGTTGACATCAGTAACTGGGCTTTAGTATTGGTCATGGTGGGAAAAATGATGTTGACCATGCTAGGTCAGTTAAACTAAAGTGTGCCCAAGAAGCCAGAGAAAATACACTAACAGTTCATTCCATTACAGCAGGGCAGGCAGTACAGGCACCTGGTGAAGATCTCCAGAGCCAAAAGAGGAAACCCTTTTCATAATGTAAAAATTGGAATATCTCCCTTATTTTCAAAGCCCAATGTTGACAAGTATGCAGTGAGCATATGGGTTAACCTTAGTGAAAAGAGTCCATGTGAGCCCCGTTGAACTCTACTGCTGCTGGTCAAGTCCTGGTTGATCAGCACTGCTTATAAAGAAGAGGTTATATAAAAGGGAGCCATTCACAGATTTGTAGGCTGGAACCTGTTGTGCTTTTAGGAGAGAAATCAGGTGAAAGTCACAACAGACAGTTATGAATTAATAATGACTTATCATTCAGCTGAATTCTGTCTCTCTCCCACTATGCCTGTCTTTCTCCGTGTCTCTAAAAAACAAAACAAAAAAAATTTGTGAAGACTTTAAATAACGTTTTATTTTTCCCAAGATGGCAGCCATTTTCATTCTGCACTAGCTGTGACTCTGACTGGATAAGCTAATCAGCTCTCGCCTCAGGGATTACATTCCTTATCATATCTCTGCCACAAGTCAGGTTAAGCATGCTGCCACATTGTAACTCTTTTTAATAAAGCTCCATTTTAAATCAAGATTTGGGTAAAGCCACCCACTCAGTTAATTGGTTTCTATTATATTAGGAGGGATTGTATGGCAGCCAACTCAGTAGGACTGGCTCGGGCTAAAGTGCACACAGCACTGCTGACTCACACACAGAGACCTCACAACTCCAATTTGCACCATCATTGAAAAGTACTTGGAAACTACTTTAATGCATGCCTGATAAGTGAGGGGAGAGTGCAGAGGGCTTGGCTTTTTGTGAATGTCATTACTTAGGCCATGGTGACTGTGTCAGTGGATGTTATCAGCTCAGCTACTAATATGCAGCCTAGAAGATTGCAGTACTATTGGACGCCATCGGTCCAAAGGCTAAAACAAAACAAGTTGTTCTGCAGGTCCAGGAATACAGATGTTAATGAGGGACTCACAGACACATATAGAGGTTCAAACACTGGTTTAATTTCAACACAATGTGATTGAAATCATATTTTTCAGGCGGCTAATTTCAACCTTCATGGACTCATGTACACGTGCGCACACGCACACACACACATGCATGCACACACACACACACACACACACACAGTGAAAGTAAACACAGTTCTAAGACCAAAATCCATCTGATAACTGAAATGGTGAGAGAGCTTTAAAACTGTATGGAGGTGATTGTTCATGCAAACCCTGCACAGCTCTGAGGTTAAATCCAGGACAATATCAGATCTTGATATTGTTTGTCCGCTGTTGTTCAATTGACATTACAAATCCCTACCAGATGTCTGTAATTTGTGTAAAATACAAAGTTGTTATACAGGCACAGCTGGCTACATTGTCCAGAGTGCTAATAAGGTATTCTGATTGCAGTGGGAATACATAAGTCTCTCAGTCTTTTGCCCTCAAGTTTAGTTCATATATGTTTCTATCAGCTACTGTGTTGTCAAAAAATGAACTTCACTGCCATGTTAGGTCATTGGAACCTGCCTGTGCATCAAACTAAGGAGCACTTTCAGGTTGCCAAAACATTTGCTTTATAGAAACCAAGGAACACAAATTTAAACAAAAATGATAGACTATATATCAAGAGATCATAAAAAAGAAATATAATAACCAAATTAAGACTCCAAAGAATCAGAAATTCTGCACTGTGTAAGAGTATGGATGTGTATGTGTGTTCCTGGATAGGTGATCTCACCTCACCTTTGTTGGCATCTAGCATGGCAGGATAAAACATCATGGTCACCAGCTATAAGTCATGGTTCACCCATCTTTCCATTAACCACAAAATGAATGTTTTAAATATGACTGTATACAGGTCACTATGGAACTGGTCCATAACTCTCACAGTTTTACTGCCTTGTTTTCCCCATCATGTACAGAAAATTGAACCCATTCTCCGAACAGTGTTAGTGTCTGGCTCTACAGGTTTATTACAGGCTTTTATTTTTTCACTAGAAAACGCTCTATTTGTAATCGAGCATTATTACAACCAGAGTTACCTTGTGCTACCGATTTGTGTCAAGCAAGTGTCAAGTTTTAAAATTTAATTACACAATTGCACAGGTACAACGTGCAGTTTTGCATGTACTGTGTGCAGCAACTTGCTTAATTATGCTTCTCCTCTGAGATGTGAGGTGGGAGGAATAATCCAAACATTAAGAAGCTCCTACACAAATTAAGAGTCCTGTCACTGAACGCTCACTGAATAATTTTCAATGGCTAGACAAGAAGAGTGGCAACAAAATTAAAATCTTTGAATATCAGCATCATTGCCTTATCTTCTCACACATAAAGGAAATATCTCATTGCTTTGCAGTGGTACTTCCCCCACTATAATAACCCTTTAGTAGAATATGAATTGAAAAGAGTGCAACTACTGTGCATCTGTCCATGCCCGCGCCTCCTATCACACATACAAAGCCAGAAATAGCAGACCCAGACAGAGGATAGTTAGCTACAGTCAAAGTGAGCTTTGTAAACTTTTCCATAATGTAAGACACCTAACACCATCTGTCATCTGGCTACTGTTTATGCTGCCATGCTTCTAGTTTCAGTTTCCTGCAGCATTTGATAGTTGATTGCCATTTTCAACCTGGGTCTTAGTCTCATAGCCATTTTGTGCTTACCACTTTTGTTGCTGAGTTTTAAATGCGACTCTGAAAGAACGTATACTGGGCTGAGCGGTGCAAGCCTCTTAAAGCTTTTCAAATAAATTTACATTTTACATAAATCATTTCAAACACTCAGTCCAACCAAAAGTGAATACATAAGCAGCCATCTGGTTTAGCTATTTTTCTGCTAACTGCATAGAGATCTATTTACGGGGCAACCTGCTAGCTAACCAAGCTAGCTGCTCGTTAGCTAACTAGCAATCGACCTATTCATCAGTAGTAATAAACATCTATTAATTATCGGTTCATATACTGTATAGCAGGATATTTCCTCAACAAGGGTAAACAGATATTACAAAATATTGTAATGTTGTTTTGCAGGATCTTGTTTCCCAAATATCTACTAATGGAGTAGCAACAGCAACGGCCTTGTATTTAATGAGAGGGCCGATAACCATATTTTCAAACCAATTTCCTGGGGGACACCTTGTACTACCCAACCAATTCAACATACAGGTTGAAGGAAAGATCAATAATCTCCTTTATAACAACACTAGACAAATTTGTATTTATGTATTTGACTGTTAATCAAATCAAATCCATTTCTACTACAAACCTTACCTTTTGCAAACCTTGAAATCACAGATTTCTATCCCAAACTAAGACTCTAAATCAAAATAAACCCTACATGGCAGGACCACCAGAATGCCTCAAGAATAAAACATAAATACAGTTTCAGGAGTTCCAACCACTCCCATATGTTAGTCAGGATGGGATAACAAAAGACAGGTGTCCCTCCTGTCACCTGTCTTTAGGCCTCCTCTATCAACAGCTAGGGCATGGAGGTTGGCAGGAAAATGACTTGCAGGTGCTTTTATCACAGTCTACAGCTCCTGTAGTCTGCAGTAGCAGGGAAAATCATGTCTTATCAGAGGAGAAGCTGGAGTAATATAACTTCGCCTGAGCAGAAATGGACAAGAGAGCATCATTGTCTGTGTCTTTCAGAGGGTGGTCATCCTCCTCTGTCAGGGGTGGTCCTGATCCACCCTTTCTGGCATAGAAGGTTGTCACTATCTTCATGTTCTAACTACAGCTCCAGGGAGTAACCAAAATACTTGTAACACTGCTGGTGCCTCACTGCAGAGAGAGCATTCTAGCTTGTCCAGTACACGTGTGCTTGGTGCTGAGGCACTTGACGCATTGCTCGTGGGTATCAGCAATTGTCAGCAGACCAGAGGATGACAGCTAATGGAGTTTCAGACTGTCCTTGGCTAGGTTTTTGTCTTTTTGTGTCATATATAAACTGTTATGATGTTGGGCATTTATGTTAACCATGGTCTAAGTTCCAAAACTTGAGGTTAACCTATGTAAAAATGCTTCCTGCAAGTCAAATACCCAGGCTTCGACCTGCTTTGTTTCATTTCATTTCATTTGCAACGGTTTTTTCTACCTTTTGTACCTGCCCTTAAATGGCCGTCCATTGTGTAACCTTTTTTTTGCTAAGGTTGTTGCTAAGGTTTTTCCATGTGTTGTTTGTGTCCACTCTCATATTGCAGATCAGATTCGGGCTCAAACATGTGCAGATGTATTTGAGAAGTTGAGAATTTGAGTAAAGAACAAGAACAGGTGCCTTTGGACCTGGCGGAAGTCTGCCGTAGCGCAGCTTCCAAGAGCTGGCCAACCAGAATAGAGTGGGCTGATCAGGAGGGGGGCCTTAAAGAGACCGGAGCTAAAACAGCCTGTTTCAGACAGAGGCTGAACTGAGGAGCAGCATTAAAGGGTTAATAAGGAGTTAATTGAACTGTAAATCATGCAAAGATATTCCAGTAGAACCAGTAGAACCCAAGATCAAAAATTTAGACCCTGAAAATGTGCATAATATGTCTTCTTTGAAGGAAATAATGACATTTTGGGAAATATGGTATTTTGCTTTAGTTTAGTTTAGTTTTGCTTTAGACTGATACCACTGACATATTTTGACAGTAAAATGAAACTAGAGCTAGCAGACAGTTAGCTTAGCTTAGCAGAAAGACTAGAAGCAGGGGGGAACCAGGTTCTTGTAACAAACAAGACATAACAAGTTGATTAGTGAGCTTTTGTGGAGATACAAGCAGCCAGATTTTGATTTTGTTTTTAATCTTAATTATAAAATTAACAATATGGAGGACAAACACTCTGGACGGGATCATGCACTTTAACCCCACCGTCTCTGAACCTGTAGTCTACAACACTCAGTCAGTTGTAGTTGGAGTTTCTTCAGGTAACCTGAACAAGCAGTAAGTTTTGGCTTTATTAGCTCACTAACTATCCATGAAGCTAATTAGCAAAGCAACTGAAGTGAATGCAAGCATGGAACTCTGCTGTCTTGTACAAGATACGCTGCATCTGACAGTGTTCAAACCAGATGTGCTTAACAGGAGTAGTAGTCATTAACTGAGTAGACAGCTGACAAGCTGATATCTGAAATGATCTGCAAAACATCTAAGATCAGTGATTAACTGATCAGTTCCCAAGTGAAAACAGCACAGTGTCGGTGACAAAGGCGTCTTCTATTGTATTTACTTTGTAGCTCATCTTTCTTGGATCCCCTTTTGCATTCCCACTAACTGTTTGAGATACAGACAGGCTGCACTCATGTTACTGTAAAAGGTTTAATTTGCCATGTAATATTTTGAAATTCATAAGAATCACAGTAGTTCAGTTTTACCATTTCTGTTGTGGATTTTTTGGTGCCACCAGACCATCTGGTCATGAACATGTTGGAAAGGTGATTCATGAAAAATGCCATCTGCCCTTCTGGTGCTTTAGTCAGGTGGTATTTTATTTCTATTTCTGAAATCAGCACCAAACATGACAGATTCCTGAGGAACGTGTGAGTTTCCCACCACCTCCTCACTTAAAATCCTGAGCTCTGCTGATGACATTTCTGACAGCCATCATATCCACAGCAAACTCACAAGATGGCACAGAAACCAGCACAGTACGTGTTAAATGTGCAAGAATTCATTTCATCAGATCAGTATTAATTCACAAGCAAAAAGAAAAATCAGCATAGGCAGGCTTGTGACTACAAAGGTCAGTTTGGAGTTAATGTTTTATGTTTCTAGTGATTGAGCTGAGTATAATCAGACTGTCTTGAGCTGAATAAGAGCAGCATCTGCAGCTTCTTCAGTCCCTTCTAGTTTTTAAGTGCTTCTCATCTTGGAAAGGCAATCGCTATGTAACAGTGTGGTTTTAGCTCTGAGATAGTCACCTTCCTTTTTAGCATGCTTAATGAGCATGCTGTGTGATTAATCCATTACTTTTTTCCATGGGGCATCTGTTGATATAGTTAAGTTCTTAGAGCTCACCTTCATGAAGCCAGGTATGGCCTTCACTTCATGCTTAACTACTCAGTTCACTTCCTCTGTTTATTCCCATTAAACTTGTGTTGCTGTTTCTGTGCACCAGAGAGGTACCTGGTATTGATATGAAAATGTCACAGGTTAAAACTTGAAGGTAGTGGAGAACAGCATTGGGGGGTTCATAGTAAGTAAGGCATCAGAACATTGAAAACAAGAAAATTGGAGTGGGTGTGTACATATTTTATATCAGCTTTACATCTATGCACAGTGTACTTTTGTTCAAGGTAAAGGTTCTGCCTCAATAGAGACCGGTTTCTATAAACCAGGACCAGACATCTCAACTACCTATATTTACTTGACCTCTAGTTTTAAGTTTTTATTTTCTGAGCGTCTAAAAATGTTAGCACACCATCTTAATCATGGCCGAGGAGCTCTGCACTGTCAGAAAGAAGGACATTAAGTGGAGGAACTCCCAGGCACTGAAGCTGAAGCCCAAGGCAGTGCTGGAATAACAGAGCAGTAGTCCTCGTCTTCATCACAGCACCAGTCAAGGTTCCTCCTAGGTTCTTTGATGTGGGTGGCTCTGAATAAGCATGTGGGTGGACTGGAAATATGTTCATTAAACAGCAGTGGAATGACTACAGCAACTACTTTCATCTGGAAAGAGAGGGGGAGAGACGTGAGACAGAGCGGAGAGGATCTTCTTGATCATTAAAAAAGTTAATTTTGTTTTGCAGAATTTTTCATTGTTTTAGTTATCAATTGTATTTAATGATTAATTGAATTACTTAAATTTAATACTTTTAAATTTATGCACATTACATGATGCATATGTCACTGTGGATTTTTTTTTCGATTTTTTTTTCCCTTTTCATGTTTGACTGTGATATTGCTGATATTGCACACCCAAAATCTCTGTAAGTTCTCAGTAGTTTAAAACAATAGTGACTGTAATGCTATTAGCTGACATATTTTCCCATCCCACCACTAACACACACTGAAATTGGAGTCTTTACCTGCACTACACATTGCAATGCCATATGACAAGTTAGCCAAATGTTTAAAATGTCTGGTTTAAAGTGTCTACAATTAGGCTACCTGAGAAAGACACTGTCCTGATCACTCATTTAAATGTGTTTAACAGAAGTCAAAAGTATTAAGACCTTCATTCCAAAAGAATGACACATCTGCAGTTTTGATTGAGAAAGCTGGACTGGACCTTAGGATAAACTACAAAATGATCAACTATCAGCCATTACTGTAACAGTTAGTCCCTTAACACTTTGCATTAAAATCAGTCTCGCATCGAGATTGTAACTAGAATATGATTTAACCTGATTACATTCACATTTACATTTACCTGGTATTAATATGTGTCTCCAGTGTCCACACTGAGATCTGATCACTCTGTCCAGCTCGAACAACCAAACATCACATCCTCCTCTTGTTTGCACAGGTCCAAAAAACAACAACAAAAGTAAAGATGGTAGCCATCTGCGCTATTGTATGGACTTTTGCTTGCTTTTCAAAGCAGGGGAAGAAGCCTACACTTGGTCCCATCTTGACTCCATCCACAAATGTCTTGAATGTCCATAGCTTTCTTGCTGCTTCCTTGCTAGTAGCTTAGCTCGCTGACTGGCTAATGGCTACTACCTTTCTGGTTTGGAACAGTCGTGCGCAATTACGTATTTCCGCCCATGTAGTTGTTGTATGTGGATTGACAACGTAATTGCATTTACACTTGTGTTCAATGTGGTCACAATGCATCCCTGACCACCTCCAGAGGTGGTTTGGCCAATCAGATCACAATCCGTCCTCAGTGCATCTTGGGTGCATTTACACCTGTACTTTCATGTGGTCAAGTACTATCCAACTACAATCTGATCACCCAAAACGCATTTTGATGCAAGGTGTAAAGGGGGTTAATAAGCATGAGCCTTAAGAAAGGCTTCGGAAAAATTACACTACATGGTTGCAGGTTCAAACACCAAGGCTGGCTTGGTCAATCTGGGTTAAAGAAGAACAGCTACAGTTTCGAGGGGCTTCACATTGACATATTTCAGTACAATGTACTTGCTATTTTCTCACAATTTCCTATGTGATGCCATGTGCCAATTTGTAAGTCCTGTAGATTTCCTGTGGTATATGATGTATACAATAAATACATATAAAAATATGACAAAAATGGGCAGCAGACCTGTTTAGTTCATTTTGTGAAAAATTCTAAATATATTCTAGGAATATGTTTTGACATCTAAAAGGGATAAATACAAGATAAAATAAAACATGACCAGTGATAGCAATAATTAACTACTTTCCTTGACCATTTGCAATATGATTTCCCCAGGGGAAGTTTTTTTTTTTTGGGGGGGGGGGGGGGGGGGGTGTTCTGGTGAACTTAGTGGTCCTATATGATGATTACAATTAGCTTAAGAAATTGAGCAAAAACACAATGTTTGAGTCAATGAGACTTTTACTGACTGACTTCCCACTGTTAAACCATGTATGTGATGTGTCATGCAGTGGACTTGAGGCGAGAAACAAATGTTCAACAAATTGCTCTTAATTTAGTGTTGCATGAGAGGATCCTTTTGACCCTTTTTCCTCAGTTTTCCATCTGGAAATGAGTAGTGTCTGACCACAGCACAAATTGAACTTGTGAAATATATCTCGTATGTGCACTGTTAATTATGTTATGTAGAGCATCCCTGGATTCTGGTGGTTGAGGTAGTACTTAAGAGTTTCCATAAATAGTGTTCCCTCTAATATTTTCTGTAGTACATGGGAAAGTTTGTACTGAGTGTGGTGTGTATGCCTGGATGCTGGAGATAGCTGTTTGCTTGGTTTTCAATCATTTTCACCTTATCCAGAAGTGCCAAAAAATGTTTGACAGTTTGAGCAGAGAGAGAAGAGAAAGGAGACGCAGGAGTAACTGGAGTGGAGAGACAAAAGATGTGTGGTCAGATGTGTAGTAACAATTATTAAATTCCTTTAATATTTGAGGGTTTAAGTGTTTTGATATGTACTGTGGAACCTTGCCTATCGGTCCAAAAAATTAATTGGGTGACCAAGGTGGTTTGATTACCTTACAAAGTTGGCAGTGATGTTTAGGACCTTCATCAAAATATTACAGCTGTTTTTTGTTGAACTTGGTTTTCATTAATAAACGATCATGGATACATGAAATATAAAAGTGTGGTCCCTGACAAAATAGTGATTGTTTAGAGGAAGAAAATCCATCTGGTTGAATTTCAGTTGTTAAGCATCATCTCCAACCTATGTGAAAAGAAGCTGTGTCACAAATAAATATCCACCATGAGCAACCACCTCTACAAAATCCTACAAAAATCTTAAACAAATTGCTAGATAAATCAGCTTGTTAACTTGAATTCAGTTCAGTTCAACTGAAAACTGACAGAAAAAGAGAGACAGAGACATGACAGAGAGACAAAAATGTGACTTTGACATGGAAGGAGGGAGAGAGACTGATCAAGACAGGCAGAGAGAGAAGGGGGTGTCTGGCAATGCCTGCATACCCTGCGCTCCAATTAGAGTAATGCAGAACAGAGGAGGAGGTGTGTGTGTGTGTGCGCGCACATGCACGTGTGTGTGTGCATGCGTGTATGCGTGTGTGTGTATTTGGGGGAGATCAGGTGGAAACGAGGTCACACTCTCCTCCCTGAGATATTTACAACCCAGCATGAATGCCCTGACCAAAAAACGGACGGCGGCGGCCTGGAAAAAGAAAAAAAACATCCTCCTGATTTGGGGCCTGCTGACTTGACAAAATGAAAACGTCTGTCTGTGTCCCCTCCCAATGTCAGAGAGCAGCAGAGCCCGGATCCATCATCACCTGAGCTGTAAAGATAATAAGAAGCCTCATCTGCCCTTTCCCTATCCTCCAGATCATTATCATAATTCTGTATTAATCAGCGCCGCCTCCGCTACTCAGCAGCAGAGATCTGAAAATGACCCAAAACTTTGACTTTGCCTCCTCCTGCTCTCAGAGAGGGAGATGTGAAGGTTTGGGGATGGAGTAGGTGCTGAAATATCCCAAGGATTGTGATCCCACTCCTAGTATAAAAAGGGAAGGCTTTGATGTGTCGATGGAGTTGTGTTCTAATGAGGCTCGTTACACAGCGATCTGTCCCTGCCAGACTAGAGGTGGCATCACAGAGCGGCAGCCAGCCTGCTAAAACACTCCTGCTGTTCTCGGTTTGTTCAGCCAGGCTCTATCACAGCCGGCCCAGTGCTACACTTTGTGGCTGTACATCCACAGTTTCAATTATTCATCGGCCTACATCACCTTGCAAACCGAGATGAGATGCACGTCAGCTGCTGTTAGCACTCAACATCTCTCTCTTTTTTTTACTGATTTTATATTTAACCTTAGAGTTAACCTTTTTGCAAGTGTGAAAAAGCTTGAAAATCTTTAAATCCAGTTAGTAACTTACCACTGTTATGCTCTGTTATATTTTACACTACTACTTACAACCAAGTGCAGTTTAATAATACAAACAGCATCAGTGATACCTTACCACTGATGTGATCAAGTGATATTTTTTTCATTAAAAAATGTAAAAATTAAAGTTTTCCAGGATAGTTATTTCTTTTAAGAAATTGTGAGAATTTTGGTAACATTTTAGATTACAGCCTGCAACATACAGCGTCATTACTCTCAATTTACAGTAATGTACAATTAATGTAATTGAACGGTGTAGCAGTACAGTATACAGTATAGTTGTCACTGAAAGTTCATATTCAAAATAAGGATTAGCATAACATCCGTAAACCCTGGCTTAAATGTAACATAAAAATGTTGGTAACGCTGTAGATTTACAGTGTAATTTGTTGTACTAACAGTATAACAGTACAGTATGTATCAGTCAATGGAACAAGACATGAGGGTAACAATCTGGGAAGTAAGAACTTATACTGTAGGTATTTTTTGAATAAAGGGAACCTTTTCTAATATTATTGAGTAGAATATGACCATTAATGAGCAGCAAAGCTGTAGGTTCTTGACAGTTACACTGTAACAGGACATAAAATCAATCATCTGCCTCATTGGCTGTTAGATGGACACTCATGGTTTTAGGTTCAGCTGTATTTACTATAGTATTTACTGAACCTCACCATAAAAAAGCTTTTGTACTCACTGCACTCCTTAATGACATGACAATGACAGCACCCTGTGCAACAGCAGTGTCAACCCACACAAACCTATGCCACCTCAGGTCACCTCAAGTCCCCTGTAAGTACAATGGTGTACACCATTAGAAGGTCTACTTTACAACATGCACAGTAACATATAGGGCAGGGGTACTCAATAGGCAGACTCTGGTCCAGATCAACAATTTAATCCCAACTGGAAGCAAATTTTAACTGCAACCTGACCTGCACCGCTTTTGAGTGAGCTTTTGATCACCTCAACTGTCATCTTTCAGGCACCTGCAAATTGCCACAGTTAAACACACAATTTGTAATTTCTGCCGCTGGCAGGTATAAAATAAACCTTAGCACTATTAATTCCATACCAGTAATGTAGTATTAGAAACATTTTCCTTGTTTGTAACTATGTCCCTGAGTGTGTCTGCAGTAATGTTTTTTTGTTTGTTTGTTTGTTTGTTTGTTTGTTTGTTTTTTACTGTGGAGCAATATGATTAGAGTAAGGAATATAAGATCTTAGAATGCATTCCCTGGCCAATAAAAATCCTGTATTTAACAAACTGCAACAAACTCGGACATCGACCTGCTGTGTACCTCTGCTGCTTTTTACTGCACTCTTTAATTCAGGATTGATTGGTATTGGCGGTTAGTATGGTTGAGCTGGAGTCCCTTGTTTTCCAGTTCTTCACAACTTCACCACCCCAGACACCTGAGGTTAGTTTACAGTATTTTCTATGAGAGCGAGTGTGCTAACAACATTTCATTACTCCAAAGGACAAAACCACTGATGCTGCAGTTGGGAATATGTTAACTGATGGGCACCATTAGACAGTGATGCAACTGTGCAGAAGTCCTTGTAGGGGTGTTGCTAGAAATTCTGCGGGAGCCCCCTGACAATAGCTCAACTGGGGGCCTGAAACAGTAAATGTCTGTGATGTTTGGTCCAGGTCCCCCATCTAGCTCTGGGGCTCTCTGAATCATTCAGAGTTTGCCCCTGAGTCCTGATCTAACACTTCCAAGGTAAAAAAAAAAAAAATTCCAAGCACCATAACTGAAGAAGTTGGGAGGTTAACCTTGCTCATATAAATCTTAACAGTAGATCATAGGTGTCCACATATAAGTATATTAGACACTTATAATGTATCATGCAAGATGAATAGAATGAGGAGCCTGTCTATGTACAATATGCAATCTGACAAGACATAATGAAACACAATATACAGCAGTGTGACATGTTCAATTAATCACATTATTTGAATTCCAGTGTGTGTGTCACAGTTTTCTTGTAACAGCTTTCATACTTCATCAAATATACTGAGCTTTCACTGTGTCAATATATTTCCTGTCTTTTAGCTAGGTTATCTTCTACTGTTACACAACTAACACGTTGGCAGAAAACACTGAACATGCACTGGATTTAATAGACGTCATGTGTGTGAAAATATGGAATGCTTGTAAACAAGAATTTTCAATGTCGCTGAATGCTACCTTATTTTAGGAATGTTTCAATACTGTCTGGCATCAAATGTGACCTGAGACATACCATAGTTAATCGTAAACAGATTACACAACAAGAAGAAACGCTGCAGGCAACAGGCATGATAAAGGCAAATCGCAAACATGGAATTAAGGAAAGCCAATGCCTCTTTGTTTTACCATCCCACTGTCATATAGGAAAACTCCATATGATACCGTTGAGTGGGAGGAACCAAACCCCACATCCAAAATCAGATTTCTGTTGTTTCAGCTTGACAGATTCCTCTGACAACCTTTTCTGAAGCTCCTTCCATCACCACAGGCCAAAAGTGACCAAAGTTCTAGCTGGCAGGAGAATTTGGACCAATCCTCCTGATACGACACCAGGTATTCATTTTGACTTGTGTCTCAGCCAACAAGTCCATTCACACTGTGGCTAACTTCCAGTGACTGTCCTGTCAGAGGTCATAGAGACAAAGAGGAAGAGAGTCTGTGTCAGATTCTCCATTGGCTCTTTTAAGCAGTGAGCTGTTGCTATGTAGCCAAGGACAAACATGTGAAATGAAATTTTGCTTTTATATGAATAAAGTTTAACTTTGTGAATAGTTTAGCTTTGTGAGTGTTGTGTTGTATGTCATGGATTATTCATATAGATCCTGACAAAGATCAAACAGACAAAGAAATAGTATGATGAGGACACACAAAACCAGACTTTGTGGGACATTTTTTTCAAATTATTTTCTTGAAGGTTAGGCTTGTAAATAATTCTATTCAGTCTAACTATATATATTTTACAATGAATACATTTGAACAAAAAGTAAGCCATACTCACCAAACAACTGACATGAGAGTTAACACATTTCTTAGACCTGTATGAGACTAAATTGTGCCAATAACAGGCCAGCCTCACAATAGCATCATTTATTTCTTTTTTTACAGCATACAATATGTGAAAGGCCAACATTATCTGTGTTTCACATTTTTTTGTTGTTGTTGTTGTCGTGCTCAGACACTATGGCCCCATACAAATGCAACTTTCAGCACAATGTTTCATCTTATAACACCTCAAAATAATAAATCAAGCTAACTCACTATCAAATGAATTGACCCAATTTCAGCTTGGACCCTGTTAGTTGCAGTGTTATTTTGTTTTCTGTGCTTATGTATTATGTTGCGTGATTAAGTCCCTGTCAGAGACAATAAGCTATTGAGCCTGAAAGTGGGTCTAGCTATTCAGGTTGAATGGGACTTCTGCATACAGTGCAACACAAGCACACACTTATTGGGCACACATGTACTTCCGTTCATATAAACAGAATTACAGGTCCATACAAAGGGCCTTTAAATCGACACAGAGGAGAAGATACGGATCAATTCAGTGTTTTTTGGCCTTGCACATGAGATTGTTGGCAATAAGAAAAATATAGAAGATCTCCTGCCATATCCTTTAATATGTTGAGTTTGTATCTACAGTATATTATTTCTGTCTTTAGGATTTCTTTTGTTATTTCTGTGTGTATTGATACACAGTATGCTATATGTGTGTGACACTGTAAAACACATACATGTACACACTTAGCTAGAAGCAGCGAGGTGATGATATAGGTGGAAGTGAGAGGTTATAGAGGACAGAATTTACCAGCAGGGTGACGATTACCCCTTCTATCACCCCTATAACACATGCACACACACACCTCATTAAATCACTCCTACATCCCCATCTGTACTGAGAACACAGAAATAGTTGCCAGCTCTCTCTGTGCGTGTGTTTGCGTGTGAATTTTTGCATGTACTGTATGTGAATGTATGTGTGTGCATTATGTGGAATTTATACTTATCATCAGAGTGTGCAGCGGTTACACATGGAGGCTCTGGCTCCAAACCAAGGGGAAAACACTACAAGTCTACTAACTCATCCACTGATGCTGCCTCTCTCTGATGCACAACACTACTTTCCCATCCAGCATTTATACACACACAGCAAATTGTAAGTGAAAATGCACACAGAGAACTAAAAACAAATTTACAACTTAACCTTTATAATAGGAAAAGAGATGACTGGTTGCTCTATATAATCAAATGTAGATCAAAAATGTGTCGGGTGCTCTTGGAAAACGGTGAAAAAAAACAGAGTGCTTCAAACAAGAAGGGTTCTTGTTTTAATCTTTATAATATTTACATACTGTATACACAGAAATAATAACCCTAGGTCTACCACTGACTTATAAAGATCAAATAAAATGCATATTGAACAGAAGTAATACCTAACAAACATCATACTTAACTAAACCCCTCTAAATACTCCTCTGGCTGCTTGGTACAGCCTAACAAGATAATTGCCAGCTTCTGGAGTCCTGTGGCTGCATTCTCAGGTGTGCACCCCATGAAATCACGCCTACCAGGCAGCAGACCTAAAAAAGAAAATGATTAGGGGGGTTTCAAAGCACACCATAGAAAAAATTAACTTCCTGTATTAGTATATTATGTCCAACTTAACAAAGTCAAAGTTCATGTGTGTTTTTCACCTTAGTGAGGGGGTTGCTTTCCAGCTTCCTCGCACAGAGGCCACTTGAACAAAGAGCACAAGTACAGGATATTGAAAGGTGGCCATTGGAAGTTTTTCATTTCTGATATGCCAAAAACTGAATATTTTTACATTTCTGTTTCTTGGCAGCACATACCAGTGGACCTGAACTCGTCCAGGGCAGGAAATTCAGACTGCATCAATTTGGTGAGGCAGATTGGACTGCTGCTTGAGGTTGACAGTGGGGGCACTACAAAGCTGATACTCTGATCCAAGTACAGATTAGTACTGTATACTAAAAAGGTTGAACACTAAAAACATTTGAAGATCTAAAACATTATGTCCCCATGGCATAAAAGTTAATGCATTTTACTTTGATTGTACTTTTGGTGAGTCAAATTAAATAGCAGTATCTTGTTTTTGCTTCTTCTTTTTACTTTTGCTACAGGTTGATCAGTTATTAATTGTCCCCCTTTGTTCTTCCTGTTGTTTGGATACTGACACTGAGGTACTGTTTCAGACTATGAAAATGGAATCTATAGATGGTAAATCTTAACTTCATATCCTGTGCTAAATTACCAGTCAAAAGAGTTAAATGTTTGGAATTCCCTAAAAATGAAAGATATTGATTTAGCTTTCATTCATGAAAGCGATTCAAAACTGATGTTTATAGGTTTTAAGTCTTACAAAATTATCTCATATTCTTGTGCTTCAAATAAAACCAAAAGTGTTACAATTCTAGCAAGGAGAAAACATTTATTACTTTTGTGTCTACTAGTAAGGATGAGGACCTATTATTACTGTATGTCTTCCATTAATTCTCATGTTTCTAACCTTCTTTATTGCTGTAAGTTTAAAGAGAAGTTATTACATTTTTTTTGATAAAATACTTACTTATGGATACAATGATCAATTCTAGTAAGACTTGCACTCAAATAATTCATGAATAATGATTAAGAATGGGTGCTGAGCCAAACTGGGGAGAAACACAGCAGCCAGACATTTCTCCGTTCTCTGTTATAGACAGAGCAGCTGAGTTTGACAGTAAAATGAGAATAGCTGGTCCATCTTAGAGGTCAGTCCACTTTAAGTAAGCCTGGTCAGGTTAGGCTAACCCATTGTTGCTAACTTTGGTTGCAACGCCCTTCACTTTTCCAGCAGTTGTAGAAACAACAGACAAGACTTTTTTTGGTCTTGAAAAGCTGACAGAATGTAGCCTGTACTGTACATTTACTGCCAGATTGACAACTTACTGCTAAACTTCTCCTCTGCTCCACTTGTATTCACATCACTTTTCTGCCGCTCGCTCTCTCCTCTCGCTCAACCACACACTCACTACACATACATATTACGCACTGCCCTAAAGCAGCTACACTATTCTTATAACAGTACCTTTCACGTAGATGTCCTTTGAAGAATGAGGAGAGGGAAGATTCTTGAATTTGAAGCACTAGGGTGTTATTGTGCTCACACAGTGTGCGAGTGAAAATCATCAGTAGTCCATTGATATTAAGTGGCACTCATATAAGGAAAACACTGCTATATACTTCTGAAATCCTAGAGAACCCAACCAGCATATATAAATACTTCTTTATCACCAAGCAAAGAAGCTTGATAATTTCATTAATTTAAATGAGCTTAAAGACGCCTAGAATCCATACCAAAATCAATTTCCTGATGGAAATCCACCAGAATTATTGTTATAATTTGGGATCTTGTTGGGACAGTTCTTCTTAAAGAACCTCTTAAATCCATTAATTGATCAATTGACATTGGAACATTCCACAGGGACCAGATAACTGCTTTAATATCGTTAATACCAACATTTACATTTTAAATAGTGATCTTGAATTATTCACCAAAGTTCTTGCTAAGGAGATTAGACGGTTGCATTGGCTTCCTTATCCATTTTGATCAGACAGGTTTAATTAAAGGATGTCTAGCCTTATGTAACATCTCTCATTTATTACATATTTTAGATTCAAGTATAAATTTTCCTTAGACTTGCACAGTTCTTTCTCTAAATGCAGAGAAAGCCTCTGACAAGATGGAGTGGGTTTTACCTTTGGGCTGTCCACAAACATTTGGTTTTGGAACTTCTTTGAATTGAAATTGGACATCCACGTACAGCTGACTTTATGTTATGCAGAGGTACAAGACAGGATGTCCTTCATCACCACATCTTTTTTCCATCAGGCAAAATCAACACATATCCTCTATATTGGTCAAAGGCCCTAACCTTTCTGTGTCACTTTATGCAGATGACATTATTCTTTTCAGACATTAAAAGCTCAATCTCATGTTCTTAAACTGTGTGATAAGTTTAGTTCCTTTTCAGGTTACAAAATAAAGGAGGCGTAGTATAAGCAGCACATTGACAGAGCAGCAGCAGCAGTTCAGCCCTCCATCTATATACACAGGATGTGTTCAGGGACAGTACTGAGTGTAGGTCACCCGCTTTTTGACATCACATGTTGACAGAGCCCAATACACAATCACTCAAGTTGTGTGTGTATAACAGAAGAAAACTGACATAGGGTCAGGGTTACATGCATAAAGATGCATTCCCTCAGACGAGCATGAGATGGACAACTGAAAAACGTGATTGAGATGTGTCTGTGTAAAACAATTCTGATGCCACTTAACACATTTAGCTCTGCTCTGTCTTCCTACATCATGGCTGCAAGCCTCCTTAATCACCCAAACCCAGATCACTCCTTGCCACAGCTCCAACACATCACATGTACCTTACCAACATTTTACCAATTCCATTGACTATAGATGTGAATGCTGGTCTAGGTTTTGTAGTAGCCTCTTGGCTGAAGTAAGTCCCGTCTTTGCCTTATCATGAATCTCCATGTGTCACTTCCGCTGTTCTGTGTCCGTCTTGTTCACCCAACAGCATAACAATATAAACTTAGCACAAAAAGTAAGGAAATTTGTGTTTGGTAGATTATTTCTTTGTTGCTTCTTGTCAATAAATCTTATACCATTGGAAAGCCTGTTTATTTCCCTTTTAAATGGTGCCGCATTTGTAAGGAACATGCATTTGTGGGATAAGCAGCAGAGCTGAGTATGTGGGTTGCGCCCATGAAAAATTTGCCAAATCTTCTCTGCCCATGCCAAACAGCTTATTTTGCCATTGCTATTGACTCTTGTTTTGAACTTTTGGCAGCACCTGATTGTGAGCATGGGCCCTGCTACAGTGGTCAGTAGGTGTCTGCTCCAAGAATCAACATGCCATGTTTGACTGATCTGGATAGGGCCCATGCAATAGGGCAACCTCAAGCTGGTTTTCCGCAAAACCAAGTTGCGGCATTATGTGGAGTGAGCCCTAGTAACATCTCCAAAGTGAAGGCCAAGTTCCATATAACGGGGGATGTCAGAGACAGGCCACGAAGTGGGTGTCCCAAGAAGACAACACCCCAAGAAAACCGTTTTCTCACCCTGTCAGAACTTAGGTACCGTAGGATTTGCAGTCAAGGTTTGCAGGACGATATGGTCGACGGCTCTCTGCCCAGACAATCTGGAACAGACTGCACACAGCCAATCTCCAGTCTCATAGGGCTGCCAAGAGGCCTGCCATGACTGCCCTTCACCGTCAGGCCCGTTTGCGCTGGTGCCGGCAACATGTGCACTGGAACCTGAACATGTGGAAGTACGTTATGTTCAGCGATGCGTCCAGACGGTATAAGATTTATTGCCAAGAAGCATTGTTACAACAAAGAAATAATCTACCAAACACAAATTTCCTTACTTTTTGTGCTAAGTTATTAGCACTAAGTTATTAGTTATTCATTTATTGTTACGTGAAATTTGTTGGTTTGCTGGTCTTGTAAAAGTTGGTTATTGTGGTTTATCAGTGTCCCTTTAGGATTTCAACATTACACTAAATGAACCAGCTTGAATAAAAACAAGTCCCTCAACAACCTTTAAGCTTTTAACCTATTCTGAATATAAAGCTGTTCTTGACTCATAAATAATGCAGGATGTGTAAAGCAGATGCATTACGTAGAGCTCTATTGTTCAGACACTCTGTTTAATGAATAGGAGTCGCTAAGAGCCATTACCTGAAAGCAAAGCCTTCCCCGATGTCTTTCTCTCCCCTGTGCATTAGTTGACCAGAGTTATTGTGTTGGGAAGGCAGTGGCTCTGCCCTGGTTCTGACAGTCTAATGTTCATGTTCAGTAAATTGTGTTGGAATTGCTCCCTTGGGAGACATGGACGTGACAATGGTCTGTGGGTTATAAGTACTCGTTCATAGACAATATTGTGAGTCTGCTTGCCCTTTTCCTTTGAATAAGGAATTAATTATTCATCCGCCAATAGGAGATAAAGAGTGTGGAGGAGAGAAGAGGAGGTGTTTTTGTACACAATAGATTCTGAAATCTTTTTTTAGGTGTCAGTAAAGCCGAAATTAAGGCATCAGGATAAATACGGACAGTGAAAATAGACAGAGGAGAATCTTTTTCCTAAATGAAAATGTCCTTGTATAACTAACTCCAGGAACCACATCAAAGCCAGCCACAGAAATTAAAAATGCTGAGTGTGAGCATTCACGCCATCATCCCTCCAATCTCTCTTCTGTCACAAAAATCAGTATCAGATCAGTCCTTTGAGAGAGATTTAAATAGTGGTTATCATTTGATGTATTTCTTGTATATATTATATATTTTATAAATGTTATTCTCAAACTAAGTGGTCAGTGTTAGTCTGTCATTCAATACCCGTTCCACATACCTAAATGCTGTGTCTATTTTGTCCTTGTTGTGTAAAATAGATAGATTCTTTATTGTCCTTCAAG
Source organism: Thunnus albacares (assembly GCF_914725855.1). Classification (NCBI taxonomy): domain Eukaryota; kingdom Metazoa; phylum Chordata; class Actinopteri; order Scombriformes; family Scombridae; genus Thunnus; species Thunnus albacares. The sequence continues at coordinate 9,072,607 of NC_058106.1, read as the reverse complement.
GAAATGTGTTGCCACAATCTGTACAATCTGTACAGAGCCTCACATAAATACATAGATACATAACATAACTACAACAACATAATCAACAACAACAACATAACTACATGACAGACATCCATACGGGATACATCCACATTCATACACACATAGATAGCACATATATACAAGTTACACTCGGCGTGGTATTTTGCTTAGCAATGCTATGGCAGAGGGGACAAAACTCGTGCCATAACGTGTCCAATTCCAGGCCAGGGATCTAGACAGTGTCGTTGCAGCAGAGCATGCGCCGAGTCAATGCTGCTGACACAAACAGTAAAATGAGACATTTCACTGTATGTAAGTTATATAGCCTCTGTTTAACAGTTAGTTTATGTTGTTGTTCTCTTATCTGAGCCAGTGGTAAGACAAATCATAGTTACGTAGATTTCTCTGTCTCTTTTATGTGTTACATGTTGATCAATTCAATGTGATAGTAATGTCACTGTGACACTGTGGTTTATGAAATCCTACTCCTAGGCTAGTTGAACTCTTGAACTTGTTTGTATCTGAGGGTTGTTTACTAACCTTTAGGGTTAGCTATAGATATTTTCGACTCTGTACAGGGGTATTTAAGAACTGGCTGAGTGCCAAATTGCCAGAGAGAGAAAAGGTAATTCTAGGTGCTATGCTCTCTCTCTCAGATATATGATGCATTGTACTTCTGATTGTATTATTTGATTACATTATTTCAAAACCTGACAGTACTCTCTTTGTGTGTTTATTGAGTGATCAAGCAATTTTCCACTGCAGTCCCCCTGTCACCTGTTAGCTGTTCACCACATGATTTATTTCACCAGAAACCCAAGAAGCCACCTGCAGTCTGTTAAATTTTTTCTACTTTTTGTTTTTTAGCTATGGCACCACAGAGCCATAGTTAAGCCCAGGGGTCAGACAGTGGGACTATTTATCTCTCTAAATCTGCACTTTAAAACACGTCATCCACCTGTCCAAGTCATACAGTGACATAAAGGTTCTGAGAATCTTGACTCACATTAAAACTCTATAAAATCAGCACAGTTCAATTTAAAATGCACTTTACTTATTAAGTACCCATTAAAATGCCTGTCGTATGTGGTTGTAATAATTGTGTGAGGATGGTAGAGGCAAAATTTCAGATGATGTGTGATGTGAGATAATATGAGTTTATAAATGTTACCTTATCTAATCAATCAGGAACGACTTTTCCTTTTGTGCCCAGAAAAAGTGAAAAAATTGCAATTTGAATCCCATTTCATGCATTTCTACATACATTTAGGGACAACAGTAACCAATACAAAATCCAGGAAACAGTCAAGTTGGTCATCATGCTAAATTCTGCCAGAATAGTACATTAACAGGTCTAGACAGAACATATTATTATCCCAGGCTAAATTACTGAATAGCCTTCTAATCAATCATCTCACATTTCCTTTCTCTCTTTTCATCACCTCTCCAAACAAAGACATTAAATTTAACTGTTGCTGTTGATTTTTCATTTTTACGAACTGCTGCATGCTCGTTCAGTGAGCAATTTTTTGAGCGTGCATGCGAGAAACACGTCCTTGTCCACAGATGCCAAAATGTACTATAGAACTGTGTAGGCAGGCCATCCATGTCTGCTACTCATCTATGGCAATTTTTTTGGAGTGTATCAGGACCTCGCAATGAGCAGCTCAATTCACATTCTCAGCCAGAATCTGATGGCTGGCCAAACAGTAGCATATTAAGCAAGATATTTGCGATATTTTTAAAGTGGGGGGGCACAAACAGGATTTTGAAGTGCAATTACGACTCAGACTTCATGTTTTTAACTGTTACAGGAAACCAGCTGAAGTACCAGAGTACATTGTGGTATTTGCAGTGCTAATGTTTGCTATTAGCTACTGTCTGTTACCCAATGCTATTCTCAATAACATGCTTATGTGTCCCAGCTTGTCGCTGACATATGTGTGTTTGCGGTTTGGTGCTCAGGTAGCATACAACAAGTACAACAGGTATTTAGAGCTTTTTCACTGCTGGGAACAAAGAAAAAGAAAGCCATGAGAGTGAACCAGAATAGTAAAGTTGCAGGCTGTAACCAAAACAATGAGCTGAGAGAAGCTAAAATGCTTTGGAGAGCTGAAGGGAACAGCAGTCAGGTGATTATTCTCTATGGGTTTGTCACTATGAGCAACACATTTCACATTAAATATGTCTTTTTTCTTTTTTTTCATTTGTTAATATATACATATATATTAGAGTAGCTTTAAAGGCAATTGATCAACACTGGAGCCATCTAGTGCTGAGATCACACTAATAAACTGATCATTAATTTACAAACTGATCATGATCACAATCTTGACTTGTTCGATCTCTGCCCTTCATGACTGCTCCTCCCCTCTGGCGCTCCCTGGGCAACACTTAGTGCACCGGCGGGTCATTTCTTGTGCTGACAGGAAGTAGGGAGTCGCCAGCAGCACCATCCTGGAACACCGCAGACGCCAGGAACCGGTTGCAGAAAAGAAGGGGCAGCTGGGTACGTGGGTGGCAGGATATCAGATGTAGGATCACTGAGACCAAGGGAGGTGAAGACGGATAGAAAAGACAAGGCTGAAGAGGAGGAGGAGGAGGAGGAGGAGGAGAGGAGTGTGTGTGTGTGTGTGTGTGTGTGTGTGTGTGTGTGTGTGTGTGGTGGTGATAGGGTGTCAGAGAAATTGCACAGCGAGGTGCAGGAGAGGACTATAAATACAAACCTGCTGCCAGCATGGTGGGCAACCTCCAGCCAGGTTGGAGTCGTTTCCATAGCAGTAAATACCATTTATCTAATGTATTGGCCTATTACGACCTCTCCTTTATGTGTTCCTGCTGAGGGATCCCCTACAGTCTCACAGCAGGGCCACCAACGCACAATTGATTGGGGAGTCGTTCTATTTCTGCAAGCAGACCCTCACTCATGCTTCTGCCTCTTGCTCTTCCTTTATCGCCCCCTCCCTCTAGCTGCCTATTCCTCTTCCTCCTTGCTTCTATCTATCTGTCTTCTTCCGCCTGCTCCTCTTTATCTCCCATCCTGTCTCCTTCTGTCCCTTCGCCTTTTTCTGCCTCTGTCTCTTCACTCTCCGAGGACTGGCTACAGGCGCATTGTCAGGCTGCTCTTGCAAAAATCAATAATATCATTCTAATTCAAACTGATATCAAAAGGCACAGGGCCAGCAAACCATTTCTCTGTAGACTATCATAAGCCCATGTTTTTCCACGCCATTTATTTTTTGCCGTTTGGTCCCTTCGATCTCCTCTTTAGAGGGCTCCTCTGGGCTTCACTCACCCAGCATGTCTGAGCAGAGTTTAGATGTTACATTTGACGCTGACAAATTTGGCAGAGTATCCGTGAGTATCCATGAGCGGCCGTTTATGAGATATCCTTTTCTGTGATAAGTACCCCAGATATTGGCATATAAAGACACTTCTGCAACAACAAAGGGAGAAGTCTGCCTTAAACGTAATTTTAATCTTTCATGAGCCAGGCCAAGAATAAGACAAGTAATTATGAATTCTCAGAAGCCCAATTTCTTAAGAACAATGTGGGGGGGATGGGAAGCATAATGCAGGGATGCATTAAGCACTCATGTTTATTCCATTTTAAGTCAGCCAGTATCACTTTCTTAATGTAATTATTGCAAACTACCAATCTCTCTCCCCCTCTGGCTATACCAAACCACTAATGTTATTCCATACTCCCCCAAAAATGCATATCAGCATGTTTTGTCCAATCACAGAGTCATTTGTGAAGCTAAAATGCAGTCCAGACGTATGAGGAGATGTTTAAGGCCTTGAGGTGCTGTTACAGTTCAATATTAATGGGATAATTTGATTAACTTAGCACCAATTCAGACATTTTGAGGTTGGATAATTCACAGTCCATAAGGATTGTAGTTGGTTTACCAGAAGCCTTTTTGGAAATGCAGGAAGCTGCTGCAATGTTTGTAATGAGCAGCACAGCAAAGGAGCCCTTAACTATTTATTCTTGTGTTAGATTCCCAACATATTCTCGTCTAAAAGCATTATTAAACAATGAACTGCTAATGCAGCAAGGTAGTTTTATATTTCCGTAAATTTCTACTTCTTCTCAGTACTTCTCCTTTCTGGCTGGATCGCAACAGCGGAACCAGCCCTACACACGGGAATGTCTGTCCGTCACAACTGACTGACTGACTCACTGAGTGATGAAGTTACACCATTGGTCGGCTGGTTCTCCATTAGCCGTTGCTCTTTCAAAATTAATTGGTGTGAATAGTTTTCTATTACATCCTCAGTGGGGCATTTACACCTGTCCCACTCATTGACTAAGAGAGCCCTGCAGTCGAGCCAGCAGATGCCCTACCTTGGTCTGCACCTGAACTCCCCCACCATGATTGCACGACTGTCGGAGTTGCATGTAGTGGCATTGTTGTTGCTGACCCGGCGCGTGAGGTCCGCAGCCTCGGTGCCAGCAGGGAGTGTCATGTTGCTCCTCGGGATGATGTCGAAAGCTCACCTGGTGATGTGCCTGGGGCTGAGAAACCTTGAGCGTTGGTTCACATGACTTTGGCTGCATCCGAGCCGGGCGCAAGCTTGCAAAAAGAAAACAGCTCTCCATGTGCCCGGAGGCATGAGGGAGAGCGTACAGTTAAGGCACTCCAAATAACAATCACTCTGACAAAACACTCAATACAGAATGAGTCTTAGAAAAATGAGACATCCGCAGATAGAAACAGATGAAAGAGCAGGGGAAGTTAACAGATCATTAGAATGGTTCTAATTACAATTAAAATCAATTCTCTTTCAAATCAAACATCCCAAGATAAGAATGGAAAGTATTGTTCTTGCAGCTGCATTTGTAACCTTTTTTTTTACTCAAACATAGCTCAACCATGTCATGTGATATACTACTTCAGTACACTTTAACAACAAATATTACTGGGACCACTACATCAAATTTCAGATGAACATTTAATATCCAGGAATTCACATTATAGACACTACTACTGACTATCCCTGTAACAAAATTGCCACAACTTCACACATTGACCATTCATGGTCAGGCCATATACTAGGTTTTGGCCTAGTCTTGTTTAGGTACTAGAGGCACAGTTTGATGTAAACCACATCACTCAACCTGGTTCAAGATACTGTCCTGTTTTTCCTGAAAGCAGTGAACTCTAGTACAAGATGATTTGCTGTTAACTGCAGCAGTTATTTAAAGAGTAGTTGTAATGTTCACAGGCAGTCACATATAATTCATTCTGTATGGGGTGGGCACAGTAAGAGCATGCCACCTATTTGTCATTGTTTATATGCACCAAGTCAGCCTGACAGTCAGTCAGTACCAGTTTGTCAAACTGAGAGCACAAAAGGTTTAAAAAAACAGTTCAATCAGGAGAGTCTAGTCTACTGGTGTAAAGTGTTGCTGATAAATAAAGATTAGAATTTGGCACTGACTCCATCTGGACATAATGACCAGTTTGTTCCTTATAATTGGCGAGCAATGAAACACCAGTCTGATTCTAGATGGAGTCTTCAAGCTAGTAGTTGGAAATCAGGAGTTGGCACAGGTGCAGCCAATTTGACTAATTGAGAGGACTGCTGACTAATGATTGGCTACTGCCTGGCTTATTTGATATAGTGTGAACCAGACTTTTAACTGATATAATAATGGAGGAATGTGTAAAAATAAACAAATGGATAGGGGCCAAGAGGAATGGCTCAGAAGGTGTAATGAATTCAAAAGAAGAAAAGATAAAGAAATACTATGTGTGCAAACTAGAAACCACATTATAACAAGAAATCAGGTTAAGGGAATGAATCAAAAGGTGTTAACATGCAGCTGGAAAGCCAGGTAAGCATAGACATGGTCAAAAAATCTGGTATATGTATTTACTGGGTTTCTCAAACCCTGGGTTTCTTTTTCTGGGTCACATCAAACTACTGCAGAAAGCTGATAACTCCCAGGTCACTTATCCCTCCTGTTGTTCTCAGGTCAATTTTGACCCGGGAGGACAACAGGCGTCATTATGTGCTGTCATCAAAAAAATTTAAATGGTTTTAAAACAGTATCCTGACTAAACTTACATATACCAGTCTGCCATAATCCATCAACATATTTTCCTCTGATCTCAACTGTAGTTAAAATAATTCATAATTTCTTAGTCAGGATACTGTTTTGAAACCAATTTTTTTGATGATAGCACATAATGACACCTGTTGTCCTCCCGGGTCAAAACTGACCCGAGGACAACAGGATGGTTAAAGAAACAAAGTGTTCCCTGACTGAAATTTGACTGAGGTCACAGCTTTTGTTTCCTACAGCATAACCCCAAAAGTTGCAATGGCAAAATAAATCAAAGAGATAGAAATTAAGAGATAGAAAAATGCAAAGAATGACAAAGTTGGTTAACTTAATGCTAACAGACGGGAGAGACAGATGTGCAGGTTCAACATAGGAGTAGAAAACATTGTTTTTCCACTATAATACCCAGTAGTGACAGGCCATTTAGCGGAACAGGTGTTGTACAGGTGTCATTTATTTTCCCTTTGAGAGAGTAACAGTTGGGTATTATTGACCTAATTCCTGTATCTGGCATTAAATTGAGCATTGAATTGCTTTATTGTTTTACAGAGTATAATTAGGGTTCATTGTTATCTGCTTTTCCAATTTTCATAGAAAACAACTGATTTCTTTTTAAAAGGAGCAGATTGGTTTAAACTGATTTTGAGACTTATTTTATATGCTCATCAGTGTTGGGCAAGTTACTTGTTTTTTTTTTTATTAATTACTGATTACATATCATTCATTGTAAAAGTAATTACATTACTTTACTCATTACTCAGCCATCAGCTCAAAATCCTCCACACACACACACGCTGCATCTTTTGTATTTAACATGTAGAGGTAGAAAATAAGACATATGTTGTTTAACAAGCCAGAAGGATTCAGTTTGGATTTACAGCTAGCATTAGCACAGCCTCAGTTACTGCACACAGCACTTCAGAAGTCCTGACCTCAGCTGCATACATGATACCAATGAACACAGTGTATCTAAGTGTCTACAGTGCCATGGAAAAGTATTTACCCCACTCCTGATTTCTTCTATTTTTGTTTATATCTCATACTTATTTTTTCAGTTCTTCAGACTAAACTAAATTTTTTTTTTTTTTTTAGTTTATTAATTTTATTTATTGAAGCAAAAACATTGTCCAACGCTTTTATCACGTACATGCAAAAGTAACTGCCCTGTTAACTTAATTGCTGGTTACGCCACCTTTAGCAGCAACAACTGCAACCAAACACTTCTGATAACATGGTGGAATTTTGGCCCACTCTTCTTTGCAAAACTGCTTTAATGCATCAGACACTGGAGGGATTTCAAGCATGAACCACCTGTTTAAGGTTCTAGCACAGCATCTCAATGGAGTTTAAGTCAGGACTTTGATGAAGTCGCCTCAAAACCTTAATTTTGTTTCCTTTGAGTCATTCAGAGGTGGACTTGGTCTAATACTTTGGATCATTTTCTTGCTGCATAACCCAGTTGCGCTTGAGTTTCAAATCACGGACTGATGACCAGACATTCTCCCTCAGGAATTTCTGGTAGAGAGCAGAATTCATGTTTCCCTCAATTATGGCAAGTCACCAGGCCCTGAAGCAGCAAAGCATCCCCACACCATCACACTACCACCACCAGGCTTGACCGTAGGTATGATGTTTTATTGTGGAATGATGTGTTTGGTTTATGACAGATGTAACAGAACCCCTGTCTTCCAAACAGTCCACTTTTGACTCATCTGTCCATAGAGCATTCTCCCAAAAGGCTTGAGGGTCATCAAGGTGTGTTTTCACAAAATTGAGACAAGCCTTAATGTTCTTTTGGGTCTGCAGTGGTTTTCGTCTTGCCACTCTCTCATTTTTGCCCAATATCATTCTAACAATAGAGTCATGAACACTGACCCTGATTGAGGTGAGAGAGGCCTGCAGATCCTTGGATCCTTGTTTTCTCCATATGGAGACTCTAGTTTTGAAGTAGAAGAGATAGCTGCATTGCTCCACGTAAGATTAGTAAATTGACTGTTTTTCACAACGTGTCTAGAATGTGAACAGTCAGAAAAAAATATAATAAATCGACAAAACAAGAACCTGTCTGTTCCTAAGAAGGGCCCTGGAGAGACATGATGCAAATTAAAAACAGGTTGCCAATTATTCTGGAATATATGTCTGAGAAATATGGGAAGTGATGATTTAAAAGTAAAACAACAGATAAACAAGCTGTCTGGCTGTTTTCTCAGGGTCATCTACAGAAATAACGGTGGCTTCTGCAGGTCACTTTCCATTCAAATTTGCTGATCTTCATATCGCAGACATACTAATGGCACAAACAAAAAACACATGAATTTACTATGTTGCCTGTCAGAAATAACTACTGGTGGCTACATCTCAACTTAAAATGTTCCTGAAACATGCTGGGACTCTTTGATGCTTTCAAAAATGGAGACAGAGCCACACTGACAGAGTGGACCGTTAATTCTCTACTCACAGGCAGCTCCTCAACTCCATCAAACAAGTTGGAATTAGAAATAAACACTTTTATTTTTGACATCTAAAAAAGCCATTCCTCCACTGATGGCCACTAACAACTCCTCTACTTTTAAGAATTCATGATTTAATTTCAATGCAATTTGATGAAAAATACACAAAAACAAAACAAGCATGTAACTACCATATGATTTTCTATATTTTTCAAACTTTGCAATTCACTTCCCATCATAAGATGTAGGACTTAGTTTACTTTATATTGGTAATGGTGCAGTGGCTTTAAGATATGTGAACATATAGTATGTGTTAAAATTAAGAAGAATAACTGCCTGGCAAAGTCCTGTCAGTGTTAACACCTCTCCAGCGTGGGACTCGGGGAGGCCATGTGTAACTTTATGATCAATCTGATATTCACATCCACTTCACACAGCCAGGTGAGCGGAGGTGAGCTCTGTCAAACTCTCTTGTTTCATTCTTTACACAACTATTTCTGTCACTTTCCATGTTTACAACTGAATGCCGCACTATCCCTACACCTCCAGGAGAAACTGTCTGAAAATGTGGCCACTGTTATCACATCTCACCCCTCTCTATGATGGCCTTCTTTTCACGTGCACATTCGAATGTGGAAGTTCAGAACAGCTGTACACACTTTTGCCTTCTGATGTGGTCATACGACAGGTCGTACTATTTCTTTTTGAGTATACCAGCCCTTGGGTAAGGTTGGAGAAAGATTTTGGTTACAGTGAATAAAACATTAATTGCAGGTCTGTGATGGAACATAAACTCTGGTATCAGAGTCCATCTGAGATATCCATCCATGATCCCAACCTCCACACCTTTACCTTTTCCACCTCGCTACATACAGTATAAGACACACAACTTTCCTCATTGGCACAGGATGTACATCGTAAGCTACAGAATTGTCCAATATTCATGTAATTTCCAGTGACAATGGGTTGGCATTTTTCAATCTGATGCCCAATCAACAGGATAACATCATCACTTTCTACAAATTTGTTCATGTGACCATTTTCTGATCTGCTGCTGCAGTGGTTAGGTTTTGGTTAGGTTTTGGCCAAAGAACTATCTGGGTACAGTTCAAAGAGGGTTGTGCTTAAAAGAAACCAACTTTGACTTTTGGTTGGAAACGAAATGCGAGTCCCATTGCTCATCCTGCTACCCCAACCTCAGTCTATGAGGTTTTGAAAAAAAAACAACAACAATGCTACTTCCACCTTTGGTGCAGACAGACCAGTCAAAATTCATGAGACTACTAGAGGTTCTTGTCAGGTTAGTGTAAACGTAGGTCATTATAGGCATTTTAACAAACTAGAAATGTTGCTGTTTTCATGTGAGCACTGTCAGTATCAACATGCTCTCACAAACCCTGCTTTAAAACAAGGTCAGGTATGGCCACATTTAAATATCCACAGACAACTGAGTATCCTCTACGTCATATGGATCATTGTCAATTCTGATGGCCTTTAACTTTCTTGAGATATATGTTAATTTTCCTCCCTGACAGAGCAACCACCTGCTGGTTTGTCTGGCCAGTCAGTGGTAATGAGGAGGTTGGTATCACATGAAAAAATGGCTTCAACACATACCCTGTACTCTCTATCCATCTGCATGGTGCCTGTTGGATTATCTCTGCCAGCAGCCACCTCACGTCACTGTTAATACTAAGTTAAGCAAATGCATATTTCTTCCGAGCAGCACTCTTTCATTTCATGAACGACAGCATTAGTTTGTCAGCATTTTGATGCTCTCCTCAGGCTGGGATTTAACTGAGGGATTAGATGTTACATTCACTTGTTGTGACTAACTTCATCTTTCCTTCAGGTGAAAATGAAGTGCTTCATCAAATGTCCGCACCAGAGCCCTTTTTCACAACATTACCAACTATAATATCAAGTGCACAAGTGTGACATGAAATGACATATTACATTCACATGATATTTTAGGGATTTACAAGGGTGACTGATAGAGAAGTCATGCATTTCGTGACAAGCTTGTTGCAGTGCCTCTGAGAAAAAATAGTCAGAAATATTAAAGACGCTTTCATTTTTTAGCCCCGGAAAGATGATTACAGTCAGGTCTTACAAGAAGTCGTATGAGATATTTGAGTTTAATGTTATAAAATTTAATTCAGCATACAGAATCTGATAAAGAACAGGCTGCAGTGACGGATGTCTGTCTCTCACAGTACTTGAGTACCCTGCTACCCTTATCAGCAATAAGAGGAGCATTAACATGATAAAAGACTCCCATCTGCACAACAAAGTGTGCAGCTGTGATACAACACTACAATCTACACATTGTCATGTCAAAGACCTCCAAATGCACATATTAGATCAAAGATGCCATCTTGAAACAGATTCAGCCCATGTGGGAATGTTTTTGCTATTATTTAGCACTGATTTATGGAGCTGTCCCGTCTCTGAACACATGTTTTTTAAAAGCTTTCTAGATCAATCATACATGTGCTGTAACTGGCTAAAGGTGTTGTTCTAGGCCACTGGGCCCTGCAGTCACCATCTGTTTGGTTTCTTCTTACCCTCTTTGCAGTTTATTCGATGAAATAAGCCTGCGCCCTTTACAGTGACAATATATCTATGTAGAACTTGACTCATACTTACAGATTAACACAGATGGCTTAATGCTGTGAAAAAAAGAAAAAATAACATAATCTCTTCCTTTCAATGAATTAAAAAAGGATACTGCTTTAAGAACCATCTGGCTGAATCGAGGCTGTTGATGATGACTATCTATAACTAATCACCCATCAGTTTTGTATGTAACCAGGTCACAAAGAGTTAACAACATAGAAGTGCCTTAGCCAATCAGAAAACAGGTCCACAACAATTTCTTTTTCTAGGATGGCAACGGAATAACCCGCCCTACTCTGCCTCACTCTGCCTCTGATTGGCTAGAACTCATTACCGTCATTGGATAGGTTGGTTCGGTTCAAGCATGAGGATTGAGATGGTTTAACCTGACTTGTCAGATGGTTTATTACACGGAACCACTGGAGTCTTCCTTGGAAACTGTTTGGAAAAGGGCAGACACTTTCAAAACTATTTGGCAGGTGATTGAATGAACCATCTGTCTGTCACCATCTATCACGTCCATCTTACCTTGCAATGCAGCTGGATTCTCGAGATCACGCAAGAATCCTCATATGTGGGAAATGACTCCGAAAATATGAAATATTTTAAAAATGCCAAAATACACTGGAGGGGGGCTTTAAGCGATGAACAGTGCAATTAGCCAACTGTTTAAGAGCTCAACTAAAGTAAAGCTGTTTACTGGAAAGAATATAAAAACATGACATATACAGTGTTTAATTACTCAATGTTTTCTGTGGTTGGTAAAACTACTGAACTGTTAAATTTTGAAGCATCACATTAAGTTATGTCTTGTCGGGTATTTTATTTCATTGGTATAGTGATTTTGAATTTTGAAGAACAGAGACATAAGAATATAGTGTTTCAAGTTTACACTGTTTAGTTTGTAATTCATATAATGTTTTGCTTTAATTTAAAGACTATATACAACGTTGAGATAAAATAGAAATTTAGTTTTGCTTTACTAAGAAATGTATTTACTGTAACGGTTATTTAAAATATGTTGATTGTACAATTTACACATATATATTTTGTTGAAGTTAAAGGGATTAAAAATTCCTGATAAATCAGAAAGGCAATTGACTAATGAATCAATAACTGCAGGTCAGGTTTTTTAAATTGATCTGAAGTTGATGGCGAGCCAACCCAGACAACGCCTCTCCTGCCACTGCAGTAGGATAAACATCAACTGCACAAGCCCAGCACCACTCTTACACTCTACTCCCAGCACCATTTGTACAACCGCAGATCCCAGACTTTGACTTTAGCCCTTTTTGACCTGGCTTGGAAAAGGCACCTTCTTCATTCTTCTTCAACGCATTCTCTGTGCCTGTGGAAGGACTGAGTTGTAATCAGGCCTGCACGATATGAGGAAAATCTGCAGTGTGCGATAACATTATTCAATACTGGGATGACAATATGACTTGTGATAAATAATAAATATTATAAGCCAACTTCAATTTCACACCATTACTGTCATTATCTGTTGTTTTTATGTGTTTGTAAAACCAAGTTAACCAATTTAAAAACAAACAAACAAATATTGAAGTGTACATATTAGCTGTACAGTTCCTGTCTTCCTGCTTTAAGGTACACTGCTAACATAGACCCAAATACTGAATAGCCTACGCCCACTGAATAAAGAAATGAAATAAATTATTTCAAACATGCTTTTGTTGAACATGAATACCCAACCAGTTAAACACAACATTAATTTAAATAAGACATTATAACCATAAGAAATTTAACTTTCATTTCCCCTGCACCCTTTAAAATATTTTTTTCAAAACTCAACAAATGTTAGTTAATAACCTGACAATGTTTCCTCTCAGATTTTTTTCAGGGGGTTGGTAGGCCCCGAAACTACTAGTTATGTCGTAGGGTGGGCATGTCACAGATATGGATAAGTGGTGTCAACAGTCGACATAGAGTAGTAAGCAGTAACCAACCAGCAGTAAGGTGGTTGTCTGTATCTGTGTTTTTCTCTACACTGAGCCGAAATTAAACGAGTGCACATAAATTAGGTAAATAAATATTAACATTTTTTATTTACAACACATAAATAAGTGTAAGCCTTATGGATGATAGATGGACTAATCAGTCTCTATTTTAAAAACAAATCTCGATTCTCACAGTGTCTATATGGTCCTTAATATAGATCACTGTTTGTAATATAACAAAATAACTACACTGACTTATGGGGAATTAATTAATCAAACTTAAAGCCAAATCAAGACAACAGTTTCACTGATAAATGAATCAGTCAGATGAATGATGAATCAGCATTTTGTGTTTCATAATAACTGAAACTGAAATCTGTCAATTTTAGTGCTGTTTACAACAGTTACTGAGGTCAACAACGTTTTAACAGCTGAAGTAAACATTGTGTTAATAGAGTTGTTGAGTAGTGTTAGTGCCTGTATTCAAAGATCTGTAAGTCCTTTTAAAGCAGGTTTTAATCTTGTTCTTTGACATTTGTTTGTTTAGATGTCCTTTAGTTTATAAGTGGATAACAGATTGTGCTTTTAAAAATATTTACCAGAACAGTAATTCATCTAGATACAGGTGAAAGTCAGATCTTTCTGCCTCCTGGTTTGAATGTGTTCATGTCTCTGCTGGGGCTGCTTCACATGTTTCTCCTTCCTTCTTAAACCTTTTCTTTTAATCTTGAATCAGTTGCACCTTTATGTTCTCCTTGTTTTTCTTTCAATACCATTAACATTACATCCTGCAATTCTAGCTCACTTCTGTCTCCTCTCTCCTGATTCCTTCACTTGCTCTGAAAATATAAAATACCTTCCTTTAAAAATCTGAGTGAGCATAAAGCAGAACTTTAACTTGTATGGTGTTAATTACACTAATTGTGGACAAATGACAATCTGTCTGAATGCATCAGCAGTCAAGTTATCCAAACTATGAGGCTACATTAACATTACTGTCATGTTAAGCAGCAGCAGCAGATAAATTGGATGGTTAAAACAACACTAATGTCAATTTAAAAAAAAAACTTTAGCTCCACTTAGGAGTTTTTGCTAGCTACTTACTTTGTTGTATTTTGTCAAGCAGATTATTATTTGATGCCGCACATGTCTGTTAATGTTATTTATGATCCTCTGAACTCTTCCTCTGTCTCATGAAAGCGGCTCCAGTCTGCCTGCTGGCTTCAGCACGGAGGGTTCGTTTGTTTTGAAACCTGTGTAACACGACTGGGCAGTGGTTTGTTGGTCCGTGTTAACAGTAACAGCCATCTCCATGTCACGTCTCTCAGTCTATGGTATCACCTGTAAATAAAATTATTTTTCTTATTCATTGCATTTCAGGCAGTCTTTTGCGATGTGCTTATCGTGCATTTTTGTTAGCAAGTTTGTCAGCATTTTAGCCACTCTAATGGCAACAAATGTTGAGGCTACTATCCGTTCCTGCAAGCTATTTCATCTTTTCAAGCAAGGAAATGGGTATGAGCCTGCAATGTATGTGCTGCTGATGAGCCTTCTTTAATGGGTCCAACAACAGCCATATGCTGGTTCATCTATCATCTGCAGCCCTGCCTGACCGTTCTGACAGCCTCCAGAGTGAGACTGCTGTTTAACCTGCAGACCTGCTGTTTAAAACCTCGAGTGGACGTAATTAGCTGCCCTGACTGTCTCTTCTTCCTTTACTTCACCCTTCTCCCCCTGTTTCAATTCTCAAACCTTCTTTTGCTCAAACCTCTATTAAAGGATAAGGCTTGCAGTATTCTGTATTTTTGTTTTTGTCAGCAAACCCCAAAGTAAGGCTGTGTCAGAAGTCACTCCCTCATTCACTCATGCATTATTCCCTCTATAACACATATGAAATAATTTACTCTATTGTGAGCAGTAATTTCAGAGACTTATGAATCATCATCACTTACAAGTGTAGTGTTGCACAACACACATCTACAAAATGCTGCACGTTGCATCGTGGGATTATTAGTAGTAGTGTCCATGGAATTTGGCATACTTTTTACGTTGTGGCATGTGGCATTGTGGCATGTAGTATATGTGTCAGGCACTCTAATAAAATTGAATCCAGAACCTTGAATCCAGTGGACCTTGTTTACACAGCTTGAGGACCTTGATTTCGCAGATGACCTTGCACTAGTCTCTGAAAACCACACACACATGCAACAGAAGACAAATAGGCTACAGACTAATAGTGACCAGCTTGGACTCAAGATCAACACCGGAAAAAACCAAGACAATGAGGTTAAATCTGAAAACACATGATCCAATCACACTCAGGGGAGAGGCCATAGAGGATGTGGAGCATTTTACCTACCTGGGGAGTAACATCAGCAAGGATGGAGGAGCAGACAGGGACATTGAGGCACACATCAGCAAAGCACAGGTAGCATTCAAGATACTCAGGCCAATCTGGTTGTCCAAGCAACTCTCCAACAACACCAAGCTACGGATCTTCAATACCAATGTGAAGACTGTCCTGCTCTATGGCTCTGAAACGTGGAAGACTACCGAGGGCCTCACAAGCAAGATCCAAGTGTTTGTTAACAAATGCCTGCGCTACATCCTCAAGCTGTGGTGGCCCATCAAAACCAGGAAAGCATAGCTACCACCATCAAAAATAGAAAGTGGAACTGGATAGGGCATACCCTGAGGAAGGACTCAATCAACATCACTAGACAGGCTTTGGATTACAACCTGCAGGGGAAGAGGAAAGCCGGTAGGCCAAGAAACGTTCCACACTCCAAGACCTGAAGAACATCGGAGTGAGCTGGCAAGAAGCAAAGGCCCGGGCCCAGAAGAGAGTGAGATGGAGAGCTCTGGTGGACGCCCTATGCCCCTCAACGTGGGTAAAGAGGATTAAGTCGAGTAAGTCACTCAAATAAAATGGCAGACAGTTAATATAATTTATGATGCAGCATATAGGGAGTGACTTCTGACATAGCTCAAACTATCTAGTTTTCCATCCAAATGTAACACGAATTTTAATCAAATTTTCAGGAAATCAGCAAAGAAAATTCAAATTACTTCATGTTTTCATCCACTGCCATTATGTGAATATTAGGAGTTGGGTAAGCCAGATAAACTTGTGGTGCTAATTTTCCAGTCTGGAGCCATTTAACCAATGCAGAAGAGGAGGGAGCAACCATAATTGAAAGAGCACCAGTCAAACTTCAAACAGTGAAAAATAATGAAGAGAACATGATGGAAATATAGCATTCAGTGGACGATTACGTCACATGCACAGTGTACATAATTTGTTTGTCGGTTTCCACTTAGTTGCATTTTGCTTTTATTCATACACCAACTTTTCCACCTTGAGTGTAGAAACTTTTTATGCAATATTTCAATATTTTTTTTATTTTTCTGTGTTTACACTTTAATGTGAAAATGTGAATAAAAACAAGTGGATGTAAACTCACCAAGTGTTTTAGCCCATCTCTCAATACTTTCCAGTTTCCCTATCCTGTTTGTGGCATTCAGCCCCAAATCTATTGGTTCCTGAATATGTAAATCTTCAAAAAGTGCTCATAAATATATGCTTTCATTTTTACATGAGAGCTTAATAATTTCCAAAAACAGCTGTGCACTGTAGTTTCTAGCAAACAATACTAAAACAGGAGTAAACAGTGTGTTTGTGACTTCTTTTTGCTGCAGATTAATACACATTTGGTGTGTGAGTAAGTATATACTGCACCACTGGAGTATGTGGGAATGCCCCAATATAAACTCCAGTGCCTGTGCTCTTTTTATGAAGGAACATGTCACCCAGTGCAACAGTGTGGCTCATTGATCTGTTTTTAATGATTTTTAGACAACAGTGGAGTCTATGACACAGAGGAATAAGATATATCAGACTTTGGATACACACACAATATTATAAATAAAATATAATAGATCAACAGTAGACTGCTGTTGGTTTTGGTTTTTAATGGGATTTCATTACAGTAAGAAAAAATATCACCAGACATACTCTTTAAAATTAGGTATGATTTAACCTGCACAAACTATAAAACACAAAATGTCACTCTTCAACATTTTTCATATTACTGTAATAGATGTCATGTCATGTTACTGTAATACATTTGCAAATGAAAGTAGAAGAGACCTTATGAGTTTGTAAAAAAATACTCAGGCTTAAGAAAGAAAAGCAAGATGAAAAACAAAGATTTTAATTAGCAGTTTAAGAGGAACTTAATGTCACAGCAGTCAACCAAATTAATTAAAACCTCATCGTTATCCTCTGGGCTGCACAGTGTCATCATGTGGCTTCTGCTAATTTATACAATCAATTACTTTGATTTAGCATTTATGTTTGTCACTTTTGATACCCATAAATACTAAGTCACTGTCACAGCACGAAAGGATCCCTGACCATCTTATTATCACTTTCTTGCATTGTTGGGATCTAGGACTTTATTCTGCTGGAGAACTGTTACTCTGGTGAAGGGATTCAGATGGATGCTTTAAATGTGAGTGTAAAAAAAAAACCTGAAACCAAAACAAGCTACATGCTCAGTGGATTTTAATGAAAGCCACAATTTAGTGTGCATGTAATTGCTGTGATTATGTGGTGATTGCGTTATGTAGATTACACACCTGTTATGAGCCCCCCACTGGCAATTTGTATTTGACTGAGAGATGGAAATTATTGTCTGACTTTGATTCAGGTTTAGTTAACTTTCTTTGTAAGACACTCAGGGATGGGCATTCAGAAATTGTGGGGTGTTTGAAAATTAGAATAAGATAACCTCCAAAGGAGGGATCTGTCAGTGCTTACTCCTGATTCCACCTCTCCTGTTTTCTGTGAAATATTACTGTTGGAGCCGTGAGTTTGCGTTTAGATTTTGTGCATTTGCAGCTACTTCCTAGATTGAATTACAATGAATGCAAGAACAGAAAATTCTAAAGCAAAATATGTTTCGGTTCCAAGATTATGATGGATGAGGGCAGTGAAGGACGACAGTAAGTAACCTGACAATGTTCCTGTGATAGATATAGGAAATAAATATAAGGAAACAGAGCAAAGCAGAAAGGTAGTTAAACTGTTTCTTCACGGAGTTGAAAGAAGGAGGAAGATGTGGGTGGGGATATAAGATTCAGTGCGGTGATTCACTGGATTGCTGACCCAGTTTGGAAGAACTTCAGAATGGCTTTCCACAATTCATCCTGACAACCAACACACAATGACCAGCCCTGAACTGGTCATAGTGATGGTTGTTAGAGTTGTAAGTGTAATAATGTTCTTTGTCTCTGGGTTATGATGCATGGAGCGAGGCCAGGCACAAAAAAATACACATACACACACTCAGTCACACACAAGATTTTATTAAGAGGTCCTTAAACAAACAGTCGGTCAGGGAAGACCTGAAAAAAGTCCAGTTTCCAGTCTGTTGTTCAGTATCTGTTTTACCAGTCCAAGTAGATTTTTCTGTCAAGCTTTGTGTGTGTGCTATAGCAGGAAGCCCAGTATAAGAGCACAATATTGCTGATGGTATACAGACTATTTGGCTGCACACTGTGGACTGTGAGCCACTCTTATCGTCCAGTCCATAGCTGCCACTTTAAAGGCTGTATGTCATGGTGAGTATAAAGCCCCAGTCAGGTTAGAAAGTGGAATTTTGGTGATGTCATGACTACTTGTAAGGTTAGCTAGCTCGGTTGCTAAATGAACAATAAGTTAATGATTATTCAAGAGATATATTAGGCATATCAACTGCTTTCTGAAAGATGACTACATGCTGCATCTCTATAATGAAAGAGCTTATTCTCTGGCAGAGCAGGGTGCAACACAACTAGCAAGATAGATCCTTCCTTTTTGGACTCTGAGTCCTCATTCCCTCAAAGTTCAGTTGTGCAAAGATAGTTGATGGCACAAATTTGCATGTTAAAGTTCCCCAAAGTTGAAAAGTTACGGAATGTAGCAATTCCACTGAAATGCATTGACATTGTTCCTGTCTTTAGTGCCGCCCCCTCTGTAAATCTTCAAATAATTCGTTGCTTGTATTCCTTATTTGTCAGAGGGTGAAACTAGTAAAAGCAAATGATGAAGATGATCTAATAAGAGAAACTCACAGAAAAATGAATGACTCAGTTACGTAATTAAGTATACTTTTAAAATGTTGGCTCATGAATAATCGTTAGCTAGTATAACATGTT
Organism: Thunnus albacares; assembly: GCF_914725855.1. Taxonomy (NCBI): domain Eukaryota; kingdom Metazoa; phylum Chordata; class Actinopteri; order Scombriformes; family Scombridae; genus Thunnus; species Thunnus albacares. Next base: position 9,053,279 of record NC_058106.1, on the reverse strand, counting down.
AGCAAACAAGCACTAGCCACCAATAAATACATCTTTGGTCAGTAAGAAGGCTGAGCTGAAGCCCAGCGCATGTCATTAAATACATTACTTGGAACTTTGGCCTCTTTGCACAAAATAAACATATTGTATCAGATCTGAAACTTTCTAAAAAAAAAAAAAAAAAAAAGCAGAACCAGCCCTGTGTGTATTTGCTGGGAAAAATCCTGAGAGAGTGGAGCACTCAGTGCACTTGGTTAACATAATTCGATCTCAAAAGAAAGAAAACAGAAGGGCATATGGTAGAGAAGGAAAGAAATTAATTGAGGAGAGAAACAAACGGCATTAGACTGTCAAAAATACAAAATACAAAGATGTTAGTAGATACAAAGAAAAAGAGAGTATGGGAGTTCAGGGGAATTGCAGAGTGCTGTTTACTCTCTCTGCCGTAAGGGCATGATGAAATATTGAAATATTGAACCAGATATTTTGCATGGCCAACAGGCTTTCATCAGTGCAGAATCTGTTCTCTGTAATGAGGCCAGAGTTAGTCCTCCTATGGTGAAATGAAGACAGGAACACAAGAAGGATAGAACTGCACCAGGCATGATGGTCCTATATGCTGTTAGGTCTTCTGTTGCTCTTCGCAGGTGTGTTCAGTCCAGGATCTTGGTATGATGGCTGACTTTGTGGACAAAAGAAAAGCAACAGTTCTCTATGCCGGCAATGTAAGACAATTTTGTTTTTTTACAAAATGGAAACATTTCTTATCATCATTTATTAATGACTATGATCAAACCCACTCATTAGCTTAATTCCCTCACTTGACATTTCCCTGCCACAAACAGAACACCACCAAACAAGCAGGTTGCTACTGTAATGGGCTATTGTGCATCTTTGGATATACTACAGCAGTCCATCCTTGCACTCACCTCTCTCACCAGGTCTGAATATGATTATGTGAATATGTGCATAATCATATGTGATTACAGCCAGAGAGCAGGGGGGGTCTGCTGGTGAGCGGATGGGGCCTTTTTTTTTTTACAAACTTTATTTATAGATTTTATATATAATACAAAATTGTGCACAAAGATATTGCATCAACAGTGCTATTTCAGACAACAGACAGAAATAAAAAGGAAAATGTGCCTGAGGGATAGGGCCTTTGCATAATGTCCCAGAGCATGTAGCACAGGTGACAAAGCCAGTCATTTAAAATGGACAGAGCTGCAGTTCACACCACGGGAGTGCATGATATGGATGCAGGCTGCATAGCAAGAAAGATGGATGAGGCCTCATTAAGACCTCTCCTGTTATGCACCGGCTACCACAATAAATGAACCATATTCTGTCATAATACAAATAATAATGCTTTGTCCCCATTCTCCCCATCGAACGCAGCTCCTTGTTTCAGAGTTGGCTTCAGTTTGGAGAATCCTCCTTGAAAAAGAGTCATTGGTGGTTAAATTACTCTTGTAAGGTACAGGACTTAATCATGAAAAATTACACATCATGAAAAGTTAACGGCAAAATAAAAACACAGTCTGAAAACAAGTATGTGGATGACCACTGCTTCTAATGTTGCATTTCTATCTGCTGTTCATTTTTTTGAGCTATTCACAAAGTGTTATTAGCCTCAGTGCCGGGTGCAGTGGTGAAAAATTTCCATTTGAGAAGTCGTCTTTTGAAACCATTTGGAAAAGGGCAGGCACTTTCAAACAACAAAGGTAGGTGATTGGATGAACCATCTGTCTATCATCGTCTTACCTTGCGAGGCAGCTGGATTCGTGAGATCAGGTGAGAATCCTAATTGGACGTTGATTGGTCTGAACTTGAAGCCTGATGAGATGGATTCTCGCGTGATCTTGTGATGTCGCAAATCCAGCTTCCTCGCAAGGTAATGAGTTTTCCACTAAGACGCATTTAATATGCAATATTTCAGGTGTATTGAATCATAATTAAAAGAGGACAATGGTTAGCAGTAATAGCACATACAGCACTCATACAGTAAATACACCTTTGAAAAAAAATAAGAGAGGAGCCTTTCATAAATAGTTTATAAGATAATACATAAAACATAGGACAAAAGGAATAAACAGGACATTATGCGTTAACAAGTGTACTCAGTAAAAATTTTAAATCAGTTCTAAAATTGTTAGATGGTGTAGAGAGGCTAAAACAGGAATATGCTCACAGACTTTTCAAAGCTTGTTAGAAGCCTTGCATTTTGCCGACATTCTGGACAAGCTGCAGCATGGAGACCAGTCTTTGATTTAACCCAGAGTGTAGTCGTATAAACAAGATGGGATAAAAGTGTGGATAACTGTCTCAAGGTTTGCAAAAGAAACAAAAAAGACATTATTTTCAGCAGCAGAAAACGAAAATGAACAACCAGATTTACTCAAAGCAGAGGTTGGATGTGTGTTTTTATCAAGCAGCTTAGTATAAGCAAGCATGTAGTATAAGCATTATCAAAAGAGTCAGTGTGTTCAAAGTTTAGTGAGACAAAAGAACAAAGAGGCTTGTTGTTTGTTGAATTGCTGGTTTAAGCAGAGCAGAGCACCAGCTATATGTCCGCTGCAAAGCAATTGTGTAAGATTCTGTGTTTAAAAATGATTTTGCCAGAGGAGGCATGTTATACAGAAGACAAAAAAAATGGGGCTGAGAATTGTTTCTCAGGGAATTGCTTTTAGAAGCAATTTTTAGAAGCTAAAGATGAAGAGGCATTTTCTGCAGCTACAGTAAAAGTTGTTTTTTTCAGATAAGAATAGATCAGTGGTCTCTATGTAATGATGAACTGTAAAGCTTTAAAACCGTCCTGAAATTTCTGTTCAGAAGCAGAACACCTATGAGGAGACACGGGAAATACTGTAATTATCTCCAAACTTTTCATTAAACAAGACTAATGGCCCTATTTTCATGCCGGCACATGACCAGCACATGCGGTGTTCCAACAACCAGCGTTCCAAGTGTTAGTAATTTCCTGACTATGAAATTTGCTTTGCCCGTCTGTGTGGTATTTTGGCCTCTGAGCCACATCACTCAACTTCCACTTTGATGATTTTATCAACAAGAAGAAAACATACTTGCTGCAGGTGCACATAAATAAAAGAATAATGCTTAAAATAAAAGTAAACAATTTTAATTAAACACTATGCAACAAGATTGGAACCAAAAAAATGTGCATTTAATGCGGTTAAAGCAGGAACATACCATAGGTAAATCAGCTTGCAGCAGCATTTATCTGTAAATTTATGGTTGATTGTTACAGTATCTGTTGTCCACAGATTTGTAGTATTATATATAAACCTTCTCCTTCTGTTCATTAAATCCCATCTGAAGGTAGCAGGACAGATATGTTGATACATCTGCAGCATGCGATTTGAGAAGTGCCGTTGTGTCATTGCACTCATCCTCTCCGCACCATGATTATCTAGCAATCCATCTAACAGTTTTTGAGATATCTTGATCAAGGAGGTTGACAAACCAAATGACCAAACGACAGATGTAAAGGTCAAGCGGCTGTGGCTGTGATTTTTAAGATTTTGGGGCAAATGTATTAATGGTCTCTTGAAATTCTGCAGGGATAAAGTTAAGTGGAAATAATGAGAATTTAATTTGAGAGATGCTTCCTGTGTGATATACCCAAATGAATTGCCTGCTGTTATATATAGGAGAGATGCAGGAGAGATTAAAGTTGAGCTACTGTGGGGTTTGTACTGTATTTAAAGTCTGCCTAGAATGCAGTGTCAGCTTAATGTCAAAAAAGTGAAATAAAAGAAAAGTAACTCAAATGATAGTAAGGAAGAACTTCTGGTTTAATAGCACAGCACAATGATTGATGGTTTGATATCTCAACTGAATCAAGGAACCACAAGCATCATGGGGCCATTAGTATACAATCTCCCCTTCTGTTCTTCAGCCCTGTGGCACTAACAACTTTCAGGATTTGTGAGCGCAATAAAGAGACCATAGATTCAAGGTAATTTGCTCCACAATGAGGTGAGACCCCGAGTGCTCACAGAAGGCTTGCTACAATGCCAGATCAGTTAACCTATTCATCGGTCAAAACAAACAAGCCTCAACGTCAACTTTTATCAGACCTTTATTTCATAACCTTGGCGCAGAAATGAGATCCTCTCTGAGTGGTTTATAGGGAGACCGTGTTGAATCCTGGGAGATGGTAGCCCGCCGGAGCAGCAATTGCTCTGATCTACAGCAATCTATTGATCCAGCGAGTTTGTCCAATCAATACAAAAGAAGAGAAGAGGGGAAACAACATTAGATGAGAAAATAGCCTATTTAAGGAGCCTGAAGAACGGGAGAGAGGGCTGCATACACATTCTGATAGGACAGGTACTGTATGTGGATTCTGCACGCACACATAGGGCTAGATGAAAGGAAATGCATTTTTTCACGGAGACCAATAGAAAAGCTCTGTATTATTTCCTTGGGAGTGCCAGGAATGTAATGAGAAAACTAGCAGAGGGAAAAAGGCTGCGGAGGGGCTGGTCGGGATGAGATATGAGATGAGGCAATGAAGCATAGCCGGCACGCCGCAATTGAGTTGTCTGTGTTAGGTGGACATTACAAAATACGTTACTGCAGCAAGTCTGTCAGCTCTGCATACAGATCTCTTCATATCGGCAATAGGATGACCAAGGGGATAAAAAGAATATAAATTGTAACATTACTGGTTTGACCCACGCAACAACTGGCATTTACATGAACAGCCATGTGTTCTGTCAGTGTAACCCTGAGGAAGAAACAAATCTCCTTTTTCTGGAAAGGAGCCTTTAATCATGGCTAAACTGTAACAGACAGAAGCTGATGGTGAATGAGACATTAAACCAATCTAACGAAACAATTATCAGATAGAGGAGGGATGAGTTGTAGAGCACATGGTCATGAACTTTATTAAAGTTCCTTTTTAATGAAGTTAAAAATGATTTTTTTCTTCCAACAAAATCCAATAGTTGTACCACATAGCTTAACTACAGAAAATATTTATCAGAATATTTAAAAACTTTCATAGAGAAATTCATCTCAGTAAGCGTCAATAAGAAATATTCTTTGGACATACATTATGTTTTAAGGTTATATTGAACATATCAAAAAGTGAACAGTATTAAGAACATCAGCATTGTCACCAAGGAAAGAATGAAAATTAGTTTTCTTTTTCTCTTGACCACGCAGTACTTTTGATGTTTTGTTTTTGTTTGTTTTTTGGGGGTTTGTTTGGTAAAGTTCCTCCTGAGAGGAGTTTTACAAACCTTAGCATGAGTATTTTGTCTCGTGAAACTGGATCTGACACCACCATTACAGTCCAGTCATACCATTATTTAAATGTCCAAAATTTGTAAAAATGCACCAATCTGTCAACTTTGGTGAACTTTGACAGATGAATTTGCAGTGTTGACTAATAACAAACTATGACAGTGCTGACCTTTGAGGAAAGGGAGAGCCAGAGATTTCTAAGTGACCAAGCTAATGAGCTTGCTATCTGACAGTGAGCTAACTAGCTCGGAGAGCTTTTTGAATCATTAATGATTGACTAGCACTAGTTCCTGGCTGATTAACTCACCAGCTACAGTAATTCACCAACTAGCCTTGTGAAATCCTTACTTCACCAAGCATCTAGCACTGCCTACTTTGCAAGGGTGCACCATGGATGTAATATAATTTACACTGGATTACAAGATGGCACTCCAATAAAACATGTAATAAGCATAGTAAGTAATAAGCATAGACTTTATAAAAATGGACATAGCCACCATGATGTCACCTATTTGTTTGTGAACTCCTGTTATGAAGCCTCGAGTTTGGCATTTTTAACATCGCCATCTTGGTTTTTTGGAGCCAGAAGTGATGAGAAGTGACCATATTTGGACAACTATAGCACCTCACACACTGCCGTGGTAGCAACTTGTCAATCACAAGGTAGCCACACTCTAAAGCATACCCTACTTTATTGTCTATTTTCCTCTAAATGGGACCATAATATACAAAATGAACATCATGCTGTATTGAAGAAGATTTGAAACTAGTGATTGAGTCCATAAACTCATTAGGAAAATGTTTACTGAGGTAGTAAATCAAGTGAGAAGTAGGGTCATTTCCTCATAGACTTCCGTAAAAATGGACTGCAGGTTTAAGTACCTCTGCATTGGCTTAACTTTTCAGACCCAGGGCTACCCGCTTGGTAATAAGTCAAAAAAGTTTTATAGCTTCCGGGTTTGCTTCTGCTTTGTGTGACCGACATGCTCATTAGTGTTTCTCGCGCTGGTCTTACATGTGCATGTAAAAATGCTTTTTGGCCCATATTTAGATTTTTCTTTTACAATAATGGGAGTGTCCACTTGGACAAATTTGCAGTAAGGCTGTGTCGGTGCTATATCCATCTGCCTTGGACATCCATCTAATGCAGGGTTATACTTCCCCATACCACTTCCTGGTGTGACGGGGCCTTAAGTCTGCTCTTGCTGCATTGGGAGGTGCAGAGGGTGAAAGGCTTTCATGCCCCTTCTAGTCCACCATGTTGGCTAAGCAGCACTATGAAGTCCAACTCATGCAGGCAATTTAAAAATCCACACGGTCAATGCTTCCCCTTACTCTGAAGATATCTTTCATGTTGAAACGTTAGTTGCTGCACATTTCTAAAGGCTTTTATGCATGTGTGTTTCATACCTCATCCTCCTACAGAGTTAGAAAATCATTAGTTACTGTATGTGGGAGAAGAAAAGCAGCTATGCCGCTTCTACTGATTCACTTCCTGTTCTTTAACTCTAACTAATGTTCCTCTGCTCTAAATGTGTTTTCAATATGCAGCTCAGTAGCACAAATAAGATATTTAAAAAGAGCATTCTTTCAAGACATTGTGTGTTGTCCCCTTTAAAGCTTGAATAATTAAATGTGATATATAATTAATACAGTCACGCTTGAAATCAAAACAAAGAATCCTCTCTACACATCACACTGACAAACTATGGAAGTGGCACATTTAGGCAGTGCACTATAAAATCCTGTCCAGTGTGCTTTCTGTCTAGGAGGTTGTTGTCACAATTTTTCAATATTCTCTGTATCAGTATCTGCATCACATAAAGAAGTCTCCTCTGCTAGCACTAATTCTTATTATTAGTTATTTCGAAATTCATTATTTGGAAAATTAATCAAAACTCATTGAATGATAGAAAATTTAAATAAATGATCCCACTAATCTGAAGGATAATAGGTACTTAAGTCCTTCATTGGCAAAATTAAAATAATACTATGTTTATTAGACTGATAGGATACTTCATCTTTTACAGACAAAAGATGGAATATGCATGGAACAATGAACTTAAGTTAATGTTTTCCCCCAAAAAATCGATGCATAATATTTTAGAAAACTATTAATATCACTACCAGTTTGGAAATATACATAGACAGATGTTTACAGTGATCCTGTATTCTATGATAAATGGGGTTTTTAGTGAGTATTGATATACCAGTTATATGCACTTTAATGTCATTTTCTTAGGAATACAGGAACATTTTTATGTTTTGTCATGTGTTTTTCTGTTGTATAGCACATTGAAGTACTTTGAGCGTAGACTGTGTTTAAAGTTTAAATTATGTCTCACCTGACGGATGGATAGAATTTAATTACCACTTGCATGCAGAGCAATATGAAATGATGGGAGCAGGTAGACTGTTGCTCAAAGACACATGCCATGGGCCTGTCACTTTTTAGTGTGAAAATGGTCTCTCTCACAAAAAAGCTCCTGATGCAACAGGTCATTTTACATACCATCCTGGTAGCTCCGCTATAAAACACACAATAACATTCTTATTCTACCTTGTCATTTTTCATAATTCAGTCAGTGTTTAAATGGAAACACTTTCCATTTGACATTTTTACCATCTTACACAAAATAATACTGAGCCTGAAAATTTCTCCCATAAAAGCTTAAAATATTACATATGAATCTACAGCAATTAGCTCCCATTCTATGATTAGGGCCTCCATATTTTACAATGACTGGGACACTGAAGATGCAAAGCAGACCATTGTATGAGGATCTCATTACGCTACTAAGAGTTTGGCTCCATCTAAATCATGCCACTGACGCGTCTAATAGGGTCCAAATAAAGTCAGCTCATTTATGAAGCAGTTAATGTGTTCAGCAGAACTCCAGTAGTAGGTCTGTGTTTATGGCCGTTACACCATTCAAGACAATGTTGCTCATTTTTCAACATGCTACAGGGAAATCCTCTTCACTGCAGTTAGTCTGTGGAATAAAGTGGAGCTGCGGTTCTGAGCACATCTCAACACGAGTTGGGAAAAATATTGGTGGCAACTATTTATTTGGAGGATAAGGTATTAAACACATTTGCATAATCTCAGCAGCACTGCAGCTGGCCCACAACAACATCATCTCATACGGCCCTAATTTCACTCTCATCATTTCTCTGCTAACAGAGGAGCAGCAAAAATCAACTATTCATCTCTTTCACATTTATTAGCATGACTGCATCTACTGAGTCTCTGAGCTGCCACTGTTCATTTAGAGAGTGTGTCTTCTGGGAGAGATATCATATGTTGTTTTATGGGTGTGATAAAAACAAGTGGCCATGAAAAACCACAGACACTGGGCCAACCTTTTAGATAAGGTGAGACAAGGCCCTCAGGAGTGCTTGTGTTTTCACAGAGGTGTCCTAATGTCATAAAGACATAAAGCAGCATCCTCCAGATATGGGACGCGTGTTAATGGAAGGTACACAGGGGATAAAAAGTAAGTGATCTTGGTGACCAATGGACTGTATATTTCATATGTGCATTTTTCGTCAGGTTAATCGAAAACAATATTTGGAAAATTAGATGTAACAAAAAACAGATACAGTACGTTCACAAAGCCAAAGAACAGCAGTTACAGCACCCAGGGGTGGTAAAAAGGCAGAACAAACCCACAGAAGTGGGTCCTGAGATATTGTTGGTCTATCAAGTGCTTACTGTATGGTTTACTAGGGGTGGGCGGATCCATCCCAAAATATATATACTACAGATACTACGTTTCATTTTTGAGGATCGATTTTAGCGTCAGTTGGATCGATACAAGTTTCAGTTTTCTCACTTCTACGTTGTACCCATTTCATCAAAGAGTAGAACTGTCTGTGCAACATTCTATTGTCGTGAACATTGAACACATCTTAGTGCATGCACTCTTTGCTTTGCATTTTATCGTTTGTGCACTCAAAAAATAAACATATGGTATGCGGCACACAGCCTGACTACCAACACCAATCTGACACATGACTGCAGTGATGGCTGAACGAAAGAGGAGCATCATGTGGAGCTATTTTACAGGTGTCAATGAAAACGTTGTGAACTGCGATGTATGTAGGAAGGCTGTTCGCTGCTGTGGCAACCCCACCATTTTGTTTAAACACATGAAAAACCACGGGAAGAGAACTCTGAGCTGCCACAGAAAAGAAGGGAGGAGGAGGGAAATGCCTCAGACAGACCCCCGACACAGAAACAGAGTTCACTGGCAGAGTCTTTTCAGAGAGGCTAGGAATATCTAGGTATACAGTATACAGTAGTGAAATTAATACTTTATTCAGATCAGATCCTCAGCATTGGTTGATGTTACATTTTCAAACTGTATGGTCATCATTAGCTGTTACTCTAGCAGACTGATTAAATATAGACTATATTTAGACATTCAAAAAATAGATTCAGCCCATTGAACTTGTTATCTAAATTAATTATTTTAATGAAATTCAAAAAACTATACCACATGCTTCCGTTGGGAAACCCAGCTCAGGAGGTCTGGTCTATAATGCAAGGCCTTGGGTTGGTTTTTAATTTGAACTATAACTCTGTCATGTATGGTCTGCTGGATAAGAAGATGCCTTCCAAATGAAAAGAACTGTTCCAGCTGATTATCAGTATAGTGTGTGTTAAACTGTGGGAAACCAGATGTGCCATGGTCATCAATCAGACTGTCATTGACAGCGACATGGTCATTAAACAGGTGCTTGCTGACCTCAGAGAGAGGAGAACTTTGGACAGAAATCAGAACTTTCCTTGGCAGGTGCTGGATCTCTGATCTGAGAGACCAACATGAACTCAAAGAGATATTCAGATTGTCCTGAATATCCACTGAACTCTCTGCACTTAATCACACAGCACTTTATATCTATTTAATGTTGGCTTTTTTGTTGTTGTTGTTGTTGTTTTTTGTTTTTGTTTTTGGGGGTAGGGGTGTATTCATTTTGTATATTGTGAACTTTGTTAAAAAAAAAAATAGCAATGAGGTATGCGAATGTTTGCATTTTATTGTTTAATATATTGTATTTGTAAATGTATTATTGTGAAATTTAATAAAGATCTTTAAACACAAAAAAACAGAAACCCAGGTCTCACGGGTGGCAATGATTGCTTACCTTTGGCAAATCATTTAGTGGCCGTGAAATTATATTCAGATTTAGCTTATTGATGATGCATTCACCTCATAAATCATGACACACTGCTCTCCCTACATGAAAGTACGCTGCTATAAATAATAAATAAGCTGCTTTTACTAATCAAAAGTATCAGTATCGGTATCGATTTCGGTAATTCTGGCGATTCTGCCCCGTGTTACTTGGTATTGGATCGAAACCAAATTTTGCGGTATTGCCCACCCTTGGGGCTAACACATAAACAGACAATTGCTTGATTGCACATCCAACAACCCATCACCTTCACCTGCTACTTATTTACTTCGGCTGTTGGCCATTTCATGCTAGGCAGCACAAGACTGCTTGTCTGTACTAGTTAGCTGGATATAACAACCTATAGTAGTTGATAAAAACTTTGCAACCCAACCCAACAGCCTATGTGCAGCCAGAAAACCAGAACAAAGAGTTAAAGAGGCTAACAGCAGCTAAAAGCTGCACTGAGATACAGAATTGGATATTAATTCTTAGTGGGTTTGACACAATAAGCAACTCCTTTCACATCATACCTGTAGTAACTCATTTTAGTCAATGGTAGGCTTAATATCTATCAATGCAAGTCTGTCATTTGGTTGCTCTTACGGACTTTTTTGTTTTACTGCATGTGGTGTTTTATATTTCATCTCCACACTTAACTGGCATATTTGGAAACTGTTATTGTCAGAAGGCATGAGTGGCAGTTAAGTGGTCTAACAGCTACTTCATTCAACAAAATAATGAATGACAAAATAGCAAAAGAGGGTTTCCACCAACTGAAAAGTATTTTACTCACAAGAGCCATGGTGGCCTGTCACAGTGCCTTTGAGTAAGCCACTGAACCGCTCCCTGCTCAGTTCACTGTAGACACAAGTTTCCACCTACTGCTTACTTTGCAAATAAGGCTGAGTTTGAGTATATGACTGTATGGTTCTTATACCTTTCAAGTTCTACAACTGGGGGAAAGTGCAGAATATTTGCAAAGACTCGCATTGTAAAAAGTTCAATTTTATGATAAACACTTTTTCATAGTAAAATGTTTTTTTTATTTCAATTATTTAGTTCTCTCGCTTTCTCTCTCTGACTGCCTTGACTGCTTATGTTTTGGTTTTTTTATGTTTTAACTTTTACGTTTTCTGCTTTCCCTTCATTGTAAATGTAATGTAGAGCACTTTGGGCTGCAAAATATTATAAAACATAACAAGGATGACAATGATTATTATTAACATATGCAATGCTAAAATCCCACAGTATATGTATGTACCATGTTTTCTACATGTTACACAATATACAGTACATACACTCACTGGCCACTTCATTAGGTACACCTGTGCAATCTAATGCAATCCAATACAACCGCTCTGCCATAAATTCTACATTTAAGAAGCTTATACATTTTCAGATTTTGATGACATTGTCAGAAAGGTGATAATTCTACTTTATGTTTATTATTGAGGTCATAGTGGGTGGTGGTGGTGGTGTACTGGAATGCATTATATTGAAGTATTCCTAATATTTTGTCCACTCCATTAATATATGTAAGGGGGGCAAAATATCAGGAACACTTTTCAGTATAATGCACCACAGTACATCACCACCACCCACTATCAGGTAAATTCAGAGGTGTACCTAATGAAGTGGCCAGTGAGTGTACATGCATGAACATCTATGTTTTATTATTTATCAGGTATTGTTTTGAATAAAGAATGCTTGAAACATCTTTTAAGAAAATCTTATACTAATTGTTGTTTTTTTTCTTTTATTGAAAGTCAAACATGAAATGGCCTTGTAACATGTCAAGTTAAAAGACACCAGAGTTCTGTGTCACAATTTAACTCAGTTGTGTAATTTTTAAAAACACCTGTCTGCACCTTTAATACAAGATCACTGCGGTAAATATACGTGACTGTGGAGTAAAATGGTTTCCACTGTACTGTTATCACTGCCTTGTTGGAGATCAAACAGCAGACACATTTCATCCGATATATCACTTCGAGAGGAAATCTCTCTCTCTCTCACTTATAGACCCTCATAATGCTAAACCTGTCCAACCGTAAGTAATTTCATCTCACATTGTCTTCTCTCATTTTAGGTTTCCTCAAACATGTGATATAAACCTGACGTGAGATCTGATGTTTTTTCTTCTTTCTAACGCAGAGGCTAATATCAAGAGAGCTTAGGTCAATTGACAATTGTGAGATACTTCAGTGTCAGTCAGTCGAAGAAAATTATTGAAAATGGGTTCACATGCCCCAGAGGGAAGTGGAATCATCAAACTCCAAGGCTCGACATTTTTCACTTATTGAATGACAAAATATGATTTTCAAGACTTACAATAAGATTACATTTGTTCTTTAGTAACTTCTCCATGAGTTTCTTCTTCTTCTTGCCCCCTCCCACCCATCTCCCCACTTCCATGCAGCTTCACACTCCATAGAGCCCCAGCCCTTAGGGCCTAGTGCTCCATCCTCATCCATCATCCTGAAGGGGGGGGGGGAGGGAGATTCACGTTTCCTTAGGGCGGGAGTCATGGCCGGGGCTGTCAGCCAATGGTGATTGATGGACGGGGTTACGACAGGGCATCTGGGCCAATGCACACGGCTCCGCAAGGGAGCATGTTGGCTCCTCAACACCAGCTGGGTTCTGCTATTCCCCTCTACAGTGTGGCCTGTTGTACTGACAGTCTGTAGCTAGACGATCAGGGTGCCTATAGGAACGGCCGGAGGTGAAGCTCCTCTGTCAGAGGAGCGATCCTTGTTAACAGCAGTATAGTTTCAAGGCAGCAGACATGGCGGCAGCAGTGGGAGAGTCGTGCAGACACCCACCACCGGGAGGATGACACATACAAACACAGACACTGACGCTGCTGTTGCAATATAGTAACTAAGCAACAGGAAGCCTGAAACACTGACCACTGACACCACATAGTAATAGAAATATGGGTTAGCATCTCACTCTCTCTCTCTTTCCTCTCTCCCCGTCTCTCCCTCTCCTTATATTTTCTGTCAGACCCAGCAGACGTGACTCTATTCCAGACTCAAAAACAGCTGAACAGAGCCTCCTCTGCAGCTTTCTCTTCCTCCACCTAGTCCTGCTCTACAATAGTATTATACACCTCCTCTTTCTTCTCTATTCTGTCCCTCCCACTCCTCTTTCTCTGTAGTGTTTTGCACCCCATCCTCCTGCTCTACAGAGACTTATACGCCACTTCTTGCACTGATTTCCTTCCTCCAGCTCTTCAATTCTCCTCAGTTTCTAAATTGTTATGCACCTCCTCTCCCATTTTGTACCTCCTTCTTTAACGTACCTCTCCTTCCCTGCACCACCACCAGGTCCTCCTTCTCTAAAGTGTCCTGCACCTCCTCATCTCTCTTCATAGCATTCACCTTCTCCTTCGCCTCCTCTTCTGAGACTCATGCCACTGCAGCAGACAAGTGTGCATTTCACACGCTATTTGTTTCCCTGTTTTGTCATTCTACAGAGCTCCATCGGTCATCATTAATAACCACAGTCCCTCTCACTGCCTGTTTTTGTGTCTCCGGGCTGATGTTTCTTCCAGCCTGTTGGCAGCGCTGCCAGGCTCAGAGCCTCCAGTGTGCAGAGAGATGGAGTAGTTAGATCAGTCCAGGCACACAGGTAGCTGAATCCAGACAGCTACACTGCACACAGCAGCACAAACAGCAAAGCAAGCTCTCAGAATACTAAAGGAGATGATGATCTCACATGAAGCACACAATGAACAAGAAAATATGTATCATGCAGGGGTGTAACAATAAATTGTATTGTGCCATATTATTCAATACAATATTGTTCAATACATGAGATGAATTAGAAAAGATGTTTTGTTAGAAATCTATTGAACAATTTCTGGTTGTTGAGCTCGAATGTTACAATTGCTTTTGCTGTATGTTATAATGTGGGGGTGTTGATAAGAGTTTCTACCTTCTCAGCCAGCAAAAGCTGATTATAGATCATTCAGTTATTTAATAGTAGTTATTAATAGTAGATATTATAGTGGTTAATAATAGGTATTTAAACTTTAGTTACCTGCAAATGTTGAATTAAATGGATTGCATAAGTGATTCAATTCAGATTCGATACAATCAAACCCCAACTTTAGAGAGGACCTGGATTTGAATGTGCATGTGTTTTTATGTGTGATGGCCCAATAATAGACTGACAGGTGATCAAGGTCAATTTTATTTCCTCTAAACAAAGTACACTGGGACAGGCTTCAGTCGATAGTGTGGGCTAACACTGTGATTTGCTGCCAACCTTTGACTGTCTCTTCACCTAATATCATTTCCTGTACTGGGCAACTGTTGCCCTACGGCCACTGCAACAAATACAATCAGCAGCTCTAAGTAGTTTATTTAAGGTACCATATATTCACTTGTGGCAATTCTCCACCTCCCACACAAAGACATTAGTTTCCTCCCAAGAGAGGTTCTGTGGTGCTCTGGACTATTACATCACAACATTGTCAAAGTTTAAAGGGAAGGAAAAGTCGTTATCTGATTGGTCATGACTGAAGCCAGAAACAAATAATATATGTCTCTAAATCCAACCTAATTTCCAACTGTGCTGTTTGCCTCTGGCCTCAAAATTACCAAAAATCAGTCACCACACCCTGTGTGCTCACATCCCGAGCATCCCAATTCACAGAAACAGACACCACAGTGAGATAATGAGGAAATATGTCCTCTTTTTATCATCTGCTTTATGACATCAGCTTTTCTTCACAGTTAAACTGCACTCAAAGGGGTCACACTTTGCCTTCCTCCGTCCTTCCTTTTTTCCTCCCTCACTCCCTGAAGCCTTCCCTATTGCTCCTTTCACTTCCTCTTTCCTTGTAATACTTCAGTCCAAGTCTTTCTTCTTTCTTTCTCCTTCTTTCTGTCACTTCTCCTTCTCTACACCTTCCCTCTCTTTACCACTTCCTTCCTTCCCTCCTGCCCATATGCTCGCAGTCTGGTTCGCTGAGGTCATGAAGGGATCTGTGTCCCTTGGCCTCCGTGAGGCAGTGTCCGGTTGGTGTAATTATGATGGATGGAGTAATTTCCAGAGGCGCCTTTTGCCAAGAGGGTTGAGCCCACCATGCTTTCTCTCAGCTTTAATGACTTTTTAATAGAGCTCACTCCCAAACCTACATCACAGAGTGCCAGTGAGAGTCACCGACAAATCACTGCTGTTAAAGCAGGTAATGGCACAGCAGGACATCGGTGGCCCGGGCTCTTTAAAAGCAACTGCCCCCTTAGGTAACAGCAGCTCTCAGTAGATTTGTGTTGGGCTCTCTATTGCTGGGTCCACACTCGGTTGGTCTCCTCGACTTTAGAAGACCTGTCAGAGGAGCTTAGGCAGCTGAATCTGTAAAAGTACTTTTTAAAAATACATTTAAAAGATCAGCTGTGTTTATTAATCTTGAGTTAACATCTGGGTCTTCAAAAGATCAACTTGTGATCTTCACAGGTTGATTATTATTTATTGGGAAGAGCTTTAAATATACAGGGAAGCTGCTGATTAACTCTAATTAGACACCAGAAGGCACGGTGCTTAAAACTGGATGGGAGATTATGAGTTTAAGAGTGCAGACACCTGCATGTTTATACTGTACAATATTTTCATAACAAAACATTGACATAAAGTGCCTTCATCACTTTTCTGTAGGACCTTGGTATGTAGGTACTATCTCTGGAAACTGACAAGATTATTTGTGTAGTTTTTGAAAGTTAATTTCTCACCCACAATCCCAAATACATATGGTTAACTTTTTGGTTAACTCTCCCCATTAGAGTTCAAATTAAGACATATTATCATGTTTTGTGCCTCTGGAAATCAACACAAATTTTGTATTTTGTCACTGTTAAGAAAACTGTCATCTGCATAAAAATGCATTTGTCAAGAACAACAACACAACACAATCAACACCATTAATATAAATGCATGTAGTAAAGAGGATTGATATTGTTTCTTGGAAAGCCCTCTGGTTATCTTTTAAAATATTGACTGTACACTCTCCACCTTCACACACTGAGCCATCGCTGACAAGTTCATTTTAAACCATTCATGGATCAGAACCAATGCGTGAGTATTCAGCTGAGCTGAAACAGAGTAACATCAGGTCATTTGTCATCCACCACAGTCACAATGTCTTTGACATGTAGAGATAAAGCTTACTGTTATTGTTATTGCTCACATCACACTAAACACTAATATACAGAGATGATATTAGATCTTGTCACTAACACTTTATCACAGTCCGTGGGAGGCAGCAGGACAGTCTAGTAATTAGACTCAGAGCAGTCAGTATCTATGAGCTCTTCAGTCTTTGTAAGAGCAAACATGTCACTAGTTCCAGGGCAAATTGTAGTTCCTGATATATTCCTTCAATATAAATGTAAAAATGTGTATGCACTGTGGTGCTGAGTAAGATTTCTGTTATAGGGGCCTTTGAGACACTGAACTGGGCTGAGACTACAACATCAGCTCTTTTGTCTGAGGGTAGTAAAAACCCTCAGAAAAAATAACTTACTGGTCCCTTTTCAGTTTCAAATTTATTTTGCTATACAAATACACCATAATGTATTCATACGAACAGGCTGAAGATCAGTTTTTATGCTAGTGCTGTAACACTGCTGAACACACAGTGCCCCCCCCCCCCCCCCCCACACCCCTTTTAGAAAATCACCACCACTGTAACAATTACACATGTTGATCATGTGCAACCGTTCGTACTGGTACTGACTCTATTATATCTCAACCACTGTGATTGTTTATTAGTCATCTTACCTCTCCTCAAGTGCAATAATGGGATTATTTACAACCACTGTGACTGTTCCTTTATTTATTTCACACCCTCCCTTAACTATAATCTGTTCTATGCAATATATCTTCATGTGCAATAATCTCCTCTATGTAATATTTCTCCAAACTGCTGCACTACTAGCTCCACTGCTCCCAGTACCTGACTTTTTTTTTCTTTTTTATTCTGTGAATATACAGTATTTTGTTCTTATCTATTTTATATTTTTAGTATCTTTTAATGTATAGTATCTATATTTTTTGTAGTTTTTATTCTTAATTAGGCATCTATAGGCTTGATCCAAATGACATTTCATTGTACAGTGACAATATAGTTATCTTATCTCACCAGTATGAGGTCGGAGATGTTACCTATGTGTGATAATGAAGGGCAGCTGGACTCTTTGTTTGCATTTCTGATAACAGAACAATGTTCCACCATTCTAGTCTTCAAAGATCTCGTTCTCATGCTGATATGTACTTTACCACAAGGACAGTTGATGAGGTATATGACTCCAGAGGTTGTACAGGAAATTTTGCCCCCGATTTTGTGCTCTTTTCCTGTTACAGGATGGAAGAAGGAAATGCACGTAGTTGTGTGTTGGCATTGAGTGTGTCAACCACATTTGAACTTGCCTTCTGGCAAGGGTGACAACAGTTAGGTTGCTTTGGGGTAGAGGCAATCTGAGTGTACCAATTTGTCTTCAAGGTTTCTTCCTCTCCTAGGAGGTTCTTTGTAAAGTTCACCAACTTGTGGGTCACTAGTTATGCCAATGTCTTTTGATTGAATGTTTGATTTGTTGTGCCCTGTTTGAGTACACAAGGACACATTCTATGGAAGACTTGGAGGGGGCTTTTTCCACTCTTGAATCTCCAAATACTTTATTCAATGCTGTGTTATTTGTTCATCAACATATCCTCTATCCTTGAATCTCATCTTTATAATATTCATCTGTTGTTCTAAAGACTCTGGTGTGCTACAGATCCTTTGTAGTCTGTGAAATTGACTAATGGGGATGACATCTTTAATATACTGGTAACTGTCTGTTCTGAGAAGGTTATTACCTACTGGGGGTTTTCAAAAGAGATCTGTAATGAGCGTATTGTCTTGTTTGATTATGCACAGGTCCAAGAGGTTTACCTTTTGAGAGTCAAACTCCAGCTTCAACTTGAGTGTCACTCAGCCATGGCTGACACTGGTGGAACGACAGAAGCATCAGTTGTTTTAACAAATCCCTGAAAATAACATAAATTTATGTTAAAGTGACAAAGACTTTTCGCCACCATAGGATTTATGAGTCTTGTCCATCGGGAGCAATGGGATAACAAACATATTGGATTTATCATGGGAGTCTGCTGATAGTTTTCTGTTCCCTACTGACAGATAACACTGGCTCCTTTCAACCATGACTGTGATCGTTCCCCAACCTCAACCAAATAGTCACTACTGTAACCATGTCAACAAATCATTTTAACACAGACTAGGATTCAAGTAGTTTTTGTGGCTAAACCTAACCAAACCTTAACCATAGCATTGTCAGATCATAAAAAAAAAATTGGTTTTGGAAGGCAATGACAAAAAATGTGCAGCTAATAGTGGTGTCAGATCAGTTTATATGTGTTGTTTGAGAGGGCATGGACCAAAAACATTTTGTTGTTTAATTTGGAAGGCTTTTGGGTTCTTCTTCTGTCTCTCTGACTGAACACTGTGAGGTAGAAATGTCTTGCTCTGCCTCTATAATTTCAGTGACTCCTCTTATTTTGGTGGCCTCAGTCTTATCTGGGTTGATATATCACGTCTTAAATTGTGGATCGAGCAATGTTGCAACACCAAGAGGTTCATTTGTTGCCGGGTCAGTATATTTTTCATCAAGATATGTTGTGACTGTCACTGCGTCAAACATTTTTCAGAATCTGTGCTATGATGATAGGGAGCTCTAGCTTGAGGTCGGGTATAGTGAGGTATGATTCACCAGAGAATGACTCAGTGAACTCCAGCAGTGGATTCAAGGCCTCCCTTATAGACTCCAGCACATCAAGTGCCTGATCCTCTTGTCAGCACTGAGTGAGATGACCTTGTATTGCTTCAGCATGATCTGATGAGTGTCCCACCTGGGTGGTGATTCTGCCATTTGCTTGTGTAGAAGCAGGTACTGTTCTTCCTGAGCAGACAAAAGCTCTCTTCTTTTCTGCAGTAGTGGGAAAACACAGCCACCACTTTTTGTCTTTTGTACAAACGCCAACAGCTCATTCCTGTCTCTTGTCTTTGCCTGCCCTTTGAGGAGAGGCAAATGGAAATGTAAAATGATATTAAGTCCAAATAAGTAAAACAGAACATTTCAGAGTTGATAATATTACATTTAATAAAATATAATTTGCTTCCTGAATTGAACATTAAGGGCAATAAGTTGATTTTTCCTTTTTTCACACGGCACTATCTTTTAAATTATATTACCATTTTTATTGTTCCTCTTCATTTGGCAATGAGGTAATGAAAGAGTAAGACGGGAGACCACTAACCTGCTTCAGAGTGCAGCCACAGCCCAAAGCACTGCAGTTGGGTCCAGTTATGTAGTGAAGTGGCCTTCACTATGTTTGTCCCACTGTCAATTGCAATGCAGACCTGTCTGTCTCAGGCCCCACTATGCCAGTGCCTCAGTAAGGCCTTGGGCAACAACCTTGCCTGTGTGGTCTTCAGGGAAGCTGTTTGTAGACATGTAAGCATTTATTCTGAGGTCAAGTGGATGGTAAGACTCATATACGGTTGACCACAGATCAGAGGTGGTTGTGAAGAATTGTACATTTGGACAGGATGAAGAGAGATGTTTATGGCCGGACATCACATAACAATCAATTATTTTAATGAATGAATGAATTATTTGCATATGACTGAATACCAGTTCAAATTATGTCTTATGTAACAGCACATTTTTAATTGCTGTTGATGTGTTGCGCACTGTTTGTCTGTTCAAGCTGTTTTCTAAATGGTAGCACACCAGGTGCACTAATATACAACTCAACCCAGAGAAACCATAACGATATGGGCTTTGACAAACCATTTTCCTGTTAAGTATGGAGGACCACAAATATCATGGAAATAGTATTAAAGCATTTCATAAATTAATTACTAACTGTACAATAAAAATAGGAATTAATAAATTGGTTTACAAATCAATTAATTAATCCATAAATAAATAGACTAAATTACAAAGTAATTTATTATTTGATATTTTAATGGGCAATAAAAGGAGGAATTATAAAAAGAATTACAAATGAAATCATTATCCATCAATAAGTCATTCACATTATAAAGGGATTTACAAAAACAACACATAATAGTCAATAAGTAGCCTACAGCATTTTAAAAATACATTAATGAACTCCTAAATAAAATAGAATTTTTGTAAAATTTTAACTGACATTTTTAATTGACAATTTTCAATACTTTTTTTTTCTTTGTTAAGAATTGTATACAGTGTATTGTTTTTATTGGCTATTAGGGCACAGACATATCATGGTTAAATAAGGGTTTGACTTCTTGTAAGCTTTTTGTAAAAAAAAAAATTGGCAGGGGTGGTCAATAGTATTCTCTTTCTATTGTTTTCATTACCTCTACTGTTCATCCCTCTTTCCTTTACACAGAATGTCCTCTCCTCTTCTTCAATGTTCTCCTTCTCATGCTCCACCATCACCTCCTCCATTTCCTCAAGGAGCAATATGTTGCATTATGTTGCTCCTCCTATATGTTGCATTAGGCTCAGCTGACTCAAGTTGTAGGCTGTGTGACAGACTCAGATGCTCTTCACATCAAGTGATTCTTGTAACTGTTGGCCTCATTTGGTAGCATTTCTGTGTCACCATTCACACCATCTACTCCTTGACATTAATATCTCATGAGTGTGTTTCTGTCTCTTGCCATCGCCTACGCCGACACACAAATAAACCAAAGCCATTAACTTCACTTACAAGTGGAGATGATGTTTAAAACATGCAAAACGTCCCCAAACCTCACTGTGGTCAAGTAATGCAACAGCAATCAGAGACATGAAAGCAGCTGGTCAGCAAATTGTCTTGGCCCTCCACCTCCTCTCTACATCACCCCTTTTCCTCCTCATCACCACAGTGCTGAGTTGTGGACTTGTGGCCTGTAAAGAGGTTTAGGTGCAAACAAACAGCCCATTTAGTAGCATCTCTCCTCCATTTAGGCCGTCATTACGGCCCTCAAGGCCCTGGCTCAGCACTGAATTATGAATTAAGTTGTCAGGAGAGCCTCTGCTTATGAGCTGAGGGGGTCATTTAAATTTAATTTGAAAAGGGATTGTGTTAAGAATGTATGCTCAGCAACCTCCTGTGGAACTTCTCCATCAGAGTGAAGAGGGGTATGTACTGACAAGGGAAAATGAAATAAAAATGTCTGGAAGAGCATTGACCAGCTATAATAATGCATAGTGCATGATGCAATGAAAGCTACAAAACACTGACATCGCCAGAAGTGTTTTTTGAAATCATTATCAAAGGCGGAGTAAATGACTGAAGTTGGTCTTTCCAGGCTGTTCAAGTTCAGATGTAAAACCTACTGATAATCATATGTAATAAGTTCCAATTAATGTCTTACCCCCTGAATTTAGTCTTTAAGGTTACTTTAGTGCCTTTAGGCTCCATTAACAATTTTTGGCAGATTAGAAATGGTTCAATTTTTGCTCATTTTAAAAATGGTCAATTTCAGAAGCTTGGTTGGAGTGAACGGTGCCTGAAAAGACTAGTTCTACTGAACACAAGTCCTTCTCACTGTGATTACAGAGTTATTTGTCTTTGACTTGTAAAAGTGGTTCTGATTTGCTGGTTTCTGCATTGATTGGTAAAATTGGCCAGCATTCTTCCCATTTGAACTGCGACTGTGAGAACTCGACACTCTACATCCTAAGAAAACATTGCAAATAGAAAGAACACAAGACACAGAAAACATCTTCACCACTGTGACAACACATACTGATTTTTTATGAAATGCTGAATATGAATAAGCGACAAATCAAGCAACACACTTACCAATTTCGTCCTCACTGCAAATACAGAAGAACCAACGAATAGCACACAACAGATATTTATGGAGGACACTAAAAATGATGAATATGTTGACCATTCATGAGTGATGTTTGAAAATAAGCAAACAATGTTAACTGTTAGTTGTAACATTCTGCAGTAAACACCCTCACTACTGTGAGGATACCGTCAAAATCTTTGCAGGACTAAATAACTCTTTCATGCCATCACAGGATATTCCACAACAATCAAACCTTACAACTTGTGACTCTGATGACTCGCATGACCTTATTGACTCAGATGTGACCCTTAAGGTGTGAGCAACCCACCGAGGTTACCATACATGAATGGTAACTAAATGTTCTTACTGATTCCTTTTGAGGAGGATGCTGAAGTGCAGCTGTAGTTCAGCAGGCAGGCAGGTACAAAAAAAATGGGTCTTCTACACCGGCTGCCACCATGCATGCAGTATGTAACACTGTCTAACATAGTCCCTCAGGCCTTCCTATCAAAACCACTGTCTTTTATCACTGCAGAAATACTCAGCAGCACTTTGAAGGAAAGATTCAGATCAGTCCTCCGTCTGGGGAGTAGTGTGCCGTGCTGTTTGCAGTCTCTGTTAACAATGACAGCACCGTCTTACACGATTCTCAATGCCACCGTCTCTCTTAACAACCTTCCCGGACAAGTCTTTGACTTTCCTACCTTTCTACCAGATGTTTGGTCCTGCTGCAGCAGCTGTTGTCCCTCCGATCCCAGGGGATGTCAGGCGGGAACTGCTGCCAAAGTGGAGCCATTCAGAAATCCCTCAGGGACCACTGATAGTCATCAGAAAGGTCTTTGGAAGGGGACTCACCCCTTCACCGGCCACTGCCAACAAAATATCCACACCAATCAATGGAGATACCGCATGTGTTTGCATGTGTGAAGATTTCTTTTTTATATTTCTATGTTTAAGAGACTAATCCAGTACTTCAGCTTTGATTGGTTTTGTGTCGGCAGATGTGCTACCTCTGGAGCTCTTTGATCATACTCAAATTAAACACCTCTGTCTGCTCTCTTTGTACATTATTATACAGTATTGAACCCGTGAACTTGTTTCAGCCTTGATTCCATATGCTACCAGTGACCCGGAGGTGTGATGACGCTTCGCTCCAGCTGGTGGTTGGTGGTGAACCATTAACCTAAGCAGCCAATCAGATGGCCTGCAGGCCAGAAAAAGAGGAGGAGGAGTGCTGTGAGGGAGTGATGGTGATGGAGGAAGTCGGGGTCATTGCAGGGGACGTCCTTCCTGACATGATGCCATCTTACCACACAGTAGGATATGACCTTAACCCTCCTGCTGTCCATTCACACTCCCAACCCTAACACCCTATTTGTCACCCCCACCCCCCTACCCCACCATCACTCAACCCACTGTTTTGGATTGACAGCTCCCAGGGAAAGGGGAAGGATCTCAGCGATACGGAGGAGGTGGCGGATCCAGGATTCGCCCTGCAGGCCGGAGGTCTGCCTGCCAGACACAGTATGAACGGATCTGCATGTGTGTGTGTGTTTGGGTGTGTGTGTGTGTGAATGCCAGTGAGTGTATTGGAGAGGGTGAGGCAGAGAGGAATAAGGAGAGGAGGTTTGGACGGGTGTATTAGGAAACAGGGAAGAAATAAATCAAAAGAAAAACAGTCAATTGTATCACATACATATTCAACCATCTATTTTTAACATTTACATAAATGTATAAATGAGAAAATATATTTTAAAAAGATAAACTGCATGACATATGCTGGGTTTACAAATCACAGCA
Source organism: Thunnus albacares (assembly GCF_914725855.1). Classification (NCBI taxonomy): domain Eukaryota; kingdom Metazoa; phylum Chordata; class Actinopteri; order Scombriformes; family Scombridae; genus Thunnus; species Thunnus albacares. The sequence continues at coordinate 9,029,203 of NC_058106.1, read as the reverse complement.
GAAGGAACAAATATAAGTCTATGATATATTCATAATAAAACGACTGAGAGAGACATAGCTTTGGATGGAGGGATGGGAAGGAGGAGGGCAAAAAGAAAGGTGTGGAGGACTAAAGCTTCCTCCTGCAGAGTGGAGACTGGGACAGGAGGAAGCAGGAGGAGCGTCTGCCATCTCCAACTGTTCCATCCCAACAACATCGCACACAATCTCTTGCTCGTTCCTAATGCGTGCAGATTCACTAGAGCTGGAGCTACACAAAGAGGGAATGGCCAGAAGTGAAATATGAAACATTTAGTTTGATGATTTAATGTGTTGCCTCAACAAAAAGATAGACATCACAGTACTCTAACTCCGCACCTATAAATTCACATTAATAGACATTCACATTCTTGTAAATTCACATTTACATGTAAATTCACAAATTTACATTTTCGAAAATTAAGCTTAACCAGTGGAAACAAATGTGCACTCAAGGTTAAGGAATATGGTCCAGAAAAAAAAAAACACTTATCACTGATCTCAGCGCTTATATGATTTATACATTTATTCATTTTACAGATGCTTTTGTCCAAAGTGACATACCGCACAGGATCATTACAGTGCTCCTTACATAGCCTACTGTTAAAGAATCAGTTCACCCAAATTACAAAAAATACAGCATTTTATCACTCAACTAAAATGCTGTCTAGTCTTGTAGATTTCAGTTTTATGAGCTGAGATATATGCCTCTGAAACTTCTACCTTTACCCCAGAACAATGAAGGTAAACTGAATGTCATTTGTGCTGTGCTCAAAACACTGAAAAAACATACATTTTAAAAATGAGGCAAAAGCTTGAAAATTGTTTCTAGTAGACAGGTTGCTGTTTAATTTTTTATATAATTTTTACTTTACTACTACTTTCATTTACTTACATTATACTGGGGTGAGGGCAAACATCTCAGAAGCAAATATGTGAAAACTTGGTCAAATAAAACCAAAACAATCTCCATGACTAGATAAGTGGAAATTTAATTTTTTTATAATTTGGTTGAACTGGTGTAAGAAAAAAAGTGTAAATTAAGATTCAATTAATGATATGCAAAATTTGACCAACATATCGTCCCTTGAATATGATGATAAGTAGAGTATGTAAAATATACAATATATTATGATTCATTGGAGTTCTGAATGATTGAGGGGAGTAAGAAGAAAATACTCTACACTTGAATTTAGAGGAACAGCTGCTGGCTGGTAGCACCCAAAAGGATTACAAGAGATTTAATATTAAGGCAACAAGTAAAGCCCAGTTCTTTCCTTTTTTTGTTGTTGTTTTAATAAATATATCTAATAATAATAATAATAACCTTATTGATACAGCACTTTTCAAAAACAAGTTAAAAAGTGCTTCACAAGGACATAAAAACAAAACAAATTACCAGATGAATAATAAATGAAAGTAGAATTGATACAGTAATAATAACAAATTAGGTATGAACTATTAAAACACAGAGTAAAAACAAAAGAATAACTGATTAAAGAGAAAGCAAATTTGTAAAAATGCATTTTTAAGAGAGATTTAACAGAGCTAGTCTGCCTGATCTCCTCCGGCAGGTTGTTTGACTGACAGACCTCTGCCAGAGGATCTCAGGCTGCATTCAGGCTCATAAGTCAGTGATATAATCAGAGGCCAAGCCCTAAAATGATTTCAAAGTAATAAATAATATATACCTTTTTAATAGCAGGAAAATGTTTTTAAGCACCTGTACAAATACTCTACATTTTCAGTTTTTTATATCATTAACAGTAAGACTTTTCTCAAATGGATATGTAGTATATTTTTATCGTAGAATAGGGGAATAGGGATGCTTCATACCAGAGTAGCTTAAAATGAATTAAAATTATACAGAAACCTGTGAGTTGCCTCTCTATACCATTTCTGCCACACTGCATCCCCCCCCCCCCCCCCCCCCCCCAAATGACACCACAGCTTGAACATCCTGGAAAACTGCTCCACTTTGACTGTGTGCTTGTGATTGGAGATGAATATGTTCACCCAGCCAGTGGAGAGACAGAAATCACATCTCTGTGAAGGACAGGCCTTAGCAAGAGCAATGGGTTGCCGCAAAATCCCTTTTTTTTTTCATTGTTTTTCTCTGTTTGCATGCCCCTGTTGGTGCCTCTCTGCTGTGATGGGTGGTAGACTATAGGTTCAGATGGCTCACATCACCCCCTGCTCAGTCACAGATCCCAACCATCACAGCGTATGACACCTCATCCCTGCTTCTCCTCCTCCAGTCTGCCACCCTGGCTATTAGAAAGCCCTCAGAAACGCAGCAGGTACTGCATTTGTTGCATTTTCTCTAAACGCAGCCAGAGTAAAAGAGTCTGCTCTTGTGGTAGAAATATTGTGTTCTGAGGGTGTGAAAATGGCTGCTGGGGTAGAAGTAGTGTACTCCAAAAAAGGTAATTCAAGAAAATCAGAATGTCTTCCTGGTGATGCTTCTACCATCAAAGTATTTATGTCTCCTTTAAAGGTTGTTAGAGACTTATTTTCAGGCCTGGTTTAAAATATTAAAGGCCCTGAAAACATACTGCCTTTTTCAGTCACCTTGTTACTATAAGCCGTAGAGATTAATGTATTTGTGTTTATCTCTTTTCTTACAGGTTTGAAGTCGGCAGAGCTGAGTCAGAAAAGGGTGATGTCATGTACATCTGTGGAACAGTCAAGATTTAGCAACACTGCATTTGAATCAAAATGTGATGACAGTTGTGGGCTTTTCTTCTTATGTTGCCAGGCCAGTGTTAATCAAATCTGATCAATTCAGCAGATTAGTTGAATCTTAATAAAATTATATAACTTATTTGTTTTTTCTGACCTTTAACTTTGATTTTTGTTTATTTAGTCATAATGTCAGCTAGAAAAAAACATAAGATTTGAAACCAAGTTTTTAGAAGCTTTAACTACAAAATTGTGCTGAAATAAAATACATAATCTCTTTTCAAGTGTTTTTATCTTGAATTTCATTGCTTATTTTTATCGCTTTTTTTCACTATTTTTAAGATAAGAAATTCAGTCATGGATTTGCATGTCATCCGAGCAGTGTGGCTCTAGGGATGACAATGTTGGTCTGCAGGGGTGGACGGTAATGAAGTACATTTACTTGAGTACTCTACTTATGTACATTTTTTTGAGTATCTGTACTTTACTTGAGTATTATTTTTTGGAAACTCATGACTTTTACTCCACTACATTTGACAGACAAATATTGTACTTCTGACTCCACTACATTTCTATGAACGTTCCCGTTACTCTCTACTTTGAAGCAGCTGCAGTAAACCACACCTACACTGTCAGTCAAGTTCAAAGAGCTTTTTGTACAGTTCAGCTTGAACCCGGCGGTAATAATAATGCCTACGGCAGATAAAGATGACGATTCCTCTCCAGAGCACCCATGGCCATATCTGAAGTCCATGTTTCAGATTTTTTAAATGAAGAAAGATTCATATAGTTTTTTTGGGGTTTTTTTTTCTCGCTTAAAGCAGTGTTGCTATTGGGCAGTTATAAGAGCTAAGAGCTAAAGGTGTGTATCTGGGATTTTAATGTATGTTAGTTGTTTTTTTTTTTGAGTGTGCATACGTGTACACACTCGCACACACACACTGCCAGAGCTGTGTCAGAACACTGCCATGCTGTTTTAGGGAGGTGGGGTAGGGGGTGTTAAACAAAAATATGAAAATGACAACGGCTGTCCTGTTGTCAATTAAGCTGTTTCTATAGGTTCTATAAGTTTTTCATTCTACAGGCTCTACGAGCAAGTCAGTCCATTCAGTAGGTTGTTTCAGAGTCATTAGGTTCTGTAAATGCTTTGTGGCAACAATGCAGCAATGTGTCGACATTAAAAAGAAAATGTACTTTTGAATACTTAAGTATATTTAAAAGCAAGTACTCCAGTACTTTAACGCAAGTAAAAATTTGACTGAACAACTTTCATCTGTATCAGAGTAACATTTGACCAGGAGTGTCTATACTTTGACTCAAGTAATGGAGTTGTGTACTTTGTCCACCACTGTTGGTCTGTCTGTCAGATGGTCCCCCACTTTGGTCCAGACTAACATTCCTCAACAACTAATCAGTAAATTGTCCTGAAATCTTGTTCGGACTTTCATGTTTCCCACAGGCTAAATCCTACTTTGGTGGTCCCCTGACTTTTCCTCTAGCACCACCAGCAGGTAAAATTATCCATTTATCCAGTGAAATATCTCAACATCTACTTGGTGGACTGGCACAAAAAATTGACAAAACATTCATGGTTCATAGAGGACTAGGTCTTCTGACTTTGGGGAGCCCCCAATTTTCCCTCTATAGCCAACTAGTGTAAGATCACATGATGCCGTGGGTTGGTTTTCCTCCTGTCCTCCCCAATTTTTTGAGTCACAAGGCCATTACTGCATTATACCTGCTAACAATCACAATTTCTGTGGATTAAAAAATGTAGAAAGGAGTTGTTTGGAGAGTGGTTGCTATAGGCTGGTTGTGCTGGGGTAGTATTGTCAGGGGTTTGGGTAGTAGGAGCAGTGGGAAACGAATGCACAGTGGGCATCTGTTTCACTGTGTAAAGGCGAGCAGGATGGGGCTGAAAGTGTGCGTGCTTAGCTGACTGTCACTGGATGATTAAGGGTAAGAAATATAGTGCATGCTGGGAGTGTGGAAATGGGGAAGGTGGTGGAAAAGGCGCTTAAGGTGGTCCGGCTCTCTCGGGATCCAGGAGCCTTGCACTCCTTTACCTGCATGTTTTTGTGCTTTATTGTTGTTACATAAAGAGTCTTAATAAGCTTCTTTATCAAATGTTTTGGTAAGCTGCTGTGAACGACTGGCCTGCTTACATTCCACTCAGTCATGAGAGATTTGCATAAATAAAAAAAAAGCTGCAGTGTGTAAACACAGTTGAGGGGGGTTTGCTGTATTTTTTATGTGAATGGAGATGTGGAGCAGTCCTTTAGTCTCACTAAGTCAGGTTGACTCCAAACAGAGCTGCCCTGTTTTCTGCAGATGGTTGCTGTCTTCTGGAGCCAGGCTTTGTTTAGATGACACTGACATGTCAGAGTGGAGAAGTTTCACTGTGTGCTCTGAGCTCATTTTCACTGCCCTGCCAGAGGGATTTTATATATTTGTTTTATTTCTGCAGTGTTTTTTCATAGATATTGATTTAATCATTGTTATGTAATGATGCTGCATCCACCAACAGTGTCACTGAAGAGGAGACATACCATTTGGTGGAGGATTTTACCTCTGGTAGTGTCTGACAGTGCAATAAGTCAGCGTAGTATTTTTAGCACTGGTCACCCCAATGGAACTGAGCCCCTCACCCCGGCAGTTCCTTGCTCCATATATTGAACTTCAAAGGATCACGAGAATAAGGTAAAAAAAAAAAAAAATCAGCTCCTGCCTTAAAATCAGTTTGAAATCCCCGGAGAGGACGAGGCTAGTGTGAATGTGACAGTCTCGCGGCAGTAGTACCATCCTCTGCTCTACGTGCAATTGTTTCTAAAGCTGCAGCCAGGGTTGAAAACTGGCCATCAGCCACCTCCGAGCCGCGTGCCTTGTCCTCGGCATTTACCGTCTCTCTTTTACCCTTTCCAGTGGCGAAAAACTGCAAGACCTTTCCTTTGACATTTGTTATCCTGGTCCTATCATGTGCTGTCTAATTGGATGAAGAAGTAGACTGTTGGCCAGCCTCTGGCAGGAAGAGGAGGTGAGCTTCTTTACTGAAGTGAAGCCATGATCTTCTACCTCTGTCTGCCTCTACCTGTTTAGATGTTTTGGCATTTTCATGTCTGTATGATGATCATGATTGTCAATAATATCACAAATGATGAATGTCTGTAAAATGGACTAATAAAACTGACCAAATTTGTCTGGCTTGTTTCTGCTTGGTGACTGTCGAGATTGAATTAATTGTTCCAGAAAATGAGAAAAACATTCGACTTTATTTCTCTTTAAAAGGGAACTCCCCTGGTTTTAAACATGAATTTCGGTTTACTCATCATGAGGAATACTACTCAGCCTCATTTCTTCTTTGTCTCTGGAGGGAGCTCTCCAAAGTCAGAAATAGAGTTGTGAAGTGGGAGGTGCAGCTGGTTCCGGGACTGTTTTTACCAATTCTGTATTCCCATTTCAAATTTTCTGTAAACAATATCCTCATATTAATAATGTAACAATCCTTAGAGGTTTATGTTTTCGCCACCAGTTTTAATTATTTTAACTTTGACAAAAAGTCGAAAGTACAAGACTGTTTTTCTCAGAAACAAAGATTCAGATATTTTCTAACACAGTTATTCATCTTCATCGACTGATGATTTAACTGGGAGTTTCCTGTCAATCCAAACCATAGAAATGTTCAAACTGTGAGTCTCATAACATTGTCTATTGGAAAAATGAATGACATATTACTTTCCAAACCAGGGGCGCCGAAGTAGCTCCTCCCACTTCGCGACTCTAAAATAACCCTAATGATGTCATTAGGGTTGTGTCAGATTGGACTTGGAGACTAAATTTAATACATTTATTTTAAAATAAAGTCTGTACTACAAATTGAGAAAAGATGCAATTGAGTGTTATTATAGGAATGTAGGATCCAGTGTTTTTGGAGCTTGACCCATAGTAGGAACAAAAAAATCTCAGCTTCTGATGCTTCATTTTTGACTGTTCTTTTTTTAATGTGTCACTCCCAAGTTTGCAATGCCACATTGTGCCCTTTAACTACTGGTGAAACCGCATCTTAAAAGGTTTGGACAAAGAGATATTTTACTTTTTTTTAAGGACTGTCAAAATCAATACCACAGAAGCAGAGATGTCCTGAGTTTTTGTCCTACTCTTCCCAAAATGCATCTCAAAGGCATTTTTTTTATTTAACCCTCCCTGATTCCATCATTAAACTTTATTTTCATGGCTTTTCTTATCCTGCATTTACAGATTTAATTCACACCCTGAGGTGCCCAACAACTTCTGTTATTCAGTGAGCAGCTCCACAAGAGTAAGGTGTAGTGCCTCACTCAAGAGCACCTTGACCTTGGTTTTCTTGGTCACTTACTACTCCCTGATGGTTTAAGGATTCAGACTGGCAACCTCCTGATCCAAAGCTAAATTATCTAACCTATAAGTCAATTTTACTACAAACTGGGTGAAGATACTTTCATCAGACTCCCCCTGGAGATGAAAGCAGTAAACGTTGCTCTTTTTGTACCCGTCATTACTTTGATTTGACGTCAGGTACCAGAACTGGACTGACGGCTGCAGGAGGCTATTGTGAGCCGGCAGAACAGTGAGCTCTGGTTCTGTGTGCAAAGCAAATTGTCTAACAGTAAGAAATGGCCTTTATCAGCTCGCCCTGACCTTCACATCCACTGACAGAGCAGGGCTCCATTGCACTCAGCCAATCTCACAAACAGGCCACGGGCATTCAGCAAACTCTGAAAATACAGATGGAAAAATCTAATGTCAGTGTCTACAACATTAATAACTCCTTGTCCCAGCAGACACAAATAGAAAGAACAGGCTGATCGCAGGCAGAGAACGGCTCGGGAACATCAGAATGCTCTTACCTAAGAAGAATTATCGTAGCTATTCCAAAGGAACATTAGCCTGGTATGATGGATATTTTCAGTATGAGAAATAGGAAGCCAAGTTGATCAGAAAAGCTCTCTCTGCAGTCCCCCTCTGAGGTCACTACACAGGCGTAATTACAGAGCTTCTCACAGTGCTCCTCTGTGGCTGGTGTGCAAATATTGCCATCTACTGTTAGACAAAGAATATGCCTGCTCCTGAGGCCTGCCAGGCCCACACAGTTCAGGATCAAGTGTGCACTCCAAACTGCAGCAGCAACATTTATTGTTCAGTTCTTGGTGCTAGATATGTACTCGTTAACAGCTAGTTCTAAAAAACAAAACACTTAAAGCAAGACACCTGCTACTCTAAGTTAACATGACAGTCTGAATTGCTCACTGATGGTTGACCAGGGCTGGTAGAAATAAAACTTCTACAAATGGTTGTGAGAGAAGAATGGTCCTCAAATTTAACTTATGAGTCGAGAAACACTTGACACAGGACTGAGGAGTGTTGTAAAAAAAAAAAAAAAAAAAGGCTAAAAGTAACTTTTAGCACTGACAAGCTTTGTTTAATATATTGAAGCATGCAAGAGGAAATCTATATTTCTCCTACAGTTATGCTATAATAATATAATATCAATAGATTCTAGTTAGGATATTACTTATAAAAGTCTCTGAGTTCAAGAAGGATATATGGTTAAGAAGAATAGATGAATATTTAAGTGATATTCATATGTGGAGGTCCTTAATATGATTTAAAATTATTTAAGCAAATACATATTTAATTGTTGCTGGGTTTTTTCAGAACTGAAGGCTCACAGGGGTTGACCTAAAAAAAAAAAGAGACATTTTTGTAAAAAGTGTATACTGACAAGTTTATATTTTTAGAACCTGTTTAATTAGTCATTTCTGTTTTGTTGTCTTTCAAACTCAACAGACTTCTTGTATTTCACAGCTCAGCTAATTTAATATTTAATGCAATTGGAATAACAGAGACGTGGTACATGTGAACTTTGAGAAGAATCACATTATTGTATTCATGTTGAATGCATCATGAACTTTGTCATGTTGCTGTGTGTGTGTGTGTTAGGACAGAACTTGTATCTTTTATCATTCATTTGCCAGCTACAGATGAGGCGTAGCTTCTGCCTCAGCTGGTCACCCTTAAAATGATTCTTAATGTATGAACTTACCAGTAAACTTTTTATATTAAATGTTTTATTTTTAGGTGTACATGAATCTGTGATGATTGATGTGATGCAGCTGTGATACATCACACCTGGAGACCTGCTATTGGCTGATAGTCAGTGTGAGGACATTCTGGGTAGACATAACTGTAGCTCCTATTTTACAGCCCTTACTGTGAGAGTCGCTGCAGTCAGCACTGAAGAACCACATTTAGACTTTGCTGGAGGCTTCTTCATACAAAGCTTCTCAGTCCTAAGTTCAAAGTTTAGGACCATTCTTAAGGTCATGTCTTAGAAGTTTTATACATATAGATATTACTTGCCATAAGATCTGAGGGTTTCGCCGACTTAACACTCATGACGCACACAATATGTGTGGAAAAACAATTTATTTATACAATGAAACATACATAGCTTGAAGGGAAGATACATTGTTTGATACAAGACAGCAGATAAGTAAACTTTCTGGGCCTCATAAATATTGTTCTGGAAGTCAGTGTCCCTGTTATGAGTTTAGGCATCATAGGCTGAGGATGAAGCGGTCGACCTTCATCATGTACGCTGGTTTCAGATAGCGCTGCAGTTCGCTTTTCTTCACCCACAGAAAAGGAGCATTCGGAGCTGCGGAGGGACCGCTGTCGGACAGAACTGCTTTGAAGAAGAATACCTTTGTTCCGATCGAGCCCTCCGTCCGAACAGCTTTGGGCAGTTTGTACTTGTACACTCCGCAGGGGGCGTTGCCGAGGAAAGTCGCCTTAAAACTGGCTCCTGCATGAAGACATGTGGCTGTGAGTTAATACAGATGGAGTACTAAGACAAAAAGTGAGTGAAAACGCAGATGTTCATGCGGTCGCACCGACCATTTGACACTGCAGCTGCGTTGTTAACACTGTATTTTTCTGGATTATAATTGTTTCCGCTCTGTTTCTTATTCTCTGCTGTGACAACAACACAGTTTTCTCAGTTACGTTTTTAATCTAATCTCATGTCGTGTAAATCACATTGCCCCAGTGGGCTCAACAACACCATGTCAGGGATTCAATTCCCATTGAGTCCAGCTGTATTAAAAATGGATCAACTCCTGCTACTGCACTGTAAGACGCTTTAAATAAAACCCTCCACCAAATGGCAGACGTTAATGTCAAGTGGAAAGTCTTAATGAGAAGTGATGGATGGAGTTGGCACATTAATAGTTCATGAGTAATGTTGTGAGACCGTTTAACACACTCAGTCACTGGCGTTTTATTTAAGAATCCACCGCTTTTTAGATGTTAAATATCTTTCCCTAATGTTTCTAAGATCCATAATTGTTACTGGATCATTTGTTCCATTTTTTCCTGCTGTGACTGAACCTTAACTTTCCTCCAGTCATTTCCTTGTTGTTGCAGATCTATGAACCGAAGGCTAATCTACTGCTGACATCAATGGAGGTCTAAGGGAATATGACAAGTTGGGACCGAGAGGTTGGAGGTTTAAGGAGAATTTGTTGTGGATAAGTGACACGCAACTATTTTAGATAAGATCACGTCAAACTTTAATGTTCTTTATGTTAAAACTGGGTCAGAACAGCAGAAGAAATTAAGATAAAGATACAGTAAGAACAGAACAAACAGAGCGTGTTGATGATAACACGACCTGTTACAACTTATATTAAGGATGTAGATGGTATCTTGGTGTATATCCTGCCTTCAGTGAGGTTTAAAGGTCATATTAACCACATAGTTCAGAGATATCATGTTTTGTTATATTTTATAGTTAACATGGACAGCTGCAGATTTTGTTAAGGACAGCATGACTGCTGTTTGCAGCATGTTTTAAGAATAATTAATCTTGAATAATTAAATTCAAGAACTTAGTTTGTTACATTATGGGGATATCATACAGACTGATTTGATTGGTTACATATATATATATATACACACTTTATTTTAAGGGTGACTATAGCATTGTTTTGTCATGATAACAGTCTTGCCTACCTGCCATTTCTATTTTTGTTTTAAAAATTATTCTAGGAGGAAACACTAAATACTAAATACTCCTTAGGTACAAGATAACAGCAAAAATATCATCTGCGTCATTTAAAAAAAAACGTTGTGTTTCATGTTACCTGGCAGGGAGGCGAGGGCTCTCTCGGCCGTCTGTCGCAGGGTTTCTCCTTCCTGCCACTGAGTCTGAGGTAGCAGCCACATCTCCGAGCCACCCACCTGCTGCTTGGATAGAAGAACCAGCGAGTCGGCCAGGCAGCGCTCCACTGAGGTCAAGTCCTTATCCACATCACCTAAACGTGAGACAGGACCATCAGCTGGTTCACAACAGCTATGTTTCTCTGTAACTGTCAAGCTAAATTTACTCAAACTTTTGAAATGTCACAATGTATAAAATGGAAATTGGGAGTGCTGGAGCAAAGAGATTTCCTGAATGTGAAAAAAACCCTAAAATTAAAAACCCATATTGTGTATATTCTATAGGGCTGCAAGTAACCATTATTTTGATTATTGACTAATCTGTCAATTATTTTCTCGATTAATCGATTAGTTGTTTGGTCAATAAAATGTCAGAAAAAGATGAAACATGTCAATCACTGTTTGTTAATCCTCAAATGTCTTGTTTGTCCATAACACAAAGATATTCAGTTTACTGTCATAGAAGACTAAAGAAACCAGGAAATATTCACATTTAAGAAGCTGGAATCAGAGAATTTGGACATTTTTTTTCTTAAACGATTATCAAAATAGTTGGCGATTCCTTTAATAGCTGACAACTAATCGATTAACCGTCTAATTGTTGCAGCTCTGCTATTCTGGTTTACTCAGTTACCCCTTTTTCATCTATTTCCTGAACTGACCTCTGACCCTCGGGGCAGGCTGGAAGCTCTTCAACTTCTGCTCCCAGGAGTCTTCCAGGTCCTGAGCCAGCACAGTTTCCTGGTGTCTGTGGTCATCCTCTTCGTCAGAGTCATAGTCAGCTGCCTGCTTGCGACTCATTCTCTCAGCGTCTTCCAGCAGCCGCAGCTCATGGTCCGCCAGCAAGCTTTTCTCCAGCTCCATCTGAAACAAACACTTCTCAAACTCAAACTCCAGGACGCTTTTCAGACCTCTGTTTACATACCTGATTTGGGAAATACAGCTGGGTGTCGTGTGGTGAAGGCCATTGAACATTATGTCCCGTACCCCTGTATAGCTGAACACTGTCCTAAACTACAGCTGATGTCACACTGTATTTTGACAGGATATGACTGATAAAAGGTGATACAATAATAAGATAACACAATATCAGTTTTTGACAAAACCGTTATCGTGGCCAAAAGAATTTACGATATCTATAGAAAATTTGGGGAAAAAAATGCCATCAGTCAAATCATCTTTAACTTTGTTTACTGTGTGTTTTGCCTCTTTTCTGGCAAATGAATTACACTCAAAATAGAGTAAAGGGAGATGGAGAGAGTCGGTAACCATAACTGTACATAGTTTGAAAGAAGTTTGAACACACTGAAGTAGAAGGTTTTTATTTCCGCCTGAATATTTTTTTGCAAACAGATGCCTGCAGGTGAACTATAGCTGGAAAACAGAATAGGACCACAGCATGGAGCCGTAACTAGTCCAAGTTCTAATTTAATAACAATACCACAGAAAATGAATATTTTACACACTTTTCTAAGGGGATTTCTAGGCGTCTTGCAAAAAAAAGCCATTTAGAGACACCAAATAACCTCTGCCTCAGAGTAACTGAAGCATAAAGACATTATAGTGCTTTGTTCCCCTGTTGACACTAAACTTTGTGCATATAAAAGAGTCAAAACAAGTGGGAAAGCAGTTCATATATGTAAGTAAATCACAGCAAACTATTTATATTTACATAAATGGTTTGCATCGATCAAATCACAAGAATCTTAGCTTTCCAAATATGTCAGATGAAAACTCACTTAAAAGACAGGAGTTGTGTACATAACATAGTTGTGTACCGTTGGAACGTTAAGGGGTTTTAAGAGGCGCTGGATTATTTCCACAATATTATCATATGTGTATTATTAACATGATATCAATATTTCATTTTTTAAATATCAGTTATCGTCAATACCGGTATAACCGGTATAACCGGTATAATGTAACGAGCGGCCACTGCACCTTCGGTTATTGGTAGTATGGGTCCTCCTGTATCTCCTAACCACTGCTGCAACTGTGTTTTGGCTTCTGTTCAGTAGCCTATCGATGATCTTGTACCCTCTCTCATCTATATGAAGTCTCACAATCTGGTTTCTTACTTGTTCAGGCAGTTCCTTACCATGTGGAGCCATGTTGCATTAGACACAACTCAGGCCAAAACTGAGAAAGTTGTGGTGTTCACAGGTTCTTTTATAACCTTGTTCAGGAAATTTTTCTTAATTGGAAGTCACAGGTGTCCTCACTTTTGTTTCAGTGGTCACAGGTGGAGAATCAGCCACTAAATATCATTATTTGTTTCCCTTAACTTTCCCCTTAAACCCGAATTGGAAGCTAACTTCAGCATTGTTATACTGTATGTATATGTTTTTACCACTGTCACATTAGTGTATTTTGATAGCTGTGCATCTGTAATCTCACTATAAAGGAAGGAGTCTCTGCCTGTATGTGTGTCTGTCTCTTCTTTGGTTTTCTCGACAACCGTTCATCCGATCTACATCAGACTTGATGGCTGTATTGCTGGAGACTGAAAGAACTGCAGTGTCGAGTGTGAAGTTGTTTGTTGTACAAACAAGGATTTTTAACATTAAGATAACTCCTACATGTTAATGACACTCTTATCAGCTGAACTTTTCATGATTGAATTTAGATTGATTCTATCCAACTTCTAAACAATAAGAAATGTGCAAACAGTGAGTATGCTCCAAGAAGCACTTTTCTCAACAACAGTCCATCCAATCGACTTTACACTTGGCGGGTGTATTGCTGAGGACCTGAGGAAGTGCAGTGTCCAGTGTAAAGTTGTTTGGATGAAAGGTTCAGTGACAGACTGAATCACTGCGATGTTGCGCTAACATATAACTGGCGGTTGATTTGAATTGCGGATACATGTGAAATCGGCAAAATTGTTTATTTCTGTTGTCGTTTTAAGCCGTAACTGTACTGTTGAAAGATATAACATAGTATACAGTACAGTACACACAGTGGTCCAACCTATCTGACGTTTCCACTGAGCTTATCTTACGTACTATGTAGCTTTGCTAGTGTCTTTGATAAACCAAATCTACACACAGGTGGGACATTACGTTGGAGGAATTTAATTTGAATGTTCAACAGTGGGTACATACATACATGGATGTATTATAAGTGCAGAATAGGACTCCGCAGCTCAGTCTTGCAGCCAATTTTTCCCAGTGGTCACTTGCAGTATTGCAGCAAAAAAATCCTCCTGCAGCCCAAATAGCCTTTTCCCCATTGACCACCATTGTAAAAGAGACTGTAAAACTGTTGAAAGGAAACCTCAAACTGCAAACAAGGTCAGTTATAACTCTTTCTATTTTGAACTTTTGATCCATGGAGTTTTTATATTTGTAAACTTTCCTTGAGCTGAAAAAAAGTGATTTAAAAATCAGATTCCTTGACACAAACCAGGAGCTAGGAACTTTTTTTGGTGTCTGCGCCAGCCAAGCAATTCTCATCAGATTGAATGAGTGCCATTTTTGGTCAGGTATCCAGCTCTTATAATACATCCATGCTGCCATAATGAATCTTAGCTCTGTGCTGCTAAAAGTTGAAGGTTAATTGATGGGTGGATGTCATGATATTATTGGTTGAAATTGGTTGGTTCAAGCCTATATAAGCACATATCATATTTTGTTTTACAGGAATAAAACATGATTGGATTTTGATATAAGATTACAAAGACATGGATTATATGTGGCCTATATATTGTGAAGTAGGTGCACAATATGAACAGGGATGTGATCTAAAATGGTTAAAAAGGCATTTTTCATGTAATATCGACTTTAAATACATTTTCTACTAACTACTTGTACTTACTTATACTTATTTGCATACGCTTCTTTTTTTACTTCTTTACTTGCTTAAACTGAGATTTATTTTTGCTCCGCGCCATTAAATTGTATGTACGTGCCGCAAGGATATATTATAGGAGCATTTATACTTATTATACATCCATGACGTGCCGCATGGGTTTTCAACCTGGAAGTTCTTGTAAACAAACATTGTGATTGGCTCTAAACATGGACGTATATCTTTATACATCCATGGTTCTAAACCGGAGGCCAAGCAAATGGCCCGTTCCAAACAGGCACGTTTTGAACGAGCACTGAACGAGTGTCTAGAAGTGAATGGATAATTGTTATAACTGTGAGTTATAAAACAAACGCACCTGCTGCATCATGGTTGTGACCTGCTGCTCTATCGGGCTGCTGTCCGCTGAGATCACCGGCAACCTCTGCAGACACACCGCGGCCGTCAAACTCCATGGAGAACTTGGTCTTTCTGTTAACATGTTGGTCTGTAAAGTCGCCCGACACACAGGACTGCCGGAAAACTGACGAAACACCGAGTTACCGGCCGCTGTCCTCCCGAAACAAGCCATGAACTGTATGAGAGACCGACTCGCCATCTTTCTACAGGGCGAAGCCATCTTCTTTTGCTACGTTCAATGTATGTGCAAGAAAATGTGACGCGGGCTGCTACTCATATAAAAACCGGATGGAAGTAGGATTTTTAACCACGTGTTTCCCCCTCAATGATACCTGAATGTAAAATAAAGATATTAGTACCTATAATGTAAAGTGTTATCTGTTGATTTATCTGGAGGATGAAGCAGATTTATTGTCAAACTATTTACTTTAGTTAGCGAGTGTTCACCTTGTACGTTTAAAATTTACGAGGGTTTACGAAGTCCATGAAGGCAGCAATTTTACCCACAGTTCTGTGCCGAAAAAGAACAGTCTATTCAGATCAAAGTAGGGGAGCTTGACGTTAATATAATTAAAAAACAAGAATATGTCATTATATGTACTACAGAAATATATTTTTATATTTATATAGGTAATATTTTTATTTTTCTATTAATTTTACAAGTGGTTCTAGTAGTTGTAGTTGCAGTAGTAATGTAATTATGACCTTGCCACCCCTCCAAAAGTAACGATATTACTGCTCTGATCTAGATTAGCTGAACCTTCAATGTCACGTTTGTTGTTTGTAGCGGCTACTAGCTAAGTGTTTAACAACGTCAAACATGTTTAAGTTAAATTGTATATTATTCAGTTCTGTGAGTAAGGTTTGCCGTCAGTTTGCTGCCCCCTTAAATGCAAATGGGAGATCTATGTAAGTGTTTTATGGTTTACTAGCATCCGTGTTAGCTTGTTGGCTTGTTGTGATAAAGTCAGTCTGCTGTTTGTAGCCTAAATTACAGAATGTGGTGATATTCACAGAGCCTAGTTTGTATGAAGCTGGTGCTGATGATATGTTATGTGTACAGATGTGGAAGCAGCGCTGTCAGACTGCAGGACGCCGCAGCAGCCACCAAAGTCTCCTCTAAAGACTTCAGGTCAGACGTAGCTAACGTTACACAACTCACATTTTACTGCCTACTGACTGAATTATTCTGCATTAGTTTCTTGTATTCCATATGTAAAGGATAGGCTCATAGTTTTTCCAAGCGTGTCTTAAAACAACAGTCAGGTGTTCATATGAACACTGAAAGAGGTTTTCCTCGCTGTAATCAATCCTCCTGTTCACACTGGCCGTTAAAAGATCCCCTTCAAACGTGCTTTCAATGTGAGTGATGGGGGCCAAAATCCAGTGTCCACAATCATTTTGTGAAAAAATGCATTTAAAAGTTGATCTGAAGCTTATATGAGGCCTCAGCAGTCTGAGTTAGTCATATCAGGTTGATATCTGACACATTTACAGGATTTTTAGCATCAAATTCCCTCTCTGTGTTTCCTTAGACAGTATTTCCCTGTTGAACTGTGGTGGAAGTATAGTAACAAAAAGGGGGACTTTGACACTAAAAAGACTGTAACATTGAAAGATATCTACTTGATTGGACTCATTTGGACGGCTTAAGCATCAGATTAGCTTTAAATAAACTTTCAAATACATTTTTGCATAGGAGGAGGACGTGGATTTTGCCCCCCATAAGTTACGTTATGAAGGGATCTTCTAATGGTCAGTATGGACAGGAGGAATGATTACAGCAAGAAAAACATGTTTCACTGTTCATTTGGGCTCCTGACTGTTGTTTTAAGACAGACTTTCAAAATTGTGAAGCCATCCTTTAAACGTGTGTGCAGTTTGCTCAGTAAATAGAGGCACAACTTAATGCAGTAAATTCCTGTTGATGCAATATTAACTTTAGTTGTAACCCTTCAGTCAGACTCCTCCCCTGCCTGGTCAGGACAGTCCACTCAGATGGGGTGGAAAGAAGTTTGAGGAATTACCAATTGCTCACATTAAAGCCACATACAACAAGTAAGTGTAAATTGTATATGTGAGTATATAAGATTAGTACATTGTCAGCTAAATAGTAAAGTTACGCAGTAGTTGTATTAAGTGTTTGCCTTTTTTCCTCCTTCAGTATGTCAGCACTAAAACCCTTTTTGAATGAGGTGTAAATATTAACATCACTAATGTTTGCTGAAACAGAGCCATCATTAATGTTATTACTTCCACGTGTTTTTCCTGCTATGACAAGGCAAAATGTCTGCTGTGAAAAATGTCTATGAACTTAATTAATCTGAGAACAATACAATGGCTCTGATGTTAGCAAGGCTGTGAAGATTTACTCAGAAAATGTCTTTTGGCTTCCAAAGGGAATGACATGACAGAACAAGTTAGATTAAGTCACCTTGTGAATTTCACTCATCTATCCATCGCTAGGTTTTTCTGAAAGCAGTTTTGGCATTTTGTTTTGCCACTGTCAGATGTTTCTTTGTTGACTGAATGAATACCAGAATGAGATTTGTACCTTTGTGACTCAGAAAAGGGCTTCAGTCCTAATGAGACAATGCATGGAAAACATTTTTACATTAAAGATCCAGTCAGATTCTCTCCATCACTCATGAAAAGTATAATTTATACAGCTTAAGTGTTTTGCTTTTAAAGCAGATCTTGCTGTTAGAAAGCAGACTGGAACTTTCCTTTGTTATTTTAAGTAGAACTAAATGCAAGTTATCACACAGAAAACACACATTGATGTCATTTCTCTCTTGATTTGGATATTAAACAGACCTTTGTAAGATAAAAAAAAAAATGACTCATGGTTATTCATGATTTTTTTTCAAATTAGATAGAAAAGGTTTTTGACAGAACTCTTATTAGCAGTTATGTGACACAGAAAAAGCAATCATGGGGAACATGGTATGTGTGACAGTTTACAAAATAACATCTTTTTGACTATCCCAAAAATGAACACACACTTCAGTTGTGAGCCAGTGACCCAGTAAACTGTCCTGTCCTGTACCAGCACACACATCCAGCTGACAGACAGCGCGGGACAGTCGATGGTCAGGACGTCCTGTGGAACAGAGGGCTTCAAGAATATTAAGAAGTCGACACCGATCGCTGCTCAGACTGCAGGCCTTTCTGCTGCTGCGGTAAGTTCTCACATTCATGCACTCTGACAGTCTAAACGTTAAAGTAAATTAATATCAGTTAAGACTGCAGCCTCTGCTGCTTCCTCGCTCTGTGTAGCAACATGTTATTTAAGAACATTAAATGTCTGTTGACAGTAAACTGCCCTCTCATAGGACTGTGTGACAGTGGAGCAGTGTGTGTTAAATGCTCATTTAGACGGTGTGTTAGCCTGATTTATGAAGGCTGCTGGTTAGAAGGGTTTAGGTCACTCTGATTTGCAGTGAGGAGAGATGAAGTGTTTAATCACTACCACCGGTCATTTATCACAGAGGCAGATATGTGAGATTATTCTGATCTCTCATCTGTTGTCGTTGGATGAGAGATCAGCTGGGATATCAACACAAGCCCAAAACTCATGCTGTTCAATCCTTGTTCATTGATCTTTTATACTGTATGTCTCCTCTCAACAGAAAGCCACATCGAAGGGAGTGACGTTTGTTCGTGTTGTGGTCAAAGGTCTTGGCCCTGGACGTCTGGTGAGTAGAAAATATATGTCTGCTTTAAAGAAAGAGATGTATTAATAAGACCACTCTTATTTTCAGAGTATTTTATATCAAAATGTTGCCATTTTAATTGTTATTAGCAAACATGACATTTTAGAGATTATAAATGGGCACAAAGGACCATAAGATGAAAGTGAAACATGTTTTGTGAACCTGTTCTGTATTGATCTAAAAGTAGATGTGCAGCACAGATAAACCTGTCACTGCATGAAGAACTAAACCTCTGATCAATTCCAGCCTTTCTTACAATGACGATAATTTACACTGACATCTTGATCTGTTCCCATTAGCTTTGTTAATGAATGAATGCGTTTCTCACTGTTGTGCAGTCTGCGATCAAAGGTTTGACAATGGGAGGCCTGGAGGTGGTATCGATCACTGACAGCACCCCCGTGCCACACAATGGATGCCGCCCACGCAAAGCCAGGAGGATGTGATCTCCAAAATGCATTGAAAACAGGAGGAGGTTGTTGTCTTGTAATATGCTAATAAAGTGTTTTGTTGTATAACTTTCCCGGCTCTGAGCTGACCCTGCATAATTCATTTTGTGGAAATAATTGCAGATCGTGTTACTAATGAGCAGGAAACGAGTGTCTCGGTCCTCTGCTGGGACTGTTGACACATGAATGAACCTGCAGGCACTCCGATGTTCATTAGTAGACTGATGTTTGCAGACAGCTGTGAGGGTCACAGAAACAGACTGATGGTTTTGTATGGGGAAGAGAAAAACAGTGCTTTTCACACATCTGTTTGGACCCAGGTGGTAACCATGGGGACTAAACCCTTGAACCTGGCTGTGTTAGTGCCACGACGGCGCTCACACAACATTCAGCAGATGGTGAGAGAGAAGAGATGAAGCAAATTCAGCCTTCTGGTATGAACCAAGTTCTCTTTATGTTTAAGTACATTAGACAGCCAAACATCTGTTTCACATGATATGCAGTAAATACATCATTTGTAAAGCTCTGAAGGAAAAGTTAGCATGACAGATCAGTGCAGTATGAGAAGCGTTACAGTGGAAACAAACAAGAGACAAACAGGCATCAAACCAAGTCAGTGAGTGTGAATATCACTGTTTGAGCATTTTACTGATTTGTCCTCAACATGGCCGACATCCAGTCTCTCATGTTTACACCTTAAATGTTATGGATGATATGTTACACTTTAAACACATTGTAAGCTATAGTGTTTTGGGATGCATTTCCAAATCTTAACATAACCTTCAATTTTTTTTGAAATACAAGAAAACCATTTAATACCTCTAATATCAGTCAGACTTCAGTAAACACCCTTTGACCCAGAGAAAAAAAAAAGGCAGGCTGCCCTTGTTTAGTGCAAATGTTCAGGGCTATTTCCCTTTAATTACACAAGTACCCACATAGCGAGACAGCAGAAAAAGACATCACAACAAATGAAATGACTGATGCGTCAGGTGGTCAGTGTCAACATAGGAGTATATTTTTGCATTAATGTGTTTCAGTCTCTTCGCACTTAGGCTCTTGGACATAAAGCCTTCTGTGATGATGAAAAATGATCTATATACTCAAAAAGAGTACCATGTGTTAGTGTATAAATGAGGCTCCATCAAGACTGTACTCTGATACAAAGACATGACATGCAAATGCTTCATTTAATATCAACATCTTTCTGCAGACAAACGTTAAGTACACACAAAGTAAAATTAGCCCTTTATGAGAATCGTCCGACTCCCTGCTGCAGCTGGTGTCTCGACATGGACGCTGACAGTCACTGTACAAGCAATTTATCCTGCATCCATTCTGAATTCATATCTTTATAGCAGAAACCTCATTATAGATCAGCTCAGCAGCATAAATCAGCAACATTTTTTTTCTCTCCCAGCAATGAATCTGTATGACGGAACCGCAGAGACACAGTCGTGCAGCAGCACCATGATGTGAAATGTAAAACAAAACTGCAAGTTTTATTGTGCTGCTTTTAAGAAAGTCTACTGCTGAAGAGCACTGCAAATTTTATTTGTTCATTCATTAAATAGTGTATTTTATGAAGTAGAAAGCCTTGGATGATAGCAAAACGGATTAAAAGAAGTATGAAGATTTGGTGAGGCTTTCAATATTCCTTTGTTGTCTACACAGCAGCTGATTTCTACACTGTAGGTGCTGCAGTTTTCTCCCCAGTCAGAGGTAAAAGTGCTTCAGACAACCCTAAAACAAATTAAATCTGCTATAGAGAAAGAGAGGACTTTCAGAAAAAGTAAAGTGATATTGTGTTTAAACTGAGCCAATGCCTCAGTTTCCAAATATATAAATTACAGGCAGAGCATTAGAGTTTGAGATACACTGTAGATAAAAAAAAAAAAAATAAGAGGCTTCCTTACTGCTGTTTTAACAACATCAGAAGACAATAACTTTCATTTTGTTGTTACCTGGTGTTGAAATAAATGTGTATTCAAAGACATGTTGAACAGTTTGAGTGATAGCAGGTAACCTTATCCTGGCAGCGCTGGCCTTTTGTTTACATTTTTAATTGTAGGATGTCAGATTGCAATTTAAATTAAACTAAATGATTTGAAAATGACAGCGTCACAAAGCTTACGACTATTTTCCCAGTATGATGTGATTGGCTGGGTGAAATGTCACTCATCTGATCATCGTTCTTCTCAACAGCAATGCTGCTGTAAGTGTCTTTGGGCAACACCGTTAATCCCTAGTAGCATTGTAGCTCTCCCTGACCTTTCACCTCTGAAGAGGACAAGAGATAAAGGAGCAAATTATTTCAAAGATGACTACAAATACCATCAAGCTGATATATAAGAATATTCTGGAAAGCTTTTGCACAATCACTAGGACAACTGCAGGAATTACACAGCTGACCACAGTATGTAAGATGATTCAAGCAGCTGATATAAGTTGAAACTTATATAGAAAAAATGTGCAGTACTCAAAATAGAGATTTTATACACACTAGCTATACAAAAATACATTGCTTTATTTCAAATCGCAATGAAGTCCTTCCTTTGTTACACAAACATCTAAACTCTGGATCAGGCAAAAATCAAATCACCAATAGAAGATATCTGTGGACTCTATCCAACAAGTTCAGGATCACAGCTTTCCCTTCCAAACTTCCCTCATCACCTGACATCAGCCACACATTCAACTAAACAGAAGTTTAACATCAACAGAGCAATGCTGCTTCAAACAAACAAAACATAAATAACAGGTCGGATTATGTTACTGTAAATACATTACCACAAGCTCATCACACTGCAAAAAAACAGCGGGACAGCGGACTGTTGATGGTGAAGACACCACCAGGGGAGGTGCTACAGAAAGCATGGGAAGCTTTTTCAACAGGACTGCTTGTATAGAACAGGAGGAGTAATGGGCGGCACAAGAGACAATGGTTCACTAATGATTACATCAGGCATCTTAATGCTTTTACACACCGCCTTTTTCCCTCCTAACAGGGAAGGCTATTTTCCTTCATTGTTATAGACAGGTAGCAGTGGACAGTAAATCTGAATTAGGCCACATCTCTTCACATCACATCACTCATATTCTTTACAGCAGCAAATTCACAATTTGTATAATGACAGTAGAGTCTACAACATCAGCACTGACTAACATTTCTTCAGACTTTGTAGTGTTGAAACATTACTGCGACTGAAACACTACTGGAGAAGATTGTTGGATCAATCCCCTTCTGGGTGGGAAAAAGTGGACAAAGTGAGAGTCCTCAACAGCTGTTGTTGATGTTGCCTTGATAAAGGCACTTCACTGCGGACTTTCGCAGTAAACCAGCCGTTGAGAGTGTGTGGACTGTGTTTGAGTGTGAAGTAGGGCGGGGCTGGATCGATGTCACAGGAGCTCTGTATTTTATACAACTCAAGCATTTGGTGCCTCTTAAATATTGCACTTAAAAAGAGGAAGTGGAAGTTAAATATTAGAGGGACAAGGAGTGATTGTGCAATCAGCCCTCTGTTTAGGACCTTGACAGGGGAAGATAGGTTGGCACTGCGAGGTAAGTGCAGGAGTGGATTTGGTGGACTGAGGGGAGTGTCACAGGAGCCTCTACTGAGGCCTTCTATTACTCCGCATCACTTCCCCTGGAGATTGCTGAGCTCCAGGTCCTCCTTGCGGCGTTTTTGCTGGGTGAAGAGGGAGCTGAAGGGGTAGAGCTTTGCTTTGGCTGGGTAGCGCTGGCCAGCAATATCTACCTCGTAGTCCCCGCGGTTGATGAAGTCTGGAGTGATGGGTGTGGGGAGCCCCTCTGGGCCTGGTGGTGGAGACACAAAGCCCAGGCAGACGTGGCGCTCCAGAGTGTAGCTGTAGGCGCTGCTGGTGGTCGTGCCGGCCAGCTGACCGTTGCAGAAAATGGGCTCGCCCCACCACGGCCACAGGTCCAGCTCAGTGTCGTGGTCCTCTAGAACCAGCATGACGAATCGACGAGATACACCGTCCTGACGCTGCTGCAGCAAGGCCTCACGACCGAGAAAATCTGTGTCCTGATGGAGGCAGGGAGACAGGAGGGAGGTGTAGAGAGATGACAGGAGAGAAGGAAGATGTGAGATAAGAAGGGAAAAGGGTGAAGGAAGAAGGAGTTTGGGAAATTGTAAAAAAGTTCAAGAAGAAGAAGGGCAAAGTAAAGACATGGATTCTGCTGATAACTGCTCGAGAGTTTTACACTGTGGGGTCCATTCATTAACACCATGCTGACATTATGTCTGTATGCAGCAGACAGTACACCTGATGTTCAACTGTTTTCAAGATGAGAGTGATGGCAAACTTTAAGACTGCTGGTGTAGAGAGCCACCTGCTGTGCCTGCAAGGGTCTAAGAAAGCAGATGGCCTACCAATTATTAACTTACTTGTCTTTTCTCATCTCCCAATCATTTTAAAGTAAAACGATGATGTAGCAGTTGAAGTGAGACCTTCAAAATCATCATTCTTAATAATATAACTGACTGAAATGAAAGGTATCAATACACATTTTATCTTGTTCATCAAAATCACCATGGTAACAGAAAATTTGCTATTGACTGAAACACAGTAATGTAATATAACCATAATTCAGGAAGCAGAATTGAGAATCCACACTGGTTAATATCATGTGACAGCTGGACTGAAAACAGACCTTATCAAACTTGACCCTGAACTCTCGTCCACACTCCAGCGGGGTGGTGAAGGCGTCAAGGTCCTGACCCCAGAAGGCGAAGAATTTCTCTATACGTAGGCTGCGCAGTGCGTAGTATCCAGCGTTACGAATGCCATACTTCTGACCCACTGACATCACCTCGTTGTACACATGCAGTGCATACTGTGGGGAGCAGAGAAAAACATTCATCTAAGACAGTATTACGCAGTTCTTTAAAACAGACTTTACCAACCATCTTGTGGAGTGGTGATGAGAAATATGTTTGTGAGCAGGTTGCACCTCTATTGGGATGTAGAGCATGAAGCCTGGTTCCCCTGTGTGAGTCATACTCATCACTCTGATCCCGTTGGCATAGCCCACACTCATCTCCTGTGTACACACATACACACACAGACAGTTAGTGTTCCTGCTAATGTGGGGAAAATAAGACAAAGAAGAACTTCCAACAATCAGTCACATCACTCCCTTTTTACTGACCTTTTAAATGACTTTCATCTCTACAACCACAGCTGCAACCTAAACTACAGCTGCTGCTGCTGCTGCTACTACCAGTACGGCTACTTCAACAATTATAACAATTCTTATAACTGAGTAGTACTACTGTGATCAGCACTATTGTTATCATTATTTCTAGATTAATATTATTGCAGCTAGCCTTAGTTTCCCACCTTGCAGAACATGGAGGGAAAGTGATCAGGCGTCATGGAAACATAAGACAGCTCAGCCAGGACATCCATTGCACGAGGTCCAATCAGATTTAAAGCTGTAAGTAAATGAACAGAGTTATAAACACTGAAAAAACACCTTCTGATTAACAAAGCTGTCCAGATCCGGTACTTTCACTGTGCAGGCTTTCTATATCAATTCACAACTAATGTCAATAGAATTACTCATAATAATAATAATATCTGTTCAAAGCATTGCTTCAGGTCTGTGCACTAATTATCATCCTTTAACAATGCAAAAGAGTTGTTAACGAGGAACAACTGCAAAATACAGAGAAGATAGTGTTTCATTACAAAATTTAGCTCTTTCAATTTTTTTTCCATCAGTTGATCTAAAAAGATTATTTCGTATCATTCGGGTAAGGACGTACTATATAATGCCATGTGTATGTTTTGGGATGGAGATCCTCAGTTGGCGTTTCATGTTGCACACAACAACAATGTAGGTTTACTGTTGCTTGCATTTTAGACAGTTAAGGTAATGGCCATTTCAATTTTGGAAACATAATTAACCACCCTCCCTCCATCTTTTTGGTCCCTCCAGTGTCTGATTTCTCCAAATGCCAAACCCAGAACCAGCTTATTTGAATAACTAGGTTAAGAGCAGAATTATGTGTGCATGGAGAGTGGACGTGTGATGCTGGTTTATGTAATATTGTTTGGACACTAGATGGTGACAACAACACAGGTGCTATTAACTAACCTGTGTATTTCCAGCTGACATCCTCTAGGTGGAGGTGTGGGTCATTGGGCATGTGTTTCTTTATCCAGGACCAACAGTGGACCTGCTGGTCCGTTGGAGAGACAATGAAGAAGCTGCAGAGGGGACAGAAATGTGAGTTGTTTTAGATATCTTTTAGTCATAATAAGCTGCATGTCTATAGTCTTATTCTCTAGATGGTTCAAACCTGTTCTTGCTGAGGCGGACCACGCTGCAGTCGTTCTCATAGCCGCCTCTTTCATTCAGCATGCCAGTGTGAACGATATGTCCAACAGGAACATCCAGGTCGTTGGCACACAGATGTTGCAGCAGCTCCAGGGCCTGGTCCCCCGTTGACTGGGACATCAGGACAGACCAGAAGGTTTGACTTAAATCACTTTAACACTCTGGGTGCATTACTCATTTAAAAAGAAGTAGTACATTACTGCTGCATCAGTGGTGACTAATTGACATTTTGAGTAATCAGCCATTTTAAAAACATTTTGCTGTGTTTTGGCGCAGATGAACACAACACTGATGGAAACCACATGGCATATATCTAATTGGGTGTGAGCTTATAAATTGTGCATAGTACGTTGTGACTTACAGTCAGTTCAAACTTGGTAAAGGAGGACATGTCGATGACACAGACAGCCTCTTTGCAGCATTTCACTTCTGCTCCAACAATGTCAAACCAGTCTGGCTTGTAGAAGGTCTTACTCTGGTCCAGAGATAGCAGATCTACAGAGACAAACAAAAATACACAAAAAATATGTAAAAAAAAAAAAAAAATACAATGCCCAGCATGATTCTGAGTGTTAGAATATAGGTTGGAACAATGCCTCACAATGAAAATTTTTGAGGTTCACTTAAGACTTTCTTGATAAAGACAGTGTGGCGTGTTTCTGGTCAGTAATCTGTACCTTTCCCTGGAGGAACAAAATATTTGGGCCTTTCAAAGCCATGTTTCTCCATCCAGCGTGCTCCCTGGGTGTCCAGACGGTCATACAGAGGGCTGGTCCTCAGCTGACGACCAGTCTGAAAGTCCCAGCGAGGAACCTTCAGTTCATACAGCAAGGCTAGACACACACACATAGAAATACACAGTGGTCAGACCAAATCATACCAGAGCAAAATTGAGACACTGCACATTACAAATTATGAATTTGTAATTAAACAGATGTTAATTATGTTGGTGCCCATGCCATCAATTCCTACAAGCGTTATCAACAACTGTTCTCTGCTGCTTTATAACATCTGTCAACATCTTTCAGACCACTCTAATGGCATAAACGCTTGTTTGTTGAGACAATTCTGGTTAAAATTGGTACAAATTAGTAAATTCTACATGTGGGGGCTTAAATCATATCATTTCTGTTTAGAGAAGAAAAGTTTCCAAATACTGCTCTTACCTGGGCATGACCTTTAATGTGTGAATGACTATTTAGTTATCTAGATTTGAAATTATTCAGTCTGTCATTTCTTATTACTACACCGCTGTATGCTGTTGTTAACCAGTCTGTTTTAACAAAACATACAATATATGTATATATATACAATATATGATTCAGTATTGTGCTATATAAGCCCCTGATGATTGTACCCCTTTGGTTAAGAACATTAACACCCAACATACAAACGGTGACAAGAGGTGACTTACGCATGACTTCCATTACTCTGTGTCGTAGGAAGGTTCGGCTGCTCTGCAGGTTGCCAAAGCGTTTGACGTCCAGTGGCCAGACATTGGCAGTGGGGTATCCGTAAGTCATCCACTCTGCCAGGTACCTGGACACCAAAATACATAACATGGCATATGTGCTTCACAATCAACCATCACAATGCTGATCACTGTGATTAAGACACTACAGATCAATTATATTTTGCTGTGAGTTTCTGAATTTAAACCACTGGATAGAGTCCAGTCTGTGAGTATCAACCGATCGTAAAGTCTGCACTTAGTAGACTTACAGAGGTGTGGACATATAGACATAGTACTGTTCTAGGATATTCTGTTTACTGTATATACAGTAGGGAATTAAAGACTGAAATAAATAAGACCTCAGCCTAATTTCAGGAAATACACTTATACCCGTACTTACTTGCCAGCTCCTCCAGCAAAGGACAGGCCCGAGGAGTTCATCCCTGCCAGCACATAGTAGCCAGAGACACCTGGTGTCTCCCCCATCAGACAGCGCATATCAGGGGTGAAGGATTCTGGACAGTTGACCAGCTGTTGGATCTCAGCTGACTCAAGACCCGGCATTCTCCTCAGCAGGGCACTGAGCATTGGCTCTACAAGTGCAAAAAGATAGGGATGATATACATTTTCTATTTAGACATACTCTAAAAGGAGCTGTTTCCACAACAATACGTTGCATTTTCAAATCCTATAATTACCATAAACAAATCACTATGATCAAGATAACTGGTGGCCACATTTCCAAAAAACTCCACTGCCACAAAAATATGGTTGCTACTTGTTTTCCCGCCCCTAGTGTTTGTTTTTCTCATTACTGAAAAACAAAAACAAAATAAAATACTAAAGTAATCTTTTCATTGTCTTTTGCACAACCACCCACCACAAATCATCTAATATTAATTCTACAAGCTTAAAGCTCAGTTTTCACTGCAAGAAAAACACCCTTTTCCCATGTTGTGCTATAAACGGTCAAGCAGGTTTTCCAACATGTAAACTGAGCCAGAGGCTCAATTAGATAATCCCTTACTGATATCAAATGCTACACATAACATCTTTAACCTGTATTCTGAATTTGATCACAGACCTAATATAATAAAAGGATACTCGAGATTTTTTATGATTTTCCGGTCATTATTGAAGTTTCCATTAACACCTTCAAAGTATTATTAGTATCAATGTAATATATTTCATTCATATACATTCATGAAAACACATTCTTACCATGTTTTAAAAAACAACATGCAATATGAAATGATAAATAGGGTTTAAACTGTAGAATGACTTTGATGATATGCTTGACCCTGTACAGAGCTGCAGTTCAAGGTTGGCTGCTGTACTGCTGTCTTTACGACTGCCTGTCAAGCTGCAAGAACATTCTCAGATTACTGGCAGCATGAGGTGAAAGCCAACAAGACAGTATGTGTATGTGTGTGAGTATGTTTGTTTACATGTGTATAGAGTAGTGCACTTTGGACTGAGTCCAATGTATGACACTGATGGCAGTTGAAGTCCAATTAAGAGCAGAAAATAAACATTTCACATAAGGCTACTTGCACCACACACACACACACACACACACACACACACATTTAATATCACATGCTGAGACAAGCCTCCAATACATAAAGGACCTGAATTCAACAAATCCTCAAACTAATTACATGTTGGATAAACTGACACCACGACTGAAGCCTAGTAAAAAAAACAATAAAACGTGTGACCAAAATGATATTGGGCTATGAAAACAAAACAGGTCGGACTATGGAGCTATGGAGCTATAAACAAAATAGCCTTCGAGCCTAAACCTAACTAAAAATCACATAATATCATGGTAGATGAATAACTGTGGAGCTCTGCTCCTAGGAGGGTCATGTCACATGTTATGACCAGGTCAGGTGATGAAGTGTAGCCTAAAAATAGCTCAGTCCCACTGAAAAACCATGACCTGATCCTTTGCAAAGTTCTAAGAGGTACTCTGCAACTTTTGCAGGAAATGACTAAAACCTGAATTTCAGTTCAGACACATTCAGTGTCTTATAATCACAAAATCTTTGTCCTACAAAATAAAGCATTATGAAATCTCATTTACTGTCCATTTGGCCAATTGCCAAGATGACACAAAAATGATCTATCAAACAACAAAATTTGCTCAGGAGTGCCAATAAATGACAAACAACTAATTTAAATATAATGCTAATTTCTATAAACCTCTCCTCCCTCCCTCCCTTACCAAAGTGGTCCCAGTCCTCCTGCATGTTCTGGATCTCCAGCTGGTTGCGGCCCTCAGTGAAGATGGGTTTGGGGTTCTTCTCAAAGCCACCTGACAGAAGGCCTCCTTGCCAAGGCCGTGCATATATCCTGCCATCCATATCGATCACCACTATGGACAAGACACAGGCTCAGTTACACCACCTCCTCTGGGCTTATTTGTTGGCAACCATCTGATTTCATGTAACAGGCAAAAACACGTTTAAAATTTACTTTGACAGCAAATAACGATTTTCATCTTCAATGTTCAGTTCAACAAAGTGAACAATAAATTAAGCACACCTTATACCCTCTCTCTCTTTCTAACTGTCACACTAAATGCATTTAAACTTATTTGCACTGATATACCCTCCACCATAATGATGCTGAAACTCCTCATGAAATGCAGCTGTTGCCTATAAAAAAGGCGATTTAAATCTGCAAATGGTGCTATAATGGCATATAGTCACAGAGTAGACTTCACCTTATGTCACTGTGTGTCAACAGGGAACCTAATCTTAGAGGAAAATACTTGGGGGCAGACTAGGAGATGCTTGTTACAGTAACTCTGAGTGAAGTGAGTTTCTCTGTCAGCCAATTTGCCAAGAAACCAATCATAATTTAACAGATTTATTCCATTCCAAATATCATATTAAGCTGCCAATTTTAAAATCCATCAGCAATTGTGCCTGCTGTGAGAAAAAGTACATTTTTATGACGTGTGTTTAATGTCTGATACCTGGCGTGTTGAGTGGAAGCTGCTCCTGGAGAGGTTTGGTGAGGAGGTAGAAGTGTTCACAGCCATGAAGAGGAACTGACACCTTCACCTCACTCGCCTGGCCCAGCTCGTAAGCCCACTGGAACAGAGACAGACAAAGCAAAAAAAGTCTACCTGCTGCTCTAAACACTATTTACAGTTGGGATTAAACTGTAATCTATTATCTAAAATTCAGGAAAAACCTTGTTTAACTAATTTCCTGCAGGAGACCCCGATATAATCCTAGATGCCCTCAAGTTTTTAGTCATACTGAGTTTATCAGAAGTTCTAGTAGCAATCGATGAAAAAAATCAGGGTAATTCCAAAATGCGTATTTAGGTTTTCCTGCACAAATTTGTTGATGTTTCCCCATATGTATCCCATAATCCCACTCTGAGGTTTACCTGTCCAGCACAGTTGACAAAATATTCACACTCAATGGAGCCGCGATCCGTCTCCACCGCCATCACTTGACCCTTCTCTACCAGAACCTGCTGAACACTGGTTCGCTCCAGGATCTGAACCCCTGGATAGCAACATGGAAGAAGAGGAGATGGGAGAGGAGAAAAAGGGAAGGATGGAAGGCGGAGATGACAATAAATAAGAAATGTATGAATGTATTGAACAGTTGGTTGGTGTTATGTCACATTTTAAATGTAAAATATGTGTAATTCTATGATATCTTGCTACAACAGTGCAGTCGATGGTGTGTCATCAAGTTGTGAGTTTGAATCTCGTGCCTTGTCCAGCAGCAGCCACAGCCAGAGCGTGGTTAACATCAGGTGGAGACACCACAGCATCTGCAGGGAGGTGGATCGCTCCCACCAGGTCATGAATGTTAACAAGAGGGTGGAGTTTGGCCACTTCCTTAGGTTTAATGACGTTACAGCTGATCCCCATGATCCTGAGAAGGGAGTGAGGAGATATAGGTGAAGATATAATATTAATGCAAATGTTATTTTTCCTATTTTAAAGGCTCTGCATATCAAGCTAAGATCTGATCTTCTGGAAGCTGGGTGTAGATATGATTTTCTACCAGCTATAAACGTGGTCAGTCAAAGCGTGTGATCAATTTGTCTTGTTGATGTGCTTGTGCAAGACAGTCATATATCCGTCATATATCAGTTGATATTAACTTACATCACAGGTATATTGGTTTTATGTATGTTGGCTGATAAGTAACAAGACACTGCAGTACAGAAATACCAAAGATATGTTTGAGGTCATTTAGAAACTGTGTCACCATGACACTTTGTCCACCAGAGAGCACGGACAAGTTTATTTTTCAACGCAAAATGTCCTCCTGGGTGTACATTTTGTTCACAACTCTTCAAAGAAAACAAATTCAAAAATGTTTATCTATGTTATGTGTTTATGTAAGGAAAATTACCCTTGGCTGATATATCATTACCAAATTTTTAAACACATATTGGTATCAGTATCTGTCTCAAAATGTCAGTATTGATCAGGCTATATTGCCCATTACCAAAAAGTAACTTACTTAAGTCTAGATGCCAGACGCTTCAGGGAGATGAAACGATCCTGATTTTGGGCCAGACACAAAGAACCTGTCTTCACATAACCTGAAACAAATAAACACAAGTCTCAAACTACACACGGCTCTTCACTGCTCAAATACAGACGACAGCCATAATGAATAAAACTCTGGCAAAACTGTGGCAGAATCATCATTCTAGCCTTGTTAAAAGTCAAAACATACAGACTTGTGCCATCAAATAATCTCTTGAACTTGGAAGTGGCTACTATTGTATGCCACATGCAAACATCTCAGCTGCATCACTGTAAAAATACTGCACTGAAACACAATGTGATGAATACATTTCTCATTTAATTTTACAAGGCATGATATAATTCTGAAAAGCAGGATGCATTGACTGCACTTCTATAACCCACAGAGAGTACTAAGAATAAATGCATGTGTAACAGATTAATGTAGACATATCAAATCATTCCTGTTTATTATTTTTGCCCTATTGGGTCTGTATCTCCTACCTGTGTCACATTTGGGGTTTGTGTGTGTGTATGTGCTCAGCATAGCAGGTGTGTGCACTCATGCACGCGGGTCAAAACTTTTTCCACCTAACAGACATGTAGGCTGCGTCAACCGAAACTCCTTGATTTTTTTTTTTTTTTAATGCATTAGATGTGACACTAAGGTGATCTAATGCTTGTATCTACATCATGACAGTATCAATATTGTAATGTCATGTTTCAATTCATAGTCATGGTTACTGGGTTTTGTGATTTACACTGCAATGTCGATCCATGTCTATGAAATTGAACTTCATTGTATCCAATAGTTATTTATTTTGTAACTTTTTCCCACTGACAGAGAGGGGGGCCAAGCAGACACACACACACACACAACACCAGCTGATGTTTTTGTTACTTTGTATGTATTTTACCAGATCAACACTAAAGACCTGAGACCCAGTGCTGCCTCCTGCCTCTTAATTGAAAATGCCAAGAACACATGGCAGAACATCACAGGCGTAACCCAGCCGGCTACAGATACATAAATAAATAAAAACACAGTTAGCCATATGTATCCGCGGACTGTTTACACAAATCTATTAATAGTCAATAAAACTTTGTCTTCATGAAGAACATGTCAGAGTGGCTCACCTGTTTTAACTCCTGTATCTTCCTCCAGCTGCTGATAAAGAGTGTTGGAATAGCTGGCCATTTGACACTCAATGGTGATAGGCTTGGCCACGCTAACAATGCCAGCACACAGTCTGGTTGTTCCTGCACCCAGTCTGCCAACAGAAAAACAGGACAGCCATTATAGCATTAGCAGAACAATATCCAGTTCACAGCTCTCTTTACTGATCCTCTATTGTCTATTCTACAGTGGGAGCTGTCTTTTTTACAACCCCTACACAGGAATTTCAGAGGTAAGATTCTGTTACAGTAAGGTCTCTTGAACTACTGTGACTTGGATTATACATCATTTGTATATCAACTGGGGAGAAAAACTTCTGCCAAATAAATAAATACAAATTTATACATGTAACCCTTGAGCTAGAGGTCTTTCTCAAAACCGATTTAGCACGATTTAGACCACCCCCCATACAACTTCATATATTACCAATAGATTAAATATTATCTCACCTTCCCTGCTCCAGCAGCACAATATCAGTCCAGCCCAGTTTGGCCAGGTGGTAGGCTACTGATGTTCCCACAATACCTCCTCCACAGATCACCACACGGGCCTGACTGGGCAGTGGGAGTAGGTGGGAGTCTCCACTGACAGCCATGCAGTGGGGGGAGGTCCAGAGGGCCCTGCCAGCCAATCTGTACCCCGTCTGTGGAAGCAGCAGACGGGGGAGCAGGGCAGGGGACAGAGCCCTGGAGCTCCGCACACAGCTGCACATAGCTGTGCTTTCTGCAACCATATACAAACAAACAAACGTCAGGTGTTCGAGTATTCAAGGTTCATATGAAGAAGGTTAAAACGTCAATACAGAAAATGTCACTAATTGTAATTTCTATAAGGTTACATGCAGGTGCAGTGTTGTTCTTCAGTCAGTTGTAGTTTTAAGAGACTACGAATGATATTGATCAAGCTGTTGCTGTTAGCCGAACTAATACAGGTTGACACTAACTAAAGTACTCAATACTTCATGTTACAAACAGTGAAGACGTAGCCTGGGAAGCTATCAATGCTAGCTTGCAATAGTCCTTCAACTGTCACAGTTATATTACAGACTTATGGTAGCTCTAAAGCATCGCTGTAATTCTCCGTTTATCTGTGTAACTCAGCTAGCTTTAGCTTATAGGGCATTATTACCTTAGTAAATTGTCCTGGACATTTTGCTTGGACGGAAAGAGCCTTAGCTGACCTGTACATTCTTAAAGTTTTGTAAAAGTTTGCTGACATTTTGTAGTTTTTCGAGCTCCCGGGGTTAAAGTTAGCGTTAGTGGTACTAGTAGCTAGCGTACGTAGCTTAGCCTAACGGAAAATCAGCTAATGTTGATTATTCAAGTAGCTAACGTCCAGCGCGTTTACAGACTTTATTCCCTGAGGCTTCCTTCATGGCTTACACTGATATAAAACTCACCTAATCAGTTCAGCCCCGTCGTTGTGATATTTTAAGGACAGAAGTGATATGACAGAAACTCTTGTTTGGGTACAGCAGGCACTATCAAAGTCAAACCTGCTACAATAACAACGAGTACTTCCGGTACTAAAAAAAACCCTTCAAAATGAAGTCCTTCCCTCCAGTACAGAGGTCAGAGTGCTTATGTTCTTTCTACTTCAGCTTCGTTGGCACTTTTAAATTGCTGTTATTGTTATTTGAGTAAAGTTCCTTACAGACCCCATTTCTGCGACATGATTCAAGCCTGGAAAACATCCTCTAATCCAGTGGTTCTCAAAGTGGGGTCCTCAGCAAAAAGGGGAATTATTTATTTTCACTATAATTCCATCCATAAGTAACACAACGACAGAATATATGACTATTTTGGTCACAGGTTTCACACACTTTCTGTCATAAAACATCAAAAAGCAAAAATCTTATCAGATAGGGGACCCTGGGACAAAGTCTTATCAAATGGGGGTTTATGGTCTAATTTGTGTCAGTTTAGGGGTCTGTGATGTGAACCACTGCTCTAATCAATTGAGCTCAACAGCTCAACAGGTATAGAAGCCAAACCAATATCTGGTGCCAATATCACCATCATCTGTGTCTAGATGATGGCAGTGGTGTCTCTCAAAATCCTTGTGACAAGTTAACAAAAATTTTTGTTGCCTGTATCTTGTTATGCGTAACAACAGTCATAAATGCCTTGCCTTAAACCTGCTTGATTGAAATGGTCTATTTGGATCTATTTTGATCTAGTCTTGGTTCTTATATGGTCTGGTTTGAGAAAACTTTGAACAGACCTATTCTGTGTTGTAAAAATCTGCCTGATCTGGTACAAATATAGTAAAGATTTCACACACCAGAAACAGATTGGGGGGTTTTTTGTTGTTTTTTTTTTTCATACAGTACATGTTTGCCTGAGAAGTGCTGGAAGTTAGTCAAACTGGGCTTCATTAATGCCCCCGTTTATCAAATAATATACAATATGTAAAGAAGAACTGACATGTGGTTGACATAGTTGAAAAATAACCATGTCAGTGTAACATTAGGTTGTGAAGAGCATTCAATATATTTGCAGTGTGCTCAGCCAGGCATTTATACAGAACTAACCACTGAGGGGCGCCAAAAGCCTGCTACCACTAGAGTTTGTGTCTGCACTGTCTTTACCTGACAATTAGTTGCAGTGTTTTAATGAAATGTTGAGGGATAAACCAGTTCCTTTGTTGGAATCTACCTTAAGGCTCAAAAAAATAAGAAACATTACTTCTTATTGAAAGTAAATTCTTGATGTCTGTCAAATATAGAAAGATCTCACACAGAGTGTAAGCCAGTCAACTTCTGCTGCAGTGTTTTCATGAAGCCTTATCATGCAGAGCTAATAAACACATTACTTTCTCTTTTCTGCTATAAACAGGCAGTTCTGACCAGGGCACAAATTTAATTTTCCCATTATTTTCTTATTCAAAAATGAATATTTCTCCACTTTTCAAATGGCACAACCTTCTCTGTCAATTTCTAATTAATGTACTTTACTGTACACACATTCTGCATTGTGTCTTTTCATCAGGTAGACTTCAGAGCCTGATTGACACTTGACTAACTGGAAAAGAGCTATAGTGTGCATATGTACCAAAATACATTTATTAACTTATTAACATAATTCACAACTGCAGACTTGATGGCTTGTTCGAAATTGAGATGCCATGATAATTTATTTACATGTATAACTACTGAATGACTTAATGTAAAGGCAAACACCAGCCAAAAGAATTTTACACAACCTGATCAGAGTGTCTCTTTATAAATGTAAAAGTAACTGGAAACGGTAAAGACATTACTGTAACCCACTGGTCTCTGGCTATAATACTAAGAACAAATCACCTCAAGACACAGAATCAGTTGCTGCATGACAAGCCACAGAGGAAATAGTAAACTATTTTTATTGACATGTTTAAATTCAGCTATTTACACAAAAGACGTTTTACACCATTACAGTTTAAAGAAAAATACCAAACACTGTTTGTGCATATAGCAATCTGGCGTCTGCACACAAGAGCCAGTCAGAGATGATGCTCACTTGTACATAACATCAGTTTGGCAGACAGATCAGTAGCATATACACATGGATATTGAGTGTTGTGTGTAGTGTTTCAGTTTGCCATGACACCAGACTGAAGGAGAGAGCTTTTAATTAAACCTGCTTCAGTAGCCCTGTCTCAGGTGTGTTTTGGCACAGTGATAAATGAATGACTTCTAGCAGTGTTTTTGCATTCATTTACCATAAATCACAAAGAGCATACTTCAAATTACTGCTGACATTACCCTAATGCTAAAACACAAAAAAACATTGATATTGTCCTTTAACAGAGACTGAAGTCAGGATTTTCCACAAAATGGTTGTAGAGTAAAGAACGTGGTCCATCTAGATAACAGGTTACCTCTGGACCCTTCCCCTGCCGGAGGCATCCATGTAAAAAGATTTAGCACTTTTTACACATAACCCATCACAGAAACAAAAAATATACTGTATTAAACATGGGGTCAAAAACAACAGTACATAAAACCATAAAATAAAAAATGTATTTTGCTCCAAACCACTCTAAGACTCCAATGGATTTAAAGTTTCAAAGCTCATGAGCTCATGTTTGGGCAGCTATTCATATGAAACATGATCTTTTAACTGGTACATCTCCACAAGGGGCACTGAATGGGAAATTTGAATGATTCAGGGTGCCAAGAGCTGGACAACAGGCATAGAAGATGCCAGGGATTATAGAGTTTCACAGTTCGGACAAAGCTGTTTTCAGGGGGGACAGAATTTCTAGTAACTTCTTTGGAAGGTTAAGCCCGAGACTAATCACTTATGTCTTGGAACAAAAAGTGCTTCAATGGGGGTCTGAGATAATGGCCTTAATTTTCACTTTTTGGTAAGGACTCTGTAGTTGCTTGGATTTAAAAGGGCATTTTTGGTGACACTGGTTTAAGTTTGACATGTTGGTGATTTAAATACAAAACAAGATCAGTGAAAATACAGGAAATAGTTTTATGGTAGTGGCTCAAAGGTTCACTCTGCTAAACTTCATTCTGTTGAGTGAGGTCCTCTGACACGCTGTTGAACTCAGTGGCCCGAGTGCTCATCCCCAGATACTGCTTCAGAAATTCACTGAAACGTTTTTGGTTGTTCCACTTGCGGGCTGACTTCCGAATGCCGATGAAACCACCATACCTCTTCTGGTACGATCTTCCTGGAGACATCAGCTTCTTGTAGCCGTGCCTCCCTTTGACGAAGCCGCCAAACCTCTTGGAGACACTCAGCCCTACATCATCCTGTCCTCTCACTGCCACATCAGCATCCCCTTCTTCCTGCCCAGCCTCCTCATCATACTCATTCTCAAGGGACAGGGCATTCTGGGAATTGTAGGCAGTGTTCAGCTGGCTGCCCTTGCCACCCAGATCCCTGTCGTCCACCCTGAGTGCCCGGGCCACGTGATCAAACCTCTGCAGTGCAATGGGCTGCAACAGAACTCCCTCCATCTGCTCCTCCTCCTCAGGAAACAGGGCTTCCACCTCCTCCTGGGATCTTTTCCTTATGTTTCCACCAAGGGAGGAAATTGGCGACAATAACGCCTTACGGCAGAAGTCCCAGGAGAAAGCTGGGGAAATGTTGCCTTCACACTCAATGAGACACACCTGACAGAGACAAAGACAAGAGATCACCGTCATTTCCTTTCTTAATTCGTCAATGAGTACATTTATATGATTCTAACAGTATCCAAGTTTCTGGTCATCTGTCTCAACAAGTCATTTCTAACAGTGAATAACTACTACTTGATTATTATTATTGGATATGGGAGTAAGAAAGTCTCAGAGGTTGATATTACAAACCAAACCAAATCTGCATGGGTTGATAACATCAGAGTATTATAATGTTTTTTATGATATGGGTGAACAGACCTTTTAAAATAAACCCCTAAAGATTATCATTTAGCATACCTGAAATTTCTTTTTCTTTGCCTTCTTTCCTCATAATTTAATCTGGTTGTAT
The DNA here is from genome assembly GCF_914725855.1 of Thunnus albacares. Classification (NCBI taxonomy): domain Eukaryota; kingdom Metazoa; phylum Chordata; class Actinopteri; order Scombriformes; family Scombridae; genus Thunnus; species Thunnus albacares. The sequence goes on along the minus strand of NC_058106.1, from coordinate 8,990,895 downwards.
TAATCATTTCACTGATGACATTGATTAATAATTGTTCCATATAGGTTCCAATAACCCATACCAGAGGACCACACACAAACAGACGTTTATTAATACTATCGGTTACACCTGTGTTTGACAAATTAAAAGCCAGAGTCTTAACACGGAAAATCCAAAAATCAATATGACAGAATGAGATTGATTAGATTTTTTACATTTCCATCCTTAATCACCTATATCTTCTACCACAATGGTTCAGTGGGCGTGTGTGTGTGTGTGTGTGTGTGTGGCATGTACAGTATGCATAAAATACCACATTGCTTATGAGCACATTATCTAATGTTTCCAAAAATGCTTTTTATAATTGAGGCTCTGTTGTGTAAAATGCCTTCCAGCCAGGAAGGAGAATAGAGAATAATAATAAGCCAAGAAGGCAGAGATTATAAAGAAGATTTCTGAATAATGTTAATGTTTGCTACAATTGTAGATTGCATGTATTAAGGTGCCTCCACTAAACAATGACATTTTCCATGAAAGTCTTTCAGCAATCTTACAAGACAAAAAAATCCCAATTTCCCCCACTCATTAGAAGTCAAAATGTGACTATCCTAAGTGTCTAAAACCAACAGTTCAGAGTTTTAAGCCATGTGCACTTAAATGTCTTCCACTGTGCTCCCTGCTGAAATGTCTGAGAAGAAGGCATGTCATTAACCAGAGAACAACACCCAACAAACATAAGCACTGACTGGAAAAACACACATCTATCCCCAGGAATCAATTAGCCACAACAAATTAAAACTCAAATGCCAAAAGGGTAATTTGTTGAGTCAGAGACAGTGAGGGAGATGGAGGGAGGATGGGACAAATGCAGCAAGGTGGGGTGATGTGGGGTTTCCAATCATTTTATCAACAAATTTAAAGAACCCTCGTGGAGAGATTGTGTTTGTGTGAGTTTGTTTATTTGTGCATAAGTGTAGTCCAGTTTTGCCTGGATGGAGAGGCTTGCTAGTTTCAGTGTACTGAGAAAATATCCCACCTGTGTCTATGCCCAAACTACAATAACCACTTGATTGTTAAGGGCCACTACAGCATCAAAATGCCCTTTTTGCCATTGCAATCATCCTGTGTGGCAGTAAATTGATGCGAAATCTGAATTTGTTTAACTATGACACAGCTGTAACACCAGTGGAGGCCTCTTTTTGGGTGGCTGCGGCCCTCTTGCAGTCTCCAGTGTGTGTATGTGTGTGTGTTTGTGTGTCAGTGTGCACTCCTCACCATGGTGTTGAAACTGAGCTGTTTGGGCAGGATGTTGCTGCAGGACAGGCAGTCTGCCTGGCAGTCACTCTGTCCAGGATCACACAGACAGAGCAGCAGCAGAGCCACCACAGTCTTCATGGTCCCACCGTCTGCTGCACAACACAGGACAGAGCAAATGTAGCATTTGAATGCAACAGTTTGCTAACATCATGCAAATTCTCTTTTCTTCCAACAGTGCAGTAATATTTGCCTGTTTATGTCAGTATGTTAGGACAGCACTTTATTTATAGGTTTTCAACTTTAAATTCAGTAATGTGTCAACTTCTATTCAATGCCTTGACTGATTGCTGTATAAAAACTTAAAATGTGTACAGTTTGTTACACAATTTACAATTTTACAATTATGAAAATGATAGTTCTGTATGAATGTACAGATTTTATGGGAATAGTTCAACATTTTTGTAAATATGCTGTTGGACCCACCAGCTTCAGTTAGTTTAGCACAAAGACTGGAGACTGGTAATAAAATCCACCTACAGGCACCTCTAAAGCTCACTAATTAACACATTGTATCTTGGTTGTTTAATCTGTACAAAAACCTTAGCATTGAAACAACAATTTGATATTTTACAGGGGATATGTGCTGGACTATTTCTTCTTTCCTACAATCTCTACAAAATGTTGAACTTCTTTTAAGACTCTTTCTAGACCTGTTAGCTCCCACCGATGAAAAAACATGGCTGACTCAAAAGTAAAGTACATTGTGGTTTGCATTTTTTCTTGATACAGTATTACACCTAATTTCGAGTGAGGACTTTTGTCTTTTGACACACAAAAGTAGTAAGAACTGTTAACTTGTTTAACATTAGTCAAGGATACGTATGTTTAGAGCTAGCTTAGCACAAAGACTGGAAGCAGGAGGAAAGGGTTAGTCTCGACTGAAAGATGAAAAATATGCATTTCAACAGCTCTGAATTTTATACATGTTGTATTTTCTTAGCTAGCAAGCCACCAATACATCCAAGAATCACCTTGAGAAAGTGTAGGAAGCAGATAACTTCACTATGAGGGCAGGACTTCTAAGATGCTACATGGTTATTGGGCACAGCTGTTGCTGGCCAATAACAAGCACTCTTAATCTGTTCGTTAAGCCACAGTATCAGGCTGCTCATTGTTAGAGAGCAAACACACCCAAGAGCAACCATAAACTTCTCATCGTACTTCAGGTAAGGAAGCAAACAAGCTCATCTCTCAAAATGTTGGAAAATATCTTAAAAGTCTGTAACAGACACACAACCGCTGGTCAACTACTAGTCAGTGAATTATGTAACAACAGACAAAGACCCAAAGGATGATAGTGCATAGCCAATCATGTTTTATATTAGCATTAACAGTAAAAATAGCGTTTAAAGTCCACATCATCTGCTACTGTGAACTGAAGGTCACATTAAATTATCATTATGTTATTACAAGAACTTTGCCCAGTCACTCATTAAAATGCCATGTGCCAGGTGAATGATCTGCATTTACAGGCTTGTAGACTTCTGACACTATAATGAGAACTGGAGGGACATGACAGACGATAGACCTCTTTCACACGAGACATTTTGACTTGTCATGAACTGGAAAAGGACAGATGGAACTGGGAACATTAAAAATGGCTTAATTCAATTCAAGTGTCCATGTAAGCTATACTGGTGAACCATCATGCACTATACCAGGATCCTACATTTGGAAAAACTAAATATGGAGAATGACTTAGAGAATGTAAAAGGAGAGAAAGAAAATTGTTTGACCTTATTCTGGGAGGAACAGCCCAGTCTGAGGAGTCTGACGTCAGAAACACAACCAGTTTTCATCTCATTAAACAAACTCGTTAACTCCTTTAATTGATGCCTCAATTAATGCCTCTGGCAACAAACTGAATCATTGTTTGTGGCTGGCGGATCACACACACACACACACACACACACACACACACAAGCAAGCACATTCACTCAAACTCACATGCACAAAACATACACAGCATTCAGACATTCATACACACAGACCTACACAGAACACACACACACACACACACACACACACACACACATACAAATACACACATTCACACATGCCTAATGTACACATTGTGTATGCCCACACTGGTAGACACACTCACTTTCACACACACAACACTACACTGCTGTTTAAGCTGTAGGTTGTCATTATCTATCAAACTGACAGCAAGTAATACTAATTTATCTTCAATCAAACACTATTTTATAAAGTCTTAGAAAATGTGTAATTTATTCAGAGTAATTAAAAACTGATAAAAGTGTAATTGTACAACAGTTCGTTCCAGTCTCTAACTACCCATAAAACAGCAACTCTGCGAAATTAATCACTCTAGTGTGCAAACAATAAAAGTGCATGTCAAGTCTTATCAATTTTTTTGGTATAGTAGGAAAGAGTGTTTGTCAGTGAAGGACAAAAGAGCAGAGAAGCCATTTAGGCAGGAATATTGTAGGTCAGTTAAGGGCGGGACGAGATTGGCAGACGGCAGTGGATTTAGACAAACAGCTTGGGTGTGTTCATTTGTCTAAAATGCATCTCATTCTCCAACAATTAGATGCCATCATTAAGGATAACACATGATTTTCTACTGAGGATGCATGCATATGTGGGTGTGTCATGTATCCTTAATTTAGAAACAAGTGAAGGGAATTTAAATTCTTACAAACCCACCTTCATACTATTAAACCATTATGTTATTCTAACAAGACTCATGCTGTGTTCATGTCATATCGGAGTTGTTGTAATTATGAGATTCGGACTCGAAAACAGGGTTCATATGAACATCCAAGTCATAGTTACAACCAGGAAACTCAGATCCTGAAAGCTGCTATATATCCGACTTGGTGCTTCATAATACAGAAGTGCCTAAAAGTTAAGCAAATGGGATGCCTCACGTCAGCCAAAGTCTGTCGTTCATGGAGATAAACACACATTTACCGGATTTGGTGTTAAATTATCAATACACAGTTTTCAACCCTCACTTCGCCAACACTGTAATCATAACCGTCATCAGTTGTCCTGTGACGTAAATGCTAAAAATAAATATCTTTTTCCGTCTCTACCATCCATCCCATATGATGTGAAAACTGGAAAAGAGTCACCATCCGCTAGCCGCTAGCCACTAGCGTGGCTAAAAAATACCAAGTTTAGGTAAGTGTCACATTAAATGTTTATAAGCTCTTCTGAGGATGATGTTTTTTTATCATAATCTTAACTATGAAAAATGAATAAACATGAGCCAAAGAATACATTTTGACAGCTGTCATCTGAGGTTTAGAGAGGATCCCAGTTCTATGCTTGAAGGTACGGAGTAGTCAACTTCTTAAAGGACAACTCCACCTGTGTTCCCTTCTGGGTTTTTCAAATTGAAACGCCCACTCAGCCGTTAGCTGAATGTCGCAGAACTGAGTCTGAGTTTGTGAGATGTTTATAAAGTAGACGGACAGACAGTTGCTGAGTGCCAGGAGCTCTGGAGGAGAGAGCTGGGAGCAGAGCCGGAGCTTCAGACGAATAACACCCACGAGTCACACCGGACTCTGCTCTGATCCAGAGCTGTTTACTGGTGGGAGGAGTTTATTTTTTAAACTTTGAGCAGTAGCAACAGTGGGTGCTTAGTCTGTCTCTGTGGCTGCTAGCTAGGCGGGTTTATACGTAGCAACATCATCATGCATATGGAACACTAATGTTTAGCTACCGAATGACATGAAAACCTGAAAAACTCAAAAAAATAACGGACCCGCCCTTTAATTTTCTTTTGTATTTTGAAAATACATTTGTATCTGACTTCATATTATAGCATCATTGAATGAATGCAGTGACTCAAGTCTCACTCAGGATTGTACAGATTAGATTCTGTATGTGCACATGCAGACATTCACACACAGATACACAGTCCCTTCAATGTCTTTTGTTGTCTGTAAGGCACTTTGTGTTGTTAATAGCACTGTAAAAATTGTGCTTCACTTCACAAATGACTGATCCTTTCTGTGGTCTTATACTAACGTCTGCCAGGTTCTCTTGAGAGCCCTTAAAACCCAATTACTCTGCTTTTAATTAACTGATTAACCACTAAATAAACCAGTTAATTAAGTCATTACTGTCTGGTGCTGTACTGGGGCGCTGCTGATGGAGGTCTTACAGTGCAGTCAATGATGAATCAGACCATCTTTCATATGAAAGGAAAACCCCTGTCCACAGAGATTCTTCTATAACAGCAGAATCTTAATAGTATCTTTCATCCAGACACAACCTCTTATGAGTTAACATGTGAGTTCACGAGCAGATGTTGTGCCATTTGACTTGTTCTGCCACCTGAAAAACATCTAATTCAAGTTGCAATTCAAGGTTAGCAAAGGAGCAGTGAACACTGAAAAGCTTTAGTACGAGGTGACAGCCATGTTCTGTAAAAGTGTGGATAACTAAGTCCAGCAAGTTGTTGCCTGGTTAAATGGAAAAAAGCACTAAACATCACGACCATCGTCAAGTTGTTGATTAAAAAGCACATCCAGTCAACCATGAATGAGAAATGTCCAACAGTAAGCTCTGCTCGTCATCCAGTAACACACAACTCAGAAATTATCAAACTACCTCACACTGTTATCAACTGTTTCAATTATTTTTCTTCATTATTGCCCTTTTCTCATCAAGAATAGGAAGTTTAAAATAAATTACTTCCAGCCCGAAGAGCAACTTAAAGCCGGATTATTCACGCGTGGTTGAGCGGAGCAGCAGTGTGCCTAGGTCTTGGAGTTTGCCTTTATTTTTAAAAGCTGAACTGCAGATGATTCTGTAACTTAAATGTAATAAGCACAATATTGTCATATTCAGCGCAGTACACCATGTACCTCAGCTGTAACTCCTCACTGCGTGGGTGGTTTCTTTATGATACCAGACAATTGAACACGCTGTAGTTCCAAGAACAGTGAAAAAAAACAAAAAAATAGGAACTGCATTTTTTTAATGCAAATTATGAAGATCACATCTTGAGGTCTTAGTGTAGTTTACCTTCCTCTAATTTGAATCCAAGTTTACGGTGTTTGCATCAAATTATAAGACAGGGTCTCTCACTAAAACTAAACAAGCTAAAAGTGCAATGTAGTTTAAACCCTGTCCATAATGTTTGAATATTAAAATAAACCTTGATGCATCAGATAATCAAGATGATGAAAAAAATAACTTTAGTTTCATACTGAATGTGCATACCTAGAGTTCAAAGTTTTTAATGATTTAGAGATTTCTGTGCTAAAACAAACCTGCAGCTTTAAATATGATAGGTTCAAATTAAATTTAAGAACAATGGCTTCCAACCCATAAAGGAGAGAGAACCAGGATATTAAAGAAATCAAATCAAACATTGAATAATTAGAGTGTATTCACTGTGTTGGCTTTGTTGGTTGATGAGTCAGTTTGACAGGTAATTAAATGTTATTTAGTCTTCAGCCTGGAGCCAGATTGCAGACTACTTTATCTGTCAGAAAAGTCACTTTGATTGACAACTTGTCTCTGGCCCACTCAGAATACATTGTTCTCTTTGTTTCAATATTGATAGCTAACTGGCAAAATGGCAGAGTGGTCATTGACTTGACACATTTCAAGACAGTAAATCTATATTACCGGTTTGATCTATATTATCAGTTTGACTAAAAGTATCAAATCCATAAATGAATCGTCTCTGTCACTACCTACGTAAAATATCTACATGGCTGTCGTTACTGCTCACCTTCTTCTAAGACTAACACTTAGTCTGCATCTTTAAGTCTCATTCTCACCCACTCATGCTCTTTCTCTCCCCTCTCTCTGTCTACTCTTCATCACGCTCACTCTTTGTCTTTCACTCATATAGAACAAGACAAAAACTACTGCTGCTACTACTACAGTTACTACTACCAGAGTTCACAAGGACACAAAGACTACACTAAATCAACTAAATTCTTGAACTAACTTTTTAATGCTTTTATTAGATAAGCAATAGTTCTCCAGTCAGATTCCAACCAGGAACATTGAACTTCATGGTCATAAATGGTGGAAAGTAACTAAGTATATTTACTGAACTTAAAGGTGCAGTGTGTAGAATTTAGTGGCATCTAATTGAACGCAGTAATGGACTTGGCAGTAATGGAATATAATATTCTTAAGTGTGTTTTCATTAGTGTATAATCACCTGAAAATAAGAATCATTGTGTTTTCGTTAGCTTAGAATGACCCCTGGAGGGATTTTTGCGTTTTTCGCAAGTTTCGCGGCCACCATAGGTTCTCCTGCACACTTGGAAGGGGGGGGGGGGGGGGGGTATAAAATATGACAGATTCTTAAATATTAAATCAGTGGTACCAAAAGCAGTATTGGGGTTTCATGACATGTTTCTGATGTCAGATAGCAGTTCCACCAAAAAGAGATTTTTCTCTCTAAACCTCTCAGATGGTTTTGTTAACAAATCCTACTCACACACTGTTACATTTATTAATATATAAATATTAATAATCTAATTATGTAATATACAATAATATACAATAATATATAATTTTTCTGTAGACTGAGTCCTTTTACTTTTGATACTTAAAGTACAATTTGTATCACATTTGTACCACAATCATCTAAATTCTATTTGGTGAACAAGACAAATAGATTCAGTTTTAACAGTGCTTATTTCACTTGTTATCAGTGTAAATCAACTTGTTTTGAGAATTGCCTCGATACTAGAGCACCATCTGCCTCATTTCTTTCCATCATCTAATATCTTTATAATTTTTTCTGTCTGGACTGATTATGAGTGACTGATTGATTTATTGCATGGATTCATTGTAAGAGACGATCAAAAATATTCCTATGCAGTAATAGTACATCTGTAAGAACATGATTTCTTATGATTGTGGTTTTTTTTCCTCCATAGGTGGTCAGAGGTCATGCCAACTCACAGATGCTCACAGATGAGTCCACAGAGTGGGCGTTTTGACATATCTCCAGCCAGGAGAAATCTTCAGCAGAAACCTTTAGTGCTTTTACAGGATGTTGCCTGTCTGACTGTGGTGTGATGTGGCAGTGGATTGCATGCTGAAGCCATTACAGGCAGACACGCTAAGCCAAATCAATTTCCTTTCTCAGTGTATCTAATCACTTAAGGTTGATAAATGATCAGGAGATGTGCTCACACACTTACGCAGGGGTCATATAAGACTCATTTCATATTAATTTTCATATCAATTTTTTGTTTATGTTTTGAGATGAGGTGTTGCACTCGTCAGTTTTTACTTTTCTATCCCATCTGTGCAAATTGGATGTTTTGTTTGTTTATCTTGTTTTTCCTCTTTGTATTTCTATCTTACTGTGCAGCTAAACCAAATTAAACTCATGGCATTGGGACATTTTTAAAAAGCTTTGATACTAATTTTTTTGAGAAAAAAAGAAAAAATTGTGTGAATGAATAAAAATAAATTACATCGACATATTATAGCGTAATATAGTGTGGGCTATAATTTATGGTAACGCTGTATAATAAGAATTTATGCTAATGCTAACAGTCCGGTAGTACCTTAGGAACTGTGATCATGTTCTGCCATAACACCCTTGCATAAAACGACTTTAAAACAGTTACATTTTTCTAGATTTTACAGATGTTCTGTACAGGCATTTTACAACATAACATCTCAATAAAACCTTTATGTTATAGAGAAATTACCTCTGTTAGGACAAAAATATTGGTCTGAATAAAGAGCGCCAAAGTAACTTACCAGTTCCTGGTTAGCTTTTCTTCTATTAGCTTTGGGTTCTCAAAGTTCTCCATAAATCATTTATATTTGCTGTTTTTTCTGGAAATCTCAAATATGATACTGGGGTCTTCTATCCGTATAAGATCAATGGGTATCTATGGTACTCAAAAAAAAAGAAAACATCCTTGTCATTTAACCAACATACAATAATGATTGTTAGCATAATTTTGTTAGCATTCATATGCGTCTTAGCCACTGAAGCCCTTTAAACCTCATCAAAGATGACATTGTGGAATATAACTGTCAAACTAAGGATATTATAAGAACAGGATGCTGAACTCCAAGATGACACACACTCACTTAATTAAAAGTTTCTCACCAAGTGCATTTACCAAAACGTTCAGTCTCTTCCTGTTTTACCCCTGAGTTGTGCAGTGCACTGCACATCACTTTACTGAACTCACATAAAAGGAGAAATAGAAAAAGTAGTCACATCATTAAAAAAGCCTAAATTATTTTATTTTACACTGTTATGTATTTGGAGCAATTCATCAACATGTGAGCACAGATATAAACAAACTGTGTATAGCTCCTTTTAAATTAGCTTAATCAGTTGCATTAGGGTTAACATTGGAATTTATTTAGCTGCAGCTGTCAGCAGTGGTGGCTTTGCAGTCATTTGCTGTGCTGACATGAGCAGTTGCTCATAATAGTTAGCTATTTAGCTTGCCGTGTCTGCCTGCCCCATACACTATAATGTCACACATATAAGAATTAGCTTTGCTAGACTCTGGAAAAGTCTTACAAACATTAAATCTTTTAAGTTTAAATTCATAATATAGTGAGCAATAATTAATTCATATTTCTCTTTTATTATGGTCACTTATGAGGAAAATTCTTATTTTTTTGTTACAGTACGATGGTTGACCACTATTGCCACAACTGGTACTCAATGTGCTGTATCCAGCAAAAGTCAAAAACAGGTAGTAGGTATATACATTTTATCTGACACCGACACTTATCACGACTTCCAGTATGGCCTCCAAATATTTAATTTCCTAGATTACTAAGATTACAAGGCACTCAATCAAGGAGGCTGATAAAAGGTTACAGCCTTTCTGCTCTGATACTTTTCCTGACCATCAACCAATCGAGTAATCAGCAACAGAAAAACAATCATGTATCGCTGCCCCCAGAATTGAAATGAGCACAACTGCATCTGACAGGAGTCAGTTCTCCTTTGAAACAGAGAGAAAAAGAGGAGCACACTGAGGGCAGCAAGAAGACATGAAGAAGTGCCTCCCAGCACAAAGCGATGGATAGGGACCCTGCTGTGTTAGGAACATTGTATCCTTGGATTAACTCCACGCATTCACAGTCAATTCAGCGCAGCCACCAGAGCTGTACACACCAGCACTATGCAGTGTGACCTTTGATCCAACACTCCTAATTCTCTAGCCTTTGAATGATAATAGTTTCCTGGGGTCAGGAAAGTTTATCCATAAAGCTAATGAGGTGTGCTGTGTTGTGGAGGAAAATGATATAAATACCAAGGAGGAGAGGAGATGGATTCAAAAAGGATTGGTAAGCCATGAGACTAGTAAGGCATGGACTGTGGAAATAGGGCTACAACTCAATGAAGTGTTCCTAATGTTTTGGTTAAGCTGAATAAATCTTGTCTGGTGAAGCAGTTTGCTTTTTGTGAGTAGAATTTATTTTTTCTTGCTTACTACTCTGTTTATTTTTATGTTTCCCAAACAAACTGCAGTCACTGTTGGATGACATGTAAAACACCTTACTTCCTTTTTGGTGGAGCTACATCATCAAGAAATTATTTTGATTTGCCATTGTGTTCAGGTGTTTTGCGTGCAGGTGGACAGAATTATAGTAATAGAGACAGGAGCAGGAGTGGTACCCTTTCCTCAAAACACAACGTCTTTTCACTCTGATGTTTTGTCAAGACTGCTGATGGTCTTCTTTGAGTCTGATTGTAAGACAGACAGAAGACCTTGCCCTTTATTTTCTCTGGCACCTGTACCAAAGTTGTGTAGATATTTGAAGTAATTTCTGTTTGAAATTCTATTATAGTACATGTCAGAATTTCATCTCTCTCTCCCATATGTCATCATCACTTCCTTTGGCCAGCTATCCACTGGAACACGATCAAATATCCTCACAAGACAATGACGCAGAACATCCATCACCAACAGTGGATGTTTTTCAGGGTGGTTTAAAAACCTAGCTAAGATCTAAAACATTTGTATCTTTTCAACCACTTCTCTAATTGAAATCAGCCACATATCAGAGCTTTCATTTCTGCTAAAAGTCAGACTACACTATATGAAGACATTATTTCTTTTTTTCCATCCAACCAACACAGAAATGCTACAACATAATTCAAAGCCAATCACAAATACATTTCACAGCTAACCCAAATCTAAGAGGCATAGGAATAGGAATGCTTTGACTATTTGGCCTTAGGTATGAGGAAGCTGTTTCTAATTTCTCTCAATCACTTAAAACTCACATTGTTTCAGCCCAAGCTCTCTCTGTAGATCTACACCAGCGTCTTTCTAAAGAAGCCTGAAGCTTCTGTTACTCATTTAATTAACCACATACATGCACTTACAAGTCAGTTATCATCAAAAGTTGTTGAAAGAGCCTTTTTGTAATAGCTTCCTTCAAATAATCCATTTTGAACAGTGCCTGCGCTGTTTATGGAGTTTCTTTCAAGGACAAATGAAAGGCAAGCCCCAGGCTAAATAAAAACACTATGTTAATCATTCAAAGTAAAAAAAAAAAAAATGCAAGACTTCATCTTAAAGTTTTTTATTATCAACAGAAACTTTTGCAGTTGGAAATCATGTACCCCTTAATGATGAGGTTAAAGGTATAAGTAAAATAATATTAGCTGAATTATTATAGTATATGTGCATAAGAGTCTGCAGTAGGGCCAGGTTTAATTTCCCAGCGGAACATAAAGAAAATCAATCTGAAACACTTACAGGTAATAAATAATATTTCATACTCTTTGTCATAGATCAACCTTCAAAAATATAGTTATTTTTCATAATGAATAATTTGTCAGTGGGCTTGCCATTCAAAAAAAAGTAATCAAAATATTGACTCAGTTACCTTCAGGCAAAAAAAAAAAAACCCAACTAAGAATAATCGTCTGATGAAGTGAGATTGGGAAAAACGACCCTGATTGACCAACGCGCCCTCACTTAAATTACCTGTCATTACTCTGTGTCATGCGCTACAATACAAACACAAATAGGGAACAGCTTTCTCCAAAGGCTCCTTTCATTCATGGAATCCACTAGAGCGCAGCAGTAAATCAGGCCTTAAGGATTAATGACTAATCAGGGCGAACAATTTATGACCTCTTTAGTAAATACCAACAGACTGACTAAACAAACTGCCCATGTAGTCCTCAGATGAAGCTGCCTTACCTCATTCTCCCTGGTGTGTGTGCTGCCTAATGCTTTTAAACACGTAGTATTTAACCTTGAGTAAGTAGTCATAGGACATAATAGTCTGTCGTTGCTCCTTTAGAAGTGATGTATGGATTCCATGAAACACAGAATCAGCGGTCTGATAACTAGAGTGACCTCAGACATTATCTCAACCATTTATCTACTTGTCTATCACTGAGGTCAACAATAAATTAAGCTTAAATTCTTTGATCAGCGTCATTACAAGCACTCAGCCATAAGGAGCTGAAGGGTCAGAAGGCCACAGCACAGGGAAAATAGATCCTACAGCAGTCATGGATGATGGAAGTGAAGAGAAGTGATGGAGACAAAGACTGATTGGGGAGAAAAAAGCGTTACTCTTAATAGGGATGAAAAACACTTGCCAACATGTCTGTAGTTTTCCTCTCCATAGACAGATCAATTGAAAATGACAGTGTTAACAGTGGTTTTCTGTCAAATTGATTCTGCCAAATTTAGATTTAATTGAAAGCGAATTTACATTCTGAATTATATTCATTTATTGGACTCTCTAAACCTGACTGAAGTAATAACTGAATGTCACAAAATTGTAATAATTTTGTGACATTTGATAAACACACTGACAGACAGGAAAGAAGAACAATGATGTATATGTTGTAGCTACATTAAAGACATTGCTACATCACCAACATTAGAAGCAACTAGTAAGGAGGTAAAATGACATAAAAATGTCTTTTATGTACAACATATACAGTATTGTTCTTCTGTCAATGTGTTTATCAAATGCCACAAAATTATTACCTTCAGTTATTAGTTCTAAAACCAAACAAAAAATTCTGTATCAAAGGTCAGAGGTCAAGCCATTTCTTCTCCTCCTCCTCCTCCTCCTCCTCCTCAGGATCTTACCTGTGTTTAGGTGAGATTGTGGGTGCCTAGTGGTCCCTCAGGTGCAGGTTGAGGTTGTCAGTGTACGTTTCCTTCCCTCAGTCTCAGCGTGGTTTTCTGGCTACGTGGAGGCTGAAGGCAGCCACTCTTATAGAGAACCACCCCTCCCCTTCAACCTCCTCCTCTGATTCTCTCCCTCTCTCCCTCCCTCTCTCTCTCTCTCTCTCTCTCTCTCTCTCTCTCTCTCTCTCTCTCTCTCTCTCTCTCTCTCTCTCTCTCTCTTTCAAAACTCCTTCTTTCATCACACAGAGGGAATGACAGGGAGGGGGGAATCAGAGAGAAGGAGGTAGGAGAAAGAGGAGAGCAAGGATAGGGAGGAATGGTGGGAGAGAAGGAGGATAAGATGAGAGAAGAGGGGGACAGAAGGAGTCGGGGGAGGCAAAGTACTTGAGGAAAAGAGGGAGGCACAGGAGAAGAATGAAAGTAGAAGGGGACAAAACAACGGAAAGAGAAGGAGATGGATGAAAGTAGGGGGGTAAGAAATGAGAGATGAACGGATGAAAGGGAAGACGGAGGACAAAAGAGGCATGAAGGAAGATATCTATCTATTGTTAATCTTTAAATGGTGGGGGTTATGTTTTGCTCCAAAATGGTGTTATTTGTCACATTTGCAGGGTGAGTTACATGATGAGAGCAACATGAATAAATTCAATTAAGGAAAAATGCAAAATATGAATAAAATACATAACTTAGAGACATAAAAGACATAATATAATAATGAGATAATAATAAGCAAAACAAACTTTTTAGTGAAGGGGGACTTTAATGTTAAGTATGAGTTCTACATTAATGTATTTGTTTCAGTAAATGTTACTGCATTTATACTTTTTTGTCAGATTCCCTATAGAAATCATTACAATATATATTATCTGCATTAACCTTATTATTATTATATACACAGTCTACCGTGATACCAGTGTTATTTTAATATTTCTTCCTCATTCTTTAAAACTGTCTGTTTTCAATTCTGAAATCACATGCTCTAAAAATAAAAGGCAAACATTAATAGGTAAAAATTGGCAAACAAGGCCACTAAGTCCTATTTTTCATTTCATTCACTTTTTCATTTCATTTTCCTGGTAATTATACAAGTAGTTATTACTCCCTATGTTAACATAGTGTTACCTCCATATAAAAACATAGAAAATGTTGTATTTAATGTGAAGTATTGTTTTGAGAAAGAGGTTGGAAGACATGTGGCTGTCACTCCTCCACCGTGTTGTGGGAGTGACAGTCAGATGTCCTCCAACCTCTCCTCAGGCAGTGGCAGGACTGTATTACTGTCATTCTGCTCATAAACAAAAATCAGCACGGGAAACAAAGAAACCATGACAGTTTGTCCAGCCTTCTTTATCAAGAGGATATGTCCTGTCTCTGCTCTGATTGCGGTTACTTTACTTTGACCATGCGCATGCCTTGTCTTGTCAGGATTTTCAACTTCCTGTAAATACTGGATCACATAGCCTTTAAAGGTAGAAAGGAATGATACCAATGAAGGCATAAATTCATACTTAATAGTACAATGAACAAAATGTCATGTTACAAGTCTACTAGCCACCCTTTTGATAATGGGATCTGAGCATAATGTCACTCTCAACTATAACAATTTGAATGTCAGAGGTCTTTAAAAAAACATTAAGTGAAATGATATACGTATGCTTAAATATAATATGATGTATCTAAATATATTGTATTGATAGACGTAGTGATTCTGCGTGTGGGGGTTGTATCGTACATGAAAGTTATATGTAATTTCAAAACTACTTCTCCCTATCTCTTCTAATTCTACAGTCTCTCTTGTGTTTTTGCACAATAAATCAGAAAGAAATAAAAGTGAATTATTCAGAGGGGGACACGGTCATTTTTACAGCAGCTGAAGCAACTTAAAATAGGTTTTGTCAAGTGGTCAATCCTCATGAGGATTCATCTCAACCTAGTGGGTTAGTTTACTATTTCTGGAGTATTTCCTGCCTCAGGTTGAGTGCATCATGTTTGGTTTCCTTAAGTCAACAGTGGTTTTGTGAGATGGGATCTAAAAACTGCAGGAGGGTCTGCCTCGAGTCTATGTACACATAAATACTCAGCAATAGTGCACACACAAGCTCTGCTTATCTAATAGACCAGCCAAGTGACAAGTTATTTGTATATATTGAGAGGAGCTTATGAACAATGAGATAGGTTCACATCTTCTAGGATCACATGTATGAAGGGTCACGCTGCAGGTAAAACCTCTTGTGAAGTGTAGTAAATTACTGCCACCAAACCAACAAACTGTTAGTCAGACAGCCAGGCACACAGACAGTAAAGACAGGACGCTAGAGGTCAATAGGCCATTATTGTGTTTGTGTCTTCTAGCCAGTGCTTCATTAATAGATAGCCATCAGACGAGAGACAGCAGCTCAGTCAAGTAATCCAAGAGATTGTCGCATAATGAAGACGTCACAGTTTAGTTTACTGGCTGCATTTACTCTAAGTCAAGTCCAGTAAATTCACAAAGCATGCCATAATATTTCACACATTTCAAGATCTTTACAAACATTAGCAAAATGTCAGAAGCATTGAAACTGTTGAAAGTCAAAATATGAAAAGTACAAATTTAGGGTTCAACTTCTTTTTTGTATCATCACAACTCTGGGGTTACAGGAATATTTTCACCACCTACTGTCTGGATGCTGTGTTCCCTGACTCTTGATTTTCTTACTATTCATCACTCCTAGGGTTGAGAACCTTAGAGCTCTTGAATTAGAGCTACATCTAAACATTCTGAAAGGAAATGAAGTTGTTCATGCAGCGCAGCCATGTGAATTGTTAGTTTAAGGACATGACTTTACTGCAAAGACTATGTTTTTTAGGGCCTTGTCATTACCTGCTTAATTACTTTCTGAAGTAATCGCAGTGAAGTGAATGATAAATTTTCCCCTGTTGGTCTTTTAAAGAAAATGTTGAATGGTGTTATAATTAACACTGATGGACAGTGGCGGTAGCTTAGTTGTCAGAAATGAGCTAAAAGGAATTAAACAACTTGACTCAACTCAAGTCAGCCCATCTCAGCTCAGATCAAATAATACGGAATCAACTCACACACAAATCAAATTAAGAGTCCAGATAATACATCATAATGAGAGCAGAGACGGGGTCATCAGATGCATATCTCTTTCAGTCAAAGTTACGTTCTCCTCCATCTCCAGAGACCAAACTAAATAGAGGAAATAAACCTCAGTCACCCTCACAGTAACAATGGTCTACAATGATGACTTATTTGTCTTGCCTCATTGGGTGCCCACCCCTGATTACACATTATGGTGTTTTGGCAATCTGAAAAGAGACACAAAATGCTAAATGAGCAATTAGGTTGTTTTGTGGAGCTGACTGCAGTTAGTTGATCACTAATTAAACCAAACAACACCATGAGACAAGAAATGTTGGCTTTCTACAAAGGTATCACAAAGGAAGGAGATTTAAAGAAATGTAAAACACAATCTGCTTTAGTAACTGAGGTTGAGAAACAATGAGAGACATCACTGTGTCTCATCTCAGTGTCTAATCCATGAAGCAGATTTTCCTCCACCGAATGAATCAATGTCATTAATTAAATACTCGTTAAGACTTTTCCTGTGGGAAATGGCTGATAGCTAAACAGTAAATTAGACAGAACCACAACAGATGCTAATTTTAGCCTTCTTCAGAACAACCAGAAGAAGAAAACAATATAATTCAAAGCACCACTGTGATTTACATTTGAGCAAGTGCAGCCAAAGTTTATACACAGACAGTATGTCTTGCTGTTTAAATTGCTTGCAAAATTATGTCTACAGTCCATCTCCTCTTTTAAGCCAAGTGGCATTTCTCTTACTTTACCAAATTGACTTACCAAATGTCCACTTGCCTAGCATTTAATGGCTGGATATACCTAAAATAGGGACGTCAATGGTTAACCATTACTTTTTAAACGCTGAGAATATTTTTGACCACTTGCGTATTTTTTTAGTAATGTTAGTGTTTAGTTCCTTTAATTTTATTTAATAAACATAATTGTTCTGAAACTCTGAAAACTTGTCTCTGTTGTCTCCTTCATGCTGTATGATGTGACGTAGTTGGCAGGATTGAGGGTTGAAAAGTAGAGACAGTTTCGAAGTTCTATTCATATTATATATATATACATATGGTGGGAGGTTCTAACAGATGGTTAATTTTTTTTACAACTGTTATTTTAGTAGTTTGTGAAGGCAAAACAGCAGTTGGCTGAGGAAGGAGTTTGCTACATGGCTGGGTCCTCTGCCATTGCTCACTCATCACATTCTGGCTTGACTCATCTGTGTCCAGCCTTCCATTGCAGATATGAACTCAGAGTTCCAAGAACTGTGGGACCCAGTGACACAGCTAAGGGCAGAAAATCAGCAACTCCAGGAGCAGCCAACCAGGTCCCTGGCACCTCTACAGAGAGCGATTCTTTGTCTGGCTCTCTAAGGCTGCCTAAACCTGTAAGACATGAACCTGAAGAAGGTGTCCCTTTTTTCAGGGTTGGTATCAGTGAATGGATTGGTGAAGTTCGTGCCAGTATCCCAGCAAGACATCTCACCCCTATTGACCAAGCATAATTTATTTATGATCACTTGGATGGAGAAGCAAAGAATGAAATTAGGTACAGCCCCAGAGCTGGTAGGGAGAATCCTGAATGCATCCTGAATATCTTCCAAGAACTTTATGCATGTCATCAATCCTATGTTGCTTTGCAGGAAGATTTCTTGTCTAGAAGGCAATTTGAATGAGAGTCACTACAAGAGTATTCCCATGCATTATTTGGTCTTATGGAGAAAATAGTTAAGAACACCCCCAGTGGTGTACCCAATTCTGCTACTTTACTCAGAGACCAATTTGTCTAGAATCTCTCTTTGCTATGCAGCATTACCACATTCCTGAAAACTCTCTGTAACCCCAAAGGACAGTGAGTTAGCACAGTTAAAGGAAATGATGGGCAAAAAAAAAACAACAGAATAGTCAGCTTGCAGACTGCATTAAGGGGCCTCAGAATCCTCCTACGAGATTTCTACTAATTCTACTCATCAACCACTGTGCCATCACTGTCATCAGTCAGACCATTTTGCTAACCAGTGTGTCAACAATAGAGTTTCTTCTCAGGCCCAGTCTCCTGCAAAGAGGGAGGCTACCCCGCCGCCAATATTCAGTACCAAAGCCCACTCCTACAGGCAGTGCAACACCACAGAAGGGGAGCCTCATAGTTCAGACACTACAGGTCAGTTAAATCAAGATGTGGTTTCTCAGTTAGTTCGGCCCTGTCCTGAGGTAACTGTTAGAATGGGGAGTGTAGCAGTACCATGCCTCATTGATACAAGGTCAGTGGTTTCTACCATTACAGAGGCCTTTTTCAATCAGAACTTTAGGGAGAAATTCCAACCCTCCCCTTCACAATAGGGGATTCTGATAGTCAAAGATTCTCCCAGTTCCCTCCTTGTTCCCAAAGCCCCAGGTGTACTCAGTATGAATGTCATAGGGAGTTGTCTCTAGAGTTTGGACCTACTCTGTTTGAGAACCCCCAGATCCAACAAGCCCTTGATGTGTAGAAGCAAGCCCTGCAATATTGCCAGCGTGTACAAATTCAGAGCACGATCCCCAGAACCAGTGTAGTTAAGTAAGGGGTAGACATCCTATTTGCATCCCAGAGGTTAAAGTTGTAGCTGCTACCTGTACCCAGCAATTGGTGGGCCACACCAGTTACACCCTCTTTGAACCTTTAACTCGCACAGATTCTTTACTGGTTTCCCCAGCCCTGGTTCAGGTCTGCCGAGGCACTGTATATATCCCTATAGTTAATGTAGGGACAACCAGTGTCACACTCCCTTCTTGCTGTATCCTTGGGCTTCTCAGTCAGGATTAGGTCATGAGTTTATCCCATAGGGTTACAGAAGTGGGCAGTCTTGGGACAGAGGTAACCAGGTTAGCCAAGTTCAGAAACTGATTCAGTCTGTTGGTTTGTCCAACAAAGCAGAGTCAAGTCTTTGTTGATCAAACACAAGTCAGTTTTTTCAGCACATGATGGGGATTTGTGGTGCACCAACCTAATTGAACATGAAGTTCCCCTATTAGATGATGTCCTTGTACACCAGTGCTACAGGTGAATCCCACCTTCTGATTAGGATGCTGTTAAGTCTCACATTAATCAGCTGCCTCTCCCATAGTCCTATTCAAGAAGGACGGTATCCTCTGCCTTTGTATAGACTACCATCAACTCAATGGAAAGACCATGTGCAATGCCTTTCCTCTGACTCACATTGAAGAGTCACTGGATACACTCTCTGGAGCCAGGTGGTTCTCCATAATGGACTTAGCTAGTGGCTACAACCAGGTACCTGTAGCAGAAAAGGACAAAATGAAAACAGCCTTCTGTGCCCCCTTTGGCCTCTTTGAGTTTAAAAGAATGCCTTCTGGCCTTTGCAATGCCCCTAGTACATTTCAGAGGTTAATGGAACAAATATTCGGGGCCCAGCATTTCCAGACTTTGCTTCTGTATCTTGATGATGTAATTGTCTTCTTCTTCTCTGTAGAGCAGCACTTAGAGCACCTGTATGCAGTCTTGAGTAGGTTGCTGCTGTACATGTTCCTATGGGCCACCTGATGGCTGATAGACCTAACCAAGCTAGCTATTGACTTCACTTTTCTGGCACAGAATGGACAAGAACAAGTACTAAATATAGCCACAAGCAGCAATTGGCGGGTTCAAACCTTTTGCGCTCAGCAGAAGGAAGCAGCTTAATCAGCAAAATTGAAGCCGCAAGCAGCAACGAGAGGGTTTCACTCCAATCACACACTTGTTTCATCACAACTATACCACCACTGTAATGACAGCTTTGCTAGAGAGGGCAACCATTAAAGTTCCCCTCCCCTAAAAAATGCGTTTTGCTTATTATTACTTTGGTTGGATTTTTGAGCTTCACTGTGCAGAGTTTGACACTACAAGGCTGTTTTCACATTCATCTACTGAAAGTGGAAAATGATTTGTGACATCACAACTAGTTTAGAGCCAATCATGATTCAATATGCAACTTGTGTAATGTGGAAACTTGAAGCCTCCAGAGCACATACACTGAGAATGGACTTTCCAGTTAAGAAGGAGACATCTTGTGTCCAGCTGTTAAACTTTTAAACTAAAAAATATTTGCAAATATTTAGTTCTGACTACGCATTTTTCAATGAATGAGAGGGAGTAGTTTTATAATATTTTATTCCATACATACTTCATAGACATCTAGACTTAACAGATATTTTCAGTTGCTTCTGAAGTTACAATTACTTACTGACATAGGTGCTAAGATGGGGGTAGACTTGGCTATAGCCACACCATTACAACAGACTCCCCTTAGCCCTATGAAGAGATTGCCAGATTTTTGACATATAAAATCCTGTCTGCTTTCTGTTATTCAGTTGTTGTTTCTCACATTCTCTAGTCCTGTAGTGCCCCAAATCACATTACCAACCTTCAATGCACTGGTATCACCTGGGTGACACCATGTCACATGTGGTGTATTTACTAAGGTAAACTGATATACAGTTTGCCTCTTCGATATGCTAGTGGCAGTGTGATAAAAAATGTTTCATCAAATGACCTTGTTTAGATGCAGCCTGTCCTCACAAGAAAAATTACAGTATACGTCGAAAATTCTAACCTGACGTCCTGATGGTTCTGTCTAACAAACCATCCAAGTCGTCCTTGGAAACTGTTTGGAAAAGGGCAGGCACTTTAAAAAAATACTTGGCAGGAGATTGGAAGAACCATCGGCCTATCACACCTAAACCACGCCCATAGCTGCTAGTGGTTCTAGGACGCTGATTGGTCCGAACCAGTAGTGGTTCAACCACAAGAGCATAACTTGAAGCCTGACAAGATGGATTCTCACGTGATCTCATGATCTTGCAAATCCAGCTGCCTTGCAAGGTGACAAAAACTCAGCCAGCAAAAATTACCTATAGTTATCATCTAGTGGCCATAGTAATTATGATCCAAGGAAGTGACGCAGTTCAGATGATGTCAATATAAGGTGACAAATTTTCATTTTATGAGGCAGGTTGGGTGGATGGCTAGATATATAGATGGCAAAAAGTGAATTTAGCTGCAGTAGACTGCTGTTTGCCTCCCATATCCAATCACAAGAGTCATATTTCCAACTGTGAGTCTGGACAGTTTTTTTTTTTAAACATAACTTTGATTGTCGTGATGTTTGTCATGTTGCCTTGACAATGAAAGTGGTGTAACTTTAAAGAAGAAACTCAAACCCACACCACATTTCAAGTTATCATTTTAACCCCAACCATGATCTTTCCCTAACCCTAACCAAGTTTTTTTTGTGCCCAAACCTAACCAGACTTAAACCACAGCATTGTCACACCATAAAACATAATTACTTTTTACGATTACTGCCAATAGAGGTAGCATATTAGAGAACGCTCCTATGAGTCGTTCTGGAAATGCTCCTATGAGTCATTCTGGGGTGCAGGTACAATTGACCTATGTGGTCGTTTCATTATGAGGAAGTGTTGTTAGAGGAACCACAAACTAGTGCAAATGAGAAAGTTTTCCAAAGTTGACAAGTTGTCTGCATCTGCCTCTTTCAACTTGGATCCTACGCTATCTAACAGTTCTATCAGAGAGCTTTTTCACCTAAAAAAAACATTGTTAATGTGTAGTACTTTTGAATCATCAATAGTCTTTGTAGAAGGCATATGATACTTTAAATTAACTTTGAAATGCCGTATGTCTGCATCTAGCCTCATTTATTCATGTATTCAGTAGAAAGTCCACGGTACCATCCATAAATACTTAAGTTCCCAACTAACCCCAGCAAGAGAAACATGGCGCCATCTATGCTTACTGCTGCATGAGTATGGTTTCTGCTAATTATGTAGGTTATCCCGCTTTCCTCCTTTCTTCTTGCTGTATAGATCACTGAAGGTGTCAGGGTTTGCTAGATTTCTTGGTTTGGTCAAGTAACTAAGTTCTTGATTATTTCAAGGTTAAAATTAGCCATTGTCAATTCAGTATGCCACCTCCAATTCTCTATTCTATTTGTTGCTGCACCCAGCCCATTTCCCTCATTAAATTTCATCTAATCTTCATTCACTGCATACTAGTGAGGATGTCCCCACAGCAGCTGCACTTTGTGAAAGGACAACACAAAACAAATGCTGGAGGAATGGTAAAAACATATTACTTAAAGCACAGAGCACAGAATTAAAACAGACCTGAATCACTGGCTAGATTTACCCCTGTCTTAGATGGGCAGACCAAACTTGATAAAGATGAACACACTACCAAGGCTTCTCTATCCAATGCAAATGCCCCCTCTCGGTATTACAAAAAAAACAGTTTATCATACTGAAAAGTCTTTTCCTAGATACTTGTGGCATGGAAGGAAAGCAAGCGTGAAAATGAAAAACACTGCAACTTCCTATAGACAGAGGCCAAGTGACCAAGACAGAGACCAAGTCTTCTCTATTATAATTGGGCTTGCCATGCTCGAACAATTTATAATTGGATACATAATTTCTTAGAAGCCCAAAAAAAAAAAAACCCACATTGACTCCTGGTGCTGTCACCCACACTCCTTACTAAGTTATAGGTAATGTCTAACTCCCTACAGATAAAGAAAAATGTAATTGTTATCAGCACATTAAAAACATGGTATGATATTTCTGAATTGGCTGACCATGGAAATTTTATGTCTTTTCATCAGCTTCAGGTTAAATATGGAATATCATCCACATACTTTTTTGCATATTTGCAGATTAGACATTTTATATTCTCAACCTGCAAGTTTTCTAATTATAAGCATGTTAGGAGCCCTCTTGACAACTTTTTTCTTACTTTAAACTTTATTTCCCTTTTTTATCAGAAGCTGTAGTCCCTGGATCAATACAGCATTAATAAAATTACCAGTACATGCAAGAAGGACCTTGGAATCCAACCAAGCCAGGAAGAGTGGTCTAATGTATTCACATTGTCAGCTAAAATCTTTTCATGTAATCAGTTAAATGTAACCTGACACGCCAGATGGTTTGTTACACAGAACCATCTGAGAAGTTGTCCTTGGAAACTGTTTGGACAAGGGCAGGAACTTTCAAAAAATACTTGGCAGGTGATTGGATGAACCATCTGTCTGTCACCGTCTATTACCGTCTTACCTGGCGAGGCAAGGTTAAATGAGAGTCAGTACCAAATACTTCATACTTGGTCACAGCACACACCTCAGTTACTCAACAAATTTCGCCCCAACACCTCACATGTGCAAAAATTCGTGAGACAGAGGTGGGAACTTATTTTCACTTAATATGGCAATGTCCTGTGATTGCTCGTTTTTAAATATTTTGTAAAAAAAAAAAAAAAAAAAAAAACGGACAATTTTGATCTTAACCCCTCACAGTATATTCTCCTTATAAAACTAATGATGTGTATTGTTCGAGTGGATTAAAGACAAACCTCCAACAGTAACACAGTGATACAGAGAATTATACAAGGTTTTATCAATGGAAAGGCCTCTCTGCTTTCCTCAGGGATATCTCAGGGAATGAGATATATTCCTTAAAAATGTGGCAACCAGTCTTAGTTCATTTAACATATGAAATTTCAGTCCTACTACAGAGGGGTGGATTATCCTTCAAAGTGAATCCCATCTCATAAAAATTGAATTGAATCAAAATTCCCTTTTTTTTCTCTTTTTACAAATTTCAATTCTTTCTTGTCCTCTTTCTCTGGAAACTAGTGGCCTAATACTGGAATGCAGTAGATCTCTTTTTAGTATTATATTAGTCTTGTAATGTACAATATGTTGTTACATGGCTGTGATTCTTGATATGGGTGTTATATACATATATTACACAGAGCACCTGTGTGGTAGAATTTTAAATTCTTTTAATTTCTTGATCTTATTTTTGCAGTTTTTTGTATTTCTTTCATGCACTTTGTAACATCATTACCACTATTATTACTTATATCTCTACCAATGTATTGTTGTGTTTTCTCTTTTTCACTCTCTTCATCTGGTCCAGTCATGGAGAGGACAGAGGGAGGTTGCAGGTTTGTCGGACAGAGATAACAGGTCTTATCTTCTCCCTGCCAGACGCTGAGAGGCCTGATCCAATCAAGACCTGGTTAGAAGAATTCATCGACTTTTACACGCAAGCCTCAATAAAAAGTAGGTTTGGGGATAAACAAAGATGTTGATGCAGGGGTGGGGGGGTCTTTTTGTTAAATTCCATGTCATCTTGAAGGAGCATCACACTGATTTAAGTGGGGTTTTGGAAGAAGCAGGGTATTAGCATGCGTGGCGTCTAAACTGAGACAACACTAACTTGTGTTAGTGATTTGTGGAAGCATGTATGTCAAAATGGAAGACAAATTAGTTGAAGTTTTCCCTTAAATAACTGAGCTCACAACATCCATACATTGCATGACACACATTTCTAAACCAAATCAAGCGTCAGACAGGCAAAGTACATATGCGCTCAATATATCTAAGTGTTCAAGAAAGTGTCCAACTCTTCCAACTTTCCATCTCCACGCCGTGAGGTTGTTGTTGAGTTGCTGATGCGGGGGTGTTGCTAGCCACCAGACCTCGATGTGTGAAAATCTTTCTATGGACCAAATGTCACAGATGTGATTCATTCAGAAACCGTCAGACCATGTCATTTTCCTACCCACCAAGATGCCAAAAAGGTTACTGTGACTGCCCCTTCCTCTCTGCCGCAGACTGCTGCCATTTTTTCTCATCTAATTGAGCTGCTGTCTATTAAGGTTAATGGTCATCCTCCCGCCACTACCATCGTCATATCTGATGATGATTCACACGTATTTGTTCACCACAGAGACACTGTAGCTACTCTGTACATTATTTATAGTATACTGTTATAGAAACCAACATTCCCAGCAAAATAAATTCACTTTTTAATCTTTTGTGATCAGTAAATTTAGTCATATTTATTTTGGTACATAATATTTATAAAACTACCAGCATGAAAGCTAACTGGTGATTGATTTTTTTTTTTTTTACAGTATTTTATGTTTTACAGCAAATATGTAAAGATTTAAATGACCAGTGTGTAAGATTTAGGGGGATCAATTGGCAGAAATGGAATATAATATTCATAAGTATGTTTTAATTAGTGTATAATCATCTGAAAATAAGAATCGTTATGTTTTCATTTCCTTAGAATGAGCCCCTCATATCAATGTAGGGAGCGGGTCCTCTTCCAAAGAGCCCGCCATGTTGCACCACCATGTTTCTAAAGTAGCTCATAACAGAACAAAACAAACAATGGCTCTAGAGAGGGTCTTTTGCATTTTTCACGAGTTTTGCGGTCACCATAGGTTCTCCTACACACTTGGAAGGTCAGGGGGAGGGGTATTAAGTTGGTTGCAATCTGTAACCTCACCGCTAGATGCCACTAAATCCTACACACTGCACCTTTAAGCCTTGAAATTTGACTAGACTTTTTCACATATAGACACAGGAAAATTGACTTAATAAGAGTGATACTCTGAATTTAAAGGGTTTGGAGGGTTACTTTTTTATGTTATCATGCTCGACTAACTAGCAGACTTAATACTTTAAAGAGTTTAAGTCTAAAACAGGTAAGGTTTCCTCTATTCTGATGCCTGCTTTAATTAAAGAGCCAAACCTTAAATGTAAAGTAAAGTAAAGGTGCCATGACGGCGAAATATGTTTTTAAAATCTACCTTAACTCATAGATATTCAGCCTACATCTCGAGTTATCTATTGTTTTGTGATTTCCTTTAATACTTTTCACTTTGACTGCTTTTTGAAGAGTTTTTATCAATTTTATGTTCATATGACTTTTTGATTTTTTGACTTGATTTTTCTACTTCTTTAGGCCTTTTTTATAATAAATTTTAACTTATATTATTTTTTATATAATATGGTATGTCATTTATATTTTATTCGGTTATACCTCATCCTCAAATCCCTCTCTTGTAAAAGTGAAACATAGTTTAAAGTAAGAGCATTAAAACATGTAAACACTGCTTTGGTTATCCAAGTATGTTTTTCTATAGCAAGCATCCAAACCATCCAAGGCTTATGTTAGAACAAAATACTTTTTGATTTGATGTTTATTCGTAATTCTGTACTATAAAGGCTAAGCTACATGAACAATGCTGCTCCTCAATATTCACGTCTTCTACATGGATCAACTGGTTAGGATGTTTGCTTTGTACATGGGGCATCTTTAGCCTCATAGTTTAGTATTATATCATGTAAGTAGACATCCTATTGATATGAAGGATTCCAGAGACATGAAATGGTCAGGTGGAGTTTTTATCAATTTCACAGAGTTGTAGTAGCGTTAGCTTAACCTAGTTAGCTACAGCTAATAGAATCTACGTAGGTGCCAAATGAGAACAGAGAGCATGAGAAGTGTGGCAACAGTAACTAAGAAGCACAGGGCTTAGTGAGCAGTTAATTATGCAGCACAAATCAAATAGGAGCATGCATAGTTAGACATCTAAAACTGATTGACTTTTTTTTAAAAACATACAGAAATCGACACCTTTTCATGATCACCAGGTGTTACAGCAGCAGCTATCTGTGTTGCTGCTGTAACACCAAGTTTTACAGATTACAGTTATGTTTTAAAAATATTTTTTCCTCTCCCCTCAACAAGTCATCCAAATGAAATGGTCAAATATGTCTGTTTGTAGTTGTGCTCCAGTGACAAATGGAAGTGTTTCTGGATCTGATACTCCTATCACCTGGACATTATTACTTCTCTTTGCCTTCCAGATCTGTTACAAATCACTGTTGCACAAATAAAAGCATTTTCTGATCTAACACTGATATGGTCAAGGTGTTGTTAGATTTAGGGCACATTAATGACTTGGTTAGGGTTAAGAAAGGATTGTGGTTTTGGTTATAATAACTATGTGGTAAAGGTTAGAGAAATTGTGGTTTGGGTTAAAATTAGGGGATCTTCATTAAGTGACCTTTGTAAAATAATTAATGTTAGGGAAAGATCATGGTAATGGTTACAAAAAACAACATTGACCGTCAGTAGGAAACTGGAGGCAAAAAAACGGTCTTCTGTAAAGGTTTAATTCACTTTTGTTTGCTTCTGTGGGTCTATGTTCTGTCTTATACCAACAGACAAGGAATCTGCTAGAGCTCTTTATCACCGTTTTTGGTATTTGTTGAAATGACTGATGCTGTTGTTTTTCTTGGCAGGACAGTCTCTCTCCTCTCCTCTCTCCATATACAAATCTACATTTTTAAAAGTGCAATTTTTCATTATCACTAAGCATTGCTAATCATGATCAATTCCTCTGATCAGTCAATATCATCAGAGCAGGCATCACATAAGAGAAAGCCTCATCCTCGTGGCCCTGACTGATGCTTATGATGACAACAGGGTAGATCACAGCTAGTTTTTGTTGCTCTCTTTGCCATCACGTGCTTCATTTAACAGAAGAAGTTGAGGCTGGAGCCAATTAGGCTTTAATCCTGCCTCCACCATGATAGCTGATTTATCAGCCTCTAAAAGTCTCACCATGATGGCCACATCAGCTAGAAGTCATGAGCAAATGATTGAATAAATATATTCCTCCATCTCTGTCTTGTGGCAGCCCGTTGCATCCAAGAAGTTTAATGGTGACAGAGAGCCGAGATGGGGCTGTAAATTCGATGCAATACTCATAATTCATCAGCAGGGAGTCATCAGCTGGTCAATGTTGAAGGGCGTCAATAATCTAGCCATCAAGAGAGAGAGAGGAAGAAAACAAGATGAATAAAACAAGGAGGAGGATCAGACAGACAAAGGGAAGGAATTTTACTTGCACCTCAATTCCAAGACAAACAGCAGTGACACATCTGGGATTTTCTGCGTCAAATGGACTGATGTGCTCCCTCGCTTATCTGGAAGAGGATAGATCAGTGATGGAGCTGAAGGTCTCTATTAGTAGGCTGAGGTGGAGGTTTGGGGTGGCAGGTTGACCAGCAGCAGCGGTTCTCAGTCTGGGGGGTGACAACTCCAAGAGTCAATGGATGAAATGAACTAAACATTGTGAATATAAACATGATGTATTATATAGATTTAAATTAAAAAACTATTAAAAGACTTCAAAAAATCTTTGTAAATGTAAGTGGATGCAATGCTTTGTAAGTAAAAGTTAAGTAAAATTAAATAATTCTTCAGTATTTCTTAGAACAGTAAATCTGACAAAAAATGTAACTAATATTAACTTCTCCCATAAAATATGACTTTATTTCATAGCTCCCAGAGATAATAGAGGCACAGTGAATACAATTTGTGCTTTTTATTAATGTGAGCTATGTTTGTTAAATTCAATTCAATAAATCTTTATTGTCCCCGGAGGACAATTCTAGTGCAGCATAAAAAACATTCTGTGCCTACGAAAACAACAAAAACACTATCAGCAACAAGTAACAAGAAACATACTGTCCAGATGGCAAGAACAAAAACACAGTAAACAACAAGTAATAGCAAACATCAAGTTTACAAAGTGCAATACATAAAAAAGTGCAAGTAGTAGAATGTACAATGAACCACAATAAAATGTGGACTATAGTTCCTGGTTAATGGTAGCATTGCCTTAGGGATGAAGGAGCCTTGAGCTCTGGAGCTCCTGGGCTAGGAACCCTATACCTCCACCCAGAACGCAGAAGGTGGAACTCCTGGTGCAAAGTTTGAGATGGGTCAGCCAGGATGTAGGTGGCCTTTCTGACCAGGTGTCTGTTGTACAGAGCAGACAGACTGAGCTGGGACACCCCTGTGATCTTAGAGCACGTGTTCACCACTCTCTATAGCTTAGTCTTACTCCTCACCTTAAGATTCCCAAATCAGCAGATCAGGACAAAAGTTCAAATTGATTCAAAAAAGATCTAAAACAGAGTCATAACTGTTTTGTCCACATTAAAAGAGTTTTACTACCTCAGTTAAAACAGTCTTTGTTGTGCACTGGAGTGGATGGCGTTTCTGTTATCCTCCAATTGCAGTTTTTCGTCAATGATTGTACCCAGGTATTTGTAGGATAGAGTAGATTTTTTTCTAAAATCAATCAGCATGTCCATCATTTTGCTTGTGGTGATCTTTATGTAAGAGGCTTTACACCAGTCAATAAAACCATCTAAAACCTTCCCTTGTACAGACTCATTGTGTGAAGAGTGAACAACAGAATTGTCAGCGTATTTTACATACCTGTTCTCATACAGGCTCCTGCAGCTGACAGTGGAGGAAAGCAACTCATCGGACAGAATTCCGTTAACTCTCACTCTCTGGAGTCTGTTTGTTAAGAAGTCCAATATCCCTCCCACAAAGGAGGGGTCTAAGGTGAAATGGGATATGAGCTTCACTGCCATGATATGGGGTGGTAGGCTATTAAAAGCAGAGGAGAAGTCGACAAATAGGAGGCAAGCATGAGTTTCCCCTTGTTTGAGATGGCTGTAAAGGAGGTTAAGGTGAGTATAGCATACTCCATCCCCCTATTGCTCCTATAGGCGAATTGCGTTGGTTCCAATATGGCTTCTGTTTTGTGAATGATAACGGATTTGATGATTCTCTCAAAACGTTTCATCAGCTGGGACGTGAGAGCAACTGGTCTAAAGTCGTTTAGCTATATGGAAAACTCTTTTTTTGCAATGGGAATGACAGTAGCTTTTTTCCAGGGCATGGGTACCCTCTGTAAATTCAGAGAGGTCTGAAATAGGTGGTGTGTCTTGTTGCGAAGTTGAATGGCACAGGACTTTAGAATTCTACCACTAACACAATCAGGGCCAGAGCTTTTTCTGATGACCATTATTAGTGTTTAAAAAAGAAAGAAAAGAAATAAACAAACAAACAAATTAAACTAAATTTGTAGTAATTTTAGATTCCATAAGTGTATACCAGCATCAATTCTGTGCTCTGACAGTCCAAAATATGGAAGTATGATCCCTTAAAACAATCCTATCTCTACTTGCTACTGCCTCGTCACCAGTTATATAATGTGTCTGCTGGTTTTGATCAAGTCTACCAAAATGTGTTTTTTATGTGAGTTTCTGGTTTATTTTAGTATCATTTAGTATCAGACCCAAAAAGTTAAAATGATTATTAAGTTACAAGAAAAAGGCAAATAGTAGAAGAAATAATAATCAATCAAATTATGAACAAATTAATAAAATTTTTGTAGCTGAAATCTACTTTTTTTATCTAGTTAATCACCTTGTGACCCCTTGGAGGGGTCCAGACCTCAGGTTATTTAAGGATATAACTACGCAGGAGACATGTGACAAGTATGTTCGCAAAGGTGCATCGTACATCTAAAGGTCACCATAAGACTCAACAATAATTTTCAGATATGTGCATTTACAACTCCAGACAAAGCTCCAGAAAACAGGGACCGAACAGAGGAATAGATACAGCTGAAAAAATTAAAGCATCTCATCTTTATGTCTCCGCCAACGTAAAAATGAAGCTAAAGGCTTCTTTCCACACATCCTCACCATAAAGATATGAGGCAAGACTTGAGGGTATTGTGGTAGAGTTGTAGTGGATAAACTTTCAAGTTATGTTAATCAAATCCCATGTGTCACTATACTGGTTTAACCTCATTGGAGAGTGATAATGTCCTGATCCAGTCCTGATGTTGCCAACATGAGGGTCAGCAGCATCCTTCTTAGAGTTGGGGGAGGAGAGGATAGTTGAAAAGAGAGAATGCATTTCAGAAAAAGAGTCAGGAGCAGAACAGGAGGGGAACAATATGTGGAGGAGGATGGAATAGGTGAGTCTCTGACGGAGAGGGGCACTAATGGAGGTCAGAACCATTAGCTAAGAAATCTGGACCTAGACAGCAGGCCAAAGCATCAGGGACTCAGAGAGGCCTGACCCTCTGGTATGTGGGGTTTGTGGGTTTTTTTCTGCCAGAGGGTCAGTCCAAACTAAGATCAGAAAACAGACTCAAGGACAGCTGGATCAGCAAAACCGCAGAAATATTTAATCCAATACTTTTAAAACAGTAAATGGTTCATTGTCACACACCCATGCATAGACAAAAACACACATACACACACTCACTAGTCTGTTTTCATTCCTCTGGGCTTTATCTGAAAGAGGAAGTGATTGGTGTTCAGCAGAGCGGAGAACAGAAGCACTCTGTTATCTACCAGTGTTCCCCGGATGCTTCACTTCTGCCATCATGTCTCTGTCTCGCACACACACACAGACACACACACGCATACACACACAAAAACATTCACTGACTCAATCGTGCACAGCTCGTACAAGCACACATGCACCCGTGCGCGCACAAACACAGCAGCCTGAATTTGGTCTCAGTTTCAGTGTTTTTTGAGAAGCATTGCAACTAGTTGCAATTTGTTGCAATTTGTTGAGAAACTTAAATATAATCCTCAAATCAAATTTTCAGCCTCACAGCTTCACGTTTTTCACTGAATACTGTATAGTGACACAATCACTGTTGCACCAGGAGGGGACGCTTTGTATAACAACTGCTATACGGGAGTTGAAAATGGAGGAAAGAGACAAGAGGGAAGTGTGAAAAGAGAAATTACCAAACAACGAAAGTTTTGGGAGAATTTCAGTTTCAAAGTGTCACTAGGACATTTAGTGTTCCTGCTAGATCAGCTCCTTCCAAGGTACTGTGGTAGTGTAAGTGAAATTACTGTCTAGCAGTGTGCCAGTGGCATGTGATAGTACATCTGTCTTAAGAGACTATTTGCACCAAAGGTCATTAATCACATTACCAAAAAGATGAGATATATATTGTAAAAGACAAAGAATTTAATTTCACAGAAATGAACAGACAAAATTGCACTGCAATGTGCATCCCAGTGTCCCAAAGGAATCATGTTGTATCAGAGACTGGAGTTCATGTTCTGTCATAATTAGTATTGGCTTCTCTATCTTTTGGCTTTTTTTTTTTTTTTTTTTGCTGCAACATCAATTCACACCCTAACCTTAACCAAGTACACTAGTTTAGTTATAACTAGATTTTTGGCCACTTGGGGGCAGCATAAACAAGTTGTGAACACAACACTGACATATCACCAATATAGTGAATTTGTTAGCGAACAGTTGCTTATTTACACATCCAGCAGATATGGAGCAACATAATTATTCATTTGTCATGTATCTGGCCACCTGGGGAACAGCCACCTTGCTAATTGCGTTTGTTTGCCGTTTGGTGCTGAGCAGATAGTGTACAGTGAGTTTTTAAAGCCTTTTCTCTGGAAACAGCTGCCTGCTATGGGAGCAGTGAGAGTGAACCAAAACAGTAAAGCTGTAGGCCAGACAGCAAAACAATGAGCTGAAACTCACTATATAGCTCTGTAAAGCCGAGTGGAGCTGCAGAGTCTGGTGATAATAATCTGTAGGTTCATCACTACGAGCGACACCTCCCACATCACACTTTGTCATTTAACACATTGTTATTATAAAAATATTGGTTATAGCCACTTTTAAAAAGTACTAATGCCAGGTTGAAAAGCAGTGCTTCACTCTGGATGAAAGTTTCAAGTCTGTTGCACCTGTGGTCAGAAATGTTTGCTGTTGCATGTGTAACCAATGTCATAATACTACACTAACATTGGGAGACATAAAACTACTAGCGGTGAGCAAACACAAGATTTTCAGTTGGTATTAAGTTGCTCTTTATTGGAAAATAGACATTTAAAAATGTTGGCGGTGAAAGTTCAAAACTGTTGTCATTGAATGTGTAGAGTTGTTCAATATCAATATTCTGTCTGGTAATCGGATTGAACTGAAGATGTATGTGTAAGGGGAAGTTCATTAGTCTTGCAGCCATCACTGCAAGACTGTATTGAATGGAATACGATTAAGCTGGGAGTTACCACCATGCATACTGGTAAACATACAATACATACTGTAAGCAATCAGCAAAAAAGATGAGGCCGGATGGTAAGTGATATGATAAGGTAAGTGCAAATGCTCTAACCATGTGATTAAACACTGGAAGATATACAATTACATTTTGCCCTGGCCAGCACAAGCCACTTCCCTAACTTCTAGACCACTGTGCACCATCAAACTCTGGGTTAAAAATAACCCTGTCAGTGGTTGATGTGTGAGATGAACCAAACAAACTCCTGCAGCTCC
Organism: Thunnus albacares; assembly: GCF_914725855.1. Taxonomy (NCBI): domain Eukaryota; kingdom Metazoa; phylum Chordata; class Actinopteri; order Scombriformes; family Scombridae; genus Thunnus; species Thunnus albacares. Next base: position 8,957,341 of record NC_058106.1, on the reverse strand, counting down.
CATATTGAACACTGCGGATCCAGGAAGCACCAGGCTGATGAGTCGATGCAGGAACAGTCGATGATGATGCTGCTGTTTTTCATCACTGTCTTCCTGTCTGATGGAGGCTAAAAGATTCTTTATCTACACAAACACGCAGATGTTTGAACAACCTTTATCATTTCCGCAGTGTACATATGTCATAGTCCTACATTAGTGTGACGTCAGTTGGAAATTAAGTCTACCATTGTAATCATCAAAAGTCATGGACAGCCTCTTCTTCAAGTGCACTGTGTGGTCATGAGTAAATGTATATGTATGCTTCTCTTGGCAAGTAGTTTCTGTCTATACAAGACAGAAACCATGAGTATCTCCCAGGCTGCACAGGGAAAACCCTTGGGTCCATTTTTACCCACAAACCAGTTTGCTGTGTCGGTGGTCACCGGTGCAGCTGGTGATTAGATTGGGCTGTCTAAGTAATGAGCTCATGGCCATAAAGCTGCTAAAGTCATTAACCTAATAGAGCCTGCTGTAATGGACGGCCATATTCTGGCATGGACCTCCGCCACCAAGGCCATAAAGAGCAATCTCCACTGTCTTCTGACCAGGGCTCTGCTTTTAGCCTCATACCTCCACCCCCTTGCACACATTCAGCACTAACTGCAGCCCTAATCCCCACCATGCCCTCCATAGAGGCAATAGGCAATAATGACAATTGTATTAAGCAACCATTTGAGATCCCATTAGAGTCTGGCTGGTTTGTTTTGGGAGATGTGGGAGGAATGATGCATTTCTTTGTTTCTTGTAATGGACAGGGTGACATCACATCACTCAGGTCGTGACCATGTCATCAGGTGGACTACTCTCAGATCATGTTCAGGTGTTGAACATGACTGAATTATGTTGTTCTCCAGCCAAAAACACTACAATACAGATCAGCGTGGTCTGCGCCTGAGAACATGAGAGTTCTGCTTTAAATATTTAACTGGCTGGTAAAACACCAAAAGTCTTTTTTAAAGTTTTAAGATCAAGCCTGTCTAGTTGACAATATTTGTTTTCCACAAGTAAGTCCCACACAGCCTTCTTTTTAACCTTCATTGCGTGAGGATAGACAAGGAGAAGGTATGACTGGGGGCCAAAAAGTACAAATAGTTTTCAGTAGCAAGCAATCACTGAAACAGCGTCTCTGTGTGTGTGTGTCTGTGTGTCTGTGTACACTGCTGGAGGGTAGCATCACTCAATTATGTCTCCATCCCGCCTGGATTTCCCCAGGCCTTTTGGGAATTCAACCGAGCAGCGCTCCAATCACCAACTGGCTCCTGTAACCTGTTGCGACTGCTGGCTGTCTGCTATAGACAGACAAGGAAACAAGAAAAGCTGGTTAATGTCCACAGTATGGGGACCATTTAATTTATCACATTATCGCTACCTGCACGGGGAGCAAGAAAGTGTAGTGCCCTCAGTAACAACTGTCAGTATGTCCTTAAGCACCAACTGCTAACTGTAGAGTAATGGAAAACACCAAAAACATCTTGTGAAACATTTAAAAGTGACATAAATAAATTGAAAAGATAACTTCAAGATTATTATTGATTATTATTGACAATTGACAACAGCAAGTGCGATTTTACACACACACAAACACACACACACACACACACACATACACACTCGTGCATAAATCATCACCATGGCTGGACTACAGCTGTGACCAATCAAATTTGTCAGATGAACCTACCTGTTGTGTATGCTGGGCTGTTCACCGGCACTAAGCTCATATAATGTTGAGAATCCTCAAGACTGATCCTTCAGCTAATCGTTACACAAAAAGCAGATACACACACACACACACACAAACATATACAATCACACACACATGCAATCACACACACACACACACACACACACACACACACACACACACACACACAAACACATCATCTCCTGCTTTGGTCTGATTAGTGGCCGGAACAATTACTGTAATCGTGTCATCTTAACAAAGAAGCAGACAAGGATTCAGACCTTCCCCTCTACCCCCCCACCCTTATCACTCATATCACCACACCCACACACACACACAAACACACGCACACACACACACACACACACCACATAAGGCAAAAAAAAAAACAGGAGAAAGCTCTATTTCCTACAGATGACCACCATTTACATACATTGATAAATAAAGCACGTCGGATCATTTCCTTAAAAAATAATTACAAATAAAGATAGAAACATGAATACAAAATATATTAATGTCTATAAAAAAGTCAACCCTCTTTGCTCTTTGTATCCTTTTCATTGCTATTCACTTTATGTACAGTCTCTTATCTGTATCATTAGTTATCATCAGTACTTGAAACGCACTGACAAAATCCAGACGCTCATGTCCCAAACCCTTCAACTGGTTTTGCCATAATAAAGGCATATTTTCTGCTTTTCACTCAGGTTCACTTTTTGTAAAACACCTCACACATTTCTGTACAGTTGCCTTGATGCTAATCATTGAAATCTGTATCTGTGTTCGCACGAAGCGAAAACTATCATTCGACTGCTAATTTGAATTTACTAATTTAGCCACACAGGCTGTTCACAGCTATTTCTTACATACTAGCAGTCAAATCGGCCAATTACAAATCAAAGCAGAAAGTGTAAGGTGTCATCTGCTGTTCTGAACATGTTGAATAAGAATGTATGATTCCAGACAACAAGAGGACTTGCAAGCATCCATTCAGCAATAATAGCGTTGGATCCATCATGTCAGCTGAAATTAATGAAGAGCAGTGGTTCACTGTGGACAAGATGCTGTGGCCAAACAGAAACACAAGGCAAAATCTAGCTTCTTCTTTTTTCTTTTTTTTTTTTTTTTTTTACATTAGACACATTTATGTTTAATGACATGTATGTTTTTTTCTCCAGTTTCTGTAAATTTCTATAAAATTGTCCAATTTGGTTAATGATCAAGTACCTGCAAGATAATGACAACACCAGTTCCCCATCAGCCTCAGATGTATTTTGTGTTTAGTGCTCTAAACTCCTATCTTATTTTGATGGTTTGGCCATCATTTATACCTATAATAACACAATTGTACTCACTGGATTCATTTCTAAGATCAAGGACTGCAGCAACATCACTAAAAAGAAGTCAGAGAGGACACAAACTAGTAACAAAGCCCCAGGTTAGCCAAGCTTATTTGGAAGAGAAAACAAAGGTGAACAATAAAATTAAATCCCAAACTGTCCGCTGTAAACTTTGACCTGCCATACAAACCATAGTTATGCATGCACACAGTTATATTGTGCAGTAGGGTGTGATTGTGACTTTTCAGGTGTGCTCTCTTTCAGGCTTTATACCCTCAAACAGAGTGGTTTAGATAATTTGGCTAAACTGTTTCTTGTTTCTAATCTGTTGCCCTCCTTGTTATTTTGCCATGTGTGACTTTGTTGTAATAATGTCACCATGTTCTCAGACCTCAGTAATTACGTTGGTAAGCACAATGTTATCATAACTGACTGAAATGTTGGCCAAAATTTCAAAAATAAGACGTAAGTTGTAATAAATCAGACTTATCCTCTTAACTGTTTCAAGTCTTCTTTTCCTGTGCTCCTCTCTGTTGACCTCTGACTTCTCCTTTGACATGTATTTATTGCATGTATCTGTCTGAGGGAGATAACAAGAGGCTAATTTCCTCATTACCCTGAGTGGAAGATGCTAATTGAAATGGAATAATGAAAATAGAAGTAGCCATCTTAATATTCTTCAAAGCCCCTGCCCTTTGCATAGGAAAACCCCTCAGGAGTCTTAATCACTCTCAGCCCTCCTGGTTTCCTTCAGCTGTGGGGTGCAAACATTTACTTTAAATTAACCAGCTTGAAGGAAAGTAAACAGACCTGTGATGCATTAAGTTGATTTTTTTTATCCAGTCATTTACAATGTGTCAGCTTTGACATCCTTTTCTCCTGCGTGCTCTGGCCCACACTTATTCTGTTTAAACCTGCTATTTCCAGTTCTCCTACGTATAAGAGGAGTGGTGTGTCTGACATCCTGTGTCTGACATCCCCTCCTTCACTTTCTCTCAGCACTTACGCAGCACCATACGTCATGCAAGTGGCCACGTGCAGAGCAAAGGGACAAAGTAGAGGAGCAGAGGATTGAAATGCTCATGGACGTAAGCAGGCCGATTAATTCAATAGTAAATGATGATTCAAACTACTTGAAAAATAGGAATAAAGTATTGCAGATGGGTCAACGTTGTGGGTAAGATGTGTATATCTCTTGAGTGTACATCGTGGTTGACTCATTCACTACCTCAGCCTTGGTAAGTCAGTTCATTTGACTTTTCAGATGCTTAAATATCAGATGGCGAGGGGCATCGCTGTCACCTGTCCACTAATCGCCTTCAGCAAGTGGACCCCTCCTCCTGTCCCCTCACCCGTTCACCCTCAGCCATTCTGTGCACCAATTCAGGTGCTGGATGGTGAGCAAAATGCATGTCAAGAACAGATACATCATTTCAAACAGACAAGGCCAGTCCTATTATAAAGGCTCCTCCAAATATGGTGAAGAAATGCAGCCATTTGCCAGAATTTGGAAGACACAACTTGTAGACCACACTGTCCCAAAATGCAAACCAAGAATTGTTCAATGGAGTATTCAGGCAGTCTTCGTCAACACTTTAAGTTGGGAAATATCATGTGACCATGTCATATTGCAAGGTATTTGTATTTAGGTGATTACAGTATCAGTCACCAGTGAATAGATCACATGAATTACACCAACAAATTATTTACACTGCAGCATGTAAAGAACTGAAACCATCAACTCTACTTTTTGTTCTTATTAGCAGCCTGAACATGTTGTTAATCACAATGTGTGACAGATAAATAGAAGTATATATGAATATGATCAAAGAAACAATTAATTTCCATCACAACATTGACCTGGTACAACAAAGTATATGCCATTTGTCTCCAGGCCTTTTTCATATCAGACATTTTGATGTGTCATACTAGGAAAAGCAAGTGCAAAGTGTTACTAATAACATTACTGATGGCTTTGCTCTATTCAAGTGTCCAGTAAGACATGACAGTGTGACAGTGAGGCGACACCCTGAAACTTAAGCAGCTAAATGGAATTCAGCCATTTTTATTATTTACACCTACTGCTACATCACATGAAAAAGGCTTATTGTGCGAAAGAAGTTGACTTTTCTGGACCAAAGACGTCATACTGTGATGATAGTCTTACATATGTTGACTTTAGGAGGATCACATGCTTTTGGGGACTCATCTTTTTGGCTTTTAAAAGATCCAGCCATTGAATGAGACAGTTTATATATAACGACCGTAATTTGCCACTACCACACTACCACTTATACCTTGTTGATATGTTGGTTTATTAGCCATAGCTCTCTAGCATTCTTTCTTTCTTGCCTGCTTGAATGACACAGTTTGACTTTGCTTTAGTTAACCCCCTGCTTGCCTGCCAGCTCCTCACTGTAAGGTTGCTATATTCTGAGTGACTGACTGCTTATATTACATATCATATGTTTCATCAGTCTGCTTTTTCGGCCCACAACAGCCTGTTACCCATCCTGGAAATAAGACATATTTGTAGATTAATCCTTAATCTCAAATGAAAATGGATTATTGTTTCAGTGATGACTTTAACCTGTCCGAATGTTTGTCAGATATATTGTCTAAATTGTGACTGAGTGTGTACATTATGATCCAGATCCCAGTGTTTATCCATCAAGAACTGAATATTATTCAGGAACACTAAAACACTTAAACCCAATTGGCCATCTGACTGTTTAACTTTTTAAGTTTGACAGTTTAAGAGCATCATCTCAGTGAAATTACATTTACATCCTAAAGTACTTTATCTGTTTACACCAGCTCATGTAAACCCTTTAGACACAGAATACACTGACATTTTATACAGTGTTTTAAGATAAGTCTTAATACTGTATGCCTCATTTTCAAATGCGCATTCATTTCTCTATATTTTTTATTCATCATATAAAATCTAAATTATTTGATGGAATGTTATGGCTTTCCATAAAACCAATGCACTTTTCTACCAGCACTCTGTCACATACTGTATATTATCATAGTACATTAACACTGAGAGCCACCCAGTGAAAAAAATGACAGGCAAACAGCCAAACATCATTCAGACATAAGTGATGACTGCAGATGCTGGTGTGTTTGTGGTTCCTGGAAAACGAGGTGGGGTACCATCTCTGCCTGCGTCCATCACCCCTCTGCCTACGCTCTCGACACTGTGACGACAAGAGTTGCATACGCTCTGTCCTTCTGATCGCCATTTCAGATAGCTGCAGTTCACAAAGGGAACAGTGTTTGGTTCAAGCTTAAGTGATGTAAGGGGAAATAAAAAAGAATCTTTGACCTTTACTCACTGAACACCAGGCAAACCACGACTAAGATTAACAAAGATAATCATATTTTCACAACAGTTTATGCTATAAAGAACTGCAGTATAGGTAAAACAGGTGGTAAACTCCAGTCTGTAAGGACTGTTTTTACACAGCCAGTTGTTCTAAACAGCATCAATCATATTACACTTGAATGCCGCTACATCTTGCAGAAGAGTGTCCTCTAGTGGTCTCAAATGCTCCACTGATTATATTCCAGCAGCAGTCACCACTCACACATCACCACATCCCACATCTGCTGCCCACCTGACCTCTAACCTCTCTGCTAAAATACAAAATACACTACATATTTAACAATTGCTAACAAGTGTAAACAAGTTTTTGGCATGTGTAGTGTTTTTAATGAATTTTACTGTATGTCCACACATCTACAAATTCTTGTTTCCTGTTTTTAGATGAGCCTTTAACTGCAGTTAATAGCACACAGGGTATCTCTTGTCTTTAGATTTGGCTTCCAATAAGAAAAACTGAAGAGAAAATGAGAAAATGATCCCCCAGAGTGCCTTACTTTACACAATTAATTGTTACGTTAAAAAACCTACACAATAAATCTTAATTATCAAGCAAATTATGAGACATTTGGAGGTCTCATTTTCTTCAATAAAAAGATGAGTGAAGAGACCAGTTCCTATTTGCAGTTGGTGAAAGCTGATTGAAATGGTCCTTTTACAGATTTTGGTGAAGTTCTGTTTGGTAAACTCTGATTGTCCATTCTTCCTGAAGACACACTTATACATGTCTTAGCTCAGTCTTCAGTTGCATTATAAATGTATTATGTGGGTTTCTCTAAAAGCTGTAAAAACTTAATTGAAGGTATCCGGTGTTGGCACCCAACTAATTTTTAATCACCGGTAACTCCCTGGTTTAATGGCCTTTGATCTTTATCGGATGCTTCTTACTGTAGAGAGGGACAGGAGACACAGGGGACACAGAGGAACATGGCCTGTGACAAAGGCCCATACTGATACAGTGGTCTATAATCTTCTATTATGAATTATCTTTTTACTTCAGTCCAGTGCTTCTTTGGGGGGCCTAAATACAGAAGTATATTTAACGATCCATTTAAAGTCCAAACTATAGCTGATGGATTCTATCATCATCCTTTTTTTCATTTTTCAAACTTAATATAACCAGCTCCATCCTGCTTCACATCCAGACATTTCTAGGAGCAGCATAAGGTGGAGGTTAAGTAAAAGTTAACTGTTTCAACCTTTGATCCCCAGCCCCATAAATTTATATGTTTAGGCACACATGCTTTCACTTTCTCAGACACAGCACAAAATTGGCATCACTCCCCCACAAGATATTGCCTTTTGTATAATAATGTAACAGTGTAATATTGTAAATAATACACAAGTTGTTACATATATAATGTAATATAAATTTTGAAGTGAGGGCTCACACAAGTTTATTTATTTTTTTAAAGATGCTTCATGGCCTTTTACTACTTTGCCTGCAGTTCCAGAAATGTCCACCATGTGGCAGAAACCTTCCAGTCTTGTCCAGGCTCATGGTACAGTCAAATGAAATTGACAGCAATCCTCTGTTTCACTAAACAAAGTGTCTCTATTTTCAGGCACTTGCTTTTTACAATAATAGTAATATAGTCATTTTTGTGTCTGTGTCTCCTTTATCACAGTCATGGCAATAAAGAGCAATAAGATTTACAGAAGTTAAATATGTAAAACATAAAATCTTGTCAACCATGAAGCAATAAATACCAATAAAGGCTTATTTGTTTATGTGTAATAAACAATACAGATGATGAACTGCTCATTTTGGTGAATCCTTGGGAGTTTCACTTGTGGTATGTTGTGCAAATTATTACATAATGTCAATATGCATAAATCTATCCGTCACTAAATCACAGATAATAATGAAGTATTCGTTGATTCCTCATAAACTCGTAAGTGATTAATCACAAAGTCATTGTTTACAGATACCAAACACGGAGTAAATATTCAAACTTGTTACTGTATGTTTTATATGGCTGCATGAAATCATCAGATGGAAATATGTGTCTTGTGCATGATTCTAAAAGGATTTCTCCAAAATCCACCCTAATCTACTTGGTATCCTACTTAATGGGATAGAGTAAGTTTGACAGCCAATGGTGCAGTATCATATTTGCTATTACCATACTTAACCATTTCAGTTGAGTCTTCTTCTGGTTGGCTTAAAAGCAGATAAAATGGACTTTTGCCTAAATAGTAGACACCATTCCAGATTGCGTACTGTATGTTTAGTGATAGGCCTATATGTTGCATATTTTTGTCAGTGTAAACGATGCAATATATGGCATAGTTCATATATGACATATTTAATTGATTTGTATGGCTGCATTTATGTCTTTAAAGTAATATTGCAATCGAGATTTGTACTTGAGTGTACAGCTTTTTTGTTTTTTTGTTGTATGTTTTGTTGTACTGTTGTTTCTTGGGTACAGTCCTGGAGTGTTTTTAACTATGCACTTGTGTGAGGAGGAATATAATAAAATTAAACTGGACTGAGCTGGATTGAATGTAATTGGATTGAATTGATGTGATTTAGCAAATATAGTGTGATGTAATTTGATTGGATTTTCCGAGTTTATTCTGACAACTACAATGGGAAGTGTTAATTTTATTGTGTTTAGATTGATGGTGGACAGCGGAAGTGTCGCTTAGCTGACTGGCCTTTTGTTCCCACCTACATTCCGCGAAGACCCGCCTTACTCTGCCTCTGATTGGCTAGTACTCGTCACCTTCGTTGGTTTGGTTGGATAGGTTTAGGCACGAGGACAGTGATTGGTTAGGGTTAGGGTAAGAATATCGGGATAAACCAATCAGAGGCTGAGTAGGGCGGGTCTTCGCGGAATGCGGGTGGGAAAAAAATATGCGACTGACTGACAGACTGACTGGGGTCTTGAACACATCTGGTAACAAGTGCCTTTTCCCTTTTTTATTTTTATCTAAAATAAAAGTAGTTCTAGCTGTTATTTGCTGTATTTCTCGGGGATAGCCTTTAAAGTTATAAGTGGACTTCTGACTAAACTGACCGGCACTTTTACTCCCTAACTTGACGTTAACGGTCCGGCTTGTGTAACGTCCCCCTGTGGATACTGACATAGCAACCGCAAAAATAGCTCAACTTTAAGAATACAAATAACGTTAGACGGATGTTGTAATGTTTAAACAAATTGTTTATATACAATAACACGAACAGGTTTAGTGTCTCAGAGTGAACAAGTGCTTTTTCTATAGGTGCACCCGTATTTATGGTCTGTAAAATGCAGCAGGAGCAGAAGTGAGACAACCAAGCCAGTAACGTTAAATATTAGTTAATTTCGACTATTTCGATTACCCAGCTAAGATAACTCTTAAAATTAGATTTAACTCTAGATGTGTGAACACTTGAAATCGGTCCCCGGTTTACGGTGAGTTAGTTTGGCTACAAAAAACACGACAGCGGCGATAAACTAACCTAAACGAAGCCATGTTTTAGCTGTAAGGCTAAAGTTAACAAATAACGGTTACAATAGAGCGTCGCCGCATTTTGATACAGCTATGTGCTTATTTGTCTTGGGTAAAAATGATTGTAATGTGGTTCGCCGGGTGAGTTTGACAGATGAGTTTTAACTTGAAGGCAGGACACGGAGGCGGAAGGGCGGATGCTGCTGCCTGCTTCAGCTGGACACAGGGAGGACATTGTGGACTGCGTTGGGAGGCTGTAGATCATCGCCAGGCGGTTCTCTGGGGATCTCTCTCGGCTGTGCATGTAGGGTAACGGTGTCACCTCTGGGATGAAAGCAACACGGTATGTAGCTCGAAAGCTGGTCAGTTTGTCTGGTGATGTTATGTAGACAAATGGTAAAAACTTGTCTCTTTGCTGGCGCTGCTCCCCTTTCAGTTTGCCTGGCAAATTAGCTGGCTAGCCCCGTTTTTGTTTTTTGCCTTGCAGATAGCATATGTTTGCTCAGTCACATCCACCAGCTGATGTAATATATCACTTCATTTACATTTCCTTTTTCCATTTTCAGCCTCCACACCTCTGTGGATCCAAATTAGCCAGGAATATGAGCAGAAGAAGAGGATAAGCAGCGCGGCGGCTTGCTTCCTGCGGGATTTTTGTCCAGGCTTTTTGTTTTTCCGTGGACATGCCTGGTCTATGGAGCAAAGCTGAGCGAAGCTAGCTGGCCGACTGTCCGGCTAGCGCACCATTTCCAGGCTTTTGGATGATTGTTTAGCTGAAGAGCTGGTTTATTTTGGATCAGCGCTACCTCCACCCCGTGGTAAAGGAGTCAGCATGGGGGAGCCCAGCCTGGACGACTCCAATGTCAAGGTGGCTGTTCGTGTACGGCCCATGAACAGGAGAGGTGAGAGGGCTTCAGTCAGGGCTCAGATTTGGATTGTTGCTGATACACTTACTCTCATCTGTCTCAGGATATAAAAGACTCGTATGAACCTCATACCAGGCACCCCATTTTTGTGCACAACCCCAAAAACAATGCACTCCGAATAAGAAGGTTACAGTTCCTCAACATTTTTGAATACCACGGTCTCATTTAAAGAGGCAATCTTTAAATTTTAATATAAATGATCCTGAAAATATTCCCACCAAGGCTTCCCCTGGGTGGGACAGTGTCGCTTAACAGGTTAAGAGTATTCCCATAATAGACATTCTCTGATGAATAGTATACAAACTGAATATCAGATTATCATTATGAATAAACTAAATACAGATTAACATTATTGGTCATGGACCATCACAGACTAACTCAGGTTAGAAACAAACTGCATCTCACAATAATGTTATCCTCAGGACACTGCCTTGGTTTAAGCACTCCTGTTTAATTTCCTGGCAGTGGGATGCCAGTCAGAAAAATCACCACCCATTAGTGGAATGAGCTGCTGCAGAATTTCAAAAAAAAAAAAAAAAGCTGTAGCCTGGCTGGTCTGGATGGCACATGTGTGCACAGTGCTGCCACAGGGCTTCCCTCATGGCTGCAGGCCATCCAGCTAGATTTAAAAGCCGAGCTGCTGTGTGAGATCTACTGTAAGAATGTCTAGACGCTTTGTCTCTTTCACTGGCCGATACACATGCCAACAGCTTCTTGACTTCATGTGTCACTTGCTGCAGCAGTTGGCCAAGTCAGTAGTTTTACAGGAAGGCTATTGGTTGATAGGATTTAATGAAGATTATAGCAATATGTCACAAAAAGTCTTCTCAGGGACATCAGTGTACTCGGTTACATGATGTCATTTGCTAGACATTAAATGTCACACTGATTTTGTCTGCTCTAAACAGATGCTTTCTCTTCATCGCTGCCTCTAACATTAGGCCAACATGCATGTATTGTCCCCGGGCTGCTAAATGTCCACTCACATCTTCATCTCTAATTTTAGAAAAGCCAACAATGACACACTGTTACACAAATCTACACGCTCAACTGCTCTGGTCAATTATATTGTAAATTTTCAGTGCTGTACACAGGAAGACACAGATGACATTTTCTGGTCAATCACCAAGTTGTGTTTTTGCCGTGGGAGACCATGTGTCCCATGAAAAGAGGAGGAGGAGAGCCGCTGAAGCAGAGTGGTTGACCGACAACCGGTTGTCAGAAAGAGTCACGTGTGATTTCCCCCCCCCCCCCACCCTCACACACACACACTCTGAGCTCAAGAAGTCAGTCACAAGACCAAGGAAGTGGATTGCCACACTGTTCCCATAGGCAGGGATTTACGATGATGTAGAGAAACTCTGCAGTCAGGAAGGATGATGTTTTTCAGTGACTGCTCTGTGTGAGGTTAGACATTTGTTTTAGACACATGTGTTTCTGTGAACAACAATCATGAGTCGGTTAATGTTGTTGGGTGGCGTCAGGGTTGCTGTTATGTAGATGGTGAGACAGAACGAGAGAGTTCACCAGATTAGCTCTGGTGGAATTCCTGGATTCATAGCAGTAGGGATTTACTGTAAATACATTTCTCCAGCAACATGCCATTCATTTCTGATAGGAAGTTTTTGTTTCTGTGTTCTTCTACTTTAGCTGTAGTGTGCAGCACTCTGAATGATTCATTAGGAGAGTTTCTTCTCAACTAACCTGCTAGGTGCAGGTGATGGCAACAACTACCACTTTTTTTGTGTTTTTGGTTAATACCACTTTTAAAGAAAAAGCTTCAATCTGCTGTTTCAAAAAAGCACAATTCCAGTGTTATTTAAAACCCCTCTACATAGATGAAAAATGGTGGTCTTGAGTCTTGTTTATTAAACTGTCAAACCACCAAAAAGCTGCTTTCAGAAGTATATGTGTACATGTGCATTTATTACTGGTAACTGTAGGCCTAGCTTTGCTATTGCACAATTTCAAACATGCAAGACCTCTGTCAACATTGTAATCAAATGCCTGCATGGGTATTCCATTGCTTAGCAAGAAAAAGCAATCATGATTTTGGTGAAAAAGAACAAGCAGGCAAATTGATGGCTTGCTGAAGGCAGTGGGAATGGGTTTGGAACCAGCAGTGCCACGTTTCCAGTAGTGCCTTTCTGATGGTTTCACTGTCTGAATAGGGCTTCTGTCCACTTCCAGCAGTGTTAATGGAAGACTTCTACAATTCTTAATAGCCACCCAAAAGCCAAAGCAGCTCTTAGTGGATGAAGAATTCTTCAATCACGTCATTTCAGAAGAATTGACTCTCAAATGCCAAATCTTACCATCCCTAAAAAAAATTTCTTTTTGTTGCTGCTTACAACTTTCAGGTTCAACCACAGCTGCTCTTCTGTCTCCTGCTGTCAGACAGTTGCTTCAGGACACAGTAGCAGTAGTGAGTAGTAGAGGAGTACTCATTCAATTTCCTCACTAACATCCCCCCAGCTGGTCCAGTGATTAAGACCTGTGACACTGAAATAATAAGTGGGCTTCTCTAACCTAGCGGCCACTGTCCCTGTGTATCCCAGGTTGAGGAGGAGAGGTAGTGTAGCTGCTTAGCTGGACAAAGGCAGGAAGGGAGTGAGTCTGAATGAATATTTGCTAACGTTGCGTAATGCTCCATGTTCCCATGGCTGTGGCCTTCGAAGAACAGAGCAACCCCAGGCGTAGCAATGGCAACACCACGGCCAATCAGCTTCCTGGCTGATGTGTCAAGGCGGTTGTGCCAAACCTCAGCACCGGTAGCCGAGGGAAGGACCAGAGAGAGGGCCAGTGGAAAGTGGGAGCTGGTTATGGAGCAAGGAGAGGAAGATAACAATGGGTACATTTATCCTCCAAACCACACAAAATCACACTTTCTCCACTGCTAAGCAGGAAGTATAGCTGCAGCACAAGGGGCGTGTGGGTAATGTAGGCATCAGCGGAAAAGATGGCAAAACAGAAAGTTTTTTTGTTTTTTTTTACCCCACGCCACTATGTCTGTGTCAGTCCCTTGTTTAACTTCATCTTGTTCTCTGGCTCTCACTGTCTTTTTGTCACTCAGTCTCCGTTGGCTCACCCTGCTTTTTTTGCTTTGTAGTCTCCTTGACAGCAGAAGAATTGGACAGTGATTCAGGTCCTCTGACCTTTGACACCAAGTTTCCATAGCACTACCCCTGTGTTCCTCCTGGCAGAACAGCAGTGTTGAGGCTCTCTAAACAGACAATTTAGCCTCAAATCCCCAATGTTCCTGGTTTGCACAGACACAGCTAGTTGTTGAAATTCATATTTGTATCTCAGGAAGAGAAATGATAGATTTTGAGTGGGGCTGGTAAGTTAGAGCAGTCTACTTGAGCAGCCACTGTTATAAAAGGTAACAAAGGTGATGTAACTTGTGATATTCTTTGTTCTACCAGCCATCATGGCCAGATAAAACTGTCATTTGCATGTGTGTTTGTAGCATCATCCTCACTTTATCACCAAAGCAATAAGTTGACATCAAGTGGAATTATTTGCATGTTGAGGAAAGGTTTATTTCAAATTGCTCCTTCTCCTCTGTAATCCACTCTGAGAAGTGAGAGCCTCGTATCATTTTTTTTAATCAAGAAAAAATGGCAATGCTTCACTGTGACAAGTCGATTTGACTATATATGTGCATGCCTTGCCTGCTCCACAGTAGTTATGCTTCCATCATAAAAAGTAGCTGAAGGAATAAAGATCAGTGTTGATGATGTATAATACAGCTTTAGACGGCTGTAAAGGAAGGGAATTTAAACCACAGAATGTTTTTCCTGTCCTAACACATTTGCTGATCTTCAACATCTCTACTTGCTCTTGCATGCCCGCTGTATATGGAAAAAATGATTCTGGACGGTAATCTGGGGCATAATAGTCTATTAAAAATCTTAGCAGTCTACAGGTAAATACTTGGCCAATTGGTGATGCTAAATATGGGGATAAGATACCTATCACACCTCTGAAGTAGAGGTTAGACCTGGAAATCTTGGGGAAAATACTGGTGTGTCTTCTATATGGCCATTGAGCGGGATGGATTCTTGTTTACATGAGTGTCTGAACCATGGCCTGCAGTTGAAGGATAGTATTTACTATCAGTAAGTGTCCTCACTGCTATAATGTTCTTGAGCAAACACTGAATTCCAGCTGAAGGAGTACTGTTCTAGTGCTGACCTCTGACCTCCCTGTTGAAGGCGGCAAAATAGAAGAGGATATCCCTACCAGGGGCAACACAGGAGGGCAAAGAACCCTGAGTCCCATCCTTATCTTATCAACTAGGTTAAATAGCAAGAATTTGTCACTGAGCTTTGTTGCCTGCTTTTACAGACAAATTTCCGGACAGCAGAGAAAATCACGTGGGTAACATGACCTGATCCTGTGTTATTGATTAGTCTGATGTTCACACCTAGATAGAGACCATTTTCATTAAAAACAAATAGACATGATCATAATTATGTTTATTCAATATTTTGTGGCCCTTAACAACACAATTTTATTTTAGATTTTACCACCATAATAAAGTGCAATAATATAGTCTATAAATTGCACTAATGGCCATAAGTGGCCATTAAAAAAGATGCAGAATTTCAGTGGCTTTGTTCCCAGCACTGACCAGCAGCCAACAGTAAAATACTAGTAGTCTGCACCTCCCCTACAAGTAACCAATGGATATATGCAGTACTGTTTGAACACATTAATTAGGTGTACATCACACTTTGGTAGCGTTTAAAGAGCTCATCTTTCAAATGGAGAGTATTTGCAATATCCCATCTCTTAAATGCCCCTGACAAACTGGCAGCACCTAGCCGGTATGTAGACAACTATCATTAGGTTTCATTGGCAAGACATATGAATGGAGAGACTTACCAGCCTCATGAATTTCCAGTGTGGTTCATGTTATTTTCCAATGCCTCTGGTGGTTACTTTCACAGCAAAGCCTCTATTAGAAAGTTACAAGACTGACTCAGTTATGAAAACAAATATACGTAGCACTTTATACTTTGGATTATTATGAGACATCTATTTTCAAGTGTTTTCGAGTAAAAAATTGGCCTTTTTTGTGATGGGACAGTGAAATTATAGTAGGCACAACTACAACCTTGATCTTGTAACCCCAGTGTTCAAAATGATTTGCTGACTTACGCGGCCTAACAACATAAATACGTGAGTGGACAAAGCATAAGGACCACTCCTTGTGCTGAGTTGGAAATGTCCAGTTGGTGTTGTGAAGGCCAAGTGTTGCATCATGAAACAAACAGGCCAGGGTCACTATGGGAGGTCCTTGGTCGTGTGTGTGTGTGTGTGTTGATGTGTCAGAGAGACTGATTGCCTGGACCAGTCCTGTTTTATTGATTACCTACTGCTCACTCCAAGGTAAAAGGTCATTTTCAGACTCTGTGTTTCCCAGTCTGCCTACACAATTGTTTGAGCTAGATGTTCCACAGGAAATTATTGAGCTATTACACTATTTAACTTCTGCTCTGTCCATAATACAGAGCAGGCAAGGAGGAAGCCTTCAAATGAATGCTTTTAGTGTCAGCAAGTTAACCTGCTCTGCAGGAAACTAAACATTTTCTGAACATTAAGTCGGCTGGTAAACAGTATAAGTGTCTTGTAAATTTTGGCAGTGTAAATTCTATGCATCCACACCTGTATCAGTCTGAACCCAGTCGCTGTGTCCTGTAGAAATCACCTGAAGGTCGCTATATCTGATGTTTAACTTAAACCTCCTGCAGACGTGCTTTAACAGAGGTTGAAGGTCATAAAGTTCAGTATAAGGACAGATGATATTCCTAAAATTTCAAATCTTTTTCCATGTGTGTTGTTAGGCAACACTGTCATAAAGTGTCAAACCTGCATAATTGTGTAATTACAATGGAAGGTGGCACATCTTCCTTAATTTGTTTTTGATGCCAGAAACAGGATTACTGATTACCTGACAAACATAACAACCAGTTGTTAATGAATGCACCTCCACGTGTCAAGTGCCTGCAAGGAGGACATGTGGTCAGTTTGCCAGTAATGTCACAGAAAGGAATAATCATATACAGTGGGGTCCAAAAGTCTGAGACCACTGTCCCATTCACTTGAATTGGAAAGTAGTCTCAGACTGTTAAAGCAATCCCAGACTGTTAGAGCAATCCCCAAGTAGTTGTAGGGTAAGTTAATACTGTATATTTGACAGATAATTGATACTGCTGTAGATTGAAAGGAATGATCGATGATCACAAGTGCAAGTAGACTATGAATTATAAAACATGGTCTTTTAAGATACCCATTCTGAACCGCAGCTAAGCTAATCAGATGCTAAGTGACACAGCAACAGATCCAGTGGGTTTTATTGCTTTGTTTGTAATACTTTGTATTATTTGATCCACAGAAAAGGAATTAAACACTAAATGTGTCGTGGAGATGTTAAAGAACCAGACGATCCTCCATCCTGCGGGGACCAACCTGGGCAAGGGAGACTCCAGGTATGTGTGTCAGTAGTGTCCACAACACTCATTTATTCTCTTTAAACACATGTAATTCGGTGCCCATAAATGCATTTACGCTCCCTTGACTTTTTTCTGACGGGTGCAGTGTATTACAGCATGCCTCCTGTGCAGCACCACAGACGAAAAAAAAAGGCAATTTCACATGTAGTTTTTTGTTAGTTTGTTTGTTTTTACACTGATAAACAGAACAAATTTTGAAATACTTAAATAAACACAAGATGTTAATCTGAATCAATTACTAATATAATCTACTAATCTACAGGATTCCACTGGTGCAAGTCCTTGATACCAGTGGAATCCTGTAGCTCCTTATCAGCTGCAATGGGCCTCTTATGACCTCCCACGCTATTGCCTTTTTCTCACATGAGCACTCCAGCCAGATTTACAGCTGTGCCATATTCTTTTCATTTTTTAACCCTACTGTGCACTGTGCAAGTATTCAGTGCCTTGGATCCTTCCCCTAATTGCTACTTCTCAATATGTTTCGGATTTGTTTGGAATGTCCCTTTGTCTTCATGATGTAGTTTTGGCAAGAAACTGACTAACCAGCTGTTGGAACGTCCAAAAGCAAGTGTATTTCACCTCAAATCCCTTGTCACTTGTTTCCCCTTCTTGGCTTACATTCAGTCTCCATCCTGTTAACCAGCTGCTGTTTATGGGTCTCACTGACTGGACTGTGCTGTCAGTCTGTGTTGGAGTCTTAAGTCACCCAATCCCTGCACTGACAGGCATTAGGACGTGTTAGCTTTGGTTGCATTGAGCAGAACAGGAATGTGTGTGTTGTCAGGTCTGTGTCTGAGTGAGTGAGGGCTGCAGAAGCAATCAGACCCAGCAAACTCTGTTGGGAGGATAAACTGTGAAGTTAATCACCTCATCTGTAATGAAAAGGCTGTAATAATTAGTTTTTTGTGTAATTTAACTCTGCAATGGTTCCAAATCAGCCAGTAGGCCTTGCTCAACCTTACTCGCCATCTTGGAGGAAGCCAGCTGTGTCGGAAGAAAGATCTACTTGTGGAGCTGACTGCAGACTGCCAGATCAGACGAAGTGTATAACGCTGCCGTCAGGCTGAGATTCAGGAGCAGCAGCATACGTTTGTCTGTGTGTGTGTGTCAGAGGTGCCTGCGCCTGGAAGAAACACAGCAGCAGCGAGACAGACGCAGACAGAGACAATCGTACATGAAAAGACAGACTTCACTCCACTCCTCTCTTCCCTCTCTCTGTCGGGTCGTAACTCCCCACCGCCTGGCTTCCTCCTTTTTTCTCGGCTCTTCCGTTTCCGTGGCAACACAGGGGGAGGTTAACTCCAGGTCGCCGTCGGTGACCGTGAAGCCCCTTCCTTGAGTGAGGGGACGATGGAATAGGGGGAAAGACCCTCATTTACTCGAGCATCTGTCGACCATAAACTTCCCTGGTGACTTTTATGGAGGACTGAACAAGAGCAGAGCTGTAGTTTCTCTCTCTGTCTCTCAGTGACAAAGGACTGAGGAAGCAGCAGGAGGATGGGGCTGACTGCTGCCCTCAGCGTGCAGATGCTATTTTCATTTTGCTTGTTTGTGTCCTGTTTACACTCACATGGTGTTTACGTTGATAGAATATGGACATTTTACTTGAGAAAGTTTGGAATGGGGAGCGTAGGAGAAGTATGCAATAAAGTTAGGTTGTTGCAGGTGCATGTTGTTTACTTAGCTAACTCGGCTTCTAGGATGCCTTTAGTTTGAATTCGGGAAGACAAATCTGATGAAGATAATCCATAAAAAAGTAAGATAGTGCAGTTATTAGGTCATTAAATTGACAAGACTTTTAACGGAGTGAATGAATGTGAAACAGCTTTCACATTCTGTTATTGGCATTTAAACAGCAGTCTACTTTCCAAAACAACAGTTAACAGGCAACTAGTTTATAGGGTTGCATACTGTGTATAAAACATTAAAGGAACAAAAGGAATATGAAGAAAAAGTTTGTTTTGAATGACCAATTACAAAAACAAAAATGTGGAAATAGGTTATTTGTAGATGGGTACGCAGTCCATATTATTAAATTCCTGTGAATCTTATCTGCTACAATAAACTGATGTCATAAGCCTTTTCTTGGGTTTCTCCACTTTTTCAAATTCATAAAAATTTAGATGTTTATTGGACACTATATCTTCAATTGGTCTTCATCTCCTAGATCACTAAGAACAAACAGCTGATGTCCTGCCCTACTTTCAGGCTTTTGCTCTGATCCTGCAGCTGCCATTCCATGTTTATTTTCACTTTCATTTGCTTTCTCAATTATCTGTATTGATCTACTCTAAATTGGTATCTGCTACTGTCTAAATTGATCTACTCTAAACTCTAATTGCTACTGTCCTTGCCATAACAATCATGTAGTTTTACCAAAGATATATGAGTAATTATTTTGTTTGCATTAAACCACTACTACTACCTATGAGGTTTTGACAGTGTCAAACCTCACAGGAGCTAATATAGAAATTGGGCAGGAAGTTGGCTCTCGATGCAAATAAGCTCTAGCCAGGATGTCCTTGATCGGAGGTCATGTGACCCCAACTAATAGGTGCAGCAAATATTCCAGGTCATGAGAGTTGATACATATTGTACTTCAGGGTAGGAGAACAAAAGATAAATAGCACAAAGTGATTGTTCTGGAGGAAGACTGCTATGTGTTTTCAGTTGTTGAAAAAAGTTCATAGTCACCCTCAGCAGCACTGGACTCCTGATCTCTGTAGCCGGACATACAGATTTTAAAAACGTCTGCATTGGTATTTTTGTTGGATTTGTTGTCAAAGCTAAGGATTAGTTCTGTTTAAATACAAATGGAGGATTTTCTCTTTCACTTGGGCTGTCAGAAACAGCTTTCCATCCAAGTAAATGCCACTGGCTCTGATCTGATATCATCTCACTAAATGGTTCGTGGCAGCTGGGAAGTGTTGACTGTCTCTGCTGTAGACTCCTGGTTAGTAAGTGCATTCAGCCAAACTGAGTTATTGGTAGATTATGACTTTGGCTAAATGCCCAACAGCTAGTACATTAGCACATATTTGCTTTCTCAGTTTTGCACATACAACGCTCATTTATCTAATTTTTTCTCATCATAGCTATTTTTTTTTGCCCCCGTCCTTTCTGTTTTAATGCTTACAACAAAATTGGGAAATTATCCTCCGCCTCCAGACAGACGCCAGGACAGTATGTCTGTTGCAGTTTCCATATATTCTTCTGAAACTCTGGAGTTGTCAGGCACATGGTCGTCATGAGAAGTGCGAGACACGTGGACACCAACGTACAGTACATTGTTCTTTCCCTTACTTGTTTCATTACAAGAGCTATAAACTAGTTCCTTTTTAAAGTTGACTTATGTGGTTTTATTAACTAGCTCGACATTAGAATAGGGCTAAATGATGGTTAGTTACCTTTTTGAAGACAAACTTTCCAGACGTAGCTTAATATTTATCAGTTTTGCCCGGTGGATTATGGTTATCAGTGTTTCCCCTACAATTTTTTTTAGGCCCGGTGGTATGCACCGAAAAAACCCTGAAGAGACGAGGCACTCACATTGTGTCAAGAGTTTCCCAGGCAACAACACAGAGGTTGACTCACGTTTCAGAACATAGCCGCACAGAGGCTCCTAAACGCAAATGATTATTGATTTCCGAATTAATGGATATTTGGCGTTATTTTTGGCATTAAAGAAAAGATTTTTTTGGCATTAAAGAAAAGATTTTTTTGGCCCGGTGGGGCCTCTCGTTGGCCTGGTGGCCCACCAGGCGTGTACAATTACAGGAGAAACACTGTTTATTTCCTAAATGGTCTATGCTCTGGTGTAATCTGATACACGAGTCAGCAAATGTAGGGGAGAAGAACTTTCAGAGTTATGCATTATAAACATATAACTGTACATTGAGTGTACATATGTTTTTCTCTGTAATTTTTGTGACTTGCCTGCCTACTTAGCTGCACATCATTTACTTCACGTAGAAACCTCATCTACTCTGGTATGGGAGCAGTACTGTGTCCACCTATCCCTGAAAGCAGACAAGGCCATGTACAGGATTTGTTTAACACTGAGCCTTGAACAACCCAACACACAATAAGAGACCATACATAGAGCTTGTCCATCCACTGTGTAGGCCGACTTGCTTCCTCTCTCCTTTTACATTTACATTCACATAATGACTGAGCTGCAGAACTAGAACTTATCAGCAAATTAATTATTTGTTAGAATATTTATTTTCCTTTTAAAAACGCAAAGCTCGTCCCACAACAGTGATGAACAAGTGTTTCTACAAACTAATTGAATGTTAAAGTGGCATACCTAAGTTACGTTGTATGCTTTACCTGACTATTTTTGCAGTTGATTTCCCCACTATGAGTAATTGGAAAGGACCTCACTTTAAGGTCATTTCCTTGTTGTTTTTTTTTTTTTTTCACTCCTGTCGGTGGTGTGTTCTGCTTGTGTGTCTGATTCAGTTTTTCCACCAGCAGCACACACTGGGCAGGCCAGACTTTAGTTCCTCACATTTCCACTCTCAGTGACTCACTGTGGTGGTTACATCAATCTTGTTTTATAGATTTTGTGTATTTTGCTTTCTGTAAGCACTGCTTTATAGAGGATCATCAAGGACACATTATTGCTATGATGTAACTCTCTGACAGCCCAGGTTTACTTTTATTTTTCTCTGTCTCATACTGGGAATCTTACATTACATATTGTACAGATTTCATTTGGGTTCCTCTGTGCTTTTGCACCTGCCCTCTCTGAATCACTTTATAACCTCCAGGGATGTGCTAACCTCCATAGTTTGAACTGCTGAGTTAGGGCACTGTGTACTAGTCTGTCTGAACCTCCCTGCAGCCGTGTGTTCAGACACTACAGTTTGCATGATGACCCGAGGCTGTTTGCATTGGACTGGTGAAGCTGGATGTTGGCTCACTCTGACAACGATCTGTCTCCTGTCAGATGTCAGTGAGGCAAACACAAGCAGCTTGGTTTCCAAGACAATTCACAAAAGCGGCTGCGTGGCCCCGTATGTTGGAATGATGTTGGACATTCTCTGTGTGTGTATCAACATGTATGTGAAGGCAGTTTTTTGTGTATGTGTGTGTGTGTTTGGTGTGTGGTCTTTTTGCTCTTGCTAATATGATTCAACAATGAATCAACATAACAATGAATCAACATTAGTTTTGTTAATGTAAAAATAAAAACTCAAGTATAGCAAGCATTTTGCAGCATATGCTTATAACAGTATGTGGTGCTTTCATGTGGTAGCCTGTATCAATCTATACAGTGGGTGAGCGTTCTTTTTGAAGCCCAGTATTCGTGTTAAATGTTGTTTTGATGTATCACTCGGCCCCCGTGTTGAGTATCAGGCTTTGCTGTTATATATCTACTGAGCTTTCAACCCTACTCTCACCCAAGCAAAGAACAGGTACTTTGGGGCTTAACCAGGCTTTACAGTACATGTGCAACAAGGAAGCAGTCAGACAGTGGCCTGGTCCATCTCACAAACATACGAGGAGGTTACCATAGTCACCACCACCCGTGTAGTGTGCTTTTCCAACCATGGATCCATCATAGTCAGACAGCGACATAACCCTGACTGTGTGGGCTGGTACAAGTGTATGAAATTAGCATCAAGCTCAGGTTTAGCAAAGGACCGTCATCCTCATGTGTCTCAGGCCTAAACATCTGGGAAAGAGGGCCTGGCTGCAGCCTGAATTCTAGCCCCGTGCAGAGCAATTTAATGCCCGGTTCACACTCCCATCATGAGGAATTCCTGCAGAATTAACCATCGTTTTGGCTGGTGGAACAGCTAGAGAATGTCTTGCTTATAATCTTACTTATAGGTTACATATATATTGTTTCGCTGTTCAGTTGATTGGTGATGACAACACTGTAAACAGTAATCATGCAAGCTATTAATATTTTCTAGGTCAGTTCTTTTTGTCTCATTTCTGCGAATAGCTTGAAAGAGAGCATAACTATCAAGAGATCCAGTTAATGCACATCACATGGATAAAAAAAAAAGTAAATGTATATATTGAGGTTTCAGTTCGAGGCAAGGCCTTAATGTCAAAACACACGCGCTCTTGCACGTTCCACTCGCTATCAACTCGGCACAGTCAAAATCAATTAGAAAAGGAATTACTGATAAATACATGTATGTTGTTTTTGAAGACCTTTGATATACTATTTTCGAGTACATGTTAGTATTTCAATTTTGCAGTAGACTATTTTATAAACCTTGTACATACTGTGTAACTGGATAGATTTTCTGCTTAGTTGAAACTATGTTTAACTGCAGTGAGAAAACAGAAGTGAAGGTAGAAGTGAAAGAGCAGACTAGTCTTGAATTGCATTGTATCAGACATCGGCACTGCACCCTATCTTAATGCATGCAGACAAGCTTCATTTTAATTTTTTTTTTTTTTTTAACTTGAATTGTGGAACAGTGAACCAGTGAATCTCACCAGACAAATCGGCCTCAGACCGGGTGGTGTAACATGGCCCTCTTGACATGACATCTGTGGCATTTGAAGTTTATTTATTTTAACCTCAGTAGGTGTTTTACTTGCTTCTAGACCACATGCAAGTATAGCATACTGGACTTTGAATGTATGTGTCCTAAATGCAGAATGATATCTCCAATCCACTTTGTGCAGATTAGAGCAAAGTCACTGTATATCCAGGATAACATGCATGTCTATCATCTTCACTGTATGTGAGGACCAGTTGTCCTGTACCAGTCAGTATGTGCTGAACTCCTGTATGTCCTGTTGTCTGTTGCCATCAGTATGTAGTGTTACTCCGATGGTGATTCTGCTTCAGCTTAACATTCCAGTCTCAGTCCCAGCCTCCTTCTTCCCCCTGGCTACCTTCAGCCTCCTTTCCATCCTCCACTCCTCATTCCACCCTACGCAGCCGTGGATGGTACAGTCCCAGAGAGAGAGAGAGAGAGAGAAAATGAGTGCAAGAACAGTAGAGAAAAAGAGGAGGAGGAGGGGTGGGGAATCAACCATGCATTAAGTTATTTTTTAAATGACGGTGATCAGAGCAGAGGAGCAGGCCGAAGGGAGGAGGGACGAATAGAAGTGTTCGAGGACCGAGGGAGGCGGGTTCACGGCTCTCCTGACTGCCTCATTCTTCCCTCTCATTGGTCAGTCGGGGGCGGGGGGCTTGATTCGTTAATGGGCGTTTGAGCGCAAGATATGGGTGACCCTTCTCGCCCGCAGCCTTTGAAGCAACCATGACAGCTGTCATCACTACGTACGTCAAAACCTGCCACGCTGATTTCCCCCCCTAAAGTGTTTGGAGATATGACTGTGGGAGGTTGTAGGCATGTAGGATGCTCTAAAAGCTCCTGAGATGAGCATTCAGAGAAACAAAAATATCAGGAAATCATGGATTCACAAACAATTTAATATCAGAGCCTTGTTGAATCCAAGCAACCTCATCTGTGAAGTTTTTTGTTGATAAAATTGTTTGTACAGAATTGCAGAATCATCCTGTTATATCCTTTTTTTGTATATTTGGAGAGTAAGGTGCCTTCAACTTCATTTTTCATAACTTAAAGACAGTGAAAACCCTTAAAAACACCACTTGGATCTTCTCCTCTGACACTGGAAGCTCTTTGTAAACAGTGCTCTGGATAAACAACAATGCTTCTTAGGGAGGTCCTAATTGTATCCTGGTCTGAATAGCTACTGGAATCAATTAGGCTGCAGATAGGCATTACTCTGCATGTATTTGCCTTCAGAGTGCAGCATGTCAGTAGTGGAACGTCAGTGAAATATGAAGTGTTACAGATCGGACTGGATGCTGGCTGCTTTGTGCAAGAGCTGCAGCTTTAGTGGTTTATGAAGAATGTGCACGGGTAAAAGGAAACAGGTGTGCTGGTGGGTTTGCGTGTGTGTTCCTGTACGTCTATCTTTATGAAGGCCAGTTTGAGTTTTAGACATGGTGAAGGAGGACTTTTTTTGAGGGCTTTGGGTCAAGGGATATGGTGTTAAGTCAAGCATTTACTATTGATAGTCTGCATTACTGAGAAATAAAATGAATGCAGTGGAGGGTCCTCATAAGGATATAAGTATATGTGTGTGTGTGTGCATGTAAACCACTAGTGGTTTCTAACCTCTGGCCTCATCGTCTGACTTGAAGCAGCTCTTTGACTGACAGCTGCCCTCTTTTCATGGGTGGAGCCAGCACTGCACACATGGAGAGGGAGGATGACTAGGGATCGCCTGTAGTGAAGAAGAACAGAAAAAAAGAGAGCAGAGAAGTGTGTAACGTTTTAGACATTGCAGAAAATGTTTTATTGGAAATGCCTGACTGGCCATAAGACAAAGAAATAATTTAGAATAATACAAGCTTTGTATAAGTTAATGCAACACTAAGACTGCCAGTGTTATGGATTCTGTTCCCTCGGGGAATGCCAATCCTAACAGTGTCATATTGCAATAAGCCTATTTGACTCAGCCTACCCACCAAATGGTTGACGTTAATGCCCTGTTCTCATAGAACATGGCTGTGGCTTGAAAATAACAAATTTCAACTCTAGTCAGTGTCACTATTTTTCTATCAACTAAATGCTTGAAGCACAGGCATGCTATCTTTTTGCAGGCCCAGATTTAACTGTAATGTGCAGGTAAGATGCTGTGATGATTATCAGATAATTCATGATGATGTCGACTTAAAAAGTTGACATGTCAAAATAGAGACAACCGACCAGCATTTGTTTTGTGCATCGTGTGGATTTTCCACTCAGGAGCATGATGTGACAATGTTTCCCCTATAATTGTAGTGGAAACACAAGAACAAGAAGAACCCCGCAGGGCCGGAAAATCATTTTTTTAAATGCCAAAAATATTGCCAAATATCCATTCATTTAGAGATCAATAATCATTTGCGTTTGGGAGCGTCTGTGCAGAGCTGTTCCCAAATGTAAGTTAAAGGTTAGCAGTAAGTTGTTCAGTTCAGACTACAGTCAGTCAGTTAATAAATACTGCAGCTTCTCAAGACCAAGAAAAGTCTCTTCTGTATTTCCCCAACTGCTGGAAAAGTGAAGGGCGTTAGCCCTGAAGACAGCGGGTTAGCCTAACCTGACCAGTCTCACTTAAAGTGGACTGACCTTTAAGGTGGACCAACTATTCTCATTTTACTGTCAAACTCAGCTGCTCCACCACCCCCACCACCCCAAAGCAGTCAACTTAGCGGAAACACTGCATCTTATATGTCCTGCACATTAAAACAGATGCTGTGTTTAAAGGCGGATTAATGCTGAGCTTGGTAGCAGAATAAAAACACTCTGTGCCAGGCTGGTACGCTGTTGAAACTAATTAATGGTTAATTAAAGGTGTTGCAGGAGCCTGACCTTTGCTCTTCAAATGCACTACACAGTAACTGAGAGCTGATCATTGTGATTTGTAATATCTGTATTATCCCATCTCTTGAATACAGATCAAAAGCAAATATCAAATATTTAAGATGTAAAAAGGCTGAAACACTCAGGCTGGAAAACAGAATATTTTTGCACTTCGTGACAGCAAATTCTTGCACACAAAGACACATACAACTTGTGCTTATTGTAACAACTTTTATAGGATATTGAAAAACCAACCCAGTAATTTACTTGTGGCATACTCTATTGTCTCTATTCTGCATATGAGGCCTTATGTTTCTTTAATTTTCTGTTATTGTTTTATAGTTTCAATTGCTTTGTTTTTCATTTTTAAAATAGACTTGACAGAATCAGATTAGGCTGGTCTGGATGCTCTGACATTCCTCATATGCCAGATATAGCCAGATGGAGTGACCGTCTGTGTGCTGAAGAGATGAGTTTTAAAGGGCATGGCTGTTGGCTAAATGTTCATAATACTGACATGTTCATGTGTGTTCTTGTGTGTTGTGTGTTTGCCTGCTTGTACATGTATTTGCTCAGCTTTTCTATAAAGAATCAACACAATATCGGGAACATTTTCCCTTCTTTTTAAATGTCAGTTTTATTTTTGAACTTACAGAGGCATTTTTCCCTCATGTCCCCGTTCATTTCTGAGCGTGACCTCAACCCAGTAACCTCTCTAGACCACCATCTGATTCCACCACAAACTACCTCCACCCTCTGCCAACTTCAGTACCAACCCACACCACCAACACCACCACCCGGTCCCTCACACACACACACACATGCCCACACACAGACATTCCCACAACAATTCACCCAGTCTCAGTGATCTTCTTTTGTCTTTTTTGTCTTTTTTGTGTTTTGTTTTGGTTTGGTTTTTTCTGGTCACAGACACACACCCTTACCAAATCCCTTGCAAAGTTGGTTGTGACACGTGACAAACAAACAAGATGTAAACAAGCTTCACACACACACACACACACACACATACAAGGCTGATATTCAATCGAATGTGTGAAAGTGACTGGTAAAAAACATGGAGAGCCTGAGGCCTTTGGCTGTAGCTCTGCCCCTGTCAACTCATGTATTTATGTCTCTCTCTTACTCTTTCTTTTTTCTAATTTGAGGGACACATGATTATTAGAAAAAGCGTTGATAGACAGATATCTAGAGGAAGATGCCATTCTCAGCCTGGAACAGATGAAACCTGAAGCCTGCTCTGTATCCTGTAACATACTGTATTCTCTCAAACACGCACTAAATCTCATCCTTCTATCTTTCCACATGCTCCTGTTGACCTTCATCATCACCTGAACATCATCAGGAGTCAGTCTAAGGTAACAGTCTACACACACACACACACACACACACACACACAGACACTTCTGTTCTGGTACAGACAACAGTGTTTGGATTCTCTTAACAGTGGGAGCAAAGTACTACGATATATAAAATGCCAATAATATGTAAAATTATGGCAGTATTAATATAACAGAACAACAAAATCACATCTAAAATGAATTCACCAATCATAAGGTTTAGAAATGACATTTTTTGAGTTAATTCCATGGTTATGAATCCTTGTTAAACAAAGACGCCACTGTCTATCACTTAAAATCCCAGAGTGCTACATGAACCATATGACACTTTCAGTAAACTATACTTATCATTAAGTAAGTGATTGAAATAACATTTTTCCCCAATTTGATTCTGAATTGAAAGCAAATTGAAATGAATAAATAAGATATCTAGATTATGTTTATCAGTTGACCTTTAAAGAATGAGATATTGACCTTTTTAGAAAGAGTCTCTACATTAACACATTAAGCTATCATTTAGTTCAAGCTAAAAATGGATTGCATTCAAAGCTGGAAATAGTCATTAAATATTAACATAGCTGTGCTACAGCTGGCCATACTGGAAAAGTCCTGTCTGCCTGTTTGTTCCTTGTGTTGTGAGGCTAACTGTTTGTGCTGTGTCTCCATATCTTCTCCAGGTCTTTGCCTATGATTACTGTTTCTGGTCCATGGATGAGACAGATAAGGAAAAATTTGCCGGTCAGTTCATATTTCACATTTACAAAACGTTTTGGCATTTAATCACCAAAGCATTTCAAAGATATCTTAAGATATCCACTTTAGTAAAGACTAAATAAAATAATATGTACTGTGTGTGTCTCTGTCTCCGTGTGTGTGTGTGTGTGTGTGTCTCTGTCTCTGTGTGTGTGTGTGTGTGTGTGTGTGTGTGTGTGTGTGTGTGTGTGTGTGTGTGTGTGTGTGTGTGTGTGTGTGTGTGTGTGTGTCTCCAGGCCAGGAGGTGGTGTTCCAGTGCCTTGGGGAAAGTCTTCTCCACAATGCCTTCCAGGGCTACAATGCCTGTATCTTTGCCTATGGACAAACTGGTAATTGTATTTTAATTTACCGCCACTAGTCTGTGGTCAACATGATACAAATATATTTACACCTGTTAAATTCATTACCTTTCATTGTATTGCTGGAAGTTAGTA
Source organism: Thunnus albacares (assembly GCF_914725855.1). NCBI lineage: Eukaryota > Metazoa > Chordata > Actinopteri > Scombriformes > Scombridae > Thunnus > Thunnus albacares. The sequence goes on along the minus strand of NC_058106.1, from coordinate 8,928,101 downwards.
ATTTGTCTCTGTTCCAGTAGGTCTCCTTCAGAGATTGCCTTTATTGTGTCTGTGTGTGTGGTGTGTTCAGGTTCAGGAAAGTCGTACACCATGATGGGTTCAGGGGACCAGCCAGGGCTGATTCCCCGGCTTTGCAGTGCTTTGTTTGAACGAACCCAGAAGGAACAGCGGGAGCAGGAGAGTTTTACCGTTGAGGTGTCCTACATGGAGATCTACAACGAAAAAGTCCGGGATTTGCTGGATCCCAAAGGGTATGACCTCAACCTAATCTTTCAACCCTTTCTCACATGTATGGATGTTTCCCTCTGCAGGACATTGTGAAACTCAGCACATAGCCACACAGATCTGGGTTTTATAAATCCCACATGGGCTGCTTAGATGGTTTTTTGCAATGTTAGTGTCCTGTTAATGTATATTCAGCCACTCTTACAAATGATTTACAGTGAAATGCTTCTACCAAAGCATCAAGATTGTTGCTTTTACTGTGAAGCAGCAACAGGAAATTTTAGGTCACACTCTCAAGGAGTAGCTTTGCTTAGGTATAATTCATTAAAGGTTCATTCTAAAGCGGGCCCTTTGGACTCTACTACATGGTAAGTTAGTTTACTTTTACTTTTCCAGATACTGGTTTCTGTTTTAAGCCTCAACTTAGAGAAAGTTAGTGGTGGATTCTGGGTACCATCAGCTGCTGTCAGTGAATAAAAAGATGATCCTTCTGCCTTGCAGTCACTGATAGAGGGCAGTTCATGTCCAGCAGGTCAGCAGTAAATCAGGACCATAGGCCTGTGTCTGCTGCCCCAGACACCATAACCTTTGACCTTCACTCACTACACGACCTTTAACCTCAGTAAAACGGGCCAAAGAGGAGCAGACCATCTGACAGCCATATGGGCTTTGCTGTGGAACAGAGAATGATGAAGTTCTCAGGCATGAAACAAGCTTGGCAAGTCTGTATGAACTGATATCTTTTAGTTGTGGCCAGAACCACTAGTATCTTTAATCAAACCAGCTGAGCTTATCTCACCACTGATGTACCAGATGATATGATGAGCTTTACAAAGAGTGACATTATTGTTTTGCTGTTTGTATTTTCTTTCCAGGGGCAGACAAACTCTGAGGGTGAGGGAACATAAAGTTTTGGGTCCCTATGTGGACGGCTTGTCTCGGCTAGCTGTGGCTAGCTACAAGGTAAAAATATTTATCTTGAAAAGTGTAATTTTTAGTTTTTGTCCACTGACATGCGCACTCTGACCAATGAAGTCCACTGGACAATGTTATGTCACATTCTGGCTGCCACATCCAATCGCAGTCACTCTGTTAAGTGTGTCAGTGTCCAGTAGACTTGTTAGCAGAGCATCTTACTTGCATTCCTTCTCACTTTGATCATTGAGGATTTGTAGCAGTGCTGCTCACATGACGGCAGCAGTCTGCTTAGTGGTCCTACCAATCACACTGGAAGGAGGCTAGTTACAGTATAAAAATTCCTTTCCAGAAGAATCAAAGCTGCTCTTAATCAGTTGAAGAGGTCACCATATGTATAAACAGAATAGAATCCACCAAATCAAACATCTGTTTTCTTTAACAGGACATTGAGTCTCTGATGTCAGAGGGGAATAAGTCTCGGACTGTCGCTGCAACCAACATGAATGAGGAGAGCAGTAGATCGCACGCTGTCTTCAACATCATCCTCACACACACACTAAAAGACTTGCAGTCTGGGGTAAGACACAAGTACACAGATACACACACATATGCATCTTACCTGGTTAAGACACTTAATCAGAACACATGATTTGTTTTTATCTCTTCAGAAAGTGGATAAAATCAAAAATTCATATTTGAGATGTGGTACATCTCAACACAATGGCTGATGGCCATATGTGTAATTGATGTTGATAGCGAGTATAAATGAAAAGCTTGTTGAACTGGCTTTAGATTTTGGATGTGTCGTGTGCTCTGCTGTCGGTATGTTCTCTGGGGGGATCGGGGCCAGCTGTTGTGGGCACTTGTGTCATAGAATGACACATCTGGGTTGGTGAGGATGTAAGCAACTTCCTGGAAAGGCCGTACTTTGCCTAAAAATTTCTAGCAAGGAGTCCTAGCTTAGGAATGACTTAGGAAAATTCTCAGAGCAACTGTGAGACAGGAAGGGACAGAAACGTTTACTGTATTGAGGAGTTGTGATTGACCCCGTTGCTAGGTATGACTCATTCTTTAAAAATGTGTGATTGGTTGATCAAAAAAAACAAGGAAAAATGCACTCTTAGTGATAATGGGCATGGAATGGATTGTGAAATTGTTCGGCCTTATCATAGGATTTAGTTTCTATTAAGACATGGTTTCATTATAAATACTATTTTATGTAATGAACATCTCAGTTGAATAAATTGTGAGTCATACTTTAAAAGTAGCCTATGAAATGTCAGGTCTACTTGTGCAGTAGCCTGTTCACATGCTGATAGTTGTTATATTTGTTTTCTTATGTTTATATACCGTGCTGGTTATTTTAGTACTTAATCTTTTTGTGATTACCGGGCGGGGGAAATGACTCAGCTTTCATCAATTGCTGTGATTGCTAGTCAGTCTATATAAGTAGCAGCATTGGTTGGCATGTAAATCTTTTTTTCCAGCAGCCAGCAAATTCCAGATGTTTCCAGTTGCCAAATATCTTAGTGTTGTGATCACTTTCATTTCAGGCGTTATTACGTTATTGCGTTGGATGGGAGATGTGGGTGTGTCTCTAATAGGATTGACCACAAACATTATCCTTGCACGATCTAATCTGTTTCATTAACTCATCGTCATTCAGTGTTTTAGAGAATATTCCTCCTGCCTCTTTATCTTTCTGCCATTTTCTCCTCTGCTTAAGAAACTCTTAAACCTCTTAAAAGTCCTCCTCTCTACTCTTTTTCACCTTAGGAGCTCTTTTAAGGACTGAGATGCTTTGTGAATAACTTTTATCTTTACAAGGATCTAGTTTCAACTGTCAGGGGAAATTCTTTGAAAACAAATTTTCTTTGAATTTCGTCACTAGAAGCAACTCTTTGTACAAGGAAGCTTTATGAGTACAGCCCCCGGATGTTTCGTGAGCTTCAGGCAAAACCTCACTTCTTCCTTTTGCTGTCTCAGTCGGCTGAAGAACTGCTCCAAGCAATGATTTTATCCCTACTGTATCCAGCTGCTGTTTCATCCACTTGCTTCTAAGCTCAAAGATATACCACAGCCACAGCACAGTTTCTTCTTAAAATGAATCCAGTGTGAAGTATCTTTGAAAAAAAAAAAAAAAAAGGCCTGAAGACGTGCATTACTTTCTTCTTGGTCAGTGATCATGGATTTAAATACTAAAAACTTTTTTCTATATGTCGCATATCTTGGCCTCCCTCCCTACTGCACCACAAGTTCAGCCTAGTTTGCACATCATCAGACATTAAACATCATCCCTCCCTACTCTGTTGTCCCAGATCTTACCTGCTACGTATAGTACAAGTGACACCGGTGAAAATTTACCACCGTTTGTCTTGGGATCATTTCTAAACCTTATGATTGGTGAATTGGCATTTTATATATTGTAGTAGTTTTGCTCCCACTATTTATAGAATCCAAACACTGTTGTCTGTACTTCGGAACAGAAGTAAGCGCGTGGGTGTGTGTGTGTGTCTTGCAAGGTTTTGATCAATCATCCGCTGCAGCAGCTGGCAAGTGAAAAGGTTGTTATCAAAAGGGTTGATCTCATAAAAGATCTAAATGACTAATTCTCCATCTTTAATGACGATGACCCACTTAGTCTTTCCTGCTCCTTTATTTCCAGACGAACTTGCAACCAACGAATGCTGTTAATAATTCACAGGCATGTCAGTTAGTCAGCTGATACAGCCTGCTCTGTTTTCAAGGCACACCCAGAGTCAGTCACTAAGTTGGTCAGTCTGTCAGTAGGTTCATCAGGCAGACGGATAACACACACTGTGTAGTCAGTGAGTGAATCACTTAGCTGACACGTTCTCTATCTGGATGAGTCAGTCATTTATTGTCTCTGTTGCTTTATTTGATTGTTTCCTTTTTTTTAAATAAAAAAAAAACAAAAGGACAATAGAGTGAAAATCTCAAATTAGTTTCCTTTCTTATAGGAAACTCCCCCTTAACCTCTGCAAGCCCCACTAAACCAGATGTCAGTCCATTTCAGAACAATTTGGGCTTAGTGGTTAGTATGCAGTATGATTACATGTTCATATGTTCCACAGTTGTGTCGCTCCGTGCTGCTCTAAACAACAAAGCAGCAGTCACACAGGATGCTGCATCTGCTCTCACTGTGCAGAAAAGCTGAATGAAAGTGACAAGCAGTGCTGTGCACAGTATGCATAAACAACTCGACTGCTGAAAAGCAGTTGATCAGTAGACTGCTTAATAGTGTTCTCAAGGTGAGAAACGGTAATTACAGTGTAATCTAACCAGTAGGGAAGCCTCGAGTGTTTGCGCTAGAGTTTATATGTAAACAGTCTGTCTTATGTTGATGTTTCCCCATTTTCTTATCTGTAAAAAGATGGAAAGCAAGGTGGTAAATTTATAATAAAGTGATAGCATGTTTAATTTTTTAACTTAAATAACTGGATTTAGTGTTAAGTTAGTTTTAAATGATATGCAGACCTTCTTCAATTTTACAGTATTATCCTAGAAAACAGAAAATAGTCATCTTAAGATCTCATTACATTTGCTTCCCTGTGGCTCCATTTGGTTGGTGTTTGTCTGTCGTACATTTCTTGTATCTATTGCCAGTATCTCCTCAATACAGAAAGCCTCATTTTAGTATTAATACATAGTCTTTTAGGTGAGTTTTACAGTCTCCTTTTTCTGTAAAAAATCTTCCCATCAACCAGCTTTAGGAATAAGGAACACTGACTAGAAGTCGTAGCGTTGGAGCTCACAGCGCCCCCTGATGGCTCAGTCTGTGTTGTGAGTAGAGGAACTGTGCTAAAGAGTGTGCTTAAATAAAGCCACTTAATGACAGGTGGTAAAATACCCCGTGCTGGATGAGTCATTCTGACTTAACAGCTCACCGGATTTCCTTTGACTAACGTGGCCTGCAACAACTTGTTGTCTGAACACTTCACTTCATTGAACTTTGACCCTATTTGCAGCCAACTCACATTGGTTTGTTCTTTTGTTCTCTGCCCAGCTTAATCCTGTCAAGCTTTGTTTTTCCCAGTCAAGTTTAGTTTTCTGTAGTGCTCCAAAGTTTATTCTATAAATTCTATTGATATTTTTCTTATTCATGTTGACAACTTCTAGATTGCTTGCCATGAGTAGCAGTGTGTTGATGCTCTGACACTTGTTCTGTGCTGGTACCTTAAGGCTGCTGCCAAGTAGGCCGACAAGCTGCATGTCCTGCCTGCTGATCTGGTTACTAGTGGAGGAAAATGACCCTGGTATCGTCTCTCCTGATTACAGAATCCCTCATTAAGCAGGAAAAAGGCCTCAGCGGCTGGTATTTCCTACTTTTCAGTGTTTCACCAACTAGCTAGATGTTGAGAATTGAATAGGAAACACAGTCTGACACCACCAGGGAACAAGACCTGGCATTGTAAGTTACACTATGGTCATTGAAGTGAGGAGCTGTAACAATTGAATTACAGTACACTTGAGTCGTAGGTTCCTGTGTGCTGGTGTTTGCAGTCACCACCTTTGCCTCCTCTCTTTCTAGCTCTCGAATTTACTGCATATTCACCGCATTTAAAGACATTTGGTCTATTTTGTTCCAGATAAACATCTCATTTGTTTTAATAATTTGATTAACTATGGGGGATTTGAAGAAATCCTGGTCTGAGGCTAATCGATCTACATCAGTGCGGTCTGAGGTTGATCTTTATCAGTTGACCAGCTTTTCTTAGGATTCAGGTCTTGGGTTTGCTGCGCCAGAGATTTTAGGATAAAGTGAGATGAAACATTTTTGAGATCGATTTGAATGTTTGAGATTATATCTGTACGTCTCTCAAGTCAATCTTTCCCTTGGAAACCCCCGTGTGCAGGTACACACATACTCATCTCAATACATACACATTGCTGTCTTTTCCATCACACAAATCTCCCTTTCTAAAATTTGATATTTGAAATCAAGGAATAGGTCCTTGTATGCAAAAGAATAAGGTTTGTGTGTCTGTGTCTTACAGCGACTTTTCCAGTGCTCGTGAGACCTTAAATTTCTAATTTCAGTCCGATTTTTTTTTTTTTCTCATCTTTTAATTTCTACAATCTCAAGTAGTAGTAGCTAAATGTAAAGATGTGGAGTGTCAGAGGTCACAGTGTTCTTGTTTTTGTGATTAAGGAACTATCAGGAAAGAGCAGAAACTTTAGAGAAATGCAGAATAAAAGCTAAGGAGTTCTTCAGTGGGAAAGATCAAAGGTCAGACCGCTGAACAACAAAGACGGATAAGTGTAGAATTCAGACTGATTCATGGAGGTATGAAGATGTAGGAGTAAACCTGTTTTCTCTCCAAAAAGGGCAATATGATTGGATCTGGGCAATGTCAGGCACCTCATCATTTGTCTCACACTGATGGGAAAACTATTTCCAATTGGAGTCATATCATAAAGACAGCTGGTGGAGGGAGCCTTTACACCAGACATGTTTGAGCCTCAATTTTCAGTCATCAGTCTGATGGAAGTGGTACACGTTGAATTTAACCAGTACAGCTGGCTACACTGGTTGTACCATACATGCATAAATACATGATTGTGTATTGGGCTGTTATCTCTATCAAATCACTTCCAAGGACACTGCGGTACTGTGGCTGAACAGGTCCACTGTAAAGACTGACAGAGAAGTGCATCTGCTGCTGCTGCTGAGCTGCTGATGTTGTTTTCACTGCACGGCTAGTGTAGACGAGGTGTTCCATTCAGCCTCGTCAGCAGACTGACCTGTCACGCTTGACGGGAGTGGATCCGGCCCAGTACAGATACAGATTTGATTATCCACATCTTCAACAGCCCGTAGGGAAGACAAAGAGGGAAGCTGTCAACAAGAAACTGAGAGATGAGAAACTTAACTCTGGTTTCTCAGAGCATTTTGGCATCCTCTGATTTCTGTTTTGTGTCTGTGTTGCTCTGGTACTTACAAATCAGGGTAACGCTTGGTTGAAAAGCTGCTGAGAACCCAGCAGGAGATTGCCTTGATGTGGTGCCTCCTTGTTGGTTAATATGCCATCACAGTTTTGTCTGACCTCATAGATTTATAGAAGAGCCTTTCAGGAATGTCAGTAAGTGTTGTTGATTCAGATCCACAAAAATGTTCTTGTGTACAGCTCCAGGACATTTATATGTTCCAGACAAGTTGGACATTGTGATTTTCATTGCCATATGGCTCGCTACCCCGAATGAGATGTGTCAGAAGACATTCAGGAAAACAAAAGCTGATTGCATCTTGTAGAAATAAAAATCTGTGTCAAATGTCAAGTGTGTGCTTGGCTGAAATGTCCAAAAAAAAGGAATAAAAAAAAAAATCAAGTGATCCATCAGTTAAATCTAGAAGCTGAAATTTTACACACAAAAACCAGAAACCAGAAGGAGATTCTAAAAAAAAAACACCACACACACACACAATAATGTTAGGAATGAATATAAGCAAGTTGTTGGTTTTGCGGTTGAATATAGTAGCTGAGATGATAATGTGGTTTTCTTTCTTTCCGTCTTTCTCTCTCTGTAGACGAGTGGTGAGAAGGTGAGTCGGTTGAGTCTGGTAGACTTGGCGGGAAGTGAGCGAGCAGCAAAAACTGGAGCAGCAGGAGAACGACTAAAGGAAGGAAGCAACATCAACAAGTACGCAAAAGCAGTTAAACAAAGATACAAACATACACAAAACCATGATTGGGTGTTTTTCCCTACAAGGCTGTTTAGCTGAGACTGAAACTTACATTGTCTGCAGATGGTGTCACTCTTGCCTTGTTAGTTTCACTGCGTTTGCAGATGATTAATTTTGTTGTTATTTATTCTTGAAACTGTAAACATGAAAGAAAGCAGATACTCTGTATTTCTGGTTTGATTTTTGTGAATTTGGCAGCTTAAAAAAGGAGAAGTTTTGCAATAACACAGGCTGATGTATTTTGTGTTTTGGTCTAATTCATGCATTCACACCACAAAAACTGAGGTCATCACAATGATCCTACATCATTGACTTTAACAAGCACATGAACAGTCATATCAACCCATGAACAGGTATATGAAAAGCGCTTGACCTTGGTTTGTTTCTGTGTATGTGTGTTTGTCAGGTCTCTGACTACGCTGGGTCTGGTGATCTCAGCACTGGCTGAACAGGGAACCGCCAAGAACAAGACCAAGTTTGTTCCTTACAGAGACTCTGTTCTGACATGGCTGCTGAAGGTACACAAGAGACAAATACATTTCCTCTTGCTTAACTATTCACTTCATGTTCTTTATTTTCTTTTAAAAGAATGTGTTTTTTATAGGAAAATATAATTTCTCCCTTCTTTCTTCTCTCCTCCTTCCACTGCTTGCATGCTTGCCTGCCTGTCTGCAGGACTGCCTGGGGGGAAACAGTCGCACAGCGATGGTTGCAACCGTGAGTCCTGCTGCAGACAACTATGAGGAGACGCTTTCGACTCTGCGCTACGCCGACCGAGCAAAGAACATCGTCAACCATGCTGTTGTTAACGAAGACCCCAACGCTCGCATCATCAGAGAGCTTCGAGAGGAAGTAGAGAAACTACGAGTACAACTGACCCAGGCAGAGGTGAGACATTCAAAATCTTCAAAATCAGCCTGCAGAAATGTACTCTGCTTTTCCCTCCTCTCATCTGCTGTTTTTTCCTCCAGTCTTTGAAAGCTCCAGAGCTGAAAGAGCGTCTGGAAGAGTCAGAGAAGTTGATTCAAGAGATGACCATCACTTGGGAGGATAAGCTTCGCAAAACTGAGGAGATTGCACAGGTAAGACACACGAGAGGTCTCAAAGTCTTCGTCTAATAATTGAACCAAACATATTTAGCTACTGTACAGTGTCATTCCCTGCTGGAATTTCTCCTTCTGATAAAGCTGCTAAAAATGAAATTGCAGAATCGGTGAATGGGATTGCTTTTTTTCCAACATCTACCATAGATATTGGATTTGAAAATAAGATGTTTGTCTTTGTGTTGTATTTGTAGGAGCGTCAGAAGCAGTTGGAGAGTCTGGGTATTTCTCTCCAGTCTTCAGGGATTAAAGTTGGAGATGATAAGAGCTTTCTTGTCAACCTTAATGCCGACCCTGCTCTCAATGAACTGCTGGTGTACTACCTGAAGGTAAACACACACACACTTCTCTATATGTGGCCACCTCATTATCCTTTATTTACTAGCTTGTAATCAAATCTCCCTATTTACACAGAATGCCAAACAATATTATCAAAAATGTAATTTGCCTGCTGTGTTTGACATTGCAGCAATCGTCTCTGTCCTCAAAAACATCACACAACGGAAACACTTACCTGTGTGCATGCGTGTAGGCTTTACTCCACTACAAATGACTGACTCTCAGCTTTTAACTTCTTGTTAATATCTTGAATATTGTGTCGCAGGAACACACAAAGGTGGGCTCAGCAGACTCTCAGGACATCCAGCTGTGCGGGATGGGTATCCAGGCAGAGCACTGCGTCATTGACATTACAGCAGATGCTGCTGTCATCCTCAGCCCCTACCGCAACGCTCGGTAAGGAACGCCAGCAGTGACCATGCAGCTGCCGTCGCTGTATTCATCCTGTATCTGTAAATGTTTTTTCTTTTGTTTTTTTTTACAGTAAATTAATGTAGCTACTTTGTTTATTGGTGTTACAGGACATGTGTAAATGGCTCTCCAGTAACCAGCGCTCTGCAACTTCACCACGGTGACCGAATCCTCTGGGGAAACAACCACTTTTTTAGGTAATTTTAGTCAGACCACCATTGTTTTAAAGTTGTTTACAATTTTAATTATTCTAACCTTTTTATATCATAAAGTATTGTTTGTATTGTATTGTTTATTTGTGTCAGTGTGTTGTACCATATTATTTTACACATACCAGAATTATGCTTTAAATACATGTACTTAGTGTTTATATTTAACAAACCCAGTTGGTCCTTTTTATCTTGAATTTTTCATATCCTTTCAATTGGTTCTGTGCTATTTTCTTACATGAATTATTCAAGAAATATGAAATATAACCTCGTTACTGACACCTTTCCCCAGGATCAATCTGCCTAAGCGACGCTCTCGTACAGCAGAGGATGACGATGGTGAGGGTGGCGTGATGAAGAACAGCGGAAGCAGTGAGCAGCTGGATGCAGACGGTGACACGGCCAGTGAAGTGTCCAGTGAAGTCAGCTTCTCCTACGAGTTCGCCCAGACGGAGGTCATGATGAAGGCCCTCGGCAACAACGGTAAGAAGGCGTTAGGAAGATGAAATGTCTGCATGTTCTGCATAGACAGAGCATCAGTTAGTTGAGTTTCATCTCCATTGTGTCCCATCAGACCCCATGCAGGCCGTCCTCCAGTCTCTCGAGAGGCAACACGAAGAGGAGAAGCGCTCCGCTCTGGAGCGACAGAGGCAGATGTACGAGCAGGAGCTCCAGCAGCTCCGTCGGAAGTTGAACCCAGACCGTCTGTCCACAGGCCAGTCTGGAGCGCCGGCTTCTGGCCAGCAAGCACCGGGACAGCAGCCTCATTACCGCAGCCTGGAGAGACTCAGTACAGGAAGCATGTGCCATTCAACCAGTGCTCAGAGCAGACTGAGGCAGTGGAATGAGGACAGGTGTGTGTGTGTGTGTGTGTGTGTGTGTGTGTGTGTGTGTTAAATGCAGTTCCATCTATAAGTCAGTTTTGATTAAAATGCAAACTAAAAACTTCCTCTCTCATCCTCTTTGTCTGCCCTTCTCTGCCTCCTCCTGTCCTCCTGCAGGGAGGTGGTGTTGGTGAGGAGTTTGCGGAGGTTGCGTGAGCAGATAGTGAGGGCAAACCTCTTGGTGCAAGAAGCCTTTTTCATCTCTGAGGAGCTGGAGCGACACACAGAGTACAGAGTCACCCTGCAGATCCCGTCAGACAACCTCAACGCAAACCGCAAGGTCTCACACATAAACATGAACACACTCATTCACCGCTCTCCTGTCTTCTGCTTTTAGTGCAACCCATTCTCTAACCACATCTGTGTATGTGTGCAGAGGGATGCTGTACTCAGTGAACCAGCGATTCAGGTTCGACGTCGGTGTCGAGGGAAGCAGATCTGGAGTTTGGAGAAGATGGAGAACCGTCTGGTGGACATGAGGGAGCTGTACCAGGAGTGGCAGGACTACCAACTCCATGACCATGACGACCCTGTGAGTTAGCTTAACAAATCTGCCATGTGAAGTCTTACAGGGACCCTGCAAGGTAACCATCTATGAATTCTCTTTTCTTCCTTGGTCAGGTGATGCGCTCATATTTCCGTCGAGCAGATCCATTCTTTGACGAGCAGGAAAACCACAGTCTAATTGGGGTTGCCAATGTCTTCCTCTCCTGTCTCTTCTACGACGTAAAGCTGCAGTATGCTGTTCCCATCATCAACCAGAAGGGGGAGGTAGGGAGTCACACACTATTGGGGTATAAATATAGTAAAACATTGAAAAAAACAATTGAATTTCTATGCCGTCATATACTAAATAATCTCAGTCAGCTGAAGTTTTGTGCCTCCTTTTTTTAGTCCAGTTATTTCCTCCTTCATTCCCATCTTCCTGTCATAACTGAAGCAGGTTTAGCAGATAAAGTAAGGAAAAGGCACTTTCATCTGAATTTCTCTCTTCAGGTCTTGTCTCTGACACCTTTTTAGAGTGACTTTTAGTGACTTTAGTAAAATATAACAGAATGATAAAAGAGTTCAGGAACAAAAGGCAGAAAAGACATTTCAGTGTGATGTTTACTCTCCACATGGCGTGATGTTACATTCACATACGGACATCTTCCAGACATGTTTGGGGTAAATGCTGTTTATGTTATCCCTCTTCTCCTTGCGATCAGGTGGCAGGGCGTCTTCATGTGGAGGTGGTGAGGGTTGGAGGGGGTTTAGAGGACAACATGGCTGGAGGAGATGAACCTGACAATAACCAAGATGAAATCCAGGACCGCAAATTAGTCTGCATGGTAAGATGGATAGATTCCTGGATCTTTTTTTCATGCCACAATGAGTACAAAGTGTGTGGACTTGACTAGACCAGGAAGAATCAGATTTTTTGTTTTACACGTTTTCAGCATAAATTAAAGTAAAGATATTCTGTATTTAAATGCCAGTCACCTGCTGCTCCAAGCAGGGTAACATAAGAACCAAAAAAAGGATTTACGAGTACTGACTACACCAGGTCATGTTCTCGTCAGCCAAAAAATGCAAGGTAGTCTGGCAACAAAATTCATTTCTATAGCCAGTTTGTGATCATATAGTCATGCACTTTCATATCATTATCACACTTAAACCATGTAGGTCATAGTGTTGACCTATCATCTGTGACCTGTGTACCCTCTGTAGATTAAGATCCTGCAGGCCACTGGTCTGCCCCAGTACCTGTCCAACTTCGTCTTCTGTCAGTACTCATTCTGGGACCAGACTGAGCCCATCATCGTGGCTCCTGAGGTAGACCCATCGTCGTCGTCACCCAGCACCAAGGACCCACACTGCATGGTGGTGTTTGACAGCTGCAAGGTGAACCCTTGGAGGGAAAGAGAGGGAACCTATGAAGCTTGTAAGGGGGGAGGGGTTGTGTACGGGGATGAACTGTCAGTCTGACACTGGTCTCTCTTGTAGGAGCTGGCAGTGTCAGTATCGGAGGATTTCATTGAATACTTGACTGAAGGGGCGGTCGCCATTGAGGTGTATGGACACAGACAGGCTGATGCAGGCAGGAACCCTGCCCTGTGGGACCTCAGCATCATTCAGGCTAAGACGCGTACACTACGAGACAGGTAGACACACAAACAAACATACCAAACTCTTAACTAAACATATTCTTTGAAGTACGCAAACTATTAAACCGATATCTCTCGTGATGTTTAGCTGATGAGCTTAAAATGTGGCTTGTGAGACTAACACTTTAGATGTGTTTATAATTTTCTTCCTGCAGGTGGAGCGAGGTTACACGTCGTCTGGAGCTGTGGATTCAAATCTTGGAGATTAACGAGAATGGAGACTTTGTCCCAGTTGAGGTGATTCCTGCTAAAGATGTCCGGACTGGAGGAATCTTCCAACTTCGGCAGGTAGGGATAACCTCATCCTGCTCCTCTTTGATATGATCCACACATTTCATTTCAACCAAAGTCCACCACTGGCCACTGGCAGTTTTCTAACACAGTCATCCCAGTAACAGCAGGAGGAATCAGCAGATTTCAGTTGATATCCTCAATCTTAAAAATCTTAAATCCTTCTTCTGTGTCCTACCCTGCTTCCTCCACCTCCAGGGTCAGTCAAGGCGAATCCAGGTGGACGTGCGTTCAGTTCAGGACTCGGGCACCATGCCTCTGATATCAGAGATTGTGCTTGCAGTGTCAGTGGGCTGTGTGGAGATCAGGCCCACCATAACCAACCAGGAAGGAGATGAGATGGACAGTTATCAGGTAGATCAGTCTTATTCAACTACAGAAAGTAGTTCAACTTGAAGATGATGATGATGATTAAATGACTGCTTTGTTGTACAGGAAGGAGATCTGGATCGTTTACGACGTCAGTGGTTAGTTGCTCTCACCAAGAGACAGGAATACCTGGACCAACACCTGCAGAGCTTGGTCAGCAAAGCAGGTAACACACACATATCAGTATACAAATGTCCATGCAGACTCTAACCACACCCAAACATTCATAAAAACACGCATACATAATCTGTGACACTGCTCTCTGTTCCCGTAACTCTCAGGGTTGTTGTAGTCTACAGTTTGTAGGCGTCTTCAGTTAAATTCCAGTGGTTTCTAGTGTAGGAGGTGTGCAAATGTCTGAATGTTTTGTGCACAGAAAAAACAGAAGATGACATGGAGAGAGAGTCTCAGCTGCTGGAGTGGCGCTTAACTCTGACAGAGGAGAGAAACGCTGTCATGGTGCCCTCTGCTGGCAGCGGCATTCCTGGAGCACCTGCTGAATGGTAAGGCTTATCACAGGGTGCGTCTTTGTTTGTCTTTTCTTATATTTCACTCTGACTATCTAAACTGAATGACTTAAATGAGGAACAAAGGCTCCAGAAAATACACATGATCATAAAGTGTGTTTATTCACAGGGTTCCTCTGCCAGGCATGGAGACTCATATTCCTGTCCTCTTCCTGAACCTCAAACGTACGTCAGGTTTTTTTTTTGTTTTTTTTTTACAAAGAACAGATTCATTCTGATTCATACATCAATTCTAAAGACTACAATGTTACTTAACTTTTGAATTGTGATCTCTATTGTGAAAACACAGTTGAACTCTCTAAGAATAATATTTTCATTGGTTGAGTAATTCTGCTTTTTTACAGTCAGGCTACTTCACCATTTACTACTTTTTCATTTCTGTTGTTTCTCCAGCTGATGACCTCAGCTCTCAAGACCAGTTTGAGGTCCCTGAAGCTGGAGGTTGGGATGCCACCTTGAGTGGAGAGGATGAGGATGACTTCTTTGACCTGCAGATCGTCAAACACTACGATGGAGAGGTGAGGAAAGACCTTTATGGGGTATTTTTCTAAGGAACCCAAAAAAAGCATTTGAGGAACCATTTCATTAGCCAGTAGTAGTAACTTTTTTGTTGATTCTCAGGTGAAGGCAGAGGCGTCATGGGACTCCACCGTTCATGAGTGTCCGCAGCTCAGTCGTGGGGGAGCTTGGCCAGAGCAACGGGTATACCTGACGGTTCGAGTAGTGGTTCAGCTAAGCCACCCCGCCGACATGCAGCTGGTGCTGAGGAAGAGGATCTGCGTCAACGTTAACCCTGGGCGTCAGGGTTTTGCCCAAAACTTACTCAAAAGGATGTCCACCCGCAGCACCATACCGGGCTGTGGGGTCACCTTCGAGGTGGTCTCTAACATACCCGGGGTACGTCCAGGGATAAATGTCAGACATTCACTTTTTGTGCTCAAGAATATTTTGAGCAGGGTAAATTATTGAACACGAATCTCTGTGATGTTTTGACTCATCAGGACGCCCCCGGTTCAGAAGACAGAGAGATGCTGGCTCGGCTCGCTGCCAGCGCTCACAACAGCCAGTCAGGTGATGATGAGGCTGCCATTGAGAAATACCTCCGCAGTGTCCTCAGTCTGGAGAACATCCTCACTCTGGACAGACTCAGACAGGTGAAGTACATGAAATACATTGATTAACAGGCAGGCATGCAGTCACTGCAGCCTAGAAGATGATTGATGAAGGCCTGTAAAAGTCTGAAACCACTATTTATATTTTTTCAATGTTACATTATCCAATACCTTGAAAATGTGTGTGTGTGTGTGTCCTAGGAGGTGGCAGTGAAGGAACAACTGACTTCAAGAGGGAAAAGCAACAGACGGAGTCTAAGTTCTCCATCTGTCCACAGGGTAAAACACAAATGCAATACCATCATACTGATATAATGTACTATGAGATAATATCATATCATATAATATGATTTCTCTCAATATGCTCTCTGTCTTACCATCCTTAGCTGTCTGGAAGTAGACAGGACCTGTCCACAACCTGCCTGCTGGACGATAAGGTAACACACTCTTTTTTTGCATCTTGTATCTTCATGTTGACTGTTTTTGACAACAGGTGTTCAAAATGACAAGTTCAAACACACTGAGATAGATTGTGGATCCACTGGCAAACAAAACTTACCTGCCACTGAGTGTTTAGAGCAGCGAATTTGAAATCTTTAATAAACTGTATATCATTTATCAATCTTTTCATAAAAAGTGACACATCTCTCTTATTATATGTTGATGTATTTTTTTAAAATTTTGATGTCCTGTCTTCTCTGTGCCTGTCTTCTTCTCAGGGTCGATGGGAGAGCCAGCAGGATATCTTTATGCCCTCTCAATTTCACCGCACCCTCCCCCGTCCCGCCTCCTCTCCTTCCACCTACTCTACCTCCCCTTCTTCATCCCCTACTCCCTTCGCCTCGAGCCCACCACAGAACCAGGAACCAGAGCAAGGTAAACCTCCCTCTACCCCCCTCTACCTCTCCTCTCCTCTTCTCTCTACCTCCCTATAAATGCCTCTCCTCCATACTCCAACATCTCTCTCTCCTCTTTTTTCATCTGCCTCTTTTACATC
Source organism: Thunnus albacares (assembly GCF_914725855.1). Classification (NCBI taxonomy): domain Eukaryota; kingdom Metazoa; phylum Chordata; class Actinopteri; order Scombriformes; family Scombridae; genus Thunnus; species Thunnus albacares. The sequence goes on along the minus strand of NC_058106.1, from coordinate 8,911,863 downwards.
CTGATCTAAAGTCTGATCTCACTGCACTACTTCATTCTGTGTATCCATTTACATTATAAAGTGCTACGTCTTCGCTGTTTCCTTCTTTCCCAGCAAACATTATGTTTAATCTCTCCTCATCCCTCCTCCTTTTAGAGTTCTTTACATCCATTTCTATAACCTGCTTTGTCTAACACAATGTGAGCTTCTCTCTCCTCTCCTCTCATCCTCATTACAAAGCTTTTTATTGTCTGGACAATTTTTTTTTGGTTTGATCAATCTGAATATTTTTCTGTCTCACAGCGATTTCTTTTCCATTTTAGTCAGAATTCATGTTATTATGACATCCTTTAGATTAATTCTGTTCATTAAAGAACAGAATTAATGATTTTTTTTATTAATTTGTGTTTCATAATCCATTGATTAGAATGCTTTTTAATCACATAGTAATGATTAAATCAATCATCTGTGTGTTTAATGGCCGGCTGATGTCTTCTTCTGTCAGTCTATCACTGTGTTTGGGTTTTTGCCATTTCCTGGACTCGCTTTCAACTTCCTGTCTTAATCTTTCATGCCTCCTCTGCCTCCCACACCTCCTCTTGTTTTCTTGCTTCCTTCCTCTCTTCTCGCCTCCCCATCCCCTCCCCCAGGTCGTTCAGGACTTGCTGCCTCTTATCTTTCAGTTAAGGCGCTGGTTCCTCAGATGCCCAAACTGCTCAAGTCTCTGTTTCCAGCGCGAGATGACAAGAAGGAGCTGAGACCTTCGCCGCACAACCAGCAGGTCAGCAAAGATGCTTTAGTACAGCTCAGAGCAGTACGGAATACTCATTTCTTTATTTAACTCTTATACTGTCTGCATTCATTTATGTATAGTATTAAATTACCGCAAGTGAATTTGAAGCTCTGACAGAGAGGCCGGCGTACGTTCATGCATATATGTGCAAGTGTTTCCTTGTCATGACCCTGTTTGTTGTTATTCAACAGCACATGCCTCGTATTATGCCGTCATCAGGAGGGGACGACAACAGAGTGAAGGCTGAGACGGTGAGAATGTCCCCTTTCCCCTCCTTGGACAGTGTTGGTTGATCTAATGACACTCTTGGCTCAGATTCAGCTTTTATGTAAGAGTTGGATATCATCAGTATAGGATTTTGTTTTGACACAAAACAGCCCCCCCCAAAAGAATCTATGGTATTTTGTTTATTTATAACCACGGCAGCATTTATAGATCTTACGATAAGTATTCATATTCAAGGTGCACAACATTGACCCCAGTTTCAGTCTGGAGTCTGATATCATAAACTTGTAGTTCTGGATCTGGTCAAAGTTGAAGTTTTGATGTAGTAACATAAATGTATATGCAGCATTTTTTCAAAGACCTTTACTCTTTTGCCCAAAGGGCGATTAAGTTATTTGTACAACCGATGTGGCTGCAAATGTCAAAAGAAAAGATTAGCAGATGGTGCGACTTGTCCTACAAAATTTATTTGCTCTGGACATAACATAGTAGACTTTGTAGCACCTGATTGTATCATTTTTGGAAAGGTGATTATTTTTTGCTGTTAATCGTTTTGTTGTTTTGCCTTATCTGCATGCTCTCGTCTGTCCCTCTGTTCCTGCGGCAACCGTTGGTTTCCCATAGGCTGCTATTCTACGGCCCCCAACCAAAGACAGGCGGGCAGAGTTCCCAGAAGTCCCTCCTCTTCCTGTGCATGACCCGCATGACACCACACCCCTCAGCCCCCTCAGCCAGTCGTCAAGCGGCTACTTCTCCAGTAGCGTCTCTACAGTTACCCTGTCTGACGTTCTCCAACCCTCCTCCTCGTCCTCCTCCCTCCTGGCTGCTGAGACTACGTTACCCACAAACCCCCAGCACCAGAGCGCTGACAGGAACGATGCTATGACCGCTCCTTCTCAGTGTGGCACCAAGATGGCCACCGTCGCTCCTCCCACCACTTCCCACAGCTCAGCCAATCACAACAATGTGACCGCAGAAAACTCTTTCTCCAAACAGAAGCTGCTCAACTCAGGAGGAGGAGGTGGCGGCGAAGGTTTTGAAAGGCTGGAGATCTTTGTGGACGATGAAGAGCGTAACCATGACGACGTGCTGCCTGAGTGGCTGACGGAAGGCGTGTATGTTACAGTAGGGAGCAATAAGGCGGGGACAGTGCGCTACGTGGGAACGACGCAGTTTGCTGAGGGAGTGTGGGTGGGGGTGGAGCTCGACACTCCTGTAGGTAAGTTGGCCTTCACACTCGGCATGTATATGAGTGTGTGTGTGTATGTGTGTGCGCCTACGCCATAAACACAGTAATATAAATAAATATAATAAATAAATTGTGCAGACTCATTGTGTTATTCACAATCTTAAAATGATGAAATCCACAGTCAGGGATTTGAAAACAGCATCAGGATGTTCATTCCATCTTGGTCCTATTCCTGATTCCACACAATCATGCATGTGTCTTTGATTATAATATTGTAATCTACAATAAGATGCAGCATTCCAAACAGCTCCACAGTAAAGCTCTGTTTCTATTTTACTAAATCTAAAGGTTTGTTTACCCAAATTACAAAAAACCAAACATTCTCCCATAATATCCGTAGTGAAATCTCTCCATGCAGATAGTTTTGTTCCAATCTTGTATTGGTTGTTGAATTTGTCCAGGTGTTGAGATATCCCTCTCTGAGATTTCAGCCACCACCCCAGTACAATAATGGAATTTTGTGAGTGAAAAATAATAATGACCTAATCAATTAATAATTACATTACAACAAAAAAACAGCAATTCTTCTCTCCAGAGAGAGCGTCCCGGTTACCCACAGAACTCAGTTTTTATTGACTATTTCTTATGTATCAGTTGGCTCCAATGAAAGTTGTTCACAGCAACATCTGTGGATTATCCAGAGTAGCTGGGAAACTATTTACAGAGAGATTTTTTTCAGTGTATTTTTCACTGTTGTGATAGGAACATTCCAAAACCTGAACAAATAAAACCAAACTATCTGCTAAATACAACTAGAGAGCAAGTGAGAAAGCATCAGAAATAAACAGCAGGTGTTGATGACAGCAGCTCAGTGTGAAACTGAAACTTCCTGTGACATTTAACATCTATATAATGCATGTTTTTTCCTAATGGCCACAAATAAATACCATATTCAAATTAGAGTTTTTTAGGGATTGTGCTATGTGAGCTGTTATTGGCTCTCCTGTCACTTCATTGCTTCTTGTTTATCGTACGGTACTAAATGACGTCCTTTCGGTGGTGGTGACCTTCAGTGTTTCCTCCCTACAGGTAAGAATGACGGTTCAGTCGGAGGCCATCGGTATTTCCAGTGTAAACCAGGTTACGGGGTGCTGGTTCGCCCAGACCGGCTGTCTTGCCGTGATCGCACCAGTCGGCGGACGGGAGACTTCGCAGCTCCAGCCCACGTCCCCGTCCTGCGAGGAGAAAGCATTGTTGCCCGCCGGGGGGAGAACCGCAAGTCCTGGAGCAGTTGAAACAGGGAAACAAGGAGCTGGTTGGGAGAGATGAACTCCCCAAAGCCCTCCTCTTCCTCCTCCTCTCTTCTTCCTCCTCCCAGCTATGCAACTGGCTCACACATCAGAACTGATATACTGCCTACCCTCTTATAGTTGGAAACTACACTCACTACATCCGTTCACGGTTAACAGATGGAAATAAAATCTTTATGATAAAGACAGTAAAGAGACTATTCAGAGCAAATGCAAGTAAGTCGATGAAAGACTATGCAGAGTATATAGAAGTCCATGGAAGGACTGTTTATCATAATTACGGTAAGTGGGGAAGATAAATGAACAGCAGTCAGTGGGAAGACTGCTGAGAGTGAATGGAAGTCATATTGGGAGTGTCGGAGCTCTCCTGGGTTGTGGATTGGATGCCTCAGGGCTGCTTCCTATATACAGGGATGCAAACTAGTCACGTTTTAGGCAGAACATTTTTTTTTTTCCACATCTGTGAATTGTCTAAATTTGAAGATAATTTGAGTGAGAGTCTAATTAAGAGCAGGATAACAAACATGTTTATCGGCATATAAAAAAAATTCCAGTTGGATGCTGGCAGATAGACTTCTCCACATTTTCTTCATCATTCATGATGGAAATCATTCATTATGAGGGAATCATTACTAGAAAATATCAAGAATATAAAAGAGGAATCAAATAGAAAATACCTGAAAATGGATTAAACCTCAAATCACAGCAGACTGCATTATTCTGACCTGTGATGTGTTTGCATACCTGGATATGGGACACCCATCTGTTCTTCAGATGTCCCAGAATCCCCCGCTCCTGCTGCCACTCCCCTGAACTCTGCAGGTCCAGTCTGTGGACTGACACTTTGGCTCTTTATGCGAGACTCGTCTCTCCCTCCTGGACTCCCGTTTCTTTTCTTCTGAAGATGGATCCTCCCAGAATGTGCCTTCACCACGGCTTGGTTTGCATTTGTTTTTCTTCATATTTAATTTCTATTAGCTGTGTTTGTGTTTTAAGAGAATGCCTTGTGCTAAGTGTGAGGTGATCTCAGGGACTGCAGAGGGGAAAAGGACGAGAAGGTGTGTGTGTGTGTGTGTGTGTGTGTATTTGTATATGTTGTACAGTGTTGCCCTGTGTGCACAAATAAGGTTTAAGTGTCGTGTTATTGTTAAAATGTGTGGAGCAGGAGATGTCGTGTCCTCATTGGACCCAGCCACTGTGGGAGCGAGTCGCTTGTACTGGGAGGCTTTAAAAGTTTATTTTTGCACTGGAGACGTCGGGAGTCTTTCCACAGGGACGTAGGATAAGAAGTGTCTGTATGTGAACAGTTTGGTCCGAAGTCACGATGCAGCCAGACAGAGAGGTGTCGGATACGTTTACAGATCCCTCGAACCAACCACGGTAATGTGACGATGGTGGAAATAGAATAGATTCTCCATCTGTGTGTGCCATCTGGATGTTGTTTTTCTGTTCTCGTAAGCACATTTGCTGGTCCTTCATAAGTGGCTGATGACATTCGGACACAGGGAGGCTCTGTGAGAGTAATACTGTTGGTGGTAAAACAGGCAGGTGTACATGATGAGGAAAAGAAAGTGAGAAGGACACGCTGAAGCTCTGCTGGGTGCTTCATGCTGGAGAGTTAATTTGCTTCTATGCATTTGATCAGTTTTTAAAAGAATCTCGGTTTAATCTTTGATTTCTAAACGACTGACACAACTGGGAGAAGGAGCTGTACATTTTGGGAAAGTATTGATCATGAAAAGCATTTCTGACTGATTTATTCCTGACACGTCTGTCGAGGAAAATGTAATGTGATGATGATGTGATGTGATGTGGTGTACTTTGCTTTGTTTTTTCTTTTAATTAGATTTTTTTTTTATTGAACATCACATTCCAGAGGGACTTAAACATTTTATAGTGACCTTATCCCTTATTATTTATACCTGGAAAAGCATTGGCAGTTTCTTACTTTATGAATTCCATCAATTCATAAAGAATGTAGACAGAGCGCACATGTGCCTCCAATACTTTTCCAATAGTTAAAGGGGCACTCGATTTACACATGAAGTTGAGGTTACTGTTGTGTGACGTCTTGTGTAGCTCTGGAGGGAGTCTGATAAAATAACCCTGATGATGTCATCTCTCTGTTATTACAGAGAATTTAAAACAGAGAGTCAGCATTAAAAGTGCAGAGTTTGATAAACGTGGGCTTTTATCAGGTGGGGAGGATCTAACAAAAGATGCGATCAAGTTGCATCATGGGAAATGTAGGATCCAGTGTTTCCAGTGAGCTTGACTCATATCTCAGCCTCTGCTACTTCGATTTTTTGACTCTTTTGTCTGTCTCTCGTTAAGTGCTATTGCTGGAGTGTCCTCTGAGACTAGACTGAGGTCTGAGTAAAGTGTTTGGTTCGAGTCGATGTCTCACCATGTGAGCAACAGGCGTGTGCTGAAAGGTTGATTTCATGGTGGAAAATGAATATTTCAACATTATTTGGGATACTTAAGTACTGTGTCCTCATATCCTGACAAACCTGAACATTTTAGCTGTTTCCATGGTGACATGTAGTTTATCTGTGTATACTAAAAAAAAAAGTGTCTAAAGATTTCTGATGTGATGAGATGACGATGCATATAGATACATTATCTGGAATACATGTGCATGTAAAAGGCACTCAGTATGTCCAAACACTATCATTGGATGTTTTTCCATTCCTTATCATCACACGTCTTCTTAATCTGAGAGGCGTGAATTTACTATTTATATTTAAACGCTTGTACACATGCCTTTATCGCATGAAAATTGATAAAAAAAAGCCTTTTATATTTTAATAAATGTTGCACAAATGATTCCATGAAAATTGCTGCTATTAGCATTGTAAATTTACCTGTAAATGGATCAGTCGAATCATGGAGTCGTATGTCTTACTGTGTGCTAGATTGGAAGTCAAATAGTTTGTTTTTGTTTTGTTTTTTTAATTCCCAGATGGAGAAACTAAACTTTGGTTCGGTGGCCAATGTATTTTTTATGAAGCAGTAAAATTCCTAAAAATGAGGCACTTTGTGGTTTGAGCCTTGAAGAAGAGATGCTGGGTGAAAAATCCCTCCTGCATTGGATTTTAAAGAGGAATGAGAGGAAACTATAATGTTGGATTTGCATTGAAGTCTGAGAGGAGGAGATGATATATCATCATAGTCTAGTTTATTATCTGTGTATTTATTATCCAGTATCTTCATGGCCTTAAAGCCCGGGACCTGGGAGTCCTCTGATTGGTTGGTTACTGTAGGTGGTTGTTGGCAGGTTGTGAAGTGGTTCGTTGGTTCGGGTTTTTTTTTTGTTTTTTTTTTTTTTTTTATAATATTGTGGTTCATAACAGTTATGTGGTAATAAAGGAAAGGAGTAAAGTTTTCTCATGTGTTTGGATATGTGTGTGTGTGTGTGTGTGTGTGAATGTTGGGTGGAGCAGGTTTTGAATCAGTTGTGTCCGCGCGTCTTTGCCAAGATGGGAAATGACCACCAGCTGCCACTTTACATACTTACGACACACAAGCTGGTAGCTGACAAACCTCCTACACATCCTGCCAGCTGGTCAAACTGTGGAACTGGCTGCTGGTTTTGAAAACGTACCAGTTCCTGCGGCCGGTGGACTTTCCCATCCTGGTGTTTGTCCCGGGCACAGTTATAGGGGTTTGAGATCACTTCAGGCTTCTGGATGTTCCTTTATGTTATTGTGCCTCAGAAACCATGTGACCATGTATCTCCCACACACTGTTTTCATATCAACGCTTCAGTTCATTTGCACAAAAGCCTCCAGACAGAATTGAAGAGTTCATCTCTGGAAAACTTGTACATGTAAGATGGAAAATCCAACCTGGATTTTATGATTCAGTGTTCTCAAGTTACCTGTTGTTTGAATTTCACTTAAATGGTTTTCATTGTCATCCTTTCAATACAACAGTTTGACTTGTTTGGGTTTTTTTTTTTTTTTTGGTCACAACAAACACATTTGTTGTACAATCCTGCAGCAAACACTCTCCTCTGTCATTCTCCACAGTTTGCAGCATCATAAATGTATTTCTTTATTAGATGAAGTGTGACATTAGATGGAAAGCTTGTGGGCTGCATGATGCACACATGATCCACAGAGCTGTAAAAAAAAAATAAGAAACTATAATTAATAATAATATTTTGCTCAGAACAGACTAGATTTGGTAACTTTGTTTCAGTGGTCTCATCACCAGAGATTAAAGTGATACTTTAGTGAGTGTATCAACCATCAGAACCACATTTAGTGCTATTTTTATTGATGTGATTGTGTCCAAGCATTTCCAGACTGCATATTGATCTGTACAAGTCTTCTGCTCCCAACAATGTTTCTTTTTTTTTTTTTTTTTGTCATGGTTTTATTTTTGTCTGTTTCTTTTGTTGTCTTAAGAGTTCCGGTCTTGCTCAGAATCGGTCCCATATCTTTGCGCCTAATGTTGCATTTCCTGCAGCTCTGCCAACCTTGGGATCGCTGGTCTGGAGCTAAATATCCTCCGCCTTAACGTGGCCTTCCACCTGGAGCCAGACTGGTTTTAGCAGGAATAATCCCAGCTCTCTAACTAAACACATTACTGTTAGAGAGCGTCATTCCAAAACAATACGAATCCACTCAGTTTACTGTTTGAAACAACATAAAAATACTCCCATCTTCTAAAATAGCCATTTAGTCGTGAGTCATTTGGTCACGGGAGCTGTCAGGTTTTATTACTGCCTTTTCAACCGGAGGGAAGGTCATCGTGTCGCTTCCCGGTGACTGCTGTCAAACCTCAGAGTGAGAAAAAGCCCGACTTCCAACGCAGGGAATTTTATATAAAGGCAGAAAATCATCCAAATCTGTGAAATGACACCCCACCACTGCCCTACAGCAGCGTGCCTGTCAGCTTCTGCCTGCCTGGGATCAGCATGCTGCCAGCCACAGATCTGAGGTTAAAATAACATAGTAACAGCAGCAGGATTTTTTTTTTGATTGGCCACTTGAGAGATAAAACATTTTCCTGCCTTGGTAGTGAGTGTTTCACCTTTTTTACTACCTCTTTCTCGCCTGTTCAGAGCGTTCTGCCAACTTCTTCCCTGCGGAGGCCTTGTTCGGCTGACACCTGCTTGAAGTGGCTGCACCCGCTTCCCTTTCTGTATGTTCTCAAATATTAGAATAAACCACACAAACAAGCAATACGCAGCCTTTCTGCAGCTTCTTTTTAGCACTGGGATCTGCTTTCCAGGAAAACTACGATTCAGCTCCTCCTGTCGGTGCGTTTTAAAGGCAGTCGGTATCAGCAGTCGTATTAAAGTGCGCTGCGTCACGGTGGAAGTAGAGAGGGGTTTGGTGCTTGCTTGTCAGGGAGTTTTATTAGAATTATGTTACTCCTCCAGTCCCTGTAACCTTTCAACTGCAGGGAATAAAGAAACCTTTTAATAATGGAGCATGAGGTTAACGTTATTCACTAGGAGTCCCTGCCTCATCCTGGACAACAGTATTATACCATGATCATCCTAACTAATCGTTATCAATCATGTTTGTCGGCTCTGTGGAGCGGGTTTGTCTTGATGTGTCATTTGTATGTGTGAGTGCACCGTTGGAATGGTTCTATGTATGTATGTATGTGTATATATGCGCATATTAAGACTTATAAAAAGAAAATCTGAGCACAAGTGTGGGTTTTGATTAATTTAATTGTTTTATGTAATATGCTGCAATCCAAAGAATAAACATGTATTATATAATACATTTTTTATCATCTGAACAGTAATCTGGTAAGAAAAAAATAAAAAAGAAAGATTAACAGAGTATTTGTTCTTTATTTGTACGGAACTGATTTAGTGTTTAAAGAAATGTGCAGAGTTGTGAGACTGTAGTAAAAACTGACAAACTGACAACTTGTAGCAGCTCTGGAGGTAAGTGATGCCTCATGTTAACTGTTAGTCTATTTATTGTTTTTTAGCTTGGTGAGATAAACAAACACCTGACAGATTTCTGTTCAACATCGTTCGCCCAACAGTCCAAAACCTAAAAACATTCAACTAACAATGTTGTAAAACAAAAAAAGGCTAATCTTTTTGAGAAGCTTAATTAGTTGATTATCAATTGTTGCAGATTAATTTTCTGTCCATCAACCAATTCAAAATTCAATAAATAATCAATTAAATAATGTTGACAAAACAATCAACTCAAGGTCCACTTGCCTGTACAGAAGCAAAGAAAGATCATTAACTTTATTTTTTAAAAATTGTCTGAATTTCAGATTCCAATATGAGCAACTTGGTTTTTTTTGACTTGAATTATTTTCAGATCTGTAAATGATTAGTTGAATTTGAGCAGCTTGATTATAGTTTTTTGAATATAGAAACACTTAAACCTTCCATCACAATTTGTAAACCCTTAAAAAAAGTAATTAAATCAAATTAAACAGAATGATGTCAGTGATTTTACATTTCAACAAATATTCAGTAAAGATTAAACTGGACAGTTTGTATTTCAGTTGCTTCACAGATTCCTTACAGCGTCTTTGTTTTTGTGTACCTTCTTTACCGGAGCTTTCAAAAGTATCACTTGGTCTTTACTGGTGGATGGAGTTTGCTCAGTTTCCATGGAGATGGATTCATTGACGTAAGCTCAGAAGATCATAGTTAGTTTGGTCATTTGCCATGGAGCTAACTTCATCCGCTGATGAGGGCTGTGTGATACGGTTGAAAGACCTAGAAAAATCTAGTAAGTGGACCTTGAGTTGGGATTATTATTCACATAACGATGTTGAAGGTCAAGAACTAAAGTGAGATTAATCAAAGCTCATTCAAGGCTGTACAGCTGAGCAGATCATTTTAAAAAGCACAAAAAAATATATTTTCAGCTTCTTGCTACAGTAAATGTTCATTATGTTACATGAACACAAAATTATCGGTCAAAGTTGGCACCACTTTTGTTTTTCTCATGACATTTTTTCTCTGTTTTTCTCGCGGCTTCGCCCAGCAGAGTTTGTGTGTAGACAAATAAATCTGAGACAAAACACCAAGACTCACTGCATGGACTCTGATCAGCTTTTATTCCCTTGTAAATAGAATATCAATAAAAACACACCTTAAAAATAACGAATAAGGTTTATCCAACAGATGAAAAAGTAACAAAAGGCATATGTAGTTTTTCTACATAGCGGTTACAGAACAGTCTACCGTCCAAAAAAGGCACTAAATCTTGAAATAGAAGAGAACAGGAAGGGATTAAAAATCAATTCAAACTGATACAACAAATATCCTGCTGAGGTTTATTTTTCATTTCATAGAGAATTATTGAAGAGTTTATTGCCAAAATGAAATACTAACCACCAAGAAAATCTAAAAGAACATTTTGAACCAAATGTTCCTTTTTTTTTTTTTAGCAGTACTTCCAGTCATTGGTTGACTAAAGGAGAACATCAAGACTAGAACATCTGCATTTTATGTTGAATGCATGAATGATAAAAGTCCTTTTTTTCAACTAAATAAAACCAGTATTTTGGAATATAACTCTTCAAATGTCATACTGCATTTCATGTGTTCACAATGACAAAGGTAGGAGACAGACAACTGCAACATTCACATCTGAGGCCTGAACAGACTGAAACCACGATGACACCAGATCCACAGACTTTCTCTCTTTGTTCGGACAGCAGATCTCAGATCAGATCAAACCATGAGCGACATGCACCCAAGCAGCTAATTCTGTCACATTAACAACCGCAGTGACAGTGGATGCATCTCCGATCCAAACAGTGTCGTTAATATTTACTGTTCTGTCTGTGTTGAGGGACAGAAACACTGCCAGAGGAGGAGACAGTACTGGCAGCTGGATTTGGCAGGAAAAAGACAAACATGATTAAGATACAGTCAACGCCAGGAGCTGCATCCACAGGTATTTCAGGTATCAAACCCAGTCTGAACTGAAACATCTGCTGCTTTGTTTCTGTGGAGAACCAACGAACCGTCCTTTCAGACAAGAACAGTACAACAAGGCAACAGAGGACAGAAGGCCGATAGTAAAACTGCATTTTAACTGATAAAAAGCAGACACGCTGCATCAGGTCAGTGCTGTCAGAAGCAAAGTGCACATGAGTAGCCTGACACAGTGTGAATACAGCTGAAGAACAAAGGCTTCGTCTGATAACAGAAAAAAATGGAAAAAGAGTGAAAAATGGTATAATTGAGTTTCTAATTCATGATAACTTTGAGTTACTATGCATTTTAAGTTGATATAACCAGATTTTCTGGCACTCTGTTTTTTGTACAAGTATGAGGCCAATTTAGGATTAAAAAGCACTTTTCATATTTTGTCTTTAAAATGACTAAAAATTACACTAAAAAACTACTTTTTCCACTTCACAACAATTTACTGCTTCAGAACTCAGAAGTACAACTTCAGGAGAGGACCATGAAGGCAGCAAGTGAAATGATTTAAAATAATCTCAAAACAGCACGTTGTCTTAAAGGAATCAATCGATTCCCTTCAGAAAGGCTTCTGCCAAGCAGATTAAAAAGAACGAAAGAAAAAAAACAAACATTTTCTAACCCTTACTGGGATAGTATATTTGGATATTTCGGTGTAAAGAATTTAAACAGATGACAGAAATCTTCACTAACTAGTGATGCTTAAAGCAAAGACACCCAGGACAGCTCAGCTGCCGTACAATTAAAGAGACATTCCACCACAAAACGTTAATTCTCAGATATTTAGTCTGAAACCAACATTGACAAATTTTTTTTTTAGTATTCCACCGCAATGAGGAGGGAAAAATATTTCATAAAACGATTTCATGGACTCTGGTGGAAGCAGGAACTTACAGTATGTTAATAATTCTATTTTGAAGTGGAATTTCCCTTTACCTTCTGACTTGATGTTTATTGGGTGAAGTATGAGAAGGAATTTCCCTTTTTAAAAACGGACACTGACATGTCTGAAACCATCTTTACAGCCTCATCACAGTTTGCCGTCAGTGTCCTCTGAACAAATGAGCCCCACAGTTATTTTTACTGTCCACAGTCTAAACTTTGATTCACATTGAAGCAGCTGTGTAGGAACCTGCGGGGTGTAGCTTATAGCTGAGGGGGGTTAACGTGAGGTATTTGTGTCGAGTTTTGAACTCTGAACTAGTAGCTTAACCTGTAAAGCACCCGGTGATGAACAATGACAAACTGGTTTGAATGAAGCCGCTTTAGCGTCGGCCGTTGCAGACCATCATGTGTTTATCTTGCATTAGTACTGATACAGTAGTGTACAGCCACTGTAGAAGTCACTGATCCTGTTAGTTCACTGTAAAAAAAACAAAACATACTAAGGCACTTCAACTTAAAACCATAAGCTACATTTCATGTGCTGAACAAAGAATGAAATATTACTAAAATGGTTCTGGATACTCTAGCTTGTGTGATATTCCAAACTCTAGTAATATTTATTTTTTTAACCAGTGAAAAATGTTAGCGTCACTGTTAAAAGTGTCACAAAATGTTCCCTCCATACAGTAAAATGTATTCTGAGTGTGTACATTTATCCACTATATCGTGCCCTCGAAACAAACAAAGGAGTGTCATGTTCACCGCCCACAGAGAATTATCACCAGACTGCGGTTCCTCTGAGCTTTCTTTGCCTCTTCTAGCTCATCGTTTTGTTTTCAGAAAAAAAAAGCTGGTTAGATAATTAAAAGCAGCCAGCAGACTGTGCTAGCTAGCTTGTCAGTACTGTGTTTACAGCGAGTTCTGCTGCCCCCAAGTGGCCAAAAAAATTACAAATAATGCAGCCTTAAGATACACACATCTCTGACTTTACCCAAACAATATAAATTAAATGTATGCTTACTGTGGTGTGATGTATACCAATAAGCTAACAATGTTTCCTGATAAGTGATAAACTAGTGAATTAGCACTTTGTTAAGATGTTTGTGAACTTTCTTTCACATTAAAACAAAATTTGGATATTTTGAGACAACATTCATGTGTCTCTCAACCAACCAGTTATCAGATTGTGGCTAAGTATCCCGAGTCCGAGAGGCTAAAAAAGGGAAAACCTGACTTTTAATGGTTCCTTAAGGGGATGAAGCAAAAAAAGCAGCATTAGTTGAACAGAAATGCAGGACTTCTACAATGGCTGTACTGAGACAATATTTCTGATTTGAGTAGTGTGATCAAATTAATGATCACTCGTCGCTACGTTTAAAGAGGATCCAACTCACTCACTAAATGTGAACTATCAGCTGTTGGGGAAAACATCAGTTTCCCAAATATGTTTCTCTTCTTACTGCCTCAGTTTTACTAATTAATGAAATGCTGAAACAGCAGGGACTCAAAGCACCATGATATTGATCCAATAAAGTGTCATTTAAAATGAAAATACTATTGAAACATGACAGTAGGCTATGTGTTTACAACACATGGCATATCAAGCACAAAACAGATATACCTAAAAAGCAAAAAGATGCATTTTGCTTGCAACAATTTGACACATCTGATGTGTCTTTGATTAGCATATCTTTAATATATAGTTCCATCCGTGACTATCATACACTCAGAAAATACACAAAATTTAAACTTAATACTTTGGCTAATGCTTCACTCACCTTTCACCACCAATGAAGACTCGTACTGATATTTGTTTCTTTGTCTCTCATTTGAAGCTAATATGGTCTACAGTCTATATACTGTAAATAGAAATTAATTAGGGTACATATATATACCCTCACAGTCTATATAATATACTGTATGTATATGTGTGTATGCATACATACACGTGTAGTATATGTATGTATTCACTTTACACTTATCTGTAGTATCTTTATTACACCATTGATTTCCTCCAAGCTGACTGATCTGTATTGATAGAGATCACTCACAGTGATCAGTCGGTCTCCCTGATCACCCATTAGGTAAGACCTGGACGTCCAAGTTTCTAATTTCTATACAAAATCTGCCCACAGTTTTGGCTACCTTCAATAGTTATGTATTCAGTAACTTTTTTTATTACTTGTTATTAATATGGAGGCAATGAAAGGCTGAAAGTATTTGGATCTTTTAATCTTCATTGTCAATGAGGGCCAGCCCTCAATGATTAATCAATAATAATCTCTACTGAGTACTTATTGCTGAAACTGAATTACCAACTGAATTTAGAGCATGGATATATTTCACTCTGAAAAACATCTGTTTATGGGTTTAAACTCCTCCCATTGAAATTTCAAGCTGTGCAATTCAAAAATTAAGCTCATGTTTGATTGATGACATTCAGACACCAAAATTCAATATGAAAGAATCAAACTTGAATATTCAGGCTGCCTACAATAAACTATTGATCCTCAATGGAATCGATCAGGTGACGTTCTGTCAGTCACATTAATCAAGAAAGAGTTCAGATGAGTGACTGAAGACCCCAAACAGTTGAGTTTTCTATGTGAATTTGTGACCCCTAAAAACAAAACAAAAAAAGGTTGAAATCATAAAACTTGATATTGTTTTCTGGAAATTTAAAAGACGACTTCAATCACGCAAATTCAGATAGATGGTTTTCAAATATTTCAGTGCAGTAACGTCAGTGGTATTTAAATTTCAACATCAAGTATTCACTGATGATTAAATTTCACAATTAGGTATTCAGCTGCTTTCAATTATTTTGGCCTTTCTTTGCTTCCATATATTGAGCTTATTTTATCAGGGCAGGGAGGGAGGAGTGGATCGGTCTATTTTTCTTTATTGTACATTTTTTTCATCATTATGAGGTCACAGGAATATTACCGACTTGCTGTGAACCTCCATTTTTGTTAAAACAAACAAAAAAAAAATAACCTAAGCTTATTCTGCTGTTCTTCTCACTGGAGGAAATCAACAGCAAAAATAAAATTTGAAATATAAATTGACCATGATGAAATGCGCTACATTTTTTTTTTTTTTTTTTAAAACAATCACTTTCTAAATTCATGTATTATATTTGAGGCTGTTCAGTTGTGTTGTGATCACAGTGCAAGACCCTGAAACTATTTGAACCCCGCGTCAAATACAGTGTTGTCCTGCTGTGAAAATGCAGTTTCCAATGAAATCTGCACAATGCATCATGTCCTGTTAGACAGTCTGCTGGGGAGCACTGGAAACAAATTAAACTATCATTATTATTATTAGCATTATTATAATATACTAGTAATGCCTATAAGAGCGTAGCAGAGCAGGTTGGTGGTTGGAGGTAGGGTTGGGAGGTATCTCAGGGTTGGAGTTTACACGACTTTTGGTCTTTTTTTTTTTTCCACTTGTTACATTGCTATAAAATCTGCTTGCATATTAACACACCTCTGATCCTGTTCATTCATCACTCTGACAACTCCAATATCCACCGCCCCTTCAGTCATCCTCCAGCGTTTCCGTCTTGATGTCATTCCCCAAACTGCACCCTGCCTCGTCCACCTGATTGGCTTGGTTGGTGTGACTGACAGCCGCCTTCTCCAAACCGATTGGGTCCTGGGACTCGGACAGCGCGCTGTGAATGGTGGGTTCGTCCTGGAGGGATGGGGAGGGGGGGGACCAGGACACGCCCGTCAATCTGGAACCTTCTGCCTGAGGACCCGCCACTGACACCAGGGAGCGGCCAATCAAAGAAGTGCCCCGTTGTCCAGACAAGCCTCCTCTGCCCAGGGCAGAAAACCAGCTGGGGAGCAGCGTGGGGACCTGAGCGAGGAAAGGAGAAAAGAGGGGAATGGTTGGTGGATTTTCATGGTTTCTGGTGTAAATTTGCCCTCTTTTCTCCTCAAGTCTTTGGTAAATGCAGTTTAGTGCGGTGGCAGCGTGTGTGTAGTCAGGCTGTACCTGGGTTGGAGAGGACAGGTCAGCTCGACTGAAACCAAACGGCCTGGCTGAAGCTCTTTTGTCAAATAAGGTCACCTCACAACCCTGTAACAAACCAACAGGCAGGTTATACAATAACCAGGATATTCTACTGTCACAGGAACATTCTCCAGCTACTGGTTACGTTACGTTAGTGATGCACAAGTTTATGCTTAATCTACTGCTGACCACAGTGAAAGCCTCTCTGAATAAAAAGGGGTCAAATAAATGTCTACAATGTAAATGTAAACAGGTTACACAAACAGGAAACTAAATTAAATACATTTTGTGAGGTTTTGTGCACTATTTAACTTTACTGACCAAGTCATCTAGTTTTCTCTTTATTATTCTGCAATACATGCCGAACACAGGATAACTTTTTTGTTACAAGACGTCACTGGTCACCTGGTCAGGGAAGTCGTTACCATCCACTTCATCACTGTTGGACTGACCGCCTGGACTCTGAACCTCGATACCGTGGCTCTCCAAGATGGCTGCTTCTTCAAAAACACAAACCTCATCATAGCATATCGATCTCAAAAACAGCAACTCACAGAGAAGACGCAAGCAAAGTTACAGACTGCAAAGATGAATGAGTTTGGAAGCTCCTCTGCTGGAGCAGAACAGCCTCCTACTGCTACTGTTGTAGGAGTCATTATTCCTCTCTGGCGCCCGTGTGCATGTTTGTGTTGGTTAGGTGACATATACCCCTCTTCCACCAAGGCAGTTCAAGGGCCGTTTCGGAACCGGTATCTAATTTTGAACCATTTCATTGCATTTCGACAGCCAGACAGAGAACAGATAAAGAACTGGTTCCAGAGCAGCACCAAGACTTTGGTGGTCTAGAATGAAGAACTGCTTTCGTCAGGGGCTGGGGGCAAAATTATAGTGACCAACCAAAACCAAAATGCATTGCATCTCTTTAGACTGCGCAATGGCTGTTTTATGGTGGGTGGCAACCAGCATTAAGGTGCATTCCCGCCGCCTACTATGTTGGAGTGTGAAATTCTTAAAGTTGACATTAACCACAGTTGCCAGGAAACCAGAGGTTACAATTACATAATGACTTAGCTCTCTAGCTCGTGGAAAAACAAGCTGGTTCTTAGAAGGTTCGCATGTTGAACCAAACCAGCACCAGCCCAAGACTAGGACTAGGGTCACGTTGATGGAAAGGGGGTAGAGAGAGCAAAGAAAACACTGTTGGTCAACAAGGATGTGTGCTGGGGACTAACTGGCTGGAAGAGCTCCAGTAACATCCACTACTGTACACATGTAAGTCTCACTAACACGCACACAAACAGAGGTAGACATTACCGATGTTAGCACGCCTCTTGATATCTTTGCGGCGGTTGGCAAACCAGTTGTAGACCTTCAGAGATGTGACCCTCTCCAAATCAGACAGCTTCTTTCCTAAAACAATAATAATAGTTTATTTATAGAGCAAGAATTTAAGACAGCTGCATGAGATAAAAGTAGCAAACAAATATTTAAATAATTAAAATTCACAATAAAATAAATAGAAATGTATAAATAACATATAAACACACATATTTCATTTCGCTGGTCAGTAAGTATCTTGGGCAATGCAAAGTTCCTCTTTTGTCGGATATTTTTTGTTTATTTTCTGAGAAAGGTTGACATGCTGCTTGCAGATCTTAATACTGATGCTTTGAGCTGCATTGATAATTTTACTAAAGATATTCACCATGTTATACTCACCCTTCCTTTCATCAGAGTACTAAGTAGCAATTGTAATAACTGGAAGCATTATTACACTTTTTGAGGAGCCCAATATAGAAAATACTGGACCTGCCAGGCAGAACACCACAGTTCTGAGACCATGAGACCCATATCTCATAGTTACAGTCATCATTAATTTGCAGTTCCTATATACCCTAAATGATTACGATATATACCTCATAAGCATATGACATTAATAGGAATATCCATATACTTAGATTTGCACCATGATGGAGACTTTACTTAATATTTTACTTTATTTTACTTTACTTTAATATTAATTATGTGGCCGTTTGCCTCAAGAGACGATCCCATACATAAGTTTTAGGTTTAATTAAAAAAAACCCACATTTAACAGCCAACAGTATACTGTGCGTTATCATTTTATTCAGAGTGCTTCATCCTTTACCTACCTGGTTTCTGAATGACGGCATTGCAGGCAGTGGCAATCTCCTCTCTCTTCGCTTCATCAGGGTATTGGTTATCACTAAAGTAGCTGTGAAAACACATGTGAGACGTTTTGTGAAAGCATGTTTTAAGATCTGATTAAGCTTTATACTAAATATCATTACTTCTATATTTTCAACAGCCAATCAACATCTCCTTCTCACCTCTCCATAACAGCCAGACACTCCTTCCTCCAGGTGAATCTGCTCCCTCGTCGCAGGCGGAAGCCCCCGGGAGCGGGGCCAAATTGGGGCGGGGCTTGGTGCCAGTCCATCACGTCCTCCAGAGCCAATGGGGCAGCTCTCATGGCCAAAGTGGCACCTGAAGACAGGAAGACCACATAGTGTGAAAAACGTTTATTTACATTTCATTATGTCACAGTTACTTGGCTGTGTGCACTTTCATTGAGCTGATGCACTTTTCTATTCAATGTTTCTCCACTTGTGAATATGTTTGAATTATAATAATGAAAAAAAGTCATTGTATATTTACTATGAACCTTTACAGTAGCTACACTTGCATTCACATCATCATCATGTTGAAAGGACAAAGAGTAACCAGTTACATCCTGATGTTCATTTACTCAGAAGCATTAAGGCAATGAACCAAATCAGCATCAAGAGATTCCCATTAAAGCATTGAGCATCTTTTTTTTCCAACTAGACTGTACTGATCCTTTCATTCAATACATTCCACTACGTCGGTCTCAACTTAGCACAACGTAGTCATTGTTCAAAGACAGGAAAACTGTTTACTGTCTTTATTTCTGTAACCAGCGATGTCTCAAGACACTCATAAAAATGCAAACACATGCCATGGCTTTCTTTTCTTTCAAAAGTCTCTTTGATTACAACTTACTGTATGTTTTACAACCATGAGTTTAACAGATAACAAACTCTTCCTCTCATTATGTTGCCGTAGTGATTGCCCTCTTTTTAGTGGAGGTCTGAATGGCCTGAGCTTTGCCAAGTCAGTTGAAGAAAAGGACTCCAGGTGTTACTGAAGTCAGTAGTGCCAGTCATGCATTCATGCATTTAGGGCAGTTGAACGGTTATTGCGAAACTTTTTTTTTTTTTTTTTTTTATAGATGAAAGATTGGGAGGGAGGTTGAGGTAAGAGATGTGAGTGTGGTGGAGGAGGGTGGCGTTACCAGGGTTGGTCTTCTCCAGCTGGTACCAGCGAAAGAAGGCTCGTTTCTTCTGTTCGCTGAGGTCCGACCCCTGCTGTAAGAGCCAGTGGGAGATCCGACTCTGACTGATCCCTGGAGGAAGAAGAAGAGGAGGAGGAATGAGATGTTTTTTCTCTTTTTGATGATGATTTAGTAACCCAAGTTGGAGCGCTAACGTAGCTGATACTCACCCGTTACCTGAGCAACCACAGCCTGGGAGATCCGCCTGTTGGCCAGGAAGGACTTTATCTCCTCTTTGATCACAGCACTGTCTCTTCTACAGACAGAGGGGAGAAGCTACAGTAAATGTCTGACAATAAATGTCTGACACTTATAACACATATGGCACAAAACAACAGGCCTTTCACTACACTTAACCCAGCTGTAACTTGCATATCATTGGCAGTAGCTGCTGAAGCTGAACGTGTTCAAGAATCTCAGATCCTGCTGTAATATTCTCGGCTCTCCTGCTACTTTGATTTTACCTTCACACACCCTCAAATCAATACCGCTCTGATTGCTGCTGTCTGGCTGCAGACTACAAATGAGAGGCAACAGAGGGTGTGTGTGTGTGTGCGTTTACAGTGTGTGTGAGTGTGTGTGTAAGCACTAATCCTCACATCATATTCAGATTCAGTGTGAGCTGCAGGCAAGACTGTCGACCATCAAGCCTTCTGTATTAACACTTGTTCTCTAGAGCAGCGTCTATATGTTACTGGCGGGTTTGAAAAGCATATTTATCGTTTTCATGAACAAATTATAATAATTATAATTATTAGTACCGATTAGTTTTAATAATACTCAGTGATTTAGCTAAACTCAGTCTGCTTGGAGCTGGTCTGGCCTGGTTCATTCTGGTCTAGTCAGTTCTCATCTAATTTAGTCTCCAACAAGACATGTCTAGTCTGGCCTTACCTCATCAAGTCCTCCACCTTGTCGTCAACGTCTATGTCTTCTTCGCTGGTCTCAAACCCATATCCTGGTGCCGCCACGCCACCGCTAACCACACCAAGAGGAAACCGCGGCGGTGACAGCTTCCCATTGGTGACGGCAACTAGACCATTCTGGGCTACTGCTGCCATGGCGACAGGTGAGGCTACTGTAACCGGGAGCAGTGGGGAGGTGGTGTCAAAGGTGTTATTCGGTGACAGCGTTAGTCGGTTATCGGGGAAAGTTGTCTGAGTGGCGGTGGACATCATGGAGGAAGAGGCGGCGGCGGTACTGGAGGAAGACATGGAAGACATGGGAGGCAGGTAGGAAGGTTTATGGGCCAACTTGTGTCCATGTTGGCGATCCAGGTGGTCCAGGGTGTCCAGGGCATGGAGGACCTCCGCCTGGGTGATCCCTGTCCTCCTTAGCCTCTGGAGGAGGTCAATCTGCTCGATGGTGAAACGAGGCTCCTCGCACTGCTGGAACATCCTGGAGGAGATCATAACAAAACCTTTAATGTCAAAGAAAGACGTAAAGAAACTCAAAAGCTACACTTAAGAGAAACTGTAGAGGTTTGTTGACTGGTGGTTGACTTAACCAGTCACTTCACTGGTTTTAGAACATCTTGACAGAGGACTGCAGTTGAAAACGAGCCAAATGGCTGACACTGGCACATCTAAAGAAAGGTTTACTAATGTGGTTTAAATTAAATTGAATTAAATTAAGTTAAATTAGGTATTCCGACATGGTAAGAATTTGCTTCGAATTCATTTCGGTGGGAAATGTTGTTCATCTTAAACCATTACAGTCATTTGACAACTGTATTTAATAGTTACTTCGCAGAGTAGGATTTGTTGGATAGTTACATGAGCTACACCATTAAAATAATGATTTTCTCTTGCAGGGTGCAGCAATGAGAGTCTCTGGTAACCAATAACACTCAGTGTATTTCAGACAGCTCACTATAACAGACATGGTTGAGTTTTAATAATACAAGTCTGCACGTTCTGTTAGAAATAATACATATATTGACCACTGAGGGCAGGAAACAGCTGAAAGAATTCACCACATAACATGTTTAAACTAAACTCATGATCGAAAATGTTATCTGCTGCATTACATGAAATGTGGGCATCCGTATCACATCCAGTATGTGCATACGATGCTCGAAAATGTGGACTGATTACAGACAGGAGAGCAAGCTCTATGGGGGGTGCAACTGTTCTTCTATCAGACCA
This sequence comes from Thunnus albacares, assembly GCF_914725855.1. Lineage (NCBI taxonomy): Eukaryota > Metazoa > Chordata > Actinopteri > Scombriformes > Scombridae > Thunnus > Thunnus albacares. The sequence continues at coordinate 8,889,997 of NC_058106.1, read as the reverse complement.
CTTCAACACCTTTTTCTCACTATTTGAGATCTACTCTGCCTACAGAAACACTAATGTGCCAGGACTTCAGGAACCAGCGCCTCTTCTTCCTCAGGAGACTGAAGAGGTTTGGCATGGTATGGGAGCAGCTCCAAGCATGACCGCAAAGCCCTGCAGAGAGTCATCAGAGCTGCTCAGCCCATCACCGGGTCTCAATTGCCATCCATGCAGGACCTCTATATCCAGAGGAGCACGAGGAAAGCTGGAGAAATCATAAAGGACCCCAACCACACCAGCTACACAGTTTTTTACTGCTTCCATCAGGCAAACTGTATAGAGCCAGATCCAGCAGACTCAGAGACATCTTCTATCCACAAGCCGTCAGGCTGTTGAACTCTGGGACTTTGTGAAAATACTTCCTCTCCTACACACACACTCTTCTCTTCTAGGTACTATTTATATTTTTAACAGAAGTATCTATTACATATTTATCACTTATGTGCAACATACTTATTAATTATGTACATTTCCGCCCTTGGACACCCAATGTGCAATATAATGTTTATTTACTCTACTCTCTCTCTATTTTTTTTGTACAATTGTATAATTTGAATTTGAGCTCAAAGAAGCCAAGTTTCGCTGCCTTCAATGTTGCCACCCGCTGTGTTGCTGTGACAATAAAAGAATTTTGAATGCCTGGTGTGTGCGCAATTTAAAGCAGCCACCAGTAAGAACGAAAACTATTATAAATGGTAGAGAGGCAATTAGAGAATATAAATACATTGAATAGTGAGTGCAGAGAAAAAAAGCCTGCCATAAGTTGTGTCAAAAAGGGGTGTGATATGATGAAAATCTGTAACTGTAAGAATCATTTCTGATTAATCAATACATTTTAGCTCATTAGTGACCTTGTTCTACCCGCTGAGCTTCACCTCCCCCCCAAAAAAACACCACCAAGGACACAATCACTGAGCAAAATGAAAATGTACAGTCACGTCTGTTAGCTTCCTGCCTGCAGATTTACAGCACACACACACACACACACAAAAGACATCCGAGCTCAGCAGCTGCAGCTGCTATCCAGATATGAAGAGCATTCCTTCAGATTCAATAAGGCTTTTATTAAAGTGGATTTTTTTTTTTACACCCCAATAATAATATAATGTTACCCAAATAACATTATGTACTCAGTTCATCATGTACTATTGTACAATATGCTTTCAAACCAGATACACCCACTTCCTTGTTGCTTTAGTATATCAATTGTTAATTCTTATTTATGTTTCTATTTCAACATGCCATGTAGTTTCAAACTATTTGCGTAAATTCTAAAAAAAAACTGTATGAACTGAGAGAGAAAAAGGGAGAGCAAGACAGGAAGATAAACAGAGAAAGAGATAACACATCTGTCTTGATGCTTTTCTCTCTGTTGCCGAGAAGAAAAACAGGCCACAGAATCAAAGTCAGCAGACATGTCAACACTTATATAGAGAAGGCGGGTGAGGGTGCATCTGTGTGTGTGTGTGTGTGTGTGTGTGTGTGTGTGTGTATGTGTGTGTGTGTGTTTTGGGAAAAATGCCAAGAAAAATCTACATCTCAGGCAGCCAAGCTCCATACTTTTCTCCCTCTGCTGCAGAGGATGAGTCATGCTCTATAAAGTTAGACTGATATACAGGATCGATACAGGGCCACAAAACTATGGCAGAAATGATCATATTTGTACATGTGAACAATTACATATACTGTGTTTTCACTGTTTCATTTTTTCCGTGTGGTATTATTGTTTTTCATCAGTTGTACATGCTGTGGTCAAAATCATTGTTTGCTAACAGAGTGAATAACTTAATTAAGCGTGCCCACCCTGCCCTCTGCTGCCTCATTAACTACCTCAGTACCTGGCCTCCTCTTGCCCCTACTTGAGTCTAGCCAAACTGACTGCTCTAGAAAGAGAACTGATGGTTCCAAACCTCCTGCTTATAATGATATAATGATTAGGTTCACTGTAGTCCTGGAAACTTTAAATGCTTTGGTCGTTGCTAACGGCTGGGTCACTCAGTCGGTCCACCACTTTGGTCCAGACTGAACTATTGCAACAACTCTTGGATGGATTGCTTTGAAATGTTGTTGGGTCACTTTGTTGATCCCCTGACTTTTCCTCTAGCCTCACCGTGAGGTTGATGTTTGCGGTCTGATCCACGTAAGACCAGGGGCAGCCTTGCAAACCATGCATTCAAACTGTGCCTATTTGAAATTCAGGACAGAGTAAGGAGTGCCGACTAGGGAGGTTTTAACTTTGTGAACACCCGACCTCAACTGCATTGAAAATGTGGCAACATTTGTTAACGGAAAAACATACTTACTACTAAAATGCTGAAGCAGTGGATTAACAAAACACTACAGAAATGTGACATTCAATAAACTTTTTTTTTTTTTAATTATAAGCCAATCAGTGAAAATGTAATTTTATTTTAAAAGGGTCATCTGACCAAAAAATCTGGACTACCTTACTAATTTATGAAATTCTAAGACTTTTTTGAGCCTCAGCCTTTATAAGTGTGGTTATTCATAAAAGACAGATTGATTCTTTACGGAGGACTGCTGCAGTCAGATACAAACACCTGTGAACATGTCAGCACAATTACACAGCCCGCAAGGTCTTAAACTAAAGCCCGGTCCACCTCCACTACTTGACAAAACCTGGGCCAGGAACACAGCTTCACTTACAGGGTGAAACTTAAAAAAAGTGCAAACATTGTTACAAAACAGTCAGGGGGAGTTAATGTTGCAAATTGTCTCACTTATTTAATCTTTTTTTCTTGTTTGCTGTATTAAGCGTTATATTATAAACCAAACCTGGTATTGCAATCAAACCCAAAATTAGCTGTGAGTTAAGTTAACGAATGTTGGACCGATGTGCCACCATCAGACAGTAGATATGAAATGAATACTAGATACAGATAGATTAGTTATCATCAATCATCAAACTGTAGGAACCAACTGGCTTATCAAATAACTTCAGATTTCAAGAACACAATGACTGTTGAAAAGATATGATGTGGTCTGACTCTCCAGCTTCCTCAATGAGGCCAAGGAGGGAAATTTCATTACAACGAGCCACCAGGCAAAAACAAGAACATCTTAACCTGCCAAGTTAGTCTCAACTAGCCACTTTGGCAGGAAACCAACCTTCCTTTAGAAAGGTGTTACTATTATAAAAAGACTTTTTTTTGCCCGGATGCACAGTGACACTGAGACCAAGACGCAAACTGAACTTTTCCTTCCTGATATGATAAAAGAATCAGACAATTTATTTATAACAGGCTTGCAGACCAGCGTACATCCCACCAAAAATGCATCTCAACAGCAACTTTATCAGGGCAGGAAAACAACTCTTATGTGCTGTGCCATAAATTTATTTGGAGGCCATAAAAAATTACATGGTCAAGTTTCTAATGGATGTTGTTGCTACATAGCTCCCCGTGATCAGGCCAGCACCTTGTATGGCAGGTAGCTCGCTGCCATCGCTGTGTGAGTGTGTGTGTGTGTGTGTGAATGGGTGAATGAAAGTCAAATTGTAAAGCGCTTTATAAATATTGTCCATTTAACTCTTTGAGAGATCTTTGCCAAGCAGGAACGGTAGGTAGCGTGGACACACATGATAATACACAAACACACACAACAACTAGTGCTTTGACAGTTTCTCTCAAAAAGTAACTTCATGAATCCAGGTCAGCGTGTTAGTTTATAAGTTAAAGATTGCGGCCTTTTTGGTTACACCATCCTTGAGCAAGACAGTGAACCTCTACCAGCTCCAACAGTGAACTTGACCTCTGACCTCCTTAGTGGAGCAGAGAGCTCCCCAAACGGAGGTGTGTTGCAGCAGGGAAACATCTAAAACATGCAGGGCAGGAATGCCCCAGGACCAGGATTGAAGAACACTGTTCTAAAGGATTACATTGTAATATATCAAGAAACTGTCTCAATGTGTCTTGGTTTGTTCCTCAGACTTCCTGGACAAAGCACGCACCATGTCAGACAACACTCTCTCTTTGTCTGTTTGTTGTGAATTATGTTTTTATCCACTAATGTTTTGTTATTTGCTGTACTTGCTTAGTTTTCCAGCCAGTTAGTTTTTATAAAGCTGACTTCTAAGAAAGGTCTGTTAAAGATAAACTGCATTACTATTACTGAACCCTGTGACCAGGAGCCTGACAAGACTCCTTACCAGGCGTGGCATAAAAACCGTATCCTAACTGTAGACATCATTACCAGCTGAGCATAAACAAAAGCCATTTTAATTACAGAAGGTCAGTGGTTCTCAAAGTTTTTCACGTCAAGGACCCCAAAACTGACACAAAGTAAACCACGGACCCCCATCTAATATATTTGCTTTTGGATGTTTTATTACAGAAAGTGTGTGAACCCCATGACCAAAATAGTCATACATTCTGGCATTGTGTTACTTATGGATGAATTATAGTGAAAATAAATTATTACCCTTTTGTCTGGGGCCCCCCTGAAATGCCCTCAAGGACCCCTGGGGGTCCCCGAACCCCACTTTGACAACCACTGCAGCAGGCAACTTTTTAACTGGCCTTGCAGCCCGAAATTAAAGCAGTAAACGAGCAGCTGGCCCATGACCTGAGACTTCACTGATAGCCCACCAGTGTCAGGCACTTTGACGCTGAACCACGTTGAAGAAACTGTTCATTTTGACGCGCTTGGATGAAGACAGGCACGTCAGACAGAAGGTGGTTAAACACGTTTTGTGGATTATGAATGCCAACTCTTCAGTTCGTCGTATATCTTATAAACCAACCCAGTGTATACACAACAAAACAGTTCCGTTCACTACAAGTAGTTCGCCTCGTATTTGTCAGCTCACTACTAAAACACAGTGTGCACGGAGGGGAGAGCACTGCAGACCAACTGGAAAAAGTTGACATTGTGTTTGATTAAGTGTGTCCTGGTCAACTACGTACACGCCGAATTAGAGACTGACTCCTAATTATCGCGAAAACACCGTGAATATCAGTTTAGTGAGCATGTATCTTTCCCGCTTAGTAAAACGCCGCAGCACTGCCCAAATTTTTAAGGAGTTTTCAGTTATCAGCACACAGAGAAGGAAATGTGTCGAGCCAGCAGCACCGTTAACACAGCAGGACTTAACTTACCTTAATATCCCAGTCTAAGAGCCTCCACTGGTGTTTATTTTACCATATATCTGTCGCCTTGGGGCGCCGAAACACACGGACGCTGACAGTTTTCCCAAAATGTCTCCTCTGTTCCTAATTGGGTTTCAATCGTTTCAATCCACCGTCAGACAGATTCGCCTTTTGTCCGGCGCCATGTTGACATAATGACGCAAGGAATGATGGGAGTTGAAGTTTACAGAATTGACTGTTTCTGTAAAATTAAAATTGTGCATTTTCTTTTACATTTTTTAACCCTTACTATGTTTAGCCTTTTCTACAAGTTATGTACATGTAAGCTGTTTTTGTCGGAAAAATTGGAAAAAACAGGATTGACTGTACAGTTTAGGTAGTAGTAGCAACAACAACAATAATAATAATAATACATTTAATTTGTACCGCACTTTTCATTCATAGTGAAACTGAAAGTGCTTCAGTATTAATAACATAGAACACACAACATATAATAAGAGTTAAGATGAAAAAGCCTTTCTGAAAAGAAAAGTTTTTAGGCCTTTTTTAAAAGACTCTAGGGTCTGTGCTGCCCTCAGATGGTTAAGAAGGCTGTGGTGCAGCAGAGCAGACCTCCCAGATCTTAACACATTCAGTATCCCTGAAATATTGCGTATATTTATTCATGTTTTTTGTTGACAACATGTACTATACTCTTCTAATATTTTGTCCATCCCAAATTTATGTTCCTTAGTTTGTTTATGTTTCAGGCTGGTTATATTACGCAGCTCCAGAACCAACTTTCCAACTGTTTTATTCCAGCTTTTTTCCGCACACGCTCAAAATATTCCTGTTCCTTATTTTAAGTGTAACATTTTATTTACAGTGCAAACATTTAGACGATTCTCTTTTATCCACAAAAAAGTTCATTGTCACACTAAACTTCAGAAAGATAGAAAACAAGCAACCCTGCTGAAGTTAACATTACACCTGATCATTCTTCAAAACCCCCCAAAGTGCACCCCCTTGTATCCAACAGAGCTACAAAACACAAGTCCTGAAAGTGGATAGTGTTGATCTTGTGACTTTTTAGTAAAAGGAACTAACATGTCACAGATTTCCTCATGTGCATCAGTGATATAAAACAGCTGGAGTTAACTAAAAATATGCTGACAATCAGTGTTGTGCACAGGCTGTCTGAAGAGCAGGAACAAACAAGTATCAGGGCACCTGGGGTGACTTATAGTTCAAATATGTCTCAATAGGCCCCTTTTAGACACAATGTATACCGGTAAATACAGGTTTGAAAAAGTACATTTCAGCACTCGGAAAAAAAACAAGTGCAAGGATAGTTACCCTACTTACATTACTAAGTTTAATTACTAATTACTTACTTTCCTAATTACTTAGTTTTACTTAGTACTTGACTTCTTAGGTGTAGCCCTACTGGAGCTCATTACACAGAGACCTGTTGGTTTGTTCTAACTGCTTAATCAGTGACTAATTTAAACCTGAGAGACCATGGGAATAAGATTATCAACTTGGTGAGTTTGAAAAGCTGCAGTGGGTACTGATGGCTGAGACTGAGAATCACCGCGTAATGCACTTGGTGGTAACAAACTAATAGCTCATACAACGGGCTATTATGTGTTTGTGTGTGCATAGTAAAATATGGTAGTATGGACACATTTCAAACAGTTGTGTTCTCCATTAATTGTGAATTTAGGCCCTATAGCTGCCAACGAAAACTAAATTCATGCTGATATTAAGGAACAGCCCTTACTGCTGAATTATCATATTCAGAACAGCATTCAAAACCAATAAACTCTTTTCTCTGTCATGAAATTTGCTGTACAGCGATGTTGAACTCAAAGAGCTGGTCTACACTGAGCTGCCACTTTAACTTATTTCTTGCAGGACCTCAAAGTATCTCAGTAAGATGCTCTATTCACTGCATTTAGACAAAATCTTGTCCCAGACCTCTGATATGAGTTTTATCAGTGGGCGTTGAGTAAGCTGACTTTGTTCCTTCAAATGTAATCATTTGCAGTTGTATCTTTAAGATTGAGGGAAAAAAATGAAGGAAAAATTACCACAAAAAATTTTATCAGGAAAATATAATGCTCGTAGTGTTGACAATTTGGTGACCTACTGTAGGATCTTGATGCTTTGTTGAACAGGCCTTATGTGAAAAAAATGAAGAGATTCTAGTGGGATCCTAATGTGAAGTAAAAATAATACACATATAATAATGAAGCATGTCACATGACATTTAAATCCTGTTGGATTATTAAAGGAGACAGCAGTATGAGCTGGAAAATGTTAACATGTTTTATTTATTGTCTACAGAACAGTAAAAAAATATAAAAAATATAATGTTAATGACAGCTAACACATAGAAACAGTACTGACAGTTACAACCACAGCAGTTATAAAGTAAGAGAGAGAAATCTGTATGTGAGTGTGTGTGCATTCAGGAGGGAACCCAGATGTTGCCGTGTGTGTCAGGGGCCTGGTTGTACGGGATGTTCCAGATCCAAGGCTGATCTGTCAACACAGAAAGAAGAGAGGTCAGTAAAATTAAGGTAAATACTTTGATTTACCTTTAGAGAGATGGACATGTCATTACATTAAATGACAGCATTTGTGAAAGAACATGCCTCACATGCCTCTTTAGAACATGCATAAAGGGGACCTACTACACTCATTTCAAGCTCTATATTTATATTCTGGGACTCCACTAGAGTAGTTTGCATGATTCACAATTCAAAAAACTCCTTATTTATCTTAACCTGGCCCTTTATGCAGCCCCTCAGTTCAGCCTCTGTCTCTAACAGGCAGTTTTTGCTCCTGTCTCTTATATACACACACACACACACACACACACACACACACACACACACACACACACATATATATATATATATATGACTGAAAATAAAGAAAAGCATAATAGGTCCCCTTTAATATCGAAATGGTACCTCTTAGATCGCATCATTCATTATTAGTGCATTGATTATAAATTATGCCCAAATTTTCTGCTAAAAGTTTCAGGAAAAGATGTAATATATTACTAAGATATGGCTCAGTGACACTCAAACCCTCTATTTCTTGACTGGGGTATGGAACAAAAAAAGCACAACAGACAAAGAAGGTGGCCTTGACCTAAAGTCCTTCAGTATGGCTGCATTCCAGCTTCTCTGGAGAACTGCGGTGAAGTACTACAGGAAAACTACTAACCCATTCAACAACTTTTCTGTAATGTTTGTATTTCCATGATTATTCACATTGAACAAAATATAAAATATGGTGACAACTCAGCAGAGGCCCAGCAGGGCCACAGCGCCCCCTTTATGTTAATTCCAAAACAGCACTTACTGATGCTGACAGTTTGGGGTACAGGTTTTGTTGATGTCCACCATGCATTAAGAAACTTTTTACAACCACTCTAAACTCATTGCATTGCTTATCTAACCATGATGAGCTTGTCAAAATGAACCAGGTTCCTTTGTGTTGTTACAGTCACTTACATGCCACTAGAGGTCACTGTGACAACACTTTAGGCTTTGCCTGCTGCACGGGAGGTTTAACTGAGGTTTAAAACAATAGAGTTCAGTATAACTCTGAAATCAGACATGAAACACACACACATACTCCTGTACCTTTAGGAGAGTAGCGTGTAGGAGGTAGGTCAAAGGGCACAGGAAAACCAGAGGAGGACGAGGAGACAGGAAATGGATTTTTGTGAACAGGGAAGGTCTTCATGTTCTGTAATGAGACAATCATCACACTACATACACGAGCTCTGCAGAGTCATACACTTCAATAACATTTAGAAACCATTGAGAACAACCTCTGTTATTTAAAACACTTTATTTTCTGTACTGTCCTTCATATTTCTACACTTTATATGTTATAGTGATGAAAATGTAAAGAGGTGTAGATGGTTTTATTTATTATATTATTTTCCTCTTTGCTGCAGAAAAAATGGGTTCCTTCAAAGAATATTGTGTGTCCATTGTGTGTGTGTGTTGTTCTTACAAAGGCGGAGGGCAGGTAGAGGACTCCAAGCTCATATGATCGAACCATCACCTGAGTGTTGTTCTTTTCTAGTGCACCCCATGCTGCTTTAGACAGGTTGGCACTAAAACACACACACACATACACAGAGAAGGTGTAATCTTGCAAAACATCAGCGTGGATAAAGAAAGGATCATTTTGGGATGAAAATGATCTGATCACTGTCAGTAGGGTGAAGTTTGACCTTGAAACATGACAAAACTTGTTTCTGGTTTTAGGTGGTATCATTTCTCAAATCAGTTATCACAACAATTTCAGCTACAAGAGTGATAAAGTAAAAAAATAATGTTCAGTACTGTATAAATAGTATATAGAATGAAAATGTGCTACTTCTTACAAAAGAGCAATGAACACATGTGAAGCACACACACCTTGTGACGAGGAACCAGGCAAGCTGAGTGAAATCTGGCGACACCCTCAGGTAGGTCTTGATGTGTGGCATCGCATGAGTCCTCCCTGTCATGTTAGCCTTCCAACGGCTACACACACACACACACACATAATGGTAGACTTGAAGATTAGAGGTTCAACAGAATCTTTACTAAACTACAGTCATCCTGTTCATAGCCATCCAATATTAATGGTCTACCTGCAAGACACTGTAGTGGAAAATTAAATAATAACAAAAGTGTTGGTTAATCTGAAGGAGACATGATGAGTCAAAGAACTGTAGGATCAGTTAGCCTACTGGTAATAGTGTAAGTACCACTGTATCCTTACAGTAGGGCTGAATTTTGATAAATAGAAATGGACTTACTGGAAGTAGGAGTGGAGCCAGAGCTGTTTCTGAGCTGTCTGGATACTGTAGGGAAGAGATCCTCCCGCTGGAGGACAAAAGAAGATGTACAACACAACCAGAGACATCAATCAGACACTTAAAGTAGATAATTATGAGGCTGATGGGTAAATGGATAAATAATCAAGAAAACAAGCTTCCAAAGTTTACCTGCATTTAATGACAGGGTGTTCCTATGTGTAAGTTACCTACAGGACACATGACTTTTTAACGAATGAATGTTTCAAAATACTCACCAGGATAACCCTCCAAACTAGTCCTCACATCATCTACTGATGGATACAGCTGCAAAAGATCAACCAGTAGTTACTTGTTTTAGAAACTCAGAGCACTCTAATCTTAGTTTATACAGTATGTTATATTTACATTTGACCAGAAAGCTATGTGATCAGTCAGCAGAAACCATTTACACATTGATTTTAGGCAATCAAATGTCCAACAGTCAAAAGTGTAAAGATGTAACTTTAAAATGACCGTATTTACCGTTTAAGAATATTCAGTCATAGACAACAGTAGTAGCATTAGAAGTAGTGGAGAACTGTTTACATGGCCTTATTTTGTATGTCTCATCAAGGATCCATATAAAGTTTGTGTTTGTGGAACATACCAAGTGAATAGGGGGGTCTGGGCGAAGAGAGGTTTTCCCCAGTGTAGTCAGGGTGCGCTGAAACTCCGCAGCCAACCATTTGGTCTTATCCAGTCCCATGGAGCCAATGCTGGAGAACTGGCCAACCACAGGCCACCGTTCCTCACCGGGAATAGGATCTGTGTGTTCATACAGCAGCTAGAAACAAAATAAGAGAAGGAGAAGAGACCCCAGTAAGAGAGTAACTTCATGAAATGTAATGACGCATGCAATTATCTAAAATTCATGCTAACAGGACAGGAGATGAGGAGAGCAGGGGAAAACAGAGAGAACCTAACCTTCCTCAGCCTCAGGTGGCCCCAGCGCTCCATGTCTGCACCAACATACCTCCCTGGGGTTGAGCCGACCAAATACACCCTGAAGACAGAGGCTAATATTAGGGTAACTTGTGATCCATATTTTGCATTCACTAACAACTGCATTGTTGCAGGACCATCATATAGCAGCAGACTAATGTAAATATTACCTACTTATTTGCTACCATGTCATTATCATACCTCCTCATATTCCAACATACTCCCATCACAGAGGAGCAGAAGCCTGTATGTATCAAATATGCATGGGTGTGTAACTTTACGTGCCTTGTCTCTGACAGGTCGTGCTCTTTGATTCGTTGGATCCACTCTTCGAGCTCTGGTGCGCGGTATGACGCCAGGTATTCCAACAGGTCTCTCTTAAAGAAGGTGGGCGACTCACCTGCGCTCGCACTGCTGCCCTTTGGTAACCGTGGAAACAGGGGGCTCATCCACATCCTGGAATAGGAAAAAAAACAGATTATCGTCGAGTCAGACAATCTCTTCTTTTAATGTGGCTCATATTCAGCATGTTGGAGTTGTAAAACACTTCCTTGGTTATATAAAAGTTGTTTTTTTTAAAAAAAAAAAAAAAAGGTCAGAAAGACAGATTTACCCTTGTGTTTTCTGGTACCAGTCAGCTCTGATGAGGTTGGAGGTGAGAATGATGACTCTGAAGCCTTCCTCATACCACAGCAACATCATCTTCCTGTACAAAGACACAGGACAAATATCTGCGGTATATAATAGTAGGCGATGGTTCATTACAAGACTGTTAATATCTACTATGTACACTGGGGCTTTAAAACAATCATGAGTAATTGCACATTCTGCAATTAACCACACCACCGTATCTGCCAGTCAGTAAAAGTTGCTATAGAGTGCAAACAGTGAAATAATACACACACACACATTGCGACTTGTTAATGACATTAACAATGGCTCAGTTCAATTAAGTGTCCCAGTGAGACAGTAACAGGAGCATTCAGTGAACTGGAACTGGCTCACCCACATGTAAACAAACAATACAACAATAGACACTAGAATAATATTAGGGATATAATTATTATAATTATGTATAATATTAGGGAGATAATTGCTAACACACCCTCCCCTTAAATGAAGGATTTTAGACAAGAGTCCCACAGACAATTTCTGACTGAGCTCCAGTAGTGTCAAGCCCAATATGTTTCAGCTAGAGATACCATCAGGAAAGCAATAACATCAGGCAGGAAGAGAAACGCTTACGTGTGGTGAGTTCCAAAAGCAATATCCAGCTTGGCCTGTAAGAGAAAATCAAACTCCTTAGTCCCATAAAAGGGTGATCCAGCATGAATAAACTTTAAAATAATTTACATGTTTGAATGCATTTTTAATGTTTTTAATGTGTTATAATAAAAACATATGTTTCCCTGTGGTGGTGAGTTTGTACCTGGCAGAATCGAATATGAGGGTAGGGCTGAGCCTGCTGGACCAGCCGGGCCTTGGCCTCCCTCTTATCCCCATGGACAATCAGAACTGGACGATCCCTGAAAACACAACACAGAGACAAAGGGTCAGATGGGGCATGTTTCACCTGATAATCACCCTCAACTTGTATTATATGTCTATGAATTATAGTTTCCCTTGTAACTGAATATGTGTAGTGTGTCATCTTGCTTTAACATCTGCTATAAGTATAAAAGCATCTGGTTGTTGTGGTTTGCAATGGGGATTTTTAGTGTCCCATTATTGATGAAAATGTACTTTGCAGAGCCTTTTCACCATGAGAATAAGATCTAAGGAAACATGACTAAATGTTGGGAATAAAAATTACAAAAACAGAGCAGGCTTAGATACACTATTGTGATAACACCCTTGAAAAAATCATGTTGGCCAAACCCTTTAACCTAGCCATATAAACAATCTCCAAAATGTTGAACATATTCATTTTTTAACTAACTAATGTACAGCTAGCTGCAGGATTATTTACTTCATTAAATTATGTTTTAATAAGAGAGCTTGTCAAAGATGTTTCTCCATTTTTAGTACATTTGTGGTACGCATGAAATAATACACTAGAGGGCGCTGTTTACTTAAATTACATAAAATTTCAAATTGCCTTTTGTGGAATTATGGATATCAGCAGCATCCTGGAAATCAGCATAATGAAGATATGTTTGTGATAATGTGATGGTAGCAATGACGAGGTGAGCCTTACCTAAACTCTGATGGGTACTGCTGAACCATCCAGGCAATATCAAAGCAGTAGTTAAACTATGAAGGAATAGAGCATATTAATGGCAGACCAGAGTACACTGACAAAATATATGTAAAAAAAAAAAAGGACATAAAATTGTTTCTACAGCTCAAATTTTCTCGCAGTGTTTTATAGCACAGGCCTTTCCTGAAACAAACACAATCTCTGCTAACATCATAAAAAACTAATATGAAATATGAACCTTCAAGTAAAAAGAGCAGAAGCTATATTTAGGCTGTGTTCAACCAACTACGTTGCTTAGAAGACAGGATGCATCAGGATCTGGATGTCTTGCCACCTCAGCTAAACAGTTTCCTGGGAGATACCCTGCAGTTTGCGTGATTGCTCACCTGAACGGATTCTTTCAAGGTCCCAAATAATGGGGACAGGATATCTAGATGAAAAAAAAAAACAAATGAAATATTATTGGATAGAACTGTGAAAATGACTGGTGACAAGAGAGGATTCATCTTTTTGGCAGTGGTGGTAGACCAATCAGCAGCCAGGGTCAGAAACAAAGGAGCTGTGGTCACTGGGGGATTAAAACTAGGAGCTTCATTTTACTGGAGGGTCTCTAATGAAATCACTCTGATGCCCTTTGATAAAAATGAACTAAAAGCAACCAAAGTATTAATAGAAGGCAGAAATCTTTGCCAGTGCATTGCCTTTTTGTTCCTCAAATGTCAAACCAAACTTTCTGCACTTTCTGTAATTAAACTGAACTCATCTCACCTCTGATGTGCAGAGCTCCATTGTTGTACTTCCTGTCCAGGCCGGTGACCTTGTTGAGGTAAAACCTGTACGTGTCATTCAGACAAGGAACACTGGATTCAAAGAAGTCCTCTGGCTCGTCGATATAGTAGAGCCGGCCATGGGGGCTGGGAGGGCGCTCATTCTCTACCTTCGGTTTCTTAGTTTTGGGGGCCGGAGGCTGCCTCTTTGGTAAGTTACTGACACTCTTTCCCTTTGCTGCACCACCACCATCATCATCATCATCACTATCTGAGAGGGCCCAGCCTGATCCGTCTGACACCTCTTTCTTCCGCTTTCCAGCCAATGAAGGACTGGACTCATACTTTACTGGATTTAACTGGTTTATTGCGGCCAATTGTCTGGCCTCAGAGCCAATGAGAAGCGAGGATACAGGAGTTTTAGCTGGTTCTGGTTTCACCTCCACAGTGGCTGTTGCTGGTTCCAGTTTGGAGGCAGGGGGAGAATGAGACCGGTGGGAGCTGTGATTGGATTCAGCCAGTCGGTGGGACTTTGATGCTGTAGTCCCGGAGGGAGGAAGAACATCATCATCGTCATCACTGCTGGAGATGGTCCACTTGCCGTGGTGACTGCCCTGAGACATGCCTGACCAGAGAAACAGGAGGATGGCAGCCAGTCACACAACATACCAGCCTGAAGTGACAGACATGTAAAAGGCCAAGCACACACTGATAGGACTGATTCTACCTGCTTCAGTATGTCAAACATACTGTACACATTTATATCTTTGAACTTACAAGACAAATAAGCTTTGAGTCAGTTTATTCAGCCAATCTGATGGTGATCTGTGATTGTTTATATCTATGGATCTAAATCAGATTTAATTCTGGGTGCTAGAGACGTTTGTGGCTGGAGAACTCAAACTGAAGAGAGAGATATTCTGTATTTAGGCATGTCTGACTAAAATGAACGAATCAAAATAACATCGGAGACGATGCATCAAGTTTGTTTGTTTTTAATTGGGGGTGTTAAACAGCCTAGTGCAGATGTCGAAATATGAAACGTGTGAAGATCCATAAACAAAGCCTACATGCAGATGTGCAAAAATAGCAGGAAACCATGCTTAGTAGAAAAACATTGATTTAAAAATGGTCAAGATTTGAAACTATATAGCAGCAAATGCACATTTTGGATGGAAAAGATATAAGTTCTGCAATGAGTAAATGACAAATGATTGAATTTGAAACTGATTTAATTTAAAGCCAAAATGATCCGGAGGTCGAGCCTGATATTTGCTTTACCAAGTCAGAGAGGAGAGCAGCAGCAGAGTGGTGTTGTGAACGTAGAGGCTTTGATCTATTGTTGTTGATCCGACGTTGAGCAAACTTTATACAACACTCGCACGAAACCATGGATGAAACCAACCAAAATGCAGGACGTGCTCATGGTTTATACGTCCGGGTCGAAACTCCCTGTTTACTTGTAGTTCCACCGCGTTGGCGCCACATCAGGCGCTGCTCGTGTCGGTGATAGATGTATGAAGAGAGTAAAATACATCCTAAAAATATGATTTTCAGACAAGTATATTGTGGGAAGAAGTCTTACAGCTATCATCACTCGCTGAATCAGTTTACCAGCAGTGTTTGTTTACAAAATGTCTCACATGAATGTGTAATACAGCATACTTTATTAGAAAATAGGTTATTTTCATACCAAAATACTTAAAGATCCTCTCCTGGAATGTTTTAATATTGACTGTATATTACATAATCGACTGTGATATCATAAATCATAAATAGTGTCTAATACATTTTTCCACAAAAAGTTTGTCTTGTTAAAATTCTTGAAATTACATCTACTCCTTCCCCCTCATTAAAAATCCATAATCTACGAATATGTAATATTCATACATATGTATGTATGTTTATTTCAACTGCTGGACAAAAGATGTCTTCTACTTCACTGTTTAGTTCATTCTCAGTGTACGCACGGCCGAAAATATTGGTACCCTTGCGCCTTTTTTTTTTTTTTTTTTTTTAAAAACCTACATTTTCTCTGTTTTCTGTGTTGAAACCGACAGACGTTTATGGCATCCATCATTCTTTATTTCACATTGAATACAACTGAAACTCTGCTTTCGATTTACAACATATTATTTAATACAACAATACAAATGAAATTGGCATGGCCAAAAATATTGGTACCCTTAACTTAATATTTTGTAGCACAGCCTTTGATGGAAATAACTACAGTCAATCAATTTCTGTAACTCTGAATAAGGTTTCTACACTTCTCCACTGGTAGTTTGGCCCACTCTTCTTGAGTAAACTGCTCCAGTTCTCTCAGGTTTGATGGCTGCCGTCTGCCAACTCCAAGTTTCAGCTCTTTCCACAGATGTTCAATGGGATTCAGATCAGGACTCATAACAGACCACTTCAAAACGGTCCGATGTTTTCTTCTCATCCACTCTTGGGTGCTTTTTGATGTATGTATGGAGTCATAAACCTGCTGGAAGACCCATGACCTGCGACTAAGATACAGCTCTCTGACACTGGGTTGTACCTTTTGCTCCAAAATGTCTTGATAGACTTCTGATTTCATTTTGCCCTGCACAGATTCAAGGCACCCAGTACCTGAGGCAGAAAAGCAACCCCAAAACATTTCTGAGCCTCCTCAATGTTTCACAGTAGGCATGTTGTTCTTTTCTTTGAAGGCTTCATTTTTTCTTCTGTAAACATCTGGATTGGTGTGATTTACCAAAAAGCTCTAATTTTGTTTCATCTGTCCAAAGCACATTCTCCCAGAGGAACTGTGGCTTGTCCACATGCATTTTGACAAAGTCCAGTCTGGCTTTTATGTGTCTCCCTCTTAGAAGTGGGGTCTTCCTTGGTCTTCTACCATGGAGCCCATTTTCATTCAGACAGTGACAGATGGTGCGACTTGAAACTATTGTACCTTGAATTTGAAGATCAGCTTGGATCTGTATTGAAGTTTTCCTTGGTTCTTTCTCAACCAATCAAGTAATCCTTCTGTTCAATCTCAAGCCAATTTTCCTCTTGTGACCACATCCAGAGATGTTGGCTACAGTTCTATGGGCCTTAAACTTCTTAATAATATTGGCAACAGTGGTCAAAGGAACATCAAGCTCGTTGGAAATGGTCTTGTAACCTTTATGTTGACAATGCTTGGCTATTACCTTTAATCTAATGTCTTCAGACCACTCTCTAGCTTTCCTTCTGTTTTCCATGTTCAATGTGATGCACAAAGTGGCAAAAAACAGCAGAATGGGTAATTTTCTCCTTTTAAACTGGCTGCATGAGTGATTATAAGATTGAAAACACTTGTGATACTAATTAAAACACAATAGTCTGCTTACAGTATCACTTCAAATCAATTATTTCTTACAACTTCTAAAGGGTACCACTAATTTTGTCCAGGCTATTTTAGACTGTCTTTGTAGAATAAGCATGAATAGACATGCGTTGATAATAAAATATCTTCTAATTTCAGCAGTGTTCAGGGAGAATGGTGCATTATTTTAATGAAATGCAAGGGTACCAATAATTTTGTCCACATCTGTATGTGCACTGGAGGCTTCAAGTTTGTGTTAGTTGCATATTGGACCGTGGCTGGCTCCAAACTAGTTGTGATGTCATAAATCATGTTCGTAGGCCCGCTCCTTAAATTTAGATTTTCTGCGGGCAAAGAGAAACTTTTTCCTCCTTCAGCCATGGATGTATAAAGAGAACTCTCTCTCTACATCCATGCCTTCAGCAGATTAAAGTGAAAACATCCTTCTAGTGTTAAACTCTGCACAGTGAAGCACAAACATCCAAGTGAATAAACAAGAAGAAAAACACATTTTTAAGTATGATGTGAAGTAACAGCAGGCTGATATTACTACAACACCCAAGTTGAGCATTCCTTTTCTAATTATTCATTTTTAATTATTTTTGTAAGTATTCCTTAAAAGTTTATTGTGCTGTCATATTCTACTATAATGATTTTTTAATGGAGAAAATAGACTCAATAAGTTTTTTTTTATATTGTATATTTGATAAGCTTCACAATCCTATTGTTATGATATTAATATCTTCACATAGTATTTACATCATTTCTTTATAGATGTAACTTACTGGTAATTATTTCTGCTGAAATAATAATTTACAGTTAAGTAAAACGAAACCAAAAGCACTGGGAAAATGAATATTAATACACACACACACACACACACACACACACACACACACACACACACACTCCCACACACACATTGTCTCATTTACATGTTTTGTTTAGCAACCAGCAGATCCTCTCAAAACGAAATTTTCTTTAACTTAAATATCACTACATACAAAACATATGACATATCTCCGGTTATAACTCGAGAGAAAAAATAGTAATGAAATGAAATGAAAAGAAATATACTAAAACAATATGTGCATAGCAACCAGAGGCTCCTCCTCCATGATTCCAGAACGGTGACATCATCAGCAGTACAGTATATAAGTACAGCCCGCGTTAACTGTCACTTGCAACGAGACGTCGGGAAGGTAAGGTCATATTGTTACAACCCATAGGTAAGCAAGATAAGGTAAGCTAAGCTAAGCTAAGCTAGGCTAATTAGCACTAGCATTACTTATTAGCTAACTATGCTGATTAGCCTAGCATTAGCGTCTTTGCTAAATACTTTTGTTGGGAAAATATATTGTGTAGAGGAAAGAAGAAACGCATTTTACTGTGTTATTCTGTAAAAAAAAAAAATAATTGCTGGTATTTAGTAGTAAGGCATTAATGTTATTGAGTAACATGTTATAGTATCACAAATGACTTATTTCTTCAGTAACGAGTAATGTAACTAATTACAATTTGAAATTCTTTCAGTATTTAACCTACAATAACGCCTGCTCCTACCAGGAGTAATTGTGAATTTTGATTTTAATGTTTTCCTTGTGTTCAGTGGAGGGCTAGCTAACGTTAGCTGCTGTTAGCTTGACGCAGGTGCTCCAGTTGAAGTTCAGTTAGATGTTTAGCGTCCAGCAAACAAGGAGGAATACCTCTTCCTATACTATTCAATTGTTTTATTTGCGATTTCTGTTTTCGTATCTGGCCCGTGAAGCTTATAAAGTATTTATTCAGGGGTCACCTGGGTTTTTTCCGGAGGTGGAAGGGTGTGAACCATGGTGTGAATCCCGCGGCTTCACTGTGAGGATGCTGCTGTGTGCAGTCCTCTTGACTAAAGCTAACGTTAGCTGGTGATGGTAAGTAAATAACTACAAACCTCAGACTGGCTGTAGTTCAACAAAATCTCATTTTTTAATTTAATTTCTACACGTTTTAAATACAGAAAATGCTACTTGTCGGTGTGGCGGGAGGCTTTGGAGTTGTTAGATATTATTGACAGAGCTGCAATGAATAAATAACAATAATGAGTGGATTTATGTAATTACTTTGTCAATAAGTGATAAGTTATGGATACTTTTCTGAGTAATATGCCAAAAATGTGCATCTTTTGTTGTACATAGGGAATGCAAGTTCACTTTGTCGAGTATTACGTGTAAAATAGACTGCGCATCTAGATCTTCCTTTGTGATGAGTAAACTCCTCACACTTATCACTTTCTTTGCATAGTTGTGATGTGAATAAAAGAGCAACTATATCCAAAAACTTTCTTTTTAATGCTCAACTTCTATTCATTGCTGAACAGTTGAACTCATATGTGTTGGTGTTACCATAATAGATGTGGCTCACTGTTTGACCCAGTGTAAGACGGGCAGCAGGAGTTAGTTTTAATATACAGATATTGAGCAGGACTGTCACTATATACTCACTCTTTGTTTGCATGTTTAAATATGCTGAAAAGCAGCGTCCTGGCAGGAATAGAGGGTTAAATGATGACGATAGGCCAGCTGTTATGTGTAAGGTGGTGGGTGTTGTGTGTGAGGGGTCAGAGCCCCACAGCTGGCCAATCTGTTGGTACACATCTTTAAGGAGTCTCTGAATGAAAGTGATCACAAAATAAAAACTGTACATGGTAGGAATATCAAAACGTGACATTTAGTTTAAAATTCATATTGCAATTACATTAAAACATTTTATTATTTCTTTATCTTTCAGAATACTACAGAGAGTGGTGGAGCAAGAAGAACTCAAGTGGACGGACAGAGGAAGAGAGAAGGAGATGAGACAAAGGCTGAGGAAGGTTGAAAAAGGATAACTGCAAAGGATGGCGGGAGAGAGATACGAGCAGGAGAAGAAAGAAAGACAAGAGAGGATGGAGAAGAGGAGGAAGAAGGCAAAGGCAGAGAGAGAAGAAAGAGAGAGACAAGCAAGGAAGGAAACAGAAGGACAGGAGAAGATGGGCAGAGACAGACCAGAACTTGAAC
The DNA here is from genome assembly GCF_914725855.1 of Thunnus albacares. Lineage (NCBI taxonomy): Eukaryota > Metazoa > Chordata > Actinopteri > Scombriformes > Scombridae > Thunnus > Thunnus albacares. The sequence goes on along the minus strand of NC_058106.1, from coordinate 8,869,723 downwards.
AGCAGGACAGGATTGAAAGGAGGAAAAGGAGGAAGGAGGAAAGAGAAAGACGGGAGAGAGAGGAGAGAGAAAGACAGGAGCAAGAAGAGGGAGAGAGACAGGAGAAGGAGGAAACTGAAAGACAGGAGTGGACTGAAAGTAGGAGAAGAAGGAAGGAGGCGAGAGAAAGACAGGAGCAGGAAGAGAGAGAGAGACAAGAGAGGGAGGAAACCGAAAGACAGAGGATGGAGAAGAGAAGAAGGATGGAGGAGGAAAGAGAAATACAGGCACGAGAGGAGGAGAGAGAAAGTGAGAAAAGGGAGAGGGAGAAGAAGGAAAGACAGGAGAGGGAGGAGAAAGAGAAGCGGAAGATGGAAGAGAAGGCAGAAAGCAACGACTCAGCTCCAAAAAAGGACCTCCTGGCAAAGCTGAAAATGCGGTTCCTCCAACACCAGAAGGAGCAAGTCAGCAAAGCCATCAGCAGGACCTACAAGAAGGAGGCGGCTGCTGATGTTGGAGGTAAGAAAGTCAACTTTCATACTTTAACAAAACATTTCATACATGTTGTGTAGCTACATGCTTATTGTAATGCTTTATTAAGTTGTCAGAGATGTTTCTTTATTATTATTCTGTGTTCTGTAACAACCTGTTCAAAGAGTTCAAGATTCACAGGTTTTACTCAAAGATCAACTCTGATATTTGCTGTCTTTCAGGTGACAATCCTGAAATGGAGATGAGACAATGGAGGCAACAAGCTAAGAGGAGGAAGCTGCTGCAGAAAGAACAAAAGATTGAGGAGAGAATCAGAAAGAAGATGGAGAAGGAGGAGAGAGAAAGACAGAGGAGGCAGAAGGAGAAACGGGGTCAGGAGTGTGATGCAGAGGAGCAGAACAGAGAGAGTGAGGAACATAAAGGAGAGGAGGTGGTGGAGGTCAGAGGAAGTGAAGAAAGTGATGAAGAGGAGGTGGTAGAATACAGAGGAAGTGAGGAAAGTGATGAGGAGGTGGAGGACAGAGACAGTGAGGAAAGTGAGGAGGAGGACGAGGTGGAGGAAAGAGACAGTGAGGAAAGTGATGAAGAGGAGGAGGTGGACAACAAAGACGATGAAGGAGAGGAGGAGGGGGCAGAAAGCAAAGACTCAGCTCCAAAAAAGGACCTCCTGGCAAAGCTGAAAATGTGGTTCCTCCAACACCAGAAGGAGCAAGTCAGCAAAGCCATCAGCAGGACTTACCAGAAGGAGGCGGCTGCTGATGTTGGAGGTAAGAAAGTCAACTTTCATACTTTAACAAAACATTTCATACATGTTGTGTAGTTACATGCTTATTGTAATGTTTTGATTAAGTTGTCAGAGACGTTTCTCTATTATTATTCTGTGTTCTGTAACAACCTGTTCAAAGAGTTCAAGATTCACATGTTTTACTCAAAGATCAACTCTGATATTTTCTGTCTTTCAGGTGACAATCCTGAAATGGAGATGAAACAATGGAGGCAACAAGCTAAGAGGAGGAAGCTGCTGCAGAAAGAACAAAAGATTGATGAGAGAATCAGAAAGAAGATGGAGAAGAAGAGAAAAAAGAAAAATGAAGAGGAAGAAGACAAAAGGGAACCTGGTCTGTTTTTCAAAGCCGTTACTGCGTTCGCTAGCGGGTATGGTGACTTGAACATGGTTGTTCTGTAAAGCGCAAATTATACTTGCAGTTTACATCTCTATGTGGTTTGTATAGAGATGTAAATGCAAGTATAATTTGTGCTTTCATGTAAAATTAAAAAAAATAAAAAAAGAGGAGAAAAGTAGAATAAGTAGTAATACTTCAAATGGTTACTGTAATACTAAATAAAGTAATTTGTCCTCCAATGAGGGGGGTGGAGGTGAGTTTAAATTTAAAAAGAGAAATGACAAGCATACAAAATAACTAGTTAAAACACACTTAAACTAACAACCTTGAATCTAATAAATGATTTAGAAAATAAATAGTTTAAAATTCAGACTAGAGTAGAAAGAGGAGAGTTAGAGGAGAAAAGTAGAATATTTCAAATGATCATTGTAATAAAGGATAAGTCCCTTGAAATGCACCATCTCATTTTCAAGGGGGTCTTCAAAATGAATTAACATAATTACATTTAATATATATTATAGTATAGAAAATAATATAATATAAACTGATATAATCTAATCTTATGACATCAAATAAGTTATTTAGAAAATAATTGAAAATAATCAGATTTGAGTAGTTAGAGGTTTCATTTGTCCTCCAATGAGGGGGGTGGAGGTGGGTTAAATTTGAATAAAGAGAGAAATGACAAGCATGTAAAATAACTAGTTAAAAAACACTTAAACTAAAAAAAAAAACAAAAAAAACCTGTAAATCTGATAAATGATTTAGAAAATAAAATAATTTCACATTCAGACAAGAGAAGTTAGGGGAGAAAAGTAGCAATACTTCAAATAATACAGAATCAAGTCATTTGTCCTCCGATGAGGGGGGTGGAGGTGGGTTTAAATTTATTAATATAATTCAATCTAATTAAGTAATATTACACGAGAGGGTGTGCTTTACCAGCATTGTTGGCACGACAGTGATGCGGTCAGGAACGAGGCGCTTCTGTAAGCGTCACTGAAGCATCACCTAACTTTTCTCCTCTCTTTGGATGAAGGTAAAAAGCTTTAGCCTCTTTAGGAATTTTAGATAAGTTCTTTTCAAATGATGAAACTGAGCAAGGTTCATTTCCCGGGTCTTCAAACAGCCCCTTTTCTGCTTTGGCGATCCCTTTCATGATGGTTTTTGTGTTTTTTTTGTTTCCTCATTGAAGGTTAGTGTCACATATTTGGTACCTTAAGGTAGAAATACAGAATCATTAGGCAAGTTTGACCATGTTTCTGCAGAACATCTATTATTATTATTTTTTTATTATTATGCTATTATGCAAGACTTTACAAGTCTTTCAGCCTCTTTGATGTTGAGCTTTGATTAACTCACCTGTTGAATCTCGTTTTATTATGATAGATTGTGGTACAAGTTTCCTCAGACCCTCCTTTCCTCTCCTCCCAAAATGTAGCTGGATGTCGAACCACACTTTATTCACCAGGCCCTGTGGTGTGTTTGGGTTCATTGTCTCTGAGTTCCTCAGTATTGTCAGGACCTTTTCAGAGATTGCTGGATGATGATCAGTTTTGTCCTGGCTTGCTCTCCTGAGAAACTTTATGAGTCCACTAAAGACATTATTTGACGTAGTGAACTCATTGTCTTGCATGATACACTGTACCCGACTAAGAGGAGCTTAGCTACTGAGCTACTGATGGAGTAGTACTGACCCTGGTTATTTCTAATTGAACCATAAAATTTGTGGAAAATCCTGTTGAGATCTTCTTTGGTAATAGATGCAAAATCCACAGCTTGCTTAGTGTTTTCCAGATAGTCCAGGAAACATTTGACAGCCCAAGAAGTTGACCGGGACGTACTGGCTTCATTCCTCGACTTCTCCAATTGACCGAGGTCTTCATTTGACAATGCCACATATCTCTCCTTTTTTCATTTTGTTTTCTTCTCATCCTCTTCCAGCCATTCTTCAAAATTAACCACAAAACGATCCATGTTGTATCAATGTTGGAAGCACCTGTTTTTTTAGCTCCAGCTTTGGCAGTTACAATTTTACAGCAGTTACAATGTTGCCGCAGTTACAATGTTACCAGGATGCGTCACAGTGTGGTGTGGCATCAAAAAAAGAGAGAGAGAAATGACAAGCATGTAAAATAACTAGTTAAAACACATGTAAACTAAAAAAATAAAAATAAATCTAATAAATGATTTAGAAAATAAATGATTTCACGTTCAGATTCGAGTAGTTAGAGGAGAAAAGTAGAATATGATAAAAAATAATTCAGAGTAAAGTTATTTGTCCTCCCATGAGGGGGTGATGATGAGTAAAATATTATTTTTAAAGGAATGAAAAGAATCAAAAGAATAGTAGTGTGTGTTTTCCAACACAATCAAATCAAATGTACCACAACGATTCAAATCGTTGTGGTACATTTGATTTATTCCAAAATATTCTAATAGTCTTACTTCACGCTCATGTTTTACACAGATAAAAAAGATGTACGTAACACTTTCTTTGTGCTGTGAACTGGACGATTCAATCTATAAAGTTGAACTAAGATTTTAAAAAATTGCTAAAAATGAACAAATGTCATTGTTGTTTGTTTTGACTTGTGTACTTGTTTGGCTCACTGAGACTCTCTAATGTAACAAAGTGTTTTTCTTGTTATAAAATATCAGCTGGGTCTGTCGTCTATGTGCTGTTTTTAACAGGATCTTTGAATACAAAGTCACATCATACAGTTACACAGCATCATTTAAAGCAGCACAAGTTTTACCAGAGTTAATGATCCATGATCCAAAGCTCTGAAATTGGGAACATTTTTGTTGTTCTAGATGATTAATATGATATTTTCTGTTTTCATTCTGTTGTTAGTAAACAAAAACATGTTCAGGACAATAAATTGGTTTGCTAAAGCAACTAAAAATTAAACAATAAAAACAAGCAAATTATGTCCAAAATGTTTTGAGTCGCTGGTGAAGAGCATGAAGGAGAAACATCAACACTTGTGAACCATAGTCTAGTCACTTGTAGCTACATTACAGACACTAATCTGGATGTGTTTCAGTGTGGAATATGTTGATGTAAATAAAATCTTTCCTCATGGTTGACCTGCTGTAGACGGCCGTCATCATTCACTATACTTACATTCTTACATTCAAACAAAACATGGCAGCCGACTCCCAGCTGCTTCACTACAAAGCTTACAAATAACTCTGATGCATGTTGAGCTTTTATATCTTCCACTAACTTTTAGGGATTCTGGTGTTAAACTCCTGTTTATTTTCAACATAAAGAAAACACACTGATATATTTTGGATTGATTATTGATTATTCTGTTTCCAAGGAAATCGTGGCCCAATATTCAACTTCTAAATGTGTGATGTGGAAACTTGAAGCCTTCAGTGCACAAACACTGAGAATGAACTTTACATCAAAGTAGGAGACCTGCAGTGACCAGCAGTTAAACTTCTGGAATGAAATATATTTGCATATTCATAGGTCCTGGAAACTTTAACGAGGGAGAAGGAGTAGATGTAATTTTAACGATTAACGAGACACAATTATTACTCAAAGTAGAGTATTTTATATACATCTTAAAGCATGTCTGGAGGGGATTTATTGACGTCCTCCTCTGTCAGTTCATCCTCCTGTACAGCTGGCGGCAGTAGAGCAGCAGCAGGAAGTTGTTTTTAAGTCATTGAAGCAGAATAAGTGTTTTCTTTTCTGCACCGTGCTGCTGGTGTGTCTGCAGGTCTGCCGGAGTGTGGACAGAAGTGTCGGCTGCCGCAGGCTTCTAGCAGGGTCTCTGAAACAGTGACAAAGCTTCACCTCCTGTGTTGGAAGAAGGATTTCACAGCATGACGTTAAACCTCACCATCAACACGAGCAATCCGCCTCTAGGTGAGTTTCATTCTGCGATACCTGAAAGAAAAAACACTGCACTGTTATTTATATGTCATCCTAACAAATGAGACAAACTCAAACTATGTCCATTTAATGTTGTGTATAATAAAATAAACATAGCTGTATTTTTGAACCAGTCACTGGGGATTTCCTGGTTACTGCGGCAGACACTCAGGCGATTGTAAAATTACAAAAACAATAATAAAAGCTGGATTTTTTGGGCAGTTTTGTAATATGTAAACCAGCCGAATTGAATAGTGGGTGCTTGCAACTCTAAACATGACAATATCTAGAAAGTAGCTATGTTGTTTCATTTACAAATGAGCAGTATCTGTACCTAGACCTATATATACATGGACATCGGTCTGACTGCATGTCCATATACGTTGAAACGAGGCTCTTTACTGTGAGCTAACTGACAGCTGTAGCTAGCTAACGTTAGCTGGCTTGTCGTCGTGGCACTCAAACCCACAACATGTGGACAGCTTGTTAAAATGTCCTTTTAATTACCGCAGCTACCTTATACTTAACACGTTTCATCTGTCACTGTGGGTTCCCTGTAAGCATTTCTCCTTTAGCTATATGCAAAAAGCCTTTGTGAACTTGGAAATGACACATTATGGATGAGTTGACACGCTGACATGAGCTAGCTAACCCGGGTTAGCGGTGTGTGTGTGTAGACATATACAGCGTTACATGTTGTAAGTAATATATCTGTAACCCGACTTGTTTAGGACATGTGTGTGACATAGTTTTGTGTCGTGCTCACTGGAGTCTTGTAAAGGAATTTAAAGGGTCAGTGTGGCAATGCTTTGTAGCAAGTTAAGCTAACCTAATGACTGTGCTCTAACAGAGGATAAACAGCGCCGTCGTGAGTTTGCAGTGGAAACAACCGGCTGATGCAAGCCTACTGACACTGAAACGTGGATAGCTGGATGAGGAGTGCACGTATTTTTTTGCACACTGATTTCTGTTTCATTTCGCACGGCACGAACATCTTACTCGAATGTAAACAACAACCAGAAACTGACATACTAGACGAACCGGTCGGAGGTTGTAAGGATGAGGTCCTCTGTACTGTGATCAACCTGCCAAATAGGGCAAACTGCCAAAAGTCAAAGCATCTCTGCAGTTTTACATCAGACCCATACGGTTGATTGGTTAGATGTAAGTCATACATGTGTGAGACGAAGGGCACGTCAGATATGCTGAGAGTATAAGGAAAACACTTTAAACGAATTTGGGCTTGTTAAGCCTATGATCTTCGGGTATTGCTTCACTCCACTATTGATTTCAAGTGCATTATCAGAGTATTTATACCAACATTATAGATTAATCTGCAGATTGTTTTCTCGATTAATTGATTCATTGTTTTATAAAATGTCAGAAAATGGTGAAAAATGTCTGCTATAATTTCTCCAAGGTGACATCTTGTTGTCTTGTTTTGTCTGATCAGCAAAAAATAATCAGTTTATTATCATGTATGACAAAGAAAAGCTTCAAATTGTCACATTTGAGAAGCTGAAACCAGCAATTTTTGACATTTTCTTCAAAAAATTATTCCGATTATTGATTAGATTATCAAAATAGTTGCTGATTGATTTCCTGATGATGGACTAAATGATTAATCGACTAATTTTTGCCGCTCTGGATTGAACGCACAGCTGTCGAAGCAGGCTGAGATAATTACGATTGCATGTTGAGAATAATATGTACTGCAATGTACTTGTTCTGCACTGCGAGACAAGTTCAACGGGTTCTCAAACGAAAATGCCTGAAGTCATGGTTGTTCTGAACTGAAGCACACTTTTGAATCAAAGATGAAACATCTTCAAGAATAAAGAAGAAGAAATGATGAAACTTCTAGATTCTAGATTTAGGCTGCTCAGCCATGTTTTACAGTTTCACAACAACAACAACAATCACTGAATTAATCTCTCCTCTGTTGTGCAGGGGCGCTCCTGGCAGCAGAGCACGTGAAAGGGAGCGTGCAGCTGTCAGTGGAGGAAGGCAAAGACACCCGGCTCCATGTGTCAGAGTCAGTAACACAGTCAACATTTTTACCTTCATCAGAATCCAGCCAGTTAAATGAGCATAAATAGTATAATGTTTTTAATGCATGATGCAAAGTTACAAGGTGTGCAGTTCAGTTGTTGTAATGTTTTTTAATAGTCATCATTTATCTTAACTCTGTGTTCTCTGTCCTCCCCTCAGTTCAGTCCAGTTCAGTGATGCCAACTCTATCAGTCGCTACCTGGCCCGGGTGGCTCCCGCCCTCGGCCTCTATGGAGCCAACATGATGGAGCAGACTGAGGTGTGTGTGTGTGTGTGTGTGGGTGTGTGTGTGTGTGTGTGTGTGTGTGTGTTTGTATGTACGAGATTTTGTGGAACAGTTTGGGGTCTTTGGTCCTCATTCAGGATGCTGTCTGGTATCTGTAGGTCGACCACTGGTTGGAGTTCAGTGCGCGGCGTTTGTGTGGTCAGCCTGGTTTGGCTGTGGCACTGGGTGAACTGGATAAGGCCCTTTCCCTGCGGACCTTCCTGGTTGGACATGCCCTCACCCTGGCTGACCTGTCTGTCTGGGCTGCCCTCAAAGGTCAGTACCATCCAGGGCTTCTTTAAGATGCCCCCAGCTCATGGTTGATTGTTTTTAAAATTCAACACAAAACTCACATGAGATCATTCTGGCCACTCTGAAAAACTGATGAAATGTATGTAAACAGTAAAAGTAAAAAACTTTGATAGGGATGCTTGCAGATGGCTCGAGAATTACTTGTGTGACAGACGTCACTGTATGAGGATGATGGGAGCCCAGTCTGGATTCTTGCCTGTTACTAAGGGCGTGCCGCAGGGATCCATTCTGGGCCCTGTCCTGTTCACCTCTTTATATTAATGAAATTGTGTCTTTCCTACATGTCTGCCAAACCCATCTGTATGCAGATGATACGATTTTATACTGTATCACTTATTCTGTTCAATTAGCCATCGAGACAATGCAACATTCCTTCATTAATCTCAGACTGATTCTTAATGCAAGTAAAACAAAATTTATGTTTTTTTCAAGATCCAAAAACTCAGACTACAGCAATCTGAATATCTCTACTATCAATGGTGCATCAAAAGAGTTACAGAATACAAATAGTTTGGCATCTGGCTCGACTACAAATTCACATTCAGTCACCATATCAAGAACCTTGTTGACAAATTAAAACATTGCACCATTTTTCTCCCACTTACTGTTTTGATGTGGAATATGTGTCGTTAAACAGGTGAAATGCACTGTGTTTGTTTCTCTGCAGGTCATGGGGAATGGCCCAGCCAGGGCAAGTCCTTCTCCCACGTCAATCGCTGGTTCTCTTTCTTGAGCTCGCAGGTTCCCTTCACTGCTGTGGGCAGCAAGTATGCCGTCAAGAAAATTCCAATTAAAAAAACCAGTGTAAGTGTAACATTAACCACTAGCAATTGGATTTAACAAATAATTTAACATTTTTTGTATTTGTTTTGTGTTGTCCTGGTAAAAAAATTCAATCCTGCAACAGCAAATTAATGTCCAAATGTGTTTGATCATTGTCCTAACTTAAATGCTACAAGGCTGAAGAAAAACAATGTTACTGGAAAATCGGTCAATATGGTATTTTAAATTGTATGAATGTGAAACCAACAAACAATCAACCACAAGCCCTGTATAGAAACTAAACTGATCACCATCCTGATTGAACCACAGATTCATCAGTTGCTTTTTATGTTTGAGATCAGTGTAATGAATCTAATTCTGCTGTTGACTTAAGATGAGAAAGGAGAAATAACTAAGAAAACAACACAGCTCCTCTGTCTTATTTCTGACTGTTTGTGTCTCTTATCGGCAGTCTGAGGAGGAGAAGAAGAAGCAGGATGTTGGCAAGTTCGTGGATTTGCCAGGAGCTGAGATGGGCAAGGTGGTGGTTCGATTCCCTCCCGAGGCCAGCGGGTAAGGCTTGCTCTGGAGTTCAGGAGAAGCTAACACTGTCTGAAATTTACAGACACCCGAAACAAACTGTAGATTCTGTGGATTGTAGCTATCTGAGATTCTGACAGTAGAGAGATGACAGGAAATGGACTTAGCAGTTCATGGTCCCGTTGGCCACATTGGTGCCTGATGGTGGTAATCAGGGATCTTTTTCTGTCTCTCTGTGGCCAGATACCTGCATATCGGCCATGCCAAGGCTGCTCTGCTCAACCAGCACTACCAGGTCACATTTAAAGGCAAGCTCATCATGCGCTTTGATGACACCAACCCTGAGAAGGAAAAGGAGGACTTTGAGAAGGTGAGACATCCAAAGTCTTAGAGCTCCTGGAACAACAGAATTGTTAAATTTATGAATTAGTCATATTTTTTCCGAAACACCTGGAAGAAAACGCCTAAAATGAGTGTTTGAAGTGAAAAGTACTGAGATAGAATCAGTGCTGTTTTTCGGTCATTTAGAAGAAGTACTTATTTAAATGTGTCACAGGCTAGATAAAGAGTAAATTGTCCGTCTATTAAAGGTGCAAAAAAGGAGTTTTGTGTTCTTATGTCTTCATGCCTCTGCTTCTTCTCAGGTGATCCTGGAAGACGTTGCCATGCTCCAGATCCATCCAGACCAGTTCACCTACACCAGCGACCATTTCCCCATCATAATGAAATTTGCAGAGCAGCTTCTCTCCGAGGGCAAGGCCTACATCGATGACACACCTCCTGAGCAGATGAAGCAGGAGAGGGAGCAGCGCACTGAGTCCAAATGCAGAAACAACAGTACGCCCAGGAACACAAGCCACGTCTGCCAGTAGAATTGCATTATTGTTGAAGTTACAATATTACATCTTTTTTTTTTCCTCTGCAGCCGTGGAACAGAACATGAAGATGTGGGCGGAGATGAAAGCTGGTACAGCTTTAGGGCAGACCTGCTGCATGAGGGCCAAGATTGATATGAACTCCAACAACGGCTGCATGAGAGACCCCACCCTCTACCGCTGCAAGGACACTCCCCACCCTCGCACAGGAAGCACATACAAGTACTTGAATTTAATAAGTTTAGGGAGGGACAAACTACATAATCTCAATTAGTGTAGAAAAGAACAGTTTGTACTTGAACATCTGGAGTATTTCCATCCAATATGGGACATATTCAAATTTTCAAGGATATTAATTGTCCCCCTCTTCTGTTTCAGAGTCTACCCAACATATGACTTTGCCTGTCCCATTGTGGACAGTTTGGAGAGTGTGACACACGCTCTGAGGACCACAGAGTACCACGATCGTGACGAGCAGTTCTACTGGATAATCGACGCCCTGCGCCTCAGGAAGCCCTACATCTGGGAGTACGCCCGACTCAACCTCAACAACACAGTGCTGTCCAAGAGGAAGCTCACTTGGTTTGTCGACCAAGGATACGTCGAAGGATGGTAGGTTTAGATCAGGCATATATAAGGAGTTTATCTGCCCCCTCCCCCCCTTTTATTTATCCACTTCCTCTCTCTCGTGTTCTCCTTTGACTGTTTCTCACCTCGTCCTCCAGGGATGACCCTCGCTTCCCCACTGTCAGAGGAGTCCTGAGGAGAGGAATGACTGTGGAGGGTCTGAAACAGTTCATAGCTGCTCAGGTGTGTTTGTCAGCCACTCACAGTCAGAGAGGAGGAGATCATATGTTCAACTTAGTGCCACACCGGATTTCTTAAGTCTTGTTAAAGTTCTTTAGTTTATCACATTAAAATCAAGAGTTTTGTGTGTTTGTTTTCATTTTCAAATTAGCTTAAATTGACGCAATTAAACCAAAACTTGCAAATTAAGAAATCGCAGCCTTTATATACAGTATATGAAATATGAGGGATGTTAAAAAATATCGTAAGTATTGACCGTGTGTGTTGTGTTGCTGCTATTTAAGTGCAGTCCACTTACCATTTTTCCATTTATTCTGCACCTTCCAGGGTGGATCAAGGTCAGTGGTTAACATGGAGTGGGACAAGATCTGGGCCTTCAACAAGAAGGTACGCTTTTCTCCTTTGTCATCACACATCTCTAGGCCTGATTGTCTGAAACTACACTCACCTATACTCATGTATGATTTCAAAAAATTATTCTGACACAAAATTTTGCTCTGTTTTCACTGAAAACTGGTGAAATGTATCTTTTAGGACTGCAGCTCAATGTTAATTATCTACTGAGCTAGTTTTTGCAGGATAAGAACCATCTGTAAAACCTAGTTTGTACTTTAGAGGGACAGTTCATTGAAAAGAGTCCTTTTCTTTATCAGGTTCACTTTTACCAGCACAAACTCTACATGCATCAGAATAAATGTAATGAATGAATATGCTAATAGGCTCACACGCCTGTTATTGACAGAGGTTCAGAGAATTGTCCGTGGGTTCACTGCTCGCATGGCTTCTATCTGCGCTGCTGTTGTCTTTTTAAAAAAAAAAAAAAAATTATACGCTTTCATTTTGTTTCCCTGCCTCATTACTCTACCTCCTTTCCAACCCCCAATAACCCTGAAAGCCTTAAAACCCAAACCAGCTGCTTCATTTCATGTCCCACATTTTTATTTTTTCCCATTTTCATCTGTCTGGACATCAGTGTTGCTTCATCTGTGTTGTTTTCCTTGCTGGCTGCTTCATCCTCAAGTCAGGTAGAAGGTGTGAGGCGATAAATGTACATCAACTGACAGGGGAAATGATGTAAAAGTGGCCAAACCCAGCACACATTATCTAATTTTAGGCAAAGAACTAAGCCAGACCTCAGTTTGAATTTAAAGGACATTTTTTATACTAGTGACAGGCTGGAGTTGCATGACATCTGAAGGTGTCAGGAAGATGTTAATAAGTCAACAGATACCAGAAGAAGTGATGACAGTTGACATCAAGTTGACATTTAGGATCATACAGCTGCTTCTGTTTTTTGCAAAGGCCTTCATATGCATGTTCAACTAACCCACTCCTCCCTGTCCTCTTCAGACAGTTTCATGCCCCCAGTTTACCTTCACATCAACTTAATAGGATTGAAAGTGTTGCCATAACAATAAATTGGGAGTTAATGTGGCACATTTAAGTAAAAATATTTAAGTCCAATGAACACAGACCTGGTGTACCTATGTCATTAAATCACAGTCATAGTGCAGAATAATACAGCAGTAACAATAACACACTGTGTGTATCAATCAGTGGTTGCCTTATCCTGTGTCATCTGCAGTTTCCTGCACAGGCTGGACATTATTTGTAGATTTAGTACATGTACACAAGTACATGCCTAACTCTAAAACACTACTCTATGTATAACGGGAAAATGTTACATAGTTCATGCAAAATGGAGCAGCCTTGTACTTTTGAATTTACCAAACAACCTCTGTTTATGAAGAGTCCTCAACTTTGTTTGATTTACCTGTCTGGCTTTTAAAGGACAGTTTGCTTAGTAGTGCTAGTAACAATATATAATATAATATATAATATATTAAATACAGGTATTAGCAGACAATTGTGGCTGAAATGCAAATGAAAACATTTTAATTTCATTGACTTTAATTAGAATTTTCAGTTAAAACAAGCAAACTGAGTGTAATTCATCATATTTTAGCTGTTGCCACTGTTTTTCTCAGAGTCACAGACTATGATTCTGATGTTTCTTCTGGTGTCTGTGCAGGCGGTGTTACATGCATTGATTCCTTATAATGTTAAGCTATTGTTAGTACAAATTCAAGACTTCAGAAGTCTTCCGTTTCCAATGATAGTACTAGTCCCACTCAGTTTTGTTGGGCAACAGAATAAACATAGTAAAGAATTAGTTTTTGTATTTTATATATTCTACTGAGATTTAATCATTTTTTTGTAGTGAGAATCAGGAACCTTAGCCTGTTGGATTATGTTGCTGCTGCTCTCTAAGAGTAAAATGCTGGGACTTGGCCTGAGGTTGAATATGGGAGACAAACAAAAAACCAGGAAGGTTGCTGAGCTCTGTGGAAGATACAGCAGTGAGGGGAAACTCTGTAAACAGTCCATTCTGTGTAAATGTCTCTCTACCTCTTTCCTCTCTCTCTCTCTCTCTCTACCTCCCTCCCTTGTATCTGACATTAAACAGCATCTCACTCTTCTGTTTCCAAGCTGCCAATTAGCTGTCTGAAGGTACTCCTCTCCTCCACCTCCTCCTCATTCTCACTCCCCACTCCCTCCTTGCTTTCATCATGGGCTGTTTTTATATGAAAATCCACCAACAGCCTTTTCACTATTTTACCAGCCAAACAGGTGATGTGAAAAGAGTAGGACTTCCACGTTATGTTTGGAGCAAAATGGCAGTAAAAGGCGAGTGGCAGCAGAGTGGTGTAGTGGTCAGGGTGACATACAGTAGCACCTTCTGAAGTGTCCTTGAGCAAGACACTGTCACTAACTACCAGCTGACCTCTGATGATGTTCTTTCCCCTGCTGATTATTTTTGTTTTGTTTTGAGTTCTTTTTTTTTAAGCTGTGCACTGCTTTCATCACTCATCATTCTCCTCCTGACTTGTGCTCAAACATGATTAAGACTCACTGTGAAGGATATTGAGGAAAACTCAGTTGTCTTTCAGGCTGTTTGGATTTTGAGGACTTTGAGCACCCAAAAATCATAGATATCAGTAACCTAATTGTAACTGTTGGGGGAGGCATTGAGTACAGGAAGTGAAGAGGTCCAGACAGTATTTGGAGGTCCAGTTTTTTGTCTCGTCTACATGCTGCTGCATATGCTCATAAACTGAATAGAGAATGAAAAAAGATGAAATCATGAGGACATAAAGTGTCAGAAGCGGTAGTTGTTACCAAAATATTTTCAATCAGAATAACCTTCATAATCTTAATCACACAGGAAACATAACAAGATGTCATATTTGAACCAAGTCAGGTCTGATGTAGCGATCTCTGTCTTCTACATGAGCGTTCAGAAACAGAGAAGGCAGATTTCATTTTGTTCTGTAGTTTGGTCTTTAACGTCCAACCAGCCTGTTCCCATAACCAGAACAAGGACTAGTGGGTAAAACAACAAACACATAGTTCAGCCAAAGAAGTCAGTAGAAAAGTTATCAAGTCAAAGCTCTTGGAATTCATGTTTTGCAGGACATTAAAGCTCAGTGTTACTTCCTCCTCCCTCTTGTCTTCTTCTTCACCTGTCCCCCTCCTCTTCATCATTCAGTCCATCGCAGCTTTTGTAGCAGGCTGTTGAGAAATGTTCGTTTCATATACTCAGTATTTTCATCTAAATTTAACATGGGCGTCATTTATGTGAGATGTCAAATATAAAACTAGATTATTTTCAAACATTTTTCTGTCAGTAAAGGCACCTATGAGATAGATCTGGTATTAACCAGAGAAATGCTGGATTATTAAGCTGTAGTATTAATCTCACTGTGGCTGCATACATGAAAACATGAGGGTTGTGTAAAAGTAACTCTTCTAATGTGAAGATCAACCTTGATTAGATAACGTGCATCATGAAACACTTGGTTAATCTATCTTGCTAATAGCTGATCATCTTTTGGATCTTAAAGCATCAGGCTGGCTGGTTGAATAGTGAGTTGATGGTGGACTGAATAAGCAACTGGATAAGAGCTGGTTTCCCTGACCTGCACACAACCATGATTCACTCACGAAATCTGTTTTGCTTTCCTTCCTCCTCACCCGTCTTTCTTTGTGTGTTGTCACTTCCTAAGTCGGTATTTTACTTTAGTTTTTTTCATTTCTCTTGTTTCGAAGAAAACCATTTTTAATAAGGTTGCATCATTTTCTGCCTTGTCCTTTTCATTATTCGGCATTTTGTATGTTGATGTTGGTGTAAATCATTGGTTTGCTGTTTTACACTGACCTGTAATTATTTTCTGTGTGTACGTTTTTGTCTGTGTGTGTGTGTGTGTGTGTGTGTGTGTGTGTGTGTTAGGTTATTGACCCCGTCGCTCCCAGATACACAGCTCTGTCCAGCTCCTATGTGGTTCCTGTTTCCGTCCCAGAGGCTACAGAGGAGATGAAGGAAGTGGTCAAACACCCTAAGGTTAGTGCTGTTTCTCTCTCTCTCTTATACTGTACACACACACACACACACACACACATTGTATTCCTTGTTTGTTGAGATTGATTGAGGGAAGAGATGCAGGAGGATGGAGGTCACATGCATCATGGTTTTATTGATCAGGTTGATCAAATTTGTGAGGTTTTGGTTTTTGGTATTTGTAATAGCTTACGTTTATACTGAGCCTTTGATAAAACTTACTTAGAAGAATACAAAGTCTTCCTCATGGATCTGTGTGTAACACTTTATTTATGTGTGTGTAACAGTGCTTAAGGGAAATAAGATTGTAAGAGCCTTGTATGAGGGTCTTGTACACCAGACAGAATGGTAGAAGTCACTAATCTGAAAAAATATATAAAAACTAACTGAAGGCTGAAGAAGCTCAGTGAGCAGTAGTGTCTTTGTCAATATGTGGTTTGAACAGGGATTCAGTTCACTGATTGTTAGTTGTAAAACAACAACGTGCTGAATAAATGGAGTTTTTAAAAGTCAGGATGATGTCATTCAGTTGTCTCTTAGTACACGTAGCAGCTGCTGCCATACAAGCGCTGAAGCTATTCTCTGTGTCCATCCAGAACACTGATGTGGGCATGAAGGAGGTTTGGTATGGACCTCGGGTTCTGGTCGAGGGAGCGGATGCTGAGACGTTCTCAGAGGGAGAGGTGGTCACCTTCATCAACTGGGGCAACCTCATCATCACCAAGATAAACAAGTATGTTTTGATCATTGCTCAGATAATCCATAAGGTGGTTCAGAGCCACTTGATGTGACATTAAAATAATGATGTTTTTTCCTCACTTCTCAGAGGGGCTGGTGGTAAGGTTCTGTCCATGGATGCTCGTCTGAACCTGGACAACAAGGACTACAAGAAGACTACAAAGATCACTTGGTTGGCCGACACAAACACAGCACCCCTGCTGCCCACCGTCTGCATCAACTACCAGCCCCTCATCTCTAAAGCCGTCATCACCAAAGACGACGACTTCAAAGACTACATTAATAAAAACAGCAAGGTCTGTTCTTTGCTCTGTGTGTGTTGGGATGTGCATCTGGTGATTTTTGCTGTGGTCATCTTTTAAAACATCTTCTGTTGACGGTCTGATTCTCTCAGTTGGAGGAGAAGATGCTGGGAGATCCCTGTCTGAAGACCCTGAAGAAAGGTGACATCATTCAGCTCCAGAGGCGGGGCTTCTATATCTGTGACCAGCCCTATGAGCCAGTCAGGTGAGGGGAAATACCTGTTTGTTTGTTTGTTTGCTTTATCTAGGAAAAAAAAACATGTCTCTTCTCCAGTACACCATGCTTTAGTCACCAAACGCTTTCGGCTCTCTTCCCTTCATCAGGGTGGTGTTAAAACCCGCTTCCATTTCACATTTCAGTGATTCATCATGTGACTAATAAATCACTATAAATACCATATATACAAAACATCATAATCCATCACTTCTTCAAAATGATCATATACAAGATCAATAATTCCAAGAGAAATGTCGATGGTCAATTAACCAGAACATCTAATCTTTTCACAATGTCATCCAGAAAATGTACCTTTTCATCTCTAAACCATCAATCCGTAAAAAGAAATTAATTCATCTTCCCATTCAGGCAGTCAAATTCTGTATTCACACTACAATGTTGAGGCATTTACATCATTTCCATGAAATGTAAAGACATTTATGAATAAAGCCAACCAATTACAAAATTCATCTGTACATTGAAGTCAATTCATCCATCTATGAGCAAAATTTCCAATCGTCTCCAAAAAACATTTTTTCATTTGAAAACAAATATGACATAGTAGACTCTATAAATCTAATTACTCATTTAACCCTCTCAGCCTAGAAATCCACAACGCCTTCCTTTTTAAGGAGCTATTTCTCCAAACGCCAGAACTGGTACTTTTTGTTCTGCGATTCTTCTTTCTGTTTGAGTCTCTTGATGTTTTCCTACATCTGCAGCCCCAACAGCTGTAAGGAGAGTCCCTGTGTCCTGATCTACATTCCTGACGGTCACACTAAGGAGATGCCAACTGCTGGATCCAAGGACAAGAGCAAGAGCCAGGCCCCCAGCAACACAGTGAGCGCTTTAAAAGAAAACCTCCTATCCTAGTGTTTTTAGATATATATCAGTGGCTTTTATCTCGACTGTGATCTCTAAATCAGAGCTGTTATTTTGTGCGGAGGCCGTCTCTTAAAAGACTCGACTGCAGCACTTGAGCTATAGTGTGCTCAAGTTGAAACTTGTCCAACTGTAAGCCAAAAGCTCTACTCTTCACCTCACGGCAACTTGTTAATTATTTAGACACTAGTGCACTCTGATCTGTTTCTTGGTATTTACTAGTTATGGATGTGAAATGAATAATGTAGACTCAAACTGAGGAGAATTTCAGAAATGTAATAGATACAAGGTGTTACCCTCTACCATAGAGCTGTTGCAGTTACCGCATTACTGCAGTAACGCAGTCGCGTCACACCCACCGCAGAGTCAAGCTGCTCACTGCTGAGTGAGCGGCTCAAATGATGGACATGAGTGATTCTGTCAGGCTTGATATAAAGAATGACGCCCTGCCGAATGCTGACCAACATTCCTGCTGTACAGTCGGCCTTTTAATGACAACACTGGAATAAAGATAAACATTTAGACTATAGAGACTATAAAGAATAGACTCCTACAGGAATAAATGCATTTGAAAAGTTAACTGGGTCCGAATATAATACAGGTTTTTTTCCTGGAAATACATCAAAAAAATGGGGTCTTCTTATATTATATCTTCTTTTTGAATGGATAAAGTAGCGGTGTAAAACCGACTCCTACACGGAATGTTGCATCATGGGTTGATTGTAGCATTAATGTTGCTAAGCTAGCAAGTGTCTTAAAGTCTGTTACCACAACAGATTGAATAGCTTTGCTAATTTGTGCGGTAAGGAAAAAATCAATACCGTGGCAGCTCTATTATACCAGGATGTTCATGTTTGAGGTGAGTACAGAAACAAAATGCACAGCACAACACAGTAGGGGGAATTAGCCAAAAAGTCTGTTTTGGCGCACCAACAGCAATAGCAGGAACAGGACATGGTGATCACCAAGCAGTTATGCAAATGTTGGCCAGCTGATAGAGAATAAATGTGCGTGGTGCCAGAGATTTAAAGACAGCAGAAGTGCTTGAGTCTTTGATCACGACAGGAAAGCTATTACACAGAAAGGCAAAGAGGAACCTGCAGTTATCTCTTTGATGTCTGGGATAAATGGGTACTTGTCTGTTTCTTGCTCTTCTTCTCTGTCTCTAAATCTGCCTTACCTCTTGTTTTAGTCTGCCCCTGCAACCAAGGCTGCCCCTGCAACCAAGGCTGCCCCAACCTCCGCCCCAGTGCCTGCCTCAACCTCAGCCGGTGATGTGTTCTCAAGCATTGTAGCTCAGGGTGAAGCTGTCCGCCAGCTGAAGGCTGCCAAAGCTCCAAAAGACGAAGTTGACAAGGCAGTTCAGCAGCTGCTTTCTCTAAAGGTACGTCAGCTGTAACTAGAGGCAGTTAAACAGTAAATAAAGAGTTAGTTAATTATTCAAATGATTACAATATCGTTGTTTTTTTCATCTCTGCAGGCTCAGTTTAAGCAGCAGACAGGTATGGACTACAAGCCAGGTATGGCTCCTCCCACCTCCGCCCCAGCTGCACCTGCCTCATCAACAGACTCCGCCCCCTGTCCATACACCCGTGTAGCCCAGCAGGGTGAGCTGGTCAGGAAGCTGAAGGCAGAGAAGGCACCTAAGGTACCTGGACATTTGTCTAATCATTAATCATGTCGATATCTGTTGATGTCCACGTCACCGCTCGCCTTTCAAGTCTTTTGTCTGCTCGTAAAGTCATTTTGTTCCGTCTCGTGTCCTAATGCGTTTGAATTCTCACATCCAAAGTCACATGTCTTGTTGCACGCCGCTCGTGTCCCAAATCATTTGTCCGGTCATTGCTCGTGTCCCCTCGTCATTTGCATGCCAGTCAAGTTTAACTTCCTGCAACTATAAGCTGATTTGTTGATGATACCAGGACCAGATTGACGCAGCAGTGAAGCAGCTTCTCGCTCTCAAGGCGGAGTTTAAAAAGCTGACTGGTCAGGATTACAAACCAGGGATGGCCCCGACCGCTCCCGCCTCCCCTGCTCCTTCTCCTGCGAAATCCTCCTCCTCCTCCTCCTCCTCTTCCTCCTCTTCCTCCTCACCCTCCTCCCGCTCTTCTTCAGGCCTGTATGAGCGTGTTGCACAACAGGGAGAGGTTGTGAGGAAACTGAAGTCTGAAAAAGCCCCCAAGGTATTCAAATGCAACATTGCGAACAGTAGAAACTAGTGTCCCTTAAAGCCCAGAGCATATTTGTGAATATCAATGTGATTCTGCGAATGACTTATCAATCATCATCACTGATGGGTAATAGCTCATTAACCACACAGAGACCATTTTTAAAAAATGACATCACTGACCACCAAACTACAGAGAAATACCGTTAAATTTCAACAAGATAGAGCTGAGACAATTATTTGATTGATCAGTCAATCAACATAAAATTACTCTGCAACTATTTTGATAACTGATCAATCCTTTGAGTCAGTTTTCGAGCAAAAATGGCAAACATTCTTGGTTCCAGCTTCTTTGATGTCAGGATTTGCTTCTTTTTATATGTTTTTATTCAATAACACTGGGTTTTGGACTTTTGGTCAGACAAATCAAGACATTTTGAAAATGTCATTTTGGGCTGTGGGAATTTTTATAGTCCAAATAATGTGGTAGTGAGTTCTGGTCTACTCTACCTACCACTGTGACAGGCAACCGGCATGACTACTCTGTGTTAAAACCAAACATTCTCCCTGGTGCTAAACTCAAAATAACTTAATTATTACTGAATTTAGGATTAACAAAAACAAAAAAATCAGTTTCACTTTCAGTGTTTTATGTAGGATAGTCTTATTCACCTGTAACACCCCAAGCTGCCTTGAAGCAACATGGAGAGACGTGTGCAGCTGGGAGTGTTTCTGGTCTTGTCTTAATGTGCTCAATTTAATTATTGTAACCTAGGAATATATAAAAAAAACAAACAAACAAAGTCTTAGTAGAAGGTAGGAGACTGGATAGCCCTGCTGCAAGGATGTTAGTTGTTGGAACAGGTGTCTAGAATAACATTATTGTGTATTAAAGTATATATTATACATTAAAGTACACATTGTAAATACCAGGACCTTTGGCTGAAACAAAATCTAGTGGGAGCATCAACAATAGTGGGAAGAAACTAATAGCTACTCAAACATTCCTCTAAAAAGAGTCCAACTCAACACCAGCAGTGATGAAAAGAAAGCTGTCGTGAAAATAGAAAGACTGTGAGCTCAGATCAAATGGCACCAGTGCAGATACAAAACAATATTATATGCTGAAACAAAGCTTCTTTTTAATTAAAAAAATAGTTACATAACATTTGGGATATCAGTATTTTCATCCCTGGTGAGTGACAGTATCCTTGTTCTCGTCTCTCCAGGACCAAGTTGACGCTGCAGTGAAACAGCTGCTCGCCCTGAAGGCAGAGTACAAACAAGCCACTGGCCAAGAGTACAAACCTGGAGCAGCACCAGTTCAGAAAAGCCCCCCTCAAACTCCAGCCCAGAGTAGCCCCAGCTCTGCCCCCGCTGCCACCGGCCTCTATGACAAGGTTGCTGAGCAGGGAGAGGTGGTCAGGAAGCTGAAGGCTGAAAAGGCCCCTAAGGTGAGATTGATAATAGTTCCACAGCTAATACTTCACCTACTTTTAAACTCTTACAATGTTGAATAGTCCTTCACCTGTTAGTGATCCTATGATTGAATGGTTCTCTTCTTGCTGGCTGCTTGTCAGGATCAGGTAGATGCAGCAGTGAAGCAGTTGTTGGCTTTAAAGGCAGAGTACAAACAGCAGACCGGAAAGGATTACAAACCAGGTTTACAAACACCAGCTAGCCCTGCACAGACCCAGTCCAGCTCCGCCTCGACCCAGTCTAGCTCTTCCCCACAAGCCCAGCAAATGTTCTCCCAGGTTGCCCAACAGGGAGAGCTGGTGAGAAAGTTAAAGTCTGAGAAGGCCCCCAAGGTAAGGAGTCAATCACAGAGTGGAATAAAATACAGTTTGTACTGGAGAGGAAAAAACCTACATCTGAACAACAACTGTCCCTCTATTTCAGGACCAGGTGGATGAAGCCGTGAAGACTCTACTGGAACTGAAGAACAAGTACAAGACGCTCACCGGACAGGACTACAAACCAGTGGCTGCTACCGGAACCATTGGAGGGGAGGACAAAAACCGCAAGGAGAGAGAGAACAAGTCTGAGAAACAAGGAGGAGGAGGGAAGAAGGGCAAAGGAGAGAAAGGCGGCCAGGGCAAGGAGTCCTCCGGAGGATCAGGAGGCTCAGGAGAGGGTCAAGGACCCAAGAAACAGACACGGTGAGAGACTGGGAACAAGTGAGAGGAGAGAGGTGAAGGAGTAGGTCCAGATCATGAAAATGTTGCTTATTGAAACTTTTTTTTGTACTGGCAAGTTTTCTTGAGAGCCAAACTTGAAGATTTGGGGTAAAATAAATATCCTTATCACAATAATTACTGTGATCATCATAATAAGGATACAGAGGAACAAAGTGTTATTTCACTTTTTGCATCTAAAGTCAACTTTTCCACTTTGTTACTGTTCTACTCTTTACTGCAGTCTCTCTCTCTCCATAAGTGCAGTTTAACCTCTCACATTTCAAAAACATTGACTTGTTCTCACTCTAACTGAGGCTGGAAGTATTACTGCGACCCCGCAGGCTGAAGAACAGTGTCCTCATAAGCTGTTACACAGTATGAATGCATCCTTTGCGGTTACAATTGGTTGTACTGAAAATTATTAGGGTAATAAAAAGCCTTTATACTGAAATACCTTCTCGGAATTCTGTTTAACAAGCACATTATAGCCACTTAAATTAGATGTTCATTTGAAAAGATGCATAATTTAGTATGGAGGTGTTGAATTGTTAGCACAAAACACTTAACATTCACTAAGTTGGCAGTTGGTGGAAGGTTGTATCTTGGTGTGAGCACAGTCCCATCCACCTGTTAGTTACTGTGCTTCGGAGCGTTGCCGCAACAGACCCACATACTTGGATTTGTTACTGGGACACTGAAGATGGATCATCTGTAAGCACAACCCTCTTCTACTGTAGCTTAACGACTGCATGGGGTTGTTTTGTGTTCAGATTTGGTGAGTTGAAATGGCTGCTGTGGTTCTCCGATCCGTTTTAAGCAGTGCTCGTTGTCTGCTGTCAGCCTTGACGATGAAATTCGATGGCTGGTTTTATGGTAGTGCTGCACTACTAACTATATATAGTCATGTTTTGGCACATTAGCACACTTGAAATTAAAATTAAGACCTGCACAAGGTGAAAGATTTTGACATAAGATGCAAAAATACAGAAAATAACTTTTGTTCCTCAGATAAAGACTAATGATCATGATCCTAATATCATGCCAATCATGGGGTTTTTCTTTTTTTTTTTTCCCTGATGGTGCAGCTCTATCTCTCTGTGTGTTGTTAGTTAGTAGCAGAAAGTTGGTTTGCAGTGTTGTGGCTTGTGCTGTGAGCTTTGAGTTGCATGGTTGATTAGACTGGAAATAGCTGTGTGTCCTGTCCTGTTGTTTTTATTGCACTCCGGAGTCATGATCATTGTATCTGCACTTGGATTTACCTGTAGAGTAGATTTACTAATTGGGCATGGCCTGACATATTAGTGTTTGTTTTGTGGTAATTTCCCTCACTGTTATGTTACTGTATTTGAGCAGTGTTTCATCACCGCTGCCTCTAATAACACAATCCAATGAGACAATGCTCTAATACAGTAAAACAGTCAGTTGTGCTTCTTTAAAAAAGTGATGCTGACAAACAAAATGATAAATACAAATTTGTGAAAACTCTTAGCATGTATTTACACTTCATATGTGTTATATTATCTCAGAGTTTGCTTCACACTAACTCAGTCGTCTTCCTCCTATCAGGTTGGGACTGGAAGCCAAGAAAGAGGAGAACCTGGCTGACTGGTACTCACAGGTGACTTACAGACACTCTTCTTTCACTTGAACTAAAACGTCTTTGACTTCCAGACAAGCCATGATACAGTAAACAAGACACTTTAAAAACCACTTTCTTTCACTTTTCCTGAAAATTCCTGAAATTTCTTTTAAAGATTTCAGTCTCACTTGCAACGTACTGTTGCTCCTCCCCATCCAGGTCATCACTAAAGCCGAGATGATTGAGTACTATGATGTCAGCGGCTGCTATGTGCTGCGGCCCTGGTCCTTCGCCATCTGGGAGGCAATTAAAGACTTCTTTGACCGGGAGATTAAGAAACTGGGAGTGGAGAACTGCTACTTCCCTATGTTCGTCTCTCAGGCCGCTCTGGAGAAGGAAAAGTCCCACATTGAAGACTTTGCTCCAGAGGTAAACATGACCCTTTTAGATGGAATCATCCTATGTTTGAAATAAAATAATGGGGACAAAACATGGAGTCCAGTGCTGAGGATAATAATAATAATAATAAAAATAATAATAAATACCAACACAACAAAATGTCAAACATTTAATGGTGCTGTTGTCGTCTTTCAGGTTGCCTGGGTGACCCGGTCAGGGAAGACTGAGCTGGCAGAGCCCATTGCAGTCAGACCCACCAGTGAGACAGGTCCGAACCACAGCTGCCTTTTAGGCTAAACTCTGTATATCTCAGCAGACACACACAGAGCATATACAGTATCTTGACAACAAGTTATAAAATATTTCTGTTGCTTCGCAGATAGCTGTGTGTGTAGTTTTGCTGCTCTGTCATGTTTGATATGAACCAGCTTGTCTGTTTGCATTTTACTTCAGTGATGTACCCAGCCTACGCTAAATGGGTGCAGTCCCACCGAGACCTGCCAATCAAACTCAACCAGTGGTGTAACGTTGTGGTCAGTATCAACACCCTCTCTGTGTACAGCTCCTGTTCCACACCTCTTACTTTTAGATCTTTGTAATGACAAGCTTGTGGAAGGTGAACAGAAGACACCCTGAAGTCTTTTTCTCCCTTCTTACCTCTTTTTCTCCTCCTGCTCCTCCCTTCAGAGATGGGAGTTCAAACACCCCCAACCCTTCCTGAGAACAAGAGAGTTCCTGTGGCAGGAGGGACATACAGCTTTTGCTACGAAAGAGGAAGCAGCTGAGGAGGTAACATTCCTGTATCCACCATGTTTAATGAAATACACAAGAACTTCTCTTTGATGTATCAGTCTTAGTTGAAGTGACACAGATATAATGGTGCAGCACTTTCACTGCTTAAGTTAGTGTAATTGTTTTTAACTGATTGTTGTACCAAACAGTTTGTGTTCTTTACACATCATGTGCATGTAGGTAATTCAGATACTGGACCTCTATGCCAGAGTGTACGAAGAGCTGATGGCGATCCCCGTGGTCAAGGGAAGGAAGACGGAGAAGGAGAAGTTTGCAGGAGGAGATTACACCACTACTGTGGAGGCATTCATCTCTGCCAGCGGCCGAGCCATTCAGGTACTGAAAATACAGTACATTTAGATTTCTTTACTTTACATTTATGTCCTTGCTGGTTCTCTCATCTGTTGACACCAGCTGAATAAAACACCGATGATAAACCGTAGAACAGACAAAGATTCATGATAATTATCTTCCTCATTCTTGTTATTTTAGAACAAAGTCAGCATTTCCCTTTTATTCACAAAAACAGGAAGTAATCATGCCCCTTGCCATTGTTTTGTGCTTCTCTAGGGTGCTACATCCCACCACCTGGGTCAGAACTTCTCTAAGATGTTTGAGATTGTGTTTGAGGACCCGAAGAAGCCGGGCGAGAAACAGCTGGCTTTCCAGAACTCCTGGGGCATCACAACCAGGACCATCGGTGTCCTCACCATGGTCCACGGAGACAACATGGGACTAGTACTGCCACCCAGAGTGGCCTGCCTGCAGGTAGACATAGAAACACAGAACATAAACTTAATGGAAGACTTGAATAAATATTCTACAAAGATCCACCATTACCTCAAATACTCCACAAGACATCTGTTTTTATTCTATTCTTACATTTCTATATGAAATAAACAAATTGTAAATGAACAACCAAAATATGATCCACATTGATACATGCAGAAAAAAATAAACAATACTTTCTTATAGTTAAAACTTGTTGTTCCTTTCCCAGATTGTCATCATCCCATGTGGTATCACAGCATCCCTGCCTGAGCAGGACAAGGAGGCACTGATGGCCCAGTGCTCCAAATACCTGAGCATGCTGCTGGAGGCTGGCGTCAGGGTGAAGACCGACCTCAGAGACAACTATTCCCCAGGATGGAAGTTCAACCACTGGGAACTCAAGGTCAGTAGTAGTATTAACTTGATGCATGATGTTATCTAAACATGGTTTACAAAGAGCTTTATGTGAAGGAAGAAAATGAAGAATAAACAATAACAAAGATCCCTTAAGAAGAAATGGTTAAAAGTGGATGTCTGTGTCTGGCACAGGGCGTTCCCATCCGTCTGGAAGTAGGTCCTAAGGATATGCAGCAGCGTCAGTGCGTCGCAGTGAGGAGAGACACGGGCGAGAAGGTGACAATTCCAGAGGCCGAGGCGGAGAAGAGGCTGCTCGCCATGTTGGAGGACATCCAGAACAACCTGTTCAATAAGTAAGATACAGTGCTACTGTCAGACCTAACTATATACTTAAGCAACTATGAGCTTTTAGTACATGATGTATGTAGACTTGGCGAATATATAAACATACAAGAAAACTAACTAAAATGTGGTGTGTGTGTGTGTGTGTCAGAGCTTCAAATGACCTTAAGACTCACATGGTGGCTGCAGACTCTATGGAACAGTTCCAGAGGGAGCTGGACCAGGGCAAGGTGAGAAACACAGCCCAGACTCGGCTCAAGACCTTTCACTGTCCGTCCCAACCTGAGATAAAAACTGATAACGCATTTGTCTTGCTCGATAGATTGTCCAGATCCCGTTCTGTGGAGGAATTGAGTGCGAGGATTGGATCAAGAAAACCACTGCCAAGTACGTTCCAACTTGTCTGTCGTGTTGAGCAACACAGGAAACTGTACTCACACAGAAGATTATCTAATAATATACACATGGAATAACCTTTGAGTCATATTTTGCTGTTGCATGACTTTTTGCACATTTTGCAGCTCCATGGAGTCAAAATGCCTGTATTCAGGATTTTCAGTCTGGGTTATATGTAGTAAAAGTACTATCATAATTTGTGCCATTCACAACATAGTAGTAGTTATTTCTGTCCACTTTCTTCTAATTCTGCCTTTAGTACTTTAATTTCAACCAGTAAAGATTTTTCTGCTTGTGTCCTCCGTATCAGGGACCAGGACCTGGAGCCTGGAGCGCCATCTATGGGAGCTAAGAGCCTCTGTATCCCCTTCTCACCCCTGAAGACGCTGCAGCCTGGTCAGATGTGTGTCAGCGGCAAGGAGCCTGCACAGTATTACACCCTGTTTGGACGCAGCTACTGAAGACCTGCTCTGCTGGAGCACGAGGATGAACATCGTAGTAGAAAAGGGCTTTCCTTCCTTCTCTCATGTATTTCTTCTTTTCTGATCTCTTGTGGGTGACTGGACTGTGGGATTTAGAATGGGGAATATGTTGTTTTGTGTTTTTTTTTTTTTTTTTTTTTTTTTTTTTTTAAACATATGTTAACATTGTTATGATGCTGACAGGAAGTGGAGTTGAGAGAAATTCCGTTAAAGTGGTTGTAGCACTGTTTCTTTCATTCATGGCTGATACCTCTCGAAAGGCCATGTCGGAGAACACTCACTGGCCAGCTGTGGTTTGTGCTAGCACTGAAATAACCAACAGAAATTAGGCAAATAATGAATCTTCCCATGTCCCAGAGTTGTTGACATGTAATAAATCAACTTTTGGAGTTCATCTAAACATCGCTGTTGAAATTGTTTAAGCAGCTGTTGGATTTTGGAAACCACTTAAGAATTTATATATTTTTGTAACTCCCTACTGTCATCTCAGACTAACAAACCTCACATTTTGTTTTTAATTTTGACCTACATTCATGAAATGAGTGGGGTTTATGACACGTGGGATTTTGAAATCTGGCAAAACTGTCAAACACAAGCACTGGAGAGAATATTTCCTGAGAAACATACCGTCTACCAGTGTCTGGGGAAAAGTACACTCTGCCTGCCAACTGTCTCAGGAACCCTGTGGGTATTCAGGCTTCTAGTTGTGTTCTCACAGCTTTATAAACCCTCCTCTATCTGTATAACTGGTTATGTTGATCGTGGCTCACAGCTTCATGCAACTCTCTCCGATCCACCAGAGCCAAATGAACAGCTGTGATGAACTGTATATGGTTGATAGCTGGTAATGTAATCTTCTGTCACCCCTCTCCCATTAAATAACTCTACAACTTGTCTATAATAAAGTTATTTCCATGGCAAACTGTGGAGTGTGTAATTGATTATTCATGAATCATGAATCATGTAATGATCTGAAGCAAATTGAAGATGGCACTTTGGCTTCTGGATCATTTTTTGGCATTTTCTTTAAAACCACAATCGATAAATAATTAATCAGTAAAATAATGGATATATAAATCAATAATGGAAATAATTTAGTTGCAGCACAGCAGTCAGTATTCGCATATTTAGCAGTCTAAGTGAATCCAGTACAACAGCCCTGCAATAAAGCCTGTGTTTATTAGATCTATCATGTTTCAGGTACAGTTAGGTTTTGAGACTAGTTGGTGTAGATATTTTATTCAACTGCATAATATTTTTAAAGATGTTTCTCTGTTTTGTACAATTTATTACAAGGTTACTGTATTGGAGTGCATTACTATTTATTACTGTATCAAATAACTTGTAAGCAGTGTATAAATATAGTGAAAAGTGCAGGGTAACAGAACATAGTGCACTCTGCAGCAACTCTGTTACATAATGCATAAACAGCAGATAAAGCACTTCCTGTCTTTATTTTCAAAATAAAAGTAGTATTCTTACCTGCACCTTATTCTTTGTCCTCGCAGCTGCTAATCTAATTTTTCAAGTAGATATTAAATCAATCAAAGAATTGATATGTCAGTGACAGGCCATTATGAAATATTAAACCATGCGTTTTAATTTCATATAGCATCGCCTATCAAATGTATTTTAAATGGGACAAAAGTCCTTACATGGCTTTTTTTGACGTGTCAAAACAAAAGTTCAATTGATTGTCGTCAACGTGCCTTTTACTTTGAAAGTTGCTACAGGAAGATGTTCTTGTTAAAGTTCCCTCACAGTGGACCTCTGATTGGCTCTAACCCTGACATTCTTACCCTAATCCTAACCAATCACACTCCTCATGTCTAACCCTAACCAATCTAACCAACGAAGGCAACGAGTACTAGCCAATCAGAGGCAGAGTAGGGCGGGTCTTCGTGGAATGCGGGTGAGGAAAAAAATAAAAATTACAAGGCGAGTATCTGTCCCGCTCCCTCCCTGTCAGTGTCTGTCCGCCCCGCAGAGCTGCGGTACTACCCAAAAACGTGTTGTTTTAGCAAAAATGAGCGACAAAGGTCTGTCAGACGAAGTAGCGGCATCAGCTTGTAAAGATGGAGACCCAATAACTAAGGTAAGATGGTCGTTGCCCCTATGAAAGCTAAAATCTACTTTACCGGACCCTGTGAAACCCTCAAATGCAGCCGACCCAGCAATAGGCCAACAACGGCTGCCAGACAGGCTGGCCAGCTATTCGTATTGCGTCTATTATCGGACAGGGGCATGTTTCTCCACAAACTGTGGACTGGTCCCTTGCTGACGAGTGATTCGGTCATGTTGAACTAGATTACTAATGTTTACAGTGAGTGTGTGCAACACACACACATGCCGGGCTTCAAACACAATGGTGTATCACTAACGTTTAGCTAACTTACAGCACTAAGTTAAGCTAACTTGACGTTATAGCTAAAGTTTCGCCGGTAACCCACGTTCTCGTGTGGAGACAGGTTGACTCCAAATTTGACGGAAAAGTGGAGACGTCGTTTATCAAAAGCATGCGTTTAACAAGTCTGTACGTAACACAAGAGCTGCACAAGAAAGTATGTATTTTAGGCGCGGTCATCCCTGAACATACTCATGCATGTTGTGGCGAAAGGCAGGCGGACTGGGAATAGCTGATGTGAGCAGTGTTGCAAGCAGAAGGCGCTGGAAATAACTTGTCCAGCTGGCTAACAAAAACATCCATACATTTAAGATAACGTGCATTTTTATTGTCTTCACTCTATCTGTCCCTGAACTCACTGCCAACATCCCTACTGCTCTGCTGCCTGTATCCTCTCTCTACACATATGGAGTATAAACACATGATATAACAAACAATACTTAGTGGAAGAGAGGTCTGCCTGAACAATTGTCTTTATTCTGTGGTCCATTGTTCAAAAAAATTTGAACTTTGGTGAACCTGTAACAGTTTCTGTGAATATTTGCTCCAGCTGCCATTCACTTCAATTGCAGTCCATGCTAAAGACTTTGAGGAATGTCTTCACAGTTCATGTGTGAGCGGAGCTCTGCCAGCTGCAGCAGACTAGCAGGTTAAAGTTCACATTTGACCTGAGAAAAAAACGAATGAAATAATACTGGATTGATGTCCATAGAAACCTCCCAAACCAACCACAAGTTGGCAAAAATATGAATATTTGAAACATATGGATGTAGTTTAGTGGAGAAATGGATTACACTGCAGCAGTGTTTTAGAAACTTGTATGGATATGATGATACGTTTTCTACTGTGAAAACTTGTTGGAGGAAGTGCACAGGAAAGGGGAAGAGTCACAGAGATAACACCCAGCTGTGAAACATACACACACACAGTAAAAGTTATACACTTAAAAATATAAAATATCAACATCAGGTTAAATTTAAGGACATCGTCAGACCTCACCTTCAGTCCCCAGACATCATGGAAGACAGCATCATGCCTTGGCTGAGAGGCTACAGGCCACAGGAGGAGACAATGTTGTACTGTAAGATTGTACAGCTGGAGCTCCTGTACCCTAAGGGAGAATGTGTTGCACTTTTAAGAGTGACATTTCCACTTTATCTTCAAAATACTAGCTGGGACATAACTTCATATGTGTTATTCATAACTGCAGGGGCCCTATTTTAAAATATGCCATTCACAGTACTGTCTAGATTAGATACAAGAAAATGTCAAAGATTAGATTCACGCAAATATTTAGACCCTAGAAATTAGAGAAAAAACATGGTATGACCTCAGTGTCAGAGTCAGAGTTGGCATGTAAAACTTAGTTTTTGCATGGAAAACAAGTAAGTAAATGTGAACTAATCCGAGCGGGACCGTATGGTAATATTGACCGAAGCGTAGCTCACACAGATGTGCTGATCGTTGTGACTTACGTGCGCTCGGTTGCACACAGGTGCAGTTTGGCTGAAATCCTTTTTTCACGAGTGAGTGCAAGGATACAAATGTAACTTCGAGTTCAGACACAAGCAACATAGTCAAAGGGAGACAAATGTTGTGGAGGATCTCTGAGCTACTTTTACATCTCTGATATTCTGTGTATTTGCATTCATTGAACTCTTGATAATATGATGTTTTCTAATGTGGCAGCAGGGTCTGGATTTTTCATGCACACTTGGATTGCACAAGAAGAGCATGTAGCTCGAAACGTCACTGGCGGATGTCTCAATAAACTGCAGTGTGCAGACCTTCATCTTTGTTAGATATGCACATGTACCCACAGGAAATGTGCGTAAAATGCCAACCAGTGACTACACCACTAGCCTCTAATGGTGACTAATACATGAGCTTTTGTAATTGTTTGTGTGCAATAGTCATCAATTTTTTTCGAGTATTGATTTGTTTCAGAGTAACCCATTAGCTCTGCAGCTAACCAGCTGTGTCTCAGTTTCTCAGCTACATTCACAAATTATCTGGCAGTGTTTCCATCTCACCGACCATTTTGTGGTGCAACACATCCACATTCACACTAGAGCTGCAAGGATTAGTCGAGCAACAGAAAGTTAATCTGCAACTGTTTTGGTAATCAAATAGTTGCTGGAGTCATTTTTTTAAGGAAAAATTTGCTTGTTGAAGCCTCTCTAATGTGAGGATTGAAGCTTTTATGTGTCATTCATGATAGTAAACTGAATATATTTGGATATTGGACCATTGATCATTCAAAACAAGACATCTTGGGCTATAAGAAATCATAACAGGTATTTTCCTATATTTTCTGACATTTTACAGACAAAACAATTCATGGAGAAAATATATGTTAGTCGCAGCCTTAATTCACACTTAAAAACCTTGTTTCTGCTTTTTGGAAGACCTGTTTGCAAAATGCAGTGTGGTGGGAAACTTGAATTTCTTTTATAATTTTTATAAAATTATAATTAATTTCTTGTGTTATGCATCTAAAAAGTCAGTTATTGTGTTTGTGTCTCTTGCTGCTTTAGGATTTCATGATGCAGCAGACGATGCTGCGAGTTAAAGATCCAGTTAAATCCTTGGATTTCTACACCAGAATCCTCGGCATGACGTAAGTATTAGTGTGGGCTTCAGTTAAAGGAACTGTTTGATTTTTTTTTTTTTTTAATTGAATCTTTATTAGCCCATTTGCAACGAATCATCACCAAAACATGACACAATAAATCCTTTGAACTGTTTTTCGCTACTGTGTGTGTGTCTGTGTCTCTCATCGAGATAGTTTCCTATACATAAACTGGACTTTCTAGATGAAGTGACGATTTCTCTCTGGTGTGCAAAATCTTCCAGGCTCCTGCAAAAGTTCGACTTCCCCTCCATGCGTTTCTCTCTCTTCTTCTTGGGCTACGAGGACAAGAAGGAGATTCCCACAGATGTGAAGGAAAAGACGGCATGGACCTTTTCCAGAAGAGCCACCATCGAGCTGACACAGTAAGGGTCTATGTCCTGAGTTTAGGGCTGTGTGTTATTCTCATCCGTTCTTCTGTTATTAACTTGAGAATTGTGTTCTCCATCCTTTTTTGTATCCCTTTTCTCTCCTTCAATCTCTCCTTTCTTTCAGTAACTGGGGCTCTGAGTCTGATGAGAGCCAGTCTTATCATAATGGAAACTCTGATCCACGTGGCTTTGGTAAGATTGCGTCCCTGTTTTACAAACGAACAGTTAGGACCAATAAAATTGAAAGAAATGAAAATTAAAAGTTTCTTGTAAAGTCAGAGATTTACAAGTTTGTGACCTTTTTGTCCCAAATGTAAAAGTTTTCTTTCATGTAAGCATAAAATATATAAAAAAAAATAAATGCAAGAGCTCAAAATAAAGGAACGTACAACAATATTATTAAACATACTTTTGGATTTATAGTAACATCTTAGCTGTTATGATCAGTTTTTCCATAAGTCTCAAGTGTTTTAATCCACAGCACTAATCTGTCCACCTTTTCATTCTTCTTAATACATATTTTTGATTCAACTATCATGTTTCTGTCTGTTATTATTGTAAGAAACATGCATGTAGGTCTGTATAAGCTCACAGTGGCAGATTCTGGATATGTGTAACTGTAGTGCGGATTTAAAGTCTCTGTTTGTCCACCTGACTTTTGACAGGACACATTGGAATTGCAGTTCCCGACGTCTATGCAGCCTGCAAACTGTTTGAAGAGCAAGGTGTCACATTTGTCAAGAAGCCCGATGATGGTAAGATGTGAATATGAGGGTCATAGACAGGTTAAATAGATAAATCAGCCTGTTTCAGTATTTTTTTCACCTTTCACCTTTCTTCATTTACCTTATTTGTTGGGTTATGTGAAATAGAAATTAGGGCTGAAAGTGTTACTCAAGGAACTTGAGTAAAAAGAATCTTTTGATTCAATTTCTCAGTTTCAAATTTTACTAGAGCTGATGCTTTTTATTGTTAGTGCAAATTGAGAATGGAGAAAAAGAAATAAGCGTGAAGAAACAGGCAGTAAGTGTAATACAATACAGTGGCCCCAAAAGAGTCTTACACTGGGCTTTGTTTGCCCCTGCGTCAACTGGTCTCCAGCATTAATGTTTCTAAACTTATGGCACAGTGTTGACCCCCCACTGTAGTCGTCAATTGGTAAACTGTGGCTACACCGCTGCATTCACTGACTCATTAAAAGAACAATAACGGTAACTACCAGTGCCTGCATTTGGCATTTCCATGCAATAACATACATATACACCAAGTAAATTATTTCATGACTGCAGGATCATCAAAACTAGCTGGACCACAATCACTGAGACTCCTGATTGGTTGTTAGAACAGTGTAATCTGTTTATTTTGTCTCTTTGTTTAGGTAAAAAATGTTCTTTATTTTTCGTTGCTGTAAAAATGTCACAAGGACCAGTTATGAATAATGAATTGTAATAAAAAGTTGAAAAACATTTTAACAAAATTTTAAATGTAAAACAAAAGGAAAGATAGCCTATGTCTTTTTGGATTTGCACTTTTACATTTTCTTTTGTTCATTTGGCTCTTGAAATGATAAGTAAATGAGGAGGTGTCACCTGAAGGAACATGTTGAGGATATGTATGAAATGTGATTCCTCTTCAAGAATCAAACATGCAACACAGAACAAATTCACATGGGAAAAAACATGGAAAGCACTGCTCAAATGAAATAAAAGATTTATAAAAAACAAAACAAAACAAGGCATAAGCTTTTACAGGCTGCGAAGGTTAAAGAAAAGACAACATGAAACAATGTAAGCACGTGATTTTCTGAAACAAACATGAGCATCACAAACCTTTCCAAGAGACAACCAGAATCCCCTCTGAAGTCCTTATAAATTGGATCAGGCAGGACCAGGCCTCTATGTCATCAGGCTTTTCTCCAGAATACACATACTAAATGTTAATCTGACTGTTATGGAAATAGAGAGAAGAATGATGGACTGTCTTTAGAAACACATGTAACACTATGAGCCATTCAGCTCTTTTGTTCAGCCTAAGCTCTGTTGCTCTCTGTAAATGATTGCACAACGAACCATACTGAACTCTGGATCACTCGCATGCATGCACAATACAAACACAAAGGAGACCCACTCGTAAAAATATTGCTCTATAGGGTTCTTAACTTTTCACATTTTTTTTTACCTATATATTGTACATGTGGATTCATATTTACAGTTACTTTTCTGTCCCCTCTCTTATTTTCCCTCAGGTAAAATGAAAGGATTGGCCTTCATTCAGGACCCTGATGGTTACTGGATTGAGATCTTGAGTCCCAACAATATGGTGTCCATTACCTCCTAAAACCTATGACGACATGCTACCGGCTGCAGTGCGTACAGGCCAGGCCTGCTGTGGCTTCATTGGGAGAGAAGAACACTGAGGTTTAGCGAAGAATTTAGCAACGCACGCTGAAGAGCTGAGGGAAAATGGAGCGGGATCACTTGCACAATGGCAATCAGTGTGTCTGGGCATGGGCTGGACTAACATTGGACAGTTGATGAGTAAATAGATTAGATATGCAAGTTATTGCTATGAAAAGCAAGTACTTTGTGTGGCTGTTGAGTTTGTCTACCATCATCAGTTTGTATGTGTCTTCAAAAAGTAATGCTAAAATGATGTGGCATTCATGTGTAATAAATGTGAAAGCAACCGTTCAAATAAAATGGATTTGTAATTTCTTTTAGTTTAGGGAGACAAAATGGAAAGTAATGGCATTTTTAGCTATAACACTTAAGTTCAAGGAGTAGAGGTGTCAACAATCTCAGTCAAAGTGGTGATTATAGCAAGACACGACGAGGTGACCTGACTCCTTTCTCACAGTGTGTTTGAGATTCAGATGGTTGCTGTACCACTACCATCTAAGACCTGACTACCACATTTGGCATCATTTTGGGTGAGACTAAACCGTTCAGAAATATAATACAAACTTTTATGATCATTTAAAAATCTTTGCTGAAAAAGAAATTAACAATCGAAACATTTCCATTTGATGTTTTCAAAAAGGAGACTTCTCATATATCGGTACAAAATTCAAGATTTCATCCCAAAATTTCAATTTAATGAAATAAATTTACCACAAACTTCCACATGTTCTCTTACATGAGAAGGAAAATGTCTACAGTAACATTTACAGTCACATGTTTGTGTTTGAGCAGAAACCTCAATGAATTTTCAAACCCATCAATAAAATTATTTGATGAGATCTTAATATAATGAAAAGTAATGTATGTTAAATTTGAACTAAACAAAAATGGGTAAAAGTTTGAATTACTTTACAATTTGATATAATAAGAAGGATAGATTTCATATTTAGAATAATTTGATTTCATTTAGGTTGAAATGAATGAAAGGTTCTCTTCATTAAGGCCTACTGTCAAAACTGTACTTGATTGGTATTTAATGTATTATGAAAGTTTGTAACTTGAAGGGGAAATCAGATCACATGGAGTATATCCACCCACTTTGCCTTCAGTGGTTCAACATGTCTAACCATCGTTGGCTAGTATGCAAGCTAAAAGCCTGTATATGTCCTCAGCATTGTTACCAACGTTGAAGTCATGCTTGATCCTGTTATTTGATAAGCGCTAGGAAACTTCAGTCTATCTGATATTTGATCCCCAAAGTATTCAAGGCACTAGTTTTTAGACCGGTTCTACATGCAGGCACTGCAGCTTCATAGGTCAATGCACCTGTCTTGTAAACGGAAGATTCTAGGGTTCAAATCCCAGCAATGCCCACTTGACAGTTCTGCTTCCAGTATATTTAAGACTCTTTAAAGCAATGATAACAAACTCTGATCTTCACTACTCAAAGTAAGGCTGCTTTTCATTCTACCCATCTAGTCTGGGACTGCTATACATCCCCCTTACAAAGGAAGTGCAATTAATAGCACGATAACATAAAACATTTGCACTCCTGCAGGTCTAAGAGATTGTGAACCAATGCTGTAACACAACAAGTAGTTCTGTAGATTTGTAGATGTGCTGAGTAAATTACTTGCTGTTTGTGGCTGAAGCCCACTAGAGATGAGACTTTACTGTATCATAAACCTCTGAAAACACTTTTCTTCATCTTAAAGTTCAGTTTGGCTGCAGTATTTGTGGATTACACACCATTTCTGATGACCACTTGCACCCTGGCAGAGAGGTTCAACCTTAGAGGTTGGTGGTTTGAGTCCGTTCGAGGGTGATGTGACATTATTTTGTCACAAGAGCATTGTTAACGTCCATGAAGTTACAGTTATTCCTGCAGTTGAACTTCTTCAGGGCCTCTGTGAACCTACCGATAGTTATGGTCTTTGCAGCATTGTTTGTTCTTTTTACCTAAATTCTGCAGACACATTTGCAAATTCATCAAAACAAGGCCAACCTAACAGCTCTGTGAACAACATGCTAACATGCTCACAATGCCCTATGTGGTACTGACCTCTCAACTACTTCAATTAAACACAGTACAAGAGTTGTCAGTGCGATGACAAGGAACACAAAACTCACATTACATGTCAGGTCAAGTTGTTGCAGCAAATGCGTCACTGCCAGAATTTTACTAATCATGGTAGCATGAACTGTAGTCATGGATCTTTTTTTTTTTAAGATTATTTTTTGGGGATTTCTGCCTTTATTTGACAGGAAACAAGGTCAGAGAGATGGGTGTGACATGCAACGAAGGTCCCCTTTGGGATCAAACCAGGGACGTTGCAATTATGTAGCATGCGCACTAACCATTTGGCTACTGGGGCGCTACGTAGGCATGAATCATTACGTTGTGTGAGTTCAGTGAATTAATTCTTGTAAACAAATGAAAAAAAAAAAAAACTACACAAACTACATGCCTTTGCATTGGAGGTTTACCGTCTGGACTATGACTGCCTCAGTGATTGGAGACGCTGCTTTCAGCATGTCAGTCAGATGTATGGTTGGTGTACATCTTGTATTAACAATATGCAAATCTAGACGTAAATGTAAAAGGCAAAAATAGTGCTTGTTTTTTCTGTTGATGAGAACTGTGGACACAAGGATGCTCCCTGGTCTCGCCCTGCATGCTTTGCATCACCGAATACATTTGCTTGTGAGGATTAAGGTGATTAAAGATATTGTTTGTTTGAATGTGTGTTTGGGTACTGGAAGTTTCTCTGTATTCAAACTATGTCTAGGGGAATGATTCAGACTTATGATATCTTAGTTGTATTTACGCACTGCTCTGATTGGTCCGTATAATATGAGGGCTCTCACTGATAATGTGGAGAGAACCTGTAACCAAAGCTCCCACATAATACATAGTCAGCACATCTGTCAGCTTTGTCTTTGAATAAGGAGCATCTCCTCTCTTTTCAAAAAAATCCACTATTCTGAGCTTCCTGCATTTGTCAGTGACATAATTTCTGGTGAGTGTCAACATAATTCAAATTGCCCCTTGAGGGATGAATGAGGTATTTTTAATTGAATTGTAGTAACAGGTTTGGTTGTTTGAAAAAAGTTGCTAAAAGTGTCAGGGTTATTGTTTAAATCCCCCATAGTCATCTATACTAAACTTAAGCATATTGCAAAGTGTGGAAATAACTGTAAATGAAGTGCATGGTTTTATTTTCAATTTGTAAATTTTCTGTACTTTAAAAAGAAAGCTCATGTTCCTCAGTCAGTCTTTTGAGTAAGTGTAAATTAAGGTTGAATGAATAAGCTCTGCACCCTGTTGTGATAGCATGATATAATTCAATGATACATATTTACTATAAGGTGTACTATAAAGCGCTTCAAAAATAATGATTTCAATCAATATTCATCTTATTAATGTTTAAAGCCTTTATTTTTAAATGAGAAAGATCAGTTTATTAATAAATGTAGTGAGAAGGATTCCTTCTCTTACAGCAAAGTTCATCTTCAGCTATTGTTTACCAGAATAAAGACGATAAACTGATGTAATGTTTGGCCTGATAGTCAGTTATAGAACTATTATCTTATGAGTGCTCATAACATTTCAGCAAAATTTGACTCTACAGTCACCTTTAATGTGGTTTTGACTGCGATTGTTTATTGTGATGCTGCTACTGACTGACAGTGGACTTGTATAAATGAATGAATGGATTGATGGATGGATGAATACATAAAAAAGCAACAATATGCCTGAAAATTGACCCACATCTACTTTGAAGCTTCTCTGAAGAAATCATGGAGAGAAACGTCTACAGTTTTCTCCTCATCCACCTCCTCTTCTCCGTCATCCCTGCTCTCCAGTATGCGGAAGCTTCAAGCGTGATCATTTCAAAGGTTGTCCACGTCCATTTTCTAAAGACCTGGTTGTCTGCTCGGTACTACTGCAGACATTACTACACTGACCTGGTCACCATGAGAAACACAAGGGAGGCTGTCAAGCTTGCGCCATATGAAGGCTGGATCGGTTTGTATCGACAGACTTCAGATGGTGTATGGAAATGGTCCAGAGGAGACGAGAATGCGAGCAATGTCATTTGGGATTATGGTGAGTCTGAAGGAAAAATCATATTTACTGAGTGCTGTACTCAAGTCCAGTTTCAATCTGCACTTTCTACTTTTAATGTACTCCACAATTTAAGGGATTTAAATATCATTTAGTGGCAATAATGAAATAACACTGTTGATCTTATATACATCCATTCTTGATGCAATTGAAATTTGAATGTATGTGACTTTTTAGCCACACCAGTGGCAAATGAATCACAATGTCGGTCTGCTGATTGTCAGACTATTGCTTTAATCCAGACTGAAATATCCCAACTAATAAATGGATTACCATGAAGACTCATAGTCCCCAGAGGATGAATCCCACTCACTTTTCCTCTGGCGCAATTTGTGTTCTTTAGTGTTTTTTCTTTTCACTTGAATGAGAAAGTGTGTCCAAACTTTTGACTGGTACTGTATATCCACAGCACCAATACAATGAATCTTAATAATTTTGGTGATCCCCAAACTCTTCTTTTATCACCATCATCAGGTCAAAATTTAAAGCTGTCCTATTGTTGGTTTATGACTAAAATACTCGCAAAAATAATAACATTCCCATCAACCTCAACTGAACTTTGTGTTTAGTTGTAATTAGCAAATTATGCATGCTAATATGCCTAAGCAATACCTGGTAAACATTAGTGCTGCCTATTGCCCTTTAGTCTGGAACCCCAATAGTTCAAAAAACGTACTATTGGATCCAAAGTCCATTAGTCCGATGGCCCATTACCCCGAAAACAAATGCCCATTGCTCCAAAGGCCCATTTTGGGGAATGGGGGGGATGAACACACTGCCATTAGGGCTAAATACACTAAAAATCAAGCATTTTGTAAACAGTATCTTCGTGTTTGCACGTCAAAATATACTAAGATAATATGGGCAAAAAAACTTCAGGGAGAGTGTGTATTTTCGGAGCAGTGGGCGTTTGTTTTCGGGATAACAAGCCCTCGCTCTAATGGGCTTTTGGTCCGATGGGAAGTTTTCCAAACAATTGGGGTTTCAGAATAATGGGCTGTTGAACATGGTAGTGGTGGTTGAGCATCAGAGGTCATGGCAGTCAAAGGCATGTAACAAATACTGTTGGATGAGTATATTCTATAGAATAAATTAAATTATTATTAGGTTTACTAGAGTGCTGTCTGTGTCATGTCAGTCTCTCTCTCTTTGTTCTTGTAGATGAACCAGACAGTGGTGAGGATTGTGTTTTGAAGTATATGTCATATAAAACACTGGAAAGCGATAATTGCTCTCATCTCCACTATGCCCTGTGTACCGATGACAGACTGATTCTTGTCCAGGAGATGAAGACATGGGAGGAGGCCTTTCAGCACTGTAAAAAGCTGCAGTACAAGCTTGCCAGCTTTTCAGATGCAGATAACGCTGTCTTGGACAGGGAGACAATAGGACAGAGTGCAACCACTGATGAGGTTTGATTGTTTTCTGCAGACTGCGTGTGTGTGTGGTCCAGGTATTCCTCATGTTAGGATTATGTTAGGGTTAGGGTTAAGGTTAGGCATGTGGTGGTTATGGTTAAAGTTAGGATAAGTCTCCAGGAAATTAATTTTAGTCAATGTAAAGAAGTGTCCTCTGAAGTAATGGAAACACAAGTGCGTGTGTGTGATCATCAGAAGTGCATTTTATGAGGCCAGTTTGTCATTGTAAACTTCTGTGATGTTAAAGGAATAGTTTGACATTTTGGAAAATATGGTTATATGGTTTCTTGCCAAGAGTTAGTTGACAATGTTAATACCACTAACATATCTGCACAGTAAATATGAAGGAACCAATAGCAGCCAGTTAGCTTAGCATTAAGACTGGAAATGGCGGGAAACAGCTTAGCTTGTTGCTGGAAATACATCTTCCAGCAACTCTAAAGCTCATTAATTAACATCTTATCTTGTT
Organism: Thunnus albacares; assembly: GCF_914725855.1. Lineage (NCBI taxonomy): Eukaryota > Metazoa > Chordata > Actinopteri > Scombriformes > Scombridae > Thunnus > Thunnus albacares. The sequence goes on along the minus strand of NC_058106.1, from coordinate 8,828,798 downwards.
TGTTTGTGGAATATGTGCAAAAACTGTGGTGTAAAAACAAAAATTTGTGATTTAATGGGGGGTTATGTAGCAGGCTATTTCTGCCAAGAAATAATCTGGCATATAACAGCACAGTTGTCCTCAGATCTACAGAGTAGCATGTTTATTAGCTCATTGTTTTAGTTTATGGTCTGCAACTTTACTGTTTAGATTATTCTCATCGCTCTCTTCAAAAATGTTTTCTACTGCAGCAGAATATATCATGAAAACATAAATATCTCACTCTTGCCAAGAATGACCAATTACCATACTTATAGTGTAACCAGCAAGTCTAAGAAAATGAATGACTCAAACAAGATCATCAACGGCAGGAAAGCCTACATATGCAGATAAACTGTGTATGTTATACAGGAGAAATCATGACTCTTGTTGTTTCCTGTAGGTGTGGGTCGGAATGCGTTTCCTGGCTGGCGAGTGGTTTTGGATGGGTGGACAAACAGTGAGCAGCTCCTACCTTCCTCACTGTCCTGCCCATCAGCAGCACTGCGCTGCCCTGGTTCACAATGACACACAATGGAAGATAATGGATTGTGCTGAGAAAAGGAACTTTCTGTGCTACCAAAACAGTAAATACTGGGGGTAGTATCATTTTTAAATCTATAGAGTCAAAGTCATGAAAACAGAAATATGATTGGTGATGTAGCCTAACAAACTGAGCTCAGGAGAAGATATGGAGGAAAATATTATGGATGGAAGGAGATAAAACATCAACTTTACTGTGTGTTCTTTTGATAAAATTATGCGTTCTCCTGAATGAATGTTTGCTTTATCTGAAGAAATATTTGATGAGGGTGAAAGTGCTTTCAGTCAAATTAGTAAATTAGTCGTGCAAGAAGATGGAGACTACAACAAATGTTTTTTTTAAACATTTTTTTTCATCCCTATCCATGTAGTTTTAGTTGTTTGACTTTTAGCATAGAAGCCGTCACACAATGCTCATATGGTTAATTTTTGAGAGCACTGACAAATTACCTATTTTGTTTAGGAACAAGGTCTTTTATTGTAAATTCTACAAATCAATACTTTAAGTAAGACATAAATCTTTATAAATTCATGACGTAGGCCTAAAATGACAAATTTAATTTCACTTGCAACTCCAAGCACTGATTTGATACCTTTGTACTCTGAGCTAAACTCCAGTTAAAGCTGTGAAAGTTTCTAAGAATGTGACCCTGCAGTACAATGTGCGTGTGTTAAACTTTTGAAGAATATCAAAGTTGTTTTTCTTTCTTTTTGAGAGAGAGAGAGAGAATGCAAAACTTAATAAAAATCAGGAATATAAACAAATCTTTATGATTGTCAGAAATCAGTAACAAAAGCCATTGTTGTTTGTTTTGTCTGTCCTTGTTCTGAAAGATGATCTGTCAGTCAATGTGGGACTGTGTTTTGACTTTTAGGAGTTCTCTTTGTTTGCATTCATATGATGTACCTTTAAGTAACTGATGTAACTTGAATACATTATGTTTTGTTGAAACTAACTCATAATTAGAATAGTGTCATTATTCTTCATTTACATCACAGAAAGATAAAAACACCACCACCATCCACTTTGCTTTGCCTGCTTAATAAAGCATTACAGAGACTGTTTTGTGTCCACCAGTGTCAACTTTATTGGCTTTTTAGTACAAAATTGTATGATTTTTTTTCCCAAATAAGTCAAAATTATGTGATTGTGATTAATCCCATCAGAGAGTATAATCACTGTAAATTTGCAACATCTAGAGAAAATGACTGAGTTACTAAACCTTGACAGTGACTAACAAGTTATTAGTCTTGTTTTCACTTTTTCAAATCCATTTAAATCGTATTACATTCTCTCCCAAATTTGGGTCTGTAGTTAACTACCTGAGAAAGTCTCTACACACTCACTGTGTGCTCTCAACAAAGCCTTGTTCTCCCTTTCATTACAGAGTATGCGACTCTAATTGCATTATTATTGTGATCTATATGTACAACAGATAAGAGACATGTATGGAGATGGACAGTATGTAATGTGACATTCTCTCTATTTTGCTGCTTTTCAAATATTCCCTGTCTGTGTAAGTTTGTTTGCCACTAGAGGGTACTCCTAACCAAATCACAGTGGCTTCATGTTAAGGTTTAACTGAGGGACCATTTAGTCATTTAGAGCATTTACTTTGATGCAGAGATCTGCAGTACTGTTGCTAATTTGTCATAATTTCTGTATGCAGTCCTTGAATATTAATTTGGCTGATTTGATTATTTACATGACTAAGCATGTAATTGTGGTGAAATATGCAACAACGGGCTTAGGGCAGAGTTCTGTTAGTGTAATCTTACAAACACACCACAGTGAATATTTCCAAGAGTCAGTCTTACAGATCTCTTTTCCATTTTTAATGATTTTGGATTGTAATTTGCCATAATCTGCCTGTAAGTATAAAAACAATCAAATACATTTTTTCATACCCTTCTCAATTTAAGAGCTTTCTTTCAAGACTCAAGATTTCGAGTATAGACTGGAGTTGGCAAAACTGTGTATCTCTTATAGCTAGGATGTGTTGGTGAGCTGAAAGTCACAGAGTTTTTCCAATCATAATGCCTTACAGTTCCACTATAAGATCAACCACCTGACTAACTGCTGATATTAGCATTTAGCTCAAAGCACTTTGGTGCCTCGCTAGTGAGGCTCTCAGTCTTGTCAACCAATTTCATCTCTTTGCCCAGTTTTGGATTGTACATCACTGTTAACGTATTATATATGATATGATATCATAATAGTGGATAAGAGAACTTTTTTTGAAAAAATAAATTAGTCACTAAACACCAATTTTCTTGAAATTCATGGATTTCCCCTTTATGGTAAAAACACTACATCATGTTACTTTTCATGTGTTGAAATAACTTGAATAAAATATAGCAGCATCATCTTGTAACTTCTGAGGATAACTCATTTACCACTGCTTTGCTGTGGCTGTGCTTAGATGAGCAGAACTAGAAGTTAAATGAGGAAACTCACTTTTTTGGAAACCATTATCTGTACCTGCTGTGTGCCTATTAACTTCTCTTGCTATGGGATCTTGCTTATGGCTTCAGACAGGTGAAAATTGAAGTTAGGTATGATTCATAGAGGCACATAACCAACCTTGCTTGGTAGTTCAAAATAATTGCACTGGAGACTAAATTTAACTGACATCACACTAATAAAAACTGACTTGTATCCACCGAGAATCCTGAAACAGCCACATCATTATTATTTCAGTCCATCATTCCCCCTCATCTGCCTGATAATTGGATCCTCCTCAGCCTAAAACGCCACAACATTTCTCATTCATGTAATTTTAGGCTGACTTGAACTTTATTTGCATGATGTCCAGTGTGACTAAATGACTGACAGAGTGGACCAGTGGAGCCACAGTGACTTGATTTTCTCTGGACAGAAAACATCCAGTAGAGTTTTTTGTTTTCTGTCTCAGTGAACCTGAGATGACAAAGTCTGTCTGAGTTATCCTTATATATTCCCAGAGAGAGAAGACAAGCTGTGGCACTCTGAAGGAAGAGAGATGGGAATAAAAATATTTTAACTGGGTTTTCTAATTCATAAACCTCAACCGCCCCCTTTACTGCTCCACCTACTGCAGAACAAACACTGGAATGGTTTCAGTGCAGGGTTCATTTATTTGTAAATGTGATAAAAACACATCTGTACATCACTTTACAAGTATAATGACATGTAATTATACTATTCATTAATTATTGTTTATTTGGATCCATATGTTACAGTTAAGTACACTACACTATTACATACAATCAGTACATTAAAACAACATATAAACTATCCTACCAGACCGGTATTGCTTTCATAAATTATTGTGATGAAATCCACAGTTTCACCATCCCTGAGACAACCATCTGTCTGCCTATTTCTTATTCGGTGGTTATTCTAAATAGAGCCTTTTCAAACATTGATGTGTTTCCATAATCTCTCGCTAATTCTGTCACAGGCGGCGGGTCTATTTAGCCTGGTTCCAGACCTCTGGGTGACCTCTCAGACTTTCAATTGAAGGGAAAACAAAATGGCAATTCAATCTGATCTGATTATAGCGACGGCCTATTATGGATTCTCATCCCATTTTCAAAGCTGCATTTCAAAAACTGTCTTTCTGTCTTGTTAAGTGCAAACTGCAATCTGCATTTGTCAGTGCGGGTTGCACTGACCCACGCTGTGAAGCTATACAGCGACTAATTTGAATAAATTAAAATGTGGCCTCTGATTTGCATATGTTTCAGTAGATGGAAATTAAGTTCATCCAACCAACCCTGCTGCTTTCATCATGTTTGTGTATTTTGGATTGAATTATGTATTTTAATTCTCATTAGTTTCTCTTCTGTGACCTTTTCAATCAGAACTACATGGATCAGGTTCATTGATCTTCATCAGTTTAATCAGTTTGGTTGTTTAGGAGCATTTGTTTTGAATACGGCAGGTAACTTTAAAGTACTGCAGTCAAATGAATTAGGTTTAATTCTTTGACTTACTTTTTTCTTTTTTAATTATTATTATTATTTAGTCTTGTTCAGTTAAGTAAAATATTGTTTTCAGTCCACTATGTGTATATTTGAGTTCAGGGTAACCAGTTGTGTGTCCCATATTTGGGGTTATGAGAGAAGTTTTCCACAAAGATGAAGAAGTAAGTTCTTCAGGTCTGCAGGTAAATAATCCAGGAAAGGTGACCAACCTTCAGAAACAGCTCATCTTTTCCTTTTAAGACAGTCTGTAATGTTTCATAGGAGGGTGTTAAAAATCTCTCAATACCAGAGGGTAACACTTGGTGGGAAGTCTTTGATCCAACTGTGCAAGATACACTTTCAAGCAATTAAAAGGAGATTTTCAATAAGTTTGTAGTGTGATGCAGGCCGATGCAATTCCCTGGAGGGAAGCACCAAGGTCTTTTTTAATTTTTATTTTAAATATCCCCCTAATTACCTTGGAAATACATGCCCCAAATCTGGAAATTAACTTACACTCCCAGAAGCAATAGAAATACGTCCCCCTATCAGAATGGCACTTAATGCACAGAGGAGAGAAGGAACGATTTATTTTGTGTAAGGTAACAGAGGTGATATGCAGCCTATATGAATCTTGTACTGAGTCTCCCTCAGTCTGTTGCATCTGAACATGGATCTGATAAAGCTGCCAATCATCTTCAGTATATACAGTCCCCAAATCTCTACATTCATTTTTAACCAATCATGGTCATTTATTTATTCTTTTATTCATTTATTTCCGGTGTCACTTTTTGGCCTCTATATTGTTCATGTTTTTTTGGTAGTATGTGTGAAATGCCCTCACTAAAGAGTTTTTAAGAAACTATCTAATAAATACTAATACAAACTAAGTATTTACTGTCAGTTACAGAAGTGTTTAAAGTATAATTTATTAAGAATTTTTAAATGAACGAGTAACCCAAATACAATGAGTGGGTACCAACTAAACCAACTCAACACTTTTTCCCTTTTTTCTTCCTCTCTAATTCATACCAAACATCATTTCTGTAAAATATCATAGAAATTAAATGTTGAATACCTGCAAATTACATTGATTATTTCCAGGAATTTGTTATAAAATTAAAGGGCCTGTAAAATAAAGCTCAACTCCATCAAGTGCAAGAAAGAGTAAAATGGCAGCGATAAAACAAAAGAGCAGAGCATTTGAGAAAAACAGCCGTGTGCTAAGAACTGTGACAGAGCCTTGTCCTGTTACAGATAATGTATTGCTTTATAGTTTTATAGTTGAATCTTCTAACTATATATTTTTTTATCATTACAATTTTCAAGGGTTAAATATTTCTAATATTTGGCCTATTGAGCAGAAAATGCAAAATCATTTCAGTAGATTACAATCATCATTATTTTCCCCCAACACAATGTGCAGGATATACTATGACACATAATACCCTCACAGTTGATACTAACCCTCACCAAGATCCTACCACCATCTGCACAGGTGCCCCAACCAACCAGAGAGACTCACTATTACAGCGTCACAGACTCAATCCCTCACTGCCTTCCTGCACTGCCAACTGTGAGGGAGGAGTTGGTCCCTGCGGTTGTTGGTGAGTGTTTTCTTTTGTGACAGCTTGGTGCTGACGTCTTGGAAAATTGCCTTTCTGTGTGAAAAACACTAGATTGACATTGTTGAGGTGAGAAATGACCACTGTCTCCAGGGTTTAATTCAATATCCTGTGATTGGGTAGAACAAAAACAACTCTGGTAGTGGTAAAAAGGTTTTCTTGCAGGTATGACTTTATGCTATAGACGGAGTAAAAAATTATATTTGGTTGTAACCAAGTATACCAAATATAGTGAAATTTCTTACTCTAGTTTTCATGCAATCATTCGGTGCTTCTCCTCTTGAATATTACGTTGTTGGATGATGCCAAGAGTCTTCAAGAGGGCTCTTGACATGTGTGATGATGCAGTTACCCTTAAGTGCTCTTAAACATTTCAGTGAGTGGAGTTGGTGCTTCAGGCTGTTTTCAGTCTTAGTCATTAATGCAACATGAGACGATTAGGATTATACACATGACTGTGGTGATAGAAGTGGAGCAACCAAAAATCAAGAGTTTCAACTCCAATGTCATTTCTCACCATTGACAATATTGATCCATTTGATGAAACTTGGAAAGTGATTCATCTTAGTGCTGTGCTATGGTATTTGGAAATAAATGTTTCCTGTCAGGAGAAATAAAAGCTGTTCTGCATGATGTATAATGTTAGTCAAAGTAGCAGGATGTCTCTGCAAGCTGCTCTCAATGTATCGTTAATAATAATAGCAGCCTCTGACTATCAAGAGTGAAGACAGCATTAGGAAATTAATTTGGACATAGAACATTAAATGGACATTAATTACAACATTAATGTCCATTAACTGCAGGCAGTTAATGGACATTAATGATGACAGGAGGAGAAAATTTACATTGGTGTTATATTCTCAGATACAACTTGCCACACTCATTCCTCTGTCCATACAGATTAGACTAAGAGCCATAATAGAGATGCTATCTTGTTATAGTAAAGGTCAAAATGTGAAGCCTTTGTACACAGTGACACACACCACCAGTCCAATGCTGATTAAACTCAGAGAGACAATGCATCTCATCTCTGACTGGCCCAGCGTGAGACATGACATTACATATTTACATGTTTGCTGTCTGCTGGCTGTGTTTAGGATGTCTAAAGTTGGAATAAAATCATCTGGAAATATTGTGTAACAATGTGTCTTTCAAAAATGCAATTCTTTGTCCGTGTAGATTCATCATCATTATGGTTTCATTTCGACTTGACACTGCCTCGGCCAATGTCTTTGCCTCCATCACAGGCTTCATGCTCACTTTGATTGATATCCCCAAAGCAGCCCATAAGCCCTCGTACTGCCTGTGCCTGCTGTCGCCTGCAGCTAAAAAGCCACACAATAAAATACTCCATATGCCTGAGGATTTTCGTCTTTATCATTTCTATGTGCAGATGAGCCTGTTGACTGTGACTGTGTCACAATGTGTCAATTATCTGTCTACCATTCTACATCTGGCTGGGAATTATTATGGAGGGTAAAGTGCTTTCTTCTTCATGTGAGCTATAGGAGCAGCCTAGTTCAATCCAGCCTATTATTCAAAATAGCAAGTTGTAAGAGAACCCTTGCTGTCTTTAAAAGGTTGCACATGTGATGCTCATTACAACCAGTGTATAATTTAAATTAGGTTAAATGGACATTTTGTTTCCTGACTAAATTGAGTGACTTTATATAATGAGGGATGTAGCTACAAAATAATAGGATGGCACATATTGTACAAACATTGAAAATGAATATGACAAAAGAGGACACACATGCCTCACACTATAAAAGATATGAAATACAGTTTGTGTGTATTTACAGACTCTTTGTTTTGTCAAAATGCCTGCGTGAATCACTCAGGGTCACTTGCATTACTGTTCTGAGCTTCTCTGGATGAGAACATGAGACTGTCACAAAATACTTTACTGAAGTATATGACTGTCCAGGTAGTAAGCCAAAGTCTTTGGTCGTAAGCCGAAGAGTAAAATGTAGAAGTACTGCGTACCGGTGATTACCGGCCCACTTTGAGCACTGAGCACTCTGCAATATGTTAAGAAAAACAATATTAGTGACCTATTTTGAAGGGAGGCCACTCTGGATATTTTTAGCATGCACTCACTATGCTCTTTACCCTTCACTGCCCATCAGAGACTACTAACAGCTTAGACTGCCGGCAGGTAGACCTATTGTTTACCTGTCCAGTCTGTTGTCTATTTACAGGACTGTGGAACAGAATATACAATAATACACTGTTTACATATATATATATATATATATATATCACTATATGGGATCTGTATTCACTGAGAGGATTTAGAAAGGATAGACTTTCAAATCCTGTCAGCTTTGAGTATGTGGTGAACATTGGTTGGGCAGTCAGACGCATAGCTGTGACACATTACATGTGCATGTTACATATATCCTTCAACTGTAAATTGACATGTTTTTCCTATTTTCTATATTTTCCTGTTTGTTTCCCTAGATTTCCCACTGCTGTCATTTTACACATACAGTGCATACACTGAGTTTCCAGCTTATTAGCTACACCAACAGTAGCTATATCTAATGCCATCAAATGCAGCAGCTTCACTATAAATCCAAACTTTATGCATCTTATCAAACTCACTTCATTTATATCAGTGGAACAGGACAAAATATGAGACACACTTTTCAATATAAAGCAAACATTTCAACAGCAACACTAACTATAGCCTTCAAAATGTAGAGTTTTAATGAATACTTCAGCCTCAACAAAAACTGAACATGATAAACCTCATACAGTAATCACAGGGCTGTTTAAGATTGCAGATGTAGCTACTGAAGGTTTACCTGGAAAAGTAACAACTCAGTGTGTGTTCCCTTCTTCTCATACTTATATGGTGTTTTTTTTATTATTACTATCCAATTATTCTTCTGATACAGTCACCTCATCAAAGGTCATTACTGCACTGAGTGCTGAGATGATAAGGAGATTCTTTAATAATTACTTTCAGTTTTTATTTGTTAAGCTTTTTTTTGATTATTCATAATCAGTGGGTTATCTTATTTAACATTCAGTCACTGTAAATAAACACCATTACTAGCAACTAGTAGTTGTCAAAAGTCAGAGGTCACTGCATTATAACTGATGATATTGATTGATTGAATGAAGACATAAACAGAGTACCTGTCGGGCTCGTCCTGGCCGGACATCTCTTCAGTGTGATTACACTGCAGCCTAAAGCAAATCTGTTTACGCTGAGTTTGCTTTCAGTATCTCAGTACATGTCAGCACAGCTTATAGTCAAGGTTGACTCTGCTGCAGTAGTGTTGAATGTAACATTGATTCAGGTGACCGTCAATTCAGGAACTGCCTGCCCAAAGATAATGAACTGTTCAGTCACTGACGTGTTTATTTATTGGATCAGGGCAGGTTTTAGCATTTATAAAGGTGAGTGGTCACTCTGCTGTTCTCAGGTTAAAAAAAAAGACATCAATGCTGTTGCAGCATTTTAGATGGTAGCAAAAAATGAACATGGCTTGATTCAATGCTGTCAGATTTTGTGGCACCACCAGCTAATATCTATTAGAGGATCTGCAGTTTACAGCACATCAACTCTGTAGCTAAACTATTTGATCGGTGTACTGAATTTTTAAAAAAAAGTGTAACAATTGCAAGATTTAATTTCCTGTGCCATTTACTTTTCATTTTTGTCTAACAACTGCAATGCCATGGCTCATTAGCATGTAATTGTTTTATTTGATTGAATTCTGATGACATGATAGTATAGTGGTTATTTCCCCTAACACATGTATCCAGTAAATGACAAAATATTGTAGGATTACCGTGAATAGATGAAGATTTTTTTTAATTGAAATTATGTCTGCAGGTGGAGAATATATATGGCAGCTCTGCATCTTCACACTAGATCATTTATAAAAGCTTTTTTGCAATCTGTGGGGAGATCTGATTCTCAAATGCTGGTCAGGTTAGCACTGGACTCACCACTTTTACAACATGTCTGCACACATCCTGCCCCTGTGGCTGCGATATAGTATCAGTACTTTGTAAATCAGCTGATTGTCCTGCCAGCACCTTTTAGCCTGTTAAATTACATCTGATCCACATGGAGGCCATTATTACAAAGGCTTGTTGTGTGCCAAGTATTCCTCAGACCTTTATCTTCGATTCTACATCACAAAGTGATGTAGAAGTGAGTATATACAGAAGTGAGTTACTGTATATTAAACCATTTATAAGCTCTTGAATTTGGTGTAATGATGCAGTCATAAAATATGATACTAATGTTGCTTCTTTGAATTCCTGTGATTTCCTCTCTATAGGTTTTCAGTCAAAACAACATGTTGTGCCTATATAGGGTCAACATGTGGGTTTAATGAATCCAGGAGACAAACCAAGTTGTCTCTGGCTTGTGAACCAGCAGGTGCAGTAATATTTGTTGGTTGTGGAAGTGGAGGGATTGTGGCTGGATCACAGTGAAGCAATGACTGATAATAATACTCAGCCTCAATACAAATGCCAGAATTACTGTGGATTAACGTGAAAATGAGTCTGATGTTTGTGGAGCTGAGAAGGTTGTGACCTGTTTGGATAGTAGCCCGGACTCTGACATCTGCGTAAACCAACAGCCAGCACCAATCAGCTGCTCCATCACTTTGACCAGCTGATAATCCACCATTGTAGACTGAATAGATGAGAGTGTGCGGCAATAACGAAAAGTCACAGAATCTGTCTGTGTACTCTGTGGGCTAATTGGAAACACCTTCAGTAGCTATTTTACTGAGAAACAGACACAGGTCAGTGTCCAAATTAGCACAATAATTAAAATGTACCTGATTTATCTCATTAATTATGAATTTTGTCCATCCTCTTTGTAGAAATCATATCAAATAATTGATCCACCTACATGAAAGACAGCATGATTTTATCACATGGGGACCAAAGACACAGCATTGACTTGTACTGATTAGCAATCTGCTTCCTTTTTATGTTTGAGAAGAAATGCATTATATATTTAGTATGTAATTCAGTCATGGGTCATTTTTAATGAAGGTTTTATGTGCTGTATGTCAGTTTTTCCTCTTTTGTGGGTAGCAAGAATGATGTGGAAAATGCAAAATGATGTGAATGAATGCAGTGGTCGAGGTCCTTGTATTAAACCAAAGCAGGTCTTACATATATCATGACCTTATCTCATGTTTTGGTGCTCAACTGCTACTTTTATTGGCCGGAGGGGGACAAACAGGTGAATTTCTCTCTTCTGCTAAAACCTACCTGATTGTGTTGTTTAAATAATCATCCTGTGACAGAGGAGGAGCATGATGATAGCTTAGCAATAAAATATTCATTCATGAATGAATTATTTTGACTGATGTCATGTTTTTCATTATTGCAGGTTTTAACTTACTTTAAACAAGGGAAAAAGAGGGACTGTGGTTTATATTTGGATCGGCTTTTCAGCTTGTGATCAAAAGAAAAGAATTTGGCTTATATCAGCAATTTTTCAACAGGAGTTCTCCTGATGCACAGTCTTTAACTCCTGACTCTGGGACTTTGGTTTTATTGGTAATGACTTCCTCTCAGCTTTTCCATGCTGTATTTCTGTAATTTTTCTTTCTCTGTCTATTCTGTACATACAACACCTATTGCATGCCTGTCTGTCCTATGAGAGGGATCCCTCCTCTGTTCTTCCTGAGGTTTCTTCCATTTTTTCCCCATTAAAGGGTTTTTTAGGGAGTTTTTCCTTATTTGAATCAAGAGTTTAAGGATAGAGAATGTTGTATTGCTGTACAGATTGTAAAGCCCCCTGAGGCAAATTTGTGGTTTATAATATCAGGCTATACAAATAAAAACTGTCTTGACTTAACTAAGCATCTTTCCTCATTTTTTTTTGCTCAAGAGCCTTTATGGAAGCACACATAAGAATTGTTTTGTTACCTCATATAAAGAGCTGAGATTACACCCTCCTCCACAGCTGACATAGGTATAAGAGAACAGGAGTATACAGTGTAGGTGTGTGATTATGTGCCTGCAGAATGTTTGAGGATCTTGTACTGAATGTATGGAAACAAGATTGTCTATCAACATATGAAGGATTGTATGAGAGTGAGGTCAAAGTCAGAATGTGCACTCAGGATATTGTGGTGTACTTAAAGGCCTATAGTTCACAGAAATAGTCAAAAGTCAAAGTGATTCTTCATGCTTTGAGCACCACAATGAGATTCCATTCACACCCATGCAAAAACCCAGTGTTAATATTAATATTAAAGCTCAGTAATAACAGTGGAAAGGTAGGAAAATGTGTAGGTTATTATTTATTTATTGTGAATTGGGTGACGTGCCCCGTCAATGCATTAAGTTGTAGATATGCCAGAATAGGCTTACAGGTAACAGTTGTTATTACTTTTAAAGCTATACTTTCTTGTTTCTTGAGGATCATTTTCTCCAAAGGTTCCTTGCATTATATTTGTGTGTTTAAGCTTTATGGAGTACAGATGTAAGACTGGAAGAAGTAGAAGAGTTGCTCCTGCCTCGACAAGGTAAACAAATAAATTACTAAATAATGCAAAGGTGGCAAAATAGGAAAGAAAAACAAACAAACAAACAAACAAACAAAACCATCAGGGCTGCATAAGTGTATTTTGTACAGATATTCTCCACTAGTATATCATTACATAACCTTGCCAGACATAATTAAGAAGTACAGTTAATAAGAGCAGGTTTTGTGTTAAAATGACGCTAATAGGGGCTGCAGTGTCTCCTTACATTTACTCTGGCGGGGTTAAAATTAGAAACTTTGCCGGAGCTCAGGGTTCATTGAATTGACGCTCCTGGGATGCGGAGATGCTCGTGGCCGCGCCCACGGAGCGACTGACGCGCACCGCGGAGGATGAACAAAACCCGCCTGAAAACCACTCGAAGGGACACTGAGATAAAAGTGCGAGGGAAGACTGGAGACTCTTCAGACCGACTACCAGAGTACTCAGAAACTCAGTGCTGTACTCGTCTTGAGGGCTCAACCCGGGGGATGGAGCCGCAGCGGGGTCTGAGACTTCCATAAAGGAGGATTGCACTTTCTTTTTTCACTAAAAAACAGACTCGGACAAACATCGGACATAAATGTGAGTTTATTGTAGCCTAGCTCTTTGCGGTATTTATATGTTAATGCGCTTATATTTCCTCCCACTACATATAATGAGCAAAAGCATTCTGCGCACACATAGATTAAACCACACAGCCTTATGTGAAGTGTAGTATTTGGTTACTGTTGTTTTTAAGTACTTCCTTGACTTTTAAGCATTCACACCAAATATATAGTACAAGATAATCACAGAATCATTTTTTACACCATCGGGGAATATGATAATAAAACATGCAAATTAAAAGCTACAATTAATCTTTTATTTATTGCATTTTCAGTTTGATTTGTAGTGTAATATTGCTAAATGGAAACGTTTTAAATACCAGGCTGAGGCTCTCCTCAGGAAAATAAAGAGAAATAAACAGAATTTGTCGAAATGTTTGAGCCATTTCCAATTTTCTTTATTGACCAATAGAGAGTCATTGGAATGTCATTAGTCATTAGGATGTAATTAACTTGATTGGTTGTCAGGTGGTGCTGTTGGTGGTGCTGCTTATTCAATAGTCTGGAGACCCCCTATGCATATACTGTGGTTTGTTAGAGGCGATCATAGTATGTTTCCACCTCAGTGAGCATCAGAGAGATGTGCCCTACACAGAAGTCTGCTCCCTCTGTCAGCCGCTGTATTACTCCATATTACTGCAAATCCATGCGGATGAATCTTCATGCATAAGGCTCATGTTGTGTATATTTTGTTTTATTTCCCTTTGGTGCCACCAGCCTCCATGTAGCTGAACAAAATGCTGACTCCTTGTTGAGGGTCAGAAAATGAATGCCTCCTCCTGCTGTGAACCTCCAGTCACTATGTATCAACAGAGCTCGGGATACGACCTCAATTCTAGCTGCGATTGGCTGGCTCCTCACTGTAATTGGACATCAGTGGACAAAGCACTGCAGCTTCCCACCTTTTCCACAGCAGCTAAAGTCAGAGTGATCATTACTTTCATCCTGTGTGGTATATCCTCTTTCTGCAACTTGGCTGTGCTGTGGGCAGCCAGTGGCCACAAACGCAAATCCCACGTCCGAGTGCTGATCGTCAACTTGACTGCAGCCGATCTCTTGGTTACCTTTATCGTGATGCCAGTGGATGCAGTGTGGAACATCACAGTTCAGTGGCTGGCTGGCGACCTGGCCTGCAGATTCCTGATGTTCCTCAAGCTTCAGGCCATGTACTCCTGTGCCTTTATCACAGTAGTGATTAGTCTGGACAGACAGTCGGCAATCCTCAACCCTCTGGCCATCGGCATGGCCCCGCAAAGGAACAGGGTCATGCTGACGGTGGCGTGGACTATGAGCGCCTTGTTCTCGATCCCTCAGGTAAGGCCAAGTGAGACTGGTTTGACATGACAGGTGTTTACAGCCTGTTTGGTTTTGTTAAACACAGAGACTTAGGATGAAGAAAGTGATTAAGAGAGAAGTGATGGGTCACAGGATACACTGTGAACTGATCTCTTATGTGTGAAGCTTTTCCTTGTATGACTGTAACCTCTACTCCATGTACAGTGTTATAGTAAGCAGGCTACAGGCCTTTATATCTGTCAACAGATCACTGGATCTGCATGTATTATCTCAGTTACAGAAGTATTAAACTGTAGGCAAACCGCACATGCTAGGAAAATCTGGCTTAATATTTACATTAAAAAAATGAATTCCTTTACATTGTTCATCATCCACTCCATTTACATATCTCATTCTCATTCTGGCCCAGAATGTCTTAGTGTCAGGGATTAGTGGCTCTATCATTGAGTCACACATGGACTCAATGACAAAGCCCTTCATCTCTAATCCTGGCAGTAAAGATGCTTCACTGTACCCACTGAAACATAGCCGCATAGCATGTAACACTGTTGATCACGTGAGATAAAAGCAGAAGTGTGGCGATACAGTCCAGCCTGCACTCTCCAAACAACACGTTGGTGTGACGAATCTGCAAAACCCTGCATTACCCTAAACAGCAATGATTTGAAATGTTAAATATCAGTGTTTTCAATCAATAATTCATACAATATGCACACATGGCAAATGCATTATGATTAGAGTGGAAAGAATTAGTTGATGAATAGATTAGTCAATCAATAGAAAATTAATAAGCAACTATTTTGATCATCAATTAATAATTTCAGTTATTTTTCAAGCAGAAATGCCAAACAATTTCTGGTTCCAGCATGTCAAATGTGAGGATTTGATGCTTTTCTTTGTCACATATGATAGTAAACTGTAAATCTTTGGGTTTTGGACTGCAGGTAAAACAAGCTAGGACAAAATGATCAGTTATTCATGAAAATAAAAGACAGATTGATTGAAAGTGAACATAATTTTTAGTTACAGCCCTAATTATGATTAAAAGATTAATCAGACATTTTGGGAAATACGTTGATAAAAATCAACTTTTTTGCAGGTAGATGAGAATATCGATACCACTCTCAAGTCTGTATGCTAAATATGAAGTTACAGCTAGGAGAGAGTTAGCTTAGCTTAGCATAAAGACAGCTAGCCTGGCTCTGTCCAAAGGTAAAAACAAGTTGTGGTTTTGCAGGGAGTTATGTGCTGGACTACATCTAAGCTGGGCCCAGAGGTCTTTCTTGAGGTCTCCTTTGCTTGCCGGGCAACATCATGACAAAAAGACTCTAGGAAGTCAATAGTCTGACACATAACCCCTCATAAAACCACTAGAACCTCACTTTTACACTTAAGTTTTTGTATGAATTAAATAAATGAGATATAGCATGTTCATTTTTGAGTTTTAGAGGTGCTTGTATGTTGATTTTGTTACCTTTGGACAGAAACAGGCTAGCTGTTTCCCCCTGATTTTAATCTTTATGCTAAGGTAAGCTAACTGTCTCCTGGCTGTAGAAACTGAAACTACTCGGTTAAGGTTGGAGAGGAAACATCTTCATGATTAAATATTGAAGAAAGCCAACATCAATTGGTAGTCTAAGATGGGATGCAAACTCAGGTCTCAATGTGTTAAATAACCAACAACCACCCTAACCTCCACACCTTTAGTTTTTACCATGATAGAAAGAGGACACAGTATTAACTGGCATTGAACATTACTACTGGACATAAATTGTGTGCTACATGAGTGTAATTCTTAGGGATAGTGGGAGGTTTGGTCAAAACCAAACCATCGGACAGGAAGAGAGAGAATATTGGATGATAACTGCTGCAGGAAAAATGTGATCACAACATTTTTCTTTTATTTTTAATTCTGCAGATGTTCATTTTCCGTAATGTGACCATCACCTATCCTGCAAACTTTACTCAGTGCACCACTAGGGGGAGCTTCGTCACTCACTGGCAAGAAACGGCCTACAACATGTTTACCTTCTCCTGCCTCTTCTTGCTGCCGCTGGTCATAATGATTATCTGCTACACCAGGATCTTCATCCAGATCTCCAAGCGGATGACAAAAAAGAGCTGTAAGTTTGAAGATGAGTCTGGTGTTTGCTTGTTCAGAATGTAATGAGACATGACTCAATAGAAACAGCATTCAGAATCAATTTGGTGCATTTATTTAAATCACAAAGGTAGCTGTTCAATAACTCCTGACTCTTTTTTTTCCCTCCAGTGTCCCCCAATGAGCCACATCTACGCTGCTCAAAGAACAACATTCCCAAAGCACGAATGAGAACTCTTAAAATGAGCATAGTCATAGTGATCTGCTTCATAGTCTGCTGGACTCCGTACTACCTGCTGGGTTTGTGGTACTGGTTCTTCCCAGACGACCTAGAAGGGAAAGTCTCTCACTCCCTCACTCACATCCTGTTCATCTTTGGGCTTTTCAACACCTGCTTGGACCCCATCATCTACGGCCTGTTCACCATACGCTTCCGCAAGAGGCTGAGGACCTGCTACCGCAAAACCGCAGTGATGTCAGATAAGGAAACCAATACCACGGTGATAACGGAGTCTTTGAAATGCACTGCCAAAGCTTCACCTTCTAAAAGAGGGATGACTTCTGGGGAAAATGACAGCAACTGTGCACAGCTTGGGCCGAAATCCACTGACAGCAGGTGTCTGACTGTGTCAGTGGAAGAGGAGGAGGAGGGCAGTCATGCCATGTCAGTACATAGAGCTCAACATGATGAGAAAAACAGAGTAGAAACAGAAATCTAACACCGTTTCTTGAACTGGTTGAATAATTTCACAACCAAACCTAACATACATGTATAAAATAAGTCTGGAAGCATCACACATCCATCTCCTTGTGGACTTATACATGTTTGTCTCTGGGTGTGTTTTTGTGTGTGTCTGCTGCGTGGGTCTGTCGATCTTACTTCAGGGTTATATAACATCTGTCATCATACGACAACTGCTGTCTGATGGTTTGTGTGCTGGGGAACTGGCTCCCATTTTGAGATAAATCTGCTATATGAAATATTCATTCAGCAGTCTGTGGAGATAGTTTCAGCACTAAATGGGAAATAGAAGTTGATTGTTGGGTTACACAACAGTGCTGTGGAGACGTACGCAGTTACACAAAGCTCTATAAGGGAGCCTTAAATGACTTTTAAGGATTTGCAGCCATAACAACATGAGAGCTTTTTAGAGATGTATTCATCCAGTCCATTCCCTCTGGAAAATGAAGGACCATCATGTCAGTCAGACAGCATTCACATGGTGCGTTGATCTTAGTCTGCCATAAGCCACAGCATTGTTTGTGTAATGAGGAAAACTGTGATTGAGAGGTAAAAACAAGATAATGAAAGGAACTCTATCAGCAGCCTGGTGCAGAAAACTATCAAGGTCACAGACACAAACAGAAACAAAATCCCCAGATTAAATCTAATCCATTCCCTCAATCAAACTGTCACTGCAACTTTTTATTATGTGTGGATTCCTAAACAGATAAATACTTGTAACAGATGACGGATGTAACTACAGTCGCACCTCCACATTTAACTGCACTCATGTAAAACTAATTCTGAAAGATGAGGTTGATGGTATTTTCAGAGCAGTTATATAAAACACTCTTAAAGGCATAAACTACATTTGCACTTACTGTATGTTGGACTTGATTGGCTGGATTATGCAAATTAACTGCTGCTCTATTTGTCTCGTCAAGTATTTTGGGTGCAGTTTAAACAAATGTAATGAAATATGTAGATTGGGTGCAAAAAAATGCGTGTTGTTACAAAAATACTCATAAACTGTACCGAATAAAATGCAAAAAGCAATCATCATCTTCATCATCTTATGTGGAGAATTATATCACTGGAAGATTAATTACTTAGTTAACAATAGCATGTTGTTTGATTAAATACAAATGTTTTGATCATAACATACAGGCAGTAATTAGCTGAGATACATCAAGGTTCCAATGGTTATCATTATAAGCTTAATGATTCTGTGTTTGGGATGAATGAGTTTAGCAAAACTGTGATACTAAATGTGATATATTCTCTCCAGTTTACATAGAATATATACATAGAACATAGAAATGATGTCTCCAGCTAGCATCAGGTGGCTCCAACAGCTCCAACTCCAATCTCATAAAATTCTGTGAATTGACCCCAGAATCCAAAAACATACTAGAGATAAATTGCTGCAGCCATGCAAGAGACAGAGCCACAAATCAAAGCATGTTACACTCCCGCTACACCACAAAATGCTGCTGATTTGAACGACCTGAAAGCCATCAGTCAGATTTTGGCTTCTGATCAGCGTTTGGCTTCTGCCATGGCCCAACCAAAAATCCCCTGTGATTACACAAGAAAGGGCAGTTTGTTTCTCCTATTTGCTGCTGTCTAATGGCGGCAAACACAACAGTACCCAGGATGCTTTGATGTTTTGCCTCACATCTGCTCTGGGAGTCATTGAGGCGGCTGTGATCAAAGTGACTGTCAGTAACAAAGAACATGCATTGACCGAACTTCTATGACAGATATAGCCTTGTATAATGCAATGGATGGAAAAGATCACAGTATAGCCTACAACCACAGCATACTGTGTGACAATATACAGTATTAATCTACATCTACAGTGTATCTACATCTGGTCACTATAAACCATTATATTTTATCAGTGGTAGGGTGTGTGAGCTGCAGTTATGAGCACATTGTAACGGACCATAGCACTGGAATGAAAACTGAGCAACAAGGCAAAACTCTCATTTAATTGGTCAGTCTATTTTTCCAGTGTCCAGTCTTTGCCTGTAGCCATGAGAGTGGGGTAATGACTGAAAAAAATGAGATCGCAGATTCCTACAGCCAAAATTAGATGTCTCAGGAAACTTCCAGGGAGTTTGGAAATCCAAGAAAACCAGAGCCAGTTGAGACGGATCCAGCATCTCGGTAGGATGCCACTTGGATGCCTCCTTATGGAGGTGCACTAGACACGACTACCTGTGAGAATAATCTGAGGTAGACTTAAGATAACTTTACATCTCCCAGCTGTCCAGGGAGGGTTTGGATCTCCCCAGGGCAGAGCTGCAGAGGAAGACTAATGGATATGCAACAATATAACCTAGTATGTAACTATCCTACTACGGTATGTGATATTAGTATTCACTCAATATGTAACAAAAAGCCTGAAACAATATATTGTTGTGCAACAATGTAGTACCACTACTGTATAAAATAATAGAGATTACAAAACCCAGTATAACCTGGTTTGTCAGTTTGCTTTGTAAACAAACTACTACTGTTGTTTCACCCCTGATTATATTTGAAATGAAATGATTCAAATGATTTTTTAGCATCAACGAAAGGGTTTGGTTGTTACAGCCTTGATCAGATACAATTACGAAAGGAGCAACTTATTCAGCTTTTAATGCCTAAACAATGGCATCATCCAAACTTTTTATATAATAGGCTTGTTTTTTAACTTAAAGTAATAGTTTGATAAATTTGAGAAATACGCTTATTTGCTTTCTTACCGTGAGTTAGATTAGAAGGCCAGTAACACCTCTTCATGTCAGTGTGCTAAATATGAAGCTGAGGGTCATTAGCTTAGCTTAACATAGCTTAGCTAAAGACTGGAAGTAGAGGGAAACAGCTAGTCTGGCTCTGTCCTAAGTTAAAAACTCTGCCTACCAACACATCTAAATCTCAGTAATTTACACATTGTATCTAATTCCATTAATCTGCAGAAATGTAAAAATGTTTGTGGTAAAAGGGGAGTTACATAGTGCAACTATTTCTTGACAGACAGCAGCTCATGCTTCTGCTCCATGTAAAATCTGCAAAACCTTTGTTTTTACATTTCTGTTTGTGTACACATGAAACAAATGATATGCAACATGTTATTTAGAGGTGGTTAACAGAGCCAGGCTAACTGTTTTCCCTGCTTTTAGGCTTTACGCTAAGCAAAGGTAAGCTAAGCTAATTGCCCTACTTGCTCTAGCTCGTTCTCACACGCACAAGTATTTCCCAAAATGTCATACTATTCCTTTAAAATAATTGAGTATTTCTAACAATATATCATAAGTCATAATATATATAACCCAAACCTATCATGGCATTTTGAATTTTGCTTTAGTTGCTGTACCTGCTGTAGTGATTTTCTGGGATTTTCTGTCTAGATTGGCAGCTGTGTCGAACAGGATGAAGTGGACGATCCAAGTGACTGTCAGAGTCTCTGAAGGGAATTGTAAAACCCAGGACATTTTAACACTGATGTTGTCATCTCACAACCAGTCCCACTGAATCCTCTGGAGACCCTGAAGCTGGGTCCCTGTTACCAGAGCAGTCAGCACATGCGGTCAAGGGCGATGATGTTACTCTGTCCTGACAAACTAAATGACCGAATTGCCATTGGCTTGATGCACGAATAAAACATAACACACAACCATAGCAGCCCGTGACAACAGTGTTGTTTTAATCTTTTTGGATGCCTGCCAGAATCCATATTGCTGATAGTGGAGCTGTTGTCAGTCTAATCTTATTTTCAGCCAAGATTGAAAGCTATTGCGTGCTTGTTGTCTGCTTATTGTTACGGTAGAGCAGGTTTTTGCTTACATTGTCTTGAACTTGGCCACATTACTTTCTCTTCTCGGCTGGAGAATGCCAACTTATTCACTGCTCACTGATCCTTCCCAGGACTGTCCACTCATATTACGTCTCCTACAGTGAGAGGAGAGCACATTGTATGATGAGCGCATCATCATACAGGCCTCCCTTCAACATTTATTCCAGTTGTACTGCTCACAAAACAGATGTATGTACCTGTAGCTCGCGAAGGACAGCTGCTGAAGACAAGCAAAACTGCATACTTTGTGTTTTCCCCACTGCAACCGTCATTTCAATGTGCTGATCAGCATGAAACCCACACAGATCAGTCCAGTCAGTGTTAGAAACCAGTTGTTCTGTAAGAAGAGAGCTTTCCTTACAGAGTTTGTTTAAAACTGTGCAGATTCAAAGTACTGCTCCGGTCAGATCTTTCAGCCTTTAAGCCTACTCATTCACTTTTCCCATATTATGTCAGAAGGGTCAGATAATGTGTCCGACTCTAGGTCTGAGATATTCTTAGCCTGAATACATTCTCTGGCCTACAGTAGCTTAAATGTTGTAAGGCTCAATGAATCTCTTGGCCAGTAGAGATCAGATTTAACGATTGATTGGGTTTAGGGGGTTTGTTTCTCCAAATGGATTCAAATCTTGTCCGTCATTGTTACTTGCTCTAAAACAATGGCATCACATGCACATGTAACTTCTCTTCACTGTCCTACCAGGTTTGATTCAGGTGTTGTGAAAGCTTTTTACACTGTTCAGTGTGTCACATCGCATGATATTTCTACAGTATGTAACTCTGGAATGAGCCAAGGGGAGTTTTAGTTGAGTATATGTTTTGCAGCAGGTAAATGTCTAATTCCTCGATGTGCTTTACACTGCCTCATTACTAAGGTATCACTGGGATTTTCTGTACAGTTTTTAAATGGCTCTGTGGTTCAATTTAGGGGGAAAGCATCACCTTATATTACCTTTCAGTTGCTTTAAATTCTGAGGAAGGACTCCCAAAACGGAAAAATCTCACTTTGGAGCCAAATCTCTCCTTTTTAAAGGTCAGTTTCAGGTAATGGCAGATTTGTTAGGTTAGAGACTTGAATGTTCTCACTGCCGCTCATCCACTTTTCATAAAGGCTAATCTAATTTTCTCTGTCAAACACTGGTGTAGATAAAGTGCCGAGATAGCTGAGAGTCATTAATGGCACACTAAGCTCAGCCCTCGTTTTCAAGATACAGGAAGTTACAGTCAATGGTAAATGGTTTTGTCATGTCAAAGTGGCATTTAACACATTTATAGTGACCTTTTCAAATATGTCAACACACACATCAGAAACTCAACTGCTCTGCTACAAAGTAAACCCAGAGATGTTCAGAGCACTCTACACTTAGGTGAATTAATGTTGATTTAGTCAAGTCAGGTTAGCTGTGATTAAATATTTTTTAATTACAGTTATATTTCATCAGACCTTCCTTCACTAGAGCACTTTGCATTTAATCTCTGCTCAGACATAAACATAATGCAGATTTCCTACTTAAATTCATACAGAGTTGAGACATCATCTGTCAGGTCATTACAGAGCTGCAGGTGGACGTGGTTCACATGTTAGACTTGTAACCTGCATTCTGTCTCATGAGCACCAACATGTCTCTTCCTTTGCTCTGGAGACGGTCGAGCCTGTTGCCTCCTTCAGCTCCACCTGTCCTTCCCCTGATGCTGCTGGATCAGAGGGAGTGTGAGCTGACGTCCCATGATGCTTTGCAGGGCAGCGAACAGACTTATGAGACAGAAGATGCAGATCAGTGTGAGGTCAGGGGGACATATTCTGATGGATCCAGACCAGCCAACAACACTGTACCATGTAGATTTGACATGTACAGCAGTACTGAGTGAATGACAAACTGTAAGTGATGTACACAGGTTGTCATCTGTGTAATAATAATGTAATGGTTTACATTTCATATGCTATGTAAAACGCTTTAGGACTTGTGTGAGTAGTAAAAGTACTAAAACTTTGCTGCAGCTGGACCCTCTGATGCTGTCTTCTCTGATCTTAAACACTGAACTGATGAAACAAACGAAACAGCAGCAGAGTGACTATTGAAAGTCACTCTTTTAGTTACAGAAACCACTTCTTACTAGTTTCCCACAACAGAGTATTTACAGATTATTGCTGTTGTTGCAGATATGATCAGGGACCTTTTCTTGGAAACAGAATAATCAATAATCAATCCAAAGTGTATCAGTGTGTTATATGTTGAATGTAAATAGGAGTTTAATACCAGAATCCCAAAAAGTTAGTGGGAGATATAAAAGCTCAACATGCATCAGAGTTCTTTGTAAGCTTTGTAGTGAAGCAGCTGGGAGTCGGCTGCCATGTTTTGTTTGAATATAAGAATGTAAGTATAGTGAATGATGACGGCCGTCTACAGCAGGTCAACCATGAGGAAAGATTTTATTTACATCAACATATTCCACACTGAAACACATCCAGATTAGTGTCTGTAATGTAGCTACAAGTGACTAGACTATGGCTCACAAATGTTGATGTTTCTCCTTCATGCTCTTCACCTGCGACTCAAAACATTTTGGACATAATTTGCTTGTTTTTATTGTTTAATTTTTAGTTGCTTTAGCAAACCAATTTATTGTCCTGAACATGTTTTTGTTTACTAACAACAGAATGAAAACAGAAAATATCATATTAATCATCTAGAACAACAAAAATGTTCCCAGATTTCAGAGCTTTGGATCATGGATCATTAACTCTGGTAAAACTTGTGCTGCTTTAAATGATGCTGTGTAACTGTATGATGTGACTTTGTATTCAAAGATCCTGTTAAAAACAGCACATAGACGACAGACCCAGCTCACATTTTATAACAAGAAAAACACTTTGTTCCATTGGAGAGTCTCAGTGAGCCAAACAAGTACACAAGTCAAAACAAACAACAATGACATTTGTTCATTTTTAGCAATTTTTATTTTCTTAATCTTAGTTCAACTTTAAAGATTGAATTGTCCAGTTCACAGCACAAAGAAAGTGTTACGTACATATTTTCTATCTGTGTAAAACATGAGTGTGAAATAAGACTATTAGAATATTTTGGAATAGATCAAATCATATGAAATCAGATTTGAATCGTCGTGGTACATTTGATTTGATTGCGTTGGAAAACACACACTACTATTCTTTTGATTCTTTTCATTCCTTTAAAAATATTTTACTCACCACCATCCCCTCATGGGAGGACATATTACTTTATTCTGTTTTTTTTTTTAATCATATTCTACTTTTCTCCTGTAACTACTCAAATCTGAATGTCAAATTATTTTCTAAATCATTTATTAGATTTAAAGGTTTTTAGTTGAAGTGTGTTTTAACTAGTTATTTTGTATGCTTAATTCATATCTTAAAGAGCTCATAGTACCCTATTACCCCACTAGAACACTGCGCTCCTAGAAATCAGACTTACTTGTGGTTCCTACAGTCTTTAAAAGTAGAACGGGAGGCAGAGCCTTCAGCTATCAGGCTCCTCTCTTGTGGAACCATCTTCCAGATTTGGTCCAGGGAACAGACACCCTCTCTACATTTAAGAGTAGGCTTAAAACTTTCCTTTGTGATAAAAGTTATAGTTAGGGCCGGCCAGACTCACCTTGGACCAGCCCTTAGTTATGCTGCTATAGGCCTAGACTGCCAGGGGACTTCCCTTGATGCACTGAGCTCCTCTCTCCTCCTCCTCCTCTCCATCTGTATGTATTCATTTACTATTAATGCATGTTACTAACTTGACTTCTTCCCCGGAGTTCTTTGTGCTTTCTCATCCGCAGGAAACCCCATAAACCGTGCTGGCGTGTTGATGTCCTTCTTCTGTCCTTCTCCTGCTGTTTCTTGCTGCTAGTCATGCATCTAATGTTGTTGTTCTGCTTTTCTGTGTCCCCACTCCCCCACCCTTTTCTCTCTCTCTCAACCCAACCCAACCGGTCACGGCAGATGACCGCCCACCTAGAGTCCAGTTCTGCTTGAGGTTTCTTCCTATTAAGGGGGAGTTTTTCCTTATCGCTGTCGCAAAGTGCTTGCTCATGGGGGATTGTATGGGGATTCTATGTGAAAAGAGATGCCCTGAGATGACTTTTGTTGTGATTTGGCAGTATATAAATAAAATTGAATTGCATTGAATTGAATTGAATGTGTGTCATTTCTCTCTCTCTTTTTTTGATGCCACACCACACTGTGAAGCATCCTGTCAGGACGTCTCACTAAAGTCCTGATCAGCTTCTGATCAGGACTTTATTAGTGACTAGAAAACCTTTCATGTCATCAAGTTGGTCTTTGTTGTTCTCTCCTGAGAACCCAGCTGGCATTTAGAGCCCAAGAGAGTCAGTTTGTGATGTTCACATCCAGTAATAAACAGCTGCTGAGGATGTCTCAAGTCCCATTGATGTGTGACTGATTGATTATGTCAAAGATTTCCTCTTTTGTCTTCTGACATTCTCAAGTTGCTCTGAGGGAAAGATCGTCCACCTCACTCCTACAGTCCGTTTGTTATCAGACCAATCGAATCAAAGTGTTTAAATACTATGGTGAATGATTTGTTGTTGTCAACGCTAACAGCCTGCAGTTTGTACAGGTGAATATTAGATTTGATGATATATTAAATTAGTTTCTACATCAGATTAGATTTAATTATGTTAATAAATTTAAACTCACCTCCACTCCCCTCATTGGAGGACAAATTACTTAATTCTGTATTACAGTAACCATTTGAAGTATTACTACTTATTCTACTTTTCTCCTCTAACTACTCCACACCAAGAGTGAGTATATAGTGACAGTCCTGCTCAATATCTGAATATTAAAACTAACTCCTGCTGCCCGTCTTCCACTGGGTCAAACAGTGAGCCACATCTATTATGGTAACACCAACACATATGAGTTCAACTGTTCACATAATGACTACTGATTTATTCTTTCTGTGATAAGTAATGAATAGTAGTATTAAAAAAACGTTTTTGGATGTAGTTGCTCTTTTATTCACATCACAACTATGCAAAGAAAGTGATAAGTGTGAGGAGTTTACTCATCACAAAGGAAGAACTAGATGCGCAGTCTATTTTACACATAATACACAACAAAGTGAACTTGCATTCCCTATGTACAACAAAAGATGCACATTTTTGGCAAATTACTCAGAAAAGAAATCAAGTATCCATAACTTATCACTTATTGACAAAGTAATTACATAAATTCACTCATTTGTAAACAGTAAAAATAATTAGTTTAAACTCATTATTGTTATTTATTCATTGCAGCTCTGTCAAAAATATCTAACAACGCCAAAGCCATTTTCTGTATTAAAACGTGTAGAAATTAAATAAAAAATGAGATTTTGTTGAACTACAGTCAGCCTGAGGTTTGTAGTTATTTACTTACCATCACCAGCTAACGTTAGCTTTAATCAAGAGGACTGCACACAGCAGCATCCTCACAGTGAAGCTGCGGGATTCACACCCTCCCACCTCTGGAAAAAAACCCAGGTGACCCCTGAATAAATACTTTATAAGCTTCACGGGCCAGATACGAAAACAGAAATTGCAAATAAAACAACTGAATAGTATAGGAAGAGGTATTCCTCCTTGTTTGCTGGACGCTAAACATCTAACTTAACTTCAACTGGAGCACCTGCGCCAAGTTAACAGCTAACGTTAGCTAGCCCTCCACTGAACACAAGGAAAACATTCAAATCAACCTTCACAATTACTCCTGGTAGGAGAAGGCGTTATTGTAGGATACATACTGACAGAATTTCAAATTGTAATCAGTCACATTACTCGTTACTGAAGAAATAATCAGTCATTTGTGATACTATAAGTTACTCAGTAACGTTAATGCCTTACTACTCAATACCAGCAATTAAAAAAATATTTTTTGACAGAATAACACAGTAAAATGCGTTTCTTCTTTTCTCGACACAATATATTTCCTCAAAAAAATTTTTTAGCAAAGATGCTAATGCTAGGCTAATTAGCATAGTTGGCTAATAAACTATGCTAATACTAATTAGCCTAGCTTAGCTTAGCTACAGAGCATAAAAAAATAAATGTACCTCTCCGACGTCTGTGAAAGTGACGATTAACACGGGTTGTACTTATATACTGTAACTTACTGCTGATAATGTCACCGTTGTTATACAATTGGCGTAGTTTCTTTAAGGAATAGCCCAGTGCGTAGGAAGTGTGCCTGACGCGTGTGTGTGGTCAAGGGAGAGCGAGAGAGAGAGCGTGTGTGACTGTGATAGGGAACGGGAACGTGACGTCATCAACAGAAAGTCGGCTATTTTTGCAGGATACCGTCACCTCTACACCGTCACCACCCATCTAGCTAGGTAGCCTCAACCCGTTCAGCTCGATGTAACTCTGTTAAACTTCAGTTTCAACATGGTCGTAGGTTGCATGCGTACAAGTGTGTGGTCGATCGAGAGAGTGAGAGCGTGTTTGACGGTGACACTGGCGACTGGAGCAGAGAGTATGAAGTTAGCAGTTTAGCTGTGACAGTAACTGTTAGTAGTACAGTGTATGTACAGTTTGAGCTGTTCTGTCGGTGAAGAAATGCTGCAACTCCTCAAGATTGAAGCTGAGTTCCCATTTCTTGCTTGGCATCTGTTGATAAAGTGGAGGGAGTTAACCTCGAAGTTAGCTGACTTCGGCCTTGGAGTAGTGGTCCCTTGTGCTTCCCGACCACTGTCTGGACGATGAAGCAGGAAAGGTTAACACCGTTCTGGAATCA
This sequence comes from Thunnus albacares, assembly GCF_914725855.1. Classification (NCBI taxonomy): domain Eukaryota; kingdom Metazoa; phylum Chordata; class Actinopteri; order Scombriformes; family Scombridae; genus Thunnus; species Thunnus albacares. The sequence goes on along the minus strand of NC_058106.1, from coordinate 8,800,807 downwards.
TGGAGGAGGAACCTCTGGTTGCTATGCACACAGTGTTTTATTATATTTCTTTTTATTTCATTTCATTACTATTTTCTCTCCAGTTATAAGCGGAGATATGTCATGTGTTTTGTATGTAGTGTCATGTGAGTTAAAGAGAGTTGCGTTTTGAGAGGATCTGCTGGTTGCTATACAGTCTATGGTTGCTATGCACATAGGCCTAATTAATTATTTTATTTTATTTTTTTAATGTATTTATTTTTTCTCCCGTGTCTTATCCTTGGCATGATATGTTTGCCCATTCCATGCATGTTTGTGTACTTATATTAATAATTAAAATGAATAATAAATTAAATTTCCGAGTAGCGTCATCAGTGAGATTCGCGCGCACGCGGAGGACAGAAAACAGAAAGACTGAGAGTTTATGAAAAGATCAACATGTGAAGTTGGTTTTGTGCCCTTAAACTGCACCAGTTGCAGAAGTAATGGATGGAAAATGTTTATCATTCCAACAAAGGAGCCAACAAGTGTCCTCAGAGACTCAAACAATAGAGAGTACTTTTATCCTGACAAAACACATGAGACTAAATATATATATATATATATATATATATATATATATATATATATATATGTGTGTGTGTGTGTGTGTGTGTGTGTGTGTACATATATACATACATATATATATATATATATATATATATATATATATATATATATATATGTGTGTGTGTGTGTGTGTGTGTGTGTGTGTTTATATATACATACATATATATATACATATATATATATATATATATATATATATGTGTGTGTGTGTGTGTGTGTGTGTGTGTGTACATATATACATACATATATATATATATATATATATATATATATATATATATATACACACACATATGTGTGTGTATATTAATATTATTCATAATATTAATATTCATTTCGCCAGTGCTTTTGGTTTTGTTTGTACTTCATCAGAATGCGTAACTGTTACATCTATAAATAAATTATGTAAGTACTATGTAAAGATATTAATATCATAACAATAGGATTGTGAAGCTTGTCAAATATACAATTTTAAAAAACAACAACTCAAGTCTCTATTTTTTGAATTAAAAAATCATCATAGAAGCATAAACTTTTGAATTTAATTCTATTCATCATTATATACTTACAAAATAATTAAAAAAGAATCATTACGAAAGGAACGCTCAACTTCAGTGTTGTAGTAACATCAGCGTTATTTTGCATCAAGCTTAAAGTCCCCTTCCACTCAAAAATGTGTTTTTCTTCTTGTTCATTCACTTGGATGTTTGCGCGTCATTATGCAGAGTTTGAAAAAAAGGTTTCTTTTTGCTCACAGAAAATCTAAGTTTAAGGGGCAGGCCTACGAGCATGATTTATGACATCACAACTAGTTTGGAGTCAATCATGGTCCAGTATGCAACTGACACAAACTTGAAGCCTCCAGTGCACAAACACTGAGTGTAGGAGCCATGAATGGATTAATTTTCAAGTTTGAATGAATTGCAAAGTAGTAATTTTTTTGTTTTATATTTTGGGTTATTTTTGTTTGTTTATCATTGCATGATCACAGTGATTGATGATCAGGTCACATGGATATGGACGGTGGTATCCTATAGTTAATATAAGCACCTGTTCACCTGCATGCCAGCTGGTAAGAAAGAGACAGAGGGTGAGTGGGTCGTCGTATTTTTTGTTGACCACTGTTTTACACCTGATCTCTGTGATTATTTTGAGTAGCCTGTATTTTGTGCATGTTATAATAAGTTGATCCTTTTCATTAATAAAAGTAATAAACTTATTTTTTTGATCTCTCCGAATCTTTTTGGTGGCGTGTCAGACAAACGGCAAACAAGGCCCAACCTCAGCCTCTCAGCGACTTTTACATTGTTGCCAGTAGTCGCTACACTGAGAATGGAGTAGGAGACATCTTGTGTCCAGCAGTTAAACTTTTTAAATAAACAATATTTGTGTTTTCATAAATCCTGGAATATTTAAAGAGGGAGGAGGTGTAGCTGTTGTTTTAAGGATTTTGATGACTTTCTTTGTGGAAAAACCATAGTAGACATAAATTATTATTCAAAGTTAGTATTTTTACAACGTCTTAAAACATGTCCAGAGAAGACCTTTAAGCTGGCAACTAATTATAATCACAATATAATAAGAGGAGAGCTCCCGATCTTCTTGCAAAGTTATATGTACATGCTGGATGATTCTTTTCTACACATGTGAAAAAGTTGTCGTTGTTTTTTTTAAAGTAAAATGATTGATGCTTCAAAGCTTACACAAAGTAACATGCTTTATAGTAGTGTGTAATATTCACTGAAAGAACTGTAAAAAAGAACATACAGTATTTAGAATGCTGAATAAATACACAGTGACTTGAGAATGTCTCAACATTAGAGAAATTTAAATGTCCATGTCAGTAAAGTGAGTCAACATATGGCAATTCGCTGGTTGGATTACTTCCTTATTCCATATGTTAAGTCCATATTGTTTGTGAACAATAGAGTGCTGTTAGAGTGGATGGTTTGTTGGGGATGATAAGTGGCAAGACGGGACTATACTGTTCAGGGCCTCTATGTGTGTGTGTGTGTGTGTGTGTGTGTTGTTCCTGACATACTGTATGTATATGTAAATGGATGAGCTGGAAGCTGCTGTGAGCACCTTGAATTTTTCTTGTCAGTGTTTCATTTCTGTTTATAGATGAAGGGACTGTATAGGATCAAAGGAAGCCTTGAAAAAAGCTCCAGAAAGAAGGAAACCTGTGAAGGGGGAAATTGCTTTTCCAGGTTCTGGTTTTTGTCCCCTGTCAGATGTTGAGATGTGGACATTCTGGTGAAGATTGGTTGGTGTTGCTCACAGGCAACATCTTTTCTGTTAAATAACTTCATGTGTTTAACATTCAGTGTTTGCAAAGTGACATCTAGTAGCTGCTCAGCACATCCATAGTCTACATTACTTACAATACACTGTATAGTATAATGTTGTGATCTAATCTTGCACAGTATATGTTGAGGGATAAGAGGGATGAGTTTCTAATTTCCTTCCCTGGTCTCGCAGGGGGATTGTGACCTGTGACCTCCTGTCATCTCCAGACCAAGATATGACAAGACAAAATGAAACATTCATGATCTCAGTAATTGTGCCAAAGCAGATACAAAGAATAATAGAACAACGCAGACAGTGAGAGTGAAATACAACTACAGTACAAACATCAGTTGAAGGTAGGTGACACAGTGCAGTGTATTAGGACATATTAGAGCAACATAATTATAGATGCTTTGATGCCATCTAGTGGTATGATGTCCACATGGAGTACAACACTTCTTAAAGATCCCCCAGATATGTTTTAAGACATAAAAATACTCTGTTTCAATTAGTAATTTGTGTCTGATGTTGTTTTTCCACAAAAAAGTTCTGTTAGTGAGTAAATAAATCTTATCTACTCCTTCTCCCTCACTGACAAATCCAGAATCTAAGAATATGCAAATATTTTTCATTTTAACAGTTTAACTGCTGGATACAAGATGTTTCCTACTTCACTGTTGAGTCCATCCTCAGTGTCTGTGCACTGGAGGCTTCACATCACACTTGTGTGAGCTGCATACTGAACCAAGATTGGCTCCCAAAGTTGTGATGTCATAGATCATGCTCGTAGGTACACACCTTTAACTCAGATTTAAGCAGACTCTCCCTCTTCCACAGATGAATGTGAAAACAGCCTTCTGGTGTCAAACTCTGCACATGCATCATTCTGCACAGTGAAGTTCAAACATCCATGTGAAGTAACAATAAGCAAAACACATTTTTGAGTGGAAGAGGACTTTAAAAAAGATGTGAAAATCTAAAATAAAACACTTCTTAAAAGAGGCTTGAATACATTTATGTAAAAATAGACTTAATGTTTAATATTTTCAATTAAAGTCAAGTCAGTTTGGTTCAGTTAATGTTTATGGCTGAGTAGGTTAGTATAGTGCTCAATATAAAGGTTTTACATTCATGATGCATCATTACTGACTGATGAACTTATCTGGAGTCTCAGACTCATCCCACCATGTGTGTTCTTGTCAGGTTATCCTGCACTGTATGACAAGTTAAAGTATAACAACAACACACATAACATAGTTGAAGTTTCCAACTTCACAGGTTATGGTAATACAAACATTTGACAAATGGACATCTGTAACATGGTACAACTTGTGTGATATATGTATTGTGTGGCTTATTGTAAGGTGCTTTTTGCATGTTTAGTTCTTTCCTTTAAATTACCCCAATTTTTACTGGACTGAATTGAACTGAGTTGAATTGGCACTAATCCTGACTACCATTACTTTCAGTGACCTCTAGAGGGCACTACAGAACATTATAAAAATCAAACGTGGCTATATTGACATTGATATATTTACATTTAAGGCACTTAGCATATCCAGAGATGGAACTGTAAAAATGAAAATGCCATGCAAATCCTTTTCCTACATTATGTGATCATTGGTTAAGTAATATGATGACAGCAGTTTTGCTATTTTGGTGCTTTTAGTATATCAGAAAAGAGGAAATAGCATATAATTCTCACTATAGTGTGGCCCATTTTATGACAATTGGTCAGATATTTATTTAATCTCATTGTGCATTTTGCTGTTGCACATTGGTCTGGTTGCTAAATTACTGCTGGTTTACAGATCTTTAATATGAGGGGCTTTAATTTGCAGTAGAGTACAGAGTTAGATGCAACATTCTGCCTGTCTGCTATGTGTTGGAGGAGGGTCGTCCATATGCATGGCAGAGCCTGTAGAAAATGTCTTTGCTTCATGGCAGAGAATGTTGGCAGGCATGCAGCCGAGGTGAGAGATACCACAGGAAGATGAAAACAGATGGGACGAACATGCAAAGGCTGCCTCTCACTGGGGTAAAGGGCGAAAAAAATCTGATACAACACCACAGTTCATCAAAGGTGCATGAACTAAATATAACGTAAAGTAAGCAATAATTCCCCCACTTCTGCACAACTATGAGCCACATTATGTTAATAAAAAGATCTTTATAGCTCTATCGTCACTTTTGTTATAACAGCAGATGAAGCCCCCCACCTTCACCCACCCACTCACATCACACCCCCACCAGGCTATATGGTGTGAACACCTGTTTCATTGTGGAGCTAAAAAGGACCGGCTCTTCAGATGTCACTTTGAGAGACTGTTAGTGTCTCTGTTACTTTAGAATAGTTTCCATCATTAGATAAAGTGCCAGCAGGAAGGTTTGTGTGGTTGTTGTGGTCTTCAGGTCCTTGCCTGGCTCTTAATGTTTGTGCTAATGTTTTTGCATGTGGACACACAAATATATGAAAATGATTAATGGACTGTACTTGTATAGCGCCTGTCTAGTCTTCCGACCACTCAAAGTGCTTTTACACTACGAATCACATTCACCCATTCACACACATTCTTACGCTGAATGGGTACAGGGGCTACCATGAAAGGTCCCAACCTGCCCATCAGAGGAAATCTAATCATTCACAGACATTCACACACTGATGGCACAGCCATCATGAGCAATTTGGGGTTAAGTATCTTGCCCGAGGACACATTGACATGTAGACTGGAGGAGCCGGGAATCGAACCACCAATCTTCCGATTAGTGGACGACCCATTTTACCTCCTGAGCAAATAACAGAAGAACAATCAGTGATTTTGTACTGACTTTATTACAGACATCTTAAACAACTTTTGGACTTTATCTTATGTTCTATTGTCTAAACATATTGAACGAATATGGAACAAGAACTGAAGGGTTATGATAGCTTTTGAACTCAAAGGGAAAAAATGTGAATTTGTTGCATTTGGCGCTGAGCTCATTTGGTTTACTAAATAATATCTTTGGCTGTCAAGGGTTCAGCAGTGTTGTTAGCAGCTGTAGAGCCTGTTGATCCTCTTGATGTCCCATTGGGACATGCCCTTCCTCTGGCCGATCTGGACATTGGCGTTGGGGATGGGAGTGATGGAGTCCCTGCCGTACTGGATGGAGAAGGCTGTTCTTCCATAGTGCATGATGGAGGAGTAGTCGTAAGGAGTGTTCAGGTTGTTGGTGTTCTGCTTGTAGAAGTTGTAGGCCATCCGCGGGTCGATGTTCTCCCAATTGATCCTGACGTAGCTGTCACGGTCGCTCCTGGTCTGCTCGTGCTGGAAGCCCAGAGCGTGGTTGATCTCGTGCTGGATGATGCCGTGGTAGAGGCAGCCCTGCCTGTTGAGAGAGAGGACCTGCCTGCCTCCTGTTCTTCCCAGAGCTGAGAAACATCCGGCTTTGTTCTCAATGCTGATGTAGTCATACTGGTTCTGACGAGGGACGAAGCGGAGGCAGGTTCTGCTGTGGAAGGCCTTCATGGCGTTCTGGATCTTCTGCCTTTCCCAGCTGGTGAACTGACTGCTTACAGTGAAGGGGATTATCACCTTGCCGTTGGAGCTTTTCCTCCACAAGCAGCTCTGGGACCAGCACGTCATGGCGTTTCTGGTTCTGGGAGCCAGCAGGTCTCCTTCCAGCAGGATCTCGTCTGTGGCGTTGTTGGACATCAGAATTCTGGTGCTGATGTCGACAGTGTCGTCATCCTCTTCTTCACTTCCTTCCTCTTGGAGAGGATGTGCCTGAGAGAGGCCGAGCAGCAGCAGCAGCAGCAGGCTGACAGAGGGAGTCATCTTCAGCGTGGGTCTGGTGTCAGTGGAACTTCTGTGGCGAGCTGCTCTGGAGAGACTCCTTGAAGCTTGATGTCTGACTCGGTTCAGTCCAGGGTCTTTATACTCTCCTCTACAGGTGTGTCTGCAGGAGGATTATGGGTTGGGGTCCACACTGTTAGGCCTAAATAAACCTCTGAAGTCTGACTCCACAGACAAACCTACTTTTTAAACATGGTTTGTTATCTTTGGCCATTGTGGATGAACATGGCTGAGACATGTTTTGCTAAACATTTTATATCTTCATCAATTTAAGCTAAATAATGTATATTTTTTACTAATCTGAGCTATTCAATTGTATGTATAATTAAATACCCTATTTATTACCTTTATTCAGTTATACCATCAAACATAATAAATAAAAGGCCTGTTAAAGGTTCTATATGTAGAATTGTGAAGCAATTTACATGTATTAATTGTTTTTTATTGCCAATGAGTGAACGAGTAGTAATGTAAAATAAAAAATGACACCTTCCCTGACTTTCTTGGTTGTTTGTAATACCCTGTGGACTGATTTCTATGTGAAGGATCAGGGCTGGATTTTCCACAAAAATCCAACGGAAGTGACGTTTTTGCATGCTCCCAAGTGCCTTACTTCTCTCCCACTAATGTCAACAAATGACCGGAATAACCACACAACAAAACAACAAAAACGGTGCTATCCGACTAGACACACCCTGAAGATATTAGCTCTTCAGCTAATGAAACAGCTAGCTGCCTCCATCAACTAATACACATTTCACAACAAAACACCCCTGCAATGAAAAGTCGCCCCTCCCAAGCACACACAGCTAAAACAACATTATTTCTTCAACAAAGGAGCAGAAAACAAGCTCCAGAGAGATAGCAGAACATAGCTTGCTGTCTGGATACAGCATGTTTTTCCCTGTCCACAGCTCACTGAGCCTACTAGTGTTTAGTAAACATGGTTGGTAAAAAAAGTTGGCGGTTTGCAGGTCGGGTCCTTGATTGTGCCTTTAATTCATATCTACCACTAATCAGTTTAGAGCTGAAATGATTAATCTATTACTCAATTGACAGAAAAGTAATTGGAAACTTTTAAACTAAGTGATTAATCATTTCATTTGTCAAGCAAAAATGGCAAACATTGTCTCATTTCCGCTTCTTGGTTATGAAGGATAATTGCTGCTTTTCTTGTCCTTATTTAATAATAAACTCAGTATCTTTTGGTTTTGTAATATTGGTCAGACAAAACAAGCAATTTGATGACACTGTGATGGGCATTTTTAACTACTTTCTGACAATCTATAGACCAAATGATTAATTGAGAGAATGATTGACAGATGAAGCGATTATAAAAATACTAATTAGTTGCAGCCTTAAATCAGTTTTTTGATATGTTTTATTTCCCTGTTCCTGCATTGATCTGAGGTTTGGACAAATTACTAGGTTCAGTTTAAAACTCGTGGGAGTTGTTTTGTAGCCACTGCTTTGACATTCATCAGCTGTTTGTAATTCTCAGAGAGCTGGTTATTTACATTCTATCATAAATAGACAGTAAAATTCTTTTAGGTCTACCTGATGGAAAATGAGGTCGTAAAAGTCATTGTAATGGTGCTCTTAATTATGGAAATGTCCAGTGAGGTCAAGAGAAGAATGACCCCAAGTCACTATATTACCCACATGACTTATGTGTCTTTTATGTGTTTTATTTTTTTATTTAACTGTGGGGTTTCTTTTAAAAATTATCTTATTTACATTTTATTCTGTATATCTTTATTGACTGGATTTTTAAATTGTGGTGCTGATTCGTTTTTTAGTTGTTGTTTTTTCCCTATGTAAATCATTTTGTAACACTGATTTACCTACTATTATGGTTGGGATAATTTTTTATACAAACTGTAAAATATGTTTGAAGTACCTCTCTCGGTGTATCTTTTTATTTGGTGTTTTTCTTATTTCTTTGAACAATTTGCCACTGACAAAAAAAAAGTTCAGATATTTTCATCGTATCTACAAAAAGTTTTTTGTGTGAAATATTCAGTATATATCACATATTGAGAAATCAGACAAGACATACAGTAAATACAGTATTATATACTGTATATTTTATTGCATAAACAAAAATGAAACCAAGATCTACAAAGTGTATCAAAGGTTTTGTCATTCAAAATAAGCTCTGACATAATCATGTATTTGTTTGGTGTTGGATAAATACATAAATGCATGCATTCTTCTCTCTGTGGACCTTGTGATTAAGAGGCATCCTAAAATAATGTCTTCAGTTGGCTTGCACTGCATCAGCAGGCACTGTGGTTGATCTTAAATCACCCCGGGTACTCTGAGTGACTCCATGAGAAATGGATGATCTTCCTGCTGAGTCCACAGTTTGGCTGATAGATTGTGCTTCTTCAGATGCTATTGAATTGGTCCTGATGGAGCATCTGAATGGTCCGAAGAATATTGTGAGCCAAAAGCTGTGTGGTAAGTGACCTTGGCACTCAGTGCTCTCTTATTTCACGGTTATGATGGAAGATTTTCACCATGTTTTACTGCTGTCTCTGTGGCGCTCTGTCCCACCACTCTGCTGTCATTTTCATTTCTTCTGCATGACAAATTTCAGCACAGATGAACTTCATAATTCTGATCCCGGATCCTCACCCAAAAAACACTTTTTAAAATTGAAAGTAGGTGTTAGAACTCAAAGTGATAATTTGCATCTTTTACTACATTTTTGAAGGTAAAACATTTGTAAATTCATTTGAAAACAATGTAGTATTAATAGCTGATGGAGCCCTCTGGAGGTGCTGCTGGTCTAATTCAACAATGACATCCATACTACATTTCCTGAAGGCATTAACTTTAAATAGCACAATGGAGAGTTATATTACATCCGCCTGGCTGGCAGTTGCATAGCTTGCACTGTACAAGTAATACCAGCCCTGTGATGGACTTTAAACACTGCAAGAGTTAAGATGTTTTACATACATTGACGGGACAAAAGCATCATAACAGATGTTACCTGTTAACGGTCTTCAGTTCAGTTCAGAGTTTCAATTCTCGTTACAGCTATATTATATAAACATTCGCTTTAACGAGACACACACCATCTTCTCATCATTAAATCACTCTAAGGAATAGAATTGTAACACCTAAAGTGTCAAAATATAACAGCTTAACGTTTGAAGTACACATTAAAAATCATAAAATAAATATGGTTGTAGTGGTCCCCGGATATTTGTCCACACTGATACGATTGCACTTCATAGTGAATGTTTTCATGTAGAACATCTACAGCGGTACAATACAGTGGGTTGCTGATGTGTGTAATAGAGTTCTTCTGTGGCAAGTGTTGAATTTTTAACCATCCTGAAGCCAGCTGAGTACACTTCAGTCAAGCATGAAGCTAGATTACCCAAGCCAAAGCTGCTATTACAATAATATAACATAACATCAGCTGCCCATTCCCTTTTGGAAAGTGCCCTATTAGCAACCTTTTACTTAACCGAGTTTATACCCTATAAGACACTTCCATGTGTTACTGTATGTTTTCCCTAGAGATGTGACTTTAGAGGCCCAGATGTTCCTCTGGTTGGCCCAAGTGATCCTGTGGTTAGTGTTGTGTCACACTGTGGTGACCCTGGAGAAAAAAATGAACCAAAAACTGTAACTTTTTCCTTTTTTTCCTGCCCTTGGAGGGTCTGTGCATGTTACTGAAGAATAATCTTCATGTCCTTCTTATAGGTTAAATTGTGCTGCATAAAGCTAAAGCAGCAGGACCATCAGTTCTGGTAAAAATGCATGGTAGTGTACTTATTTTAATTTTTCACTTTTTTCATTGTGATCTTTTTCATCAGATTTGATATGAAATGAAAAGTCAGTGATTGGAATTCTAGACAGACATGAAACAAACTAGCATAATGTAAAAAAGATAAAAGGACAGATTTTAAAAGGTGAAAATAGAGATTTATTTAAAAATACTAAACCCTTAACAATAAAAACTGTCCAGTTTCAGGTTTTTGCAGATGTTTAGGAGAAGGATTTGTAAAAAAAAAAAAAAAAAAAAAAAAAAAAAAAGACTGTACATCCTGACAACTTGTTAAAAATATGGCTGCATTTGGTAAAACATGGACTGACAATGAAGCAGAAATAAAGCCATTATAAGCATTAATAGTGTTAATAAATGGGAAATATAATATTAACACATGTATTGATAGAGCAGTAGTGCAGGAGGTAATAGAGGGATAACTGCAGACTAAATAATGAAGGTTTTCTCCCATTTTCTGTGTATTATTTTTATTGACACATTATTCATAGCAACATAGAAACCACACAGAAATGAATACCAAAATCCAACTTAAATATATACATGCGTGCTTACACACACACACACACACACACACACACACACACACACACATACAAGGAATACGAGTGAGGTAAGTAAGAAAAGTTCATCCTAGCCACATGTCAATGACACAAAAGCACATAACAGCACATAGTGCTGGTTTTCCCACATTAACCTGTGTGTTTGCAGGGATCTGTCTCATGTCCAGTTAGTAAGGAAAGCTTCTTCTTTCTCATGCATCCTCTATTCATCCCATCTTCATCTCCCTATTTCTTTCCCCTTGGTCTGATCTTAAGATCTCGGTCATGTTAAAAACATTTTTCCTCACAGTTCTTAAACCTTCTATGCAACCGAAATGTTGGCAAAGCACCCCAATATGACCAAACAGCAATTCCAGTCACCTCTGACTTAATACATTTAACTATCTGACCGGGAGACTGAGCATCTTCATCCACACCTCCCAGCTCCACATGAATTTTGTTCCATATATTCACACTGGCTTAATATAACCACAATTTTCTAGTACTGCACCTCAGCACTGACAGGTCCACTTACAGAAGCTGTGGGGTACGATGTCTAACTGCACCTCACCAGAAGGTGATGAAGACTCAGAGATGACAGTGGTGGCCTTCTCTAATTGGGAGATCTCCTGGTGAATTATATGAAAACAACAGTACACTGCTGAACAATAAGAGGTTGGATATTTTTGAGGAAACAAGAAGTGTCATAACACAAAATAGTATGAATTTAGTGGCCTGAGACACAAGGATCTCAATATGAAAGCTAGATCCAAATTCATTAAGATCCTTGCTTTGGTCCATGTGTGATGGATTATAAATGTGAAATCTGCTGTGAAGCCTAATTAAAAATACACACATGTAAATATTAGAACACAACATTGTTAATGGCCAGGAATTATGTGCTTTGTCATTGTATGTGTCAGTGTGTGCTTATGGGGATCCTTCAGTGACTCCACTGATGAAATGTTGCATTTTTTGTGGCAATGATTGAGCTGAAAGTCTGTAAAGGTAAACTAATGGTGATGTTGTGGGGGGGAGGGACGCAGAGAGATATCACCTCTCTCGTCGTGCTTCGGTCTATTGATGGGAGGAGCATCATAACATTACACCGCCTGTAGGACGCAGAGCTGCGGCTCGGAACCGGGCTGAGAAACGTAAACCAGTCGGTACCGGTCCAGGGTGGAGATGTAACATCCCGGATGTGGGGAAGCGGCGTCTTGTAGTTCTACGTCGGGTATCAGAAGCCGTCATACATATACATGCGTAGCCTACGTATTTAAATGTGATGTAGCGGATACGCGCTGGCTGGACAGGCGGTGGAGAGAGGTCGCTGACGGACTGTGCGTAATGCTGAGTGGACAGCAGTATTTCTAGCTGTATATTCCTGCCTAGACGGGCTATCGACACAGATTGGCACTTCTCCTGCAGTGCAGCTCGTCATCATAACCAGATGCTCTCCGCCGGACCGGACCCGTTCAGTTTCATGCCGTCCAACCCGACCGGAGCCTGAGCCGAAGGATGCAGGTTAAAAGCCAGATCTGCACCGAGCGGAGCAGCACCGACGACCCGGAGCAGGATGACAACCAGAAGAAGACCTCGTGTTTTTCCAACATCAAGATTTTTCTGGTGTCGGAATGTGCGCTCATGTTGGCACAGGGCACCGTGGGCGCTTATCTGGTGAGTTTCAACAAAACACAATGTTGCTCTGAATGATCGTATCTCAGTGTATCTCAGGTAACATGGGGTTAACGCAGCGTCCTTCAAACCAACACCAACACCGGCACAGGCAGGCAGTGAGTAACGATGCGCCGCTGCAGCTGATGCGGTTAATAATCGTATCATTCTGATCACATTAGAAAGATCACATCCTCCAGTGACCATGGGACGCGGTGCTTTCACTGATTGATGAGTAGCTGCGTATTATCCATCAGGCCTATGCACCATCTGCATGACACAAAACGCGTCACAGCAGCCGTAGGCTCCACGTTGTTTGGAGAATGTTATATGCGTATATGGATGGTCTGTTGGAGAGCAGGAGCAGGTTACGAAACACTGGCCAGGAGGTCGATATAACCTGCCGGCTTCGCTATATTCTGCACCTATGTGCCTCAATAATGAAGGAGGCCTCTGACACTGGAGGATATAGGCCTACAACATGAAATAGAAAGATGACGCGATCTCCAGCACAACAGAAATAAATTGGATTTTCACAAAAGATCCCTTTATGCCTTTTTCCCTATACAGACTTGTATACAGCCTGCATTGCCAGTGCAGTTTATATCTTGTGTCAGATTTATTTCACCCTAAAAGAGAATGAGCTCTATCCTGTTGATCAAAGATGAAACTGATTTTATGTATGGAAAATTCAACTTTCATTTCATGCATGCAGAGGCAAGATTGATGCATCTCTCTTTAACAGTAAACCTCTCCGAAGAGTAATGGGAGTAATGACTGCTGTTTATGGTGCGGCCAGTGCCTCAACCACAGCAGCTGCTAATGTATTTCTGTGGTGATACCTACATTAGTCAGAGTTAGCATAACCAAGTCTGTATTAATATGAAGGATGCTGTTGTAATCAGGAGTATTAAATGCCCCATCAAAGCCAATTCTCCTGATAGGTGTCAGCACAGTCTTGATACTATAAATAAATGTAGATTCATAGCAGGATGGGGCTGTGTGTTATTAATGATGAAAGACAGAACACCACTGGATATACTACTATTTGTAAAGTGAAGCTAATTAGAAATGTTTTCTTTCTAGTTTAATCAGAACAACACGGATAAGGAAGGCATGTTGTGAGAGGCAAGGTCAAAGGTCAGAGGCTTGACTCTCTTTTGATCCCTGCCTCGTATAGGTTCAGCTGTTGCTTGTTCATTAGGATGAGAACAACAGCCAAAAGCCTGAATTGTATAGATATACAACTGTGCTGATCTTCAGGATACAGTCATACTGTACACCATCACAGCTCTTTGTTTAGGAAAAAGACACTTGTCATGCAAAAACTGAACATGTTCTTCCATTTTGTTTGCTGTGCTATTGTTTGATAAAGATCACTGCTTGGCAGAAACACCACAGAGTCGGTTTAAATTTTTTGCATGAACCACAGAAGTGCCATAATATTTTGCTTTAAGACTGCAGTGGAACTTCCTCCTTGAAAACAGCACCCAAAACCAAAAGTGCACCTTTAGCAAAACCCTCCACAGACAAAAGCATTGTGGAAGCACTGTCTACCCTCTCTTGTGTTGAATATTTTCTGTCATCATCCTTTTTTTCTCTGTCTCTTTCGAGGTCAGCTGCTTTCTCGGTTTCTCTGATTTTCTCTTTCTTTGTTTCTCATCAACATGGTATGCATTTATTTTCAATGGCACAAGTTAAATTTAACTATAAACTAAACAATTGGAACAGGACAAAGCTATAATAGCTGAAGGTCATCACTATAAGAACAGCAGGACCTGACATTTCTGTTGTCTGTAAACATTGGAGTGGACCAAAATGTCTAAATCTGATATATAAAAGGAAAAGCATCTGTTCCTCATAACCGCCCAGTGTCAACCCATATATAATTTAATGTTCAGTAAATATAAACTAAATGTCACAAATTGTCAGGCTGTATTATCAGTCAGTTCCACCATGTGTGTAGTGACAGATCTAGGTTAGTGTTCCACACTTGAAACAATAAACCTGTGAAAGCCATCTTCCAATTTTAGAAGTGGATTACAGATTGTTGATCCTTTTATAGAAAGTATTTGGCTGCCAGTTGTCTATCTGTTGGGACTGCTGTCCAGACACCTCTGGTGGTGTTTCAGCAAGGACAGGCCGAGCACAGCATGATTAGGCTGCAGCAATGGTGAATATGATGATACATTGATGATACTTGATACATATCTTTCTGACATTTTTCACATACTGCACAGTGCATACTGTATATGGCAGAGAACACTATACTAGACCACAGTCCATCATTTCAGTCCAGCTATGTTCACAGCTGTCTCCTTGAGGATAAACATAATCCATGTCTTTTTGATAAACATGGAACTTGCAGTACTGGTTTATCCAGAAGCAGTCCTCTTCTACCACAACACCTTTTGGAGGAGCAGTACTGTGTACCATTTGCTTAGGGTGAGTGGTTAATGAAACTTAAAAATAAGTCCTGACCAACACTTAATCAGTCATGTAGAAGATCCACCACACATTTGGTACAAGAAGCCCGTTCATCACTTACAGAGAGCTGAAAAACACAGCTGGTACGATGTGTTTGTGTCCACTGCGTAATTAGAACAGCTGCATGAGGTTTCTTGCCTCAAGCCACACACGTGCACATATCTCAGTCTCTCAGGTTGGCATCAGGCTAGCCTCAGGGATGTTTTGAGAGGAGGAGGAGTTTGGGAATGAAGATGTTGGAAGCAGCCCACCCTGCAGATCAGCTCAGCTACTGTGTGTCACCAACAGGTTGTTGTTGCTGGTTTGAGCTCTGAGGTAGTGGCAGTTCACGGTGTTTCATTACTGGATAACAACTGAAGCCCAATGCCTGACCTTATTATTTTATACATTTAAATGAAATGGAAAATACATAAAATGTATTATTTCTGTCAGGTTGAAACAGGTGAGAATAATTACAGCAATTAATAGTATTGAAGCTACATAGAATCAAGTGTGTAAACCTGTTTTAAAAGGTTAGTAGGTTGGCCTGATGTCACTGGCAGTTGTAAATGGCTGCTAGTTGTAAAAGCACTTTATAACACTTGCTCTCTCTCTCTCTCTCTCTCTCTCTCTCTCTCTCTCTCTCTCTCTCTCTCTCTCTCTCTCCACCAGGTAAGTGTTCTGACCACTCTGGAGAGACGCTTCAACCTCCAAAGTGCCGATGTGGGCGTCATTGCCAGCAGCTTTGAAATCGGCAACCTGGCCCTCATCCTGTTCGTCAGCTACTTTGGCGCCAAGGCCCACCGGCCCCGCCTGATTGGCTGCGGTGGGATCGTCATGGCATTGGGGGCTTTGCTGTCAGCCCTGCCTGAGTTCCTGACTCATCAGTACGAGTATGAGGCCGGGGACTCGTGGCATGCTGAGGATGGCAGGGATGTCTGCTCCAACATCACCAGGTCAGAAAACCGAGACTCTGGGTTTAAATGTGGCAACCGAGCCAACACCAACATGATGTACCTTCTGCTGATCGGAGCCCAGGTTCTGCTGGGCATCGGAGCCACACCTGTCCAGCCTCTGGGAGTGTCCTACATTGACGACCATGTCCATAGGAAGGACTCCTCACTGTATATAGGTGAGTAGCACTGAGCTACTGCACAGCTGATACAGCAAAGCAGATTGTCTGTATGTTTGACAGGAAACTAAATTTTAACACTGAATCCTTAAGCTGAAACGCCACCATAACTGATTTAATCAACAGCTTTTTGCATTTTAGCTCCCATCACTGCTGATGTCAGCTCAGTCATGATATAGTCTACAGTATGGCAATACATGTGTTGTAGATGGGTGGTTGCTGAGTTATTCACCTTTTCAGCAATATATAGATCTAATTGTATACTTAGCTGAAGGAAATCATCAGAAACAGCACCTTACAACATCATAAAGGGTGGCACAATTGCTTACTGATGTGCTTAATGGTTAAGCACATAGTTTAATAGTTTAACATTATAAGAAAAACTCCTATTTGCTTTCTTGCTGACAGTTAGATGAGAAGATCAATACCACTCTCATGTCTGTAAATTAAATATGAAGCCAGATCCAGCAGGAAATTAGCAATTAGCTAGCTATTACCCCCTGCTTCCAGTCTTTGTGCTAAGCTAAGCTAATTGCCTGTCAGTTCTAACTTCATATCTGGCGTACAGACATGAGAGTGGTATCTAACTTCTCATCTAACTAGCGCCAAGAATGTGAAAAAGCATATTTCCTGAAATGTCAAACTATTTCTTTCTTCATGTGTGTTGAACAGTGATGCAAATGCTTATCTTAAAAATGAACTGCATCAGTGACTATAAATTATTCTGATCAGTGAAGGGATTTGTAATTTCCGCCTCTATTATTGTTAAGTAGTATCAGTAGTAACAGTTTGAGTAATGAGACCGCTAACCTCGACAGTGGTAGTGGTTTACTCTACATTGGTCTATCATATTGTGATCTTTTTGGGGTCTTTGACAGGACACATGACTGCTGATGTACATATCTTGTCAGGAATGATCTCTTTAGCCTTCTAATATACTGTCATTTAAATCAAATTTTGCATCTTCTGGAAGGCTGTTGAATATGGTGCTGGGTGCAAAGCCAACAGACTCAATGACACCAGATGTCCGTCGTTCCACACCAGCAGATGGAGTGTACGGGTGGGGGTGAAAGAATTTATGCAGTAGATAATATTGACTACAACATCCCAAAAAAAACACAGGCTCTGGTTAAACTGAAATTTACAGCTAATATTCGAGGAAGAGTGTGATTTAGAACTAGTCCTAGAGACAAAACAGCAAACACTAAAGAAGATCCCTGATCCCTGTTTGCTCCCTGAACTAAACAACAACAGCACTGTTTGATTTCTTCAGGCTCTGCATTTAAGGTTCCAGTTAGCAGGAAGTAATACTAAATCTAATGGAATAAGTATCACATCTCCACACAGTATCAATCAAAATAAATGGGATGATTATGTTGCCATAATTGAATGATTGTGATGTTAATCATTCACATGTGCACTAAATGATCAACTCCCCTTAATGATCACAGAGGCTCATTTTAGAATTATAAGATCACAAAGTTATATTAAACTAAAGCTCATTGATGTTACAGTAATCTGTTAGTCCATAATTAATATATCTATATTCTCTAAGCTAAGTGCTGATGTTTTGTGGTGGTACTACATTGAATGTCCCAGAGATCAATTGTCAGTCAGTGTCTCCAGTAATATGATGTCTTTGTCCATGGGTTTTCAGTTAACCTCTTACCAGGCAGCCAATTTTTGTGCACAAGAACAATAAGAGGGTTACTGTTCTTCAACCCTTTTGATTACAGTCATAACCCTGGTCTCATTTAAAAGGGTAATCTTTAAATTTTACAACCAAAAAGTCAGAATGAGTTAAGTGATGCTGAAACTAATGCCACCAAGGCTAAAGAGGTGGGACAATGTCACTTAACAGGTTAATGGAGCAAGAGTTTCTGTTGATGGCACTATTTTCTTTAACATTTTCAATCACGTTGTGTCCTGCTGCTCACCCACCAACTACCTAACTAGCTATTCTTTTTATTTCAAACAAACCAGAGATGTAAAACACTACTACTGTTGTCTCAAAGAGAGCAACCAGATACTAGTATCAGAACAAGTGGAAGCTTCTGTGAACTGCAGCAACCCATTTGGTCAATAGAGTTAGTATTACTATACTGGAATCTACTGACAGTGTTTTGGTGTGTACACATTATGTCTGGTGTCATTGTGGTGCTTATGAACACCTCACATTACAAATGATGCAGTAACACTTTTGCTGTTTTAATTTTTATATTACAAATACATTCAACTGTCCGACTACAAGCACACCAAATTTTATGTCTTGATTTCGTTCATCATTAGTAACAGCTCTGTATTGAATTTGGTTTTGTCCTGCCCAGATATTTAGCTTGTGGATGGAAATACACAACTAACATGTTTAATAAACGTTGTGTGTGAGCGGGAAGGCATGAATCCTTCAATACTTGGGCTATTGTTTGTTCTTCTTTGCTGAATAGTGTCATGCACTACTCTGTTTCTAAGTATTTCAGTGACTAATCCATGCCATATGGATATAGATAGATTGACCCAAATTTGGTTGTAGCCCCATTTCTGCAAATTTCCTCTCGGCTCAGTGCTGAGTTTATAGATATTGGGTGCTATGACAAAATAAGGAAGTGAGGATATAGAAGCAGTCTTGTGTCTCCAAATCATATTCATGATTCAGTATTTCCCTGGTTGATTCAAAAGCTTTGGTTGCGCTAGGTGCCCTTGAGCAAAGCATTTTATTCCCAACTTATTCCCAAATGCTCAGTGACCAGCAGCAGAAGTGTGTGGTTATGCTCACAACAGAAACCAAGAGGTCAACACAACACACATTACATCCCGTCTGCCAAAGTTGCCAAGGCAACAGTGCAGAGACCGACACTGAGGCTGTGTGCCATTCCTGTTCCTCTCACCGCTCAGCGACCTGCGAGCAGCAGAGCTCCATCTGGGGAGATGGAGACGCAGAGAGAGAGAGAGACACTCGTTATTACTAAAGAAAGAAAGTATAGTCTTTTGTGCTCATGATGTTAGTGTGAAGCACAGAAAATCTCACTTGATGATTTATGAAATTCATATTTTCATCTATAAACAGTAATTGATTAACCTTCCTATTTTTAAAGGTGCAGAATATATTGGTGGCAATATATTATTCTCTGACTAATGAGAAATTTTAGTTATTGTTGTTCTGATAATTAGATCCAATAATGTGGAGCCTTTTCCCACAATGACTGCGGTTCTTCTGTGACTGTGAATGGAGACAACAAGTATGTACGCAAGATTGCAATACATGCTGGATACTGTATATTCTACGTTTAATGTGGAACTCTCCAGCCTCATGGTGTCCTCTGGGATTAATGTAAATTGCATTGCTGCCTGTTAAAAAGATAAAATTTGATGATTTCAGCTGACAGTGGAAAAATAAATGTTCAGTCTAAAGGGTTAGCCTTTACTGTCCTCTTCATATTTTTGCAAATACAAGACTAATGCTATTGTAATGTTATCAGTAATTATTGGTTGTTGTTATGTTATATTGGTGCATCTCTGTTTATTGTTGTTCACACTCAGCTGCAAATTTTCCAACTGGATATGACAAGTACTTATTGTATAATAACGTACATGTACATGTGCTGATACATCAGTAATTTAAAGCACAACTGCAGTTTTTGTCAGTCTTTATCAAATATTATTCTGTCCTTCTATCTCTTCTGCTGGTAGAGTCATTGATTTGCCTCTATGGAAAGAATGAAGACACTTACAAATTAAAATACTGTGCTAGTTGCTGGCTACCATGTGGCCAGTTGTACCCCCTCACAGGCTTCTCTCTTAGTCCTTGGCGAGTTGCATTGTCCCTGTTAGTGTCTCAGTGCAGACCTCTTGCAGTGTGAGAAGGCCTGTGGCTGTTCTGTACATGTTTGGATCTGTACAGTCTCTGCCAGCAGCACTCAGTGTGGATGAGAGGAAAGGAGGGAGGGAGGAAGGGATGGAGGAGAGGAAGGAGGGCAAATGAGGCTAGCACAACACCTAACAACCCACCTTACCCTCTGCTTGGCTAGAAACCAACTTGTACTGGATGTCTGATGTTGTATCTATCGTAGAATAATCCAAAGGAATTCACAGCGTTAAGATGCATGATCCAGAAAGTCAAAACATTACTTTATGAACCAAAATCGCCTCTACATATAAATGTGATTGTGTTTGTCTGTCCCTGTTAGCGCTGTAATGGACTGGATCTGACAGTCAACCAAGGACATTTTCTAACTATAGTCCTTTAAAAAGTAGCACAATTTGTTCCATTTTTCTCAATCTTGAGGGCTATTTAGTTTGGAAATTTGCATACATAGCATTTTGGACAGATACCTCCTGTGTGAGTTGGTATCATGGCCATTGTTGTGTGTCCTGTGCAGCACAGCCTTTGCCAGTCCATAAGGAGCTGTTTCTTTCATAACATCCCCTAAGCTTCTTCCTTTGACACTTACAGATAGTCTATTATTCTTCGCTCCACCACCCCCTCTCTGTTCTCTGTTTTTTTGACAATTCCAGGCTTGTTGATTGTCATGGTTACCTCCTACAATGTAATTGCTGGGCCGTCTGTTGTGGCTTGGTAATTGCATGGAGCCTGCTCTTTATACAGTATGTATCGTGCGTACTGTATGTGTTATGTGTTTGTAGTGCTTCTTAGTGTTTCTGCTGCTTCCTTCTCACAGTCTCTAGGCGGTGGCGTTGTTTGACGAGCTTGGCGTGTGAAGACAGTTGCATTGTAAGAAAAACCCCCTGAATTATGCAACGTGACAGAGAAGCAGTTAGGAGTTGTTTAGCAAACATCTAACCAAAATTATTAAATATTAAAGAAGCAGCTCTCTACGGGCTCGCTAACAAACCAGATGACAGACGGAGAGGCTGCTCTGTTGTGGCCACATCTTCACCCCGAACAGATCAATACTGCCTGAATGAGAGATTGAGGACACTGGGAATACTCAAGAGCGAACCAGGAAACACTTAACAGTTGTCATGGCAGAGTTCCCCCAGCATGCATCTGTCATGTATCTGTTTTGCCTCAGTACTGCAACCTGTTCTCAAATGTTGTGCAGGCTTTCACTTAGTGTGTGTGTGTGTGTGTGTGTGTGTGTGTGTGTGTGTGTGTGTGTGTGTGTGTCCTAATCAATGTTTGCAGCAGAGCAGGCAGCAAGCTGGTAAAAAGAAACAGAGACTTTTTTCTTCCAGTCAGCTGGCCATCAGATCATTTGTGCTTGTGCCTTCTGGCAGCTGAGAGGAAAACAAAAATAGATTTAAAATTTGTAGTAATGCAGCAGTGATACACTGCAGCACAAGCAATAATGAGTCAAGCAATAAGAGTCAAGAGCTTGAGACTGACAAACTGGGAAATAGTCTTTGAAACAAGACTGAGAGTCTTGAGACTGAGAGTGTACAGCCAGCAGTGCTTTGGGCTAAATGCTAATGTCAGCATGCTCATATATTTACAGTGACAATGCTAGCATGCTGATGTTAAGCAGGTATACTGTTTACCTGGTTCACTATCTTATACATTTTTAATTAGTACTAAATACAATGCACAGCTGAGGCTGATGGGAATGTCATTAGTTTTGCAGGGTTTTTTTGACCTGATGAAAAGTCAGGGGAAAAGTCAAATTAATTCCTTTGGGAATATGAAAGTTTGTATCAAATTTAATGGCAATTTATTCATCCTACTTGTTGAGATATCTCACCAAAAATCAAAAATGTCAACATTATGTTAAGTGCCAGACAAAATAGTCAGGGGATCACCAACATCTGTAGACTTGACCATTAATGTGTGAACAATATTTCATGTGAATCCATCCAGCAGTGGTTGACTGACTGGCTGACCGACCCACATTTACATCCATAGAGCCATGGTGCTAAAAACTGCAGCACCAGTACATGTACAGCGTGTGTGTGTGTGTGTGTGTGTGTGTGTGTGTATGTGTGCATACTGTATCCATCACAAAATGTGTCACTGTCTATTTGATATTGAAAGTCTTGACCCATGGCTTAGATTATTTTATATACTGTAATACTTTCCTGACTGAAGGGAAAAATTGCATCATACAAAAAGACAAACCTGCTCTTGAGCCCTGTTGACTATAATGTCTGAGCCGGATTGTAATTGGATTATTGATTGCTGTCTACTGCTTGATTGATACTCCAGGCGAAGGCAACTAACCTTCTATTGTATTGCTCACAGAGCCTATAACAGTAAAGCAGCTTTTCAGTTAGAGCATTCATGTACTGTGCCTTTTTTTTTACAGTAATGTTGCCCCAAATAGTTTCTTCTTTGCCCCTTAATGGGGTTCAGTATGTGGTGCTGTGTAAATGTTTGTATCTTGCTAATGGAAGAAGTAAATCTTGTTTTGCTACACAGTCTACAGGCTGGTCCTTTGTAAGCACCACAGCAACACTACAGTGTATTGACTCAGGAAACACCTCCAGCTTTACTCAGCTTCCATACATTCACATTTGTTTACTACATTACAAAGGCAGATTTCCCAGGTCCCTGGAGGATGACGCCTTAAGTCTTTGGTGATCTCTTGACTTTTCTACTAGTGCCACCAGCAATTCAAAGTTTTCACATATCCAGTGCAATATCTCAACATCTACAATGGACTGGCACAACATGTGGTACAGACTGGTCCATGGATCCTAAACAATGTATCCTAATGACTTTGGTTAAGTTTGGTTTCTAGTGCCACTGTGAGTTTGAAATTTGGGGTTTTTAGTGAAATGGCTCAACAACTTTTGAATGAATTGCCATGAAATTTGATACAGACATTCATGTCACAAAGAATTATGATGAATATAATGAACTGATGATCATTATACAGTTAGATGTTAAATGCTCATTTAGCTCAACAGCACTGCTATGCCTATACCGCCTCACAGAGTGGCTAACATGGCTGTAGGCTGTTAGTCTTGTTGTTAGTGTGAAGGTTTACATTAGATTTAAAGTACCTCAAACAGAGCTAGACAACAATAGGAATGTTTAAGACCTGCAGCACCGTGCTAAATGACATCAACAATACAGCAGAAATAACAGCACAGTAACCTGCAGTAAAGGAGAGTAAAGGAAAAGAGCAGTCCAAGGACCCTGAGGAGACCAGCTCTGCAGCCGTTGGGTCAGCATCTCTCTTCTTTCCTCATATCTTAGCCTCTATTCATCGCTGTAATGCGTGTAATGAAGCGCTGTGAGGCTGAAAGTTGAGTCCACTGCAGCAAAATGTTTTTACTCCAGTGGAGTTATTACTCTTCCTCCGTAGGACAGCAGAGGAAGGAATGGACGCTGACTCAGCACACACTGTCCGTTCAGACCGGCCCAGGTTGTTTTATATGTGCACCTTTTATGAGCACCTTTGTCAGGAAACAAAGTGCCAGTGATCGAACTGTGCCATAATGTGAGTCTGACTGAGAAATTATTCAGGCGCTGTCTGTGTGAGCAGGTAGGAGAGGCCTGTCTCATACAGTGTGACCTTGTCTCTGCTGCATTCATTCCTGCTGGATACAGAACAGACAGCATTAGCATCATGTTAGGCCAGCATCACCTCTCAGTATGTAATCATTTATTTTGGTTTTTCATCAGACAAAATATAACAGTATTAAACATAAAAATGATGAGTATCATAAACACTGACTACATTTTATATTGATTTATGTTGTTATTTGGGGGTTTAGGCTACCCTCCACTACATTCCTGGTTTTAAATATACACTAAGTGATCATAAAAATAGAAGTCCCTGTGCATTGTGATCAGGTCTGTAGCTACCATTGAGGTCATGAGTTTACATTAGTACATTCCAGTTCATTCTTCAGTTAAAAACATACACATGGTTGGTCATTTATAGGCTGATTACAGCATTTTTAGACTTGACTAGTAGACTAGTATATTTTAATGGAACTACTTTAAGGCCAATAAATGAATTAGGTAAGATAAGATGGGAATGAAATAGATAGATGGATCATAGATAGATACATAAATAAAGAATTGACCAGAATTTATTTCAGCCGGTGAGAAGAAGGCTTTGAAACAGCATTACAGCATTTAGACCTTCACGCTGGGAAATAAAGTTTACAGGAAATATAATGGATCAGTTGACTAAATTAAATAAATATCAACTAAAATATGAAAAATAAAACAAAAAATGTGGAGACCATCTTCTCGATGAGGGGTGTGCATTAGGGGAAAATATCTCAGCTAAAGCCTTGATTGTACTGAAAAACAATACAACTGTCCTGCAACAAATAGTACAATTGTGAAATTTTAGATTTTTGTTGGCAGTGTGTCCAAGATGTGTTATTTAACCATGATATATCTGAGACTGTAGTTTGTGGTAGTGTTGTATATGAGTGCAGTATACTCTAAGATTTTTATCTTTTTTTTGTTTGTTTTGTGCATGAGGTGGAACACACAATATATTTATATTATATAATTTTGTCTATAGTGTCATGTGATCTGTCACAGTGGGACAATACAACTCACAACAGCCAAATCTCCAAAGAACAGAATGTCTGCAATGTGACAAACATTTGTAGTAATCTTTAATACAAATGTTTTTAATTTAGGAACAAACCGGTCCTCAGTGTAGACTCAGAAATTGTCCTGAATTGGGTCTCATTATGTCAAAACCCTCAGACACTGTTGGGATCCAGCCAAGTTGCAGACCTGTGTATATACAGCATTAAAGCTACCTCTGTCTACAGTCTGACAGTACTTTAAGGAGGAGCTGTCAAATCCTCTCCTAGCTCTCGGCTTAAGTGGAGTGTCTCTACCTGCCATTTCCAAATGGCTGGGTCAGACAGACAAAGACCGAGCTGCCAGAGTTTTACATGGATATCTAAGTTATCTCTCAAGCTCTTAAGTCTTCCCAGAGCTTTTGTACTTTGAAGATGATCCTGTGAATTATACATTTCTCTTATAATTAGTTTCAGTCACCCAGCTTCATGTCACACAAAGTCACTTTGGCACAGACAGCCTTGTGTCAGATTAATGGATTAATTAATTAATGGAATAAGAGCACTGGAAGAAATAAATGGATCTTCCATTAGTTTGTTGTCCAGCGGGACTGTATAACCTTGAGCTTTATCTCATGCTGGTCTTATGTCTAAGTTCATTGCCAGCACTTAGACACAGACCGACACTCGGAGATTAAATACCGTCAAAAGAGAACAACAAAAGCTTGTTTCTTGGAAGGTTCTTTGGAAATATTTTGGAAACATTTTATAGTGCACAGCATGTACTGTACTTCAACATGTATTTCTAAAATATTGTGGGATTGAGATCTTTATCTTGGATGTCAGATTGCATTCCGCTGAAAGTTTCTCTGCCTTTTTAAGCCTTTTGCATTTTTCTGGTGAGGTTCTTCTTCTAGTGTTACACTGGATTTGATGTTTTTAACCTAAAAAAAGAAACTTTAATTTGTACTTGCTGATCGTTTCTCTGAGTACAGCAGCACAAACATCTGTGACATTCAGTTCATCTTGTCAGCAATCACAAATTAAGAATTTGTTTTCAAAATAAACTTTTTAAAAATAACTGAGAGCACAATATTTAACAAATAGATGTAAAGGATAATTTGATATATAGGAAAGTCTATTTTGTATAGACTGCTGTTATTTAATGATGAATTTTATGTAATATTGTTGTTTTATTTTTGCATATACTGGAAGTTATATTGTTTTAAAAAGGGATGTCTTCAAATATTCAGACATTATTTCCCTGCCTTGCTAATCAAGTGTGCTTGCAGGAGTGTTGTGCTCAGCTGAAGACACTGAAAACATCCATAGCTTTCATCCACACTGAGGCAGAGCTGCAATCATTGCAAAGTCAATAGGTCCGTAGAGATTTATATTCTGCCTCTAATGAGTAATAAAAAGTCCAGTGCTGAACAAATCAATTAAAACAATCTTTCTGTAATTCATGTGCTTCAAAACATACATCAAATGCACATCAGGATTCTAATGAAACAATAAAAAATCACCTGGATGTCACTGTTGTCAGCTAAAGTTGTCAAATTATGAAACAGCAATTTTTGTGTCCTCATGTTTTGTTTTTTTTTTTCATTTTTACTAAAATTAAAATCGCATGACATTTCTCAGGATGGATTTGTCGGATTACGATGACTCAAAACTTTTCTATGGTAATTTTAAAACTCCACAGCAGCCAAGTCAAGCTTAGTTAAATGAATATTACAGCTTTTATATTTGCACAAAATATATTACATAAGGTTTCTGAAGAGGAATTATACAAATCACATGAGCTGTTTTAAAATATGTTTTTTTAAATGACAGTACAATATTTTTTTTTCTATCACTATAGAAAATGAATTCCTGTTTAGACAATTTTAAGCAATTTAACTGTGTTTTAGCACCCCTAACACATAAACTGCCCACTATATTTAATCTCATATAATTAGTAAATTTGAAAGCAAAAATCTTGTAGAGAGCACAATCCATAAATTTAATCACACTCACTCTCACTAAAATTTCAACTCCAAGTCATCTGCCAAATAACTCTTTAAAACTGTTATTATTATAATTACACAATAATATTTAGAAACATTATTCAGCAGAAATACACTATGCACATTTACTTTCAAATACAAGAGTGAAGAAAACACAATAATCAAACATTGTATATCATTTTACCTATAAACTAGTTTTACTATATGGTTACCTCACTGCATGCATTCATCCAGCACTGCCAAGAGCCTGCAGTCTTATGCAGTCGTGTCTCCAAGGAAATGGCTTCAAAATGTACCAACTGTTGAGTCCAAACAACAGACTGGCATCAGTCCTGAATGCTTCTCCTGATGGGTGTCTAGCAGCTGTTGCTATAGGATTATGAGCTTTCTGTCTTTTCTCACGGCACCACAAATCTCACTGCTAACTCTCCATCATCATGCGCACTGCTGCTATTGTCATCAGCTGTTTCACTTTGAAAGCCACTCCAGGCTCTCACTGTCGTCCCATGTGGGGGGACACAGTCAAGTTTAGAGAGTATCGAGTTTTGGTGTATAGTGTAGATTAGATTGGCTTGGACCCAACATTTTCTGCTGGTTCACAGCCATGTTTTGTGTGTGTGTGTGTGTGTGTTTGTGTGCCAGCCTCTCTGCATCACATACATTATGGATTAGTTGTGTTGTCCCACGTTTGTCTGTGATTTGACCCCAGCAGAAGGCAGAGTTGGACGTAGGAGGTTTCAGATTGGTTGGTGTTTGAGTTGTCCCGGCTGTAACCTCAGACTTCCTCTGTCACCTGACTTCAGCCCCGCCGGCATCAGTGACTCTGCTGAAATGAACATAATGCATCTAACTGACAGATAAAGTCAGAGAGAGCGAGGTTGACTATTGGTCAGAGAGCACATGAGTCTGACTGAGCTGTCACAGTCTAATGTGTCTAAGTGCAAGAATAATGTGTGTGAGTATACACTGTACTACTGTTAGAGGACTATTGTCCTACACTGTCTATCTGTGCTACAGTATGTCTTTAGTTTTTTTTTATATTGTCTGCTCATTGACATTGTCTGACTGTATTTGTCGACCTTCCACTTCCCAAGGATATATTTATACACACACACACACACACACACACACACACACACACACACACACACACACACACGTTATATATGGATCCTGATTTAGCAAGTCATACTGGGCTACTCTAATGTAAGGACACAAATGTTAAAGGTACCCTGTGGAGTTGTTGACCTCTAGTATCTAGTTTTTTTCGTTATGCGCATGCATGAGTGTGATGCAATACACATTCCTGAAAAGTGTGCAAAGACACGTAGTAGTGTGCCAACAATGGCAGTGAAGAAAGAAACAGCAAGTTAGAAATCATGAATACACAATGCGTGATTTAAAATGTTTGATAAATCAGCTTTGCAAATGTTTTATGAGAAGGAAATGCATTCCACATGTTTGTTAGACCTCAAGGAGACACACAATGCATTTAGGTGATTAAAACAGAATGTAACCAGAACTTTTGTTTGTTTACAAGGAAACTCAAAATTTAGTGTAAAAAAGTGAAAATTATAAAATCTGTATTTTTGCATTCACAGCAAGTTGTATCTGGTTTTATACTAGCAATAATTACTTTCTGTATCGATGATATTATGATCTTGATGATTTAAACAGCAGTATAGTCTATCGTTATGCAAATGAAACCAAACTTGATGTTTTTCTGTTGAGGTTATACAAAAAGCACTTGTACAGCCCAGACTTACATTAACTGCTGATGATAAGTATATACCTTTTCACAAGAACTAGAAAATAAAATGTGATTTGGTTGGGTTAGAGCTTCTGAGTGATTAGAGTTACTAATTACACTTGTTTAAGTGACGGGACAAAAGGCCGATACTCCTGTCAGATCCAAAATGTGTTTAATAAATATGTTTAATATAAAAAAAAAATCTGAAACAGAACTGGTTTTCCAATGGTGACTGAACTGAAACAGTGTTTCTTTCTGACTTATGAATGTGTTATGGAGTCTTTAACAATAGAAATGCATCGATAACACTGTGAAACATGATATCTCCACTCTGCTGTTGAATGTAACTCTGGTGATCATCACAGCACCGATCACTGCATCTCTCAGAGAGTGAGGAGGGAGCAGCCCTCTCTGCTCTGGGCTCTGTTATTAACAGTGAGGCCACTGGAGCTTGCTCCTATTGTTCCACCTACCACCAACATGGATAACTGAGTTTCACATCCACACACACACACACACACACACACACACACACACACACACACAGTCCTGTACAGTCTACTGCTGCTTATTGGAAACCTCTCAGCCTCTGGGCCAAAGCACAGCAGCTTTCCATACAAGAGAAAGTCAACCAGAGCCGCTGTATCAGTGGTTCCCCACTGCTCTTACACTAAGAGCCCATTTCCTGCTTGATTATTTATGATCCTGCTGGATAATCTAGTCTTAGATCAATTATGCTGTGCAACCTATGAGCTGCATATTACAGTGACAGTGAATAAATCTGTCAGTGGGAGACATCTGATGAGATTTAAAGTCCCTTGGCATGGGTTGAATACTTAATCTTTCCTTGAATAGAATACATTTGGTCCCCAATCATACAGTGGATTTAACAACAGAGAAGTGCACTCTTTGGTGAGAAGCTCCATCTTACCACATATTTGATAAAAGGACCTGAGAATAAACTCTTTACATTGTTGATACAATGCTGCCCTCTGCTGAGAGTTGAGGTGAAATGCACTTCGTTTGCTAATTTCTAGGTTTCCAGTTTTTTTTCTCACGAAATTTATCATCTTTGGTAATCGTTCAAATAACTCAAATAAGAAACTCAGGAAACTGCAGAAATCTAAAGAGTGACTGAAATTAGATTTCTTGGAGTGATAATAGATAATAAAATATGTTGGAAGTCACATATAAATTATATTAAAGTTAAAATATCACAGTCAATTGCAATGCTATATAAAGCCAAAGATCATCTAAATCATGCTTCTCTATACACCTTATACTGTTCCTTTATACTCCCATATATAACTTACTGTGTGGAAGTTTGGAGAAATACATATAAAACAAACACTAATCCAATCTTCATCCTTCAAAAAAGAGCCAGAATCGTAAACAAAACTACTTACAGAGAACAAACAAACTCACTTTTATTTAATTAAAAGCCCTAAAATTTAAAGATCTAGTTTACTTCAAAACTGCCCAAAATCATGTACAGAGTAAAAAATCAACAATTACCAAACAGTATCCAAGGGCTGTTTCAAATGAGAGAAAGTAAACATGACCTGAGAGGAACTTGTGTCACAATCAAAGGAGTTAATGTGTGGAACAACTGCAGTGAAGAAATGAAAACATGTGGAACACTTATTAAATTAGAGACTATAATATGACTGTAATAATAATAATAATATATTGAACAGATATGAGATGGATTTGTGACGTTTTGTTTGTTTCAAACCTGATTGATTTGTTCTTGTGTTGTTTGAGTGTTTAGTTTTTGTTTGATTTGATAGAGATGAGTATCGTGGACATTGATGGCGGATAGTTGAGTTTTCATGCATGGAGCACCTCATTTAAATTGTTTACTGGGATTTTGATATATATGTTTACTTATGATTTTGTTTGTTTTGTTTTCTTGCTTATATATTTTTTATTTTGTTGCTTCTTTTTTTTTTGTTCTAAATAAAATGAAAATAAAATAAAATAAATAAATACATAACTTAACAACCAAGCTAAGTAAACTGAAATAAAATACTTTAACAAATGCTTTTTTTTTTTTTTGATTGTTGAATTTTTGTTCTTTTGTCTCTCTGTCTTGCAGGTATTTTATTTTCAACATTAGTGTTCGGGCCAGCCTGTGGCTTCATCTTAGGTTCTGTCTGTACCAAAGTTTATGTTGATGCTGTCTTCATCGACACCAGTGAGTATGAATTTGCTTTTTCTTTGTATTTCTTGAAAGCCTTACTCGAATATTGTTATTTCAATAGTTATATGTGTATTGACCCTATTGGGATAAATAAGAATGATACAATATTATACCACAATAAAAACTATAAAAAAGAGACAACATCCAGAAACATATTAAATTTTGCCTTTATTGTCTGTGTGCACATGACATCTTGTGATGCTGTGTATGTTTTTATTTTAAAATTATGATAGTCTTCATCTCCATTAACAACTGTGAAATTTTCCCCACCTCCTTTCCAGGTAAGCTGGACATCACCCCAGATGACCCTCGCTGGATCGGGGCCTGGTGGGGCGGCTTCCTCCTCTGCGGTGCCTTACTCTTCCTGTCGGCCCTCTTCATGTTCGGCTTCCCCCAGGCGCTGGACGAGCAGGATATGGACGGTGGAGGGGAGAGTGAGCAGGCCATGCTGCCTTCTTCCCTGACCTTGGAGTACCAGGGCTCCAAACCCAACGGGGCCATTCATGGCTTTGATATGAACAGTGGACTCTCAGTGTGTGAACATCTGAGAGGTCAGTGATGAGCAACTGAGTGATGAATAAATAAGATTTGGTTAATGAAATATCTAAAAATTTTACAAATTATCACTTTTGCTGTCCTCTCTTCCTTCCTACCACTTATCCTTATTTTCTACACCTCTATTTCTCTCCATATTTTCTCCATTGATGCAGTAATCCCCCGGGTAACCAGGCACCTACTCTCTAATCCGGTGTTCAGCTGCATCACGCTGGCAGCCTGTATGGAGATTGCTGTGGTTGCTGGCTTTGCCGCCTTCCTGGGCAAATACTTGGAGCAGCAGTTCAACCTTACCACTTCCTCAGCCAATCAGCTGCTAGGTAGGCGGGTCATTAACTTGTCCAGGTGGAGAATCAGGTTTTTGTTTTACATACAGACGAGTGACAAATTAAAAGTGAAACCAACAGTAAGTGTCTTAATGAGGTGTTGGGCCATCATGTGCCGCCAGAACAGCTTCAACGCACCTTGGCATTGACTCTACAAGTCTCTGAAACTCTTCTGGGGGGATAAACACCATTCTTCCAAAAGATATTCCCTCATTTGGTGTTTTGATGATGGTGGTGGAGAGCGCTGTCTAACACGTTGGTCCAAAATCTCCCATAAGTGCTCAGTTGGGTTGAGATCTGGTGACTGTGAAGGTCATAGCACATCACATCATTTTCATACTCATCAAACCATTCAGTGACCCCTCGTGCCCTGTGAATTAGGTCATTGTCATCCTGGAAGAGATCACTCCCATCAGGATAGAAATATTTCATCATAGGTTAAAGGTGATGACTCAGAACAACTTTATACTGATTTGCAGTGACCCTTCCCTCTAAGGGGACAAGTGGACCCAAACCATGCCGGCAAAATGCCCCCCACAGCATAACAGAGCCACCGGATCCCATCACTGTAGGGGTCCAGCATTCAGGCCTGTACTGTTTTCTTAGTGCCACACACACACTCACACACTTGTCATGAATATGGTGAAAGATGACTCATCTGACCATATCACTTTTTTCCACATCTCTGTAGACCAGTGCCTGTGTTTTTTTTACCACTGGACTCTCAAATGTGCATTCATCTTTGTAATGAGGGGTTTATGCACTGCCACCAAATATATATATATATATATATATTTGTCTGTGCTGACACAGTCTGATCACGTCCTGCATTGACATTCTTAGTCACCTGAGGAAGTGTTGCTTTTCTATTTTTCCTTACATATCGCACTAATGAACAAGCATCACAGTCATCAAATGTGCGCTGTCAACCACAGTTTCCGAGCCTGTTTACTGATGTCTTTCTCATAGATCTAAATGCAGATGTCACTTTAGTCACTGTTCCTATTAAACACGAACCAGATGAGCAGTCTTTGTCACTGAAGCTCTTGCCATTCGTGCCCCAACAATCAACCCTCCTTCAAAGTCACTTACATCCTTTCCTTTTGCCATCTTGATACAAAATCAGAATCAACTGGGCCTGCTCAGCATTTCTACATGCAACAGAGCATGATTGGATGTTAATTGCTTAATTGTACCATGCAGTGCACCTTTGTGAAAGCATCTGCATTCGTTCTGTTTCTCCACTTATTTATTCAGGTTTTTCCTTTAATTCGTCACCTGTCTATTGTATATATTTAAAATTTTTGGTAAATTTTCATGTCTTATTTTTATTTTGCCTTCTTTACTTCCTAATTTAAAGTAGTTAGGTTATCCAAACTAACCAGTGAAGAACTATAATGACTATATTTAAGCAGTACAGAAGCCTCCTCTGCCAGTAAAAATTCCTGAGGAAACTGGGCTCCTTGTCTTTCCCTCTCCAGGTATGACAGCCATCCCCTGTGCCTGTCTGGGAATCTTCCTCGGGGGGCTGCTGGTTAAGAAGTTAAATCTGTCAGCTCTAGGCGCTGTCCGCATGGCCATGCTGGTCAACTTGGTGTCCACTGCGTGCTACGTCTCTTTTCTCTTCTTGGGCTGTGACACCGGGCCTGTCGCTGGGGTTACAGTCGCCTACAGCAATGAGTAAGATTGAACACCCACTAATGTGAATGAGACTTTTCAAGAATTTCTACCAAAGAGCTACATCGACTTTAGTGTTTCTGTTATTTTTCATAAGTCATTGAATGGCTTGTATGCAGTTTCACAAGAAACATATTCTAGTTGTGAATGACTTGCACTTCAAATATGCCAAATGCTAAAAATATGCTAATGTTCTTAAAATAGGAGCTGCTCCCATGTTGTCAAAACAGAATCTGTGAGAGATTTCTTGAACATTATTGCAACTTGTTTCTTGTTTAGATATAGCTTTTAATCACTTGTGTCTTCCACCATTTCTCTGTACTGTAATATCTGGTCCACAGTAAAATCTGGTTCATGTGTCATCAGCAATGCTTTATATCTGTAATATAGTGTCTCAGATGACACATAACAGATCTAACCACAAGTATTTCACCTCTGTTGTTATGCAATTGACCCCTGTCAGAAAACACTTGCTTTGACATAACAACTGATGACAGTGTCATTAGTGCATCACAGTTGGAAATTTTAGCACATAGTCTACATAGTCAAATTGTCTACAGAAAACAATAAACCAAATTTTTGACCTGGTTATTTCAATATGATGTGAATGCAACATAATGCACATAAACTGTACCCTTCCTAAAATGACCTTTGACCTCTTCTGCAGGACATTGCATTCCTGGCAGCGACCTGAGTCTCCGTGCATCAATAACTGTAACTGCTACACAGCATCAGTGAGCCCTGTCTGTGGTTCCAATGGAGTCACCTACCTCTCAGCCTGCTTTGCGGGCTGCACCAAACCAGTGAGTGGAGACCAACTGAGTTGAATAAGAAACATACATATACAGACAGTACCAGTCAAAAGTTTGAACACACCTTACCGTTCTCTTGAGTCAGAATGTGTGTCATAAACTTTTGACTGGTACTGCACATGCAGTGCACTCTCTCTGTGGTAGGACAGTGACACTTTTTTGTTGTTTTGGTTATGTACTACAACACTTTTAGATTTGAAAGGAAGCAATAACTATAAGGTGAATGGTGACTCTCAGCTTTATTTTGAGACTCTTTACATCCATGTCAGATGAACCCTGTAGAAATTTTAACCATTTTTACAAATAGTCCCACAATTTTAGTGAAAATGTGTAACTGTCTTGATACTAAAAGACTGCACTGTACATTCATATATTCCAGATGTGCACTGAAACTCACAAAAGATGCCGCTAAGATGATATAGAGATTACACACTTATCTCTGTGTTTACCAGAAGCAGTAAAATAAAAGTCTACAAGATTTTTAAAGTAAAGCAGTGAAGAAGTTTTTTGCATTCTGTTCTCATTTCCCATATTTTATTCAATTTTTCATCCTCACACAATGACTTTGTGTTTCAGTGACTCTATCCACCACTAATATAACTAATATCTCATCTGTCTTTGTGTCAGAACCTGACCAGCTGTACCTGTATATCCAGCACCAGTGAAGATGCGGTGGCTTTACCAGGGAAGTGTCCTAGTCCAGGTTGTCAGCAGGCCTTCCTCACCTTCCTATGTGTTATCTGTGTGTGCAGCATGATCGGAGCGATGGCCCAGACGCCCTCCGTCATCATCCTGATCAGGTAAGAACCCTGTCTGTTATACATGAACTGCCCACAAGAGGGAGCTGTTGACATTTATAGCTGATGAAGGGCAAAATGACACAGTTGCTTCAGTGGTTTGGTAGAGCAGTGATGTGTCCTGGGGACACTGCTGCAGAGAAAAACTGACACACAGGACAGCATTATGTCAGATATCATGACAAGGATCAACTAAGGCACAGAACATATGGATATCACCCAACATTAAGACAGTAAGCTGCTCATATTTGTCTGTGTATTAAAGGTAATTATGGTTTATTACACTTTGGGTAATATTTTGGTAGTTCATTCCTGATGGTAAAATAACATACCACTAAGGGACTGTATGAAAGTAACTGGGGTGAGGAGGGGGGCTGAATCTTTATATTTTGTTTTATAAGAGCAAGACCCTCCCCAGCATTATTAATATTTTCTTTTGACCCTCCCCTTGACTTAGGAAAAAAACCACAATACCCTCTCCCTAATATCTCAAAAGAATAATAATAATAATAATAATAATAATAATAATAGCAATAATAATAATAATAATAAATGTAACAAAATTTCATTCACCCTCTACTTTTGAATAAATAGCGGCTCAATAGACGGTTATTACAGCCACTGAATTTGTGAGTGGCTCTCCGGCTGCTGACTTTTTCACTCCACCCCAGATTCCAAGTAATAAAGATAAATATAGATTAGATTAGATGATATGTAATGTGATGTGTGAAAGAGATCTGAATGTCCGTCATAAACCAATTGCATGACGCCTGAATCGCATAACCGAGCGTTTTAGAGACTCAAAATTCAATTCTGAAAAGCAGCAACATTGCTTAAAAGAAGTGCAAGAAAAGAGCAAACAGACAAACGGGTCCCAGCTGATCAAAGACTTCCTGGTTCAAGTTTGAGCTGCCGTATGGCAAAATAATGGCCAAAGCTACAAAAATATGAGGCAAGTCGTTACAAACTGTAGTTATCCTTTAATCTTGGGGTCATCTTGGGGTCGTCTTAGGGTATACAGCTTTGTGGACTCCAGCTTGCTTGAATCCCTAACTCATTTATTTGTATAGCACATTTCAACAACGAGGCAATTCAAAGTGCTTTACATAGAACATAAAAGGCATCAAGACAGAATGTAAAAGCAACACAAGTAAAAAGACATTTAAATACAATTAAAAAGTGTTAACTTTGGATATTAATGTAATATTTTGCTCTGCATATTCAACCAGATGGTCAGTGGCTCAGATGCAGTAATCAGATTACACATTGTTGTTTCTTTGTTTTCAGAACTGTAAGTCCAGAGCTTAAATCTTACGCCCTTGGAGTTCTTTTCCTGCTCCTGAGACTGATCGGTAAGAAATTTTCCTCCTGCATACTTTACTATCTGTCTATCTTACTATCTTATATTTAGAGAAGAACAATCCTTTGTTCTTCATTTGTGGTGGTATACCCTCTGTAAAATGTCTCACACTGCTGTGTTTGTGCTATCCGCCGGCTGTTGCCCTGTTCTTTTGCTCTTTGATGTAAATGTCAGAGCAATTTTTCCCCTTGGTTGAAGTGAATTTCATCAGTCTGTCTGTGTGGATATAAAGGCAACCTGAACTCAAACTGTTACTCTTTTTGACCTTTCGACCTGCTGTCTGTCCACAATGCCATCCTGCCCCAGGCTTCATCCCTCCCCCTCTGATCTTCGGTATGGGCATCGACTCCACCTGCCTGTTCTGGAGCTCCGTCTGCGGCGAGAAGGGAGCCTGCATGCTGTATGACAACGTGGCCTACAGGCATCTGTATGTCAGCATCGCCATCGTCCTCAAGTCATCAGCTTTCGTCCTTTACACCACCACATGGCAGTGTTTGAGAAAGAACTACAGGAAATACATTAAGAACAGCGAGGGTTACCTCACACCCACTGAACTCTTTGCCTCTAATGTGACTCTGGACAATTTGGGCAAGGAGATCACCCAGAACCCAGTCAACAGGACAAAGTTCATATACAACCTGGAGGACCACGAGATGTGTGACAACATGGAGTCAGTTTTATAGTGGCGGTCTGCACTGGGACTGCAGACTGGAGCTGAGGCTCTTAATGTGCAACTGACCTGATGTGCGATGTTTCTTTGGTGTCCTATCGATTCAGAAGATTGTCCTCAGTAAGGGTCTTATCTTCCTCTCACCCAAAACATGATAGATATTAAAAAAAATTGAAGAGATCTTTTCCAAAATGCTCTATATCCACATTGCACTAAATGTTTTATTTTTATTTTTTACTGAAATATAGATGATCTGGTCCATTTTGTCAGACAAAATTATAACCCAACTTTTTTCTGTAGTTTTGGGTGTTTCTTCCTTTATTTGACAGCAGATTACGGATTGACAGCGAACATGAGGAAGGACAAAGGTCCCCCGCTAAACTTTTAACAAG
This sequence comes from Thunnus albacares, assembly GCF_914725855.1. Taxonomy (NCBI): domain Eukaryota; kingdom Metazoa; phylum Chordata; class Actinopteri; order Scombriformes; family Scombridae; genus Thunnus; species Thunnus albacares. The sequence goes on along the minus strand of NC_058106.1, from coordinate 8,763,473 downwards.
ACACGTCACAGTTATGTGTTATGTTGCAGTCCAGTAATCCATCAGTATGCCTCTGAAACAGCTCTAGGTCATCAAAAGCTTTGGTAAAATTTGGGTCGTATTAGGTTTATATTTACTGTAAGACCAAAGCTAATGTGAAAAGCAGAAATCTGAAATTTAGTTTATGCATTAGCTTTATCAGTTTATTTTCCTTCTGAAGGAAGCTTTTCTCAGGTCCAGTTGACAGATAGAGATGATGACAGTTTACATGGTTGTAAATTATTAGATTATGCATTATTATAGATTATGGTTGGAGCACTTTTACAGACGTAAAGAACGTACAGCTGTAGTGCAACTGGGGCCTTTCCTCATTAGAGGAGAGTCATTATTATCACTAATAGTTGACCCTATTGTAGACTTATCAACAGACTTATGTGTTCCCTCACTCCACCTTGTTTGTATTTCAGTTTTTGTTCAAGACTTGATTTTTAACTCTGTGCACAAAAACTACAGTTTTCTTTAACTCTAATTGTAGTGACTCAGACTAGTGGTGGAAAAATTAGTAGTTTCCTAAATAAATCCTAAATAGGTTTGTTCATTTAATATCTTGTAAGGCTTACCCAGAAATTAGATTAAAAACAATAGTTTAGGTCTGAAACTAATGATTATTTTTATTATTGATTAACTGCAGATTATTTTCTTGATTCATCAGTTAATTGTTTTATCAGTAAAATGTCAGAGAATAGTGAAAATTGTCCTTCACAATTTCCCAGAGCTAAACGTGACATATTCATATAACTTGTTTTGTATGTCCAAAACCCAAACAATACACAGTTTATTATTATATGAGACAATGAAAAGCATAAAATCTTCACATTTTAGAATCTGGAACCAGCATTTATCAGTTGTCAAATTAGATGCCAATTACACTAACTGGTTAATTGACTAAATGTTACATCAGTATAAAATTCAACAGTGACTTTTTGATTTTTGATTTTGTGCCACTAGTTATTTAGTAAGAGAAGATTAATTTTTTTCTTGAAGGGTGGATATCCCATTTTGGAACTAAACTCTTCAGTTTGAGTTGATGTGAAAGATGTTGCACATTCAGATTTCAGACTAATAAGAAACAGAGTCTTTCAGTGTAATTGGCCCCTTCTTGTTCTAGAGATGTCTGTTCAAGGTAGAGGAGTGATGAGCCAACATGTAATAATTTTCCCTTTAATGTGTCATTGTGTGGAGTTTTGTTATGAATGCCGGACGAGAGTCTGAGACCAATTTTCTGTTTCAGAGCCACAGAACAGTTTTTTTCAGACCTTTTTGTTGATATTCAATATTTTTCTCTGAGATTTATAGAAATTAGATAAATTATTAGCAACTATCAACAGCAAAATATTTTAAAAAGTCCTCTCTTTAGCTGATGATCTGACCCAAAGCAACTATAACTGAGGAAGTTCAGTGTCTTACATGAGTGTCTCTCTAACTCCTGATTTGACTGTACCACCATTATAATTCTGCCAGGAACACTCATGTCAATGGCAAATGGAGATGGAAATAGACTTTGACTTGGTGGTGTAATTCTACTCTTGGGGATGCCCCCTGCAGCAGTAATGCATGGAATACACAGCAACATGATAAATAACAAGCAGGGAGCACTGCAAATAAGACTCTACAGTGTACTTGTATGAACAGTAGTAATGCCAAAGCAGGTTGGAGGCTGTGGGGGAGGAGGCCTTCACCAATAGCATCAGTAACGGCAGCAAAGCTCACATCACACATACAGCCTGAGGGTGTGAAGGCATTTAGTCGGCGAAGGTATTTAAGTAGAACGCCAAGTCAATGCAGTGAGACGTGATGATTGTGGTGGGCTAGCTGTCAGCAGACACAGCATAGCATGACGCACAGTGTCCAGCCAGAATTAGTTCATTTAAAAGCATGCTGGTAATGCATGCAATTATAAAAGAAATATTCAGTATGTCACTAGGTTGCACAGACTCTGTGGTTTGGTGGCCATGATAGTGGTTAAATACACATTTAACTCAAATGGCCTCCAAATTCTATTTTTGACCATGGAAAAGCTTTATAATGCATACTGCATTGTGATGTTGACAATTTTTTAAAATACTCAGCCGACTCATAATCACTCACACTGCAGTGATTGTCTAAATACGGATTTAATTTATTTTATTTTTTTTGTCAAAGGAATTCGATAGGATTCTGATTTCTGACATATCCAGTTTATATAGAGTATATTGTTTTTCCTGGCTTACTTTGTAAGTATTTAATATGTTTTGCATCAAAAATATGGACATTTGTCCAGCTACTCACCATCTCAATAGATTTCATCTCCAAATTTTTTATCCCTTTGAGGTTTGGGAGTGGGGATTAAAGGAGTAGTTTGACATTTTGGGAAATACACGTATTCACTGCCTTGCTGAGACTTAATCGAAAAGATCGATACCACTCACATGTCTGTCCATAAATATTTAGCTGGAGCTAGGAGGCACTCAGCGATGGAGTGAGTCTTGTCGTCATGGTGAGGTTAACAGTCAACCAACTGAGACTCCAGAAAGTTACTGCGATCAGCCAAGAAATAGCCTGATTTATAACGCCATCGTAAAAACACAATTTGTCGCTTTACACTTTGGTTTTTGTACAGATTAAACAAGTTAAATATAACGTGTTGATTTGTGAGCTTTACAAGTGTTGGTAGTCAGGTTTCATTACCTTCAGGCAGAGCCAGGTTAACTGTCTCCCCCTTTTTCCAGTCTTAATGCTAAGCTGAGCTAACCATCTCCTGGCTCCAAGCACATATTTACAGGACCGATGCGAGAGTGGTATTGATTTTCTCATCTAACTCAGCAAGAAGGTGAATAAACATGTTTTCCAAAATATCAAACTATTTGATTTTAGTTAGCTAAAGCCACCTACTATCCTTCCAGTTCCATGATTTTGTTCATGTTTCAAATTCATGTTTTATGAGTCATTTTAAATAGTAGATGCTATTTTGGGTCCACACTACTTATATGATGTATTTAGTTAAGCAACTCAATGAACCAATAGTATAATTTAAATTCTACACTGATGCTTCTTCAGTATTATAAATAATAAAGAGAATATTATATCAAATGGGGAGAGAAAGTTAGAGAAAGTTTGGACCTATATTCACTACAGAGCCATGCCAAACCAGACCAGTCTAGACTGGTGTTTGCTTGGTTTGCAGTGAACTAAGAGTATAAATACTGATTTTTAGCGATTTAACCTTTTTTTGGGCACTGATGAGAGATTCAAGCTCAAAATGTGACTGCCCCTGATGAGAAGATACATTCAGAACAGCCACACCTAAATCTGAGATGTACAAACGAGTGAAAAGGAAACTTCCCGGTTTCTAAAAGGAGGAGGGTGATAACTACCTTTACCAGCTGTCCACCATCTCCTCCTGAACAACCCACAACAGGTGGCGTTGTCTTTGATATTTGTAACGTCCAGTGTGTCATAGTGCTGGCTCGGTCTCCTCTGTACATAATAGTGCCATACAAGTGCCAAAGTGACACCATAGAAGTGTTGTGTAACGTCCTGCGGAGAACTTTGTCTCAACACGCTGGAGCTCAGAGCAGATCCTCCAGCTGTATGTAGCCTCTCTGTGATATCCCTCCACTTACTGTCACCATATCATACAAAGTGTCCCAAAAACATATTGCCTATAAAATATTGTATATTGGTCTAGAAAACAGTATTATTTAGGATGTAATAACTGTTAATATGTAGGACTTTTCTACTAGTGAAGGTATTGTCTAATTTAGATTAATCTCTCTTTCCATCGGTGGCAAAGCTGATAACTGTTTGTTGCTTTGGTCCAAATAAAAACAATACTTTGCTTGAAATAAGTGGCACCAATGTTAAGCTATAGCCTGACATTGTACAGTAGATAAGGTTGACTGTAAAAAAAAAAAAAAAATCAGCCAAACTTCACCGATAGCAGTCCTGCACCTGTGCCTGGATAAGCTCTACTCTGAGACTTTCTGTTGGGAGCCTACGTTGTGCCATATCAACCTGTGCACTGTAACATTCAACACTCGCGAAGAAGAAGCCAACATATTCTAGGTCTGTCTAATGCGCTGCCAAGTGTGACAGCGCGTGCTTGACCTTGTATTCACCTGCGGCGACAGGACTGTTTCTTTTGGCACCTAAATGTGCTTGAGATGTTTTGCCTTGTGATGAGAAAATAACTTTTGAGCATAAATGTTTTTTTTTTACATCCTATTTTTCTCATTATTCTCTTTTGATGACCTTGCCTTGTTGTAACAGCAGGTTGACTTTTATAGAGGATCTATAATAATGACAGAAGTATTGACATATGAAGAGTTTACTGCCAAAATATTACAATTCTGGGCAAAAAAAACCAGTCCTGATGTTTATCATTCAAGAGACATTTTACAAATAAGTACAGTTATCCTGTAAATAAGTCCATAATTTGTTTTACCTTTTGTTGCTATTAATCGTTTCTTTTGGAAAGTCACTTTTTGTAAATGAAAGACGTTATTTTGGAAGGAAACTCTTCATATGCAGATAGATAATTCTTTGGTTTGAACCTTTAGGCAGCATGTTGCCTTGGACTAAAGTGAAACCATGTGCTAACCATGTTAGTGAAGGTTTTAGAGTGATGTGTTAGCTTATGTTGTTGATGGTATTCAGTGTGTTGGTTTCATGGCTCTTTGCAGGGGACCTTTCAGAAGGAAAAGGGCATTGAAATAAGAAAATATCACCTATATTTTCAAAGCATCACTAAAGATTTTTAGATATGCTCTATTGCTTCTTTGGATTTGTTTTCTTTCTTTTTTCTTTAAAGTACATGAATTTATATTTAAAAGCTTTATGTTCTGTATATTTCTTGGAAAAGATTACATGATTGTATGTTTATTGTAAATACATTAAATATACTATTTTTGTTTTTAATATGACCCCTTTTGCCTGATTATTATCAACCAAAGAGCCCACAAACCTAAGATGATTTCCCCTGATGGTCAATATGAGGTGGTTTGCACACCATTGAGACATCAACTGAATCACATCAACTGTTCATCCACCAAACATCTGCACGCTTAAACCAACCAGAAATATTTTTCACCAGATTATGTTTACATATCTAAATGGTGTGAGCGGAACAAGGACAAAGGTATAGAGACATGCTAGCAGCTGTCTGAGGCTCCACTAAGGCAATACTTGAGCTAAATGCTAACATTGTGCCCACAATTACACAGCTAACATGCTGATGTTTAGCAGATACAATGTTTAACATGTTCACCATGCAAGTTAATATTTGGTAATTAGCACTGACCACAAAGTAAAGTCAAGGCTGATGGGAATGTGGTTAGTTTTGCAGGTATTTCGTCATAAACCAAAGTACTGGACAAATTAAAAATGTGACCTGATGATAGCATTAGATGAAAGACTGACATCACCTAAGTCATTGCAGTTCTCCCTGAGGGGATGAACTGTTATGGTAATCCATCCAATAGCCAAGTTGTCGAGACATTTCACTTGTGCAAATGTGAACCACATAGTGATGCTAGAAAAAAATTCAGGGGATCATCAAAGTCATTAGGACACATCCTCTGGGGACCATGAGTGTTGTACAAGACCTATTTCACAAGATAATTTAGAATCGCTACCTGCTGGTGGCACTAGAGGAAATGTTGGGATCACCAAAGTCATTAAGAATAAACCTCTGGGGACCATGAGTGTTGTACAATATTTGTTGGCAATTCATTCAATAGTTGTTGAGATATATCAATCTGAAGAAAAGCGGTGGACCAATAGACTGACGTTGCCATACATAGATTCATGCAACTAGCACAGCTAAAAACATGCTAGACACAGTTAGATCTACCTGGGAGTTGAGACCCCACAAGGGATCACATGATAAATACGATGGCTTGTGATTAACAAGATAGGAAAGAAGAAAAAAATACAGTCTGGCTAACGCTTTTTTTTTTTTTTTTTTTTGCAGGTCCCTTAATATTATACTAATTTCCTGGAAATATTCTGAGTAATTTGCAGGTATGTGACAGTTAATTTTTAGAACATTTTCTAGAAAGGGGGATGGTGCAATTTGGTACAAATTATAAGAAAAATGTAAAAAGTGTTAAGCTGGTTTAGTTGGTAAGTACCCAACCCATTATTGAGAAGATTATCTGAAAATTAGTAGGAAACGATGGGACCCATAAAATAAAGTGTTCCCATTTCTACTACACCACATTATGTACATTTTTTCAGACTTCTCTCAAATCTTTTTATCTTGTAAAATATCAGACAATTTATTTCCTCAGGACTGTAAAAAGCAATAGAATGAAACTTGAAGTGCTTGCATCTTAAAATACATATGCAATGCGTCGCTGGCGGTCACTAGTAGTAACTGGTTGACTATAAAGGGTCACAAGCCAAAAAGGTTGGAAAAAAATGACCTAAATGATATGAAGAATACAAGATATCCATTTTTATCTGTTTAGACATTTTTTAATGCACAGGGAGTATAATGTAGTTTGCTATATAAACATGTAGAACCATGCTTGTGATAAAAGGCTCTATTCACTTGGTCAGTGCTCGGTCAGATAGGGTGAAGGGTCACATTTTCTCTTCCTGTCTAAACACACTGATAGAAGAAGATAAATCCTGACATTACTTTAATCGAAATGCGCTTGTGCTTTGCCATGATCTAATTTCCTGTCATCCAAGCCCTCTGGTTGTCCATGGGCCTCTTGTCCCTGCAGCGCTACAACAGCCAGTGCAGATAATAGCCGGGGTTATGGATTGACCGGTAAATCACCTTGTACCTCTGCTTTGAGGGAGCAATGTACGTGTTCGGGGCCAGGTTGTGGCATTGCTTTATGCGAGAGCCCGGGCTGAGAGCTCTCCTGTTTCTCGAGTGCAGACGGGGTCTTGCCGGGGCCACGGTGCAGTGAAATGGAAAGCATGCCATTCCCTGTTCCGCTTGATGCCGAGTGACTGTGAGAGGTTGTGTCATGTTCCTTGGCTATTGACTCAATGACTTGGGACCTCACGACAAAAGCCTGAACCCGTGCGGGTTCTCTACGTGCTGACAGAGAAATGTGTCTTCCACTTGTCTTCACATTGACCCGAGGACTCTGCTGGACTGACGTGTCCACATCCTCAAAGTCTCACCTCCTGAACCCTGAAATAACCTTTCCGCGACCTCGCCTGTCTCTCCCGCTCTGTTGGCTGTGGGTCTGGCTGCTATCGAAACAATTCACTGAACTTGTGTTTTTTTTTACTGATAGCTATGGATTACCTGTCTGTGGCAGTCAACCCGTTCAGCTTCCGCTACATGGATGACATGGCTGAGAATCCATCCTTATGTGCAGAATATTATTCCCTGTCAGACCGGGTTGAAAAGTCAAGGCACAGAGTAAGCACAGGCCATTAGCTGGTACTGAAATGACAGCACAAAGAGCCAGACCTTCATGGCTGCCCCTGCACTCAGGTTCATCCAAAAGACAAAATCACCATATGCCCTTTATTTGTTGGAAAAATTAGGATATCTGGATATCTGCGAATAAATGATGACGTATTCTGCTTTACATTGTATGCAAAAGGATCATTCTGCATATTTGACTAATGCCTTGTCTAGTGATGTGGCTCAGACAGCTGACCTGATTTATTGCAAGGTTCCCTACATTGTTAAAAAACAATCTCTGACTCAGTGACAACGGCCCAATTATCCCTTTCATGCAGAAAAGGTCCATATACAAAAGAGGCTGTGAATTGCAAATCCAGTTGCAGTCTGTCCTTGCTCTCCTCTAATCTAATAATGTGATCCATCATTTCAGCAGCGACGGCTCTACACCCCAGGCACAGAAAAGAATCCCACAGAGGATTAGTATCAAGACGTTTGCATATCCATGTATGCAGTCCTGAGAGGCTTTTTAAAAAAAAAAAAAATCACAAAAACATATCTATAAAAACGTGTTGCTTCATTCCTTTGCATTTCCTGTGGTCAAGCCTTTAAAAAGACTTACTTGTTTATATCTTTGCAGTGTTTTTTTTTCATAAATGTGCTGTGAGATGTTTGCACATAAACTATTATTGATCAGCCCTAACCTTCCAAACATGCACTTGACATCCATAACCAGCTGAAACCTTCAAGAAAACTACAGCAGCACTGTTTTCACACAGAATAAAAAACCTGTAAAACTCTGTTTCCTGCTCAGCAGCGGCGCTGTTGGTTGAGGGATGGTCCTGTTGCAGAATCATCCATTACCCTGATGAGCCCGCAGCCCCTGAGCTATGACAGCACAGCCACACGATGAGCGAGACAGCCGACTGCCACTATTTGTTCCGCTAAAGCATTCATCACACTAATTACCCATGGTGCCAAGCAGTTCCTGTAGCCCGGTGAAGCTTTGGCAGCTCGTTTGGAGCAGAGGTGAGGTGGGGAAACCTCAGATGAGTCTAAACAGGAGGCTGTCCTCTTTTTCTGGCTTTCCCGCACATAATTAACTCAGCACTCCAGCAACTTGACAAATTGGAATGATGAATCTGGCCTCTATGAATAGATACAAATACATGATCAATCAAAATACCGGACAGTGTTCTCAGTCTGAGGAAACGTACTGCTGTGAAGGACAAAAGAAGTGTCTTTGCTTTGAATGACATTTGGTCCTCTGGTTGAAAAGTGAGAGGGAGGGTTTGTGTCTTTGTTGTGCTTTCGCTGCAAAAATGTGGAGGCAAGTCAGAGCTAAGAGGGTGGAGCAGAGAAAAGCAGTTGCGAAATCTCACAATGTCAAATTAAAACCATTATTGCCGTCTTCAATATTTGCTTGTTTAAGGGACTACACCCAAAACCTGCCCCTCCTCCTGTTGGAAAACTTTAACTGCTTCCTAACTGTAGACAGATGCAAAGAGACAGTCCCTCTGAATCACAGTCATTTAGTCCACCTGACCTTGAAAAGCACCAAGAGAGTATGTTTTTTGAATTCCTGTGTCATTCACACAAGCCTCAGACTGTCTGTGTCCCTCCTGGCCTTCGCACAGCCGTCTGAACCGATGTAACACCCAGTACATCACAACATCCCAGCATCACCTCCCTGCAGTGGCCATAGATCAACAGACCAAGGACAAGGAAAACTTTCTTGAGACACCAAATCCTGGCTGCTACACCCGCTTCACACTCACATTTAGAGAGTTTCACTACCAAGCAGGGCAACAAAAAACACTGGAGTAGCCTAAATGTAACACTCGAAGATAGGTCACTGGAACCTATGATCCATAATTAAAGTGAGTAACACTGTAAAATAAAAGCACAAACATATACTTCAATATGTTTAATTAATGCATGAATAAATGTAGGATGTATCTTGAATTCCTGTTGTTCACCTTTAATATATGATCAAGTCACTACGACTTTATCAATTAATCATTGTGAATTCAGTTACTTCATACATTTATTGACTGACCACCCAATTAGAAAGAGTGTAAACACTGTCTGTAGGTATAAAATTAAAGAATGATACAGCCTGATCATGTTGCCAACTCTAATAACTGTGATGATAAATGGAACACGCCTTCAGCTATTTCTTTGCAATAAACTATGTGTCATTTTGAAAAATTTGGATGACATTTGACTGCATATATTCATGCATCAATCATCATGACTCATGCATTAGTTAGGCATTACTTAAGTATAGTCCTATGGTGTGTATCTTTATATAAGTGTTAAAATTATTATTTGAATTCCACATGAGCATTATTTAAAGTTTGCAATGATTATTTGTTATTTTCACCATCAAATCACCAAACTCTTAAATATTAAGAGTCTATCTCAAAGCTACCCTACTTAACTGATAAGCTAACTAAGCTATAAAGTTACTTAGTTATGGCAACAGTTCATCTCTATCTACAGTAATATTAGCTGGTTAGCTAATGTTAGCAGGCAATAAAGCAGAGCAATTTGATTATAATAGCAGACACATAAATGTACTCAAAGTGTAAATGTTATGTGAAATAGTTATTTAGTTATATCAATTTTTGAAGTACACAGATATAAATAATACTTTACATATCAAATGTAAATTGTCATGCTGTGTGAAATAATGTAGGTGAATGGTGATGTGAATGTGGTCCACAGTAAATACTAAATATACTCAAAAAGGATGAAAGGATGTTTTACATTTCCACAGGAAATGCATGCTCATTTTAGGCCTACTCATGGAATATTTGGGTAATAATATAAAAACTTATTTTAATAAAAATGTAAAAGAGGAAAAATGAAAAATTGAATGGGGAGAAATCAAAAACATGACTTTGAGGAATACCTGGAATAAGAAATACTGAAATATTCATGTCACAAAAGCAATAACATTGCCACCGGTGCAGCTATGGGTTAAAAAAGTGAATTTCACTCATTTAATGCTGATATGTGTATATGAGTCAGTAACAGAGCAATCACCACACTTTTACCACTTTATAATAGCAATTATTGTATTTATGCATAACACTCAATGATAACGTGCAGATATTTCTGTATTTGAAAGTGTAAGAACTGTCACAGCATGAGCAAAACATTTAAACATTTTAAAGCAGCAATAAATTCTAGTTTATTTCACTGCAAAGCTTGTGTCTCAATTTAAAGTTGAGTTGTATGTAGTTTGATCATTTACTAAGCTATGTGGGTTAATCTCTTACCAGATAATGAGTTCTAGTCTGTGTGAGGTCAAAGGTTAAGTAGGACTTTGTACAAGTCCTAATGAGGATTTCAACATTTTGCCAGGTTGGCTCCGTTCACAACTGGGAAGACAGTTGGCGGTGCGTTATCATTGTACACTGACCTGTAGCACAATGTATCTCTCAAGCATGAAATTCACCACATGAAGAATGTTGCAGTGCCCCTGAAGGAGTCAGAGATCAGCGGTCTGGGGTTAATAAAAGGTGAGAGACGGTCCAGTGGTCACAGCTGAAGCAGTGGCTGAGGTGCGCTAATCTAACTGACAAGCTATTGTTACTCTCTGCCCAGGATTTGACCCTGCTTAGCAGCCTAAGAGATCCCAGCTTTGTTTCAATAGCTGCCAAGGTTAACAGCAAGGAGACAATCTACCTGCTCTGTTTACTGTCCAGAATCTCTTGTCAGATTGTGGAACATGAGAAGATGATAGTCACTAATGACTGTCACAGCAATTACTGTGATTGTTCCTTTAAATTACATTTGGGGTCCAACTTTTTAATATTTCAAAAGTCTTTATGTTTGTTAACATTCCCAAGTATTACTGTATACAAGGTCTTCATAGCTGTTATTTGATCCTGACTTAATTATAACTCTAAATATGTGTAATACAATCTATAAATATATGAAATATAAATCTGTCATTAAATTTTAATTTTCAAAACTAGTTGTAATCTTTAAGCTGAAATAATTCATATTTTTATATCAAGAATGGATCACATGACTACTTGTTTGTGGGGTCACTTGTAGTGAAAAACCCGAAAAGAACCATCACGCAATTCTGCAGTTCCTTTCAGCTCTACGAAGCATTTTAACGTCTTTTCACTTGCTGTTTTGTTTTTTTCCGGACCTGCAGCATTACTGTTGTGATTCACTCTTGGCGCTCAGGGTCATTTTCAGTAGCAGAAGGCAGCTTTTTTCAGCAAAATTGCTCTAAAAACCCACTGTACGCTACTTACCCAGCAGCACCAGATGGCAGACAAAAAAAGTTAGCGACTAGCTGATGAACATAGTGGAGCATTTAGCAGCTAAGAAACCAGATATTTCCCCCAGGAGTTGGTGGAGACCAAAAACTGAGCTAAAAGTAGAAGAGCGAATATTGGACTTTCATTTGCCAGATGGACACAAACATGTGTTAATTACCAACTGTTTGCTAGCAAGTTTGATCAACTTAAAAGGTGATAATATATCAGCATTGTTCTCCCAAGTGGCCAAGAAAATCAGTTACTGCAGGTTTACAGCCGGTCTACGCACCCCTCCTCCATCTTCACAGGCGTCTTCACTTATGTTGCCTGATTAGGCCTCTCAGGACTGTGTGGACGTGTGAAACAGCAGATGACTGACATCTTCCTCACTCTCCTGTTAGTTTTGTCGCACCTGTTAGAGTGTGACACTTTACACTGTTATCATTCTTATTAATACATAGGGTTTGGTGACATCATGTCATTTCCAACATAACTCCACCCAACTTCAACCTGACTGGAGGTCTAATTAGCCTGTGTGATTGAAAACACCTGTGTGTCTGTGCAGGGCTTTTAAGTAGTCACATTTGTATCTTCTTAGACCATAAAGAGGACAGCATACCTTCCAACAGCAAGCCTAGAATGTGGAAGATTTAGAAGATTTAAAGATATATCTCATTTTTGTTAGATCAGTTCCCCTTTCCTCCTAATTTACTGCCAAATGTATTGGGAATCTTTTACTTATTTTGGGATCAACATTACAAAAAAATCTTTCTCACGGTCCGGCTTCTTTTCCTACGAGCCGGATCGTGGCATTTCTGGATCTGCACGCACACTGAAACCCTGCCAAAACACAGGCAGGAGACGTCCATTGGGGGATGTGAGGCAGACTGCCGTGTACTTTTAGATCACAACCATTAATCTCATTAACATAATGAGCTTACACAGCATCCATTTACTCTAAATGCCAAGAATACTACTGTATATTCCTAGAAGACTACAATGTACACAATTCTACAAACACTCAATATTAATATTGTAATAATGTATGTGTGTGTGTTTGTGTGTGTGTCTTCTCCAGGCCCTCATCATCTCATCATGAACCCTGACCAGTCCTCTCATACTTGTAGTGTATCTAATGATATTAAACACTTGGTGGATTAACAGATAACCATATGGTGTCACTGCATAGATGTAATGAAACAATATATGTTTGTGGAGCCACCTTGAAACCCAAAAAATGCTACAGATCTATGAGCAGCAAGCCACTGCTGCCTCCCACTGTGCTGTAAACAGTCACATCCTGGTGGTTTTGCACACACAGCAGGTCTCCTCTGGCCAAACTCTCTCTCACTTTGTCTCCAATTAGCTCGCTTTCAGCTCCCCACTGGTGTCGAGTCTTAAAGGGCACCAGATCATTGAAAAACAGGGGATTTATCATCTTTAAACTCCCAAATCTGTGATTAATGTTAACTGGGCTTGTCACAAGATAGAGCAGAGTTCAGTGAATTAAACTGTGGTGGAGAAATGCATCATCCCCATCCAGTGTGGTAAACACTTTAGCCTTGACCTTCCACTCTTGATTGGTCTTGGACGTCAGCCGTGTGTTTTGTTAGTGAGCAGAGCAAAGCTTGCTTTGTGTGTGAGCAGCCGCTGGATGACTGCAGAGTTGGCCGTCTGGAAGTACATGACGTCACACTCAGCCTCGGGACTCATGGTGCATGACTCAACAGTGAGATGGACATGTGGACATTTTCACATGGAGATGACTTTCTATGAAGGGGCAACATAGACATCACATAGACGTGTACTGTTGTGTGACTGTGCAGTACTGCAGTATATAGAAGCAAAGATGGCAACGGGACAGCACTGAACATATCACCTTCCTGTATAGAAGTGCAAAACAGTGCTCAATTTCTCTGTGTAAACATGGTCTGACGCATGCAGAAGGTTGCAGCTGTATGTTTGTGTCGAGTAGTGTAATGCTGTGTGTGAATTAGAAAACAACATATTAGATGAAACAGTTGCACCGATCAGTTCAGAGAGAGAGCACAGCATATGCACGTGTTGAACCAGTCCATGGATGAATATTATGTCTGCCATCGGCTTATGATGTATATATGTTTTTTTAATATTTGTATATTCTTGATAGTGGTGCTGGATAATCAGTCTAATATTTAGATTTCACACAGATTTTAAAACCAGTATCATGTGGCCTTAAACACTTAATAAACACACAAAAACATTCATGTTTGACATGTGAATAAAATGCTTTGGTCATTATTAACACCCTCGGTTACAGAAACAACGTTTTGAACTACATTGGGACAAAGATGAAAAATACTAACATTTGCCAGCCAGGAGCACACCACAACAATATGTGATTAAGGGGGGTGTGTTGTGGAGGAGGAGGGGTGTGGGGGGGGGGGGGGGGGACATTGTCAGTTAGACTGGTCTGGAACAGATATAATGAAGGCTGGGCAGAGGGAGACTCAGTGTGGGGGATCTGTCTCAGACGTGGTTTCACCTGAGCCGATTACGGGCCCCAGGCAGTAATAAGGCATGGGAGAGGTATGCACAGGATTGAATCAGTAGGGATGAGAGGAGGAAAGAGAGGATGAAGGGATGTGGGTAAGGATGGGTAGAGGGAGGGATGGGGTAGGGATGAGGTAGGAAGATGAATGGATGAGGGGAAGTGACAGCAATCTGAGACGGGGCAGGATTGGTTAACCAGGTTTGACAGGAGATTAGAGGTGTGACTGAGACATTGCCCTGCTCCTGAACTCGAGTTAACTAATTGACTTCATATATATCCTCAGCGTTTTCTCTCGTTGGTAACATTGCATAATTACAGTAAGTAGAGGTAATATTAGTATTGTATTAACAATTTAGGTCAAAGTAATTATTGGCTAATTCATTAAATGTTATATAAAAAGTTATTTTTGCAGGTACACATTGTAAATGGGAATTCTTTACATGCCTTTTTTCAATTGAAAAGGGTGGACTAAAGATGGAAAAAATGTTTTTTTTTAATGTAGGCTACTGATGAAAATTAAAGTCTACCAGTTTCTGATAAAAGTATTATGGAAACCTGATAAAAAAAAAAGTATTTGTAATGTTTGAACAACATACTCAAGTGCAGTCACAGTTGATATCATGCAACAGAGAGGTGAGGGGAGAAGTGAATGAAACAGACTGTCCATTCATTTGTGATGAACACCTTATATAAGGTTGCTCAGGGTGTCAAAATGTTGAGGACAGTTGCATCCTAAATGTAGTAGATTTATGTAAGTGGAGTGCAGCCCATACTATTAGGCTTTTGTGTAATTTACTGATGACACTAGGTGGCATCAAATTACTGCAGTTAGGATCTGCATGTGCTGAATCTGGTCTCCTCATGTGAGACAAATACAGTGTGAGCTTAAAGATTTCCTTGCATAATCATTTCAAGTATATGACAATCAATCAGAGACCATTGTCTGACAGAATGACAGAAAGCATTGAATCAAGCAGCAAGTGTAACACACACACAGACACACACACGCAGAGAGGAAGAGAGAGACATTACATTATACATCATATTAACACAAGGGAGGTAAGAAATCATACCATCCTCAGCAGTGTGTATCAACAGAAATCCAACTGGACTCCCACGCTGTATGGTGAGCGGATAGTGCCATGATAGCGCCACGGCAGCGCCACGATTACGTACCGAAGGAGACTGTCCTGTGACATTTACATGAGAAAAGAGGATCTGTGCACTGTCGCATGTTACATTTGTCTAGTGTGTTTTCAAAATAGACCACTTCTGTGTTCATGGTAAATAATATAAAAGTAATACAAGAAATACATTTACAAACTTTACAAAATTATTTGTACCCTTTATAAGTTGTAAGAAATAATTGATTTGAAGTGATACTGTAAGCAGACTATTGTGTTTTAATTAGTATCATAGGTGTTTTCAATCTTATAATCACTCATGCAGCCAGTTTAAAAGGAGAAAATTACTTACTGTGCCACTTTGTGCATCATATTGAACATGGAAAACAGAAGGAAAACTAGAGAGTGGTCTGAAGACATTAGATTAAAGGTAATAGCTAAGCATGGTCAACGTAAAGGTTATAAGACCATCTCCAACGAGCTTGATGTTCCTTTGACCACTGTTGCCAATATTATTAAGAAGTTTAAGGCCCATAGAACTGTAGCCAACATCTCTGGATGTGGTCACAAGAGGAAAATTGGCTTGAGATTTGAACAGAAGGATTACTTGATTGGTTGAGAAAGAACCAAGGAAAACTTCAATACAGATCCAAGCTGATCTTCAAATTCAAGGTACAATAGTTTCAAGTCGCACCATCTGCTGCTGTCTGAATGAAAATGGGCCCCATGGTAGAAGACCAAGGAAGACCCCACTTCTAAGAGGGAGACACATAAAAGCCAGACTGGACTTTGTCAAGATGCATGTTAACAAGCCACAGTCCTTCTGGGAGAATGTGCTTTGGACAGATGAAACAAAATTAGAGCTTTTTGGTAAATCACACCAACCCAGATGTTTACAGAAGAAAAAATGAAGCCTTCAAAGAAAAGAACAACATGCCTACTGTGAAACATTGAGGAGGCTCAGAAATGTTTTGGGGTTGCTTTGCTGCCTCAGGTACTGGGTGCCTTGAATCTGTGCAGGGCAAAATGAAATCAGAAGTCTATCAAGACATTTTGGAGCGAAACATACAGCCCAGTGTCAGAGAGCTGTGTCTTAGTCGCAGGTCATGGGTCTTCCAGCAGGTTTATGACTCCATACATACATCAAAAAGCACCCAAGAGTGGATGAGAAGAAAACATCGGACCGTTTTGAAGTGGTCTGTTATGAGTCCTGATCTGAATCCCATTGAACATCTGTGGAAAGAACTGAAACTTGGAGTTGGCAGACGGCAGCCATCAAACCTGAGAGAACTGGAGCAGTTTACTCAAGAAGAGTGGGCCAAACTACCAGTGGAGAAGTGTAGAAACCTTATTCAGAGTTACAGAAATTGATTGACTGCAGTTATTGCCATCAAAGGCTGTGCTACAAAATATTAAGTTAAGGGTACCAACATTTTTGGCCATGCCAATTTAATTTGTATTATTATATTAAATAATAAACAATTATTGTATTATAATTGTATTAAATTACTGTATTAAATGTAAATCAAAAGCAAGGTTTCAGTTATATTCAATGTGAAAAAAGAATGATGGATACCATATACTTCTGTCAGTTTCAATACAGACTGCTCCTTCTCCTCCACCTCCTGGTAATCCTTAAATTGGCACTTTCCACTCGCCATACACGCTGCTGCTCCCAGACGAGCTTCTCTTGGCGTTAACCCCGCCCCAAACACAGACGTCACTGTGTCACATCCCGTGACGTGTGGACGCACCACTCTCCTCCTCCGTCCCGGAGCAAAGCATCATCAAAATCATCATCCATCATCCCCTCTCTCTCTCTCGCTCCTCTCCGTTTTCTTTTTAATGTAACTTCTGACTGATCGGGAGAGCAGGGAGCGTCTGGAAAGCCTGGTTCATATCTGAGGAAGGATCTGCTCGCACGGTAGCCCGTTAAAGCTGGGCACACAGGACAGAGAGGATCAGATTATATTTATACTTTTTGGATAACGTTGCTTCCCTCTATGTGGATTTTGGCTCAGTGTTGTCTGTCTTTACGTTTCCCTCTGTGGATGTTATAGTGCATTATCTCGGTCTGAATGAAGCTTTCTTTTTGGATTTCCACCGCGCCGAAGCAGTTTCTGGGTGACTGGCCATTTTTGACTTGTGAAGTCGCGCGTTATAATTATATTGCCGTTATCTTATGAGCTCTATCCACATTTGAAGCCTTAACTTGTATTCTGTTTTGTCAGGCAATGTCGCATTTTCCTTGAACGTGCAATTAGTAATTCATGCAGACAAATCGTGTGCGTTAATTATCGCGTAAAAAGAGGAAAGTTGGGCGCGCAAAGTTTTGGAGACGGTAGAAATGGCTATGGTGGCGTGGAGAAACACCGAGGGCGTCGGGGACACCCAGGGGACCCTCTCCTCCCCGGTGTCCCAGGTCGCACCTCTGTCTCTGTCCGGGGAGCTGACTGGACACATGAACCAGGCGACCTCTCTGGAAATACCCCCGGCGGCAGCAGCACCCCAGGGCGCACCGCCGCCCAACCCGTCCAGCTCAACCACCGCGTCCACCACCACCACTACCAACAACAACAGCAACAACACCTCCTCTTCCTCCTCCTCCTCCTCCTCGTCCATGGACAAACAGCAGAGCCAGCAGATCGAGTGCATCGTTTGCGGGGATAAATCCAGCGGAAAGCACTATGGACAGTTCACATGTGAAGGATGTAAGAGCTTCTTTAAACGCAGCGTCAGGAGGAACCTGAGCTACTCCTGCAGGGCCAACAGGAACTGTCCCGTAGACCAGCACCACCGCAACCAGTGCCAGTACTGTCGCCTCAAGAAATGCCTCAAAGTCGGCATGAGGAGGGAAGGTACGGGCTGGCATCCTCCTGTTGTCGCTTTCGGTATTATCACATCATATTATCCAGCACTACACGGTCCAGGACACTGGACTTCATTTTGAGACGGGCCCAATGCTCCCTATTCACCGACATTGTTTTCTTTGATGTCTGTCCTATAAACTCATTTCGCATGCTACATTTGAAGGCTAGCTAGTGTCTGTATATAATTTAACAGCCGTCTGTGTTGCATTTGTCTGCTCCTATTTTCTCCGACTATTTATATGTCTGTAATCTGTTATTCGCCTACTAACCTCTATATTATCTGTAGTGTCCAGTCTGTGATATTTCAGAGATTACTGTGTTGCGGCTAGCATCTTGTAGCATGTGTAGTTGGTATTGTTGTTGCTATTCGGCCGCTTTATGTCCGTCATACTCGGCCGCTGTGTGGCCGAAAGAGCCCGAAGCTGCTTTAAATGTCACATGTTCAAATTAGATGGAAACTCTGCAAAATTTTAGATTAATTTCGATGTTTATTCGTTTAAATTTTAGCCTTTTAGTGTGTGACGTTTTTGATAGATTATGTGTGCGCGCGTGCGCGTGTATGTGTGTGTGTGTGTGTGTGTGTGTGTATCCGTATTCATTATACATTTTAGTCATACAGGCCCAGCGTAGCCGACTGCAACCTATTAGCTACACAAGAAATAACTGAGTGACATTTTAGAGTTTCAAGAACAGCTATTGCAAATTTTAATAAAGTTTAAGCCAGATTTCAACACCAAAAATTTAGGGAAATAATCCACCAGGCCCAGGAGGCTTTTATCAAAATGGTTACAGAAGTTACTTGCCAGAAAGTCGCTGGTCTGTTAGAGGAAAACAGTTCAAGACGCAAACCGGACAGTTTAAGACAATTTGAAATGAAACAGCAAGACCCGAAGACATGCTGTAAACCCTCACACGCCATTATCTGCAGGTTGTGGCCTAGAAATTGATTTCCGAGCACCGAGCTGAATGTGACATTTCTAACCAGGAGCTGTCTGAAACAGTTATTCTCGTCCATTTCAGAGAGCCAGACGACCATAAAGCTATCAGCATAGCCTCGAAATGAACTCGGGTAGTTGTGGTGTTCCTCTGAGTGTTTGAGTGTGCTTTAAATGCCGTCTCTGTTATTGTAACTATTTCCTCTTCAAATGTCATTTGAGTTGTTTTAATTTGCCTTCTAGCTGGTTTTGACATGTCTGCTGTTTTTTTTTCGTTGCAGCTGTACAGAGAGGCAGGATTCCCACACAGTCCTATCACGGTCAGTTTGCTCTGACGAACGGGGACCCTCTCCAATGCCATTCCTATCTGTCGGGATACATCTCTCTGCTGCTGCGGGCCGAGCCCTACCCGACCTCCAGGTTCGGCTCTCAGTGCCTCCAGAACAACAACATCATGGGCATAGAGAACATCTGTGAGCTGGCGGCCCGGATGCTGTTCAGCGCCGTGGAGTGGGCCCGCAACATCCCTTTCTTCCCGGACCTGCAGGTACCGGACCAGGTGGCCCTGCTCCGCCTCACCTGGAGCGAACTGTTCGTCCTGAACGCCGCTCAGTGCTCCATGCCCGTCCACGTCGCCCCGCTGCTGGCCGCCGCCGGTCTCCACGCCTCCCCGATGTCCGCGGACCGAGTGGTGGCCTTCATGGACCACATCCGGGTCTTCCAGGAGCAGGTGGAGAAGCTGAAGGTGCTGCATGTGGATTCAGCGGAGTACAGCTGCATCAAGGCCATCGTGCTGTTCACCACAGGTACATCTGGGTTTTCCACATCCGAACATGGAGGCCTGGACCGCGATGGATGTCCGAAATGTATTTTTTGTTAAAGTATTCACCTTATTACAGGCGGCAGCGTGTGCAGCGGTGTGAAATAGTATTAATTAATATTATGGAGTCAATTAACTAGCAATATGAATAAAATAAATTAATATTAAGATAAGATAAAAAAAACAAACAACAAAAACACATCACTCTTTAGTAGACTGCACCTTGCATGTTATGGGAGATGAACTGTGGGTGAACTATGACCTAGCTTAAAAAGTATTACTTCTAGTTGGTATGGAAACAGCCACCAATTAAGTAAAAAAAAGTGTTTTCATAAAATAATTTGATGATAATGATTGCGGTCTGAGTATTGGTGTCGTGGGAATAAAAAGCTGGTTAAATCCATAAATACTGTCACAGAAATGTTTTCTGTGGTCCAGAGTCTCAGAGCATTTCTGAAAATGTGTTTTTTGTGATATGCGAAAATGCCACCACTTATCTTTTTTTTTTTTTTAAATTAACCTCTCAGGTGAAGGTTATTTTCTGTTAAATTTAAAGGTTCACTTATGGTGGGAAAAAGTAAAAAAAAAAATACCTTTCAGAATTTGTAATGTGATTAAATTGAACTTTAGCCTCCAGTCAATGATCACTATAAAGCGAAAAAGGATAAAGAAAATAAAGCAAAAAAAATGTTTTGTTTGCTTTTAAAAAGCCTTGTCTTTATAACTTATGTAACTCCTTTACAATTGACTGAGTCCTTCAGTGAACTTATATGACCTCATACAGTTTGTCAGCCATTAAAGGAACAAAATAAAGTTAATCAGTATTATAAAGTTTATTATTATTATAACATTTAAGAGGCTGTGAATGAGTTTGAATGGGTTTGTCAACTGCCTCAAATCACTGCATCCCCTAAAATATAAAATAGTTTGCATTCATATGGTGTGTAAAAGATGCAACATAATGTTTTATTCTATTGCTGCTTCACATCAGAGACAGAAAAGTGCCCCATCAAATCCCATAATTGATAATTTATTATATTGTAATTTAAGCATCTAAATTGTCAGTGATTTATCAAATTTATTTATAAATTTAAAGAATAAAAAAGGAGGTTTTGCATTAATTCACAATTGGCAAAAATATGACTAGACGTATTTAATTTTTAATTATGTTTTAAATTACTACACCTTTGGATTTGACTTACATATTATTCTTTTATAAAAGACCTTCATGACTGTCGTTATTGAAATGAGTGAAAATGTGGGTCGGCACTGATTTATAAAATGTACACTGCTTACTTCAGAGCCTTATATTATCAGAGTGATGTTTGATGGCTGGACAGAGAGCAGGATCAAAATGAGTTGAAAAGCAGTAAAAAACATAAATGGTCTCCTATGTAGGTCTATTTTAGTCCCCATGAGTACATCTGAACACGTGTCTTTAAAGTGGGACACAGTAACCGTTCTTTAATCCCTGCTGCCATCCGGCCTGCAGCACCACGGTACACAGAGGGGACTGCTGTGTGTAGTAATACGGTATATAAGGGTCTTATACAATAGAACAGTCGATACCCTAACCGTGCTGTGATACACATCTATACTGCTTCCTTATTTCTATGCTGTGAACATCATTTTGTGAATTTGATGGGAGATGCGACGCCATCTTTGATGGCCTGAGATTTCAAAAGGCCAGTTTACGTACAGCACTGCAATTTATCCATTTGTCTAAGTGACAAGGCAACTACGCTCAGTCCACTTCCTTTTAGCACAGCACTGATCCAAATGTACTCATTCATTACATTTCCACAACTTTGCTCTTGTATTGTATATTATCTGATCATGACTGATTTATTTAGAGTTAAATATTGTACACAAGGGGGTTTATCTGTACCTGGTTTACTGTTCTGTTACTATCTCACCCAGACTCATTCACATCTGTTATAAGATAATCAACTATTTGAATCCAGCCACAGGTCCACAGTAGTCTGCAGTCCAGCCCTCCTCTAATACACCGATCAATGACGTAGGAAGGGAAAAACAATAACCTTTAAGAGAAAAGCCTTAATTTTTTGTCTGAAATCATAATAGATTTTTGCTTCTAGTGTTTTTTGGGGGGTTTTTTGCCTTGTGATGATCACACTTCACACATTTTTTTTGTAATGCATCATCAACCACTAAATTTGCTGTGTTGTAAACCCTCTAGATAACCTAGTTAGTGAACTGAAAAATCAAACTCTGTTTAATTTTGCTGTTGTTCTCCTGTATGCCTGCAGGTTGAATCATTGACCTTGACTGCTTCTTGTCTTGCCTGTTGTTTATCTTGTCTCTAGATGCTTGTGGTCTGTCAGACGTGGCCCATGTGGAAGGTCTGCAGGAGAAATCCCAGTGTGCTTTAGAGGAGTACGTGAGGAGCCAGTATCCCAACCAGCCGAACAGGTTTGGGAAGCTGTTGCTCCGCTTGCCTTCCCTACGCACCGTCTCTTCTTCTGTCATAGAGCAGCTTTTCTTCATCCGTCTGGTGGGGAAAACCCCCATAGAAACTCTGATAAGGGACATGCTGCTGTCTGGGAGCAGCTTCAACTGGCCTTACATGCCTATTCAATAGAGGAGAAACTCTACAATGGTGCTACTAAGGTCAGGAAAAGGTCCCACACCTCAAATGAAGTCATTTCATCTACTGCAGCTTAAAATGTTGAACAAGGAAAAAAAACTGCCAGTGG
The DNA here is from genome assembly GCF_914725855.1 of Thunnus albacares. Classification (NCBI taxonomy): domain Eukaryota; kingdom Metazoa; phylum Chordata; class Actinopteri; order Scombriformes; family Scombridae; genus Thunnus; species Thunnus albacares. The sequence goes on along the minus strand of NC_058106.1, from coordinate 8,740,795 downwards.
AATAAGATAATTACAGCCATTTTCAAGGTAAAAAAAAAAAAAAAAAAATCATAATTTTTCTTGTATTAACCGCCATTTTCTTGACACCTGAGGAGTGATCTGCCTTATTCTGCATTGTGTCGCTACGTTTCTAAAAACATCCCTGAAACAAATGAAGCGTACTGAAGATGTAATATGATCTGAGCCCACTGGCAGAATTTTTTCACTTGTTTTAAATTTATTTTATGAGAGAATTTGAGATGAAATGACTGGTTTCGGTGGACATTTTTTGCAGTGTGGTGACCACTCACAGTCTATGTTTTTTTGGGGGGATTACAAACAATATTTATTGGACCCTGTGTGTATATTTATCGTGCTTGTAAATTATGTTTCGGCTCCTTTTTTAATGTTTTACGTATTTTTGCCCGGGCTAGTGAGAAAACTGCAGGGATTGTCTTGTGTCGATCTTTTATTTTTTTTGTTTGTTTTATACCTTCCAGACATGGCACTTTGGACTAAAGGAACATTTCAGAAAGATTTAACACAAGTGTTTGAAACCCAAACATCTACTGATTTCCAGCAGGTTCATTTGACTTTAAGCTACTCGCTCAACAGTGTACAGACGGAGAGGAGAGATTAACGCTCTGTCTGAGTTACGTTGGTTTCTATTTGAATTGTGGATGCACGAAGAAAAAAAAAAGCAAAAGATATTTGGAAACTGCACTTCTCATGGTCAGTGTTATGCTAAATAATGCATTATTTATTAACCATTTCATGAGTAATATCTTTACTTTTTTTTACATAAATATTTCTTTGAATATTTTGGTTAATTACTGGCAGCAGTAATTATTTCCTTTTCAATTTCTACTAATTTTGCTTTCGAAAAAAGTAAAAACATTTTTTTTTCTTCCTGAATGATCAGAAACCAAACACAGCATCAACGTCTGTTTTTTCTCCTGATACTTGATGATTACATGTTATAAAATTTTTAACATGGAGAAAATCATGTTAATTTCTCATCAAAACAGTCATTTTTGTTCATGTTTCTACCGTTTCTCATCTAAACTAGTAGATATCATGATGACCGTAGTCTAATATTTTTATATATGAAGGGACTGAAAACAGATTTGTATTCTTTTGACTGGTAACAGATAAAAGTAATGACATTACTTTACTGGATTAATGATTAATGCATTACCAAGCACTTCTAATTCATTTATGTTTCCAGGTCTTTTACACTGACTGTCTCAGAGAGATTTAAAAATATATTGTTACAGTTTCTTAATGAGATAAACCAACTGTACACAACTTCCCAGGTCAAGTAACAAATATATTCCATGATAATTCATGCATTTATGAGCCCAGGCCGCTTTATGGCACAATAGACCACTGCAGGGTATTGCTGAACTGAAAGTGTGTGTATGTGCGTGCATGTGTGCATGCATCTGTGCGTGCGTGTGTGTGCGTGTGTGTGTGTGTGTGTGTGTATGAGTGTGTATTTGTGTTTACTTCTTTTTGACAACCACTCTGATGTACTGTGAAAGCATATTGGTTAACATATTGGTACCGTATTAAATTATAACTCAAGATTTATAAATAAAGTGTATTTCGTTTATTTTGCCATTTCCATTCTATGTGGTTTATGACCCTTCCCAACAGAAAATACGTGTGTGTGTGTGTGTGTGTGTGTGTGTGTGTGTGTGTGAGTGAGCACATGAGTTTGTGGTGTTCTGGAGACTGTGTCCGACTGTAATATTGCCACTAATCAGATATTTTAATCAAATTAATTGCTTGGCTATACTACATATCAGGATTTACTTGAGTTTGTCCTGTTTGGAGAGTAAAACAACTTAACATTCCTCCAGCACTGATCTTGATCACACAGTCAACCAACTGAAACATAAAACAAGGAAAACAAGAAGTAAACACAACAAACAGTACACAAAATATTGACCCTGCATGCGTGACATATTGAATGTAACCGTCCGGTAGGTGCAGGTTTTGAATGCTGTGTCGGAGTGTGTGGATGTGTGTGGATCTAACTCTGTTAACAATTATTAGACCAAATCCTTTAATTATTCTTTGCTAGTTAACCACTGTTTCTATAAAAGGAGTGAATATCACTCAATCAAAACACAAAAAGAGACCAATAAATTGCAGTATGGGAAACCTCAGTATCACCTCTAGTTAGACAAAATAACACTATTAATTTCTGCTTATTTCTTCCCCAATAATTAGATATTTTCACATAAAAACTACATCAGTTTTTACATCTTATCACTTAACACAGCTTAACAAACATGTTTTTTTTGTTATTAAGGGTTCTATCGATTCATAAAGGTAGTTAAACTGTGCACAAGTTAAGAGAGCAGAATGAAAATGGAATTATAATCATGTCTGTGTTGCCAGACTGAGCAGGACAGAGAGGATTAAAGCAGCTTCTTTGCTTCTTAGTGGAGAGAGAGCTAATGAGGGGCCCCTGAGTGCTCTGTCACTACAGTTTACCCTGAGGAGGGTGAAGCTGGGCGCTCGACGGCCCCTGGGTGTTCTGGGCCAAAGGGCCAACATAAAACAATGGAGCATTTTCCCACACACGTACAGGTCCAAGAGAAGAAAATGCCAAGGAGCGCGGCTCCTCTGGTGGAGCAGAGTTAGTTGAGTTCAGGCTGAGATCTTAGCAGGAGGAATACCAGCAGCTCTGTTGCTCAAATGAATTTTCATCTGTCTCTTTCTAAGACTGATCCAGGACAGAAATGAGACAGCGAGGCGTCTCCGCTGTTTGTGAGGAACTGCGGCTGGATCAGTCATTACGCAGCACGGTTTGGATTTAGCCAATCAGCTTCCGGGACTGAAAATGTGTAGCCAATCAGATCACTCTTATGATGTTTTCCTTCTTTAAAATATTAATATTCATCATGTGCAGTGGAGGTTAACCAGAGTCCAAGCCTACGAGAGGCTGTGTGTGTGTGTGTGTGTGTGTGTGTGTGTGTGTGTGTGTGTGTGTGTGTGTGTGTGTGTGTGTGTGTGTGTGTGTGTGCATGTGCGCGCGCGCGTGTGTTTGTGCGTGTGTATTGTTGATGATATAATTCACCTTGTTTACAATGCATGCAACATTTCACGCTGATTTATTGAATATAATAGGTGTATCTTTTAAATATATTTTTAAAATCATTTTTGAAAAAAGAAAAAAAAAACGTGACGTTATTTTACTAAAGTGGTTTTAAGAAAAATAAACTTTCAGTACTGAACAACAAATGATGTGACGTCAAGTGTAGATATTGTGAAGGGAAAAATACTGTAATGTAATCGCCGCATGCATTCGCTTTGCCATTTTCTTTTCTTTTCTTTCTTTTCTTTCTTTCTTTTATTATTTTTCCAGCTGTCCGTGTTAACTGCAGACTATTTGTAGCCAGATAACTAAGTGGAAGCCTCGTGTGTTAAATGTGTTTTTTTTATTTGTTTTTTTTGTTGTTTTTTATTTCATATTTTTGAAGTTTTATCTTCTGCAGAAGGAAATAAAACCATCCAATCAATATAATAATTACAAGTGAACGTTAATAGATGAAATGCTGTTTGGTTACTGGACGTCCTGCTTCAGTTTATTCGTGATGTGAAATAAATACTGACTGCAGCCTCTGAAGTCACTTCAAAGCTTTAAAGCAATAATTATGACTGTAGAATAATGGTGCCGACCCTTCACACAATCTGACTTCAACACCACTGAGAAGCCTGTATCATTTTTTTTGAATCTTTGGAAAACATTTGACCTGAATCAAACATTCAGGCTTACATCAGCCGAAAAGATTGTCCGAGAAAAGTGAAACAGCTCCACAAAAAGCGGCTCAGATTTCCTCCTGAAAACTGCTTGAATCTCGTCCTCAGTAAAACTATAAAGACGTATTTAAGTTTTTTCTTTTCTTTTTTTTTCTTTTTTTTTTTTTTTTTTTTTACACAAAGCTATCATACATTGCCTCTTATATAATGATAATAGAGTTTTACAGTCTGGAAACGTCTTAAATATCGTTTGCTGCTGTAGTTTTAGTTTTCTTTAAAAATCAGTCGATAGTTGATGAAAATCCGCCTGGTCGGTTATTTTTTAACATTTGTGTTCCAGTAAGTTTTTAATTATGTGTCACAGGTTTGATTGAGGTGAAAGACTTATTGCGGGATTCACGTCTGTTAAAAAAAATGAATGAGAAAGATAAAAGAAATAGAAATGATAAATAGGTGATGATATTATCACAGACAAACTGTTAAGAGTTGTGGATAAAATGTGTTACACTTCAAATTTATCCTTCTTGAAACGAAACTTCTATAAACGAATGTATTCAAAGTCGTTTTACACTGAGTGGAAAATATTGCTGGAAATCCAGCTCTGATCTATGAAATAAACAGCTTCAACAAGACTTTGCCGACACTGCAATCATCAGTTTATCATCCAGAAAACCGGATTTTTTTTATTTCCTTACATTCCTTTTTTCATGTACTTGTTGTTGATGTCTTTATTTTTTATAGATTAAATAGATCTATATTTTATAACGTGTTTGTGTCAAATATCTACTGTGGAAAAACAAATCTGAATAAAAAATAGATTTTTAACCACAACGAAAAACATTACAGTTGCATTTAAAAAAAAAAAAAAAAAGATATTCAGTTAATATATTTCTGTTAACTAAACAAAAAAAAACGCAATTCTGAGCTTTAGTTTCATAGCGGGAAAAGAAAAAGTCAATAAATAATTACATTAAATAAACCTGCAGTGACGCAGAGTGTGTTTGAGTGATTGGCCCTGAAGAAGTTCATAATAAAGTGCGGTAGCTTATTTTATCTTGAATAAATGCTTTGACGTTCATTATACAGACGTATGTGTCATATACTGCAGTATTTCTTGGTTTTTCCTATTGAATCTCTTAACATTCATTTATTATTGATTCATTATTTTGCGTTTTTCTTGTGAGAAATGTGAAGGACTGAACTTTGTGCCAGGAAATAGTTGCATATAATGATACATACTGTACAGTGGCTTAACTCAGTGCCTTTAATCCCAGCCTCCTTTAATCAGACTTACCTTAGACTGAAGCGCAAACAACCAGAATCCTCTTTTCTCAAAAAACTCATCAGTCATATTCGGGTTTTTTTGTGTGTGTGTTTTTTTTTTTTACTACAAAAAATGATAGTAAGAGTCTAAACACCGGCTAACAACTACATTAAATATTGCATAACTCGATAAAAGTACACTATACAGTTGCTCTGGTGTCCCTGAGCGACTTCATGAATTTGAACGCGTTGATATTGTGAGATACTGTCGGGAAAATTAAAAGCGCTTTCATTGCTGAAATGATGAAATGAAGCTCCATCTGTTTGGAAGCTGGCATTAAACGGACCTGCAGGCCAAAACATCTGAGAACCAATTCCACATTTTCATCACATTATTTCTCTGGGACACAATTAACATGGAAACCTCATCAGATCAAATGGGAAAAAATCCTCTTTAATCTTTTATAGATCATCAATAACTGTACTTGACAACCACTACATACATTTTTTTGTCATTTAATTACATATTAGAAATACACTGAGTTGTTCAGACTTCATCTATGATATGTTTGAATTAGGTGACACTCATACCATAATTCTGAGATCCGTCTATCCATCTTATATCGACTCTATCTAGCTATCTATCATAGGAGAACAAGGTCTTTCCTTACTCCTTTATTTCTCTTTATTGTCCCCAAATTGCCCTTCTAATCAATGTTTCAGACTGACATCAAGCCACTCTGACTCCCTGCTCTGATGTCTTCAAGCTGACGGTGTGAATCAAGAGGTTCCCCTGGCTCCTTCCAGTGACCTTTGACCTCGGCCTGCCCCTTTCCCTGACACTGGCTAAAGAGAAGGGGGATATGAGAGTGTTGAGTTGTTCAGGGATGATGAGCTGTAGCATCAAGCCCCAAACTCACACAGTCACTTCACTTAAAGCCATTCAACAAAATTTCATGACAGAAAAGGTCAGTGTGATAAAATATTAATCACAGATCAATCATCTTACTGTAAAAGGAGCAGTGATCTCAAATGCTCACTGACAGGATTTTAGTTTCATTTGGTTTTTAATTTGGCTTTCAAACACATTTTTTTTTTCTGTCATTTTTTTTTCCCTCACTTGAATGATGCAAATATACACTCAGGGAGGCAAAGCTACGACGGAGTGCCACGCCTCAGGGAGCCCATCTGACGCTCATAGAAACAAAATCTTAAAAGCAGTGAATATGGGAGGAAGCCTGTCTGCTGAGGAGCCCCCTCGCAAAACATTTCAGCTACCAAGGAGAGGAAAAGAGAAAAAAACGCACCAATCAACTCAAGGACTGTACAAAGAGCTGTCTGTCGTTGCTAAGAGACAGATGCAGAATAACCTCCATGAGAAACCTGACCATGACCCTTCCTCCTCCTCTTCCTCCTCCCAAACAGTCTCTCCCTCTCCTACACAATTACTACTGAACATTAAAGCCCACCTCTGTCACATTAAAGCTGAAAGACGGGGAGGTGGAGGGGGTGGTGGGGGGGGGGGGGGGGGGGGGGGGTTGTTTAAAAGCAGCAAGAAGCTCCACAGAAGATTTCGGATTATTCCTTAAAGCAAAAACTAACCAGTTTTCCTTTTTTTTTTTTTTCTACACGAGAGATAAGATGTGGTTTGGGTGCAGCAGGCATTAAGGGTTGGTGTTGGTGTGTTTTATGCAGGCTGAGTATGGATGGGCGGAGTTTGATGTGCTGTGGGGATGGGATAAGAAAAGGGTGGGGGGTGGGCAGAGGGAATCTGTCAGACGAGTGAGAAGATGAAGATTTGTCAGAGAGATGACAGAGAGTTCAGTTTATACGAGGCCTGTCGATTAGTGCGTTTGTGGCTGACAGGTGGAATCCCAGGGGAGCGTCTGTCACTACGTCTGCTGCCAGGCCCCGGCCACAGCACCACCACAGGAGACACCCATGGGCGGGGATATGCTCGAGACTCCGAGGCACCTCATTGGCCTGGACCGACAGCATGGCCTCCCAGAGCCCAGATTAAAGCTTTTTTGTGCACAGAAAGCAGGGCGAAAGTCATGTTAATCCCCCACTAATACATTGCTATCAGTGATCTGCTTTTACAACACGATCCAAACAAGCTTTCTGGAATGGGTATTAAAATCTGAAAGAGGGCACAATAGATTTTTGGGTCCATGAGAAAATAATATTTTCTTGTTCGTTTTTAATATGAACTGTTGCATCAGTGTGATGACTCTGAAAAGCACAGTGCTGAGAGGGCCTCTGCTGTTGCTAAGATCCATTAAGATGCAAATCTTCCTTTTTGGAAAGTTTTTTTTTCCACTGAAAAGGCAACTGAGGCAAAAGGAAAAATCATACTGGGAAGAAGAACGTATGCCAACACTTAAATCAGACATTATGACAAAGTCAGATGAGACAAATGTAGGCCGCTGCACTGAGGCTCTTATCAAAAGTCGACCAGGACATTCAAGCTACAGTGTGATTGTCAGAGTGTTACATATAAAACAATCAGTGTTGTTGCATGTAAGTAACTTCTATGGAACAACTTTTACATTGAAAAGAAGAATCTGGTATATCAGTATTTTTTTCCTCTGACTAAAGCTGCCGTACAGTGTATATGTAGTATATGAATGTACATGTATAGATTACTATGGGTATGTTGGTGCGTGCACATCTGCATGCATTTATATTTGATAAGTCTGTGTGTAGATATTGGGAAGATACACATGTCCATATATAGACCCAGTGATTATGAATACTAAGTGATAAATTCTTTATAATGAACCTTACAGCCTTATCTTTGATGGTCATACAAAGGTCTTACTAAAACCAAATTAAAACACGTTTGGGCAAATAATTTTCCTGTCTCATCTGCAACACTAAGATGCTGGTTAAATCTCAAACATTTAAATACATTGTGACAGTGTTTGACAGTCACTTGGAAGTGTCACACCAATATCTTATGAATTGATTGGATTTACTATATCCACATATACAATCAGAGAAGTGTGTTGTGAGCTGCCATTTTGACAAAATACTACCAACTTCACTGCAATGGTCCTATAACATTGTTGGACTCATGATGGACAGTTGATGGACAAAAAGAATAAAAATTGATGCAGTGGAACCAGAGGTGTCATCTTTTCTATTTTGCACATTTTTCTTCCTCATCAAAACCTGGCGCCTACATTACCCACATCACAACTTGACCGCTTAGAATTTGATCAGAGATGTAGCCTCGAGCTGCTAGCCTCAAGCAGAGATGAGGAGCAGGCTACAGAGGCCTGATAAGTTCACTTTGTTCTAACCCAAAAACATTGTCATCTTCAAACTTGGAGTCTTCAGCCTCAACTGATGTTGTCTCAAGTGATTTATCAAACTTTGCGAAGTTCCTTCTGGAGCCACAAAAAGCTTTATACAACTTTTTCCACATATACAGCAGTTTACCTGTAATTAGACTTTGATGTGTAAAATTGGTGGAATTCCCCTTTAAGAACAGCATTAACATTAACATTAACATTAAGCTAAATGCCCCTTAAGTTATACTGTACATTGAAAAAAACACAATGAGGGTGGAGTAAATTTTAGAAACACCTGTACAGGGGCGCCTTAACATTACTTTAGGCCACCAGGGCTATGGATGTTTTGGAGTCTCGTCTGTTTAACCTGTGACCATCAGTGTGGGATACTGCAATGAGATGCAGCGTTTCTTCTCAAACAAGCAAACATTTAAAGAGATTAATTTCAGAAAAAAAATCAAGTGATGTTACCTTAATGCAACATATAGAAGACAGTGATAACACAATAACACAGTTTGACATATTGTGTATTAAATATAGGCCATTTGACTGACTGATACTCATAGTGGATAGCCGCCTAAACGTTTTTACACTGGCCATGTAGTCTTTGAACAGCTCCCACAACATTTGATTCTAAAGTATCAAAGCAGGTCAATGGTTGGACCACATTTTCTACTGGCAGTAATGTCAAATCCTTCATGAAACACACTCAAACTAACTTTAAGAAAGGCGAATGCTTCTTGCTGGTAACACAATTACATTTATGAACTTAGTAAGACAAAAATAATGTGATGAATATTTATTAAACTTGTAATTAAAGTTAAATTAATAAGGAATTCGGCAGCTGATGTCACCACGAGCAACCAAAATGCATTCAGCTGAGAGTCACCAGTTAACACGGTCAGTTCAACTGCCACAGTGTTCATCTGAACCACACAAACTCCTGAAATCAAATCACTTCTGCCACAAAGTCCTCCTCCAAGTCCATGTGATATTTTATTGTCTTTTCTGATGTTTTTACTTTGACAAGCAAACACAGCTAGCCATTGAGCTTCATAAAAACTTTTGCTGCTGCACCACGCCGCCACATTCAAACACAACGTAATGACGTCAATCATGTTTTTATAAGGAGTGTTGAAGCACAGCGAGAGGATTTACTCCTCATCACGTCCGCCCCACATCTCAGGTAGTTTCCTTTCCTACATCATGTTTACTGTGGGGTTTTTTTAAGCTCATGTCTCTTGAGGCCCCTGGAGGCCCCTGGAGGCCCCTGGAGGCCCCTGGAGGCCCGGAGCCCGATGCTTAAGCCCCAGTAAGTCTGTGCATTAAGGTGCCACTGCACCTATAGCACAAACTACATGCAGCATCCAAAATGACCATAAAATGAACTTCTCTAAAACAGTTTCATATTTAAGCTTCCTGAATGTACTGACTGTAATATCAGACTGCAATAATAAAGTGTTGTGTCAGTAAGCTGAGTCGTCTCTATAAAGTTCTCAAATACTTAAAAATTAAACTAAACATAAATACTCTAATGAGTATAATTCTATCTTAGTTTATCTATCCATTGTATTTTCTTGCAGCTTGAATGTATCATATCAGTATCATATTATTTTAAAAACTCAATAAAAACAAAATTTTGGGGGCCAGTGAAGACAGACAGAGGTTGTTTTTTCCTTTGATGTTACATTAAAAAAAGTTTGATTTAGACATCTGAGAAGAACATCAAGCATGACACTAAACCTAACATCTCAGTGACTGTGGGCAGTGATGTGTGAGGATATTTTGTGGGCAATAATAGAAAGTAACATCGCCCACAGAGGTGTCAATACACAGATAACATAATTAACGTAATTCTAGTGTACATTTGTCTCCTGTGTTTGCTGTTGCCTATGGTGTAGCATTGTTCCAAACAATAACAGAAAGACTTTGAATTCCTTTTGAGCACTTCTTAATCATCCACGATCACTCATGGGTCACAGGAATATTGTCTGTGTGCTGTGACCTTTGACCTCTTGATCTCTTGACTACTGGTTGTTTGTAATCTTGCTGATCTAGGAAATTGGATAAGTGAATTGTTGAAATTCCTCATATTTAACTCATTTGAATTCAAAAGGGGTTTCCCCCTTCATTTTTGAGGACTGTATGGTTATGATGTTGAGACATGTGGGGAGGGGGAAGGGGCTCTGAGTGCATGGGGGCGCCAGCAGCAAGCTGGAACTTGTTCATCTTAAAGCAATAGGCAATATAGTACAATGTAAAATGTAAACGTTACAAAGAGGAACTGCTTAATTTTTTTTAAAGTAACACAACACAATTACATCAGCTGATGGGTAAAACTAACTGTTTATTCTCATGGAGCCTGAATCTTTCACAAAGGTTATAATGCATCATAGTGGGCATGAAACCTTCATTTGGTTCAGTCAAAATTCCTGTTTTATCATTATTTCATTGTATCTGAAATCTCTCCTTATACTGGAGAAGATAAAGTCACACAAAACCGACAAAAAAGTTTGCAGTTAAGTTACCTTCTGCTTACTGTCAAATCCCAAATGAAGCATTCCTCAAAAACATAGTAGTTTTCTGTTACAACTGTTTCTCTGTAATATAATATTATGCACCTATAAACAAATCTATTTGGGTAAATGGAGAAATCTACAACTTTAGTGGAGTTGGGACTCTCCTCTGTGCTCCAGCCACATTATTTAAGTGTATTTACGCTGATGAGACATTTGGGTTTTTTCATAAAACTCTTGTTTGGAGTAACCTTGGGGGGAAGTGTAACGGTCGCTTCAGCGGGGGGAGATAAATCGCCTCCAAACTTTGCATTTTCAAAATGTCTCTGAGTTCAAACTGAGGAACTAGTCCTCTGAGCTAATTTGCAATTACATTAAATTAGTTTAAATACATTACAACAGCTTTGTAGGATTTATATAGACTGCAGTCAAGGTAACTTTAACAACAGCACCAACAAGTGTATAGAAAATAAACAATACATAAACAAACATAAATCATATATGAAAAAGTTCCCTTTTTTATCTGAAGCCTCAAAGGTCAGGATTATTATCTGTCTGTCTACAAATATGTAAATATGTTTTTCAATCATTTCTGATTGGTTAATCTGGATTTCTATCTGTAAGAAATAATACATAAAAACACTGTGTCAGAAGTCCCTTCAACAGTGTAAATACAATATATTCATAATATTGTCTAAAAAAAATGTGTAAAGCACTTTGTGTTACATTGTATTTGTATGAAAAGTGCTAAACAAATAAAGTCTGATTGAAAAAAATCCAACTTTTAAGTTCATGGTGTCACAAAAAGAGGAAATGAATCTTAATCCAATCAGTTTTGCATTTGGCTGCATGCAGACAGACTCTCCTTATTTAGATGTGTTATGTAATGAGAGGCTGTAATCTCTTATATAATAACAGAGTAAGTGAAATGTGCTGTGTTTAAATTAGTAGGTTCTAGGATTTGTTTTTATCTCACAGACACAATTATTTGTTCTATTTAACATTTGTAAGACACCAAAAATGAAAGTAAAACATACAGTAATATTACTTACGCAGTTAACCCTTTTCAGTCTGGTTTTGGCTTCAAGACCTATGATACAGGACATGATGTGAGATATGAGTCACACTGTTTACAGCTTATTTTTACAGTACATTTTGACAGTGTTGTAATGCTAAATATTAGCTTACTGATTATAGGCATTAGCAATCATATTCTGTCCACTTCTCTTTATATTATGATACCCGACATCATCTGTGAAATACTTTAATATATTTTGGGGTTGCAAAAAAAAGTTTCAGGCAAACAGAATCTCAGATCTTCAGATGTCTTCAGATGTCTTCAGATGTCTTCAGATGTCTTCAGATGTCTTTAGATGTACTGCTCTGAGCTAGATATAGAAGTTTTTGTCCTGTGCATCACAGCCTGACAGACCTTGTTCTCCCCCAGAGGAAACAGCATGCTTAAATAACAGATTATGAGATGTTTGGGTTGAAAATCGCGTACTTTGAAATTAAACAGTGGAACGTGGGTTGGGTTGAGCACACTGATTTAAGCAACAACAAAAAAAAAGTAAAAGCCTGATGTATATTGTTAACCTCTGACAAATACTCCAACATTCTTAGTATTTTCCCACTTTTATTTTCCACCATCAATCTTCGACCCTTCAGCACTGCCGTGTTTCTCCTTTTACTAACATACTAACTCACTGATACACTGCACAGGATACACAGGACCACCAGACCAGCAGGCCACACATACAGGACTGTAGAGGATAAAAGCTCTTTGAGTATTGGAGTATTTAAAATGTAGTTATAAGATTATAAGATTTTTTCTTCCCCCTGCTCCTTCAATCATGGAATGTGTATTATGTTGTCACAAATTGTAGCTTATATTTGGTATAAAAATCTTGTTAAGTGTACACTGATGTGATTAAAAAAAGAAGAAAGAAAGAAAGAAAGAAAGAAAGAAAGAAAGAAAGAAAGAAAGAAAGAAAGAAAGAAAGAAAGAAAGAAAGAAAGAATTAGACAAACTACAATGTTTTCAATCATTTAAACACCAGCACAGTATTTTGGGGGGATAAATAAACATAAATCTTAATCTGATGCAACATATGAACTCTGTAGAAGAGCAAAATAAAATCGACATAATTAATCTCCATTACTGTAAATAACAGCTACAGATTAGCAAACATTATTCTTGCTTTAAGATGAATGAAAATGTTGCAATCCTTACTTAAATTAATTTATTTTAATACCTGTATGTATGTGAAACCCCTTATTAAAAAATAAAATACTTTTGGAATGAAGTTCAGTAAGAGAAGATGACGGATTTTGTGCTCTGCACAAATGAAAAAGAGAGGAGGTGAGAGGAAAAGGAAGATCCAGAAGAGATCACACTGCAGATGGTCTGTCATCCCGATTCAAACAGCAAAACACAACCCAGTGCTTTACTGTTACCTGCATGTTTTCATCTAATGATGAAATTTTGAATTCATCATCAACAAAAACTTTATAAATAAATATTCCTTTTCACACTGAGTCAGTAGGGAGAAGTCATTTTACCGCATTCTGTCAAAAATGGTTTGAACTGTTTGGTGTACTCGCTGTTTCTCTGTGCTGAGGATATTTTTGGCTCTCCAATGTGGCAAGCACACAGACACACTGAGAAAAGAGGGAGAGAGATAGAGGGAGAGAGTGATGGCTGTCAGAGGGTGAGAGAGGCTCACAGAACTCCCCCGGCGGGCAGTGTGTGAGATCTGGGGCCCTGGGGCCCTTTGGATGGCTCACAGTGAATGGGTGCCCTGGTGAGGTGACCAGGCTCATTGAGAACAGGTTACGAGGGGAAGGGAATGCTTTTGCTCTGTGTTTGGCCCTGTGACCCACTGTCCAACGTCTGCCTTGGCAGCTTTGAAACCCAACATATTTATTTGCAACGCTCTGAAGAGAGAGGGTGGAGCAGCTGTCAGAATAAAGTCATCGTCCTGCTGACAGCTTCATCTGCTGTTGAAGGGCAGCTATGACAGGCGCACAATGTCGCTGCGTCGGCCAACCCTGAGTGAAGGACTGTCATATGTGGACATGCTGGGAATCTAGCAACCTCCCTCCCCCTCCCAAGCTCCTTTGATATGCCAGAATTATGTCTTTGGCTGAGTTAGAAATGTTTTTCATCCCAGTGTACAAGGACGTCAACAGGGTAACATCTGGGAAGTCTCCTGCTTATTTCCAATGTGTCCATGTTTGCTTTTGTTGTTTTTATCATTGTGAGAGAAAAGATTGGGAAGAATTTATTTGTAAGCCATATCTATATACATATAAATATACATATAAGTAATTATAAAATATAAATATATATTTTGTAGATTCACCAATGTTCCCATTAAGCTGATATTTGCTTTGTACGCTTCATGTCTGATAATTCAATTCTATATCTAAAAAATAAATCTATCACACTGACCAAAGCTTCAAGCTGAAAATCGTGCAAGTGATCTTTCTTTTATTCAGGATATTTTACATTTTGGTGGCAAAAAAGATGAGATGCACTTTGCTTTTTTTCAGAATTTAAATAATTCATGTCTCTGAAAAAATAAAAACAATTACAGGCTGCATTGTTGCTTGACTAAACCAACCAAACCATTTCGTGACACGATTAAGATGTATAAATTGGGATACAAATGACAGCAGAGCGACCTCTCTGTACAGGCCATCTACAGGTAATAGCATTAGCAATGCTGTGGGTGGTGAGGCAGCGGTACTGCGACCAGCTGGCGTCACGCTAATATACACGGGGCACCCAGCATCCTCTGCTATCAATAAGTCATTATCTGAGCCATGCCACTGATGGGCATCCTGCAGCCCTCTCTGCAGCTCAGACAAAGAGGACAGAGTAGGCAGAGGAGGAGGCAGAAGCAGGTTTCAGCACTGGAATGTTGCCCATGTATGAGGTGTTATTAATGCCATCATCCATGAATAAGCCCAGTTTGAGTAATATATCTATGAGTTTGAAGGGTTATTAGTGATCAAAACATTGCACTGTGGTCTATAGCACTAGCAGGATTCTGCAACTCTGGAAAGTCATCTTGTTGACAATGATTTCATCCTCCTCCTCTACGATCACTAGGCAGTAAAATGACCTCATGGTACAAAGTTATCTAGCAGAAATATGTCTTGAACACATTTGATTGGTCAGTGCAACTGGTTGCCATAAAACCAAGTCTGGATTATCAACCAGGCAAAGAGGGCCACTTCCCTGACATGAAGGGACTCCAAAAGCCCCAGCTTCACTGTGTGGCAGTTGGTTTGTGGTGATTTGATTGCAAATTTGTTTGGTAATATACACAACAAAAGCACAATACGAACAGAAATGGGAAGGGCTTTTAAGTGGTGCCTGAATTTTTATCTTGAGGTCCTGTCCTATAGAGGGGTATTTTTCCAGTTGATATTTAATTGTACATTGTGCATATTTCAAAATAAACACACAATGAAGATGGGGAACAGTAGTATTCCAGCATAGAAACCACATACAGAACATAACAGGGGGTTGATCGTGGCCCACTGCTCATTTTTTTGTCCCGGGCTATACTAGGAGTTTAATCTGGCCCTGCAGATGATGCTGCACTGCTTTGTGGCTAAAGGTGAGCCAGGCTGAACTTCTTTTCTGGACAAAACTGTAAACTGTTAATGATTGTGCCAATGCAGTGATGTCACTGAAATTAATAAGGAGGCTATTTTTTTTGACACTCTATGTCTGAACTTGGCCTTGGAGAGAGAGAAAATACAGAGGAATGTTGCTGCAATCCACATGCTGCCACAAAAACGCTGGACAAAAAAAAAAAAAAAAAAAAGGAAAAAGAAAAAGAAAGAACCAGTTCTCCTTCTTTGTGGCATTAATTTCCACCCATACCCCCACAACATCACCACTACATCTCTCAGCACCGTCTCCACCATCAGCTCAAATTACCGTCCACTTCTAATTGATATGAACAATAACAGAGGAAAGCTTGTTAATGGTGAACATAATTGTCCCAGACAAAAGGCCAAACACCGCAAATCACACTTTACAGCAGGGGCGAGCAGAAGGCGACGTCTGGGCTGCGGGCGGGAAGAGATATTTCACTGCAGATATCCATCTACCAACTGAATCACATTTCATTAGTGGGTCACCCATTAAACAGTACACCCGACTCCGAAAACTCAACTTTTACGGCCAAATACATAACATGGCACCGTTTCTGTTACCAGGTTAAATCTTTATGACAGACACAAAGGCTGTGTATACAGTGTGTATCAGTATGTGTAGAGGTGTGTAGAGGAATGCTTTATAATTACTATTCACATTGCGAAATATAATCAAATTCCATATATAATAATGTACATAAAGCAAATCAGAAGTCACACAGAAAAGAAAGGTGCATTATTGTCTAAAGTCTTTTGGATTATTTTTTTCTGAAATGCATCCTTTCCCTTATTTTTAAGGCCTCCAGTGGAATGAGTGTGTGTTATTGTTTTTCATTAGGTACTTTTAGGTACATTTGGCACCACAATAAATACCTCCAGCATGTTGGAGATGTTAAATGAGGTAGACAAGGCTTAAATCCTCCACTGCGTTGATAACTGGCTCACCACTCTCTCACTCTCTTTCTAACACACTGCTGAGAGGAGGAGGGTTAACTATCAGCTATAATGTGTAACTGAAGATCAGCGTTCCCCCCCGGCTTCACTCCTCACACACCCCATACAGCACCCTCCTCCCCCATCCCATCCCAGCCTCCCTCCCCTCCCAGCATCCCCTGCTGCTGTTGTTGGGGTGGTCTCTGCTTCTGCTGTCACCAAGCCGCTGGTCTTTCAGTCGTCCTGCTCTTTGCTTTTTTTTTTTTTCTTTTTTTTTTTTGCTGCCGCTCTCTTGGGCGTCACAAGATTACTGAAGCACTGCTGACATCTCTATCAGCCTGACCTAACACTCTGCCCTTTTCCTCCCTCCCTCCATCTCCCCTGCTCCTCCCGCACTCTAAGATCCATGACACTCTGGCCTGAGCCCCTCACACATGACAAAAATGAACTGAGAAAATAAAAACACAGAAAATAGAGGAAGAAAAATACAACTCAGTTTTTTCTGTCCAGCCGACAGGACATGAAATAAACACTTTACTGCTGCAGCACCTGACAGTAATTTAGATAAGACTGCTCTTATAGTCTCTTTTTCTCAACTCAGAGACATTTCCAGGAGGTATTTCCAGAGCATCACAGTGCGTTAGCTGACTAAGGTATTATCTGCTATGTAGCTCTGATGGGTTTAAATCATGTCAACTCATGCTCATTATCACTAATTCATTCATCCATTTTTTACTGTCAGTAGTGCAGTAAAATAGAAAAGAATGACAGTTCAACAAGAACGTGCCTGTAAAAATCCATTTCTGCTGAGTCTGGTACTGAAAAATATACACATATTTCTGACTTGTCTCTGATTTCAAAAATACACTTAAAGTTAAACAACTTTGATATATGATGTGATTGATGTATTAAGGTATGATCAATGATTCCAGAAAAATATTTAGAAAAGAAATTTCCATTTCAGTCTTTCAGAGAGTTTTCAATCCACTTTCATCTGTCAGAAAAATTGATTCTAATATAAATATTCAGCTGTTTTTAAGGTCTGTAGGCATTACATTGTGAATTGTGTGTTCAATGCTTCAGGAAGAGAAGAAGCATTTTGACAGTAACCTTTTGAAGTTTTATATGTATTTCTGAAAATAATAGAAGTATGTAAAATTGTTGTAAAATTCATGTGTTCTGATCACTGCTGAGTAACCACAGACATTAATGGCTGTTAACAACTGTTACAACATTATAATTAATACTTAATACAGTAAATCTAAAGAAACATGTTTGTCTGTTGAAGTTGCTTTGAGTGGAGTATGGCTTTCTTTTCTGTTTTATTTGGATTTTGGCGACATATAATGGAAATGATGCCACACATTTGCCCTTCAGCCTTGTTCTGTGTCCTTTTCGGCTTGCAGCCTCTCAGTATTAATGATGAACTGTCTGAAACCAGCCAACCAAGGACACCAACACTTTCCAACCAGTATGCATGTGTCCGTATCTCTCACAGTGCCTTCAATATATTTAAAAGTGGACTTGTCCTGTGAAAGTACTTGTGCAAATAAAATGAAAAAGCAACATGATAAGAACATAAAATATGTATATAATTGTAAAAAGTGAACAGACAGCATGTACTTCATCCTTTCGGGGAAACTAGAGACCCGCTGTTCCTACATCTCTAAGACTAATCTGACTCAGGGCAAAGACAAGCTCTGCATTTACAAATGCTGCATGTACTGAAAGTGTCATTGGAGAGTGATATATGTAGTCTTTTCTTCTAGATATCTTGCATCGTCCCGCACCTTGTGTGTCAACGTGTTCTGCACTATTATTGGTTATCTGAATGTCTCTGCTCGAGTTAAAAAAAAAAAACAACAAATGCCTGTAATTTCGTTATTCCTGCTGAATGAAGTGATTCTAATTCTGGTCTTTTCACATATATGACCGGTTTCTCTTTTTATAAGTTATATTGAATTTCCCCTTGCTGAATGCTGTCTTTGCTCGCTGGCTGCATTCATCCAATCACCCCCCAGTGTTAGCTTTTGAGATTTGTGAGGGGAATGATTTTCATCTGCAAACAAACTGCTGTTCTTGATAGAATTCCTCCGTCGGTCCAGCCTGAGTGTTGTTATTAAGCAACCTAAAATGACACAGTCTGCAGGGGGGCCTGCCAGTGGAAAGATGCTGTCCATTAGCTGTCAACAATGACCACTGGGTCTACCCTCCCATGGGACTGGCAAGCAAGGCATCGTCTCATCCTGAGTCTGGCTGAGAGATCACACAGGCCCCATTGTCTCAACCAGCCTGGAGTCTTATTGTAGAAGCGCCTCTGGGAATGGACGAGCCTTCACGTCCGTGGTCTGTTAAAGAATGGGCTTTCTCCAGGCTAAGGCCATGAAAACTGTAAGGGGTGAATCTAGGGGAACACAGAGAGGCTACGGAGTAGATTTGGAATAGGGGCACCCCTCCTTAGACAAGTTTGGAGTCCCCATCCAAACCTCCCTCTCCCTCTCCCAGTGCTGACCTCCCTTCTCCACCTCTGTTTAATAATGCCTGGGCCTTGGTCATTATTTTGGGCAGATGGAGACGGGGGCAGGCAGTGAAAGGAGCTGGTGTCACTCCTGAGGAGAGGATGGTAGGGATGACAGAGAAGAAAAAGCGAATCAGAGAAAAGATCAAAAGCAGAAGCTCGCCTTTCACTCGCCTGAAAGCGCTAAAGAGGATAAGGAACGATCGGGCCTGGGGTCTCCTGTCCTCTCTGGCAATTAGACTCAGCTGATGGAGAGAAAGGCGTGAATGGCAGGGTTCAAGGCCCTCTCTAGGACTCACACAACGGGAAGGAGTTTTTTCCCCGACGCCTCCTTTATCTTCCTCTCCTTTCAGAGTGTCAGAAATGCAGCTGAAATATCTCTCCAAAGAGACAGCACAATCCCCAATGCCAAACCTTAATCACGGTGGCTGATGAGATTGAGAGGAGGGGGGGCGGCGTTTGAGAGAAAACACACATTCTTTTCACAATTCATCTTTACACTTTATATGAGGCCAGGATTCAAGGGAGGTGTAGTAGGTTTATGTGTGATAATTAAATTGAACAAATTAGAGTCCATATTTTCACAAGATAAGAACATGTATTCCATCCTCAGTACATAGTTAAATATCGATAAACAGCTATATGTTGTCGAATAAGGGCAGAAATCTGAATTGAAATGAAAACCACTTTTGTCATTCATTTCTGAATAAAAAAAACCTAAAGGAAAGTAGAAAATTAGAGAAGATAAAGGTGCTAAAGTTTTAACTCAGATGCATCAAACTAACAGAAAATGAATTCAATCAAAACACATAATAAATTAGCAAGCATGAATCAGTAACCAAATATACTGGTGAGTGTCCCTGATGGAGGGGCATCCATGATGGTTTTGTACAATGGGTTGGTCTGTTTCATGAAATTTAATATTCTTTTTTTTTTTTTTTTTTTTGACTAGGGAGCTGTCTTGGGCACGGCCACAGCAACATGTCCCATAGGAACCTATTACCATCCTCTACATATGCAAGAGTTTCAATAGGCCGTCTATCATCCCCACAGAGGGACATGCAGCTTTTGCTACAACTTTAACAGCTTGTCATAAAAAGTGCACAGGGGATTTCAATTACACAGGTCATCAGAAAGTGAAGAAACAGTATGTGGGTCACATAAATTTAATTTTTAACATATATACTTTGGTAAAGGTTGTGTAAAAGACACTTGTAATACAAGGACAAAATAAAACCAGCAGGGCTCAGTGTAGCTCACTCACAAAAAGGACAATATGGGGGAAAAAAAACTTGAAGGGATTAGATCCCATGTTTAAAAAGTAGGTTTGTCTGTGGAGTTAGACTTCAGAGGTTTATTTAGGCCTAACAGTGTGGACCCCAACCCATAATCCTCCTGCAGACACACCTGTAGAGGAGAGTATAAAGACCCTGGACTGAACTGAGTCAGACATCAAGCTTCAAGGAGTCTCTCCAGAGCAGCTCACCACAGAAGTTCCACTGACACCAGACCCACGCTGAAGATGACTCCCTCTGTCAGCCTGCTGCTGCTGCTGCTGCTCGGCCTCTCTCAGGCACATCCTCTCCAAGAGGAAGGAAGTGAAGAAGAGGATGACGACACTGTTGACATCAGCACCAGAATTCTGATGTCCAACAACGCCACCGATGAGATCCTGCTGGAAGGAGACCTGCTGGCTCCCAGAACCAGAAACGCCATGACGTGCTGGTCCCAGAGCTGCTTGTGGAGGAAAAGCTCCAACGGCAAGGTGATAATCCCCTTCACCGTAAGCAGTCAGTTCACCAGCTGGGAAAGGCAGAAGATCCAGAACGCCATGAAGGCCTTCCACAGCAGAACCTGCCTCCGCTTCGTCCCTCGTCAGAACCAGTATGACTACATCAGCATTGAGAACAAAGCAGGATGTTTCTCGGCTCTGGGAAGAACAGGAGGCAGGCAGGAGCTCTCTCTCAACAGGCAGGGCTGCCTCTACCATGGCATCATCCAGCACGAGATCAACCACGCTCTGGGCTTCCAGCACGAGCAGACCAGGAGCGACCGTGACAGCTACGTCAGGATCAATTGGGAGAACATCGACCCGCGGATGGCCTACAACTTCTACAAGCAGAACACCAACAACCTGAACACTCCTTACGACTACTCCTCCATCATGCACTATGGAAGAACAGCCTTCTCCATCCAGTACGGCAGGGACTCCATCACTCCCATCCCCAACGCCAACGTCCAGATCGGCCAGAGGAAGGGCATGTCCCAATGGGACATCAAGAGGATCAACAGGCTCTACAGCTGCTAACAACACTGCTGAACCTTTGACAGCCAAAGATATTATTTAGTAAACCAAATGAGCTCAGTGCCAAATGCAAGTTTCAGTTATATTGTAGAATCTAGGATTAAATCAATGACTCTGTGAAACCTGTTATGTGTAATTTGACTGGGAACTATAATAAAAGTAAAGTAAAATATATTTTGTCTCCGTTGCTATTTGATCTATTTTTGCTTATAGAAATTACGTTACTTATTTCACTTAAACCTCAAATTTGCAGTGTGGAACTTTTGTCTCCCCCTTCTGGCAGTGAGAGTAATTACAAAAACACTGTTGACACGTGCTTACATCATAGGCTCTGCCGTAGCCTACTCTGTTGTTACTGTTGCAGCTGTAAAACGGTGGAGATATTGTTTTGAGCGTCACACAACCCGTACGAAATGACTTGTCACACTATCAGAATTAGATCCATTCAGTCTGATAAGATTTGGAAAGTCTAGAAGAGCCGTATGATTAAATTATTTTATCCCCATCCAAGTTAGCAGAGGGCTAACCCAAAGTTAGCCATTTGGCCACCAGTAGTCTTGGTGTGCAGACTCTGCCCATACAGCATGTACACTATGCATTCATCCAGCCAGAGTGGGAATGTCGCCACCGACACCAGATTTAAAAACTCTGTATACTGTGAAATACAGAGAGATTTACCTGGCAGTGAGAGGCTTAAACAGCATTGTGTGAACTTGTTTGGCAATAGCTTGAATGTAACAGATGTTCATTTATATATAAAAGTTGTGCACTGCAGGTTTAAGTTTGGTGATATTCTGTATTTTCTTGATGTAAACAAATTCCACAAAAAGACCAAAACCAACACAGAATTGATCAAACAAGTATTGTCTGTGCATCCATAGCCTAATATATCTTATTCCTCTGTGCCATAGACCTCCACTGTTGTCCAAAACTATCTAACTAACACACCAGTGAGTCACATTACTGCACTGGTTGACATGTACCTTCATTATCATGAACACACACATAGTAGTTTATTTTGACTTGATCCCACACACACCGTTCTTCTGCTGGGAATAACCACTAGTGCACTAAATGTGGACTAATCCAAAGCTGAAAATAGTTTCCAACAAACACACTATTTACTCCGGCTTGAGTGACCTTTGCAACAAACTACAGTTCTTAGCTGTTTTAGGAAGCAACTGAGTCTTTTAAGAAAATAAAACTTTGTATGTGTGACCCATTCTTAAAGATTTACACCTTCAGAAGGAGCAAAAGGGCTTTGGGCTGAGTGCCACAGTCTGCAAGTATTGAGATTAATGCATCGTTGGTTTTGGTCTTTTCATGGGATTTGATGAGAGTAACAAAGATGTAATTTTATGCCATTCTTATCCTTTAAATCTTGATGCCATGATCAGGAATTTAGCTTTTGTGTATGTTTATTTTCACAACTCAGGACATGCGTACATTTTCAAGTGGTTTGGTATAATTAAATAATATCATCACACACATCTTGAGGATCAATGGAGCTTGTCAGTTGCAAAGAGCAAAAGCTATAGACAAATATAAACACTACAAAAGATTTAAATATGGCAACAAACATGAAAATATTACAGTGACTGTTCCATTTTCATGTATGGAAGTATGAGCTCTGCTGTCCTATACAGATATTCAGTCAATATGTACTGTGTGTCTCCCTGAGTGTTTTACACATTTACACCTCACCTTGAGTGATTCTAAGTGAAAGATAGTTGACAAAAAACCTCAGTAGTCAGGATTTACTGATCGAGGAGTCTGAAACAAAAAATATAGTAAAACAAACAAAAGGCTAACTTAATATCAGTGTGCCTGTCTTTCTCACGAAATCATTTTGCATCTCCTCTGTCAATTAGAGCTGTCGGCTGTTCGTTGCCTCGGGCTCTTCTGGATCAAGGGCTTTGATGTTGGCCTGCTCAGGGACAACATGGTCACCCCACAGCCTCTGGGCAGCAGCAAAGCCTGTACACACGGGTTCTGTGATTTACCTGGGCCCAGACTCCCTGAAGGATTGTTAGCACTGTGGGGAGTGGTGGGGTGTCCACATGGTCAAAATCAAGCTCATTACTGAGACTACATAAGACTAATGAATGTTGTTGAATGAGGATAAAAGAATTGTGAGAAATCAAACATTTTGACACTTATTACGGCAAAATGGTTGATTGTAGATAAGTTGGTGCTGTAAGACTGTAATGAGACCTCTATAGACTGGTCTTTTTAAAGGAATAGTCAGACATTTTGGGAAATACGCTTGTTTGCTTACTTGCCAAGAGTTAAACTAGAAGATTGATAGCACTCTCTATAAAGACTAGAAATAGGGAAACAGCCAGCCTGGCTCTGTCCAAACACCTACAAACACCTCTAATGATCACTAATTAACACAATATATCTCAAGTGTTTTTATGGGAGTTACTATTTCTTGGCAGGGAGCAGTGACTTCCTGGAGTCTCCACTCATTGGCTGGCCTATACACTTCACAGTGACAAGACTTTTTATTTTTACACTTTAAATGTGATATAACACGTTAATTAGTGATCTTAGGGCTGCTTAAAGGCAGATTTTTAACCTTAAGACAGAGCCAGGCTTGCTGTTTCTCCCTGTTTCCAGAGTTTGCACTAAGCTAACCAGCTGCTGGCTGCAGCCTTATATTTAGCATACAGACATTATAGTGGTATCAATCTATCTCTCAACAAGAAAGCAAATAAGCATTTCTCCCAAAACCCTGATAGTATCTTGAACTTATTGTTTTATTTTCTTTGAAATAATTGATCATTTTGGATTATTAAAACACATAAGCAGTTTAACGGGAACTGACAATGATTCTTCTTCTGAGAGCAATTCCATGATAATTATGCATCTCTAATGATGATTGATGTTTGGAAAACATGAAATACATGATGGGAAGAGTGAATGGATGCGACTAATGTTCTGAAAGCAAATTAATATCTGACCACACTGCTTTGGAAAATCATGACATAATCACAATAAAGTGTTTTAATGGGAACCAATCAGCCACCGGTGTCATCATTAACT
Source organism: Thunnus albacares (assembly GCF_914725855.1). Taxonomy (NCBI): domain Eukaryota; kingdom Metazoa; phylum Chordata; class Actinopteri; order Scombriformes; family Scombridae; genus Thunnus; species Thunnus albacares. The sequence goes on along the minus strand of NC_058106.1, from coordinate 8,716,489 downwards.
TTATTTGTGCTCTTGTGCTATATTTTGTACACATAATTTTCCAGGAAAATGAACATCAAACATAAATAATACACAGGAAGAAGAGTCTCACAGAAATGGAGACAAATTGAGCCGTCTCAGAAACCAGTCTGTCAAGCTCGCAGTCAGTGTGGAATCTGCAGCATCTAATGTTTTATGTTGGGAACCAGTTAAACATTATGTTGCCTATTAGACCCCACCATCCCATTTCCACACACACAATGTAGTTATTAATGAGTTAATAAAGACTGTTCATAGATAATAATGGACATCCACACCCTCTACAGAGCTCCATATGCAGTGCCTCTCTCTCTCTACATACACACACACACACACACACACACACACACACACACACACAGAGGCACAGCTTGCTGTTCTCAGGTCCGATTTCGAGTTCTAACAAGTCTTTTGAGACCGATCAGCCGCTGTATTTGTGGCTCATCAGAATGCATGTGCCACATCACATTAGTCCCCGCGTGTGAACCGTGATTTTACTTGGTAATTCTGAAGCGTCTCGCTCCCTATACATATTCATGCTGAGCCTATAAGTGTCAAATTGAGATGTCCTTCCAGTGTCCTTGACAGCGGGTTATTAATATTGAATACCTAAGTCAACATTATAACTAGATGAAGAGGTACACAGGTCATCGTCTGCCACATTCTCCACACCCTCTGTCCTCCAGACAATTGGACAAATCATCAAATGGTTTTAGATGGTGTAGGATATTATGTGTGCATCGCATAAAGCAGTTCAAGGATTTTCAGTTTATTCTCTAAAGGAGGTGTTATTTCATGTAATTCTCAAACATCCAATGTTAATAGAGTTAATAGAAATCAACTGTAGGGTTACAGTATGTTCAGAACGCAGACATCTTACATATCTAATTAGGTCAATCATTTAATTTTTCATATATAGCATTTAACACAAAATTAGGGGATTCTTATTGTATTTCATGAGAGCAGCTTTCCTCTAATTTCACTCATTTCTCATTTAAGAGTCTGCTGACTGTGAGCCCACGCGCTCTGACTCAAAAGCCATAAATCCCAGGGTATTACTCTGAACGCCAACATCTTAACTATTCCAATTCTCCAATCCCTAAATTGGTGCGGCTGGTGTTGCTTGTGGCTGGTTTTAAAATCCTCCTGCTCCTGAGCGGTGTGCAGCCCGGTACCGGAGGTTTGTGTGGCTGCTGTGCTTGATAGGATGCTGGCTGCAGGCGTCTCGTCACAGCAGCTGAGAGGAGGTCGCTGAGGTTCTCCTGCTCGTGGCGACGCCCAAGGGCCATCAACACAGCGGAGAGCCCGGGTGCTGGTGAGGTCTCATACAGCCTCGCCTCACTTCATGAAAGCCTAATGAAGAGAGGGGCTGTTAGACGCCCACAATCCTGCAGCACGGGAGCACGGAGAGGATGAGTGCGCCGTGCAGGGGAATTCAAAGAGACGCAGCACAGAGCTGAGACACACAGGCAGATAAAAGATGCTACACTGTGAGATTGTGTGCATTTAATGCCGTTAGAAGTGACAGACAGAGAGTCTTCATCAGTGATTCTCATTAATAAATAAAGTTGAGTGTGAACAGATCCACTCACAAGCAAAAGGTAAAACACAACATAAAGGACAATGCATCTTCTATGTGGGATGAATGAAAGTCTAGAACTAAATGCAGGCACTGATCTTTACATATAAAAGTAAGTCCATATTTTCATGCTAAAGTAAAAAGAGTCAGTCAATATTATATGCACATAGCTCTTGATCCATTTTCAAATGGAATTTTAAGAAAAATTTGAATATGTTGCATAATATTTGCTACCAACTTTGGATATGTTGCTGTTTATGTGAAACACTCAATTTCAAAACACACTTTAAGTGCATTTTGGAAAAGCAATTATTACCTGAAAGTCATTAAAACCACAAAAGACATTAAAATTATTGTTTTAAGAAAACATCTCATGATGACTACTAATTTTATAAGTAACCCATAATGAGATTTACTTTTATCCCAGCAAATTGTTTTCTTGTTTTATTCCGATGGAGGATAATCAATTTTAGGATAGAAGTCTTCATATCTACCACCGTTGATTATATTAAAGTATGCACACAAATGTTATGTTCCAAACATGTACATTTAGCAAAATATAAACTGCTGGTTTCAATTGTAAAACACTTTGAGGGGGAAACATCTTAGGGTCAGGGGTATAAAATAAGCAGCTTTTGATTTAAAATCTAAAAGAATAAACTGTACATACAACAAAACACTTACAATCTTTAGAAATATTATTACAAATTGGTCCAGAAATGCACAGACAGACACATTATTAAAACATGTTACAAAATGTGGTAAAGTTTCATCTGCATAGTCCTCATTATGGACCTCTTTGGTTGGAAAGTCTTTAGGTGCTGGTGGATATGAGCGGGGCCGAGCTGTGTATCACCACAGTGAATTAAGATTCACACCTACCGCACACCCCACAACTGACATAAAGTGAGACTGTGCAGTCCTCCAGCAGTGTCCACATCATCTGGGGTTCTCGGGTAGAAAGCGCACAAACAGCAGCATTCGGTCCCATTTATGTACCATCCTCCTTCTCTGGTCTACGAGATCTTCTTCTTCTTGCTGCCTCTCATCTCACTGTACTGAACCTGCAGACAACAGGAACCAGAGTCACTTTATTCACCAAGCACCAAATATGTGTTTATTTCCATATTATTACTGAGGCAGTGTAGGATGAAGTACTATGACTGCTGGGCAGGATGGCTATAGTTGTTGTATAGACAGAAAAAAAAGAATAGTCAGCAGAGAAACTGGAAGGAGAGACACTGTCACTAAAGACAGAGGCCCAAGGGCATCGAAGAAGGAGAGGGAGGGAGACAAATGGGGTTAAACAGCTTAGAGAGAGAAGGACAGAGACAGAGAGGGTGAGGAGGAGAGGGGAAAGGGGTAAAAAGAGAGAAGACAGCGAGGAGAGTGGAAATAAAGGAAGAAGAGAGGTCAGCTCAGAGAGCAGATGGAGGAGGAGAAAAAGGGAAAAAAGAAAGAGGTCTATAGATTTCTTTTGAATAGTTAATACTTAAAAGACATAAAATGGTGCCTGGTTTATGGGCATGAGGTAGCCATTTTGGATGTCACTGAATAATATTTTCAACCATCAACACAAAATCCTGCAACCCTAACGGAAACTTTTGTGGGTAAATTGTGATGATTTTTCACATTAGAGTGATTCTTTTTAACATTTATCAATTTTTCTACAAAACCAGCAAGATTTAATCAATTGTTCTGCTTCTTTTTGGTTGATGTAAGTTGGAGTAGATGCTGTGTGGTGACTAATATTTTGCTGTTGTTGAGGTTGGTGAGTTCATAACGGAGACAACAACAGCAGTGTCTCCTGTCTCAGCCTGGGAACAGCCGAGCGAAGCAACAGACCTCCACCGGGGATGTATCATGACCAAAACACAACAGAAATTATACGGGGCTACATAATTATACAGATGAAGCTAATTATACAGACAAGAGTGAAGAATGCCTGGGAGTTGTTTTAGTAAAATGCAAAGCTAGCCGGCTCTGGGATTTTGGGCTTCCTGGCCGGCTGATCCAGCGGGGCTTACCTTCTGCACATCTGAAGGCACCCTCGTCAGGAAATCAAGCACTTCATTGTTGTCAATGCTGTACGGGTTCCGTAATTTCTTGGTGAATTTATTGATGCCTAAAACAGAAATTCACACCAACATATCATTAACACTAGTCTCCTGTGGCTGCGCTCTTTGTTTCCACACAAACAAATACCTGCAGAAGAGACTCATGCTGTCCAAGAATTATTGCTTCGAGCGCTGCATGACTTCTCCATGTTTTACTTTCACTTTTTAGTCTGGGGAGAGTCACAACATTTTAAACTCTCGTCTTTCAGTCAATATTCTTCTCCAGTAAGACATTTAACAATAGAATACACTTCAATTAATACATGAATAACATTATAAACCGCTAATAGTAAAGAGATTAAAGGAGAAAAGTTACAGCAACCACAAAATATTAGGAGAAAATATTCCTGTGACCTTGTAAATCTCCTTGTAAATGGAAAATAGAAAGATGCAATAAGGGGGGGGGGGGGGTACTTAGCTAAAATGGAGGCAGACACATAAATACTGTACTGATAAACTTACCCCATATTAAAATTATGTAGCGTGCTGGTATGTAGTATGTGAGGATTGTTGCAATGACAAAGACCAGGAAAGCCAAGCCAGACAGGAACGGCACAGACCAGTTGAAAGTGCTGATAAATTGAAATAACGCATATCAGTACATGCACAAGAATTTTAGTTCCATACTTAATGATTTCCAGCTTCAATAATCTTCAATTAATTATTATAATAAAATATACATCTTTTACCAATCATAATAAAATCTAAACAAGGCCCTTTATTGTAGACTTTTTTTCTCTTATGCTTAATAATTTCAGAACAGGACAATTAAAATTATATGTTAAAAGATTCCGTACATAGTGCATTTCAAGACAAGTACATGATTCCTGCCAATTTCATACTGTAATCATAAACATTTGAGGTTAACATTCAACAGTGTGAGCTGTAATTGAGAAATCATCTTTACTTCTTACTTTTTAACCCTCTCCCCAAAGCTGGCGATCTCGTCCAGCAGGTTTTGAAGGGTGATGATGGTTTCTTGGACCATGTGGAATTTCTCTATCAGCCCTCTCCTTTCTGACTCCTACAGAAAACAACACATACAAAATCAATTGTTGCCAGACAAAAGGTATTCATACAGTCCACAACAGAAAGTTCAGAATTAATTCTGTATTAACTGTATTATTGGACTGTCTTCAATGTTCTAATGAAAGCTTTGTCCTGGTTGAATATTATTGTTGTGAGAGTTTGACAGACATGCAGCTCATTAAAATAACAGATTTAAGTACTATTAGTACCAAATAATATTGAGTAAAGTACATTATTAAAAATAGGTCTAAAACAAGTACAAACACTTTGATTTGTATGTTTGTTACACTGTCTATTACATCTAAGTGAGGCAATTGTTTTAGATTATATGATATTGCTTTGCTTGTGCCTTTCAGGTCATATTTTACTGTGCTATAAGTATTGTGAATTGACTGGTTTGATCAGATCTTTCTTATAAAATAGAGTGTAAATCTCAAAATAATTTATGGTTTAAGAAAAAACTGTTTGAAAAGTAAAGTCTTGTGAACAAAAATTGTTTTAATATTATTCATTACACAGAATAACAACAAGTGAGTTGTTAAGTAAAAAAGTAGTTTGGTGCAATTTGAATTTAATAAATTAATTGAATTTAGTTTGGTTTGGTTAAAGAAGAATAAAAACATTCAAATATTTCAAAAGCATGGAGGTAATTTATTAGGACAAATATAAAATAACTGAGATTTTTTCTTTTTTTTTTTCTGGTCAGACTGAGACATGCTCAAGGCCACAGGTTTGATTTCTGTGACCGTTCACAACAATGCTTTTCCAAGTTTCTTCTGAGCAAGAAACCACAAGACTGAAACAGCCTCATTCACTGTTGCTCTGGATAAGTGTCTGCAAAATGTGAATGTAAAGGCAGATACTTTGAGAGCAAGTTTGAAAATATCTTTTTTGAAGTGAAGGCTCTTCAGAATGGGACTGGACTTCACATTATGAAAGAGAAAAGGTAGCGTTCTCAGGCTAGTCCAGATCCCAGGAGGGAAGGACGGCTCTTTAAAGTAAACAGAAGAAAGCAGATACTCTGAAGATCTCTGCAGTGAGAGCCAGACTTCAGACAGAGACACGGCCTCATGTCCACATCAAACACAGGGAGAATGAAGGAGGGTTATAGGACTAAAGAGAGGGGATGGGGTCTGTGGGGATAGTGGGATGGCAACGGTGGTTATTGGGAGACTGTTTACTGGCCAAATCCATGGTCTTTGTCACTGTGTGATCTCAGTGATATATGTTTGCTTCTGCTCGGAAACACTGAGTGATTGCTGGCTCAATGCCATCCAGACTTTGGGGAAGGGCCTGGGAAAAGGGCTGCAGAGGGGCTTGGACCTGTGATATTCCAGATGCACAGTAACTATCAGTCTCAAAAAACACATGCAAGACAATTTAGTTTCACATCAGTCAAGTACCCATCAAACCCACTTACTGCACTAAACTGCTTCAGCTTTTCTGGGGTCGTGTTCCCACTAGGAACCAGTATGAGAGCCGCTATACATCAGACCGATGCAGGCCATTCAAAACGTCTACAATAATACTGCTGTCAGTCTGAAGAAATATTACATTGCCTAAAAGCATTGTAACACTTTGAACAAGAACTTTCAAAAAGCATGTCTAAGTGCTGTCATTAGTTCCATATTGAAGGTATTATATGGTGTGTTAAGCTCAGGGACTTTCCCAAATGCAGCAGAACCTTTTTCCCCCGCCCCTTTATTAGCATTTGAATGTGTTGTGACATGTGGAAACGGGTTGGTGAGGTCTTCATTAAGCCGAAATGTCTTTTGGTAACCACAAGTTTACAAAAACTACAACAAGTGGTTGGCAGGAATCAAAATACATCAGAAGACTTAGTATTGAATTAACAATGTAGAACCACACAGATACCTTTGTCAACATGTAAAAATAAACATTTATTATTCATGTGCATATAGAAATACAGATACTGAATAGATAGATAAACAGCCAACACAGATAAATACCTTCTCATCATCCTCTTCCTCATCCCCCAAATCCATATTGTCCTGAAAAAAAGAATTACAAGGCAAATATGAGATTTATGTTATAAATCTGTTATAAATCTGTTCTGCTGTGTCCTATTGTGGCTGCATGTATGTAATAACACAAAATGAATTGTAATTCTGAAATTAATCCTTAAAATTAAAACTGATTTTTTGGCCATTTGGGGGGAGTTGAAACAAACTGTAAAAACAACACTAGTAATATTAATACTTTATAAAGTTGAACTTGTTAGTGAACAACTTTGCCTATTTATCCAGAAGACATGAAGCAACATCAGAATTCATTTGGAGTCGTGTTTCTGATCAAATGCCGAATGCAAGTTCACTCTTCTTTAATGATGCTAAATGCTACGCTATGTTCCACCAACTAGCTGCTAACTTTGTCTTTCTGCTGTTTGGTGCTGGTCATGTTGTTTACAGTGTGTTTATTAGAGCTTTTTTGCTGTAAGCAGCTGCCTGCTGCAGCCGAAAACACTGATGAAAGTGGTGCGAGTGCCAAAACAGTAAAGTTGCTAGCTGTAAAATCAAAACAATGAGCTAAAAGATGCTAAAAACCTCCATAGAGCTGACAGGAGCCGCAGAGTTGGGTGATAATTCTCTGTGGTTTAGTCACAATGAAAGACCATCTTCATATACAAGTAGTCATGTGATCCATTGTTGATATAAAAATACTGATTATAGACACTTTAATTCTATAAATATTCACACTTTAGCTTAAAGTTTACTCTCCTATTATCTGTCACACACGTTAATTATATCAATGTCATATGATGTGATAAAATACATCTTTATTTGTCTGTCATTTTAAATGGATTGCTGTAATATACTGTAGTAATGCCTATGTATTATATGCGTATATATATTTATTAACATGGTTGTAGATCAGCGTATATTTCATTCATTTCACATCAAATTCACAACATAGTACGTTATTGTATTAACACTCCTCTGTGTATATAATTTGCTATAACCTACATTTCAGACTGTGTGTTTCAGCCATGTGGACTACCTTTACTGTATTCTGTAAATACAGCTGCTACTCCACACTGGGTACGAACAAGATACAACACCCTTAATGGCGTTTTTGTTTTGTTTTTTTAGTTTAACTGAGAGTAGAAGAAAAAAGAAAAAAGCACACAAGAGGGCAACAGCCCAATTACAGTGAAGAAGAGGCAGGATTCAGGACAATAACTGTGGGCGGATTGGAAAAAAAAAAAGAAAGCAGTGTTAGTAAGAGACAAGCACTGCAAATTAGCTTAGGCTATAATGATATGTTGCATTAGTCTATTCAGTGACTTGTCTATGCTTACGTATTATGTGTTATTTTATTATCACGTAGCTCGGTGCAGCTAGTTGCTATGGAAACAAACCAGCTATTAATTGTCAAATTGAACAAAATGTGGTGGTTTTGCTACAAAATAAAGAAAAGAAGGAGTGTGAACAGGAGCCAGCAGGTCATTTGGCAGAAGGAGAAGAAGGTGAAGCTGCTCTGGACTCACCATGTCCTGACTGACCCGACCGGAGCGGATCTGGAGGTAATTCCACGAGATGAGCAGGACCAGGAAGAGGGGCAGCATGTAAATCTCCCAGTACCACACTGTCACAACAAACACCTGCAGGCAGAGGGCCACAGAGATCACATGATCAGTGGGGTCAGACACAAGGGGGGTGTGCAGATAAAACAAACTGCTCTTCATTAAGTCACATCCAAAGACATTTTCAATAGTTCCTGAATCCCCACTAGCTAAAGGTTGATCCGATTGGCTATTGATTATATAAGCACTGGTCAAGCTGATGAAGGCTACCCTGCCACTATCAAAGCCTTGTGTCTTATGTACAGGTATTCTGCATACGCTGTGCAGAGCGACCACTCTGCTCAAGCGGACTGACTCTCCCTCCATCCACTGCATATACATTGACAACCACGTACTGTAAGTCTAATTGCTTTCCCTCTCTCATCTTGTGTACATTAAAGCCGGCCACGCGATTCACTTCAGCCACGGGGAGCTGTGTGTCGAGTGTGAATATGCCATTAACATCCATAATGGCACTTGTGATGCACATCCCACCTGTGCATGGCTCAGGTAAAAAGGATAAGAGGATAAAGAAATATGGCTTGTGATGTCTCAATTGCACGGCTAAATAGAGCTATAAAATAATCCTGTCAGAAAGGCAGGGCCGGCCAAAATGGCAGCGGGCCAAAAGGCGTGGGGAAGGGTTTACAGGTTTTTATATTCTAATAAAAATAGAAGTGAACATCTGGTAAAGACATCACTCTCCTCTGAGGCACCAACTGACATAAAAGATGGCAGATACCCCCCACCCACCACCACTACCGCCATCACATCAGCTTTAATGTGCAAAAAGCCAAGCACGCTCTTGTCTGTGTTATCACAAGCCAAAACGGGGCCTGGGAGAGGAGATGAAACCAGTTCCTCACTGAAAGGGTTATGTTTTATTAGTGAGGACTTTGTGACTGGGAGAGCCGGAATAGGGGGAAAGCCAAGTCACGCTTAGGTGGAAATGTATACACAGCCCATAAAGATTGTAATAATTGCGGCCCATTTCAGCTTGAAAGGCATTACACAGTCTTCAACAGCAAAAGGGGCTCTGGAAATACAATCCAGATCAGAGATTTTTTTTTTTTTTTTTTTTTTTTTTTTGAAATTGAAAGGCTACCTAATGTTGGGAGAGCTACTGCATTTTCAGAATGCAGCAGGATTTCCACACTAATGCTCAAGGAAGGGTTTACACGGCACGCCGGTAATCCAGAGGCACAAAAATCACTGACATCATTTAAACCATTCATTGTTTTAATGCCGTCTACTAAAAAATACTGGCCAGTGTGAGTAGTGTGCTTAATGAAAAGATAATATTCTCATAAGAAAATGCAGGACTTTCAGCTTCTGATGAGTTGAGAATTCTTTTTCTAATTATTTGAGATTATTTGTTGGCAAACAAATCCCTCCACCTTTCACAAGATAATGAAGCAGGGCAGCAGCATGTAAGAATAAGATACACTGCTGTGACTCATTGTCTATGAAATAGATCTAAAACGCACTGTATTGACTAAGGCACTCTGCACAAAGGTGTCTGCCAATCGGCAGATGTTGGAGGTAGCTCATCACTGTATCCCGTCACGTGGAGTGAAGATATGATTCATTCCTTATATGTGGTGGTATTCAGCAGACATTTATTTCCTCTCATTGAGGCTTAAAAAGGCAGGGAGCATTAGTGTGAAAACATGAGTACAGATGGTACTGTCCTTCAAACACTGCATCAGGACGCGTGGGAGGACGTGTGTGTGTGGATAACGTTGCGCGTTTGTTCATGCTTGTATGATTTGCACTCGGGTGTGTGTCTGAGCTGTCAGGCAAAACAACAATATTATCCTGTATAATTAACACCACATATAAAGATCCAGTCAAATATTTTGCATTAATATGAATCAAAGAGCAAAGCTGAGCCAGTTTGTTCTCCAGTTGGCTGATTAACTAAGAGGAGCTATTCTTTAAATATACATTACTACGACCCTTTTGCCAAAAAAAAGTATCAGTCCATTGTGAGTACCTGTACATTTAAAAAGTGTTTTCAATATTTCAATAGCAAGGAGTTTCTATTCAAAGTGCACTGACCCCTGAGTCCTTTCTGGGTGACACAGTTTCTAGAGATCCAAGTAATCCTAACTTAAAAGAGTCGATGCACGACTCAAAGCTAAAACACAAAGTGGCATCTGTTCAGATAACAGCTCTGTGCTGCAGCTCGCATTTTTCACAGCAGATTGAACAAACTGTACTATTGGCCGGTGTACAGTATCTCTTTACCAGTCTCCAAGGAAATCTCTCAGATGCTCGGCAAAACTTTAGTGCCATCTACAGGACATCAGCCGCAAAAACAAAAGGAACTTTCTCTGACCTTGATTGTCTGCATAGTTAATGCACAAGTTGCTGTATGCTATTTCGATCGAGCTAGATCTGTGAGAGAATAATGTCAAAGAGATCAGCACCCACTTCACTTTGCAGTTTAAAGACAAGGGCTGAAAGGCTACTCCTTCGTTTCTGTCTACACACTTGCTTAACACTTGTATTCAACAATGGCAGGATGGAGAATCAGCCTTATCTCTGAAGAGCTTTTTAATTGGACTTCTGTCTGCATAATGGGGTCTAAATCAAACTGGGCACAGATTGGACGGAGGGTTAATGAGTTGTCAGGGAAGTAGAACAAAAATAGACTCTATTTCGACTCCACTGGGACTCTACTCTCTCCAGCTGAGGCTTAACTCTGCATCCACGAGACACGCAACACTGAAACCGTCCACTCCAACACGGAGCCGGGGCCAAGCCTGCGTTTCTGCTGAGCGAAACACTGCATTGATTAAGATTCTCGCAGGGAGAGTTCAAGCAGGGGTTGGCCAGACTGCGGTTGTCTTCCGCAGCTTGGAGGGAAAACAGAGGGAAATGCAGATAGTGTGTTGATAAGCAGTTAAACCACTTCACCAGGAAGGCTAGCAGGCTCCTCTGAACGCTCTCCCACTGGAAGCAGCTTTTGATGTACTGCAGAGTCGACATGATGGCCCTGTACAGCGTCTGAACACGCAGCACGTTCCTGGCCAGAACCTGAGAGAGACAGATTGTAAACATGCAAAACAGATAAATATGTTTGTAGAGTATGTATAAAAGTGCTTAATTGAGTTTTCATTATGTATGTATGTATGTAAGTAAGTTTAATTTTGTTGGAAGCTCTAATATAAAATGGGGAAATAAATCTAAATTTAAAAAATTAGCAGCCAGCAGGTAATCATGCATGAGTTGGACTTCCATCCTTTTCTGAAAATCCAGTCGACTAGTGACATAGTGAGAGTAGCTGGTATGTTTTGGCATGCATGAGCCACTGTGGTCAGGTGGCAAAAAATGTCAGTAATCTGACCTGATTTTGTCAACCAAGACTTTCAACATTAAAACTGAGGGAAAAGCTGCACGCCACGATCCGAGTCCTCAGTGTGTAAGCCAATTTTGGCGTTAGTGAGCAACATATTGTCTGACAACAATGAGTCTTTGTGGGAAGCGCAGACAGTCAGGCACCCTGTCTCGCACCCTGTCTTGCACACTGTATATCAAACTAATGTAGCAGAACAGTGGACAAGAACTCAGTCACAGTTGGGGGCAATTAAAGCTCAATTCAATTCATTCAGGCACATGAAAGTCTTTGATTTTACTCTGCAAAGCAGAGGGCTGCAGAGTCAAAGTAAAATCTTATTTTTAGTTCATAAAGAGCTAATTGGTCATAAATGAGGTAACATTTGTATTACTTGTCGTCTAACTCTCCTCCTGCCTCCCTCATATTTTTCTTTCAAATTTCAATTATTTAAGCGTCACAGGAGTATTGTCAGAGTGCAGTGACCTCTGACCCATGACCTCCTTACTGTTGGTTCTTTGTAACGTTTAATGTTATGGAGTTTGTGGCATATTTTCATTATCATTCATCTGACAATAGTTTTCTCAATTAATCCTCTATAAAAAATGTCCAAAAATAGTGAAAAATCCAAATTCTTCACAATCACAATTTTCTGAAACCCAACATGATCTCTTGTTTTATCAAACCAAAAGTCTGAAACCCAAAGATATTCTGCTTACTATCACATAAAATAGAGAATAGCAAATCCTCACAACTGACCGTTTAAGTGATTTTTGCTTGAAAAGGACTAAAATGATTCAATTTTATCAATCAACTGATTGATTTATTGACTAATCATTACAGCTGATCCAGATAAGCAGGTCAACTAAACAACTAAAATTAAAATCTAATGTGTTTTGCAAGATCAATGTTTATTTTTCATTTCTTTGAATGCAAAATGATGATTCCCCAATTTGGGATTAGACAGTAAATTTATCAGAGCTGTGTCAAACCTTTTTGGAGAATTTGGGATTATCCTCCTGGAATCTTCTCTCTCTGGGTTGAAATGTTCTTATACTCGCTCTGACCTGAAAAAAAAGTAAATGAGACAGAATCAGGCCCATTTTTCGTCAATCTTGCTCTCACGTCCTCACTGCAGGCGGACTTGTACTTACAGGGTTAAAAATAACCTCCAGCTCCAGAGTGATGCTCCCCTTCGACAAGCCACCTAAGTCCTCTTTTTTCAGCGGGAAGACAATCTGTTGTCCCCTGCGGATCTGCCGGACAGGGACAGAAAGGGTGTCAGGTGCTGAACCCAACCATGAACCTGACCATCAGTCACGCTGGATTACATCTTAGCAAGTCTTCAACCTGCTGGAGTGTTATTTCCCTCTTCACTTTAATTTAGACACTGAGTGTAAATAGATTAGTCTATTGTCTGCATGATGAACTCTTAGTGAGGTAGTACGTACTGAGAGCAGGGAAATGGCAACTTTGCCCAGGAAGTCTGGCGCCTTGTCTCCATCATCATCAAAGATAGTCACCGCCAGAACATCATGAATGTCTTTGACAGGGCTGCGGAGACACACGAGGAAGTTAGATACTCCTTCACCAACCAGCACACACTGTACATGAACAGTATTACGCCCCAATTGTTTCATTTTTTCTGAAACTATATACATCATGTAGTGTTAACAACAAAATAGGATTGGAACGAGATTTTGTTATCATCTAAAGAAAGAAGTCTGACTCAAACTGACAATGTGAAGACTTGATTCCACTCTGGGTTGAGGCTCTTATAGACTGTGTGGGTCTGTAGCCTGTTGTTCCCCAGTTCCAGCACACAGAAAGGATCGCTCTTGCCTACAGAACACAACACAAAACACTTTCACACTGGGTTCCCATGATCCTTTTTTACTATAACAACAGAATAAAGAAAGATTCAATTAAAATGCGTGAGGTACCATTTAAATCAGCAGCCATCAGATCCGTGGCCTTGATCACTTTGACTTGAAGGAAACCAACATCATGGAGGTTTTTCAGGGACCTTTTCAAACTCTGTAATAACAGTAAGTAGACAGGAAACATGAGGGTTTGGAGGCATTTTAAATTAGAAAACACTGCGTAATCCTCAACATCTGTTGTTAATTTAATTATAGCGAACAAATATTTAATCTGGATCTGGACATGCATCAAAATACACAAATTCAAAGACAATCATGGGACACGTGTGCCAGACTTTCTTTTCATTTAAGTGCAGTAATGAGAAAAAGGAAAAAATGTTAAAACATTCTTTATCACTGGGTAAGAAATCTTTGAGAAAATCTATATTCAGATCCAAATATCTGCACCAAAAACTAATTACCTTTCCTAGGCCAAGCCTTTCATTAAATTTCATAGAAATTAAGTTTCAAATTCACAGCATAAAGACAATGTGTTCATACTGTCTATACAGTATTGTAAATGTCTGCAAAGTCAGATAACGCAAATGCATTTGCACATTAGAAAATTAATAATAAATCAACAGGAGATATAACAGACCTTGGCTAATCTGTGTGCAGATGTTTTTCCCATTTTAATGCCAGAAAGACTGAACACTTTGACATTTGACACTGACAACAAAATAAGTTCCATGAAGTTCAGGTAAATGTTGTAAAGGTGGTTAAGTGTTGATGGTAAATTGAGACTTCTGAAATATGAGGGACAGCTGTCGAAACGCAGTGCTTTTACAAAAATCAAAACCTCTGACTAGTGAAGAAAGAACTACTGCAAACTGTCTCCTCTCTTGTAATATTTTCTTTCTTACAAAATCACATTTTTGGCTGGACCGCCACAGCGGAGGCAGCCCTCTGACCGCAATTGTCCAAGTAGGTCTATTTGAGTGAGGAAGTTTCACCATCGCTCGTCCAAAGTCAGCTGAAGCTTGGGACAGCCAAGTATCCCAGAATGCATTTCGCACCAAATGGTGGTAATGGTGGAGCCAGGCCAAAAGCAGTTGTAAATTTCACTGTAGGACTGTTAATATGTAACTTTATTAAGTTTAGGTAACCATTAGAGCCCCAATATGTGGTCAGTTTATCCAAATAACGCCAACATTTTCGGAGACATGAGGCGTTGTTGTCAACGGGTGGTTCACTATATGGGCTGCTTGAGCAGCCCGTTATACAAAAATAAGAGCCTTTCATGTCTTTTCCTCCCTTGATGTCACCAAACATTTAACCTTTTGTTTGTCTTTTTAACTTTTGGAAAAATAAGCCACACAAGGTAAAAAAGGAGGTTATGTCTATGCCTTTAACAGAGGGAGGTCTTAATGTTTTGGACTTTACATCATTCAACCATATTATTACAATTAACTGGATCAAAAGGCTTCTAAAAGATCCAAATAGCATGTGGAATATTATCCCAAACTTTCTGTTTAAAAGAGTAGGTGGTCTTTTATTAATGTGTCCTTATGCTGTTGGTAAACATCTTATCAAACTCTCCAACTTTTATAGGCAAGCTCTTATGTGTTAGTCCTTTCTATACAAGCACAAATATTCTCCTCACAAATGTTTTTTTATGGAATAACATTAACAGACAGAAACAAATCCTTATTTTTTGAAAATTGGTTTGACACCAACATTTTGCTTGTAAAATAGCTATTTAACTGTGAAGGGCTTCTATATTCATATGAAGCTTTTATAGAGGTTATGGCATTATGCTTATTACGCATGTTCTTAATATAGAAGACAAACGTTCTTTTTGTAATTATATGGTGGAAACATTAGAACGTGTTTATTCAGTGTGTACATGTGACAATGTTTTAGGCTGATTTTCATTTGGATTTTAAAATATATTTTGATAAGGAAATCTGATTTGTTATTAATATTCAACATTCCTAATTTCTCCAGCTATAAACAATGTTATTAATTTGCTCATTACTTTAGCCAAATTTTACATTTATAAAATTCAATTCTTGAAGAAGTTACCATCTTATGTTACATTTAAACAAACAGATCCAAACATATTAATTCAAAAATTTCATACACAGTTCAGCCATATACTAGGTTTTGACCTAGTCTTGTTGTTCTTAGACCAGATACCTGCTGTAGGTCTAAGAGCATGAAAGAGATCTGATGAATTCGGTCATCCGTTGCATTAAAAAGGTTGCTGTTCAGCAGTCTTACATGTCAGCGTTTTCCACAAGCACTTAAATGCATCACGACGACACGCTTTTAAACCTGCTCACAAGTGTATTGCCACATAATTATAATGTAACTTTGACAGTAAATCTGACTAAATGTTCACCGTGACAGCACATTCAAGTCACTGCAGGTTTCTGTTTAAACTGCTCTGTCATGAACCAAAACCAGTGGCTGCATAACAGGTTTAATATCATGGAATATGACATCAATTTTTGTGCTTGTTTATTTTCATTGTGCATATTTTTTTCCAGGGAAATCTCGTTCATGATCACTGTATCTGTTTTCATTGTTATGGCCACGATACCCAGTCGTTTCTTTATGTATCACTTATAGACCATAGTATTCTGAGCTTACTACATGTTTGCCTTGCTGATGTTAAAATCAGATATCAAAAAATATAATCTGTCTGAAGCTCCACTGAAACAGCATAAATCCTTGTTACTGGCTCTCAGCACATTATCAGAGAGACACTGCCATCTCTTGGCCCTTCAACACAGAACACACAAAGAGCTGCAAGAGTCCTGGGAGGAGTTTTGACTTAAATAAAGTTAAAACTGACTCAAAATCTGAACCCCTGATTGCAAATGTAATGAAGGCATGTTTTATCATCTTACGGCTATCACTAAGGTCAGATTGGGTGTTCACTCTTTAGCTGTGTCTTAATTCTTGTAATGAGATTTTGGTGGCATCAACAAAATTTGGACTGACTCCAAAATTGAGTTAAATATTTTACTGATAAGACTGATAAGATTTTATTGATAGATTACTGATGACTAGGAGCACTTCATGGAGATATGCTGCTTGTAAAAGCATCAGGTAGGGCTTGACTGGTCTACAGTCGAGGCTAAAGGCTATTTGTTGTTGCTTTTTGTGAATGCAGTGGACGGAGGAGAAAAATAAATCAAAGGATCAGGATTTGTTTTTGGTATCTTGGGGATGATATAAGTACAGTTATATCATTTTCAGGTATACTGACAGCATCTATTGGAACATATACGTGATAAAGTACAGAAACAAGATACACAAAAATGTAGATACTGACGTAGTTGTCCAGCTGGTTCTGTCGTTCATGCGATTCGTCAAGCGGTGCGGCGCAGAGGTCAGAGATGGAGACACCACTGCATGCGGTGATTGTAACCAGGAAGACCAGGCGTCCTCTCCCCTGGTCCAGGGTGAGTGTGTACAGCTCCCTCTGATTGACAGGGACCCTGGACAGGTCCACTTCACACCTGTACACACAAACGCACACATACACAGGAATTTACATACTGTATGTTCATGCTGGCACATGCATGCAGGTACAGTTGTAGTCATACACCACGATGCACACATGCAGGCATAACAGCAAGTGTACACATGTGCACACAACCACATTCACAAGATAAATGTCATACATGTAAACACTGATCGTCACAATGCCAGCCCAAAATTTTTACATTGGTCATTGCTGTATGGAAGGCATTTGTTTGGGACCAATACCATGCAAAGTAGGCTGCACAGAAAACAAGCGACTGTTAGCCACTAACAAGAAACCTTCTGTCACCTGACTGGCCAAACACACCTCTTACTGGGCTGACATTGGCCTTTGTTTTATCATGTGGAGAAAAATGGCAGCTGCTCTGCAAACATCTAATCTCCTCTTAACTATCCAACAAAATCAGTTTCTGAATAATTTAGATGAGCAATAGGCAATACATTTGCAGAGTCATGCTTTATTTTATATCTATAACCCATGACTAGTTGCTCATGAGGATATATTTTGAATAGGTCACATTTTGATCTAAACACTCCCCATAGTTTTCAGATACTGCAGGTCCAGCAGTGAATGTTTTCATTAAATGGATTGTCATCTTGTTTAAACTGAACTTATGAGAATGGAGACTCACATTCCCAGACACTCCTCGTTCCTTCTTCCTTCCTTGGACAAGAGCTCCGCCTCTAGGATGTCCGGACTGTCCAAGAACCGACTAAGGGTGAACCTCTCTCTCCACTGAGGGTTGGCCACTTTGCAGTGATTCTGAATCGGACGGGAGGTCAGAACATGAAACACCAGTAAATAATTTCATATGCCGTCATGTTGAACACTGACAGCAGCTATTTAAATCCAGATGATGTCAGAAAATGTTGCTACCCAAATGCACCTGTTATGTATTTATGGTGATTATTAACCTTTTCAATGTGCTTTAAAAGTCAATTTTATGTCAGTAAACTGTCAAAATATATGCACTTTTCTTAAAAAATTGTAGCTATCCAAATTATTTTCTAGTTTCAGGGTATCCAGTTTTTTTTTAAACATTTGTTTCTGGGTGTGATTTTCCAACAGATTTGTGTGAACACTGTGTTGCTGAGCAACTTCTATCAGAGATTCTCATCAGCACATGAGGCCATATTAAGTGCTGTCACTTTGAACCTGAAAGTAAGAAAAGAAAAGCTGCTCATTAGCATGCAGCTGTGATGTGTAATGGATGATGCTGCAGAATACCAAGATAATGATCGGTGACAGTAACCACAGAGCCAGTTCAGCATCACCTCACATAAACATCCAGTTTACCTCCTTGCTCGGCTCTCTTTTACTTTCTTTTTCTAGGACTTTACATGATCTGTGGTCACAGAATTATACAAGATTATAATGGCACTGAGGTTCTAATATTAGCACTTTTGAACAGATCATCATACTTTTGTATTGCAAAACTCTCTTGAATATGGACGTTTGGTCATGTGCTGCAAATATAATTTTATAAAACTACTATAAATTTATTTGGACCAAATAATCCCAAAGACAGAAGATCATTTTAACATGCACAGAAGCTAAAATGTACCGTTTGTGGTCATTTGTTTTTTAAATAATTAACATATAATAATTAATAATTACGGTACAGCATCTGTAAGGAGAGGACTGGTGAAGGTTAACATCCACTTTTAGTTAAACCAGCTACTGACTGACTAATTTCATTTTTTGTACATGTTTTAGGCATCTAAGTGAGATTCTGACATATCCAGAATGACTTGGATCATATGAAAAAAAAATTGCATTGATTCCCCAGTTACTAAAAATTACAAGCAAGAATCTTCTAAAAAAGTTAAACAAATAAAAGTAGAGTTTAGAGGGGAGGGAGGGGGCAGGGAGAAAGGAGAGGAGGAATGACAAGAAAAGAACAGGGAAGGAAAATAGGGGTTTAGGGACAAAGAGGTTAAGTAGTGAGGAAGAGTGTTAAGAATTGGAGAAGAAAAGGTGGAAGAGGAGTGTCAGGAGAAGAAAGAGGTGGTTACAAGAGAGTGTTTTTGTAAAAAACAGGGACAATTCAAGAGGAGGAGGGGAGTGGAGGAGATGAAAAGCATCAGTCCTCCATCCAGTACCTTGCTTTTGTATCTCTGCTCTCCCAGTCTGAAGCGAACAAAGAGCTGACCCCCTTGAGTGTCCAGCGGCACCTCCTGACCTTCCACCAGAGTCACTGACACAACAGAGCTCCACAACTGACTCTTCTTCAATGTCTGCGACAGACGAAAGCTCTGAGAAGAACCAACCGACTGCAGGAGAGGATGAGGAGAGGAGTGGAGAGACAACTGATATCAGGAAATCTATTACTTTAATCTGATTCTTTTATATTTTGACCAATATTATCAGTAAAGAGAGAGACAGCTGAGAAAGTAACCAAAACATAAACCAGCGCAGCAACCAGAAGTGGGATTCTACTTTAAAACACCTACACCATATAAAATTTAAAATCAGATGAATACATTCTGCAAATCAGTGTTTTGGACATCAGACAGACAGCTAAATGAGATTATGTCCTTTTTTCCGGTGAAAAGAGAATGAAATTAACGTTTCATTTAACAGAGAGATTAGGTAAAGCTTGCAGTAGCTACAGTGCAGTGCGACATATCGCTCTTCCATACATAATAGGCAACCATATTCTAAGATAATTAGCTGATCTTACATTAAGACACGGCGCTGTAGGAAGATAAATTTAACCCAGATTCAATTAACGTACATCGAGCTGACACTGCTGTACTGTGTAACTCTGTTCCGCCTCATGCATAGGCATCAATTAATAGACTGGACTGAATGAATCAGGCAGAGGACAGTCAGTATCTTAAGTAGAGGGGGAACATGCAGTTAGTGGCCACTTTATTAGGAACACCTTTTCAGTAATGCAAACAACCAGTCCCTCCAAACACTTGACATATACCGCAAAGCATGCAGACTAATCTTCTGAATGAGCACAGATGCATATAGCTCTATAGGATACGATGGCCATCAGTGAGAAGTTGGAGGAGAATTGTTATACGAGTACACAGAAAGCTGAGTTTAGCAGTGGAGTGCTGAGGGCCGTTTCTAAATGTACTAATCCGCTGAGTTGCAGCAAACAAAAACTCAGAGGAATGTTGTCAGCACTTTGTGGAATCCACACCTCGGAGATTTTAGCTTCGGAGGCAACAAGTGGTCCTGCTCAGTCAGTACTAGGCAGGTATACCTAATAAAGTGAGCACCTGTGTTGTTTAATATTTGATTTAATAAAAACAACACATTCATTTGTCAGATTTAACACTCTATAAAAGACACACTGTTGTCTTTACTCTAAAAAATGTCTGACAGTGTAATGTGGTGATTTGCTGCACTTGTGCAAAAAGACAAAAACATTCAGATCCAGCTTCAAGTACATGTAGCTGCCAAAATAAAGGAGACACCAACAGAAAGTGATATGTTGGTCAATGAGCTTGTGGTTCCAATTTGACAACTCTTGACTGTATCAGAGAGGCCGAACAGCATGATGGATGTTGCACTGACACATTATTTTAGAGACCAGACCTAAATGGAAGCTCTACGTTTCACTCTCTACCTCTCGCTTTAGTTTTTAGACTTCATGTACTGAAGTTTATAATTGGCAGGTATCTGTAGGTCACTTATTAACGTCTGTCCAGTGTGTTCCCTCCATGCCTTACCCTAATACTTCGTTTTCTTTTTTGGGGCCACCGCTGCCAGCCGGAGCATGCATGTTAGGTGCAAAACAAAAATGACACTGTGGTTAGTAGACTGTAGATAGGAACAGATATACAAGTATGACTAACACAATGCACAACAAATAATCCCTCCTGCTAAAAGTCATGCAGCAAATACAGATAGGAGCTTGCCATACTGGGCTTTTTTTGCTGTCTCTATCTCTGAGTGACAGACTCATGTCCACCAGAACGACGCCCATGTCATCCTCCAGGCTGTTCGGGTCGTCTAAAGGCAAGGACAGCTCGTTGACCCTGAAAATAAAAAAGAGAAGAGTTCCAGCTTCAATTAAAGTTAAACAGATCTGGATAAGATATGGGCAGTCATGAGCCATGGAGTGCCTGGTGTATGCTGCAGGGTTTTATACAGACCAAACACAACATTATGTGGGTTCACTCAGCAGCATAACGTCACCGCAAGAGAGGAAACTAACCAGCAGTCTTCTATTGATGGACACTGAGCAGTTACACTGGTGCAGATGTGGATTATGTGGTTAATGTGGGTCATGGAAGCAAGCACATTATTTTTAAAAATACACACTGAGTGACAAGTTTTTTGGGTACACTTCCATAGTCTAATGCAATCCTATAAACCTTTAAGGCGTAGTTTCAACCTAACAATAATTTTTAAGTCCATAGTCAGTGATTATGTTGTTTTAGCTCGCAATAGAAAGTGTTCGAAATTTCTTCCACATTAAGTAATGTAACTCAGTTTATGGCATTCAGTGTATGTGTAGGCAGATTATCAAATGAGTTGGTAGAAGGTTGTGCCAGATTTTGGGGTGGAGAGAACAAGTGTCTTTGTATTTTGCACTATAGCATGTTTATTTTTTTCATTAGCTTATTATAATTAGGCTGTAAAGAAAAGTTAAGTTTCTAAATATAAAGAGATGTTTTGAACAGTGAATACTACAGCTCCTAATAGTCCACCACTCACTAAAACAACACACTATACTGTATATGCTGACTGCATAGAAAATCATCATCAATATTAAACAGCATTGATAGTTTAGTGCACACTAAAATTAAATTCTACAGTAAAAGTAGGACCCAAGTGAAACTGCCACCACACTCTTCATAATTAATGACAACACTTTCCTCCAGAGCTAATTTTCACCATTCATACTGCAAGTGCACGGCTACACTAGAGATAAACCCATAAATGGGCTGAGCTGATATATTAGCTGATATGAAGTTTATTGTAGATATAATGGTATCAGCAAGTCTGCTGCAAAGTAGCAAGAGATGCCAAAGATATGTTTGAGGTAATTTAGAAACAATGTCTCCACTACATAGTTTGTCCACCAGAGAGCACTGACAAGTTTAGTTTTCAACTGCAACACATTTTGCCCACTGTTCTTTAAAGCACACACACACACACACACACACACACACACACACACACACACAAACAAAAAAGGGATCCTAATCATCATTATCATCATCAAATTTCTTTACATTATGTGTTTATATGTGTATATAATGGCTGATGTATACAATTTTTCAAACTCTCAGTATCAGTATCAACACGTGCAGCACTCACTCAGAGTATACTGACATCCTCTCACTGAGGTACTCACCTGT
Organism: Thunnus albacares; assembly: GCF_914725855.1. NCBI lineage: Eukaryota > Metazoa > Chordata > Actinopteri > Scombriformes > Scombridae > Thunnus > Thunnus albacares. Next base: position 8,694,078 of record NC_058106.1, on the reverse strand, counting down.
CAGTCTCCAGATCACTCAGGATAACACTGGCAGAGCCCATGAAGTCATCGGTTGTCAAATCACGGTCGTACACCTGGGTCATGTCAGGATACAAGACAATTATTGTGATAATGTACTATCATCTGTGGAACCTCACACATGGTGTGATCACATCTGTGTTGTGGTGTGCAAAAGGTGATCAAGCTTATATATTGATAATACCACTACAACACAAATTTAACTGTAAATATAATCAACTAATGAAATATTGCAAGTCAGAAAACACGCACTAACATGCTCCAAGGTTTCAGCTACAGCTGACTTGAGGTGAAGTGTTGTTGACTTATCCCATACAGCTGAAATATCACAAATCTAATCCTGGTATGTGGATACAGAGCTTCCTGTTGGTTTGTTCTTATTTGTGAGTGCAAATTACACTGCCCTTCTGCAGGGCTCTGGGGCTGCACCAGAGGTGCAATCATGGTAATCCCCCCTGAGCACTCTGCATTGCAAAAAAGTGTTACAAGCCAGAGAAACATACAGAGCATTACAGAGAAGCTCTGACTGACAACATCTTAATATAACACATTTCACACCTTTCCTGCAGGGCATCAGCAATGTCGACCCACTCACACACCATAAACGGTGTAAAATATTGAACTTCTATAGAACAGAATAAAGTATTTATCTCATGAGGAGTGACAGAGTGATTACCTTGATGTACAGTCTCTGGTTCAGATCCTTCACAGGTATAGAGAAGGACTCATTCCATGTGGGGTTGAGGTTTTTATAAATCACTTTGCTTTTGTAGAACGTTTTACCGTCCAATTTGAATTTCACGTAAGGGTCGCTGGTACCTGAGAATGAACATAACAAAAAAAAAGCAGGATTATTTAATCTTACTTCTCATTTATGTTCCTTACACTGATCAGACTGGTTGGTTCAGCGTCTTGTTAAATGACACTTCATAAGGACACATGCTTGTTGATGGAGATATTTTCTGCTGCTAAACATTTTTTGGAAAGGTTTTGCTCCCGACTTCACAGGCCACTAATTATTATTATTATGAATCAACCCTCATCCTACCAACATATTTAACATACAAGGACTACTGACTGGGATCCCTGGAGAATCATAGCAAAATGTTAACATTTCTTCTCAAAACATTATTAGTTATGTAATTAATGTCATCTGAAAAAAAGATTATTATTATTATTTTAGGAAGGTTACATGTAATTTGCATAGTGTATAAAATGAAAATATATACTTCTCTTTAATACAAATTACAGCTTTTATTTCTACAAAGCCTTCAAAATGACAGAGTGCCCTACACCCCTGTTAGTGTGTGATACTTTAAATAAGGACCCCTGGAAAACATGAACTCAATAAATAGTTCCATCTATTAACACTGCAAAGACAGAATTGTCACAAAGTCACAAGGAACAAACTGATGATAGACAAAGTCATGAAAAATTGGAGTACAAGTATACTTCTAGGGTCTGCCAGTCAGCATGATTAAGGTTAACAGTCTGAAAGACGTTAAGGACTCTACTGCTCCTCTGCTCACTCCATCTGACACATTCAAAAGCAGGGTCAACTTGTTGTCACCACTGACTGTTTATACTTGATTTCAGAGAACTGATAAAATAACATGCTTCTACCATCAAAACTAGGTTTTCATGTAGCCATTTACACTTGTTTCTTAACTTCTAAGGACATTTACAACATTGCTGTGGTTTCCAAGAAGAGGAGGGACCAGCATGCATAGTGTCATCTTTCGTGTCTGTATGGAGGATGTGGGTTTTTCCCCTCCCCAACCGATGGGCCACAACTTCCTGAATCAATAGCCAATCAGATTTCGGCTTCCACTGTGAAATGATATTTTCAATGTGTGTGTTTATGTGTATTTACTTGTGTTTTATGACTGGTGATTGCGTGAGAATTCTTTTTATCATTATTTTTAGATCTACATATCTCACATTTGTTGCTGTTCTGACAAATTGTTTTCACTCCATGGTGAATTAAGTATCATCTGTGACTTTTAGCAGTTCTGTCAATTAACCAGCTGAGGGCAGCACGCTATCAAACACAGTGTGGACCATCAGCTCATACTCTCCTGCATGTTGTCTGGTTCTGTGTGTTTTGCTGTTACAATATGAGGTTTACATTATAAACCTGCTATGAAACAAACCAGCATTGTCCATCAGCAACTGTCAGCATATGTTCCACATGCAGGACCGTGCACTGACATTTTGGGGGCAGGTGCTCAAACGAAAAAAAAGGGCACTGATAGCTAATTACATGAATTCAAATTACACTTCTGTTGGGTTATCTCATTGATCAGCAGGCAGCGCAGCAATGATGCTGCTGCTGTATGAACACACACAGTGAACCAAGGAACCAACCGGAGCAACTTTTTTACAATCAATTTTACAATCAATAGGGAATCAAACTGTCAAGCTGCGTCTCATCAGACCAAATCCTTAATTTTTTTTAAGAATAAAATCAACCTGAACTAGATCTCAATCTACACTTTTACACTCAGGAAGTAAAAGTTCATCAGGTTGACCTCTGAGTCATGTTCAACAATATATTCGGACTCTTTCTCAGAGTGGAAACCCCTCAGAGAATAAAAATTAAAACAATCAGTCTGTGTCATGTGGACCAGAGAGGAAAGGGCAGACAGAGACACGATGGAAAGAGGAGGAAGAGGAGGAAGAAGTCATAGCACCTTAAAGATGGCTGGCAGAGTGTGAAGGGGAAGGAGGGGGGAGTTGTGTGAGTGAGGAGCTCTACTGGCATTAATAGAGCCTGCAGCTAATTTCTCCGGGGCCATGAATACTGCTGCTAACAGAAGAGCTGCTGACACAGGAGGAGAGGAGGAGGGGAGAGGAGGGGAGAGGAGAGGAGATGAGAGGAGATGAGAGGAGAGGAGGGGAGATAATGAGAGAGGAGGACAGGAGAGGAGAGATATCCAAGTATGACTGCATAAATATTGACATATAGACCACCTAATGCATATTCATTTGTTTCAGTTGCTTGATAAAAGGAATTAACTAGCCTACCGGAGTTCACTCGTTTTCATTGACGATGCTATTTTACGCTAGACTAGCTTACTTGTTAATGTTGGGTTATTGCCTGTGTTAGGCTGTCTGCTGTATTGAAATGTTTTAATGGTGGTTTAATTTCACAACAGTGACAAACAGTGCTGGGGCCGAGGACAAACATTATCGTCACATGGCTGTCACCAGTGAAGGCAGGTCAGGGAGACGTGGATCACGCTGCTCTGCATGGCGCTCGCTTTTCGTGCGTTAACTGTGGTGGTTGTGACAGGGGAAGTCAAAGAGGGAGGGGCAAGGGCTTGTGCAGTCTCGCAGAATTAGAACTCAAATGCAGGTCTTGGGTATTACAACATGCTTTTAACTGAGAATTGATGCCATAAAATTAGAAAAAGAAAGAAAGACAAAGTCGTGCAGAAAGGGCACTTATCTAGTCAGAGGCCAAAAGGGCCTGTGCTTGAGTACCACCTGTGGTCTATCTGTGCAAGTGCCTGTCCGCATGCAGTGTACATAATCTGATCAAACAAAAAAATAGAAAATAAAAACCTGCGCTGCTTTTAAAAAACCATATGGTCTTAACAATAATGCGGTGAAACCAAATCCTCCTGTCACTTGATCCTCCCCCTTCCTTTTCTATACTATCTTTACACAGAGCGTGGTTGTGTAAATTCACAGCAACATGAGAGAATAACCCCAAGAACAAGGACATGCTCTGAGTGAATGGCCTGGTGTAATAATTACTGGGTGTGGCTCAGACAGGTTCCAATATGCTGTGAGGAATCCTGTCCCGGCTGTTACAGGAGCTTCATTCAGCTGTCTTTGGTGTCTCTGGAGTCAATAATACTGTGTAATCAAACATACTGAACATTCCTGGCCGTCATTAAGAAGTCATGGCTAAACACACAAGCAGAAAAACATACACTGGCAGGGGTGATGTCTTCTTTAGGTTCATATCAGAACACTCTTCTCTGAGCACATATGACTGTAAATGTTTAGTTACTAGTTTCAGAAACCAAACCGAGATGTGCCACGATAAGACACAACAAAACCTCAATGATACGTGTTTTTTTCAGCAGTAATATAAAGACATGTAAGTCAAAAGAAAATGAAATGGAAAAAGAATACAACACATTCAAGGACAAGTTGCAACATGAGAACCCAACAGGTAGAATAAATGAATAACAGTAGTAGCACTTACTCACTGAGACAGAAATGTAAAACAAGTGCGTGGTGCTCGACGTCATTTGTGACAAATTGTGAAAGCATGTGTCAGAAGTGACAGAAATGACAATGTCAAAAAAAAAAGACTGCACACAGTACATACTGTACCTGTTGAGAAAAAATGCCTACAAATGACATTGTGTCTTACTGTCAGATGTAAATACCGAAATGTTTTTTTTCTAACGTGCAAACATTTGCTCAGTTTCCCTGTTCTGACCATTGAGGTTGCTCAAGGTTGCTGTGCATCCTGTTGATTTAGTGTTGTTTATATAATATCGGACATTACCAGGTATTTACCATCTTAACATCCACCTACATTAAGCTGGCTCATTGTACTGCTGCAACCTTCTGCAAGCAATACTACAGTACACGCATACACCATCAGATCTGCTGTGTACATTCCATTGAGCACACGTGAAATAACATGTGTCACATCATCACCATACACATAGGTGATAAAGCTAATATAGTATAGTGGAAGTGTTATTAATAGTGATATTATCACTATAGTGATACTGTTAACACTGGTGCAGCAGTTGTAGAAGTAGGCAGTGTTAAGATGATGTTCTTACCACAGCGGTCTCTGATGACCAGGTTGCGTCCTTCCTTCAGGTTGATGGTGAGCAGGTAGGACCTGAGAGGATCCCTGAAGTTCTCCGACACACTCAGAGTCTCGTTGCCCATGTCAGACTGGACACACACACACACACACACACACACACACACACACACAAAAACATTATTATTGTTTATTGTATCACTAGTAGCAGCAGTAGTATATCTGATGTAACCTAGACTTTTTGTGCAGGTCAACAGCTATGTCTGAATATGAACACATATCATGTATAAATAGATATAAATATCATGTACAACCTGAATATGTCTGTTGTTCTACAAAACCCATTTTTAGAATTTTAACAAAGGAAGTCAAACTTCTCAGATGTTAAATGTTGTCTGAACACAAACAGCTGCACAAGAACTTTGCCCAATTAGTCTTGATCAAAGAATATGTACAAGATTATGAATCTGACCAGACATTTGATATCAACTTTCAGTACTTGGCAGTCTTGGATACTCAACGCTTTGGGGACATTTCCTTTGGTACAAATAAAGTATTAGGGTTTCAGATCAAGTCCCATATTTCCTTCGTATATATATATATATATATATATATATATATATATATATATATATATATATATATATATATATATATATATATATATATATATATATATATACACACATATATATATATACACACACACACACACACACACACACACACACACACACACACACACACACACACATATATATATATACACATATATATTCTCGACTCATATGTTCAATTTTTGATGTCATTAGAATTTTTCACACACTTAATTTAATACTGAATATAGTGTATCATTTTTTGCTACATTGTCATGTTAGTTTTCCCTTCGTCTCATTGTGTTGTTCTGCTATTAGTTAGCAAATTCACAAAATGCTGTAATTAGAGGTTTAAGCACATACAGTAAGGCACAGTTTTGTTTTTGTGCTTGTTCAATATTCTTTAAAAACAATAATAATAATAATAATAATAAGAAGAAGAAGAAGAAGAAGAAGAAGAAGAAGAAGAAGAAGAAGAAGAAGAAGAAGAAGAAGAAGAAGAAGAAGAAGAAGAAGAAGAAGAAGAAGAAGAAGAAGAAGAAGAAGAAGAAGAAGAAGAAGAAGAAGAAGAAGAAATGATTAATTGTTGTTTCTGCATTATCACAAGCCTATCCCACACATGTTGGCTGTTATGATCTGAAGCTTTTTGTTTTGTTCTACTTTCATGTCAAAGTCACATGTTTTTCACTTACTTACCTAATTTATTTACATTTTAGTTGTATTATTTTACCCATGTTTTAAATTTTAATAAATATAAAAAAGCAAAGTCCGCTGCTGTTCACTATCTATGCTTCCTGTCCATGCAGTGGATTATTTAATCACTATTAAGCCTCTCCAGTAAACCAACCATCTTTCAGTGAATAAACCCTGCTCGCCTGGAATCACTCAGCTCAGCATCCCGACCCTGACCGGCCACAAAAGCCAGGATGACACACGTTGAACACTGAAAAACACACACCGCCTACTGCCCCATTATGTCCTGAACACGGCACAATAATCTGGAATTAAACTTTGACATGAGCGCGTGTCAGTCAAAGCACAATGCAACATGTAACAAAAACACTTGACAGAAACAATCGATTGCAGAGTCCCATTAACCACAGAGATGTAGTTCAGGATAAACCCAACTAAACTCACCTTTGATGTTATTATTTTAAGATAAATCCTTGGCAGACACCTAACTTAATAGTATTAAAATGACATCACCCTCACCAGATTGAACAGCAGCACTTACATTTTGATAGTCCATGTCTTTTAACACATGACCGTTGAAATCATGACTATCATACTGCAGAGACAAAGATAAATACACTTCAAAAATCTATCTTGTGATTTCATATATGACGAGGATTGTGAAGAAGTGTTAAGTCCCAGATGATGAAAAGGGAAAGTTTCAGTCTGCTGACCAGCTCGGTTCAGGAACTGATCTCTCTGGCATTTCTATCACCACGACAAATCCTCTGCGCATTTATTAAAAATTCCTGTATCCTGGGGACTGAACAAACTAAACCAGAGAACATAGTAATGAAAAAGGGGGAAATTGCCTTTCCAGCTCACTTTCCGTTGTTCAGTTCAGGGTAAAAACAACTCTGAGGCTTTACCTCTCTGTGGAATTTAAAGCATGAAGGACCATTAGGATTATTTTGCTATAAACTAAAGAAAAGGTTCAGCATTATTCCTTTTTGTTAATATCCAACATATCCAACATATTATACATTAATTATAGAAAAACATCTTTTGGGACATGCATATGTGCATATGTTGTTTAGCAAAAAAAACAAAACAAAAAAAAAAACGCATAAAGGTAGTGTTTCAGGAATGAAGATAAGAATGGAGAAATTCCTGTTTGCAACAAAATGTCAAGGACACAGAGTTCAAGAGATGACGACTGGGTTAACCTGCTCCGGGGCAAAAATATACCACGGAGCTGTTATTAAGTCCCTGATTCTCACACAGTGTACAATACATGGTGCTTTGTATACAGTGTAGCTGTGCTGGAATAGTTACCGACCCTACAACAGGAGTGAGCCAGTGATCTTTAAGGTTACACGTCTTGATTTTGAAAAAAGGTTTCAAAAGACTTTAAGTCCTGACATAACATGATAGAGTTTACCAGATGCTGTGTCATCACAGTAACACCATCAAGGGTGTGGTGTCAAAGTCATCAAACATTTACTATTTGCTTGTTGCGGTACAGCGACATATTTGGTTCAGCAATTTTCATCGGTGGAAAACCAATGTGATTGTCATGTCAGCATCTGTCACGCTGTGCTGCTGACAGAAGAGCCGCTGACTGAAGACCTGTTCACGCTTGGTTTTAAAATGCCTCTTGAGTGATCGGATCACAAGTGGACAGTGCTAAATATGAGTGTAAATGACCATCAAGACGCATTGTGATCCGATCACTCAAACCATTTGCCGAGGTGGTCTGCATTCGACCACATATCTTTTGTAGTGTAAACGCCAATGTGCCCTGATGCGTCCCTGACAAGGACGTAACAGGAAAATACGTCATCAATGCAGGACGTGGTGGTTGTTTTGATGACAGCGCACCAACACCAAATTACTTTGTTCTGTTTATCTCAACAGTTGGAATATCCCGGATATGTTTATTAGTTCTTGAAACATTTTTTTCTTATCTAGCATGTGCAAAATAAATCTGGTGCTTGTCTGGCGACAGACTGATATAATAACTGTGCGCAGGCGTGAAAAAAATGGATATGTGGCATACAAGTGTGTGAAAATGTCAATTGCGTAAGTCTCACAGTTAACACGTGAGAGTTGGCAGCCCTACTTTCACTCTGAGGGTTTATCACCTATTTTTATCATAGTAAGGGAACAGTGAAAGTGGATGCCAGCTCAACACCAGCAGCTTTCATCTGAAGACAAAACTCTGACAGCGACTGGGTGAATACTTGTATAGACAATTGTTTTCCTTTGTTCACAGTATTATCCACTGTACAAGGCATTTACTGAAATGTGAGCTTCAAAATAATAGCACGGGTAGCAAACACGACTGTCAGGCTATGAATTCACCAGCGTCTCTAGGTTTTGTTCTGTATGTAAACAATTACATCATGAAGAAATCTGATATCACATTATCTTTTTATAATGACATATTCACTCCTCAAAAACACCTGAAGCTACTACCTGTAAACTACGGATGACTTTGGCAGTGCTTGTGTCCAGTTTTGCTTGGTGATTAGTCTGATACAGCTCATTTTAACATGGAAAACTGTGTGACTGTACAATAAGATTTAATTGTATCTTAATAATAATAATAATAATAATGATGATGATTATAATAATACAGAAATTATTCATTCATAAAGCTACAGGAGAAATGATTGGAAATGTGTTTTTTCCTCATAGAGACTGCACAAATATGTGTTATGTCATAAAATAACAGTATTCTTAGCAGAAGTTCACAACATGGTGAAAAGAGCAGGGTTAGAGCAGCTTTCTTATGAAATTGCAAGGAAGTTACCAAATCTACATCTACAGTGCACCTAATGTCTTCTGGCTGTTTAATGCTTTTTCATGAGACCCCTCTCTTCCCTTAAATAGAAGCTGTGGGATTTGCTTTTACTGGACTAGTATGTCCAAACTTCTGAGACAAGCACTGCTCTGAACTTTAGGCAAACGCAACCAGATCAATGATGTTGAACCATATAATGCTGTCCAGTTTACAATAAACAAAAAAAAAAATTAGAGCTGCAACGATTGGTCGATTAATCGAGTAGTTGATCAACAGAAAGCTAATCGCTGTTTTGATTATCAATTAATTGTTTTGAGTCATTTATAGAGAAAAAAAAGCCCAAATTCTCTTGTTCCAGCTTCTCAAACATGCATATATTCTGGTTTCTTTAGTCTTCTATGACAGTAAACTGCATATCTTTGGGTTGTGAACTGTTCGTCGAGACATTTTAGGTTGCATCTTGGCCTTAAGGAACGGTCATAGACATTTTATAGCCCAAACAACTAATTGATTAATTAGGAAATAATCCACAGATTAATTAATAAGTAAAATAATTGTTAGTTATAGCCCTAAAAAACTCCAAAGTGAAAAAGAGTGGACGAGGAGCTCCTGTTTGTCAAACTGTGGGGTTTTTTTTGTCCTTCTAATGAATATGAAGAGCAATTAGTAATACTGCTTGCAAAAGAATCTTAAAGCTAATTTTCAGGAATCAATACTGAACAAGTCTCCATTGTAACACGGATTAAGACATAATTCACAATCCTACAAAAACACACACGTGTACCACTGTTAAAAAGCAAAACAAACACTCCACTAAACCCAGAGTATAAAGATCAACGAGGGTATAAAAATGGTTTCTAGATGCCCAGTGAGTCAACATTTTTGGAATAAAGGCTTGTTCAATTTAGAGAGATATCATGTCTGTTAACTGCAGTATTCACTAATCTAGAAAAACTGCTCCATGTTTATAAAGTACTACTGATAATTACTGCTATAAAAACATGACAGGTCTGCTTTGTGTATACTGACACCGGGTGTGGTTTGTAAACTATTTGGGAGAAATAACAACCAGCAGCAGCTCAGGACATAGAGGATGATGTAGCTTTTTCTTTTTTTTGATTGAAACAATTTATGAATGAAGTTAATTTCCTCCAGGTCAGATGTTAAAGGACGAGCAGGTTCACTGTGATTTGAGGCACCACATTAAGACAGACAGTAAATTAATCATTCTTTTGCTCACTAAGTACACTCATAATAAGCCTTTCCACCCTGTAGTGTCCATAAGCAGGCAAAGCAACATCTACAGACAAGAGAAATGTGTACATTTCCTGTAAAGCACAAAAACAAACAACAAAACAGTTTTTGTGCTGTATATGCACAATTAAAATATATTCTTAAGGTAAGATACATCTACAGTATGTGCATTTGTTTTGTCTGTACTTGTTTTTGCATTCATTTCTGGTGTGAAGTAATATTTTTATGTGTTTGAGAGAATGAAATCTCTCCATGCATGTCAAAACTTCTGGAGCAAACTTACAACACCTTGAAAATGACAAAACCATTTTGTCTCTCGATCATGCATGAACCCTGTCAACTCACAAACCCTGAGATAAAGCAAAGTTGCTGCACCTGACCTGCTCATAGTTCCTGATTTTCCACCTGTTGGCCCTTAAAGTTGCCTGATGGGACTTTAAAAGTTTCTAATGATTTGTGATTGATCTTCACTCTTAAACTTAAGCGTAAAAGATCAATTCAATCAAGAGAAAAGTGTAGCATGTGCTAAATGTGACCAGGCCAGTTTGGCACACTCAAATCCACATCCTTGTCACTGCTGAAAGTGTCACAATGTTGCAAAGATATGAGCCATTCAAGCTCATGACGGCAACGTAAAAACACACACAGCCAGAGTTTACCCAGTGATACTGGAGACTATTGATTTTGGAAGGAACTCCGATTTCAGCTTCATCCAGTTCCTCCAAGTGTAAAGAACACTTAAACTTTGTACGTCCTGTGCAAACACATGTGACACCCGCCAATGGACAATAAACCACCCACTTCATTGTAAGTCCATTATCTCGTTTCCTGTGTGTTACAGGAGAACAACATCACTACTGTACAAGCTCATTCTACCGTCACACTCACTGTTAAAGTTTCTTCTAAAGCATAAAATATAAAGTGAAAACATCAATCTGAAATAAGATATCTAATATCTCTCTGAATCATGCAACCTTTACTATATTGTCTAAAGAGCTTTGTTTATCTGAGGACTGATCTGTATTTTTTTAAAACACTGATACTATGCAGCTTCTGTACCTGTAAGCTGTCCTGGGAAACCTCCAAAGAGGGAAGGGCTGGGCTGTAGACGGTCATCATCTCCGGCAGGTCCAGCTCCTCAGGCTCCATGCCCCTGGCTGGACTGTAGTTTGACTCCGGGGAACTGTCCTCCTCCTGACAGAGGCTGATGAAAGACTCCTGGGAGGAAGCCCAGTCTGTGCAGTCTGCAGGCACGTTTAGTCTCTGTTCACTCCTCCCAGCTCCTCCACCTGCTACTCCCATGTTCAGGCCACTCCCTCCTCCTCTCGGTCCTCTAGCAGACTTGAGAAGTGGTGTGGAGGGGTTGCTGTAGCTGAGAGTGTTGTAGTGCTGGAGCTGTGAGCTGGAGGGGACTCGCAAGTACTCCTGCCTCATGTCCCTGATGTCGGGAACGGAGGAGCATCGCTGGTCCATGGTGTGTTCCAGATGGACGACCGCCTTGCTTGCGCTTGTCTTGTCCCGCCGGAGTTTTGGCAGCATCTTCTGGCGGAGATGCTGCAGCATGCTCGGCTTCTTGGAGTCCATGATGGGAGGAAGGTTCAGTGTGTGTTTAAAATCTGGACATCACTGATAGCTACAGTAAAAGACAGACATGAAGAGGAGTCAGTCAAACCCACGTATCTTGAATTATGACTAAACGTTTCATCCATTTTTTGTCTCGATAAAACTTAAAAGTGACTTGATGATTGTTCAATGTGTGACTGAAATCACATTTACTGAATATTATTCAGTTGTGAGTTTTACTCTGATGTCTGTTATCATTGTACAGATGCTTAAGCTTGAAAAATGTGACATCTACAGTGATGTCAGTGATCACTACACATTTACGATACAGTAGATCTGACATTATTAAAAGGGAAAGAAGAAGAGAGGAAACCTGTAGCAAACTTTCTGGAGGGTAATAATTAACTCATGTTGCCCGAGACAATCATAAATCATTCTTCTGTGTCATCCTTACCAAAACAGATTTTTGCAAGGAACTTCTTTCAACCTTTTGTTCATGCATTATAAAAAACACTGTTGTAACTGCCTTTTTAATAAGAAATAAAGCAAATAAGGCCTTTTTCACTGCAGACATTTTGGCTTTTCCAAGTAGGGAAAGCACAAGTGTTACTGATAACATTAACAATGTTTTTTTCTGTTTTTCAAGTCACATAATTATGATGTCTTTTTTTAATCAGATGTAGGACAAAATAAATTCACTCATTTGAAACAAGCAACAAGCACTTCATGCTTTTATCCAGTCCTGATGGAGCATCATTATACAACAGGTACAATACTTAACAAGCAACACAAACACCATCTAATCCAGATATCCATAATATCTTCAGAACAAATGCATGAAGAACAGTTGCATCTTTCACATGTGACTCTAAAAGCTTCGGTAAGTAACCTCATCAAACACTTTTCCATCAATATGAGAGCAGCTAATGAATATCATGTATTGTGCCATGTTCCCACATACAGCAACTGTGGTGCAGACTAATACCCAGACAAACTACTACAATTGCTTCGCCCACAATCAATCAAAATGAAATGACATCATCAACCAAAATGATTCATAACGCCCTGGATGCCTAAAACAACAAGCTTAGCATGTATATTGTACTGTACTGTAGGTGCAGAAACAATTATAAGATGAACTGTAATTATTCACAAACTGAAGGCGGTTCTGAATGATACAATGCATGTATCATATTAGAACGCTGCTGCTCATATATACTTTATTAAAAAAGGTTTTCACATTCATGCTTTCTACTGTGCTTGATGCTGACTTTATTTGTTCAGTGAAACCTGTGTTTCGACACAAATGTTGCATTGCCGACACTGATTGCAAAATGATAAACATTTGGAGGAAAAACAAGACTGTTCCTCTTCATTATGCATCGCTCAGACAGGACATGAACAATACAAGCTTCAGGGCTAAATTACAACAGTTATAAACAGCATCTTGGTTTAATTGTTTATGTTAAATCTGTCTGCTGCCTCGGTCGACCAAATGAGTAGATTTCCCACCAGACATTACGTTCAGCCAAGAATTTTATATTTTGTTCATGAATGTGGTAGATAAAAGTAATTCTGGTAATAGATAAAAGCACAAACTGAAATGATTAATGCTGATAACAAACATACATTTGAATCCACACTTCTGTGACTCAGCGTGACAGAGGAAGTATTTTATGATGTACCACTGAGCTACTTTGCATTACACTCTGCACGTGTTCTGCTATTGTTAATGTCTTGTTCTGGAAGCTTTTCTCAAAGTGTGTTTTTAGCTGAGTCACCTATCATTCGTTCACTGCAGTGTCACCCTCTCTCTGTAAAACAAGATCTGTATTTCAAACGAAATGAGCAAACGGCGGGAGGAGACATCAGTCAGATGGTAACGCTTTAAGCTGTCATCTCTGTGAACCGTCTCTGCAACACAAACAGCACCTCCCTCCGGCTGCTGCTGATGCTTCTGACAAAACCTGATTTTGAAAAGCAACAGCCCCATAAGCCTCTTACTGGCTTCATACTTTGTGATGTCATTAACTGCGACCGATGACCTGACATGTTATCAGCTGGTAAGGGGAAGTAGAGGAAGACTGGCAGGGAGGGGGAGGGTGACAGCACAAAAAACAAGACAAGAATCAGGGTTCACAAAAGCACAATGACAATACCAGATGTTAAAGAGTGAAATTGAAAAGTGACACCTAATCGCTGATACGGACAGCAAAGTACAACATAAACAATGACGACAGGTAATCCATGTTTTCACTGACAACATGACATTTCTTTCCAAAACGGACACGTGGTGATTTTTAGATGACATACTCATCACACGCAGCACCGTGTGTGTTTCCAGGTTTACAACAACTCGTCTCTATATCTAGTCTGGAGAAAATGACTAAACTAATGACTGTGTTATCTGTAGCCTGGATTCAGCATTCTCTAGCCTGACCCAAATATAAGGATTAGATGGATCGCTGGAATAGTTGGAGAGAGAAAGAGAGACAGCAGGCAGAGTTAAAACAGAGACGACCACTGATCAGACTGTCATCAGACTGCCTGCACATCTGTGTGAAGTGATGAATGTGGAGCTGCATTGATTAGTTGATGGAAAGACAATGAATCATCAACTATTTTGATAACTGATTAATCGTTCTCTGCTTTTATTTATACTTTCATTATGGTAAATGTAATATTTTGGGGGTTTGGACAATCTGTCAGACATCAGCTTTTGCTTTAGGATACGGTGACATTTCTTGCTGTTTTCTGATGTTTTATAGACAAAACAATTAATTTAGAAAATAATGAATCTGTCCATCACATCAGTAAAGAAAATAGTTGTTAGTTGCAGGCCCGGATGAATGACTGACATTATATGGAATAGATCATATTCATCTAAAACTTTAAAGCCACTTTGTGAGGAATTTTCATCGTGATTATAGTCTTTGAAGTTTATCTGATTACATGTAATTTTGTTTGTTTGCTTGTAGGAAATGACACAACAATTGGTTTAGTCTATGTTTTGATTAGAGCTCCTTTATCTCTGAGTCCCTGAAGGTTGTAACAGAGTGCACTGTTGTTTGCTACTGCGCCATTTCTGACACCAACACTGAGGGCAGCAGAGTTAGAAATTGTCAGATTCAACAAATATATGGGCTTTAAAACTGCTCTAATAAATATTTCAACATTAACAATGGATCAAGTGCCAACTGTATGAGTAACATGAAAGGCATCGCTCCGCCACACAGAATTATCACCTGAATCTGCGGCTCCTCTGCGTCTTTCAGCTCACTGCTTTGGTTTTACAGCCCTCGACTTTATTCTTTTGATTCTCTGTCATGGATTTGCACAGCATCATTTTCAGTAGCAGCAGGCAGGAGTTTTCAGAGAAAAAGCCCTAAAAAATCAGCTGTTTGCTCCCTGTTTACCACCGAACGGCAGACGGACAGTGTTAAAATGCAGATATTGGACTTACATTCATCAGGTGGACATGAACATGACTCCAAATTAATGTTAATGTTGCTCTCTGTCTGCCGGAGGAGTAAACTAGCCGCTGTATAACATTTAATTTGTTAAGATGATAAATGGTAGAAAAGAAATATAGCCAGAGATGAGGGAATCTTCACATATCTGCCAAGTCAGAGCTCCAACACACCTGGATCTGGAGCAGATCTGGAGCACAGAGTTGTTGTTAAAGCTTTTTTTTAATTTTAAAAATGTCACTTTTAATTATATTCTATTGAAAGAGAATATTAAACACATTGTCTTATTGCAATTTTAAACGATGGCAACTAAAGTCTTGACAGGGTCACATGACTGATCATTCATTAGACAGTGCCCATGTCATCCATAGAGAGCATCCCAGGGACAGCAGCTGTCTGTACTGTATATCCAGTCTGAAAACAGGAAACTAGAACGTCGACCGTTACTGCTGTATTGGTCACAGCAGACAAACTAGTTAACCCACATGACTGCCTATAGGCAACAGCCTGCATCCCTTCCTCAACACTGCATTTTATTGTTGGGGGTAAAACAACTTTACAGTCCTTTTACAGCAACTGATATTAACAATGAACAATGATGTGAGTGTGCTGCGCGGTCAGTTCAACCAGCACTATATATTAAAATAAGATAAGAGTCATTTAGTACACTATGGTTACTGATTGATGTGATGATCAAAGCTTTGTGACTAGCTAGACCTTAGCTGTCCTCTTCATATTGTAGGCTGCAGTCTTTACACAAAGACCCTCCACATCAATCATTAACTCCAATTAGTCCCAGTTCCGAAGCATTACAGCAGGCTAAAGGATCTACAGGAAACATCATGGGAGCAGCCAAATGCCCACGATAATCACATGTGCCACTGATCCATGTCACTGAGCAGCACCCTGAACACTAGATTTGTCTATAAAATAAGTTAAGTGTAAACTGTGTGTTATTAGTTTTGGTTCAAAGACATTTCATTTCATTTACAGTCCATTGCTCCTACACCGGGCCTTGATGTAATCATGTAACTGAGCTAAACAACCACAGCTGAGTGGGTCATTACATTCACTTGACCTGCCAGACTTCACCCAGTCTAAAAAGACACTACGTGAACAAACAGACTGCACAGCTGGTTACAGTATGGTCCAACCAACAAGGAGAACCAGACTTTCATCAAATCTTGATTCACACACATGAACTAAGTTTAATAGCAAATTCTCTTACATCTTACAGCCAGCCCTCTTAGAGTACCACCACACTGCCAGCTCAGTGAAGTGAAGGCTGTAACAGTTCAAGGAGACCCTGAGGCCGCTCATCCTTGTCCAGGAATCCATCTCACTAACCTCACTTGCATCACATTTTAGTCATTTATCTGACTCTCTTACGTAAAAAGACCTCCAGTGAGGTTAAACAAACGTCAACTCTTCAATCATCCGTGTTCTGTGCAAGTTGTGCAGAGGTCAAAGCTGAAAGGTTAAACAAACATTAACCTTAAAATAATGATGGATGAAACAACACGGTGATTGAGACTGAAAGGTTAGCGGTGAATACTGTAAGTGGCCTGAAAAGAAAAGATTGTTGATCTTAAAGAGAGATTTTTATTAAAGATAATTATGGGAAGCATGTTGAGTGATTTGGAGGAGGTGAAGGGAGCGCTCACCATCAAGGACTGAATGAAAACAGAGAGAGTGACACCTGTGATGTATAAAAAAATATTATTCCTCCATCTGACAGGAATCTGACTGAGATAGATCAGATTATAAGACACACATCAACATGGATAAAAAAAATGGGTAAAAAGTCAATAAAGATTATTTCTGTTTCTGACATTTGAGCCCGAAGAGCAGCGACTGCAAACGAGAGAAGACATTATAAAAGTGCTACAAACTGAAGATGTGGATAAAACGATGCTGAAACATTCACTGGAAACGTCTACATTTAAGATTGTTACTAGAAATAACTAGAATATACTCACTGCGCCTTTATGTAATATATACCTGTTTTATCACTGGCTTATAAATGTTAAGTCATGGAAAGTTTCACTTCTCATTTTGTTCTTCTACTTTTCATGAATTCTGCAAGAGAGGAGAGTCTTTGCATAGGTAACTGAGTTACATCACAACAGTCAGAACGATGTTAACGTTCATCTGTTTTCCTATAAATTATACAAATCATGACTTTCTTTTTAAAATCAATCTTGAGATCCTGTGTAAGCCTGAGTCGGTGTTTAGACAGGTGCTGCAGCAAACATGCTCCAGCAACTTCACATACTGTATTTCTACCTTCATTGCCAAATGAGGTCATCACCATTTGGAAATAAAAAAACAAAGACACTGACTTTCCAAAATGCCCGAAAAAAATGCCTGAAAAAATACAAATAGCGGATGACAGTGTTTTAAAATGATACTGGGTTAATCCGTTGTTAAAAATGAAAGCACTTTCACAGGCTGGATCCTCCTGAATTTTAGAGATTTGGATGATGAACAAGCACTGATTTCCTCTGCCCAACATGGATGAATCACAAAAGCATGAATGTTCATTCTGATAGCAGAAACTGTAAACATCATATGAAAACATGCTGGTCAGTAACACCCACTGTAGACGTGCTATGTTGTCATATTAATGAGTGTTAAAAGAAAGCTACTTTAAGCTCTGATTTGCAGTCATTCTGTCTTTTTATGCCTGCTATGTTCTCCTCAGTCAGTGGGCTGAGCTGAGTGACTGCATCAAAGCCCTTTCTTGTCAGAACAAGACAAGAAGTTATTTCCTGAAACTATTTCACAGTTTGCGGTTCCCATTCTTTGATATGGGGCAAGCTCACTGCAAAGAGCACGCCATCAAGAACAAAATAAGTCTTGCACCAAAGTAAAATCTGCACTTTCAGTGTATACAGAATGTTTACATGTTGATGGTTACAAGCTGTTGTATGCTGTGTCAAAATAAACAACCTGAACCAGTCCAGTGTGTCTGTAACATGTGCTGACATTTCTTTTGGGGAAACTCTTACAAGACCCCCAAGTTTCAACATTCAGTCCAGAGTTGGGGACAATATAACTTCTTTTAACATTTCCTCACGTATGACTGCAGCAGATAGACTACAGTTCATGAAAAGGCTCCTTACTACAAGTGACGCGCTGCTTTCTAAGAAAAGACCGATCTCCCTTTATAAAAAATGCAAATTATGTTATCTTGCCTATACTCAAAGTTTTACTGTACTATTATATATCAGAACAGGAAGTGTGTCGATGGGAGATTGAATCGGCATTCAGCACACATCCAAACACAAACAGTCTGATTGATGACAGCTGCAAATTAAAGTCCAGCAAGGATCTGTTGGCGACCAAGATCTGACTGCAAATTTATTCAAAGTGTTGTGTGGTGAATCTCAACGCCGAACTGACTCATCTACTCGATATCCTAACCGCATAGAAACGGTTTTAAGTCATGTTATAGCCAACAATGCGCGTAAAACAACCTTTAAACTGCCATATGTTTGAGTTTGGTCTCAGCCTCCTCTCATACAGATGTGGGCAGTATAAATGGATTATATTATTTACATATAATGAGGTATCAACAAGTCAAAGTAGGAGTCGACATTCTCACCTGTCCGCCAGCGGAAATGTTTCCACCCGGGCAGGAAGGCGGCTCACCTGACCAGCCCCACCTCAGAGACCCCGACAGGTAACTTTCTAACTTTCTCCTTCTCACCTCAACACAAAATAATGTTTGAACATTTACCTTTTTTCCTGCTGCTAAGAAGCTCGAACCACCCCTGTTTCTCCTTCACCTCATGGCTAGTGACAGCTACGGTTAAAGGAGGGCAGCAGGAGACGATACAGCTCGGACAGACTTCCTCCTCCTCCTCTTCATCTGAGCGGCTGACGTCAAGCGACACAACAACATCACACAGCCACCGCTGGGTTATGACTTTCAAAATGAAAGCCCTGCCACCGGTGTTACACTATATTTGGTGACCTTTCAGATTCTGTGACCTTCAGTGCTGGAAGACGTACTCAGATCTTATCTATACCACAGTGTAAAAATACTGCATTACAAGCAAAATTCCTGCATTTAAAATCCTACTCAAGTAAAAAATACACATGTATTCCCAGCTGAATTTACTTAAAATACTAAACTAAAAGTACTTTCACTTCAGTACTTTATGTTAGTAAATTAGTACTTTTACTTTAGTACTTTAAGTAGTATTTTAAATGCAAGATTGTTACTTGTAATGAAGTATTTTTACATTGTGATATTGATACTTTTAATTCAATAAAGAATCTGAGTAATTCTTCCAACACCGTAGGTCACAGAATCTGATGGGTCACCAAATACGCTGTAACACCTGTTTCATGTAGGACTGCTCGTACTCATTAGCAGGAAATATGTGATTTGCAATATTAGAGGGAATGATAATTTTTGCATCATTATTCTCGTTTAAAAAAAACATATGAAAGGACCGGTGTGTAGGATTTAGTGGCATCTAGCGGCGAGGCCGCAGATTGCAGCCAACTGAATACTCCTCCCCTCCTCGTCCAAGCGGGTAAGGGAACCTATGGTGGCTGTGAAACTTGTGAAAAACGTGAAAGGCCCTTTCTAGAGCCAGTGTTTGGTTTGTCTGTTCTGGGCTACAGTAGAAACATGGCGGTGCAACATGGCGTCCTCTGTGGAAGAGGACCTGCTCCTTATGTAGATACACAGGGCTCATTGTAAGGTAACAAAAACACAATTATTCTTATTTTCAGGTGATTATACACTAATTAAAACATACTTTTCAAAATTATATTCCATTTCTGCCAAGTCTACACACAACAGGTAGTTCTAACATTTTTATACCCACAACATATTTCATACAAGTTTGTCCAGTCTACCCCAACTTATTATCTTAAGTATTATCTTATCTGATTTATTTTGAAAATCAAGCTATTCAACTTCCGGTCTCACTGCAGCTAACTTCACAATGATGTGAGCCTGCAGCTACGGCATCTTTGCCAAATGGCACAACAAATCAAACCCACATGTTGTTTTTTGAGTCATTCCATTCGTTTCACCAATACCAAGTGGCCTACATCAAAATACGATTTTCTCATCTGATTTCACTTCAGTTTAGTTGGAAAACTGGTTGTCTGGTCGCCATATGGGTATTTCACATTTAGGACAAAAAAGTTTTGTACAGAAGTGACTTGTTGCTCTAGAAAAGGCAAACTTGTGTTGCACTTTTATCTGAAGTCACATCAAGCAATACAAATCTATTAGACAGGGCTCAACAAAATAGTGCATCATTTTTAAAGAAATGGTGTAATCATGCAAATCTATTTTGAGGTTATTCAAATGAATAATGACCAAGTTAAGCTGAATCATAAAAATTAATTTGTCCTTCTAATGTGTCTACCAGGAGTGTAAAAGAATTAATGAAATTAAACTCCTTTGCTAGACTAATTTCCAGAGCAGTCACATAAACTTAATCCTTTTCTCAAACAGCTGTTTGCTCTCATCCTTCCCATTAACCTTAGTCCATTTAATCACTCCAATTCTCCACCTCATAGAGCACTAAGTGAGGCCTTTGCCCGTGTGGTTTTCTCTCCATCTGAACTCCTCTTACACTCCACGTGCATGTGCTCCCTCTTACCGTGGAGTTAAGTAATGTGAGATTAATGTATTTTATTTATTATCCCTACATTATACAGACATTTCTTACAGGTTGATTAAGGCCATATTACCATCAAAAACCGTGACTAAATCAGACAAATGTAGTAAATCAACTAAATAATCCTGATTATTTTATTGACCTAATTTCATAATTTATAACTGACATGAGATGATACTGTAGGATTATCTACTGTAGCTAATTGATGGTGCTGAAAAATAAGAAAATAAGAAGAAAAAAAATGGTGTGACTGTTTTTGGCTTAATTAACCTCCACAAACTGTCATCTTTTCACACACAGAACTTCATTGACGTGGCAGCGAGTGTCAGTCCCCACCAACCACTTAACACCTCTGACATCAAACTGCCTATTGTGAATCCTCAACTTCCTCCACTTCATTCATATATTTCCACCTCTTGATGGGTTATAGTAACTCAATACTTGTTCCACTTCTCCATCACATTGTTGAAGCCAGGCCTGCTATATACACACAACTGTCTTACAAAGTACATTCACAGTGAACTGCATAGTTCCTGCCTTCTTGCAGCAAGTTACTGTAGTCTAATGACCATAACACCATCATCCAGTACAGTACATATGCTTGTTGATAGCATCAATGTTGGCCTTTCCTGTCATTTCAACAGCCAGACTGCTTCTCAACAGGAAGCTGAATTCTGTTTTTCTGTTCTTGAGAACTTCTCGTCTCATTCTTGCATTCCCATGAACTAAGAACCATGACTTCCTCTGCAGTTGATTGTTACTCAGTAATGAAAGTTTCTATTTATGGTCACCTCTATATCTGGCACATCCAGATACCAGACATCTTTCAAAAACACCCTCATAAAAATGCAGTGCTGTGTTTGGAACACTTGTATGACACCCCCTTTCATACTGTAATTGTTTGTGATCCCAATAGGTTGTCTTTCTTCTGTTAAAAGCTAAACTACGTAGGTATGTATTAACAAAACTTTTCTGCAGCTCTCTCTGTTTCTGATGTTCTTACCATCTATGTTACCAGTCAGTCGAACCCATGTGGTTACTCTTGCTGCTTTGCACTCCTCACCACATGCTTTCTTGTACTTACCCACATGTTCCATTTTCTCTACTTTAATCATTTGCTGTTGAGCTACACAACCGTTTGGTAAATTCTCATATTCCAGGACCACAGCAAATGTTATCTCTCCAATCAGCATACATCTTCACTGTCCCACTGATGATCAAAAACTACCAACCATGTGTGCATAGATATATTTCAATCATCCATCTTCAACTGTGGTTCATTAAAGACTTCTACAACTTTATATGTGTAACATTAACCTTTTATAACAACACCATGTAACCATAACCCTGTAAATATTCATCAGAGTATAAATTACTGCTCTAATTCCAGTCTGTCTGCCTCTATAAGTTTAATTCCTTCATTATACCTTTAAATACACACTAGTGGAAGTTACTACATGTACACACACACACACACAATTACAACTTTTGCTGTGTGGTGGTCACTTGTTCCTGTGAGTGTATTTTGAAGATGTTGGGTGTGTGTTTCTCCGTGGTTGATATATGTGAATTTCCCTCTGCATATGATCTCATCTATCAAAATTCTTTCTAGTCTCAAGGTTTTCTGTTTAAGAGAGTGCAGCATGATGTACTTCACAAAACAGATTTATCTAACAGACACTTGATGACAAAGAATGCCTTGCAAATATGGCGGCGATCCACAAAAATATACTTTTGTAAAATCTGGTGGACGTGTCATATTTCACTCAGGCAGATGCAACAGACAGATGAACAATGTGTAGTTACACCAAAAGTGATATATATTAAAGATACTATATACAAAACATAAAGACATATTTCGGTAGCACGTACAGAACAAGTGTCCATGGCTTTCAGTTTTAAATCTGTATCCTAATGAAATATTGTCTTATTCTGTGCACATTATAAAAACACGCTCACACAACATAAAAAACAGCATACTGCTTTGGCTGATATAAATAAGTGTTTTTAAAGAGGAGCAACAGGGATGATGTGGAGGGAGTATTGCTTTCATGTCGGACTCAGGTGTTTCAAACCCTGAGAAGATCAGCAATGAATAAGTGACACCCAGAAGCACTTCACTGCTTTAACACCCAAATCATGAAGCCGCAAGACTGACAGACGACGTTAATCTCACGCTCTTTCATTCTTCTGTGTCCTGCATCCCACTGAATAAGAAAATGACAGACTGCACTGCAATTGGACCCACATTATTAAAAATGATTCATATTTATAAAGTACCACTGAAGATTTTCTGAGATGATTCTGACAGATACAGAATATTCAGACCAATGTTGCTCAACCCTTCTCAAATATCTGACTGCCTAAAAAAAACAAAAAACAAAGATAATTTAAAGAAAAGTAACAGAACACATCAATAAAATCCACATTTCATTTGCATAACAGTGTCCATCCTGTGTTTGCCTTGGTGGTGTGTCGTCATGTGACTGCAGGGCTCTATGTCACCCAGCTGTCCATTCGCATTCGTTTGACCGTCGGACTCTCTCTGCCCTCTGACCGACTCACAGGGAGCAAGTGGAAGTCCGGCCGCTGCTGCTGCTCCTCCCGGTCGCTGCCGCCCTCATGGGAGCTGCAGGAGGAGCTGACGCTGTCTGCAGGAGACCTCCCCATCTCTGCTCTGGCGGATGAAGAGGAGGAGGAGTGATGATGAGGAGCCGAGGCATGTGGCTGGGTCATGTACCCTGAGTGGCTGAGGTGGTCGCGGGGTGGGGAGATTGGCTCGGCTTTGATGTTGATGTTGTGGTTGGTGTTGATGCAGAGATTAGAGCTCGCAGACCTGCAGAGTCAAACAGATGAAGAGAAAGAGATGATTGTTTAAGGCTGTGAATGTGGAGTGAAGGCGCCATCTAGTGATCAAACTACTGTAACTGCTCTGGTGACAGAAACTTTTCTCTGGTTGGTTAATACGGAAACTTTTCCTATGGTGGAAAGTAAATACATTTACCTGCATTAAGTACAATTTTGAGCTTGTCTTTTACTACTTTTTACTCCACTACTCATTTAGCACTTACAACTATAGTTCCAAGTAACTTAAATGAAGATTTCACACACAAAACAGACAATGAGCTTTTAAAAAATGATGTCTTTTAATAGGTTTAACTACGCAGTGGTACTTAAATTAGTTAAAATTAGCTCCACCTTGACCAACGACAACATTATAATGCATTTTAGGTGCATCAGCAATAATAAGTATTTTCACTTTTAATTTTTTAAGTACATTTTGCTAATACTTCTTAAAGGCTTTGGCTGGTGATTGTCTACATTTTTCTTGTTGTCAACAAATCTCATGTGCAGATCCTACTTACATGTATTGTGTGAGCTTCCCTACCATGTTGTGCTACATATCACAACCTTGTACTAAAGTTCTTAGAGAAATTTACAATGTAGTACAAACCGATGTGCTTTTTGGACAACAGAGGTCTACGGCACAGAGGAATAAGATATATCAGGCTTTGCACACACAATAAATGCTAGTAGGATCAATTCATTGTTGGTTTGGTTCTACACATGAGATTTACACACATTTTCTAATGCAAGACTTGCAATGGAGTATGTTACGTTGTGGTTGTGGGACGTTGTGATATTCTTGCTACTTGCAACTTAATTAAAGGATCTAAATACTTCCTTGTCCACTGTCAGTGTGAAGTCTCCATCAATAGTCAATAACATACTAGACTTATAATATGTCCGGTTTATTACTTAAGTCATTTTGTCTTCATCACAGAGTCACATCTCAAAAAATAGATTCTTTTAAAAAACTTCCTTGGGGTTTTGTTGTCTCTTATACATATGACTTACAACTAAATCATGCCAGCTTGTATGCAATTGGCATCAACTTTAACAAACTGTGAAGGGTTAAAATCGTTTACTCGTCAGCCATGTCAGGAACTTACCCCAGTGAGCCCAGCTGGTGTTGCTGCCATGCTGCCATGGAGCCTAAAGAAGGGCCTGCAGGGGAGCTGAAGCCTGACAACTCAGCACTGTTCAGGGAGTAATCTGATGAGGAGAGAGATGACAAGCGACATGAAGCAAAAAGCATTAGATTGATACATCAGGTTAACACTGGCCTCTGATTTAAAAGATATCGTCCACCTTAAATCTGATAGGGGTTCATCACTCATCCAACATTAGCATCAGTTTGTAAAACCTGGCTCAAACTGTTAGGTCCTTAAGGAGCTGCTAAACCACCATGAGCCTGACTTTCACTGGAGAGTTTTAGTGTCCCATCATAGTTTGGGCAGAGATACTGAAAAGTTGAAATTTTGTCGATGATTTAGGATAAAAATCATCATATTCAAAGATACTGATTATCAGTACAAAATACTAATATAGTCAGTGTAACAGTAAAACTAGCTGTCTTTCCCTGTGTGGTTTAATCCTAAGTATGTCTGAACTCACACTACTGTAGGGGTATTTCAGTTATGCGATGAGTATTATATATGTGTTATTCTGATTGCTGTTATGTAATTCTAAATTTAACAGCACATAAATGATAATAATAAGAACATTAAATTAAGCAATAAAAAAGCCATATAGTGGCCTTATTGGATCCTTAGGGGCAAGACCTTTTTCAGAATATACTAAGCTGATGACAGCAAAACCATACAAACAGTCATAATGTTCAGGTACCATTGTTGTAAGCAGAGCCGATGCCGGTGTAGACCAGACTCTGATGAGGCAGACTGGGTGTGGTGATGGAGACCACTGGAGTGGACAGAGGCTGGTTGGACTGACTGCTGCTCAGCCTCTGGTTACTCTGAAAGTAGATAATAAAAACATAATCATAGTCACTAAAATGATCCATTACATTTAGTGTAAAAGCAGTCTTCACTCTGTGGGATGCTCTTTGTACAGTTGAAATGTACTTTAAATCTCAAGGAGCTGAATGTGAGCTGCGATGCCTCTTTCAACCACATGATGTCAGTATAAACTGAGAAATATTACACTTGGTCATGGAGTCTTTCTACAGCAAGTAAGAGCTGATTCTGTGATCCAAAAAACTCAACTTCATATATGCTTATTTACTGCACTCTGGCATGCTGTGAATTGAAATTTCACTTGTTGGGTCTACTTTTCCTCAGCCTGCTTCATGTACTTATGCATTATTATTAATATATATAAATGTCCTACATTTCCTAGAGTGCTAGGCTGTGTACCAGGCAGGACAACGTGACTCTTTTGTAATACCACCCCCCCCCCCCCCCCCCCTTCAAAAATCCATTAACATACCAATGACTTAAATTAAACATTAATTTCCAAAACCCTGTAAATCCATTTCTAAGACAAAGAGCTCTAAGTGTCAAGTTTGTGAAACATTTTTTGTTTAATGAAATGAAAATACTTTTTATCATCCAAAAGCTGTCCAAAAGTTGTTATCATCTAACAACTTGTTTTAATTTTGTTCTATTTTGTGAGATTAGGTGTTGTGCATTTCAAAAACCTAAATGCAAATTCACCTGACTGAATGTTTTAACAATTAAAGTAATTAACAAAGCACCAAATGCCAGCAGGTGAACAATTCTTAACCAGTCACAAACCAAGTTGGTCTAGAAAGATTCTCACAAAACTGACAAACTGCCGGGCTTGGTAAAGCTACTAGTAATCAAAACTGGCGGCTAAATAACTTAACACATTTCTAACAGTAATTAAAAGTTTGGGGATGTTGGCATTCCAGTCTGATAATGTCAGCAATGACATCACCCTGAATGAGGTCATTCACTGCTGATTGCACTCACACATACACACATGCAGACACACTAACATAAACGCATAAATGTTGGTGAGTAGGTGGGTAAACCAACAGATACATATCTAAAACTAACCTTTTCTCTAAACTAACCGCAGGGCATTGCATTATCTGTAGTACCTCCATCACTATGAGTAACAAATACCAAGCTAACATGCTAATGATGGTAAACATTGATATGCATGTGACAAAATGCAGACCTGCTCAGTTCTTTCTTGGCATTGCTTTGCAGAAATGCAATGAAAAAAAATTCAAAATTAGTGAATTTAAGAATTATTCTTGCCCATTCGTGCAAAACACACACAGTATGCAGAGCATACTCTACAAACTTGCATGCCCACATATGCAATAAAAGAGGAAGTGAGAGGCAGTTTCAAAATGATCTACCCAGGGAGTTGCTGTCTGAGCACAAGTCAACATGTGTTACTGCAGTGTACAGAAAGCAGAAATAAATACATGTCGTCATCCGAGTAGCTCCGATCTTCTTCTGCTGGCTTAAACATGCTGGAAACATTCACACACTATTGTTTCTGTTTTGTTGAATGTTACAGCTTCATACCAAATGTCACCTCATAAAAACTGGAATTTAACACTTCCAGACCACTGAAAAGGACTTTGTTTACTGCTCCTGCAGACGTCAACCACCCAGATCTCAACCAGCTTAACCCTAAACTAGTACAGTCTGCAGTGTGATATCATTTATTCATTTTTATCAAAAAAAACTTCCAAACCTGTTGATATCCTGACTGAAGTCTGACAAGATAAGATATGATACAGTATCATACATTATTTGTCACCAAACGATCACCAGGGATCATATCAGAAGAAACATTGGTCCAAAATTATGAGAAATTATAATGATTAACCAATAAATAATCAAATTTGGACTCATTTCTGCTGAGGCAGTGTTGACTGCCATGTGTGGGATGAACACTGTTTGTTTAATTTTAATTTCTCCACCTGAAATGTAGTCAAGCAGCATTTAGTTGATACTAATGACAATCCCTCAATAAGTCTTGATAAAAAGCTTTAATAATAACCCATCATTTCAATTTTTAATCCATTTCTAACTTATCTGTAAATTCTCACGAAACTCACAAAATTTTCTTCTCATATTCACAAAGAACTTATGCTCACATGTGGGTGACGTTTTTTGGGGAGGGATGAATAAAGTTCAAAATAATTATACAATGTGTCCCTACAGGCTGAACTTTCACATTAATGTTCATAACACAGATCAGAACTCAGTGATGGATCACTGCGAACTGTAAAAATCCCCTGGAACCCACAGCCAGCAGAGTAATGGAGCCTCCTGGTCACCATGAAAAAAGAAAGTCTCCACTTCCATTGTTTGCTAATCGTTACATCATGTTTGAGCATAGTGTGGGAGGGAAGGGCAACAGTAAGAGAGTTAAGGGCAAATCAATAACTTCAATAACCCAGAACAGCTGCTGAATGTAGAATCTGAAGAAAGAGAAACTGGCTCAGGAAGCTCCATTCTAACAAAGTGGATAAGTTGTCAGCCTGTTTCAAATATTAGCTTGAGAAAATGTCTTTTTGTGTGTCCAGACTGATGTTTCCAAAAGCCAATTTTAAATGACAAGATTTCTGTAACTTTCACTGAAATACACAATTTCACTTGTACTTCCTTAGGATAGACGCAAGTTTAAAGGAATCATTTTTATTTTGGGAAACACACTTATTTCTTGCCAACAGCTAGATAATGATATTGACACCACTCTGTGTCTGTACAAACTCAGAGACTCCACTGAAAGAGAAAATGATCAAGAAGAAGATTACTGGTTATGCAATACTCGACACGCTTCTAACAGTAATTAGAGGTGACAAATTGTAAATTCTCTAATTAAGGCAAACAATTCCATGCCGAGATTGATCAGATCTTGTCTTTGTTTAAAAGGAACAATGATTTCATTTGCAAACCCACCAACCATCTGGTCCAGATGGTGTCAAACCAATTGTTCTGAAAGCTTGCAGACCAACTCTGTGGTAATTTGCATCATCTATTTACTCTGTTCTTGTCCAACATCCCTCAGGCTTGGAACATATCATGTACTCGTCTGGCTCCTAATAAACCTCCAACTCAGGCGCTGAAAGACTTAAGGCTGGAGTTTTTTTAGAGAGTTGTCCTTGAGCAGCTGAGAAAAGCAACACATCCTAAATCAGCTAAAGCAAGCTAAAAGAAAAGGGTTACAGATAAAGATGTTTTTGTTGCATTATAATACATTATAATGACCTTTGAGATAACTTCTGTAAGCGCCTAAATATAAGACCCCCACACACTCACCAGTGTTTGCATCATTCCTTTGGACTGGGGGATGACCACTCGGAGGTCATTTTTGCGGCTGGTAGGGGCCAAGCTGTTCCCAGGAGGTGGGAGAGGAGGAGGAGGAGATTTGGGTGGTATGATCTTTCCCAGGCTGCTTCCACCAGGTGAGCCCACAAAGCCGTTCACTAAACACAGAAATTAAGAAACACAAGGTGATGATGGTAAGAAAATCACAACTTGAGATCTGAATGACAGAATGATTGAGTGATTGATGGTGGATATGAGCATATCTACATGGTCAAGGAAGTTCTGTATGTGCAATTTGCTTTTCACATGACGCCATCTTGACAGAAACTTTAGCAGGGGATACTTCCAGAGCCTCTCACAGTCTTTTCTTTTGAGTGAAAAGCACAGTGGACCTAGCACAAGTTTAGAAATATTTGAAGATTTGGAAAGTGCTTTAAAAACAGTCCCATGTATCAGATCCATTAAACCAACCTGTCCACTACCAGGCTCTGACTGGAGAATAGAAGCTATATATTATACAAGAGATGACAATGAATAATTCATCTTTTCTTGCTCTTGACATTACATAATGGGAGTGTTCATATGAGACATGCTGTTCTGGGAGGGAGCGCATGAAGATGACAGGGAGGATAGGCTACAAGACGTACAGTTTAGTGCGAGGGTTGATGACCTGAGAATGAGACAAAATGCAGTTGACTTATAGAAACTATTAAAAAAAAATGACTGTGAGGTGCGTCCAGAATCAGTGGATTTTAACTGCTGGACACATGATGTCTCCTACTTCACTGTTTAGCCCATCTTAGTGTATGTGCACTAGAAAGTTCAGGTTATTACATCACATTTGTGTAAGTTGAATATTGGACAAGGATTGGCCTCCAAACTATTTGTGATGTCAGAAATCATGCTAGTAGGTCCGGCCCTTAAAACAGCTTTTTCAGTGATGTCAGAGACACTTTCCACTTTCAGTAGATGAATGTGTCTTCTAGTGTCAAACTCTGCACATACATCATTCTGCACAGTGAAGCTCAAACATTCAACTATAGGAACAAAAAGAAAAAACATATATTTGAGTGGAGGGGGGTGGACAAAATGTATGCAAAACATACTCTGCCTCTATAAGCAGATGCAAAGTAGAGCAGGTATAATAAAGTTTATGTTGAGACAGACAGACAGAGGTGAGCGCACCTCAGAAAGTGAAGAGAGCAGCTGCACTTAATTAGTCCAAAACAAACACTAACAACGTCTTATAAAAATCTAAAAAAGACCACAATATCTGATCACTTTACAAGACCAAATAATGAGTGGACAGGAACGTATATCTGTCAACTTGAGGCAGAGGGTCACTGAGCAGCCAAATCACTACTGCATATGCAGCTTGAGACATATACACTGCAGTGGCTTTTTAGTAATATTTTCATTCATCTTTTTATGTCATTCCACCTATTTTTTAATTTCCTTTAACATCAGCTTAACCACTTCAACTGCATCACTTTTACAAACTTTCTATACATAAAAACTGCTATTAAAATTTATTAGTAATAAATGTTCACATATTTTTTCCTCCATCTGGAGTTGACTTATAGGCTTATAAATATTTTGGAATGATTTCTTTCTGCTTTATGATCTCACCATCAAATTTCTTTAAAGCTCATAGCTTTTAATAAAACAATACACTATGAAACAATAGTATAATAATATGCCTTGAAACATTTTTTTACTTATACACTCATAACTGTCAGGCTTGAAACCAGGACCAGGCCAGTCTATAAGCAGGTTTCCTAACAGTAACAGGCCTTAGTTGTTTCCAATATGGACACTGAACATAACTGTAGACTTGCAGCCACAGACTGAGAGAGAGGAGAGAGAGAGAGAGAGAGGAGATATATATATATATATATAGAGAGAGAGAGAGAGAGGAGGGAGGTTATGGCAGGTAAATCCCCATCAGGGACGATGCTGGGTACAGAGCTTGTATAGTCCAGAGCCTAGGAGCAATGTGGAGTTAGTAGTGAAGAAGCGTGATGTGTGTAGGCAGACAGGATGTTCAAGAGACTGTCAGCTTTCATCCTGTCTGTGTACATCAGCCTGGGCAGGCGAGAGAAGCCTTAAATCTCCACCCAGCCCTACTTTTAAAGGGAATGAGAGGAGAGGAGCTGATGTGATTGCTATTATTGAAGGCAGCTCCAACTCCATGTGCTGGTAGTGTATCCTCCTGTTAGCAATGCATCCAGCACCAGGGTTCACAACAACACACCAGGCTGACCTTGCACAACCATCTGTCTATTACATTATCTATATTTTTTCATGAATAATACACCAAAATTTCTAGATGACAAGATATGAAGGAATCAATAGCTAAGAGGTCAAAGGTCAGATCATTTACTGTGCCAATAGAAAGATCATATGAGGAGAGGTGGTAAAAAGAGTTTTTTAGCCTGTTTTTAGCCACTAGATCAACCATCATTGTTCAGGTCTGGATCTAATCTGAACCAGAGATGAACAATTTAATATAGCTGTCAAAAATTATAGATTAAATTAATTAATCTCTCTCTTAATAATCATGTTATTTTGGAGGATTGTTGATCCACAATAAGTTAAACTGCGTACAGAAGTACGTTTGGCTCAGGAGTAAAGTTTTGGTCTTTAGACCAGGAGTGTTGGGGTTGACCTCCTGTGTTTCTACACTATGATAAAAGCGGCAGACAGATGCATTAGTGTGCATGACATAAATCATGTGACATCATTTCTAGTGTGTGTACATGTGTCAGTGTGTGTTTGTAATGACTCCTGAGAGATACATACCAACTGTTCCAGATCCATTTTGCAGAGCAAGATCAGAACCTCCCTGCAGGCCACCTGAGGATAAATACACACACACATTTCTTTTTTCGCAAGTTTGTGTTCTGTAATCATTTCCTCATCTCTATCGTCATGCATGGTTGCTGCTTTATCGCTCCACATGGACTAAAAATAATCTGCTATCATTCAGTACATGGAAGAATATTCACAGAGAAAGCAAAAAAACAGACACTAAACAGTGAAGTGTCTGATTAGAATAGGAGGTTGGTGATTTTAAAATTGCATTTGCTTGTCAGAGACTTTATTCGTATCCAGAGTGCATATTTAGCATGTCTGACTTTTCTCCCCATCTTTGGACTATAAATATTACAGCCCAAATGTCCTACAGATCTTTTGGTTCTCCTATAATTTGAAGTCTGATCAAGTCAAACATCTTACACGGTATCTTAAAAGCAGAACTTTGATTTTAGATACACAAAGTATTGTGTTTCCTATGAGCAAGTTCAATTTGTTCAGCACTCAGTTTGACAATTTTGTTTAGTTAACAAAAAGCAAGAGAAATATCTTATTACATGTCCCGACACTGGAATATTAATCATGTCTGATTGACACACACACAAACACATACAGACCTGTGTTTCCAGTGCTGGGAGATCTTTGTGGAGAGTTTATGTTTCTGTGGAGGTGTGTGTGAGGAGAGGAGAGGATCCCACTGTCAGCCAGAGCTGCTGTGGCTGCAGCCAGAGCCTGGGAGGTCGCACCTCCTCCTCCTCCTCCTCCTCCTCCTCCTGCACCGGGGCTGTATGCCATGCTGCCAGGAGCTACGTGCATAAAGTTCTGATGTGGAAGGCCTGTGGACTAGAGGGAGTGGAAGACAAAAGCACATCAATATGAGCGCTTGGATCAATACCAGAATCAGCAACGCTCTGGTTTTTGATCTTTTATTTTGTCTCCAGCTTTATTTCTGTTTGTTTGAGCAGTTACTAACCAAAGAGGTCAAATTTATGATAACCGACTGACTGACTGATTTGAATGTGAACTTTTGCTCCTACTTGTGCCGAAGGAACAAAAAGAGATGGATGAAAAAATCCCATCAAAACCAATAAAGATTCAGAGCCAGTACATATATATATATAATTAATCAAGGCTTTGTTCTGTGTCAGTTGAGTTGCTCAGTGGTGGTGTGATGTGTGTAAGTGTATTAGTGTAAAACATAATGAAGCTGACATTTTGAAGACAATCAAGCTCAGTCATCGTTCATGGATAAATAAAAGATGAAAAGAGAGAGCAAATGAAAAAAGGGAAGACATTTAACTACAATGCAACTTACAATTTTATGACTCCTCATCATATGGTCAAACTCCTCATTAATCTTTTTGTATTTCTCCTCGGTATTGGGGGTGAGGACGTAGGAGGAATCAGCGTCTGGGCTGTCGCAGCCTCTGTGCTCCTTCTTGTTCAGGGCCTGTGGATGAAATAACCACAAGGAGGAGGCATTAAGTTTAGAGAGATTGATTAAAAAGCACTGGTAAAAAGTAGAAATTGAAACAACATAAATAGTCTTGTAGTGGGCTGTAGATGACATTAATTACAAAGCCACATTTTCCCAGAGAGAGCGCTAAACTGACTACAGAGAGCACAGATCCAACAAAAATTTGTTTTGTTTTCTGTAAAGCATGTTATAAATCACAATACATGAGTTACAATACAGTAGAGCACATTTAGTACAGCTTTGACACATCAGTCAAGTGTATTTTCACTTTTCACGGCTTTGTTACAAAGTAAAGCAGACAGATATGCAGCTAAAAACAGAATAGAACGAGGACTTCACAAAGAGTCAAGCTGAGACTTCACAGTTTGAATTTGAAACGCACTAATAATAATTCATTAGTACCAGATAATAACATTTGTCCATGTCAAAGGCTGAGGTACTGCAGAACACAGGATGTGCATGGCTCTGGTTGCTCCCGATCTAATATGTGGCTGAAGAGCAGGAAGGATTATCAACCATTGACAAGACTAGAAACCACATCTGATTCTCAAGAGGTTAAAAACATATATATACTTCCTTCACACTGAGGTTTTCTGGAGGCCTGTAAATGACACCCGAGTTCTTTGTTGTGATTCTCAAACCAGTATGGATGTCACTCTGCCTTAAATGTCTTACTCACTTTACAACATTAAAAACGTTAAAAGAGAGAGTGAATATCGGACTTACATTCATCTGAACACAAACCGGACTGTTGCTCCGGATCTGCTTGATGTGTTTGCTAACAAGTTCCCTCCCTGCTCTTCCTGCTTAATCGATTCAGCTAAAGAACCACACAATCAGTATGATACTGGATAAGGAGAAACGTTCTTGAGCAAGACATTGAACCACTTACCTTATCGTTCTATATACATTTGTTGTGCACTTTGAGAAATTAAATCATGTTTTTCATGTGAAGAGACCGAATAATTTCACACCTGTTTTAGTCAAATTACTATTCTTACTATTCTTGAGTGATAATTTGTTTGCCTAAATAATTTTTGAAGAGCGTGACAGACAAAAAGCTGGTCTGAGAAGTACACACATTAACAGCAGTGTTCTTCTAGAGAGATGCTGCCCCACATCTTGCACTAACTCATCTATATTCACACCAGCCTTTTAAACATAATGGATTGAAGTAAGCAGATATTTTATAGCTAGCCTGAAACAATGCTGGGTTTGGTTGGGTGTTTATTGTGGTGCAGGGTGCATAGACAGGGAAATAAAAGGCAGAGAGCTGGTTGGTAATGTATCCCTAAGCACCACAGAGAATAAGCCGTCAAATGAGATTCATTAGCACAAACTCCTCTGTCTGTAGAGGATCATGTTACTGTCAGCAGTACAGCTCTGCAGCTCTGCAGAAAAGCAGTCCTAGTAAAGAAAATGCTGCTTTGAAGAAGGAAAGAAAGCCGGAACGTAACCATTCAGCGTGGGACTGTGAGCCTCAAGCTAAACACAACAGATCTTACTACCACTGACTCACAGAGTGTGTTGGAATTTTGACATCCAGGAATTGAGACAAAAAATAGACAAACTGAAACCATGTCAGTGTGCCAAGTCTATATCTTGAGTCTAGATGAGGTATGTTTAACATTACAAAAAGATCCAACTAATCACCTGCAGTTTTAATAAGTAAATATACGTATATGTGTAATAAAAGGTTTAATACAAGATTTTTTGGCCTGGCCTCACTTAGTTTTAGGATTAGGTTTACAGTACTTTAAGATTAGGGTAACGTTTGTGGTTATGCCTGTTGTTGAGACATTTCAGTCTGGATAAAAGTCGTCAGCCGATCAACTTTTCGCTCCATAGAGTCATGCTGCTAGCATGGATAAGAACCAATTTGTCATAAAACATAATGGTTCACTTCAAACATTCAAATTCAAAATGTCTAATATATCATATTATCTTTTTAATATATGTACGTACGGTTCAGAAAGATTAGGTTGAGATAAATGGTTTAGAAAATTGATGGATGTTAATTTACAACACCTGGACCTTGGTAGTAAAAAAATCAAATCATACCAACATCATGCAAGCCTGGACTATGACATCACTTCTCTGGTATCCATCATCTCATCTCTGCTCCTCATTACATTACACATCATAGCGTGAAAAGGACGGACTGACAGACCGACGCAGCAGCCAGCTGACTGTCTGTCCACCACATGTCCTCTGCATTCCCAGACACTTGTACTTATTAGAAGCTTTAAACACACACTCGCAAGTCTATTTTCACCACAGGCCTAAAAGTCCTCTTTACTGTAACAACTGGTGACCACTTAAGAAGTCACACGCTCAATTCTCACTCAATTCAATGGCTGCTCATTTCAACACTCCAGTAAACGTCATGCCACCTAGTTTGAAATTCCAAAGGATGCACGCGCTGTTTCCTTAAACCTGTCAGCCTGCTTGTTTTTTGGACAATTATGCCAATTTGTCCAATTATGAATGGGTACATCATGGTACGTTATGTGAGTAACCATGTAGCAGCGCCAACAATTATTTTTTATTAGTCAAAATAACAGGTGGGACATGCAGTTATCCACCAGTGTTTTCAAAATTCTATAAATTATAGAAAATATGGCAAACTCTGAGAAAATTACATTCTGACACACACCAGCAAACTAGTAAAAAAAGACTCCTACATTTCCTATGTAGTGAGAAGTAGAGTGAATCACACAGTTGTGTAAGTCGCATGTTTACGACATTCTTGCAGAACTCCTGCAAAAACTTCGGCTCTATTAGCAGAATATTATTCGGGAAAAAAATCACTCATATCATTTGGGGGTAGAAACGCTAGAGTTTGGTGTTCTAATTTACCAAGTTATGCTATAGTCAAGTATTGCAGTATCAAGTATCTGTTTTATCACAATGAGCTTACTGCAGGGGAGTATGGTGATATATAACCTGCTGCAGAGATACCGCATAAAAGTCTGCTAACACTACTATGTGTCTGTGTAAACAAGGAGCATTGTTGAGCTGTTTAAATATTCATCTCTGCTTTCAAGTGGCACAATTTATGTCTGTCATATGAAAATAAACACAGGCATAGAGCCTGGACTCATATTAGGTTTAAATGACGATGCCAATGTCCATTCTGCTTCCAACTTCTACATCTATGGCAGAAAAAACGATGCGGGACTGATCGCAAACTTGCTGTCTGATTGCAATCATAATCTGCAAAATACATCATAGTGAACGCACGTATATGCAAGCCCTGCAAGTGCATCGTAAATATCAGAGTAAGCTGACACAACTCCAAATACAGCGTTCCAGCAAGATTTCCAGCATATAATGACTCAGCAATCATTATTAATGATGTGGGGAGAAATGAGCTAAACTATGGCAGATGGAAAGTGCTTCGTTGCTCACTGTCAGGAGTTTGTTACTCTACAATCATTCTCTGATTCAGGTGTGAACTCTGCTTGACCTTATGAACGCAGGGGAGGGAGGGAGGACAGCTGTTACCAATCATGTGCGATCGCTCCAGTTTCTTTAAATGTTTCACACCATCATCAGGTAGCTTTAATATTTATCTTCTATTTCAGCTCTTCAGACCAAGGGATTTGTTAGAAAGCGCACTCCCTTACTGATATAGTCATACTGAGATAGTTTGAGGGCAGAGCGGGACACAGAGTGGAGGGTCTAGTGGGATTTGATCCAAGGCCCACAGGGCTATAAGTGGCTCCACAGATGCTGGTTTAAACCACTACATCATGTCTGGGCACCGACAACTATCTTAAAATGTCTGTTAGAGGATCTGAGAGTGTGTGCCTCCTTATCATCTCAAATGTCAAAGTCGGCTTTAGTGGATCTCCAAAGGCATCTGGATCATTGCCACCATGAGGCATGAGCTGCAACGTTAAGCATCTTAACATGTGAGGGTGATGTCTTGTTGCTGTTGGGGCTGAATCAAAGATAAAATAAGGCGACCTCCTTCCCCGGAGTGAGTCTTTTCCAGTTGGGTGGTGGCCCTATAGGCTAAGAATAGGGCGGGCACGGGAGGGGTTGAGATGTGATTTGACACATCTCTGGCAGAGATGAGCTCAGCACACACACACTTTCAAAGGCCAGTTCAGACACAGTTTCCACAAATCGTTTCATTTTTTTTAAGAGGCATCCGATCATACATGACTAAACCAAATCAACCGTTGTGCCGTATGCCACAGTGTCAGGTTTCACTGTATTGTAGTTTTCACTCATCTCTGGGCTCTGCAGGCTGAAATGACTGCACTGCATATCTTGGACGGCTGCTCTGTTGTTGTTGAAACTCAACTCGGCTGCACACAAACCTGTCTCATTATTATGACAAAAGTAATCTGTCAGTTAGATTAGCTGACCAGTCAGGACTTTGTAGTTGTTTTAGCTGGCAGACTCATGCAGCTATCATAGTTTTTTTTTTTAAAGCCTATCTGGCTTCCACCTCAATCAGGTTGACATTAAAATGTTATCTTGTCCATATGGAGATGGATCTGTAGTGTTTTTCAAAACGCTGTTATTGCTTAAAAATCATTTTTGGTGTTTTGACTTGTGTTCATATTTGGTCAATAATTAATTACCAAAAAGAAGAAATTTAAAACTTTTTTAAATTGAATTGATTTTATGACAGCACCCCGTACATTAGTGTTCTCCAGGGGGTGTAGACTTCTACTGCTGACTGAAAATGATATCGATAGTTAAACAGCTCGGAGGCCAACATTATTAGCATTTGCTCAGCCCCATATCTACAATTTGAATGCTTACTCCATGACTCTGTACGTCACTCTGTGCTGTGATATGAATCTCAGGGTAAAGTACTGAGTGCTGAGGTTACAGGAATATTTGTTGCAAGACCTCCGTCTATCTATAATGCAAGACGAGCAAAACTCTATATGTGTGGTAGCTGCTGATGAATTAGCGGGTGTTAAACATGAAGGAAAAGTAAAGTCTAGTGGAAATGAGTGTTAACGGTGGCAAGCTAAGCTACACTTTATAAAACAGTGTAAAAATGGCACCTTTTGTGGGGGGTTATATATATATATATGTATTTCTTGGTTGCTACCATACAGACATGAGAGTGATAACAGCCATCCTCTCATCTAACTCTCCGCAAAAAAGCACATAAGGGTATTTCCCAAAATGTTGGACTATTCCTTTGAAACCCTAATGATTAACAGCTAACACTATGTGGGCTTGTTGACAAAGGGGAAAATAAATCTAGTATCATTGTTCTAAAGCTACACAGCATGACGTTATCCAGTCAGTAGTGCAACAGGGCAGTTGACAGCATGTCTACTGGCATCGACGGCTCTCAGATGTCAGTCAATTGCTGCCAGGGAAAACACCCACCCAGGGGACTGAAAGTGAAAAACTGCACAATAGCTGTAGTATCATTGTGGTTTATATTTCCTTACACAGAAAAGTAAGAAGAATTCTAATTTTAGTTAGACTTACTTAAACAGCCCACTGCCAAACACAGCAAAAAGACACAGAGTATACTGGGTGAAGTAATCTTCATGTTCAGACAGCCTGCGTGTGACGAAGAAACTTGTGAGCTGTTTGTGCCAAAGAGATAATCATCAGCAAACATCATGTTCCATCAAACAAAGACAATGACTCCTAAGAAGCTTTCTGCCGTTCTCTCCCGACATGGGAAGTCTGTTGCAGCCAGCAGGGTATTACTTTACACATAGTCAAATATTATGTCTAAATGTTGCAAATGGGCTGACCGATATGTAAAAGAGAAGGCTTTACTCCAGGCTTTGTTTTAACCAGCTTGTCTGTCGGCATGACATTTGCGGGAAAAAAAACAAATAAGGCCTAAAAGCAGGCAAATCAAGCCTGGCTAATGGCTTGCAGAGCTGACACAGGTGTCTGTTTGTGGTTTATGGCAGGAGAATACACATGATTATGCTATTTAGAATCATAATGGGCAATACTGATGATGCATATACTGTAACAACCACTACTATCACTACATCTGAGAAGATGTTGTGGTATTTAGAGAGACTTTACTGTTTAGCATGAATGTTCCTCTTTATCTCTATGCTTGTATTGGCTTCAGGTTTTACTTTTTTTTTCTTGTCGGTCCTGTAACAGTGTAATTCCCCCCTTGAGAAACAATGTTAAGTTTACTTGTGGAGGTCAGACTATAATTCTTACTCTTAAGATAGATGACACTGAGTGAAGAAAGAAAGCAGCTGGAAAACATGCCAGAACTCTCCTGAAACAAACTTGAACACTGACGCTGCTCTCTGTAACAGGGAGGGGGAAGAGGTATTTTGAAAATAAACACAGGGTAAGTTTGGGAAGTTTAGCTTCCTTTATACTCGATAGTTTGCAGTTGCTACAGCACTGTTGGCTGTCTGTGTGTGCAGTGGGGTGGGTTCGAAGCAGTAAATTCAGCTCTCAGCAAGACAAACACGCATTAGAGGCTTACATAAACAGCCAGAACGTGAGTCACGATGACCATTCATTTTTAATGGCAGCAGCAATGAGTACGTGCTATGGGAGACAGGACAGAGCTGCTCAGGGACCATGATGCAACACCCCTGGCTTCACCACACTGATGATGCTGTAGGACTCAACAGAACGGGTGGACAGCTGAAACTGACTCAAACAAAAACACAAAATATTGTCTTATGATGTTTAGCAAACCACAAGGTGCCACAATTAGGTCACCTTTTGTCTCTCTGAATAGAAAATTATCACCAAAAACATCTGTCTCAAATATGACTGGTACAGTGTGTGTTAATGCTTTATAAACAGTTTCATATATGATTTGTATTATCTAAAGTTGAAAGATCAAGTAGCTGCTACAAAGTTTTTTGCTATTGCCTGCAAATTCATGAAGAGAATATTAGTGAAGTCCATTTTGTATGAGCTGTGCTAAATCTCACCATGAGTAAACAAAACAAGACACTGACGAGGCAGAAATGTTCCGCTGTTATGTTGAAGTGTATGTCTTTCCACCCACTCAACAAACATATCTGGCATGTTTAGATATTAAAATGAACAAACCATCATCATTAAAGCTGCTACACATTTACACTTTCATTTTTTTCTCTCTTTTTGCAACAATGCCGATTGCTAAAATTAACTCAACCCACTTTAACTATACCAAAGTGTAAGCATGTATACCGGAAACAGCTACTTACTAGAGAACCATGATTGTTGTACCAAACCTTGTCACATTTTGGGTACAGTAAGTTAACCACCTTGCCAAATTCAGTAATTCTTAAAACACCAAGAAATCCATATTCGTATTGTGCCTAATCCATTTTGATTTCTTTATATTCTGTTTTTCACTGCTTTGGATGTTCTAATTTTAATATTTAGTTATAATTAGTTAATTGTTTTATTGTTTTTATTTTATTTTGTGATGGGCCTCAATCTTGCCTCAGGGGCCAGTAAGGTTTTATCAAACTGAAGTCCTGACAGTCTCTTAAAAATGCTATTGTTCTTGTGCTATTGCTGTCAGTCAGCATTCGATTACCCAATTGCCTCAGTTGCTACATGACCAGTATCACGTACTGTATATTGATCCTTGTGCAAGTGCACTCCTCTAATTTTCACTGTCAACAGTGAACACATCTTTCCTACAGGATGTGCTAATTTCAAGCCATAATGGAAAACAGCCGCATCCCTGTTAATCACTCCAGCCTCGACTACATTACAGCTGGTCCTGACTGACAGTGATACAGGTACTGGTGGTTTTCAGTTGCATTTGTGTTGTAAATCAAGTTTAATATTATTGTGTTTCCACTGGTGAAGCAGAACATCTGATATGTGTTTAATATTTCATATATTCTATTGTAAACAAAAAAGAAAATAAGACAGTATTGCAGGCAGCAACCGCAACTGAAGTTCTTCTGAATCCTCTGCTGTTACTCTTTCTAGGAATTAATCTGTCTAAAACACGAACTGCAGTCATTTCCTTCCTCAATCCTCTAAATGGATGCTCACAGCCTAAGAGCCTTCAAAACAAATACTGCAGGATTTTCAACCATGATGAGAAAGTGAAGAATATGAGTGTGAATCCTCCATAATATGGATTACATTGTCAAGATCTCTCTCACTCCCGTTCCTTCTGGCTGATTATTTCCTCTGATGCATTGTCTACTTTTCCCCCTTCTCCCTTACATTTTTTTAAATGTTTTTTTCTTTCTTTTCTGCTAAGTCTGTCCATGGATTAAAATGAGGCTCACTTAGTAATTCACCAGGCGTGAATGCAATCTTTTGAACTTTGATCAAATGACAAAATGACAAAAATGACAAAAACTATCAAATATTATATCTTTTCTATTTTATCTATATATCTTTCCCATTGATGCAAAACAGGCAGTTGGATGTAATGCATATTTGCATTTAGCTGGCACTCACAACCCTATTTACACCAAGTGCAACTGTAGAATAAGCTCCAATGGACGACCCACCGAAAGTAAGAAGCTGAAAGAAGTTCATGTTTTCTCTACACAAACAGGCTCTTACATAAGACTGTACTGATGACCTTATTTGGTCAGGTCAAAGCTCTCTAATGACAATGGTAGCGCTGACATTATGGCATGACAGAGACTAGTATTTTTCTCCACGCGACAAAATCAAACCTATTTGACACTGCCACTCACCTCCACAATGTCAGAGTTGGTTCTGCTCTCGTGTGGTTCATTGTACTCAGTGTATTTCAGTAGGACTTTGTCCATGTCGGTGCTGGCATACTGAAACAGCTTGTTGGAGCTGTTGAAGATGATGAGGGCGATTTCACAGTCACACAGAACACTCAACTCATAGGCCTTCTTCATCAGACCAAACTTCCTCTTCATGAAAGTCACCTGGAAAGACAGAAACCAAGGATCAGTCTAGTTTACTTCAACTATCCACTCCGGTCCACTCATATCAATGGATGAGAGAAGAACAATGAGGAGAGCTTGACTACAGAAAACTGGGAACTATCACACAACTCAGTCCCTGTTCAGACAAACAAGCGGCAGGGAGAACAAAATGGATGAGGCTCATTCTTTCTTCTTTAGATTTGCCAGTGTTCTGGTTTTACAAAATACCT
The DNA here is from genome assembly GCF_914725855.1 of Thunnus albacares. Lineage (NCBI taxonomy): Eukaryota > Metazoa > Chordata > Actinopteri > Scombriformes > Scombridae > Thunnus > Thunnus albacares. The sequence continues at coordinate 8,651,758 of NC_058106.1, read as the reverse complement.
TTGGCAGTGCGAAAGCTCTATAGTTAAACACCTAATTGCATTTTTAAATTAATTCCAAATTGTGATAGAAAAATCTGTTGCTCATTAGCATATTATTCCAATTTTTCTCTTCATTTTTTATTACTTAAAGCATAATCTGAGCTGGATGCCAAGGGGGTTTACACAAAATCCTCCCCAATTCAACAAAAAATATTTGCTGTAAACTGAGGTGAGGAGTTTCTTCTTTCATCATTACAGCTGCTGATTGTACCCTGAACTACTGACACGGCACATGTCAGTATGAGCCACTGACACAAGATCACTGAAATACACAAAGTCAGTAGCCTAGAGAGATAATAGATGATGACTAAAAATGTGTTTCAGTCACACAGGGAAGGAAAAGGGAGGAGAGGAGGCATTGAGGCAGGTTCCTGTGGGGTAACTTCCCAAAAGAGTGTGGCAATACGCTGGAAATTTGCTTCAACTGGAATTCCACTGATTGAGTGGACGGGAAATGTGTGTGGGGAAAACAGTAAAGTAATGTTTTCCACTTCCTTAAAGACACATATTATGCAAAATGCACTTTTTCATGTATTTTCAACATGAATATGTGTTAACGCTGTGTCTAGAGACCCCAAACTATGAGAAAAGACCATCCTCTCTCTTTTTCTCCTGCTCCATCTTTCAGTAAATGTGTGTGGGCAAAACGGTAAGGTAAGTTATGTTTTTCACTCCCTTAATGATTACAATGAAGGTGTTCAGCCTTTATAGTAATCATATTCCCTGAAAGTACATATACTGTTAGCAACTGCCCTGCAGATATAATACTAAAAAACTAAATTAATCCTAAAATCAATTTTTTGGAGTGGACCATTTACAGCTCACAGTAAACTCACACACAACCCACATATCACATGTTGATCATATTCTCTCATCCCTTTTTTGGTGTGTAGTTAACTCCCCGCAGTGAGTCATCTGTATTCATGTGGCTACATCTTCCTTCCATTGCTTCTGGGATCCTGACTCTTTCATCACGTATCTAGAAGCTTCCTTTGACTCTCACATTGTTGTATGCCTACAAAGATCTCCAGCAATCTGGAATATCAGGTGTATTTCTTGTAGTCCTGCTTCATGTTTTTACATTTCCACACATTCACAGTTACTGTAGCTCTGCAGCTCAACCACTGTCCTACTGTTGGCTGCCTAGCAGTTTCTTATTCTTCTGACTTATTCACTGTTACCAACGTGAAATGTAATTGTAATAGGGATGATAACTGCTTCTAAAAACAGTCCAGCAGGGCACAGTAATTTGCATTTTGAGTAGATATATATTCTGTCCGCAGTTGATTGACAAATGTTTTTCCATTCTCAGTGTTTCCAAAGGTTTGAGTTGGTGTCCTGCCAAATCTTGCATTTCACTGAGGGAAGTCTAAATTGCCCTATAAACACCAGTTGGAAGAGGGGTTGGGAAAAGCTGGAATCTCCTCATCAGTCTGAACAGTGGTGTTTTAAGCAACCCTGACTGTATTTTAGAAGAAAAACACCACTACTCTCCCATATTTTTCAGTTCTTCCACTTAATTGCTCCTAAAATGAAAAAAAATGAAATAACAAAAAAAAATCCTCTACACCTTGGTGCTGTACATCTCATTATTTTACATGGCACCTCCCCACTATCACTTTGGCCTCAGTAGAAGTCAGATGACAGATTTATCATTGTTGTCCAATAAAAAGCATTTATCTTTGGTGGAGGATCAGACAATTCTTCTACATTGTAGACTAAAAAAACTCAAAAATGATCTTGAATTTTCTAAAGAATTTAAAAAAAAAAAAAAAGCATTGATTGTTCTGTGATAGCTATTCAATGAATTGATAATCAGTTACTACCTCGGTCATTGTTGGTGACCGTATCCACCGTTCCTGCGTAGGATTCAAAATGCCTCCCTACACACAACTAAGGGTGTGGGTTTAGTTTTAACTTTGGACATTTTTTGTTGGACGGCCGAAATAATTATGTATGTGTTCTTGCTCTCTATCACTCTTTTCTCTTTTATAGGCGCATGTGCACACACACATACACACATAAAGAGCCTGACTCTGCAAAATGTTTACTTTACTGAATATGCATTTGCTGACTTGCCTTAAACTGGACTTGTATCATGATTTTTTCTCTGATTCTTACATTTTATTTTATTGATAGACTACTTATAACTATGAAAACAGATCATAGACTGTCATAATAAATGTTACAATAAAATAAATGTATAGAAGCTTGTAGCTAATGTGCTGCTCTGTAACTCGCTGCTGAGAGGTTTTCAAACCTCACCTGAGATTCTGTCCTTCTTTCAGTTTGTGGATTTGGGCGACACAACTCAAGAGTCTCATGACAGAGCAACAGTGATGCTCAAACCTTTAAACCATCTCAAAAACTTCTATTTGTAGTATTTTTCATTTAACTCCTGAACTTATGGCTAGATCTTTCACTATTACATCAGCGCTCACCTGAGAGGCTGCAGATCACCTGTCTGTGTGTCTCTGTGCTGCTCAGGCTGCTGCTGACAGGATTTTCTGTCTTCATGACACATACACAATAATAACTCTGCTCTTGATCCACTCATGGAAAAGGGAGAGATGGCATTAAAAAGTAAATATTTCTCCCACTAATTTCAAAGATGAAATGTTTGGATTGATTACAGAACATTTTATTAACTAAGCTCAGCTGTTACTGACACTTTGGTTCTTCTTTAAAAAGGACCAGATGTCTTAATTTGCTTTTGGAAGGAATTCTCACCAACAGTAATAAAGTTATTTAATTAAATAGCATGTCTGAGCATCAATCGCAAATTAGCTACAACACCTAACGCCTGAAATTAAATATAATATCAAATGATGTTAGTTTTCCAGTGAAGTCATTTCAATTCTGTGACATTTGGAACATTTAAATTATAAATACTAACCGCTTCAGATTCTCCAGCTTACTGACTCCACTGCTGCTGCTGCTAGTCAACAATGCGTACAGCTTGAAATTGAGGGTTGCCAGATAATTAGGTCAAATATATCCCATATCCTGCTCTTTCACTCTTTATCATAATAGTGCACTTATGTGCAGAAAACACACAAACCTGGCAACTCTGCAGAGATCTTACTGTTAACATTATGTGGAGTTAAAGCAGCTAGATTGTTTGAGAGTGAAAATATTGGTAAATGGGAAAATTCAGCAACACCTACCGTCCCTACCCAAATACACGCCAATTCACACAAGTGATTCACCTGAAATGATCATGCATGCAATCCAGTGTTATTGTTTTTCTTGCTGATATCAGGCTCACTGTTTACTGTTCACTCTCCAAATGCCATATCAGAGCTGTTGTAAGTTACTGCTAATGCAAACCAAACATCTCTTTATAGTTCTACTCAGGGCTTAATAATTAATCGAAATTTTATTGAAGTCGCAATATGACCTATTGCAATTTTCAAATCACAGGACGTACAATATTTGTTAAAGGAGAAATGTGTGTCAAAATCTAATTTTAAATTAAATATTGTCTTGCTGCAGAGATGTCCTTGCCTACACATCATATTATACAGACTTAAGAAAACATCTTTGTTTGGTATGTTTGTGGTATGTTTTTCAGTGAAAATGAGAATAATGATGTAAAAATTATCATCTAATATCGAAAATCATTGCACTTGCCATATTAATCAAAATAATTGCAATTATATATTTTTTCAAAATCATTCAGCCCTACTACTAGATCACATTAAAAACATTAAATTCCTGGGGAGTTGACATGTTTGAAAAACATGGTTTTCATTGGAGAGCGACAATATACAGAATGTAAAATGTAGGCTATATAAGCCAAAGTATTTCAGATGTTGGGTTAAATGTGTAGAACATGGTGACGTACAGCCTCTCCCTATTTGGAGGCTTTTACCCAGAGAACCATTATATGCATGAAAGCACTGTGGCTTTTTATATTTTATAGCACAGAAAGCCAGAGAGGGAAACATAAGATCCGTTAACAAGTCATTTAGTGTCTTATTTATCATAAAACTATATTTTACTTAAAGCATTTTAACATTTTACTGGTGGGGGTGATATGATGTCACTTGCTTGCAGTGGAATTTATTTTTTTTCAGAAATGTCGGAGCGAAGATGTTCCTGTAACACCACACGTTCCAGCAAGGGAGGAAAGGCTGCATCAGATTACCAACCAAGTTCATGTTTTGCAGTAAATGCTGCATCTCATTATCAAGATGAGATGAAAGTGGTGGGTTGCAGTTTTCACAGTTCATGTTAGTTGGCAAAGGGTTTTTTTTACATTTGCCATTTACATGATGTGTATCATTATATTCATTATTTCTTGTGTATGACTTGCAAATAGGTTTCTGTGCAAAGAGATAACAAAGAACTACTTGTACCCCTTTGAGAATATATGTCTGCTAATAGCTGGGGCATCGCTGGTACATCTACACTATTGTCAATACTATATATTCTACACAGCGTGTAACAGTGTGATCGTTTGAAAAAGGGGAACAGAAGTTAAAACACTTGATGCACTTGACAAACAAAGTGAGAACGCAAACCAACCTCTCAAAATAGAGTACATGAACCTAAATATACAGCTGGCTCCAGTGATAGTGCACACCCGACAGCCGAGGTAGTGTCTATCTAAAAATGCTTCAGCCAAGACAACCAAACATCAAATATAAACATCATCCCAGATATTTATTTTCCAGCCACATCCCTATTTCCAGCGCCTGCGTCTTCCTTCCAGACAGGCTGGTATTTGTTGTGCTGTTGGGGGTGATATATATAGAGGAGACAGACAGAGAGGGATTCCAGTGGGCAGCAGTGTGGCTGCGCAAGGAGACGGCGAGGAGAGAAGGCCACTGTGTGTCCCTAACACTGACCCACCCTGCTAATGACAGGGTGCCGTCCGGACCCAACTAACCCCAAATTACTGCCCTCGCCACCAGCTGTGACCACTGCACTCTCAAAAGTAAAACGACATAGAGGAATCTTTGGGAGTTTTTCAGATTGCCAACATAGAGGATGCACAGAAGGTTCCTTGAGGGACTCCTTCACAAAGTGTTCTTAAACCTATTGATGCTTGCAGATATATCTAATATTTGGTCTATAAGGAACTCTGTACAGCTCTTGAAACTTTGCTTGTTGGTCCTTTGGATCTTGGGATAAATGCAGTATATTCCTTGTTGTTAGAGTGGGATCTTAGGATCCCACACATCAACGCATGAATGATCATGAAACCTTAACAAAACATCAGAAAATATGAAGATAAATATTGTTTTCCACAGCAGAAATATACAGTATGTTTCTGAATGGACGCGTGAAAGATTTCACATTGTAATTACAGGGAATCAGACCATATACAGCACTGTATTCCCACAGGCAATCTTTTACCCATACATTGTTGTGCAGAGAACAAACAACACATGCTTCTTCTATAGGGCATGTACTCCTTATATGGCTCATAACAAACTTTAAGTGTGAGACTGACCCTGTATCTCAGGGCCTCCTTTCTCTGCCAATTTTGACAGCACCCATAACAATAGAAAGACTACATTAAGCTAATAGACTGTATAGGTTACTGTACTGTAAGTGGCTTTAAGTATACAGCTAAACAGACACTGACCTGTCGATTCCTCTCATCGACGATCCGAGTGATCTGTATTTTCTTCCTCCCCATTGCCAAAACAACTTCCAATAACAGCTGAAGAAGAATATCAGTGGGGTCCAGGTAGTTGAGAGTTCAAGCGACAATCCTTAACACATAGTCCCACTGGCAGCTCTGTTACTCCAACATCAGCTTGGCATGGCTTCCTGAAAGAGAACAAGAAAGAGAGTCATCTTCATACCACTGTTGGATAGAACAAACACATTCAAACTCTTGCACAAAGCACTTCCATGGAATTCAAAACAGAATCACTTAACAAAAGGTCAGAGTTAGCTTGCATCTATATTTGCCAAAGTGAGGTTGTTTACAAGATACAAGGTAACATCAAGAAATACAAGTCAGTATTCGGACACAACATCTTTACACTTATGGATGGACAGCAACTCAACTGATAAAAAGAAAACGTCTATACAGTTTGATTTGGGCTGTTGGTTGGAGACACATACACACTTATTTTCCTAATTATTTCAAATGGTTATGTGCCAAAGATAACTGTGCTGAAGACTTTAATATTGCCCTCTATGTCAACATGGTTACACCTGAGGGGTCATTCCTGTAATGAGTCTTTCTTATTTGGTCTTTTCCTTGTACATTTGATATTCCCCTGCCCTGCAGTCTTTGTCACTGCTAATTCCACTATTCTGGTAAGGAAACAACTGCTTTTCCTTTTTGTTCTTGACAGGTTCTTCCAAAGTACTTTTAGTCTCAGAACTCCTTTGTTTTGAAATTGACCATTGGATCTACATCAAACACATCAAGAAGGACACAAGAGCACACAAACTGACAAAGAACAAGAGCCTTAACTCCAGTTAAATCCTTGCTCCCTCTCCTATTTCCCCACGCACCTTGTCTAGCTGGCTCCAAACTCTATTCCACAACAGCTCTCCTTCATGTGCACCAACATGAACATTCAGCCCTGCAGTCTTCACTGAACTCGTCTCTTGTCTCCCGCTCTCTCCTCCTGCAGGAGTGCCCACCTGCTTTGCTGTGTCCCTCCTTTCCTCAGCCTCAGTGTTTCTGAGCCCTGCCTTCCCCCAGAGCTTCTTAGCTCTTTCCTAATCTCATCTGATCTGGGAGGAGGCAGAGAGTGAGGCGAAGCCAGGCTTTATCCTAACCCTCCCTGGATTACTGCAGCATGTGGAGCCCAGAGCTGAGCCACCAAACCCCTACTGCAGACCCAGTTCACAGGGCTGGGAGATCGGACAAATACATTTGTCACTCACCAGTGAAAACTCATTGCTGATGTTTCCTGATTTAAACGACCTCTATAGTTGATAAAAGATTATACAATTGCGTGCTCTTCATCTAAAAGCCCAATACAGCAAATAAATGAATAAATAAAATTAAATACAAAATCCCTTCCTCTATTTGAGTGATTGTTTCAGAGCTTCCTATTGAGAATACACTGCCTCCTCATGTTTCATACTTCCCCTTTTTTTGTCCTTGAACATTTAAAAACTAAGTTACATGTAATGACAACTGGTTTGCAGGAGTTTGCACGCTTTCGTCTAACCCTTCCAGTTCACAACCAGCCCAGATCCCAGCTGGCCCTGCCAAGTCAGCTCAGGATACACATTGTAACCGACAAAGACTCCTAGCATTTTTGGGATTTAAAGGTCACAAGGATTTATCTGTTTTACAATCTGGATGGTTTGATGGGAAGACACAAATATTTTGAAAAGAGACGGAAAAAAATCCTTTCCATCACTCTCCCATGTGGCTATTTCCATGAGAAAAATAGATGAAAGACTCTTATTCTCTGTTGTCTGTGGTCTTGAGCAGTAGTTTATTTTAAATGGTAAGTTCAAATCCAATCAAACCTGAATCCTTGTAGAAGTGCTCTGGTTTAGTTAGAAAAGCCCTTGAAAAAGCAGAAAGCACTTTCTTAGCACATCTCTAACATACATGATTTGGGTTTAACCAATCGGGCGTTGCATTGATGGATTGATAATAATGCATTAAAACTTATAAAAAAAATCTCTCTGGCTACAGCAGCAATCGATTTAAACACTTATATAATAACTGAAATTAAATCAAAACTACCCCTTCTTATGCCAGTATGGACAACTGGTACAGCAACGACTGCTACAATGTTTTTTAACATTAAGGCCTCTGGTGCCACAACATCTCTTATGACTGCTGAGAGAAATGTGAGGTTACACACACACATTAACACACACATGTGGGAATTTGGTTTAAGTCGTATAATTTTGTTTTTAATACTGTGTCGAAGATATCTTATCTTTAGATCTTGAGGTTTTTAACAGTAGTCTTTCTGTTGGATAATACTGTTAAACTGTAAGAGTGTGACATCTTCAGTGTTTGGTGTCACATTACAATATCTAGTGAAATACTGTAATAGAAATATTACCTTCTGTGTCTCACTTTATGTTGAAATGGTAATTCTGCTGTTTGTTTTTCACTTTGTGGAGTAAGAATTGTTTCACAGTATTGCACATGTTTACTTAATAATATACAGTTTTGGCTCTTTGTGACTAGATTGAATAATGGTTTCCAAAATAATATATAATTGAAAAGGGAAACCAACACAGTAATGGTTTGTTCTGGTTATCACTGGTTGTCCAGAGTGATACTATAGACAGTATCTAGTATATAGGCTTATATGCAAAATATAGACAATGAAAATAAAATACAAATTTACCAACTGTTTATTTACATTTTTGTAACACTTAATCCGTGCTGCAGACTGCAACAGTCTGTGGAGCAACAACGGAGCCTGTTCTACATCTTTCGTACATGTGCTTCCCAGACAAGCTGTCCTGATCAATGCAGATGTAATATGTTACTATGGCAGAAACTCTAACTGCCTGATGTGAAAATCAATTCAACCCAGGCTGCAGCAGCCAGCGCTCACACAAACATCTACAGTGCTGAACCACGTGTGTACTATCATCTCATTCCAAAATGAGACATTCAAAATCAAAAAATCACACCTAGTATAATACAGTATGAAAACATTCTGACTAAATCATATGATCACAGATCCAATCTTCTTGAGTCTCTTTATATTTTTGCATAATTAAGTTTTGTCTTTTAGTTTATAAAATCATAACAGTTGTAAAGAATGGATTCAGGTTTTTACACAATATCAATTTGATCCATTTACTGGTAATATATCATTTCACAAGTACACTTTCTGTAATTGTTTTGTTTCCAAAGCTTGGAAATGTATCAAACATCTATGAAACACAACTGTGGTTTTCTAATCTATACTTGCTCTGACTTCTCATGCTTCACTTTAACTTCAAAATACACCCCCTCTCTGGATGTATCCTTAACAAGAAGTGCTAAGCCCTCGGAGCGAACCTCGCAGCCAAACGCTCTCCTCTTTATCTCACCCATGAAATCCAATTCCTGTGGATCTTTGGAAGCGTGACCATGCTTTGTGAGAGTGTGAAACACACTTTTCCAAGGTTGGATTGTACAGGACTTTATATCTGTTATGCCTATACAATAGCAGAATGTCACTTATTGTTGTTTTGGTAAATGGAGCCTAATGGAGTTTCCATCTAACACTTTTCTGCACATAAACTACACTGTACTTTGTACACAACTGCATGGAGAGCAGAACATGGTTTTTTCGCTGTTTGCTAAAAAACAGTATTTCTGATGACTTAATCAATAAATGCTTTGCAATGTTTTACCTCCACTTACAGGACCAGTGTGTAAGATTTAGGGGGATCTATTGGCAGGAATATTGGCAGAAATGTAATATAATATTCATAAGTATGTTTTAATTAGTGTATAATCCCATGAAAATAAGTACCGTTGTGTTTTTGTTACCTTAGCATTAGCCCTTTATATCTACATAGGGAGCAGGTCCTCTTCCATGTAGGCTGCCATGTTGCACCACCATGTTTCTACAGCAGCCCTGAACAGACAAACCACACACTGGCTCTAGAGAGGGCCTTTCATGTTTTTCGCAAGTTTTGTGGCCACTGTAGGTTCTCCTACATGCTTGGAAGGGGAGGGGAAGGGGTATTCAGTTGGTTGCAATCTGCAAGCTCACCGCTAGATGCCACTAAATCCTACACACTGGTCCTTTAAAGATATTTACAATTTGAGAAAGTGAAATCTATGCACACTAAGTATTCGCTAACATGAACATGTTTGTGGTAGGTTTAAAGGAAGAGCCCAAGTTGTGTGAAATATGTTTATTCACTTTCTTGTAAAGACTTACTTGAGAAGACTAATACCACTCTCATACTTGTGTGTTAAATATGAAGCTGAATCCATCTTTTCATCTTTTTCCCCCTTTTCCAGTCTTTAATATAAGCTGGAGCTTAATTTTTAGGGAAAATAGAGAGCGTGGTATATTGGTATTTTCATCTCGCTAATTTTCCCAAAATGTCAACGTATTCCTTTAAAATAATTCCTTAATTTTAAACTACAGTTGTGACTATATAATTGATTGATATACTGACCCAGTTCCTCTTAATACATTTTTTCCCCAATGCATTAAATGCAGGGGATTTAACTTAAAGATAAAATCAGCATGTGGTCAAACCAAAGAAAATATTCATTACCACAGAATGATTACAGCAGTATTAGATATGGTTTAACAAAGTAAAACTTCTCCAGAAAGTCAGCTTCCTGTTCACTCTAACAATGACAGTACTTCCTGTTTCATGACCTGTCTCTCTGGTGATGAAAGATGAATTCCCCCTCCCAACCACCACCACCCACACACATCAGCATCAACATTTTTCTCACTCAGCAGAGAAAAAATGTAATGTCTTTGGTCACTATAAGTCTGTCTGACTTATAGTGACCAAAAAAGCAGAATAAACTTGAGTTCTTACTGTACACGTCACCAACAAGTAACCAATACACAAGAAGTCAAAGATTCAGACGTCACTTCTGTCCCACAGAACAAATCATTCCTAGAGGTTCTGCTATATGTTATGGACAACAATTACCTTTTAGTAACTGGAGTAAAAAGCATAACCATAAAAAATACAATGTTGGCGCTATGTAGTTTTTATTTTGGTTTGTGAGCAAAAGAAGGAAAGATGGGGCAACACACAGATGAAGTGGTAAGATGATGAGATAATGTCTCATGAAGATATGGAGCACAGTGTGCCAACAAACCCGCCCCCCTATCTAGTGTTTCCCCCAGGATATTTTTCAGCAGCGGTGCTGTTGTGCGCCCACACAGCCCATGACGCCAGGACCTCTATTTGCACACACCAGAAGTGACATGACTTCAAACTACCTTAGAACTGTTTCAGATAGGTTTATTGGTATTCATAGAGTCATGTGTGTTTTAATATACAGGAGCTTTTGACACCAAAAGGCCTCTGGAGGCCAAGATAGCTATAGTTGTAATAAACGTCAAAGAATGAAATGCCTCAGCAAAGTCGGGGGGGGGGTTTGGTGGTTCTCACCCAAGAAAATTTGATGTTATTTGACTAAAAACTATGTATGTGCACATCATTTTGGACCATTATCATTACAGTATTTAGCTATAAAAAAACAACACAGGTTGTAGTTTTTCACAGTACACTCAGACAAGAAGAAACGCGAAAAAAATATGCTCACTGATAAAGTAAGCGCTATGTCCTAAAGTAATCCTACTTCAGAACAGGATTAAAATTGATTTATATTTTTAATATAACTAAATATTGTTTCTAGAGCAGCAACAGTAATGTTAATGACAGCAAAGTTACCATATAAACTCAATAATATCTCACTGGAAACAAATCTAAAATGTCAATAAAATAAATAATATTCCTGACATCAAAATACTGAATAAAGTTTAGGACTGAAGAACTTAAACATCATTCAGCATCAGTCAGTCATCCGTTCCTCCTCCCTCTGCTGCTGATGTGATTCACTGCCTGTTACCACTGGTAGAGGGAGGGGGGAGATGAGCCCCACCCTCAGTCAAACACCTACACAGATAGCAATTTCCCATTAGCTCATCGCTAGCTCCAGTCAGCTGCTCAAGGCAGAGGAAGTGGTTTGCGTTTGTTGTGATTATTATGTACGATGTGAAATTTCAGCTGTGGCGTTTATCATTTAGCAGCAGTGCTGCACTGCTCTTGAATGAATATACGCAGGGGAAACATTGCTATCCCTGAGGATTCACATGTTTAATTTAAACATTTGCAGAATTTAAGGGAATTATTCAACATTTTGGAAAATAATTTGCTTCTTTTCACTCTCATATCTGTCCATTAAATATGAAGTCATAACCATGCTTAGCTTAGCTTAACATAAAGACTAGAAGCAGTGGGAAACAGCTAACCTGGCTCTGTCTAGGGATATAAAATCCACTAAATTTCACTCCAGTTTTCAGAGTCAGATTTAGAGGTGCGGGTAGAATTTTCTTACCTGCGTTCAGCTTTCTCCTTTCTTCAAGTCTTAGTACTTAGCTAAGCTAAGCTAAACTAACTGGCTGCTGGCTCCAGCTTCATATTTAGCATACAGACAGAGTGGTACCGATCCTCTCATCTAACTTTCTACAAGAAAGTGAATGAGCGTATTTCACAAAATGTAGAGCTACTCCTTTCTCCTCCTCTGTCTTCTTTTCTCTTGCTAGAGAAATCAAGGCAAAGCATGCTGCATTTTCGTGATACAGAGGAAACTGCTGGAATAACCTAATTAGTTAAAATCAGTGTGTTAAAAAGTTGTAACAGTTTCAAACTTTTTTGAAGCAATAAAAAACACTGACTGAAGCTTTTCAAGACTTTAACACATAGTGAGGTTTGTTCAACTTGCGCTAATTGTTAAAGTGTTACCTTTAACCTTTCAAACACTCAGGAAAATATTCTTCCACTTGTTCTTCGGATAATGGCTTGACATTCTTTTAGTTACCGTCCAAATCCGTGTGCACACACACACATACAAATACCATGCACTGCCTGTTTTAGAATCCAGTCTGAAAGAAAATACGACAGGGCGCCTCTGACACTGGCCTGTTGAGCCCAATAAACGGGGTCAACAATAAAACTTAAATAACAGCAAATTCTAAAAGACTGTTACAACATCATAAGCACTAATTAACAGCCGCTTTAAGTATCTTCTCATGTAAAGAATAAACAAAGTCAGAGCTGTTGAAGGTTAATCATGCTGGGTCTTAATAGCACCAGGTTGTTTTCAGTACAAAGCAGCGCAGAGTAATTGGCAACCCTTTCATCCCTCCTCCTCATTAATGACCATGGGTTCATCTCTAATTGTGTTGACCCCATTGTGACCTCTGCTCCAGTCACTCCAGCAGTGGATCAATGCGGCTTCAAGTTGATTCTACCCAGCATGCACCACCAGTCTTCTGCCACCAGTAGAATAAAGAAACCACTGTCTCCACTACATGCAAGAGTGAACATCATTTTGGTTCGGAAGATTATGGAGCTGATGATTGTCACCATGATTGTCAGTGTGGACACAATCATGGTGAGATTTATGGTCAGTTCCTGGAAGATGAAAGAGTTTTTGTTTCAACGCTGTTTGCAAAAGTGTTCAAGACTGATGACACAGATTACATTCCTTCTTCGGATCTTTACCTTCCCTGCAGCTTTGCTCATCTCCTTACTCTCCTCTACTTCCTTCATCCTATAGCAGCTTATTTGCATCGTATCCATCAGCAGGGAAAGAGAGGCTCTCTTGCTCAAGGCAAAACGAGGCGGACTGATAGAAGATTCTTCTTCACCCCGCGGCAAGCACGGACACTCTTTGAAGTTCTTATAAATGGAGTTTTTATAAAAGTTCTTAGGGGAACTTATACATGATAAACAGGCGGGCTACGTGGTGGACCTGCTCCCTGAGGGAGGCGGAGTGAGATCAGGCTTGTTTACTGGCTGTAGTGTTTAACACTTCCCTGTTTACAGTAGCACTCAATGCGCTGACCCTCCCCACACGCCAAGTTCTGAATATGAGTTTTCTTTGATGTAGGGGAAGCGAATGACAATTTATGTAAAAACATAATGCAGTTGAAGCTACTTAAAAGAACCAGCGATGAAATTAGCATTTCCTTATGCAAATGATGCTCTGGCACAATGCACAGTCTTTGAATAAGCAGAAGTTAATACGCATGTCACTACCAGCAACAACGGCTGCAAATGAGTCTCCTTGTGAATCTGTCCAATGACAAAACCTTTCAGTGAATATACCACTTCACCCTTTTCCTCTTTAGCTTATTAAGACAGGAACATAGGTTTCATAGCAAGACAGGAACAAGGAAACCAAGTACTGCTGTTGTCTGCTGCCGGGCACGAACTGTGATTAATTCATCATCCAGAGTCAGACAGGCTAGCCTCTGGTATCATGCAGCCTGAATATCGACGCTGGCCCCTGCTGCTCTGCAGGTCACTGAGCTAATGAGTTTTTTCCTGAAATGTAATAATTAAACTCATCTCCCTCCACCAGCAGCCCAGCCATTTAATGCCAGGCAGATTAGATGGCTTAAACTGTCATCTGCCATACCAACCAACTCCCCAAGTCAGTCAGAAAACTGTGTTACTGTGTTTAGTACAAGCCAGTAACGGAGAGAGATGACAGAACAGAAAAGGCTATATGTGGTGTATATGTTTATGTCAAGGCATGATGACAAGAGAAGTAAATCATGTGTTCTGACAAAAAACACAATCATAAATGTGTGAATTTTACACTCAAATAACCACCTTGTGACATCTGTGGATCTGCATTCACTGACACCCTGTTCTCCTGTGTGCTGCACTGTTACTCACAATCTCCCAGCCTAGTAAAAACTCCAAGACAGCAGTCTGTTCATTTAATTACTGGCCCACTGTGATGTCATTTCATTATTGTGTTGCTTTTATGACAGTGGCAGTGGGATAAGATTTTCCTGTCTCAACACAGAGACACTGATGTCATGCCTGCAACACAGATTGAAACCCAAGCTGCCCAGTAAAATATGGTTCCCCTTCTACACTCTGTTCTTTTCATAAAAACGCTAATTGGTCTTCAGCTGAACCTTCAATACTGACACAATGTGTAGTTTTTTGCTGTCTGCTAGGGTAATGTTTCCTTGCCAAGCTACAATGTCAGCTGTGATACTGAGGTGAAGTGAGCTGGGACTGAAGTGACACAGTCTTGGTTAAATGTCTAATTTCCAAAATGTAATCATGCAACATGTACAGTATATTACTAACAGGCAAGAGAGACCGCAGCTCTGCTGGGCCAATAAAATGAAAAAATGTCCAACCACAACTGGTCTCACTCAATTTCATGTCAAAGACCCCCAAACAGTCTTTCATACATACGACTCCCAAGGTGCATTTCAGCAAGAAACATCCTATCACAGAGCTTAAAATTCTGTTATGTGGACCGCTAAAGATACAAAAGATGCTACAGATTATGGTGTTGAGAAAACTGAAAAAAGAATCTGAGTTTAAATCGATTCACTTTTGGATTTTATACGAACTGAACAGCTGTGGCATTGTGTGTTGTTCACAACTGCAACAACAAAGTGTTTTGAATTCGTTACAGCTCTGATTCACACCTATGACTCACTTCTTCTTCATAACAGTAGAGTATTTAGAGGTGTCCGCCTTGCCAAACAAATGAAAAAAACATTCTCAGAAACAAAATTAAAACAATTCAAACTTATAGGATTGTTGTATTATCCAGGAGAGTCCTATGTTTCTCTGTTAAGTAATATTGAGGATATCATTAAAAGAAAATTTTGAACAGGCAAATACAGATTGGCTAAAAACACTAAACACTTCACAACTCTGTTGTTAGCATGAAAGCACTCTTGTTTGTTTATTGGTCAGACATAAAAAAGATTCATCTGACTTAAGTTCTACTCCACATTTTTCACCCTGGTCATGTGCACCCCCGTGCAATGCCTCCTAGCACCCCAGGGAGGCCCTCCCCACAGTTTGAGACTGGAGCTCTACTGGACTCCAGGGGAGCCCTACACTCCACATTGGGACCATTTCTCTCCAGAACAAAAGTGTCTTGAAAGCAATGCCGCAGACAAAGGTGATAGATGTACATCTTAATATCAATAAAATCAGAAAGTGCTCTCCAATCATACAGTACAGTGACAAACACCACATATATACTGTAGATCTACACAACCAATCTTCTCTTCTCTCTCCTGCTCTGCCCTCAATGCGGATAAGTTTGCAGAACCACATAACTCGATCACTGAGAAGTATCTGTAGCCTGAGCCCAATCTTTTGATCTACTAAATGATATTATAATGAATTCTTTAACATTTGTGTTTGTTCCTGCTCTCATTGAAATTCTGTGCTTTCAGCAAAGTAATATCTTCCTTTTAATGTTGTGAAGCGATGGTAAGTAGATCTGAGGCCTCTATCCTCAGGGTCCTCTAGGCAATCTCCTACCCCCCTTACACACACACACACACACACACACATACACTCCACTACCAGTCTCTCTCTCCGACATTACTGGGTAAACAGTGGACTCTTTTTCAAGTTGGTATATGTACAGGACAAGTAGAGTTCAGTTGGAGCCATTAAACAAGTCCTTCCACATGCATCCCCCTGTATCAGTGTCACACCAGTGGTGTATGCAGAAGTAACTAAAGTTTCTTCTTGTAAGAGGCATTTCAGACAAGCATACCACGAAAGGAGTGTGCCACTAAAGATTTTTTTATTTGTATTTTAGGTGTTCTGTAAGTAGAGGTATGAGGATGAATAACACAATTAGAATGATAAAGCTTAGATGTACCTTTCAAATGGTGGAAACTTGTATTTGAAGCTTGGTGCTACTTTAACATAGACCACTTTTAAATCTTCATGGAAATCCATGAGTAGTGTTTGAGACAATGATTTTCAAGGATCAAGGGAAGCGTAAGAAGCAGACACGCCAACATGCAAAACAACATACAGGATCATGTCTGATGATTTAAGCAACATTTTGTTTGGATTTTTTACTGTGAAAAATGGTTACCATTGGAATACATTGTAACATAAAGGAGCTCAAACTGACCACAGCTGCTGTCCTCAGAGAAGAAGGAATCTACCAACTTTTAGCCACTATTGAAGCCTACAGGGGTGAAAAGTTTGAAATTCAAAAGATAGATTTCCACTTTAATGAAACTTAAATATGAGCACAATTTTTTGAATCACAGTATAACTGGATTATAAACTTCCTTTCCTTGGTGAATGTTTGTATAACCTCTGAATTTGTTAGCATTTTAGCAGCTGGTAGTTCATACATGGTGTCTATACTTATTTATCTTTAACTAAAGTACTGACTAGAAAGATTTCAGTTTCGATTGTCTAATCAGTGTCTGGGTCACCTGAGATTAGGGTGTATTTGCTGAAAGCCACAAATTCATGCTGTAAAGAGTGTGAGATCACACTGGGTGCTTCTGTTGGAGTTAATATCACATTTTCTCTTTTATTCATCTGTCATATATGTATATAGGATTATATATTATTTATCAACACAATAACCTTATTCATTTACTCATTATTATTGTAAGATTTTCAACAAATGAACTGTCTGAATTCCATATAAATGAGCTGAAACGAGCAACAACAATGACAGTTAATCAGAGGTTTAACCAAACAATCAGCCAACAGTCTGGTCTAATGTAGAATATTTAACAGGTCATACTGTAGTAAATCAGGACAAACAGCAAAAGTGACCCAAAACAAAAAAATCATGTATTTATGCATATACTATATGTAAAAGGAGTTATTGTTTAATTCATTGTTTCTGAGGTAAAACAGAAGCAACGTTTTGGTCGTAGACCTTTGTCAAACATTGCTTTTTGCTCTTTTCAACTCAGTGTGGGAGTTAAGTGTCATCTTCTACATTACTTCTTTCTCCTACACACATGCTGTGCATTAGAGAATCTTACTTTTACTAAGGTAAATGTCACAGTTTATTCTGATATAGATTATCACTCTTGTCAGTGGTAAACTCTGACTTTTTTTCATAAATAAACTGCAATTCTAGAAATCACCAAACTATACAATAAACATATTGTATACTTTATATTGACTATAAAAATAAGACCCATAATAAAAATGAACCAGAATTATCCTTTTAACAATAACTGTGGGGACCTGCACACTGACTTTGGAAGCCTTGAAAAGTTTGGGAGTTTGCAGCCCTCCTAAAGTAAGATTAATGACCTGGAGATTTTTATAGCAGTTTATAATTGGATTAGCTCACAAACTCAAATGTGCTTTAAGTTAAACATACCATTAAACATAGTGTGTGGAGGTTACAGTACTGGTATTACATAGTCCTCAACTCAGCATGGAGTGAGAGCGTCTTCATGCACGGCCAGCATTAATAGTCTTGGCACCATTAAGAACAGTGTCCGGACTCTGAGCAGACCCAAACCCCTCTCTGGTCTGGACCGTGTCTCTGCAAATCAACACTGACTTTAATTAAGCCAAGCCACGCTGCCATTGACCCAACACACTGTTTAAGTTGGCAGAGCAGAGGGAAACCTATTTACTGTGAGCAACAAAGGCAGTTTTATGTGACTGCAGGAAAGTAGATTGCAGGGCTAATATTTGGAAATTGTTTTATTTGATTCCTGTATTTATTGAGCGTAATTTCTGAGCTCCTCTGCGGCATATTTAGCATCAAAGGTGCGGGTGTGTGGCCCGGCGGTCAGGTGGCAGGCAGCCAGAGGTTTGGCTGGTTTGGAAAGAGCAACTCAGGCCTGATTACTGGGGGCGACCCTGCAGGAAGAGTTCGCAAGTCCAATAGATTAGAAGCTTTTCCCGAAACCGTAGTGAGAGGAGAGGAGAGGAGAGGAGAGGAGAGGAGAGGAGAGGAGAGGAGAGGAACCAAAGTCATCACCAGAAGGTATTGCTCAAGACAATAAACATGATTTCAATATTACTTCCATATTAATATACACATAAACACATATTTTATATTTCCCCTGACCCCTGAACACTGTCTGCAAGTAATTTGAATCAGAACCACAGTTGCATAGTGGTTTTATAACATTAAAATCAATGGTTTTATTTCATTAAAACCCAAATAAATAGATGTGATTATTAGCCAAAAACAAATGATATGACCCGAGTATAGCCAGAAACAAAGACCCATTAATAAAACTGTTTTGGCATTGGATGACAAACTGGCTAGTTGGGTTGAAGTGTGTAACAGCTGTGGCAAGAAATCAAAAAAAGTATTTGATGATTTAATAAAGTTGTTTTCTGCATTACCTGATAACGTTTTGTGTGTTGTGTAACAGGAGAGGGAACTCCTCTTCAACCTCTAATTTGAAAGATGGATCCAGATGAGATGATATTACAGACAGCAGTTCCTCTTCTAGCTCTAAGATTCTGAAAGAAAAAAGTAACAAGTACATTTATTCATTTCTCCACGTCAGGTGAAAAGTGGCCAGTGAAAAGGAGGAGTGAAAAGAGGTGGAAAGTGATGATGAAGTTCTGTTATTGTAGAGATCACATTAGATCAGTAATTCACCCCTTATAAGAGCACTTCTACCGTTGAGAATAGACACTGTTTGTGTGAAGACCATCTGTAATGAATGAAGCCATCAAATCAGCTAAAAAACAACAATCATTTTTCCATAACAAATATGATGTCCATGTAATCTCAGAACAGACGAGAGAGGGATATTCCATGTGGGTTGTAAAAACTTTTAATGTGAAGATTTAAGTGCAGTAGACAGGACCAAAATGAGCCTTCGCTGTTCCATAATCACATCAATCTGGATGTTAGCATCCGCACAGACAGGTAACAAGCACACAACGGGCCTCCACAGCATGAAGAGTCAGCTAAACCTCTCATCTTCTCTTCTGTGTGTGATACAGCGTGTCATTGGCTTAGCCAGGCATCGCCACAGCTAATCAAAGTGGATAAGAAATGCATTAGTCCACACAGGAGCAGCCTGCATTAGCTTGGGTCCGCTAAAGCAGGCCATGTAATTGACTAGAAAAAATGAAGTCAGTCAGTCAGTCAGTCATGGAGGACTCAAAATAGCCTCTCAATAAAAAACACACACACACACACACACACACAGTACGGCCTCTATTTCTTCAGCGTGTGTGGTGCAAAAAGAGAAGCCTGTCCCTCAGAAGTGTTGCTATTTCTGTTTACCACAAGGCTCCAAATATTCTATCATTAGGGAAACTAGGAGGGGAAGGAAATACCACTGGGGAACACATGGACTCCGCACAACCGCACAAAGGAAACTAACTGACAGTGTGCACAAGTGGTTAAAGACTGTCATGTAATTGGTCACAGGTTTTATTTCCACAATATCCATGTGTCCGAAAATGCCACATCTTTTCTCACTTCTTGTAAGAAATAATCACCTTTTTCTACTACTCTCTGTCACTAACTGATACAACACTGCAGTATATGCAGCTGTAAAAATTTTTCTTAAACTGAGCATGGTGTGTAATGAGCAGTGGGTAATGGATAGTGAGCATGAGCAGCAAACACCAGAATAATTGCTGAATCAAGCAGCGCCACTGTGGCTGAAAGCTGAAGCCAGTGTGAAAGTGCCTGAAGATGCAGTTACATTAATGGCAGGTACATACTGGTTTCAAATGATATTCACTGTCTGCATAAGATTGTATTTAGAAAGCTTGTATTTTTTCATAATACATTATGGTCTCAATGGTTAATTTTACTTCTGTAAAATATAATTGATATCTTATGTTTTAGCATGGTATGATGTCCAACACAGCAACACATTTACTGTTTGTTCTTGTTGTCTCTCTTAGTGACAATGCAAATAAAACCTGTTCAAACCAGACCCATTGCACTGAGAAATTTCCAACCATTTGTTTAGTTATAAATATTAAAAACAGCATAATGTGAGTAATGAATAATGTGCTTGTTTGGTAGCTGGTGTGTATCTTAACATTTGCAATGACACAATCATCTGCACCAGATGTAAAAAAGAAGTATCTATCTGTGGCAAGCCAAAAGAGAGAGACACAGTAATCTCCTAACACGGATGATAAATGTTGGTTTACAAGCCTTGGAGACAAATGAAAAAGAAGGATTCAAAGAGAGATTCAATTGGAGCCAGAATTTTTTTTTGGAGCCAGCATCTAGCAGTACTTCCGCATTGGCTTCAGCCTCAAGCCATGGTAGTTGCCGTTTGATTCAAACACGATGTGAGCTGGCGGTTGTTCTCTTGTACAGGCACTAAAATCTAAAATCTTCAGCTGCATATTCACAGAAATGACCCAGGTGATAAACTATAGAGCCAAGTATTGTGTTTTGATTATGTTGGTGTTTGTCTGGTATGCTCATCTGACAGCAAATACTTTTAAATGCTATGGCTAAAATCATCAATGTCAACTGTTACCATTTCTACACAGATGTTGCTGAGACCTTGATGGGTTCTGGTTTAAGAGCAGAGGACAATTCACAGATGTTTGTTTTTCTACTCTTCATTTTCTTATTCTGCGGTGTCTGAACTTCTTTACTCTTTTCACTTTTTATACATTTCACAAGCCAAACCAAGCCATTAATCTAAACTTCTATCACCCTCCAGCCAAAATGAGGTTTACTGACGTTAATCACTTCTATTATTGAAATGATGTGCTAAAGTCAGGTCTTGAGAGTGATTCTGTAAACCTCTCAGCCCTATCAGTAACACCAGTGCCAAAAAATAAACCTAACACACTCACCACCACCAAATGGTATGCATCAAATTCATACTCATGTAATCACATTTCTCTTGAAAGAAGAATAAAATGCATTTCATAAAATGGGCAAAGATTACGGAAAATTTTCCAGCCAGATTACACGAGGTACAAGTGAATTTTTGTTTGTCATTCTCATAAAACAATATCAAACATCCAGCCAACTATTGAGGAGTACATTAAACAGTTTCTGGAGGGTGACCTGTTTCTCTTTAGCAGACCGAATCAGATTTCTGTTAATGCATGTTTAAATATCTTCTGGTACTCACATGCTCAGAATCTTGTTAATGGTTTTTACATACAGAACTATAGTCTGATATTACTGTAATCTAATTAGGCCAGCATTATAACTATAACAGAAACCATCTGACACAGTATATTCCTGTATATTTTAACTGATACAAATATGACCAAGTTTCTTCTCTTAATAGGCTGACCTAACTATCAAGGGATGTCTTGTTCCATTAAATGTAAACCATTAAAACATACATCTAATCTGATTTACAGCAATCAGAACACTATGTGCATGTACCCATGCACGAGATTGTGCAATGAGCAGCAGTTCATATGTATTCAATGAAATACATAATAAAAGCTGACATGTACCTTAAAGGTCCAATAAATGACACTGAGCCTCAGTGGATGTTAGCTAACAACTATTTGCTATTTAAAGATATAGTGGAGTAATGGTGACCTGAGCAGTGAATGAAGTCACACTCGCTCTGTGTGTGTTGTTATCCGAGCTTCTCTGTTCTTTGTTTTGGTAGCCGCACCGGCCACGCATGCATGTTAGTGCATGTGAATCCCTCTGTGTCCTCCATGTCCATTTCCAAGATTGTAGCCACATCACAAACGTTCTCAAATTACAGCTAAACAGTTCACTAAAATATGTTTCTGAAAACATTTGAGGCGAGAAATAGGCAATGCACTCTTGATCCATATTTGATCAGTACTGCCTAGTTTGATAGTTTGATCTGAGTTTCATGAGTTGTCGGTTTTCTTTTTTCCCCCCCAACTTTATTGAGTAAACAACACACATTTGTTTTGGTCTGAGACGTTGGTGCTATAGTGTGACATCTAGTGGCTGAATGTTGTGTATTGTAACTTTAAAACTTTTACAGCACCTTCAACAAATATCCTAATTTGATTATGTGTGTCAAGAATTCGAAAAGACAATGTTTTCTGGGTTTTACTCTTAATTCAGAATTACTAAAATGTCCAGATAGCTAATAAAGTTATCCTAAAACTTCTGAATAGCAATTATACATCACGATTAAATCGCCAATGACAACATTTTTGGCCACTTGGTAGCAGCAAAAACAAGCAAACACAACACTGACAAATTATATCTCTTTTAGAGGGGACATATTATGCTTTTTGTGATTTTCTGTTATTTATAAACTGCTATGATGTCGTATATTTATGTTAAACATGTTCAAAGTTTCAAAACTTGACCTTTATGTATGCTTAACAAAATGCTCCCTGCAACTCAAAAGCCCAGGCTTCAACCTGCTCTGAATGCTTTGCAACCATTTTCTCTACCTCGCCCTCGTCGAGCATGCCCATAAACGACCATCCTCTCTGTGGCCTTGGTCGCTAAGGTTGTTGCTAGAGTTTTTCCATGTGTATTGATGTATTTGAAAAGTTGACATTTTGTGTAAATAACAGCGCTGATGAGAGCAGTGAGAGTCAACCAAATCAGTAAAGTTGTGGGCCGGAAAACCAAAACAATGAGCTGAAAAATGCTAAAACACTCCATAGAGCTTGGGAACATAGCAGATTCATGATAATTATCTGTGGGTTCATCACTATGAGCAAGTCTTTTTACATACAAGTAGTCACTTGATCTAGGGATCGACCAATATCGGCCTGGCCGATTATCAGATCCAATATTCAGAATTTTTATGACTATCGGAATCATTATTTTTTTTTATCCGATTGCCGATATGTGCTACTTTAACTCTGATGCAGCCGCCTCTCTGTGGTCTTGAGCAATGTCCCGCCCACAGCACTATCTGAACAAGTAATAGCCAATCAGCACTGAAGGCTGTGCATGCTGCTGTGCCACAGACGGCACAGAGAAGCATCTGCAGACTGGAGCAGTAGTAGTCTCGTAGATCAACTTGAATTCGACAGTGAACGTCAACAAGTTCATTTGTTGAGCCATAATTTAGCCACCTGACTACAGCAAAAAAAACGTTAGGTTATAACATTATTTCTTGCACGTCACTTCCCAGGGTCAGTCATACTCTCAGTCTCAACCCACGACTACTAGTAATGTTACTGAAGTGTGTCTTGAAGTTGTCTCTGACTCAGTTTCGTAACTGTTAGAGAGGTGCAAGATTGTTGTTAGAGACTTTAGACGTAATGGAACTGCATCTAAGGCCTGTTAATCCATACACGGACTGCACAGATGGTGTACAGCTGTCAGAGTTGAATAGTCACTTCTATTGCTATTGTACATATTCAGCTATAATAATTATTAGCAATGAAGTAGCCTAGTTTTGAATGAAAGGTTCCCTGCTATCACATCTTATTGATATATAACATCTAAATAATAAAAACCAAATAAAGGCTTTCCAAAGCTGTTGTGCTGTAATAAATTAAGCATAATCGTGCGTTAAAATTGTGCATTCTAAATTTTGACACCAAGATTTTCATTTTGACTGCAAATGTATAACAGTTTTTAATATTGGTTGTCGTTCTCCTTAATTATTAATAATTGGTATCGGCCCTGAAAAAAACATGTCAGTTGACCCCTGATGTGATCCATTGTTAATATATCAAGACTCTGTAAGTATGTGTAGGAAAGTCAAGCGAAAGAATGTAAACACAATTAGAGCATGATACGGCCTGCTGGGTGGTCATATCAACAGGTGAAATCCAACACTCAATTATAAATTAAGACCAACACACCACAGGGGACTCCTGATAACCCCTTGTGTCGACCAGAAATCCAACTTAAGAGTCTACAGCAGTGCTGTGAGGCTGTACGTATAAACGGCAGTGTTTTAAGCTAAATGCTAATGTCAGCATGCCACTGTAACATGTTTACAATGACAATATTACGTTCATAATGACAGGCGGGCAGCGAAATTGAAATATCTTGCACTGTACCATTAAGAGAATAATTTGAACCTAAGCATTTTAGAGTTGGTGTATATGGGCAACAACAAAGGCCCCATATAGTATGTAATAACACTGGCTGTGTTATTAGCTCACTACAGAAACACATTATCCTTACAGTCAGTCCTTACTGGACTAAACTGTAAAGGAAAAGAATTGTGAACACGCTACATTATACTGCAACAAATGTAAGTACATTTGCTCCAGACTAGACAGTATCCAGTACATCTAAGCCTGGTAAGAGATAACTGACTGGAGATGGGCGAGCTCTTTCATCCCATATGCTCCCTGTGGTCTCAGCAGTCTGACAGGGTGACAGTTTAACCATGACCTGATTACCTGTCCCCTGAAGCCTGTAATCACTAAAGCCAGCAGACAGGCACTGTCGGTCCGCTGACAGGGAGGATAATTGAAGGTGATGCTACATGCTGCTAGCCCTGCTAATGAAATATGAAAACAAAGAGCAGGGATGAGGCAGCGGGGCACCAAAGAGGCCTGAACTACAGAGCAAGATATTTTCTGTCTCTTCTACAGCCCACATTACCTGCCAATCAGATGTTAAAAATGGTGTGGTCTCCAAATGATAGACTTATGCACTTGAATGATATGCGGAGTAGACTCCCATACACGCCTATGAAATGACATGATAGAAATTCCAGTCAAGGTTTTCCAATTTACTCATATTTCTCAAAGAGTGTTGCTGTAATATTAGTGTAAAAATAAAATCCTGATGCACTACGCCTGACTCAGTGTAGACTATAAAATCAACTTTAACCCTGCATCAGTGATGTCACCCATGGCGTTCTGATGGGACTTTCTTAAACCTGGATTTGTGTTCAACTATGACAGGCAGAGACACCTGGTAAATGAATTGTGTTTGAAGCTCAGAGAGAACATACAAGGAAGAAAGGCCATGAAATGTTGATGGTGAATAAATAAAGCGATTCATTTCCAAACTAACTGACATATTTGAGAAATTCCTCAGACCCTGCCAGGTATTGGTGAGCAAATGAGACCATCCTCATGCTTCTTTTTACAACATTCAGAAATGTTAAAACCATATTTGCCTTGAAGCAGAACTTGTTCAGGAACCTCTGCCCACTTCACCTGCCCGTTCTTAGGTCAAGTTCCTGCACCAATGCTGGTGTCCCTCATCTAGAAGAGCTGTCTGCTTCATGAATGAACCTTTGGGACGTCAGCACAAGTACTGACAAGGCAAACAGCAAAAAGCATAGTGTTTTTGAACATTTAACTTTGTTGTTCTTTCTCTTCATAATGCCATTTTTGTTTTGTGAAACTTTTGTGAAACTGTTCTTTGCCAAAATTAATTTTTAAACAGCTTACAATTTCTGCAAAATGACAAATCTGTTATATAAAACACTGAAAAACATTTTAAATCTTTAAACAATAATCTATAAAATAATACCACTGTTGACTGATGAGGGCCTGCCTAAGGAAAAGGTGGTGTTTGTGATTAGTGGTTGTTATATTTGAAAAAAAAAAAAAAATACTACAGAAATATTACAAAAATGGAGAAAAAAGGGCATGGGCTCTTGTAGGTTTTCAGAGTGCGGTCCGAGGACCCCCAGGGGTCCTTGAGGGCGTTTCAGGGGTCCCCAGCAGGAATAGGAATAATTTATTTTCACTATAATTCATCCATAAGTACCACAATGACAGAATGTATGACTATTTTAGTAATAGGTTTCACACACTACATGTAGTAAAACATCTAAAAGCAAAATTCTTATCAGATGGGGGTCCCTGTGTCAGTTTAGGGGTCCTTGATGTGAAAAAGTTTGAGGACCACTGGCCTAGACATTGGTAGTCACATCACAATGTGACAACAACTGACTGCATTTACATAACAGAACATGAAATTCAACAGTGGTTTTAAAGTGTGAAGAACGGTGATGGTCTGGTGTTTGATGTTGGTTCCTCTATAGTCAAAACCTTGACTGCTACTGTATATGTTTTCTATAGAACATAACTTCAGTTAAAAGGAAATGTTTTGAAAAGTGACCTCTGACTTCTACACTTTGTTTTTAAAACATCAATAATCCTTTAAAACTGTATGTCAACAGTGTTTCAAGTAGAAATGTGGAAACTAGCTACAGTTTGTAGCGGCTAGTCGATGCAGAGTTAATCAAAGTTTAATAAAGGTCTCCATCACGACTCTCATCACAACATGTACATGTACTGTACACACACACACGACGCTTTCTACAACACAAAACTCTCAACAGAAACTAGACGTTCAGGGCCTTTTTGACTCTAAATTCATAAAAACAGCTTTACACAGCGTGTACTGTATTACAGTCTGTCTAACGGTCCAACTGACAGTATGTTAGCGACAATATAGCGGCTGCCTCCTCCCTGCCTGTCAGCCTCCACAGCACAGACAGTAAATAGACTTTCTCATGTATAAAGACAGATGTGTTTGCTCCACTTACCCCTCTGCCCTCCCGATGCCTCCGGAGATAAAGATAGTTTTTGTCAAAGTGTCTCAGGCAGGCAGACACACAGACAGATACTCGCCCGCTATATTTAGGAAACTGACAAACTCAGAGCAGCGAGAGGCTTAGCTCCGCCCTCTATGTGTGTGTGTATCTCTGGTCTGTCATAGGCTACTTTTGGGGACAAATTTCAGACTGAGGACCAGTTAATTGGGGACGGTTTGGCCAATTGGGGACAAAGTGGGAAAAAAATGATTTTTGGGTCGATGATTAAGGTTAGAGTTACGTTAGGTTAAGGTTAGGTTAAGGTTAGGGTTAGGCAAGTAGTGGTTATGGTTAGGGTTAGTCTCCAGGAAATTAATGTAAGTCTATGTAATGTCCCCAAAAGTGACCATGATCTGATATGTGTGTGTGTTCAGTTGTATTAAATTGTGTGTAACTGTGTTTGCATTTTTATCAGTCAGTGTGTAATTCTGACTTTACCTGCATGTTTTAAATTTGTCTGAAACGTCTCACATACTGTAACTAGTGTTGTATTAATATTATGATAAAAATAGAATAAACCTGAGATATGATCAAATAAAACCTGGGATCACCATCTTTAAAAGTGGTGATACCAGCTGGGCAAATGCAGCGCAACATGTGAGTTGCCCTCATCCCTAACACAAGCCCAGTATAATAACTGATCCATTGATTATTTTTATTTAGTCTCTGCCTGAAGGAAGGGGTAGAAAGCTTGTGACTGTAAGGCCACAAGTTCAAGTTTCCTAACCAGCTGAGAAGATGTGCTTGGAGCAAGCCATACAGTGTCCCTTTGAGAAACTCACTTTATCACCTGTAATAAATACATATCACACGTACATATAAATACATTTATTATTAGTATGAAAACTGTGTTGAAATCTAGAGCATGTTTAAGCATGGATCAATTCACTGGTTTTAAAAACTAAAACATAATTGTGGCTTCCTGATAGCTGAGCGGTTAATGTGCTCGCATGACTTCAACATCCCTGGTTTAACTCAGCTGAGGACCTTTGTTGCATTTTCTAACCTTCCTCTCTCCTCATATTTCCTGTCTGCCTCTACATGACTTGCTATCTAATGAAGGGAAAAGTACCAAAAGCATGTCATGTTGAGATAAATCATTTTTGTTTACATTATGCATGGCAACATGCTGCTACAACATGTGTAACATCAGCACTTGTTGAATTAATAACAGTGTTTCAAATTAAATCGGTTCACCAACATTTGAAAAAGGCCCTAAATATACCAAACAGACACAGGACCTCCTCTCTGTTCCTCCTCATGGAGGTCAGACTTCAGGGTCTGTCGAGGAACAGCCTTACTTAACCATAAGCACGAGTTATGCTTAAGGTCTACAAAACAGAGCCTGTGTCCTTTTTCCCATTTTCTCCCTTATTTCAGTGAGTATTATGTAATATTTCTGTTTTGGTTTTTTTTGTTTTTTCAAATATAACAACCATTAACCATAAACCTTACCTTTCATTTTCCTTAGGCAGGACCCTCAGCAAATGTTTCAATACTGGTATTGTTTTATAGACTATTGTTTAAAGATGTCAATGTTTTTCAGTGTTTTATGACAAATTTGGCATTTTGCAGAAAAGTTTAAAAAAAGTTTCACTCGTAGCCCCACCAAAGATTTGAACATTTCACCCACAACCTTTGCACCAAACTTGGTTTTGCAGTTGATTATTGCCATTGGAGACGGATGTGTTCTTCTAATATTTCCTTAAAATGTGTCATAACAATCCCACTCTGAGGTCTCTAACTAATAGCACACAGTGGTCTAGTAAAGATTTTTTTCCAGCTTGGTTATTTTTAACCCTTTTCTCATTCAGGAAACTTTTTTTCTGAAATCAGAGCAGACATGGTACGATTATTTGATGATCATCAACTCATTAATACAAGCTGTCTTAGAGAATACCATGGCTTTAGTATTTTCGGTGTCATTTTGAATTTCATAAGCCTCACAGTAGTGAATACAAGTCAAAACAACTAACAAAAAATTGAGCAGAACTCAGACTTTTCAAAAAATGTTAATCATACCGTATTGTCCTAAAATACAAATACAAATCTCACATATACTGTACATCATCAGATTATAAAATCAACAAGGAGGCGTTACTTTCTTAGTGGCAACTTTCGGAGTTCCATGTGTGAAATAAAAACCCTCCTAGCATTTCTTAGAGAGCAGAGCTTTTCATCTGTGTCCAGGGAGGATCTATCACATTCAAAAAGAAAAGTAATACACCCATGCCAGACTACAAAAATGGTGACTGTGTTCTGGGACTAAACCCTTTAAACAAACATATTATAAGCAGTTATTCCGTCACTGGGCAGCCAAGAGGAAGACCAAAGAAAACCCTCTGGTGCCATCATGTGTCCTTAAGTCAGATGACAGCTGAAGCACAGCAGACAAAAGGAATCACCAGATTTTTAGGTTGCCAAAATTTGACTTAATCATTATTTAGGTTAGTTTCTCTTAGCATTGCTAATTTCATTGGCTAGAGTGCAATGTTCTTTTTAATTAAGCACATAGTACAATAGAAGTCAAAGTTTTATGTGGTTTAGTACTGAAGTTAACTGTATTCTTTCTATTCAGCTTGGTTCAACTTGGATATAAACTGTAAGGAGAGAACATTTATAGTCAAAGATGTTTCTTCATCCTCTGGTGCGTCAGACGAGCTGATGGCCTTCAAGGGGCTTTTCATTGGTAAATGATTATTTGACCCAAATGATGTCTGAGAATGAATCATTTATACAGTAGGAATAAACATGTTGGCTTGGAAATGCTGAAATTACCATTGCTGGTGGTGGTTTGATCCTCAGGACTGTAACATTAACACTTCTAACACAGTATAGAAACACATCTATTGTATAAATATTGTATATACAAGAAAGATATAAATCTGCTATTTCTGGTCTGCTTACATATATGCTTCTGTTTAAGTATTTTCTATGTAATAATGTTACTATTTAAATTTACACTATTGGAGCTAAAATGCTTATGATACTGTACCTCAAGGTATCTTAAATTTGTGCTGAGATTGTTAGATCAGAGGGGAACTGTTTTTTCTGTTTCAGCAGTATCTGTTCTGGTTCCTCTTAGCTGTCACATCAGTGATGATATAACAGTTATCTACTACTGACCAGTGCTTTGCTTTGTAGGAAATAACAGTTTGCAAAAGTTTTTTAATCCACTTTTACTTACTTACCATAAGTACATACAGTAGATCTTTTCCCAAGCACAATATTGTTTCCACCTACCATGTAAAATCATGTGAAAATCAAATAATATAGGGACATCTGCTTAGGAAACTGTAATTAATTTGTATACACTGATTTCAAGGGGTAGCATCACCATAAAGCATAATTCACCGATTAATGAAATGAGCAGAGATAGCTCATCACTGAAGGGTATTAACTGCTTGTTCGCGCTTCATTTCTATTGGTTAATTGGTGGTAAACAAGGCCCTGTCAGTGCCCCTCAGATTATTCTTGTGTGTTGATCAGGTATGTTTCCAATCAGTTTTTTATCTTAACAGTTAAATAATACACAGTGCAGTGCAGCAGATTATTTTCTATCTTCTTCCTCAGTTAGATTTCTATGCAACGGGAGAGAAGTTTGAGCATGACGTGCTCCCTGAGATTAGCTCTTAACGTGCTTTTTTAAAGTGAGTCATCTCTTTATATCTTTATGTGTAAAGATTATATATCTTAATATGTATATTGTGTATCCCCGTCGTTTTTACCATGACTGGAAGGTGGAGGATGGAGAGCCGGGAGATAAAAGAGGGATTGAGAGAGCACACTGGGGACAGGACCCCACCACTGAAACACAATAACCACAGCTGAATGGAAAGTCATGCCTTAATAGGATTTCACAGGAGAAGTCCTTTTTTTTCATAAGGCACTAGCTGGATTTGATTCCTAATGTTTTCACTGAGGTGCGTAGGAGGTCAACTGGTTGGAAAATTAACTGTTAATGCAAAAGAATTTGTTTGCAGACACTTTCCAATGCAAACTACCACACGGAAGATGACAAGGAAAGAAAATAAAGTGATACAGTCAATTGCACAGTTAAAATACAGCACTCAGTAACAGAAGCTTAAATATTATAAAAGATGTATTAACACTGTTGATCAGCAGTAACATCTTGTCTGTGTGACCGCAGTCAGTTATTGAGACATGTGTTAAATATATCTGTCATATGCAGTTTTTTAATATGATGAAATTCAAAAATTACTTCTAACTCAGCAGATTTTAACTGCATGTGTAGTGGTTTGCAAACAGGCAGCAAACAAAGACATAGAAAAATCAATAAATAATATGTTAAATATACATCACAGATCATGTGTGCTCCTGTAAAAAATCTGTAAAAGAACATTGTCTAGGTTTCAGCAGACAGGAGAGATAAATATATCAATATTTACACATAGTTTGAAAAGTGAAAAACAAAGTCGTATCAACACTCTTTTTGCAGCTATATCAAATCCCATCTTTGCTGTTCGATGACACCAGTTCAGATTACAGTGTGGTTATGTAAATGAAGCATCATTACATTCCAATGATTACTCTGTAGCGGTGCTCACGGTGTTAGCAGCAGTCAGGAGTGAAGAGAATAGAGAGTCTGGTCTTTGAGCCAGCACGTCTGGATCGTCTAATTCTGCCACCTGTGAGACGCAACACGCACTGTAAGTCTATGTTTAAGGACAAAGTTTACACACAAAGTTTATCTGTGTGCATTTGTGTCTGTGTGTTACCTCTCCGTTGTCCATGACCAGAATACGATCTGCATACATCACAGTGTTGATGCGGTGGGCGATGGTGAGCATGGTGCAGTCCTGGAAGGCCTCTTTGATGGTGTTCTGGATCAGGGCGTCTGTCTCTGCATCGATGGACGCTGTTGCCTCATCCAACAGAATGATCTGTTGGACAAAGGGAGGGACGGTTAGTGAGGAGGACAGCTGGGGTGAGGAATTTTGGGTTAGAGGCATGATCCTTGAGGAGGAATTGTTTCATTATGTAGAACATAACAAAACTGTGAGTACTGAAGATATTAAATAAGAAAAATATAACATAAACAATAATATTATATTAGCAATTGATGAAAATGTGGACATAGAAATCACAAGCAGTTTTTTAGTTTGACTGGTTTTGAGATGTGGCAGCAGCAATCCAGTGACTGAAGTGTTCAGTAGAGAAAGATAGACATAGCCATATATACATGTAGACAGACCTTTGAGTTACGGAGTAGTGCTCTAGCCATACACATCAGCTGTCTCTCTCCTACAGAGAAGTTCTCTCCATTCTCAAACACCTCTGCCTGTAGCTTCCCCTCCAGTCTGGAGATCTGCGGAAACAAAACAATACTCATTGCACTACTTTTACTACTGCTAATGCCACTTCTAACTAACATAGACTAACAGTGATCAATTTACTTAAAAGGAGAGAGAGTCACTTAAGTATTTAAGTCTCCAGCCTGCTGATAAGTGTAAATATGTGATTTATATCAAATACCTCTGATCATTTTTTATCAACTTCTTCTTTCTATGTTTATTTTACACTAGAATCATGAATCATAAAACCATCAGCATGATAGTGTAACTCTGGTTCCCAAAGTTCATGGCTTGTGACCCTTTAAAGCAAAGATATACGTAATCTACCCCATGTTACAAGTTGCACATGTCTATGAAATGTGAGCAAAGATGGGAAAATTGTGAAAAAATAAACATTTGTGGAGCAGAATATGTTTTCATTTTCTTATTTCTTACCTTGTTGATACAATTCAGGAGATGTATCACACAATTTTCCCCCATATATTGTTGTGCATAGCTCATTAAAAATATTGGTAAGTGTGTCTATAAGAACTAGGAGACCAATAGAAAGGAAAGCTCAGTATGCTGGCTGGTAAGAGTTAGAATGGATGTAAATGACCACACAGTGCTTGTGCTGTGATCGACAACACTGTCAACATACTGAGTCCTTCATGTAGGTCTTTTCCAGCGCTGCCCAGATCTCCTCATCACTGTAGTTATCAAAGGGGTCTAGGTTGTATCTGTTGGCAAACACAGTTGGTTAATTAGTACTTATCCCTCCACAGTCAGAACAGGGTTTCCCTGTGTGTAAACATAAAGCTCTGTGGAGTCAGGGATAGGCTTACCTGACTGTGCCAATGAATAGCACAGGGTCCTGGGGGATGATGGACAGCTTGCTGCGCAGATCCTGCAGACCGATGGCCGTGATGTCCACTCCATCTATCAGGATGGTTCCTGCTGACGGCTCAACCAGCCTGAACAGAGCCACCCCTAAAGACGACTTCCCTACAGACACAAAGAATAAAGAAATGCTTTACAGACCAAGCACCCTACAGTCATGGTTTAACAAAATAACACCCTAATCCCAGGAAATTCTCATTTAAACCTTAAGATGCTGGCTGCACAGGGTTTTCAACAACTGCATTGTATAAGACACATTATGATCCATATAGACCATATGTTAAGTGATTTTCTGCATGCATGTTAATTTGACATTTCCTGAATTACCAAAGATACAAGAATATACACTAAATTACACCCAATCTGACAAAACACACAAAGTTATGGGTAACCACTACTAGACTCAGGGCCTTACCAGAGCCTGTCCTTCCCACGATGCCCAGTTTCTCTCCAGCCTGGATGAAGAAATGGAGCCTATTCAGGACAATGGGTGTGTCCTCTCTGTACTTCATCTTATAGTCCTGGAAGGTGATGGCTCCGCTCTCTGGCCAGTCCTCTGAGACTTGAACGTCCTTTATGTGTCGGGGTGCCTCAGACTTACAGTCCTGTACACAATAAATAACAAAAATGTTGAGAAAGGGGAGAGAAAGGGACTCAATCAGTGATGAACTGCATGGTGAAACTCTTCGGCCTCTTTGGTAAAAAAGCACAAACAGTGCAGCGAATGCACTTCTTGAGTAGTTTAATGAACAGTCACATGAAGCAAGATACTGTTAACTAAAATACAGAGATTTTTCTATGGTTTATATGTAACTTTTTATTACTAAAACCATTCTTGGTAAACATCCCGGTTAACCTTTGTAAAATGCTTTCTCCTGTCTCTAACTGTATAAGATAAGATAAGTATGCAGCCTGGGCTGGGAAACATTTACAAATTTAACTTTGTCTGAAAACACTGTCTTCATATCAGGCATTCAAGCATCACATTAAAAAATGTTTCATGAGGAGTGTAACTGTTTTAAAATCCAGTTTTATCTTTCTCATGTCTCTGAGGTTCTGTGTTGTTGTGTTATATGTGATTGTCATTTGACCAGGTCTCCCTTGTAAAAGAGATAATGTACCTCAAAAGACTTCCTGGTTTAAATAAAGGTTAAATGAAAAATCTATACTAAGTATTAACAGCATATGGTCTCATGCAGTAAGTATCAAGTCAAGCTACTTCACTTGCTAAATTTACTAGCACATTATACGATGAGTAACCCATATTGTTATGTAAAGACAAGACGAAGAGTGTTTAGAGCGGTCATTGTAATACTACATTGCAAACACCTAACACAGGTAGCAGTCATAACTAACATAATCTGACTTGTCCATTTAAATTGCTACAAAGGATGAGTTTTTCTCCTTTCTGGCAGCCTCCATCCAGGCAAACCTGGAGGAAGTTGCTGTTTTATCACTGTGACCCAGACCAGAAGGAGATACAAGAATGAATAGATGGATGGATTGGTGGAAGTAGCCAGGTGACTCGTGTGTAAACTGTGATTATTTTTCTGCAGCAAGGAAGTTTAGAGTCTGACCTTTATGTATTCCTGCAGCCGCTCCACCGAGCTGAACCTTGCCTCCACCTCCGTTGCCTGCCTCACTACGTACTGAAGCATGCCTGTTAACTGGAAAACATACAAACAGAATTTGTATACACACATGTTGCAGTTTGCTTGGAATGTGTCCTTAAAAAATTAAATCAGACATGTATTAATGTGTTGTCTAAATGTACCTGTATGGTGTAGGACATGGCCAGGCCTTTAAAGGCCGGATTGATGATATCGTTACTGCTAAGCACCACAAAGAGAGACACCAACAAGGTCATGGTTGAAGCCATGAAGTCAAGCCAGAAGGCGAGCCAACGAGTCCCAGAGTGAAACATTAAAAAGTGGTTGGAGTTGACGTCATTCAAAGACTTGAACCTACAACATGACAAATGTCAGGTCACTGACTGAGACACCACCTGCTGCTCCTGTAAAAGGTCAGCAAACAAAAAGCAACAATAAAAGGTGTTTTATGTTTAGGGATTCTGGTATCTTACAGTTTTATGTGGCTGTCTCTAATGTTGTAGGCATGGATGGTGCTGAGGCCTTGCAGGGTAGAGGTGGTGAGGGAGATGCAGGGAGAGCGACTGATGTTTTCCATCCTCTTCATCTGACGAACACTCTTCTGGAAGATACTGCAGAGAGATCACAACTGATACTCAGTGTACGGTACCTTCAACACTTTACTCTTTACTTTCCATTCATGCACCTGCTTTTAAGACATGCAGCAATTTCCATGAAAATTTAAATCTCTCTTTTTCTCCAAAGTCAATTTACATCTTTAAACACCAGCTCATATCATGTTCCGTATCATGTTCTGACTGAACAAAACATATGAATGCAATACCTGTGCTATGGTCTTAGTTGTAATATATATGTAATACAGGTGGTCCAGTTGGTGTAACACAGTTTCCAATCTTTTGTAAAACGTATATTTGGTAGTGTAGCTGGTTGGTCAAATTTAGATTTATTTACATGAGTTACCCTTCAGAGATTGTTTTGTTGTTTTTTTCATGTCCAGACTTAAGTGATATTAACTCACAAGAGAATGATGGTGAACAAAGCTCCCATAAAAACCACAGCTACCAGCAAGAGGGGAAAGACAGAGGCGATGATGAGAATGGTGAAGGCGGTCACAAAAGTAAACTGCAAGAAAGGATCCATGTTGAGGGGAAGCACACTGTCGACCTCGTCTTGATCTTTGGCGAAGCGGTTGAGGATGCGGCCTGTTGGTGTTGTGTCAAAGAAACTCATGGGACTGGCTATAATCTGAGAAAGGAAAACAAAAAAAAAACTTTCAGTCATCTCTATGAACACCAAAAACATGCAATGGTGTTGCAGCCGCACCAAAGTACCTTCTTAAACATGGTGTTGTGGAGTTTGCAGGAGGCATTCAAGGTGACGTGAGTGAAGGAGAAGCATTTGATGATGGCAAATGCCAACATGACAATCACCGTCAGTCCATAAATCATTTGGTAGAAGTGCAAGTCCGGGTTTTGTGAGACGTCGCCCTGGTCTGATGTCGTCTTATTGGGTGACTGGAACAAAACAGAGCACACTGAGGATGTTATTGAAAACCAGGGACCAGAGAAATAACTGATAAACACAAAATTAGTTTTGCATAATAATATATGGCCCAGAAATGTGGAAGTTAGACATATTGAATCATACATTAGATCAGTTCATGTGTGATGAGTTGTTTCAAGTCAGTGTGTTATGGCTGTGCATAGTAATAAGAGACAAAATTAAGGAGGGAGACACATCTGGTTGTCTGATTAGTTAGCATTATTTCTTAAATCTTTTTTTTTATTTCAAGTGACATTTAATCATGAAGATTATTTTGGCTTCATTTATTCAGGTTTTGGAAGATCAGTCTCTGAGATTTCAGTTTCCAATCAAATATGATATAACAATATAATAATGTATAACTATAACAATATATATGGGTCATACATGAGTGTGTGTGAGAGAGAGTGAGATATGTTCTCACCCCATCACCATGCTCCAGCCAGTAGCTGAGCCACCAGTTGCTGAAGGCTGATGATCCGATCATCAGCATGATGCTCAGCATTGTGAGGAAGGTGACAATGTAACCTGCAGCAACACAGTCATACCAAACATCATGGGCCCGCTTGTACATGTGGAAATTTTGTATTTCTGCGCAGAATCATGCTAACACGTGTGTGTGTGTGTGTGTGTGTGTGTGTGTGTGTGTGTGTGTGTGTGTGTGTGTGTGTGACCTCCAGCTGCCTGGCAGTACTGATGATAGACTCTCCAGGAGATTACGCCTTCTGAGGAGAACTCTTGTCTGACCAGCTGGTTGCCTGCCGCGACAGCAGCTTAAGAGGAAGAAAATTGATTTTAAGGATTCAACAAAGTATCATAATTTTATCACATTTATACAGACACAAGGAATAAAATAAAGAACCTGTCTGGATTTAAAATCTGCTGCTGTGTTTCTACTTTCTACAGTAATGGTTTGGGTTTGCGTGCCCTTTGTCTTTTAGGCTCCCACATTCAGATGGTACCATATGAATCTAACCAACATGCACAAACTTGACTTATTACAAGCTGGGCCTGACTCTACACCAACACTAGGAACACAAATTAATTACTTTTGTAGACTCACGTTTTTGGTTATCTGCGTTTCCATCGTCCTTTTCATCTGACATGTCAAATGCTGGAAGGAAGCACAGGTGTCAGTCATGTTGCTGCTCACACAGCTTGTGCTCTACTACTGTGCAGATTTAGGATATATTTCTGCATTTTGAATAAATTCAAGTACAACACTGGATCAAATTCCATTACAAAAAGACTTTTCTGAAGTTAAACACTCCTTACATATTAACTCCTGACTCCTACATATTAACTACATTTATAACAGTGTAATGACTGTCAGTATTGTAGGTTTGTTGCCCTGTCTGCTATTGTCTATTGTTCCTCTTTACCCTTCCTTTTGTCACCCATTGTCCCTTTGTTAACCTATAGACTGCTGGCTCTGTCTTTTACCTCCCCTGGTTATACATTGGCTCTTTTACAAGCTTAAACTTTTCTGATGACACTTTGGTCCTCAGAGAATTGTGAAACAAAGTGTAAAGCAACATGTTTCACCTATCTCACAATATCTCTGTGTCTGTGCTCGGACTTATTCTGCTTTTAGGGATCTATTTCCAGCAGCTACTACAGAATGTGCTCCACTTTGTCCTTGTGTGTCTTTGGAATAAATGAATTGAGGCATCACAAATGATCCCATGTGATATCTTCGGATCAACATACAAAAAAACATTTTTTTCCCTGGGTTTATTCCTTACCTGGGTTCACTGTGCCACTGTCTGTGTGATCTCTTAGCTCAACCTCCCTCTGCTGGGTAGCATCTGGCGGTGACGTCTCCTCTTCCTCTCTCTGAGCCTATAAACGGTGAGCAAAAACCCAGCGTTACTGCTGAATATAACTTACTAGATGATAAACTCTTAACTTGTGCTGTTGTAGAACATATGCTCCTGCCTCCTATAAACCTTTGACATCTCTGAATTTTAGATGAGGTTGCACCTTATGTACCAGCAATGAAAAATACATATGGTTTATGTATGTTACTGTCTTTATTATAACTGAAATTATGTAATGCACAGTCCTGTAAAATGACTGTACTTGCACATTTTTATCAAACAAAAATTACGAGTGTTTTACAGCCATCCATTTTCTTTATAGCTTTTGAGTTAATAAAAAAAAAGAATTGCTGAAAAGGTTTCACAGATAGTAAAACAGGGCTTCAGTACATCAGAGTTACGTGGTGACAATCTTACTTTGGACTGCTCTATCTGGTAGTTGCTGATGAGCTGAGCGTAGCGTCTGTTGGCTGTCATCAGGGTCTGGTGGTTTCCTGCCTCCTGGACCTCCCCATCCTCCAGAACCAAAATGTCATCACAGAACTCCAGATACTGACAGACACAAGCGAGGACAGCTATGTCAACCAAACCATGCCTGCACTGTAACCGAAGCTCTACACAACTCAGTCTAAATACAGGACACATGTACAGTACATACACTTTTATGGCATTCGGCAGATGCTCTCATCTAGAGTGACTCTATGATAACAATCAGTCACAACTTTCTGGTGTATGATATACTTTTACTTTGGGGTTTACCACAATAGGATGTATGTATTCTAAAATGATTTTCAAATAATTACTATCAATGAATTTTACTACCTACCTGGAGCTGGTGTGTAACCAGTATGACGGATTTTCCCTGGAGCTCCTTCTTAATACATTCTTCAAAGATGTGTTTCCCCACATGGGCGTCAACAGCGGACAGCGGATCATCAAGGAGAAAGATGTCTTTATTGGAGTAGACAGCTCTGGCCAGGCTGATCCTCTGCTTCTGCCCCCCTGACAGATTCAGCCCCCGCTCTCCTATCTGCCAACAACACAGCAGGAAGAGCAGTCCACTGATCACATGGTCTGGTAGCTTCAGCTAAAAAGCCACTTTCCACTTTCACTACTTTACCATCTAGTTGGAACAAACAAAGTTAGAATAAATCTTAAAGAGGGAGAAAGTGCAGGAAGAAAGTCACAAGGACTCGCTGTGGACTGACCCAGACTTGAGTTACAGGCTTGGTTATGCCAGACTCACCCTGCCTAAATCAGTTGAACAGAACAGTGTTATTTCTGCAAACTTTCTTTGAACAGTGTATGATTGTTTTGTCTCCCTGAAGATGAACCTGAGCTACCAAATAGTTGGAACAATCAGTGATGTGAATCATTGATTGTTCCAACTACTGTTTAGGCAATGAGGACACAGTGGATTTTGTAGAAGTAAATAATACAAAGTTCACCTTGACTGTCCGCTTGTGACATTTGCTGCAGCACTTTTTTTTTTTTTTTTTTTTAGCTCTTATTCAAACAGCAGATTATTGGGTTCTTTTTGAGTATTTTTTGGGTTCTGTTCAGGTGCCTTGGAGCTCAAAACTAGCAGCTTCACATTAACATTGTCTATTTTTTGTCAGAATAAGCAGAATTTGAACATTCTGCATCATTTGATTAACCAATTTAGAGTATACTTTAAAATATAATGGTCAAATTATTAGTAGTATTAGTATAAATTTTAATTTAAAGCCTTATTTCAAATCTTTCTCCCTGAACACTCAGAATGCCTATGTTACATTTGCAAAGAGAGCCTGTTAGTGGTCCTTCTCAGCACTGAATTAATTGTGTGAAACCGGATGTCCACAAGGGGCTTCACACAGGGAGTCCCTCTTTAAAAGTTCTTCTAAACTTTGAAGAAATTATTACGAAACATTAAAACAGTCCGTTTGGAGAGTTCAGTGTGCAGGAGGGAGCTCCTACCTCAGTTTGATCACCATATGGGAGGATTTTCAGGTCAGTTCTGAGGCTACAGACATCAACAACTCTGTCGTATCTGTGGAGAGAAAATGAAATACAGTTAATTGCCTGAGGGAGCAACAGAGGGATTTTAAGGACAAGATGTAGTTATTTAATTCAATTTTGTTAATATTGAAAAGTAAAAA
Source organism: Thunnus albacares (assembly GCF_914725855.1). Classification (NCBI taxonomy): domain Eukaryota; kingdom Metazoa; phylum Chordata; class Actinopteri; order Scombriformes; family Scombridae; genus Thunnus; species Thunnus albacares. Next base: position 8,611,527 of record NC_058106.1, on the reverse strand, counting down.
AATTAGATATATCATTTTGGAAAAATGTTGCCGTCTGAAATTCATCAATATTTGAAAAACATGATTCTGTCTTCAGAAAACGTATTTTCTCTTTATTTTACATACTGTTCATTCTACTTAACTGCCTAATAATAATACACACATTAACAATGCTTTATATTGTATAAAGCATACAAGGTTAATCATTATAATCAACATCATTGAGAGAATTAAAAGCCGCGGCGGTAAACAATCTGTAAATCACTATGGCCTGCAGACATGCTCAGACTGTCCCTGGCAGTTTATGTGAAGTTATATGATAACAAACTTGCTCTCTACTTTTTATTTGACTATTTCTGTAGAGCAACAGACAATGCACATACAAAAGCATCTTGAGACTTTCAAGGCTCATTAATCCTGCAGTATGTAATTTAGTGAGACACTGTTGGGGTCAAGTGTATGTTAACCTTTCCTACAGTATTTACACTATTACAGTTTATACTCATGATAACAGCCCAACTACCAGCATGGCCAAAGTAATGAACTGAACCAGAATGACAAGACAAAAAAACACTGTGCACAAGTCAGCAGTCTTGCTTCTCTTCATTCCTGACAGGATGGAGTGCCTCTATGATGATAATCCTGTCAGATAACAGATGACCTCTGCTCTTGTTTGACTGCCTTGCCAGATGTGAAATCACAGGGATAATAGGGACTTCCTCCCAGTTAAACATTTGTCACGTGAGATAACCTTTAAAGGAAGACCTATGTGAAATTAATACATTAATAATCCACTTGTATGTTTTTGCTGGATCGAGGACCAGCGGTGACACATTAACATCACATATGGTATCCCCTTAGTTTATATTACCTCCTATTGTTTCCACATTCATCTGGCATGTTTATCTGTGCTTACTTATAATAAGTGATAGTAATTTATGTGGGTTAAGTGATCAGTTACTTGGCCTGGTCAAAAGGTTCCCCCATCAGAATATTTTCCTGAACAGTTCCATGGAATATCCAGGCCTGCTGGGAAACGTAGGCAAATGTCCCATCGACTGCGAGGGAGCCCCGAAGAAGGTGCATCTAAAATATAAAAATAAGCAGACAACCATGAGAAAAGCTTTATGCTACACGACATTGGTTAAATCATACAGATTTTAGAGATAACATTGTGTGCACAACAGAGTGGCAAACAATAAAATCATAAAAAATAATAGCCAATAAAAGTGGCAGACATAAATGTCAGAGGTTTACAGAGATCGTAAAAAAGAATAAGATAGAGAAGACAGAGGATGAACTAACCTGTTCCAAAATGCTGGAAATAAGTGATGTCTTCCCACTCCCCACGTTCCCACAAACACCGAGCAAGTTGCCCTTCAAGAAATAACAGAGATTATTGGTTTACCTTTAGCCCAACCTAGTTAACTTCATTAATCCTTGTCAGTGGTAAAGCCCACCTTAGGCAATGTAAAGGAGATGTTTCTCAGGGTTGGCAAGGCTTCAGTCTTCCCATCCTGGGATGTTTCATCCACCTTGTTTCCCTTCACCCCATTGACTGTACTGGGTGGGGGATCTGGCTGGCTGTCTGGTTTGGTCCAGGAAAGTGTAGCGTTTTTCATCACTATGGCTGAGTTACTGTCCTTCTTCTGCACCAGGTAGGGTTCTGGATTCTGGATCAGCAATATTTTCTGGAAAAAAACACACGTTTATAAACTTTTTCATGTTTTTCAAATCGAGACTTTAATTACAAAGTGGGTAAAGGCTAGCATTAAAGTTGCAGTGACCAACCCTGAATCCTCTACATGTGCATGTGCATTAATATACACCTAAAACACACACAAAGACACACACACACAGATAATGACTCTGAAAAGACTGTGACTGGTCAAATAAAACCAAAACAACTGTAGATACACAAGGGCCTCTGATGCATCATACTAGCGTCAGCTGAACTTTGAAACGCATTTTTGCTCAGAACAACGTCCGTGGATTTTGGCTCCCATTTCTTACAGCATGGAGGAATTTCAAGAGAACAGCCTCAGAGTCAGTATTGAGAGTAGGAATTGTTAAAGTGACTAAGAACCATTTGGTACTTCAGTATTGTATTAAGACAGACTGGAAAAACCTGTGCCTATCCTTTAAAGCCAAGTTTGTAGTGCAGGTTGGCATTACATGTTAAAATGCTGTGTATGCTGACTACATCTTGTAATTCAGTGGAACAAAGGAATAGTTCAACGTTTTGGGAAAAACGCTTATTCGCTTTCTTGCCAAGAGTTATTTGAGAAGATTGATACTTCTCTCATATGTCTTTGTTACATGAACTACAGCAGACAGCCGGTTATCTAAGCTTAGCATGAAGACTGGGGGAAACAGCTACCATGGCTCTGTCTGAGAGTAACAAAATCCACCTAACAGCACCTCTTACAGTTCACTAATTTACACATTATATCATGTATGTTTGAGCTGTACAAAGCTGAAGTGTTTAAAACATCAATTTGTGGTTTTACGGGAGGTTATGTGTTGGACTACTTTGTGGCCAGGCACAATAACCTGCTGGAGTCTCCACTGGTTGCCTGGTAACCTCACAGTGACGACAAGACATCAGGACTACGATGAGTTAAAAGTTACAAACATGATATAATGTGTTAAATAATGAGCTTTACAGGTGCTGGTAGATGGAGTCTGTTACCTTCAGACTGAGCCAAGTTAGCTGTTTCCCAACATTCAATGTTTGTTCTAAGATGAGCTAATACATTCATTCATCTAAACCTTTATATAAGCCTTGAAAATCATTGAGTATTCCCTCATTTTCAATGATGTTGAGATAGAGTTAAAAACATAATACATAGGGTTAAATAGATCAGAAGAGGACAATACTCAGTGAAAACAATTGTGCACTGAGGTGAAGTGGTTTGAGATCATTGTCTTAATTGTCCAGGGGTGATAAGAGTGTTGATGTTGAGGATGCGTTGAAGATAATTCCATGTGTTTGGTGTAAAAAGCCAGATTTTGAAAGTTCAGAATAAACCTGCGGGACTTAAAGCATAAGACAGTTAGTAGGAGTTTGGTAGGGTCCCATGGTCCAGTCCAGCATAGATGTTGTATAGGGTGGTAAATGTCCAATAAGGGATTTATGGCTGAAAAGATACAAGTGTTTATCATGCCTCTCTGCATGAAAGGAGGAACCAACTTTGTCATACTGAATGCAATGGTGAGTGTCAGAGGTAATCTGGTAATTAATCTGAGGGCAGAATGATAAATTGAGTCTAGGGGTTTGAGAGTGGAAGCAGCAACATGTCTGTAGAATATATCACCATAATCTAGGACTGATAGAAAGACTGCCTCAACTATACTTCTCCTACAGTTCAAAGGGAAGAAGCTGGATCTGTTTCTGTACAAAAATCTGAGTTTTTGCCACAGTTTGATAGATTTTCAATATGATGTTAAAATGTAAATGTTTCATCAAGCCAAATACTTTGATATGTATACTCTGTGACTCTCTCAATACTGCTAACATTCAGTGTGGATAGGTGTAGACTGTTAAAATCATCATCTCTTGCTTTAGAAAAAAGCATGAACTTTGTTTTGCTTGCAAAACTGCTGCTGCTCTTGAAGTGCACTAAAAGAAAGTTGTACAGAGTCAGCAAAAGAATACAGAATAGTGTCATCTGCATAAAGATGGACATTACAGTCAGGTCGAGAGGAGACAATATTATTAATATGACTTTGAAACAAGACATGGCCTAGAACTGATCCTTGTGGAACACCTTTTGTTACTGGTTAACCCTCAGATTGGATATCCAGCTTCCACACACTGATATCTTTCAGAAGGTAATTCTGAAACAATCTACAAGCAATTGAATCAAACCCAATCCTACATAGTCTCTGGATAAGAAGAGAATGATCAGCTGTATTGAATGCTTCTGACAAGTCAGTAAAAACAGAAACACCATGCTTCCTTTTGTCCACACAAGAAACAATATTGTTTACAACTAATGTAACAGCAGAGATGGTGCTATGCATAGGTCTGAAACCAGACTCCTAATAATCTCCTGGCTGTACCTTCATATATAAACATCAGTCTCCTCATGTAACTCTTGGTAATGAAGCGAATAAACATATTTCCCAAAATGTTGATTTTTTTTTAATGAGTTAGTTCAGCATTGTAGTTTGTATTGATTGATAACATTCCAGCTGCCATAACTGATGAGCAGAGCACAAAGAGAAGTGTTTACCCTAAGTCGAGTTAATGACACAGCAGCCTCGGCCACGGCCTTTACACACAAGGGCAGCAGAGCCAAGCAGAACCTCATGGAGTTGAAGATGGCGATGGTGGTGAAGGCCTGGTAGTAACACAAATGGTGATGCTAAATATTACTTGACACAATGCAACACTGACAAGGTCATATATTGGTTTTACATGTAGACCACAATACACCAGCTGAAAGCACCTTGCCCTTTGGGTTTGTTTTCTACTTTTCACAGCAAATATACCATCTTCCTTCAATAATAGGGATGCACGATATTGGATTTTTTGCTGATATCCAATATGCTGATATTTCCAACTCATTGTGGCCGATTGCCGATGCCAATATATGCACATATTTTTTTCCAGCTGGCTGAGGAGACTATTACACATGCAATCATAGATTGTACGAAGTATGATCAAGAAAGACAATATATGAAGGATTAATCTTTGGTCCACACTCCGGAGCAGAGGGTGGCGGTAATGCACCTAATACGCTGGTTGCCAACCGCCATTATAAACCAAAAATAGGAAGATTGTGGTAAAAGAGGAACAGAGTGGTACATCCTATCAGCCAAGGTGTTTCCTATCTGTGCAGCCGAACATAGCAGCTCTTCCGCAGACTATTTTACCCTGACGGTCCAGGTGCTTCCTCCACAGGCTCCACTTCACTCAAGCTGCCCGTCAGATCAGCTGCTTCTTCCCACTTTAACCTGAAAACAAACCGGGGCTCGGTGCTCTGGTTGGATCCACATAGAGAGCTGGGGCTAATGTTAGCTGAGAGGCTAGCGGAGCGTTAGCCGCAGCATGGCCCGAGGGAAGCACAGCCAGCTAGCCTCTGCTAGAAGAAGAAGCTGGTCTGACGGGCAGCTGAGTGAAGTGGAGCCTGTGGAGGAAGCACCGGGACCGTCAGGGTGAAACAGTCCATGGAGGGAAGCACAGTTATGTGGCGGAGGAGAAGGCAACAAATTGGCCTGTCTTAATCGGCAGAAAATGTTCATTTCGGCTGATACCAATATTTAATTTTAGAGCTTATATCGGCCGATACCGATGACGCACTGATAATATCATGCATCCCTATTTAATAAGAATATGTTATATGTGTTTTTATGTTTCATCAATTCATGTTAGTAGCAAGGGGTAAAAACAATGAGTACTAAGGTGAAAAAACCAACAGCACCATCCCATGAAGGAGACAGAGCTGCTGAATCAAGTGTAATTATGGTCTGTAATTATTAGGAAAGTGACATTTTCTGCTGTGTTAGCTCCATACAACATATGGGATTTGAAATTAATCAGTGATTATAAAGTAAAAATGTTGACATCCTGATTTAATTTGAGGATGTTTACATCCTCATCAGACTTAACTTAATGTAGGAATTGCAGCTATTTGTAGGCATACAGTAATCCCCTGAATTTTAGGGGCCATTGTTGTGGTACTCACAGTAGTTGTGTTGAGGTTTAAGCCCAACAAAGTGTGTATCGTGAAGGTGAAAACGGTGGCGATGCTGGGGATGATGCTGATGATGCTGATATTAGCATTCTGGACATAACTGACCTTCTGCAGTTGTTTCTTCTCATGTTTTCTCAAGTCTATAAGAAATATCAGATATTAGGTCTTCAGACATTTCAGCCCACAGTTGTCCACTAAGCACCTTTTATTGTATAGTAGCAACTGGGAGATAAATTATTTGTTAAATATCACCTAAAGGGTACTGTATTTACACTATGGAGACAATATTTTTTATATTTTTAGCAAAAAAACTGGGTGCATGCACGCATATGTGTTTTTTCCTTCCCTTGCTCTTTCAAGATCAGCTGAAAAATGTGTGTGTGCGTGTGTGTGTGTACAAAAGTCGACTGACCATGCTAAATTCTTAATGAATATTGATATACAGTACCAGTCAAAAGTTTGGACACACCCGACACTTTCATGTGGCCCACATACCACATGGAATGATGGCAGTCCGCTCCTGTTTGCCAGATCCGGGCCACAAGCAAACCATAGCAATGCCACATGTAAACCAAAAACTAAACGAATAAACCAGATCTGGCCCACATCTGGACCACAGTTCATTTTTATTCTGGCCCTGATCGGGCCCACATTCCATATCCTCATCTGGCCTGTATACCGTGTGGAATGATGGCATTTGGCGGTCCCCTCCTGTTTGCCAGATCCGGGCCACAAGCAAACCGTAACATTATTGTAGTCAACCAAAAACGAACCAAATAAACAATATCTGGCCCAAATCTGGACCACAGTTAATTTTTATTCTGGCCCTGATCCGGCATACATTCCATATCCTCATTTGGCCCAAATACTGCATGGAATGATGGCACTGGGTCGTTCCACTCCTGTTTGCCAGATCCAGGCAACAAGAAAGCCATAGCAATACTGCATGTCAACCAAGAACAAACCGAACAAGAACTGGCCCACATTCCTAATGTTCATATGGCCCACATCCTGCATGGAGTGGTGGCATTTTGGCAATGCACTCCTGTTTGCCAGCAACAGGTCTAGCAACATTGTTGTCGCAGTCACAACAGTCAACATAGTTGCAAATTCCGGGACCTGGATAAAGCGTTTATGTGTCACTGGAAAGACAGCTACCTTAAACTGTGCAGTCCCCAACAAGGTGCTATCAGTTAATCAGTTCAATTGGGTACATGTGGGGTTCAACCCTAATTGTACCAAACAAGGCAGTGGAAACCAGTATTAGACTAGAGGTGAGGACTGTGGCTGGACTGTTAGGACAACGATCCTTGGACTAACATAGTACAGTGAATTCCGTGTTTATAAGAGGAGGAGAACAGTTCTGAGTGTGCCGTACCTTGGCCAAAACTGGCCCAGATATGTTTTAAGATGACCGGGCCACATTGGCTGCATCATATGTTGGCCACCTCAGGCTCACTTCCAGATTAGCCAGTACTAATTGTGCCGCATCTTTACCTATAATGGCCCAATTCTGTTCAACCATATTTGGGCCATATTCACCATTTCAAATATGGGCCATACTAGGCTCACATCCTGATTAGCCAGTGCTTACTGTGTCGTATATTTGCCAGAACTGGCGCAGATATGTTTAAGATAAACGGGCCACATTTGCTGCATCATATGCAAGCCAGTTCAGGCTCACATTCAGATAAGCCAGTACCAATTGTGCTACATCTTTACCTAAAGTGGCCCAATAATGTTCAGCAATATATGGGCCATATTTACTATTTCAAATGTGGGCCACATTAGGTTCACACTAATTACAGCCAGTGCTGACTGTGCCATACAACTGCCAAAAGTGGGCCAAATTTGTTGTTTAGTATTTAGGCCATATTTGCAATATCATATGTCGGCCACTGTAGGTTCACATCAAGTCAAAAACTTTGCCAAAGGTGGCCCACATTTGTTTTGTGATATTTGGGCCATATTCACTATGTATCACATGGGCGACTTTAGGGACACATCCAGTTTACGCATCGCAGAGAGTACCACATCTTTGCCAAAAAATTTGGGATATCTGGGCCATATTTGTTATTTTACATGTAGGCCACTTCAGGCTCACATCCATTTTGTCCGGGCCAGAAGAAGGCCAGCAGTGCTGCATCGCCACTTCCGTATGCTATCTGGGTAGGTTCTTGTGAAAAGTGTAAACAAAAAAAATAAATAAATAAAATAGTCTTGCGAGACAGATAGCTGCAGCAGCTTCTGCATTGGATAAAATTAGGCTCATACATATTGTTGATGTGTATCACCATATCTAAATGTGTGAAAACATTTTGTATGAATACACTGAAATGTGTTAATGTGTAAAAATGTTTTGGTCAAATGAATTCAAATGTTTGAATGTGTAACAATGAAAAAGATTTACACAAATAATTTTCAATGTATGAGTGCATAAAGAAGATTTGCACAAAGGTTTGCAGTTACAAAAAAGGTTTGCAGTTGCACATCTATCTGTTTGTGGGTGAAAAAAGTTCACACAACCCTAATTTTATCCCATACTTCTGAGACAGTGAGTTCAATAAACAGGACAGTTCCTCAAAGGTAAACAAAGTGGTCAGACACGAAACTAGACACCAAGAAGCACACTGCTGCACACCATCAAAACACGAACTGGTGTGGGCAAAGGCACACCGAAGCTGAACCATTGGTAATCATTAAGCATCTGTATACGGAGACCTTTCTATGTACAGTACCAGTTGAAAGTTTGGACACACCTTCCCATTGACTTGAATGAGAAAGTGCATCCAAACTTGACTGGTACTATAGGTGAGGTGGTGGGTGAAGGTGCAGAGTATGCGGCAGCCACAGCCTCTAGTGCCTCTGGCAGTTTTATACTGTAAATCCCAACTTTTCAGGGGAAAGTGACATATGCATCTTTCAAGATTGATTTTGTGTGCACACAAAAGGCAACAGTATAAATGGTATCCCCAATATCATATATATGAGTAACATCAAACATGTAACCTACCTGATATCTTCTTTTCAAAGGATTCTTCCCAGGCGTACATCTTGATAAGTTTGATGCTGTTGAGAATCTCATTCATTGTACGAACCCGGCTGTCCGTTATCTTCATGGTTTTCCACCTGAATACGTTAATGAGCTTGGCCAGGAAAAACTGAAGGCAGAAAAAACAACTACGTTAATATTAGTAACAGTAGTGACAATTAGTGACATGCAGCAAAATAGTAAATATAGTTAATCTAGGGGTGTCCATGTAGCTGAGTTAGTTAAGTTGGAAACTAGTCACAAGCTGAATTGTATGGCTTGTAAACTTTCATACAGTATCTCAATGTAGACCTTATGTCGTGGTTATGGACATGACTTAAGGCTTTTTATTGGCTATAGGTGCAGTTTTAATGTGCAGACCTGCATGGGGATGATGACGAAGTAGGTGCAGACTCCAGTCAGTGCAGTGTAGCCCAGAATGTGGCAGGCATAGAAGACACAGACAATCAAGAGAACTGGGGTGGCAATCATGAAGCTCAAGAAAATTACTGCCTCAAAGATCTTGTAGCCATCATTAGTCAAAACATTAACCATCTTGATCAGAGAGAAAGAGAGAGAGAGAGAAAATCAAAGATTGAAATCCAAATTGAATCCTAGAAGGACATTAATTAAGACCTTTTAGAAATGTTGGTATACAAATGTCTATCAAAAGTAGTTTTACTGTCAGTGAAACTTTATTAAAGCAAAAATTACACATTTACTTCACACGAATGTCTACTTCCTAAGAAATTATAAATGATGGGTGAAGCAGTTCTGGAGTGCCAAACTGGAGACCGTTTAGTTTGTATCACAGTCTTTACCTCTCCCATTGAAATGCTGCTGTGCACCCGCAGAGAGATGACTTTCTGAAAGGCCACTGCAGAGAAGGCACCTTTCAGTCGGACTGCTGTGCGCAGGTTCAAAGCCCACATCAGGGATAGTAGGAAGGCTTTGAGGAACTCTGTGGAGAACAAGCCAAAGGACAGACCCACGCCATGGGACACTATGGAATTATCTGGATCATCAACATACTTCAGGATTTCATGGACCAGAACAGCCTGAGGGGAGAGAGAGACAGGGATGTTTGTAACACTTACAGCATTAAACAGTCTTGTTGTTGTTTAGTTAGCAGGGTCATTACATGTTTGCAAGACATGTCATTTTAAAAAGTAATATAGATTCAAAGTGTAAACTTTGGTATAAACTTTCTGGAAAAAATGAAGGCACAACCTCAGAGTGTCATTATTGCAGCTATAGTGGCTTGTATTAACATAAAAAGTAACAGATAGTATTTTCCGTACTTAGCTGTGCACATAGTGTGGTCTGTCTTCATATCCAGTTTACAAAAGCAACAAGGAAACTTGAAACCATTCATTTGTGTTTTTTCTGCTATTAATAAAAGCACAAAACTATAGCTGTATGTGAATCACATACTGGACCCTATTTTAACGATCTAAAGCGCACGGTCTGAGGCGCATGGCGCAATTGCATCAAGGGTGTGTCCAAATCCACTTTTGCTATTTTAACGGCGGAAAAATGGTCGCCGCGCCAGGCGCAAGGTTTAAAGGGGTTGTCCTTAGTCTCCTAATTAATCATGGGTGTGTTTTCGGCGTAACATGCAACAAACCAATCACAGTGTCATCTCCCATTCCCTTTAAGAGCCAGGTGCACTTGCACCTTGGCGGATTGCTATTATGACGGCGCATTTGCCAAGTAGTAAGAAGGAACAGAAAACGGATCTGCTCGTGCGCAAAGGGAAAGCGCACGATCCATAACCAGCACACTGCTGCTCCTGGACCCTCCCGTGGTCAGCCACAGACCACCGGTTTAAAGTCCTGTTTATTAATTTGTTGCAAATTTATCTTCGTTTGGTTTTTGAAATGGTTTATTTATTTAAATACAGCTTTGGTTTCTTTAAAATCGGAGTGACAGGTCAAATCAGCAGGGTTTTAATTGCTGAAAGTATGGAAACCTGATCACTGTACTCTCAAAAATGTTAAAGAATATTCGTTAAATATTGTTCAAAAATTAAATCATTTATTTGAATCATGTAAAGAATCATCAACATAGTTATCAGGACTTGATCAGCTCTCCAAGGTGTTGATCCTGCTGCTGGCAGCAACTAGAAGCTGTTCAGATGTATTTTCTTCTTTAGTTTAATCAGTTTTTTCACATTATTTATTTCCTCATATGTTCCTCATGTCATCATGTATTGACGCTGCAGGAAAGTTGACCTGTGTCTGATCCGTTGTTGTCCGTCTGTTTATATACCTACGTGTATTGCCATGATTTGGTCAAATAATTAAACAATTTAATCCGTCATTGCTGCGATTAGTTAATTCTGATAAATATTATGACTAGGCATTATGACATGTATTTTTTTAAAAATATATTAATATACACAATAATAATCTTTCACATTGTAATTCTCCTCCTGTGTGTGTAACAAGCAGAGTGCACTTAAAATAACATAGAAACACTGCGCCATTGACTTTAGACCAGGTTTTTGTTGTTCAATAGCGCAATCGCTCTCTGCTTCCTCAAGATAGCAATGTGTCAACAATTATTCAATTATAACAATTATCAACATATTAACAAAAATAGGAAAATTGCTCAGGTATGACTATCTGTCCTTACAACAATTGCCAACAAAAACCTTTCTAAAATATAGTTAAAGTCCCCCTCCACTCAAAAATGTGCTTTGCCTATTGTTGATTTTGTGACAACACAACTAGTTTGGAGCTAACTGTGGTCCAATGTGCAATGTGTGGAAACTTGAAACCTCCAGTGTACATACTGAGAATGGACTTTACAGTGAGGTTGGAGACATCTTGCATCCAGCAGCTAAACTATTATTTACAATGAACAATGTTTGCATATTAATAGATTTTGGATTTTAAACTTATATTAAAGATGTATTATTATATTATTAGATGGGGGGGTGTTAAAATCAATATCTGAATTCTTTCTGAATCTATTACTGACTGACTAAAGCATAATTACCCATTTTAAACACCATCACCTTTGTGTTTTTCTTACTGCAGACAATTTCAATTCTTTAATCAAGAGTAATTAACAATGAATGTGATAGCAGGACAAACCTCAGAGGAAGCTGTTGGACCCAGTCAATCAATGAAGAAGTGATTTATGTAAAATGCAGCGATGGTGACTCACCGGACCCAGAAACGCCATCACCATTGCAAGGACTCCAACAATGGTAGATAGAATCAGCCTGGTTCTTTGAAAGCGAAAGAATACTCGAACCAAAGAGGCCTTCTCCAGGCCCACCTTTGCCACTTCTTCCTCCCAGAGTCTCTGGAGTCTGCACAGCACAGATTCAGCGGCTTGAGTAAAACACTCTGATGACACTTGCTGTATAATGACAATACACACATTCCCTGTTGGATGTTTCCTCTGCTTTTCATAATTTCTTTTTCCAGATATGAATTTCAGCCTTTAGTCATGTGATGTGTCATGTCTACAAATATTCTGTAATTGCATCAAATGACAGTAGTGAAATGTGGGGCATCCATGAGTCAGCATGAAGAGTGTCACACCTTTCTCCGCTGGTGTCGGAAACATCGAAAGGAGACAGGTTGAGAGAACTTGGGTCCACCTTATTCCTGAACATGGCCCACATCATGGGGGTCATCCAGGCAAAGGTTGTGAAGGAAAGGAAACCTGCATTGTCGACAGGATGGGACCTAGACATAAGAAAATGTACCCAATATCAGCTCTGTGAAGGGAAAACTATGCAGCAGTATGAGCCAACAGAACTGGCCAAGTACTGTAGTTGTCTGTAAACATGTCGCCTCAAAATTGTTTATCAAATTATATTTTAAAGTGCATCAAAAAGACAAAGTAGTGTATGTAAAAAATAAAACTGACTGTGATGAAGACCAGCGGAAGGGTTTCAAGATCTGAATGCTCTGCTCGTATTTTCTGAATGGGGAAGGGTGGAGTATTTCGCTGTAGTCCGAATCAGTATGTTCTGGACCGGCGGCCTCAGATCCAATGCTACGTCGGACAACATCCTCTGTCTTATGAGTCAGAAATACAAAGAGAATCAAACAGAAAGGCAGAGCTGTGCAGAGTATGAAGATAGAATAAAAGAGAGAGAGTGCTTTTAGTCAATATTCCAGCTAGTCTCAAAAATGAGATCAAACACATCGGCCACAAAAACACAGGATGCAAGAGAAACAATAGGAGAGAAAAAGATAACCAGCAGTGAAAGCAACACGCAGAGAGGTCAGGAGTGTTCTGCTAGAAGTTGTTGTTTGGTCTGTACTTACAAACGAGACTCTTTGAGTATGGTTTGTCTCCAAAGAATAATCCTTCTTCATTTTGTCCTGCACAGAGAGCAGCAAGTGTGCAAAGTGACTGTTTTACCAGATCAACAATTATTGTTGACAGACAACAAACACAGAGAGAAGAACAGTGTAAACCACTGAGCCAATGTGTTGCCCTCAGCGAGACCTTTCTTTTACGCCTCATGAGTAATATCTAAAACTCAGGGTGTCAATGAATTACAGGAGCTCTCCTCCTACCAGCGTCTCACCTCCAGTCATACTGTGTTTCCACATCCAAACTCATCCTCACGCACATGCATGCAAAAAACAAAATGCTGTTTATATTACATAATAAGCATATGCAAAACGGTTGAATCTGTTGTAATGTGTTAGACTGTATTATGTGTAATGCAGAATAGATATGATAATAAAAGTAAGACTTTGTATATTATTAATCACACAGCACAGACCAATATCTGTGAAACCAGAGAATTCCTCCAAGGGATTGTATCAGTGTGACAACGACACAGCTCTTGCATATTTGAGCAAAGTATGAAACAATTAAATATACTTATGTAAAAAAAAAAAGGTAAATTGAAAGAACCTGATTAAAATAAGCTTAATTTAAACAAACAAACAAAAACAAACAAAAAAATTGTTATAACAAAATACTACAGTAACAAACTAAACAACCAAAACTGATCAAAACACATTACAACTGAACTAATGAAACTCCGGCTGTTAAGTAGAACAGAGAAAGTGAACAATACCTCTGTGTTGAGGACAAGCACGATGCACTGCAGCTTGTTCAAACTAAACCTAAAGTTGACAGTGAGGCAGCATTTTACTCTGTGTTACACAGGTCGCTTTTTTATAGAGATCAAAGGTTGGCCTGTTCAGAGGTTGTCCCTCCTTATTTCTTGGAGTCAACCTGGCAAATTGAGTGACAGCAGTGTAGTTAGATGAGACTAAGTGATAAAGACTAAAGGGGGGTGTTAGGGTCATCTTAATTAAAACTGAACAATTAACTATTCACTCATTTTTAATTTTTAAAACTGGTGATTGACAGGTAACTGGTCAGAACTGGATTTTGGCCAGCTTTTAAAACATGGCATTGAGCTTGAGATGTGGGAGAAATTGTAAATATGTGACAACAGTGGAGGCAAGGCTCTAGCTATGGGGGCATTCCACTGGTCCACTGGTATGAGGAAGTTTTTATGCTGCTTAGTCATACCTCTTAAAGATAAGTCTGTGCTGAACAAGTGTGCGGCGACAGACAGCCAGTGGGAAACTGCCCTCTGCTGTATATGCTGAGGAGGTATTACATCATTCAAGATCAGCTGTGCAGGCAGGTGGTTGATGACAGTCAGGTGATCCAGAGCCGGTGTGGCGTGAGAATGGAAAGAGCAATATTTACTTTCTGTATGGAGGAAGACATGATCACTACTCTAATGAGTAGTTTGGGTCCACTTGTCCCCTTAGAGGGCAGGGTCTATGCTAATCAATACAAAGTTGTTCTGAATGATCACCTTTATGCTATGATGAAACATTTCTATCCTGATGGGAGTGATCTCTTCCAGGATGACAATGCCCCCATCCATAGAGCATGAGGGGTCACTGAATGGTTTGATGAGTATGAAAATGATGTGAATCATATGCTATGGCCCCCACAGTCACCAGATCTCAACCCAATTGAACACCTAGGGCAGATTTTGGACTGAGGTGTTAGACAGCGCTCTCCACCACCATCATCAAAACACCAAATGAGGAAATATCTGTTAGAAGAATGGTGTTCATCCCTCCAGAAGAGTCCAGAGACTTGTAGAATCAGTGCCAAGGGGGATTGAAGCTGTTCTAGTGGCATGTGGTGGCCCAACACTTACTAAGACACTTTATGTTGGCTTTTCCTTTAATTTGTCACCTGTCTGTATGTACAGCATGTTTGTTTGTGGCTTAAATTTAACATTAGTCAACAATTAGGTATTTATCCATCAACATTGCAGCATTTGTAACAGGGATCAAACATGAACAGTGTCTCTAGCCTCTAGAATATCAGAAAATAATTTTTGGGGGTAAATTGAGTCATTGACTCAACTTGCCCCAACATCACTGGCACGTTTTACCCCACAACCTCCATTTTGACAAAACTGTTTCACACAGTGGCTCAGATCCACAGTTATGCTAAGTTTATGACCTTGTTTTGTAGCTTGACTTAAATTAACATGTAATAATGTCCAAAACTTATCTGTTTTAATTAAGATACAAAACTGATAACTTTAGTGACATGATGAATTCACTTGGCATGACAAAATGTTTTCTGTTTTGTTCTGTTTCTGTTCTGTTTTGCTGACCACTCTCTCTATGTGCTTGAGTCCAAGATGGATTGAGTAATGTGAACTATACTTTCTTAATTTGTGGTCACGTGATTACTTTTGTTTATGGTTACCTAGATAAGGTGGGTGGCTCATTTTATCCTCTGACTCTATTTACCCCGTTCTCCCCTTTATCCCAACGTTACTTTGCCACCTTAAATGCCTGGTGAGCAAGCAAGCTAGCTTGCTAATTACGTAACGTTAGGCTAACGTTATTAACGTTAAATATTTTCCCAAAGTTGGAAGGTCTGCGTTAACTTAACACAATTCACAATTTCAACTTTCCACATCCACCCCAGTCCGTTTACAACGGAGTTAAAAAAAAGCGTCCTCATTTGAGAAAAGAGCCTGCTGGAGTGAGAAGGGGTATCGAGAGGGTTAAAATCTGTGACATGTTGCTTTCGATTTGCAGTCTCTTGTAATGTCATTATTTATTTGTCAAGTATGACCACGTCATGGATGTACGGACCATATCCCTGCTGATATTCGGGTGAAGGCTGAGGAATGAATCCGATGCTATGATTGGTCGAACTTTTCGTCTATTGCTTTTCGGCAGGCTACAAGTTGCTGCCTCCTGCTGTTGGACTTGAGTACTGCACGTGCACAATTGAGCCATAGATTTATGAATTGAACTCACAGGCGTCACCAGTTTTTGCGTAGCTTAGAGTGACAAATCGTACCAGCGTACTTCGATATCAAAATGCGTACCTTCTACGTAAAATGCGTACAGGTTGGCAGATCTAACATACTATTCAATGGAAGTTAATCCACCCGTCCCACCCTGGACACAGACTCTTTGAACTTCTTCCCTCAGGAAAAAGACTGAGATCCACAAACACCTTCTTTCCAGAGCCTGCTGACCTATTACATACTGAACTGTACTGTTATCAAACTGGACTTTACATTGTGCAACCTTCAATGCATTGGATGAGTTGTGTTATGCAAAAATAACCAAATCAATTTTGTGCTCATAAACTAACACTCACTGTATAGAGAAATGTAGTTCAGCTCAGTGGCGGTCCAGAATACTGCTTCTATCAGTTTATGCTGTATGGAAGACAGCTGTTTAAGGCTGCAACAAATTATTTCATTATCAATTAATCAACCGATTAGTTTTTCGATTAATCAATTAATGGTTTGGTTTATAGAATGTCAGATATTCACTTTACCATTGTAGAAGGCTAGAAAACCACAAAATATTCACATTTAGAAGCTGAAACCACTGAATTTACAATTTTTGCAAAACATTTTTTACAATTTGTCGATTATCAAAATAGTTGCCCATCATTATTCGACTGATCGTTTCAGCTCTATAGGTTTTCAATACTTGCAGATTCTGTGCCTGCAGAGTTTGGTGAGGCAGGTTTTTGAAGCTTGTTTTGTGTATTGGTGATAAGAATACTGTCAATTGTGTCCGTCCATTTCTCATTAAATGTAATTGTAGGATATTTAAAAATAAAAACTTGTCTTATGTCCACTCAATATTGACACAAACTGTCAGCCTGTCCTGTCTACTGGCCTTATCACAGAGGTTTTATATTTCACAATAGAGCCGCACAAAGGTTGTGATAGATCTTCACATTGTTAAACAAACGACGGTAATGGATTTCATAAGTTTACAAGTTTTTAACTAAATACCTTGCAGAGCACAGTTTAATAACTATGTTTTCAATGATAAACTATTCTGAAGAGGAAACCTTAGAGTAGAGGGATTTAGGTCTTAATATTTGACCTTCATCATGCAAAATTCATTAAAATTTGACATTCATTCTGTTTTACCTGATGAAGGACAGAAAACTGAAACATCTTAAATCAAGTGAGACATCATTCTTCTCAGGCTCCTCAGGGTTTTTGTTCCCACAAACCTGCCAATATGACTTTATGATGTGCAAGGATTTTGTCAAAATTGCTTTTCATCCTTACAGAGCTTTGATTGAAATTCTTCTACACTATTTCAAATGAAACACTCACAAGTTTATTTATCACTGGTCTGTTTTATAAGGATACAGCTACAGATTCCACTGCCATCAATAACTGGCAGAACAACAGGTTAAATAAGAAAGTTTTAACATGGATGGTCTGCAAACAACTTTTTTTGAACACTGTGTTGGATCCAAAGATGAACAGGATGCCTCCTTTTAATAAGGTGTCAGCCTGACCTGGCTTGATAGAACACTTTCATTTTCTTTTCACTTTCTATGTATTTGTTGTTTGTCTCATAATGCTTCTGTTTTCATGTCTGTGCTTGTGCTTTTGCATGTGTTTTGCCCTTTGGGGGCCACCATCAACGTCAACATCATTAAATTAAGTTTCCATCCCCAAATAGAAAAGCCTGTCCAACCCACATTCAGCATAGATTAGGAGGAAGGTAGTCTAACACCATTACTGCCCAGTGATGTAGTTAATGTTGTGGAAATATCAGTCATGCTGAATTGAGCAAGCTGTCATGTTACTGGTAATTTGCAGTTGTTGTTTTTTTTTTAAAGCAGAGGCTGAAAATTTCTGACTGACGACACTGTGGCTGAGAGCAATGCTGTAACTTGGCTGATTGATTTGTTGGTCATATTTTCCACCAGACGTTTTGGCTGACAGTAGGCTGTTTTCATATGTTAGCAAGCTCACCAAGTTACACCAGGTATTAGCAGTATCCTTCATCTCTTAAACAGCTACCATACATGTCTGAGCCACTGCAACGCCGTCACTTTCGGTCTGTGTTCGTCAGCAGGGATTTGTGGTACATCTGTACACAGACTGCAGTCGACCTCGTGGTTCCAGTCTAATCCAGCAGGGCTGTGGTAATATTAAAGAGGTGACGTTATGGTGTCTTAGTCACTGTGTGTCATGACACGTTCTTGGCTGATGGTCTGTATTTGATAGAAAGTACTCAGATACAATAAAAAGACATTGGTTCAAGTGCTGATTTGTAGTGGAAAAACAAATACTGTATTGGTTTATCTTAATAAAGATTGAGTCACACAGTAAATCAATGAGCCTTTGAGTCTGGGAAAATCTGCTTTATTGCTTACACAGTAGCAAGATAGTCACTACACTACTGTGTCTAAAGCATATTAATTTATCAAATAAACTTAAATTTAGGATGTCACAAAATACAGTATTAACACAATAGTTAATAAAGGTAATAATTGTATGACAATAGAGCTAAATATGTTCATCTCTAAGTGTATAAACACTTATTTTCCGTTAACACTTTTACTCTTCAGTCTACATTTATTTCTGACAAGGCAAATATAATCAACAGTATCTCCTCTTGATAAATCCCTCAATATTCTTTTGGTCATTTATACATACAGTCAGTTTGATTTCCTGTGGTTAAAAGGTTTAGTCTGTGGATGTCTTCTGTTTTACTTGACCCCTGGATTTAGAACACAAACACAAACAGTGATTTAGTGTACCTGTTGCTTCTCCATGTCTGTACCATGTAGTGTTGCTACTGTAACAATTATATTACCACGTGGGTCCAGCAGATGGCAACATTGGCTACATTCTCTGGGAAAGGAGAGATCTCATCAAGCTCAACAGTCCGACTTATTTGGCATAGTCTGTAAAACCCTGAGACTGTTTTAAAAGAAAGTTTTTTTTAACAAATTACAAAACTCTTTGGATATCACATTGTTCAAGAAGTACAGTTTTTCTGACTGCACAGTCCAATGTCACCTCTTTGGCCACTCTGTTCACTGCAATGTCCAAACCAAATTTACTTACAGCACAAAAATGTATTAAATGAGCTTCCTCAGATTACTGTTGTCTCCCTTTAACTGTACATGCTGGCTTCCACAGAGAGATTTCAGCTATCATCAGATAGATGTGATTACAATGTAGTTATAACAGTTTATTGGTTACAAAGGATGGTGCAAGTTTACAATGATTTTATCTGAGAAGCAAAGTCAAGCAGGCAGAAACCTGCAGGTTGATATTTTGACTCTAACTCATCTACAGAAACATAACATGTCTATTGTGCCAGTATGAATGGACAGGCACACCTGTGGGTTATGGCTCCAAGAGTTTTAGCAATAGAAATTCAGCCCATGCTTGTGCTTCTCGTCCAAGGAGTTGTTTTGGTGATCTGAGTCAGATTTAAGTACGGACCTTCTCTGGAGCCCAGGGCTTTGATGAGAGGTGAACATGAGGGATGATGTGGATGATGCTAGGTAGATGTGGTGCTCTCATCTGGGGCCTGAGAAGGCCAGCCAGGAGAGGTGCTGTTGGAAAAGGCCCAACCATGGAGGTCCCCGGTGAGCCTTGAGTCCAAAAGAGTCTCTTTCATCTGCTGGTTCTCTCTGGATGCTGCCTGCCACACCACCTCCAGCTCCTCCTCTATATCCCTGGAGAAGCAAAGAGGAGAAAAGAATGACATCAAGGAAGTCAAAATACAAAACAAATTTCTGAAAATTTCATCCAACAAAAAAAGAAAGAGAAAATAATACTAATACCATGTAGACTGACTTAAATGAACCTACATGATGAGCAAAGCAATAAAATGCAGAAGAATGAAAAACGAAGAAGGTGAACAGACTGCGGTAGCACTAATACACTGAAGGTAAGTGTGTGTGTGTGTGTAGTAGTGGGCTACATGCGCTTAGGTTGAATAACAGGGGAGATACCGCATGGCTGCTGTCATGAAGCTTCATAATGTGTCACTTTGTCTACATTCAATGATAAGGATGACCACAGGAAGACCTGAGAGTGTCTCTACTTTCTTACACAGTGGAAATCAGTGTAGTGATCTCCGGTTTCTACAGTGCAATCGCCACCACCATCAGGACTACGGCAGACAGTAGTGACATCATAAGGACACAGTGGCTGCAGTGGGTCTCACAGTTCTATATTCAAACTTCTGTCGCCACTGTGTAGCACTAAAGCATCTCAGGACTGCCCATTCTCACCACTCCTCCTCTTTCTTATCCAAAAAACGCAAGGTTGCTAGGAATACAACTGCATGCGTCATCTTCTTTCCCAATTATTTCCTAAGTAGTGCCTGAAGAACTGTATTCATAATTGAAATAGAGAAAAGGCCCATAGCAGTAATGAACACCAGGATGGTGTAGAGTAGTAGAGTAGAATGGAGGAGAGCCTGGTTAAAATTGCATAACTGCCAACAAATAATTTTTGAAGGGGTCTGCAGAAAGATATCTTATTTTTGTCACATAGACAAATGCTTTAGGACAGTTTTCATATTTACTTTACTGTACATTCTTTTCTAACACAATATTCAGAGGACCTATAGCAAAGCAATACATTGCTCCCAGTATCTCTTGAATGTTGGAGCTCTGAGCTCTTATCAGCTATCCTGTGTTGTCAGTTGCAATGTTTATAAAAAGGCTGAAACCTCTTCTGTTTACCCAACCAGATAGAAAACTATTTGCTCAATTATATTTCACACAGCTCACATCAGGAAGTACAGTTCACTTCAGGTACGTTAACCTGTTCCTGACCATAAAGAATAATAATAAATTCCAATATTTTTTACATGAACACTAAATCAAATGTCTTCCCGTCATGTAAAAGAGCTGCTAGTACTGCCAATTGTACTAATAGCCAGATTTATTAAGTTTGTGTGAGCTAGTTTATGATGCATTCCATACTTGGATTCATAAATAGGTGCACCAGATTGGGATGCAGTTTATACTCTGATGTGCATTATTACTGTAAACTGTGAGGTGTGCCTCTGTAAAATGAGGTAGAATGACACAAATAACAGAAAGACTGACAATTATGCTAGAATTACTAACAATTTGCATTTTTTTCTCTGAAGCATGAATGCAAGGAAGGTTGTGTTAGCAGGAGAAAATCATATCAAATAGTTGTGACTGGATTTTGTTGAAATTTGCTGAAAAAACAGCCCTTGGATCAACAATCAGTTCATTAGATTTTTCTTATAATCTGGGATTTTCATTAACACAACAATGTTTATTCAGCTAACATCGGTGTCTATGACTTGCACTAATGTTGAGATAAAGATGCTATATCACTGTGATTGGCAGAGTTTAAACCAGGTAAAACAAACCACACTTAGGATTGGATTAAACCTCATACATCTCACAAGCACACACACACACACACACACACACACACACACACAGATCAAGTGGTGGCCCAGACACCACCTCCTTCAATTAGAGTTTATTAATAAAACATAGAGCTTTTTAAAGTCAGCGTGTCTGATGGCTTTACAGTGAATCCCACTGGCCACAACACTCACCTCTGTGTTAGTGAGGATCTTTTAGCTGAAGTACAAGAGCACTTCCTCATCAAATGAACTCACCAGGCACAATGCAGGAAAAAGAGGAGTGTTTCTAAATAAAGCAGCAATCATTGGGCTCAGCCATGGTGTTATACTGCATTCAGATCATATGGGAATAACTGTCAGAGCGGCACGACTGTCGGTGGTGTTCACACATTCAAACTCAAATGATACAATGACATACGTTTTCTGAAGTTTTCTTCCATATGAGCTATTTAACACTAAGAAACACAAGCCTGTTTCAGCCTAATCAGTCAAATGAGAGATGTGATGACATTTTAGTGGTCATCATGTGGTCATAAAATGAACATTATGTCTCTAAGTTTGAATGTGGACTGTCTGTGGTGAGAAAAAAAATGTGCTGAAATACCACCAAGTGTGGTAGAGAAAAAAAATCAACCATGTTAAATGTTTTTGTTTCTTGAGTTCGAGAAGTTATTCTTCACACTTCACATTTATGCAGCTTTTGTACAGAGAATCTTTGTCAAATCAATTCACAACCTGACCTGAACACAAACTTTTAATTGTCCATACCATATTTTGGATAGGTAGAGGTAAAAGTCAGTTAGAGCTATTCTGCCTAATCATAACATAAACCATAACCAAACTTATTTTACCTAAATGAGCAATACTGTAGTTAAAGTTTTTCCAGTGCTGGAAAGGTCCGGGAGCATACAGGCACAAAGGATGAAAAAGAAAACAAAAAACAGGAGCGTACTGTATGATTCAATTCAACAATCCTTATAAAAAATAAATATTGGTATTGTGAGCTTATAAATGTTTGATTTTATTGAGACACTATCAGAGGGATGTTGTTGTAGTTATTTTGTCCATTACTTTTAACTGTAGTCCATTCAAGGTACAAAACCATCAGCCTCACATTGATGGCCACAACACATATAGAAATCTGTGCTTCAGAGTTTCAGTTCTAGCCACAAAATTTGACGAGATGATGAAATGGTGAAATATGTGAAAACCAACAAGTCAGGCTGGAAAACAAACAGCAGCCACAGTAAATCTGGAAAATTATGATGTCTATCAACTTTGCATATTCTGCATATTAGCGACCAAAAAACTAAATCACATCATGACATTGACTTTTAAAGTTTAAGTTTCTTTCTGCTTGCATAGTATACAGTATATGATCAACTCAAACACTATTCATTTAATGCTGCTCATGTGTCGGTTCTAATCATTCTTTGGCTTTTTGGTTTTCAAAGTACAAGAAAAACAAAAGTGGGACAAGTACGCACATGCTGGATGAATGAATTACTGTAACAACCTACTACTTCACACAGACAGGAAAGAAGGAGGGATAGTGATAACAAAAGAATAACAGCTCCAGGGAGGGAGCACGTAATTACCTGTGTGTGCTGTTATTGTTATAATGGACGATGCGTTAAAGCTCCTCTGTCATATGCTGTTCACACGTCAGCAACTGAAGCAATCAGCTGCTCTGTCTGGACTCACTTAGCCTCTTATTATATGCTGGCATCAGGCAACATCAGCACACTGTATGTCAGATAATCTGTGTACTGTCTGCTGGTTTGAAGAAGATGAACATGCTGTACCTCCACCTTCTAAGACATAAGTTAATAATGTTTAGTAATGTAAACCATAAACCACCACTTATGATGCATAGATAAGGGTTGGGGATGTAGTTTTATATCAGTTGCTTTTCTGTCTTAAAGCAGAGAAACAAAAACATATGTGACCAATGAGACAAGATAATTTAACATCAACAATGCTTAAATGCAGAGCAGAGGCCACTATGAAAGTGACATTCTGTACATCATTAGTATATCCCATTTATTTGTTTGATTTGATTTATTGATTGGGACAGTGTGCAGTTGTGCAACATTAAAGATGCACTGCACCGGAGTTAGCTCGAAGCTAATTTGCATCCGTAGTCCCCCACAATCAAAACATACAACAGCACAACAACAAACAGTACAAAGCAAAAAAACAAACAAAAAACCCCAAAACAAACAAACAAAAAAACAACAACATACAGAAAACACCATACAAAATACAAAGCTACACACAACAGCACATCACATACACCCACAATGTCAATTAAAAATTAATAATGTAAACTAGACTCAGTGGTCACACAGCTGATTGGTCTTTAGTTGATTTTTTAATTTGGCCTTGAATGTATTAATATAACTACAGTTCTTCATATCATCAGGTAGGGCATTCCACTGAGTTGTGGCTTTCACAGAGAAAGCTGACTGCCCAAATGCAGTGCGACGAAAAGGTATGGTACAATCTTGTACTTCTAATAGAACTTACTGAGCGAGTGTACACAAAGTCACATAGTGGACGAGGGGCCAAACCATTTAAAATTTTATAAACCAGGCACAAATTTGAGAATAATCTAAAATTGTCAAAGCTCAGTAAATTGTATTTCTCCAGTACCCTACAGTGATGGAAATGCATTGGCTTTATGTCCAGAGTTTTTAGTTTGTTTGTATAAGGACTCAAGAGGTTTTATGGCTGTTTCTCCAGCCTGCCCCCAACATGTGATGCAATAAGACATACGGGAAAGAATCATAGCATGCATAAATATCTTGGCTGCATCCAAAGAGAGACAGTTTCTAATATGTCTAAAATTTGCTAAGTTGTAATTTATGGTTTTAACCATTTTTTAAACATGTTTCTTAAAGTTCAAATTTGGGTCAAGTGTCACACCAAGATATTTAAAATCAGTAACTATGTCAATTTTTTCACCTTTGATGAAAAAAAAAATCAGCGTTAGGAGGTTGTACCATAGTTTAAGAGAAAAACATACCTTTTGTCTTGTTTACATTTAGACTCAGACATGATTAATCAAGCCAATGTGTGATCCTTTCCAATGCAATTGTTAGCTTAGCAGCAGCTAACTTAGCTGTTTTTGCATGTGTGTACACAACGGTGTCATCTGCATACATTTGTAGTTCTACATCATGGCACTGTTGAGGGAGATCATTAATATATAGGCTAAATAATAGGGGACCTAACACCGACCCTTGTGGAACACCCATTGTGCACTTCATGTTACTGGACAGTGTGTCACCAACTTTAACACATTGTATCCTATTAGATAAATATGATAATCCATCATCATAATCCAAGACATCCATGCCCATGCTCTAGATGAGAAGTTAAATTTAGAGAGTTTTGATATTAAAACATCATGACTGACTGTATCAAATGCTTTACCCAGATCTAAAAATACAGCACCAACTACTCCTCCTTTGTCAAGTCTTGATTTAATTTGCTCTATTAAGTGCAAGGTAACAGTTTCAGTGGAATGATTTGCTCTAACGCCAAATTGCATACAATGTAGACCAAAATTGCTTGTATTAAGAAATGTTGTCAGTTGTTTAATGACAACTTTCTCAGCAACCTTTGACAGTACTGGCAGTATACTTAGTAGTTACTGGCTTCAAGGCGGTCTCCAGATTTAAAAATAGGCATGATAATGGCACATTTCCAGTCATCAGGAAAGGAGCTGTGTTTAAAAGACAAGAAATAGATATCTCAATAGGAGCAGTTGTCTACATACATGGAAACATTATATCTGAAGTGGCATCCAAATAGTCAACTGTCATGATTTAGAGAGCCGAAGTGAAACTTTAACACTTATGTGCAATACTGCACTTTTTTGTAAATAAGTAATTGTAATTGTTAATATTTTATTATATACTCTAATTGGAACTAGAGCTCAAAGAAGCCAAATTTCAGTGCCTTTAATGTTGGCATCTGCTGTGTTGCTGTGGATGTGACAATAAAATCTCTTGAATCTTGAACCAGAACATTCAATCCCTAATAACTTTAGTGACCAAACTTTTCATCTAGCACCTCAGTGAGGTCTCAGTGAAGAAACTAATGACATTCCCATCAACATCAGCTGTACTTTGTGTTGAGTGCTACAAAATGTTAGCATGCTAACATATAAACTAAGATGGTGAACACGGTAAACATTACATGTTAAGCATTGTCACTGTGAACTTGTTAGCATGCTGATGTTAGCCTTTCACCCAAAGCACCACTTCGCCTGACAGAGCCGCTAGCATTTCTGTAGACTCTTGTTTACAGTTAAAAGTAACAAACACATTAAGTACGTTCTTTACAAATAAGTCAAACAACAAAAAAGTTGATATTGTTGTAGGACAACCACTTCAGTCTGTAAATTTAAATGCTGAGGTATTTTCCTAAATTAACAGCTGTTTAAGTTTCTTGTTAACTTGACAGCTACCATGGTCAAATTTAGTCCAGATAACTTCAGATTTGTTAGAAGTTCCACATTAGTCTCTGCTGCCAGGATGTAGATAAGGGTGAACTCCATCAATTTTACACATCATATGTGAAAAAAGTATAAAGCCTTTTGTGGCTCCAGAGAGAGCAGCGCAAAATCTGATAAATTGCCTCAAGTGATGTCACGTCATGACTGGGGCAGAAGACTAAAAGTTTGAAAATTACCAAATCCTGAAGAATGTGTGGAATAAATAAGATGATATCTATGGTTCTGTTGTTCATTGTGAACCTGTCGATGTAAATATTACCCACTGGTTAGTCTCAAGGTAATAAGACAATGGTAAAAACTTTAGGGACCCTGTTCAAGAAGACTATGACTGTGATCTGTCTCTAACCTATTAAAGTAGTTTTAGTTGCCTAACCAAATATTACCCACAGAGTTGGCAGATCAAGAAAAGCTCATATGAAGAGTTTTTATATCAGCCAAAAGGATAATTTTAAAGCTGAGAAAGCCTTCCTCTTTTGTTGTTTAGATATGAGGACTTGGTTCCTTAAAGGCAGTTTGGCAAGGCAAGATTGTTTGTTGATTCATTAAGCCCCTCTGAGACCACAAATTTATCTTGGGAACACTGACTAGACCATGTGGGGCCCCATTCTTAATTAAAGATGTTTCTTTGAGTGATTGACTGGGACTAAAAAACATTTTGTCCCTTGTTTTTCTTGAGAGAAGACCCTCACAAACTCTGCCGTCTGCTAATTACCTCAAACTCAAACAGCATGCGCACATGCGTTACCCATGGCAACCACTCTCATCATTGTTCCCTATGAAGCTACACAGACAGACAAATATAAATCTTGCAGCTATGAGAGATGGAAAATTCAATAGGAGCCTGTGTGTGTGTGTGTGTGTGTGTGTGTGTGTGTGTGTGTGTGTGTGTGTGTGTGTGTGTTTTGGTGGGATAGCTGTGGAGACTACTGGGCCACACAGCTGCAGTCTGACCTATAGAGAAAGGCTCAGCAGCAGCTCCAACACCACAGTACATCTCCATTACAATTACAGCTTCAGTGCGCTGCAGCCATCTCAGGATTTGGTCTATTGCTCTGCAACAGAACAACTCGCTCCTCACTATCCCTGCCCTGTCAGCCCAGATACTAACATTATTCTGTGTTATTCTGAGCAGTGGGAGTTTATAAGGCAGGTCTGGCTGCGAGACAGCCACAGAGAACAACACTTCCACTAGTATTAGACATTCAGACCTTAATTATAACTTCAAGGAAGTCTTGGACCCTCTGTTCTATAACTGAATAGAAGTGTGTCATATTAGTACAAATACTCATACACCACTCATGTACGAATAATAATGGGCAATTTAATAGCCCTTGATCAAAACAGATACTGGCCGAGTAGTAAAAGTATTAGTTGTGTGTCTGACATTTGTACATGTCACCTGCTTTCCTAAATCTAATCTGCTTATTCTTAACAGAGAATCCCATTACAAGTTTTAAATTTGACATCCATCTTTGCCCAGCACTAACTTGGCACAAAAACATGGTGGCTATTGCAAAGGTCGCCATACTGTATTATCAACACTTATCACTGTCAATTTCATGGTGCTATTTAGTACTTTTCAGAAGATATTTTCTTGAAACAAGAAGTAGGAAGTCATAAAAGACTTGGTTATGACCAGGGATGTGCATTTCCATCACTGAAGCCAATGCAATATGCAACGATCACTGCCAACGATCCAATACATTAAAGATACATATGAAACAACTACCAATGCAATAAGATATGATTCACCCCTATTGTGATTCAGTGTGATTTGACACAATTTGATTCAACACAATGTGATTCAACGCAATATGAAGTGATTTGATGCAAAAGAATGATGCTAAATGCAATTTAATATGGCACAGAGAGTTTGATTTTATTTCAATATATACAGCAAATGATAAATTATTTAAAAAGTTCTATTTTTACTTTACAAATGTGTTTCTCTAGTACTAGTGCAACTCTAGTGCAACTAAGGAAGCATTTATGCTATTTATCATTTATGCTTTTTCTTTATGACCTCTTTCACAAACAGGCCTTTGTAGTGTAGTATTCTGTCTCCAGTTTACATGCATATACTCCGTGAGTCAAACAATTACTGTCAGAATACTTTAGTAATCCACTTAGTCCGACATGCAGAACAATCATTTCTAGGGTGTGAGTTCCACCCGTAACGTTTTAGCAGCGCACCACTTAGCTGTAGCATCCTAGCGTGCTAGAGAAACAGTTTAGAGAGGAGGAATCAATCTAAATATCAAATTATTGATTTCTATTTACATTTCTTAAATATAAAGGCATAGGTCCTCTACTAATAATTATATATAAATAAATAAATTTTACCAATACGAAGATGTTAGAAATGATGCCTCACAAGCTCCTCTCACACTTTTTTTAATTGGGGCTATTGCATCATGAATGTTTATGCCAGTGCACTGATGCAAATTGGTGAATCTTCCCATCCCTAGTTACTACACAAGGAAGACAGAACCTGTGCCTTTCTTCCAACCTATAATGTCAGCTACCAAGACACAAGTAAAACAAGAGCCATGATCCTCTCTGATCCTTTCTGCTGTGCTGCATACAGCAGACTCACAACCACTCATGAACGTGTTGGGAAAGCAACGGATAATTAAGTACTACTAAAATGTGTTTATCTGCATTCATGGGCTTTAGCATTAATTATGCATCAGGTCCCAAGTGTGTATGCCATTAACATAAAATAATGTCAGCGATTTTCACTGCTTATTTTCCAGTGTGTGAAAACAGGAGAGATTAAGGCTGCAGTAACCACAGGCTTCAACAGGCATGAAAGGAAGAGGACTGAATTAGAATTAGGACTGAGTTTCACCAAGTTGAAACAATTTCTAAATAAACATAGGTTCACCCTGCATTTAGTAGTCAGGGTCTGTACCCCCAGACTTTCTAAATCTATTTTACACATTCTACACCCATTTCAAACAAAACGTAAAACATAATAATGATATTTCAACAAAATCAAAGCTATTCTCTAAACCCATTCTATATATTCTACACACCATAATCACGTCAAAACACTCACCACTACACATACTAAACATATTTTCAATTAATTATCAATGGAACCTACAAATATTTTACATTAACCCATAAAACTATATATTCTTTACTCACTGTGAACCCATTCTTAAACAATTCTCGATACATTCTCAACCCATTGCACCCATTTCAACCAATTATAATGCATCCCCCACAAACCACTGAACACATGTTCTATCCAACCCATCCAAAATCCTCCTGAATGTTACACATGCAGTCAGCTGAAAGAAATCAAAATCTGTCAAATTTGTCAAAATGTGAACATGCCAGAAACTTCTTAAAGATCACTCTTCCCTCATATGTAGCAGCTCTTTCTATGTTTTGTGGATTTGTATAGGGAAGTCAGAACTGCGTTTAGGGGGGAAAAGTGATGTGAAGGCTCAATTCCCTCCTGAGCTCCTGGAAGTCTCAGGCTGTGCTGCTTCCCTGGAGGCTACGCAGAACTCAGCAGGCAGGCGGCCATCACAACCTATCAGCATCTCTGCTACGGTAGCATGGGCAGAATACAAAGCAGTGGATCAGAGAGAAAAGAGAATGAGGCAGATATAGATTTTTCCTCTGTGTGGAGGTGAGAAGTTTGACTTCAGCCTAGTGCATCACTGAACTCCCCATGCCCTAGCTGAGAACAAGGGAAGCCTGGTTCCTCAAAACCACAAATAGGATAGAATCTCTCCACCAACTATTACACTGCTAGTTGATAGTTACAGATTTTTGCTGTGGCTGGTAAACTAGTCTACTCTAGCTGCCTTCATTTGGAGGTCAGGGCTTCACACACATGCATCCCCACGACCTACAGGGTCTGGTGGGTACAGTGCGTGTTTTGGTAAAGCTGATGTGGTGGTGAAAGCAGTTTCACGGCTTGATAAAACCAGTAGGTTAGTGGTGTGAGTGATGTGTGTGGTAGTGTGTGTGATTTGTTGGTCACTCAGGGCAGAGCACAACTGGATCTTCTAACAATCTGATTAGCTAGCTTTCATTTGATAGCTGCAGGCAGCACGCCCAGAGACCAAGCTAAAAACAGACATACTGACAGGGGAATAAAGGGGAGGTGGGAGATTGTTTCAGGAGCAGCAAAGTACCAGCAGGGATTTATTTTTCCAGTGGTGTCATACTAGCCCTGCCATTTCAAGTAATTCTTTGCCATATCTTAGTATAATGACCAGAGTTGCAAAAATGTTGTTAAATCTCACCAAGACAATTCAATTAGCTTGATGCAGTAGCCCGAGGTTATCATTTACATGCAGTTTTCACTTACAAGATTGCTCTTCTCTTCTTACCTCCTGACAAGTGTTTTCTCCATAGTCAAGAATATATACATATATACACAAGAAAAATACACTGTATGAATAAATACAACATGTGCAGTATAAAAACATACTTATTCTTATATACTTACATCCGGTATTATCACATTTAACCAAACCAATTACTACCCACCACCTTATGTTGTTTGCACACCAGGAGGCCTTTCTCTGTAATTCTAAAACAAAATGCTTCAGGCACTACTTATGAGAATCCTGTTGGAAAGCACATGTGGTTGTTCATCCCCAGCAATCCCCCCCAGATTAACCGATTTAGTGTGGAGAGAAATGTAAAAATGAAGCTCTGTGATCTGGTTTACGGTGATGTCAGCATCTATCTCCCGAAAACAACGATGAGAGTGGAAATTGCGCTGTACAAATGCAGAAACTGTGCAGCATAAAGAGATATACAGTCGCAAAGAAGCTGATGTGTTGCTTGCTGCACGTTGTGTTGCTGTTTTGTGTAGTTTGTGTAGTCTTATTCGTTGCGCATTGCATTGTTGAACTGTTGTGGGTTGATGATGTGTGTGTTCTTTTTTAACATAAACACATAACTTGTTTTAGTCTTTTTTTAAAAGATCTCTAGTATTTAGTTATGAAAGAATTATGAACAAGATGTGTGCTCAACGGGACATTTGACAGTTGAAATATAATCAGTGCTCTCTTGTGGACAAGCTGTGTAAAAGCGACAGTTTCTAAATTAACACATATCTATTAGTATCACAAGTCTTATTTTTCAGCCAACATACATGCAGATACCAATATATCTGTAGTATGATAAGCTAAAATCAGTTGATAATTGACCATGCAGACGTGCTGTGTGGTTATTCTTGTTGGAATCTTAATTAATCTGTGTGAGGGGTAAAATGTAAGAAAAAGACAGATGATTTACATAAAGGTTGAAACTGATCTGTTGTCTAGACATCTCTCTTTCTGTATCTAGTCAGTAATTGTTTTGTTTTGTTGATGTGACCGGCTCTGCTTCCATGCATACCTTACTGCTGCCTCTCACTGTCTCTCTTTATTTTATTTAAGCTACACACACACACACCATCACCTGTCTCTTTCTTCTCCTCCTCTCATTCACACATTCTCTCCTTATTCTCCTCCCTGTTCCTGCCTGCCTGCCCCTCACCGTTTCTTCTCCACTCTCTCCTCCCTCTCTCTCTCTCTCTCTCTCTTTCCCCCTCGCTCCCCTCCTACCGTTTGGACTGCAGTAGTCTCTCCTCAGCCTCCTGTCTTTCTCTTAGCAGCCTCTGCAGGTGAAGGATCTCCCTCTGGTAAGAAGCTGTTCTCCCCTCCGCTGCCTCCTCCAACGCTGCCAGTCTGGTTGACGCCTGCCTCCGGTACACCTGCACAGCACACATGCATCCACACACACACACACAGAAATGAGATGTGGAGTGTTGCTATGAAAGAGGCGGATTTACATGAAGGACAGCACAGCAGAGGCAACTGGAGTGGAGGAGGGGGAGTCACAGACATTGGGACAAGGTGAGGAACACAACACATACACGTACACACTAACCTGCAGATCTTTTGCGGAAAGGCTGGCATGAGTGCATCAGCACCTCTACCGCATTCGGTGTTTATTTGTTTAAGGGTGTGCTCTTGTGTGTGTTTGTGTGTGTGTGTGTGTGTGTGTGTGTGTGTGTGTGTGTGTCCAGAAAATAATAGTTGTCCTGTAGACTTATATTTAAGTTGTGGTATCAACAGAGCAGTAACTGTTGGGCTGCTGACAGTTCATAACTACTGTTGGTGGTGCAGCACACACACTCATACAGGTGGAGTACATGTTTGTTGTTATGTGAATTGGTTTACTGCAGCTGATGGAGAGTAACAGTCATGACAATAAAGCGTAAGGGGCCAGTAAAGTTAAAAAAAAAAAAAAAAAAAGAGATTTTAAAGAGAGAAGAAGAGGTGGATGCACCCCAGAACACAGGGAAGGTATAGATTCTGTGTGTTGCTGCTCTGTACTCTGCAGTTGAAGATTTAGTGATGAGGAAAACAAGGTCTGTGTAAAAACAGACAGCTCGTTTGCTTTCTATCAGGCTATTTATCTGTTTGTGTGCATAGGAGTTTATCACTATGTCTGCCTTGTAAAGGGTAAAACAAACAAGCTGTTTTGACTCTTTCACCCGACATATTCATGGATTATTATGAGACATTTTGCACAGGAGCAGTTACGCAATGTTGTCTTACTGCTGGTGATGAATTTGATACTGATTTAGCTGTAAGGCTGTACTTCTGAAGCTACCCTTACTTTTAAATCTAGTAATTATGATACCAGATCAGAAGACTGGTGAGTTGTAATTGTCCAAACATGATGTACTCACACAGAACATATTTCACCCCCTAAATGCTCTTGCCCATCATACACAGAAAGCAACAGAAAGCATCCACCATTCACTTACAATGAGTCTGCTCTTTATAAAGCCTTTTTCAGCAATAGATGTCAAATACTTTTTTTGCATAGCTAACCAATCATCATCAAGGAAACAGTGTTATTCATGCTTCTCTGTGGGTACATGTGGAATGGTCATTGTGATAACTGAGTGTGGCTGACTGAGTGGAAGGCTAAGCAGTGGGATTAGATACAACGGAGCATCAGGTAGCTGAGATCAACAGTTTTCTATGAAAGCAAGGCACTACGGATGAACCACGTCTGAAATGCAGAACTTCATTACCCCCTCAGTGACATTAAAGAAATATCTCATAACTTTTTCTATGACTACATGTATAATTGTTTTCTACTATTACATTCTAATAATAATTTTCTAATATAATCTATAATATAATATTCTAATAATTCCATTTTATTTTGTTTTCTGAATGCTCTCAGAGAGTCTCCCTGATTAAAAACAGTAGAAAAATTAATTACCTGCATTAGAAACATGTGAAAATTATTTTTACTCTGAGTGAAAAGGAGTGCGTAAAATTCTCTTTTTTTTTTAGCAAGCTGAGTGCAAATACATTTGGAGAACAGTAACGCCAATAAAAAATAACAATAATCATCATCATCATTAAACATTTTAAGCAAACAACTCATTCTAAGTATTTAATTTACGTGGGCCTTATAGCTAATATGTAAAATATGTGACTCCATAAGGCACAAACTTAAATTTGTAACAAAACAAACAATTAGAAGAATTATTAGCAAAATAAAAAGAGAAACCAGTAACTTCCTATGTTAAGATTTATTTTGTATTACTGGCAGTAACGAAGTGAATGATCTCAGGTGAATATTTTTAGGGCATTATAGTGAACTAATTTCCTCATAGCTGAAAACTGAAGGGAGTCTGTCTACCACCACTATCACCCTTTTCACAATACAAAAAGTTTTATTTCCAGACCAAAAGTCCACAAAAATTAGAGTCAAAGGAAAATATAGTCTATTTAGAAGTTATAAATAATTGTCTTTGTTAACAAACATTAAAACCATCATCCATGCCAAATGACATCATCTTCATTATCAGTGAAACTCAGATGCCAGTTCCACCAAATTTGCAACATGAGATCATTCCCTCTCATGTTAGTCACTCGCAAATTCATCTGTAATTTGCAAGTGATAATCATTTGTGAAATGGAACAGTGGCACCATTTGCAATCTGCCTGTAAGTGAATAAAAAAATGGATAAAAAAAGGCAAATATGAGCTTTCCAGTCTTTTAATAGGATTAGCCAGTGCATTCATTATGCAGCTTTCTACCTTATCAAATCAATTTATTTACATGTATTAAGTTAACAACACCATCTTCCGAGCAGAAGACCAACATAAACAGAACCATGACATGCTCGCATGACATTTATGAACACATCATCATTAGCTAATGGCTAGACAAGTTGGGAAGAAGTTTTTTTGACAGTAGGCAATTTGAAAATATCTGTTTTACTACTTTAAAATACTGATAGCAGCACCAGTTTCCCAGGAGCTTATTGGTATTTTGGTTCAGTTTTTCTTTTAGCAATCAAGCATCAGTAGTTTCAACCAATACCTAACAATATGCATCAATGCATCCTCACACCAACAACTGTTAATTTCAAAATTTAAAATGCTACGCTTTTAGCTTCAGTGTTGTTGTTAGACCTTCTAACTGCAAGCTATGCTAGACAGGTTTCCACAAGGATGTGTGTGCAGGTGCAGAGAATGTGGAAGCAAGACAAACAATATGCAAACACTGGAGTAAGCACTTAATCATAGTGTCGAAAATAATGTGTCTGACTGATTAAATACCTGATCTGGCTTTCATTTACTAACACCTTACAAACACTACTGTGAGTATACAACTGTGAGTGCAGGCTGGTGTGTGTGTGTGTGTGTGTCTTTATGTATATATGTGAGAGCAGGTATATAACACAGGTCTTACGAACACACCGAAGTAGCACAAAGAAATAAATCAGCAATGATGAACATCATTCAACAGATAGTTAACTGTGAATACATCAGTATTAGTACATACTGTAAATGCAGCAGCCCTATGTTCAATTTCATACAGGCTCTACTTTCTGAAGAGCTGTACAGGCAGGATAGGCTCTTCCACTTAATCCTGCATAGGTGACATGCTCACCGCTCTTCTTTATCAGTGACCGTCTAGGTGGTTATTAGGTGGCAGCATATGTCGTCAGCCACCGTCCTGCAATAGTCTGACGTACTTAGAGGTCAGCAACAATGACCGGCTATTTTCTCTTGCCCTATTTAATGGGAAAGATTAAAAGTGTCTAGAATCAGCATGGTCCTTACACGTAAAAGTTCTGATTTACATTTCTGAGGGTTTGAGAAAGTCATATTCTTTATGTATCGAACTATAACCAACCAAACATGTTCCCAAAGCAGCAAACACTAAACAGGTTTGTCAAACATGCAATAATTTGGATATGTTTAACATATTTTGGACTACATGGTCCATGTTATTTTCTCATTTACTCATTTGTTGTAGTTTGCTTAAGCAGATGAATTGCCAGATGATGAATAGTCCATAGAGGTTATTTGCAGTGCACACTGCACACAAAGAGAAGTCAAAGACATGGAGTAGCACACGAGATCAAACAGCTTTGACAAAAATGAGCATATGCCAGACACGTTCATGATGTACTCAACAAACATTTGAGAGCTCAGGAACAGCACACTGCCAGCCTTCTCTTAACAAGGTGGCTACAAGGTCCTGCTGACAAGTGGATTCTGAATATGAATCTAAAACTAATCTAAATCTAATCTCATTATACAGTCGGCACTTGATTAATTAAGAGCCTTTGCCTTAAGATGAGTATGGCCCTAGCTCTCTTCCTAGCTAGTGTGCTAATTCTCAGTTGTGCTCAATAATGAATAGAATAGGTATTTTCTGCTAAAGAACTATAATCTGGGAAGCTAAAAGTCTCCCAAGCCTGGCCATCAACCCTCCAGGGAGGCAGGAGGGCGCCAGATCAGCCCAGCTGAAGCAGTGACATTTAGCCCTCACGGCAAGCTGAGCTGAGCAACGCCAAACCAATATATCCCCCCTCCAAGCTGTAGCCCAGAGACTGGCTGACCTTCTCCACATAGTAACAACAAAAATAATAAAAATTCAGAACAGACACGTTTTTATTTTTGCTACAATCCAGTGGGATATTGTAGCTGTATTAAAGCACCCCTCCAGTGTATTTTGGCATTTTTAAGGTATTTCATATTTTTCCGAGTCATTTCCTGTTGATTAGCCATACTGTTTGCCAAATATTTTTTTGATAAATAACTTAATTTTGCACTCAAAGTTCAAAAATTAAGCGTTAAAATGGAATGATGATGAATGACTACAGTAGAACACTACAGTCATACCTCATCCTCATAAAATCCTTTTGTTTTTGAGCATCACATAGGCTACTGAAACAGTATCAGGTGCCTGTGTTTCAAACTATATACTTAATGCAGACGTACTGCAACAATGGATTAGAGCTTAAAATGTAAATAATGTATTTCAATTAAACACTCTCCAACTAAAATCGGCACAGAAAATAACATTTAATTTGGTACAGCGGGAAAGTCAGTAAATCAGTCTACATTGATCTATAAATGGATGTGGGTGATTCTTATAGTATGTGTTGTCAACAGCTGTTTATACTGCTAAAAGCTTCTCCTTCAGTTCAGTAAATCCCTGCAGCATCTGAAGGCAGCAGGACTGATATGTTGATAAATCCGCAGCCTTTGAGAATTGCTGAGCCAGAGCGCAGTGCCGTTACGCACAGGCCGTTCACTGTTCACCTTCATTAAATGGCCTGAAAATGAGGCTGCTAATGAAAAACAACAAACACCTCAACACACATCAAACTGGTCGGTTATAACTCGATATTCTGCTTTTTTATGAAGGAGATGTCATGTTAGCAGGGTTAGCAGCATCAGCCTCTTTTCCAACTTATTTTTTCAGCAAAAGTAGCGTCTCGTGTTTTATTCTTGAAACTCATTGTGATGCAAACGCTGTTGTGTAACATTAATTACTAAACTAAGTGACCATTTACGAGGTGAGATACAGTAAATTATAATTATTGCTGAAATAGTTGGTCCGTTGTAATCATATGAACAGCTTCATCAAATCAATTGCTTTATTTTTTATTTCTATTGTTATTATAGTAACTAATTGATCCGTCTTTGGCAGTAGATTTATGGTGATGTGTGTTCATCGTTTTGCTATACTGAACATGTGAACATTAACTTTCAAAATCATTGGGAGTAAAATTCAGTCAGCCAACTCATGTTTAATGGATTTTTATTTGAATACAGGATATGTATATGGCATCCAGGCTCCGAACTGACAATAATAACTTACCCATAATAAAAGCCAGAGCCTACAGGTGGATGCTTTGGGGGAGCATTGGAAATATATTGCAACAACTAACAGTGCACTTGAGTTATCCACCTGAAAACGCTTGCATTACTTCACTCTATTAACTCTCTAAAACGACCAGTCACATGATTCCTTGTGGTTTGTCCACATGAAAATCCAGCTGAATTAGTGCTTTGGGTTCTGCCACCTGTTCAAAGCCAACCATGTATCAGCACTGCCATATGTCCTGCCTTATGCTGAAATACGATTTGTGCCACAGCCAACAACTGCTACTGAAAGCTTTGTGTTAAAGGCTATAGTATACACACCTGCCTCTCTTTTTATTTGCCAACTTGTTGTTATTCTAATAAAAACTTGCAACCTCACTAACAAAATCATTCCCTTTCTCCAATTCATTAATTGAAACATCATTTAAAATCCCTGCAGCGATCAACTCCATTCCATCAACAATAAAGCATGATTGCATGTGTAAACAGATTAACCTTTTTGCTGCAATTGGCTGTCTAATGTTCTTAACAAAAGAAAATCCAGATAAGGCGATGGAGCTGTTCCATAGGGGAGGCGGAATTAAACTGCATATCTTGCTGCATCTACTAGTAGACAAGTAGATACATTGGATGGGAGCTTACTGAAACCCAAGAAGACAATACAGGAAGTTGAATCCATGCAGCTGGTTCACCTGGTGCAGGTATGCAGTAGAGCAACTGCAAGTGAAGTTGTGACTGAAGGAACTAGCAAGATACTGTATGATTCTTACAGTTGTTCCTGATGTGCAAGCAAGGCGGTCACTCCCTACAGTGCTCCAGTAATGAGTAAAACATTGTTCATTTACTGGAGAGTTTCCAGTGATAGATATTGCAAGACTGTGGTCGCAATTCTTAGCTGCTGAGGCCAACAGACCAACACTGTGGTTGTACATCCAGTGGCTAACCACCGAACCATAGAAAACTAGGATTATACAGCGGAGCTCCCAGTGGCCAACAGCAGAATCATGTGGATATCTGGGCAGCCTCAAGGTGTGAATATATAAAACTTTATAACTGTGAAGCAGGGTGGGGTTTAAAAAGAGAATTAACTGTAGGTCAGCTAACTTTTCTTGGCTCAGTAAAGGTTATAAAAGAGGACAATTCTCCTTCTAAGCCAGTGGTGTGCAGTGTATAACTCAGGGAGGGTCTGATTTGCTACCTCTTGTTAAAAATCTGACCTTTGCTGAGGAGTGAAGCTCCTGCGGTGTGGAGAGTCCACAGGTGTGTGGTAGATGGCTTACAGCGCCAAAGGATAATACTGCTGGGTATGTGTAATAAAAGTGGAGTGGTGTAGATTTGCGATGTTTGGGGGATTCTGGCTTCTCTGAAAACAGTGTTCTTCTGCTGAGACGGCATAAGTAATCATCTTTGTCTGCTAGGTTTGAAAAACTTCAGTGAAAGAAGGCATAAGACATGTCTGCCAGTAGCACACAAACACACACATTACACACACACAAACATGCACTGTTCTCGGTAGAGAACTGACAAAAAGGACACATCCCACAGCTCATCAGATTAACTCAGCTCTCCTGCTCAAGACACAAACATCTGCCATTGTCAAAGTCAATGTCACAGTTACTTCTGATCATAAACAAGTTAATTGGCATGCCTGTCGATAGGTCTCCAGGGTGCTTCAGTCAGGATGGAAAATTACCAAAAGCAAATAGCAAAACATTAAGCACACGACCACCATTGATTTTGAGTCCTATATGTTGGATGGTATAAGACAGTGAAAAAGGCTGAGATGGGCCAGACTCTGTGGCAGGTGGGAAAACACGTTGGTTTCCTGATTTAAGTGCTAATGGTTTGGCACATGGCTTGTTGGCATTTGCATGTTGTAGCTGTGGAAACAGATGGTTTGGTTCTGTTTACCCTCTTAGCTCTGTTCTTATTTCTCTGCTTATCACTCATCTGTTGCATAAAATCATTTAGAATAATTTAGAAGGGTAGAATAACAATGTGAATCTTTTAACACATATCTAGAAGTTGTGCTCTGTATTTTTGCAACGCAGAGCTGATGGCATCTTAATAGTGCTTACCTCTCGCTCTGCCGGACATGTTGCTCTACAAATGTGTTCTACATTTTGATGAGGAGGCAACAGGGCACAACAGTGCAGTCGTGATGTGGATATTGTACTGTGATATCAAGCTGAACAGTTGTTCACCCAATAAGCAGCAGTAATAATACAGGGATGCACAGTACATGAGGGTTACAGCAGCCACTGACACTTACTGTATGGTGGCAACAGGGATACTTAAATTGTTACATTGGAAAATGAGGGGGCAGCATCAATAGCCACTCAATATGTGAAAGTGCTTTAAGAGCAGCATTTTGACACTAAGAATAAAACTGAAGCTCCAAAAGCAAATCCACATGAACACAGAGA
Organism: Thunnus albacares; assembly: GCF_914725855.1. Taxonomy (NCBI): domain Eukaryota; kingdom Metazoa; phylum Chordata; class Actinopteri; order Scombriformes; family Scombridae; genus Thunnus; species Thunnus albacares. The sequence continues at coordinate 8,571,998 of NC_058106.1, read as the reverse complement.
GCATTCAGACATCACCTAACCAAAGCTCAGTTAGGTTCAAACCTCACACGTCCTTGCTCTGAAGCAACAGTACTCATTAGTGAACCACCACATGATGCCTTTAAATGTTTTTTTTAGTTTGTACTGGATTCCAGCATCTAATGAAGTTTGTTCCAATGGGTTGGATGAGCCAGTGGGCTACTGTACAGAGAGCCAAACTCTCAGCTGACTTCTTAAGATGGATTTATGCTTCTGCAAGTGTCACGGAAAATTGTTTATAGTGAAAACAACATGAAGCAAATGGAGGACAGACACAGTGAGTGTTGCTCTTTATCAGAGTGAATAAAATAGTTTAAACATGATTACTAACTGCCTTTGGTAGTTTGACAAATTTGTTTTTGGTTATCTTTTTACTGCATTGAATCTGTTTCCAGCACAAAGCTTCCCATCATTGCTCTGTATCAAAAACTGAAAAAATGCAGACAATTATTTTGGGAATATATTAAATGCACAACATGGGCTGATAATGAACTACAGATTCATAAAAGGTTGCGTTGGTCCCACAGTAGTCAACAGGTTAAAGGTCCAGTGTGTAGAATTTAGTATCATCTAATGGAACAGAGTTGGCAGAAACACAATATAATATTCATAAGTATGTTTTAATTAGTATATAATCACCTGAAAATATAAATCATTGTGTTTTTGTTACCTTAGAATGAGCCCTTTATATCTACATAGAGAGCGGGTCCTCTTCCACAGAGCCTGCCATGTTTCTACAGTAGCCCAGAATGGACAAACCAAACACTGGCTCTAGAGAGGGTCCTTTTGTGTATTTCACAAGTTTTGAAGCCACCGTAGGTTCTCCTACATGCTTGGAAGGGGAAGGGGAGGGGTATTCAGTTTGTTGCAATCTGCAATCTCACCGCTAGATGCCACTAAATCCTACACACTGCACCTTTAAATCTAATGCTGCAATAAATAATACATAATAAATCTATTCCTACATCAGAGGCTTCTATGATAGGACTGCAGGAACACCTTGCCATTAGGAGAATAAATCCACCTTTAATGGACTATGCCTGCCAAATCTGTGACAGTAAGATGCTCAGATTATCTGTTTCAGTGAACTGTTGACACATTATACAGCTTCCTTACATCAATTTAAAAACATAACCCCCATTTCCATCTGTGTTGCACTAATGTGCACCTAATTTTTATGTTATGCTGTTACTATTACCTTGGGTTTTGTTCAACAGTGTTAACACATTCGTACAAATTCACACATTAGTGTTAGCTCTGTTATTGTTGCAGCAGGTTCTGTTAGTATTCACCTCTCTTACTGCTTTAGACTCCCCTGCATGCCTGCATTAAATGGCAGGGAGCTTCTAACTGAGCCACATCCCCAGACATACAGTAATTCCTTCTTATGATAATATACACTTTGACAAATGTGGTCCTAACTGAATATTGCTTGTGGCAGATGCATCATTTCAGATCCACAGATGTGTCTTGGTAACAGTTTAAGATAAGAGAAAAATGCCTGAATTTCAGTTTGATGACAGAAACAGTCACATGGAGAACAAGGAGTGGGGAGGCCACAATAAATTAATTGCATATGAAACAGTTATCCACTGTACTATCATGCAAGGCTGAGTACTGAGTACTAACCCTAACAATAACCCTATTTAATTGGGTTGTTAAAAAAGTAAACTTGGGATTTCCTGGTGGGCCTGGGGCACAAACCATGAAACAGTCAACTGTCAGGGACCTTCCCCACATTCCCCATCTCTCTCTATCCTCATTTCCTGTTCTCTATTGCTATTTACCTAATACATAATATATAATATATGAAGTATACATACATAATATAAAACCTAAAAAACACCTTAAAAGGCAAAAGTACTACAGCAGCTTATTATTATCGTTCCAAATCATTTCATCATATACACAGACAATGAATATTAACTGTTCATCACTAATAAGTTGCTATTTCAAACTGCCAAATCCAATTTTGTCAGTTTTGTAATAAATGTAAAAATCTGAAATCCCAGTTTGAACCACTCAAACAGAGGAGTTCCATTAGCCTTAGAGCAATATGAACTGTCGGTTGTTTCTAATGTCAATGAGCTAAACATTAAAGATTGTTTTATTGTCAAACAAGTAGATAACAGTATTGGCTGTATGACTAAATATAAATGCATTTATACTCAGAAAAAAATGTATTATTATTTCAGAGCAGTATATAAGGTGCAAGAATATAAAGCTCTGACAATTCAGAAGTGTCACCAAAATATTATTAGCAAAAGGTGAAGTTCTTGTGCTACTACTCGAATTATCATATTTAGTACAGTTAAAGCTTATTCTACTTATTTTAACAGGTCAACTGATAAAAAAACAGGAGGTCTACCAATAGACTGCTCACAACTAATTGTTGTGAACAAAAATAAAAGATCTGCCAACAGCAGCATGAACATAATCCTCTGGATCGATGGCATAATTCAGAGAAGCATTACCGAGCAGATATTCTGACAGCAAAGGTCAAAGCTTTCGTCAACAATCCACACTGAGAGGAGGAGGGGAGAGGAGCAGAGAACATCGGGGATGGGAAGTACAAGTGTCCCATCTTGCCTTTCATATATAAAGGGAGATTTGATAACCCACAAACACACAAATGTGTTTCCAGTTATGAAGCAGATCATCCATGATTTAGCCATTAGTCATATACAGTAAAGAGAATTTTTCTCAGCTTTTTCCACTTAAAAACATACAGTTGCATTTAGTAAGTAATATGTTTGTACTGTTAACTCAAGGACTCCTGTTTTTTTCCTAAATTTGAGAAAACACTGTCAGTGGAATCAGACTAAAACCTACCATACTTACTTACTAGTTGATAGTAAGTAAGTATGGTAGGATGATATTTTCCAGTGGAAAGCATAAATCTACTATTTTCCATACAAATAATACTATAAATACAGTTAAACACAATGTTTGATCTAGTTTGTCTTGGCAGGATCTATGCAGAATATTGACTGTTGTGTAATTCTGGTCGTAGCATCTGGGGCTCAGTGTTGAACAGACTTCTGTAGAGCTTAGACTTTGCTTTTATCTTTGCTTTTATGATCAAAGTCTTTTCCTTTATGCGAGAAAACTTGTTGATCAAAGCACTTCTGCTTCTAAAATACCAACTTGTTACTGGTAGCGGTTTGTAGAATAATTTAATGTGATACTTTATTGATTTCCCCCACGGGTAAATTCTTCTCTGGTCTTGACCTCCTGTGAGAGCTCAGGGTCAGCTGAAGAACAGCATGAACAGGGCTGGAAGGAATGCACAGGCAGAGGCACATACCGCTTTAACTGTATATGTGAAATTAGCATGGAATCGGTCCATAAATTATCATCACCAAGGTGTAAAAACAAAAAATAATTAATAAAATAAAAATGCTAATTAATGTAACAACATCTAACAGGAATAAGATAGCTGACTGAAAGTATGAGGAATTAAGTATTACAGAAGAGCTGTTTGATTTGTTTATTTGTAATAGACTTGTATAAATGTGACAAGATGCCAAAACATCTTACAAAAGGTGTTATACAGCTCCACTTGAGAAAAGGTGAGTGTTCATTAATAAGAAATGTAATAAAATAGTAATATTATATTTACATAAATAAAAAAAGAGATGGTACAACATAAAAAAACAAAAAAGGTTTTTTTTTGTTTGGCTGTAAGCCACTGCAACAACTCAGAGAAAGACTGACACACTACTGGAAGATTGTAGATGGCACTCATACTGCTTGAAGACTGTCATAAGTAATGGTATAATCATTTGCTATTTTCCTTTTCACCACAGATGATGCAAGAGTGATACTGTATGGGAATGCAATAACCTCCAGCATCTATTATCTACACCTGCTTTTAAATTCTTAAAGCCATCTGAAGGTGACAGGACAGAAGTGTGTGTGAGCAGTCTGTAAATGAAGTCTCACAGATGCCACATCCACTCCGAGTACCTATAGTATATTGCCTCAGGCCCAACCAACACCATGCTGTTGCAAAATAACCACAAACATTTTCACCGGGTGACCAGTTTGCAACAGATGTCTTTCCAGTGGGTCTGTGAAAAGTAACATCACATTTTTTATTTTTCAAACTGCATTTTCAATTTCAGTTGGTGTGACGTGAGGCTGCATAATTACGATAAAAAGAAATGAGATTGATTTTTTTCTGACACTTGTTTTAATTTAAATGCAATGCACTGAAGGCTGTGAATAAGGTTCCCTTAATGGATGCAGGTATTTAAGAGTATGGCCATCATGCAGCATTCATTATGCAGCAGGTTGTGTCAACATTTCAGGTGGTTGTAAAAAGTAAAAAGCTTTGTAAAAAAGTGTACAGTTTGTGATGATGATAAATATTTATACCTTTCCTCTATATCCCCCCAAGGGTTCACTTGTTTCTGTTGTTTTCTTCATTTTCTCACATGCGCTGAGCTTCCAGTTTTGTGTGCTTAAATAATGCCAGTTTCTAGTTACATCACAGTTAATCTGAGATAAGGTGTAAAACGTTGAGTAAATCTGGACCTCTGCATCTTGCTCAAGGATACTTCAAACCAGACACTTTTACTCCCTAATCATTGCACTACACACCATGCCCTCCTGTCTACAGTATGTTACTGCTACACTGGAAGTCACCCAACATAATATGGGTGAAAACAGTGTTTTCCAAAGACCAATGTAATAACCCAGATCACACAAGGAGGTGACACTGGAGCCCCACATTACTCTGGGGAGCAGGAACACAATTTCATCCATTCCTACAACTCTTCTCCAATCCACCAGTTGCTAAACATCCAATATCAGCCTCGGCCCACATTCTCCACTGTGAAATTCCTCCTCCAGAGAGGAGCACCATAAACATTTTCAAATCACTGTTACACCTTTCAAACTTGACATATTCACCACCCTAGCAGTCAGTCAACCTGTCAATAAGTCAGTCAGTTAATTAGTACGTCAGTCAGTGCACAAGTCAATCAATCAGTCAACCACAACACTAGGAGATATTCTCTTACATTACTCTCTCTTCATGTGAAATAATTTTGATATTCTGCCACAATATTACTGTATTACTTACTATTTACAACTGCAATTTACTTTTACATACTTTTACATTTACTAATACACTATATGTATTAGTTACTAGTATTAGTCACTGCTCTTGATTATTTATTGTCTTAGGACCACTTTTTCATGTCATGTGCCACCACACCCCTATATGAGGCATATGTCACTCGTCCTTCTACAGCCTTGATCAGGCACCTATATCCCATTGAACCTCTCTAACACTCCCACAATACACAGAGATCATTGTGCCCAGTTTGTTAACAACCCCAGCAGCTTGGTAACCTAGCAATACTATCCAGAGTGTGAAGGAGAGATGTGTGTTCAGTGGGAGACAGTTCACTGCTAATTGGGATGTTCTACAGTACCACTGGATATCTGGGCATGTCTTGGTAGACCTTTGACACAGATATCCTCAGCATCTAGCAAAAACTGCAAATTAATGTGTAAGTTAATACATTAGTGTCTAATGGCCATTAGATGGTGCTTCTAGTAACAGCAAAGATGATGGCAAGCAGTAAACCCAAATTCAGCCTCACTGTGATCTCGGATGTGGTGTCTGTGTTTTACTACAGTATCTTTAATAACTGACTATACTGGATCACCATTGTCACCGACATATCAGTAGCTTCTAGCAGCAAAGCATACAGATGGATTTGTAGTGTTCTTCATACAAAGCAAAAAATAGACAAAAAGAAAATACAGTGAACCTGCACATACTGTCAATAAAATAATACCCCTGCCTTTTGTTTCTATCTGATCACAGGACCACCATCGCAGCAGTAAAGTATTGCCTGGCATGACAAAGCAAACCCTATAATGCTTCAGTAGCCACACCACCACATCCTTCCTCCATTGTAATAGCAGGGGTATGCGCAAATGAGATTGTTTTCATACCCATAAGTGCTGAATTGTGGCAGGCAAAGCATGGAAAAATAGTAGATTGGTGAACCAGAGCAGCCCAGTTAAAACTTGTGTTTCCAAGCTGAAAACAAAGCTGGGCTGCTCTGGACCATCCATCTGGTCAGCTGCCGTAAGGACATTGTGTGGTGTGTCCAGCAAAGTGATGACATGGGCAATATTGCTGGGACCATGGTGATGGAATAGGCTGTGGTGATTAATAGTTTTGCACATAGTGATGCTCCCCCTCGCTCACCAGGAACCTCACAATAGCACACTGCAATGCAATTACTCAACTCAAACTGCAATGTTTAGCTCTATCATCAAAAATCAATGACATTTAAAAACTAGAAATACCACCTCGCAGTTGTATGCCTCCGCCAACCAGTCAAGTTGCTGTTTACATCCATGTCTGTTCAGAATCATATAATATTTGTGGTGAAAACTTTGAAGGAATTTAATAAAAGGTATTAAGTGTATTTTCCTTTTATGTGTTCACATGCTCAGCCAATAAAGCTGATTCTGATAGAGCACAAAGTTGTTGCCATGACAGTAGATGATGCTTCAGATATGGATGTTGCTGCAAAGAAGCTACAAATTCTAAAATGTGGATGTTCCACACACATCTTCAACCTGGCAACACAGAAGATCTATACAATCACTGCAGTTTCAAGGTGAAGACCCAAGATTAGTGTCACCAATTCAGTATCAGACCAAATGTGAAATATGGTCACAATCTCCCCTTCTGTTCCTGATTTATGGCGTTGAATAACAGCCAGAGAAGTGTTTTTGCAGAACATTATGATGTCACAGTGAAGCTGACCTTAATTAGAGTATGAATTCTTGAGTTATGGCCAAAAACATGTTTGGTGAGGTCACAGTGACCTTTAACCACCAAATTCTAATCAGTTCATCCTTGAGTCCGAGTGGATATCTGTGCCAAATTTTAAGAAATTCACTCAAAGTGTTACTGAGATATAACATTCATAAGTTCATTACTGAATAGCTGCTAACTAGATGAGTCTGTGCACAGTCGAACGAGAGGTTTGAAACATAAGAACAGAGGTTAGTTGCATGTGTGGATCTTTAGGAAACTTGGAACTGGGGTCACATTTCTGGCAACTACAAATCGTTGATGCATATTGACAGTAGCTGGTTGTAGTAAGGTGCAGTGAAAGGTAGAGTGAATAAAAAATAGAGGATTCATAAAAAAAAAAAAGAATGTTTGTTTACAGTTGGATAGCATCACAAACAATTGTTGCCTTTACGTTCAAGTTCATGTTGCATATTGCATAATAAGGGGCTGCATTTTCTATTTCACAATCCCAGTCTCGTGCCCTTTCTTTACAACATTTATTTGTCTAGGACTTCAGGGGAAGATTAGGTAATTCTGCTCCTGGGATTGATGTAGAGTGGAGCTGGCTCTTTCTGGCATCTTTCTGACATTTTTCAGAAGGCTTTTTAACGCAACAGACTGGTGGCTGAAATATTTAACGGTCAGTAAGTCACAGAGAGTCCTGCTGGGCAATTGCCGATCCAACATCCACCTATTCAATCCATATTTCATGGTCATGAATGAATGGATGAATGACTAGCTTGTCTTTATATAGCATCTTCCTGACGGGAGGGGGATTTGTTAATGACCAAATACTGTATAGAGGTAAAGCAAGTAACCACTGGAATGAAGTAACTGCAGCTATAGCTCACAAAAGCAAAAGACTTTTTTTTTTGGCAGTTTTAACCTTTATTGAGTCAAATTGAATTCAACCATATAAATGTGGAGACAAGGACAATGGAGCTGCTCAGCTCTCCTTGTTCAACCATGAGTCACTTACCCAGAACCGGGTGGGTAGAAATTTCAATCAACTTTAGACCTAAGGGAGTTGTGAGCAAAACCAGAACAGCCTAACACTACCATTCAGGCCACATCCAGAATCCACCTGGGGCATGAAGTTCTGACCCCAGGAAGACATTTCCTCACTTCCCCTGAGGAGGGGTACATGTGGGCTCTAAGACCACACTGGGTGAGCAAACATCACTAGGTTACAGGAGAGTAAGAGGAAACATAGCATTTTCCCCTTGGACACAAGAAGGTCAGTTAATGGCAAGCCAAAACGCTGCCTGATCTGTGCCACCATATCCAGGTAGGCACACCCAAACAAGCAGTGGGCATCCTTGGACATCATGTCCACCCCTTTAGAGACAGGGCACATGCGTGGCCCTCAGAGACCACAGGTGATGATTGTCCCTGAGGACAATCTTGTGCACTTTTCTGGAGGCCTAGAATTCTCACTCTTTATCTTTTCTTCAGGTAGAACAAGACTGCTGTGTTTTCTGACCTCAATGTGACATGTCAGTTGCACCACTGAGGCACAAAATGGACAACTCTGTGAACTGTTGTAAATCATGAAACCTTCGAATGTAAGGGAAACCAGGACCAATAGGAACAGTTTGAAAAGGGTGCATCTTCTCATGCCCGAGTGTGAGCCTCTGTAGCTTGAGGTGCACTTGAAACAACATATCCAAGAGTTATCAGACATACTGTACTATCCTGGTGCAATAGTCCAGGCACAGTTTGTGCTGTTGTGTCTGTTGACTCAACCACGTACACAGTGCCTGCTCATTTACCTCTTTCTTGTCAACTGCACACAGACTCAAACACACAAACACACTCATATGCCGGGATAACAAGAAAAACCCAACAAAAAAGTCAGTTAAAAAAGAAACTACTGCATATTTCTCTACCTGTAGAAAATTGTGATTTATACTTTATCTTTTGCCGCAGGCTATTTCAAAAGAATGCATAAAAAAAATTAATGTTTTCCCAAAATCTGCAGAAGCAAATGGAACTAAGCACACAACTTTATGATAATAAGCAATGAGAGGTTTTAAAATAGTTAGTGATACATGCACATACTACACTGTGTCCATAATCCTTGATGGACAAGGTAATTAATTTTCTACTCTAAGAGTAGAGACTGTTCTTACATAAAAAAGTCACGTTTTAATAATTAATGAGATGATCAATACTTTAAAAAAAAAGAAAGAAGATCATTTCCAATATACAACACAATGGCATATCGTTTGTGAAACTCAGCTTTTGACCTGAGATACCACTCAAAGTACATAGGAATAAACAGTCTTATAAGGTAACACCATTGTCACAGCAGCAGAGAATATGAAATTGTGTTCTGAAAATGACACACCTGCAGCTAAGCATCCGGTCTATTTGTACAATCACACTTATTTCACAAACCTCAGGGATATTCTAAGAAATCCACAGTATGTTATTTTTGCTTTACTAAAGACATGAGTTTCAGGCTCAGACTCTGGTGGTTAGGTATCAGAAAACCCATTGTGGTTCAGATATGTTTTGAGATAATATTTATATATAAACTAAACTTGATAGTAATGCTGGAAATTGATTTAGCAGCTATGTCATGCCTTAATGAGTTGTTAGAATACAGTGACTGAATTCTGCGCTCTGTGTGTCGCATTATAACAGCAGAACAAACCATAGGTGTTTTAGTGTTAGATGAGGATGAATTTTTATTCTTTATTTTATTAGTTGGGCTCATGTCAGCCATAGTCAGTATTGTTCTATATATTATTCTCTTCCATATCATGGCCAATTCTGCTCTTGCCTTCTCAATCCATGCCCCATTCCCCAGTTGTATTTTAGGAGCTCTTGTAATGACATATTTCCTGGAAAACAAGAGTTCAATTTGTTTTCTCATTGGGTTGTGTAAGGACACCATAAGGCTAAGTGCAAGAGAACATGAAACTATGTGATTTATTAGTGTATTTGTGCATGACACCTAATATTAAACTCATATAATGGCAGGTACAGTATTTCTAGTTGACCTTGCACAAACAACTATGTTTCTGCTCAATGTAAGTATTAACATCTATTTATTCTTGCAGTCAGTCCAAGAAACTGCCCCACTGCACCCACTAGTACAGCAACACTATCAGAAAGTTACTACTGCACCAATATTCTACCATTTTACCAACAGGTCACCACTTTATGAACATATTATCACCATGCCAACACATTAAACCTCACCAACATACTACTATCATTCCTGTATCTTGTTACCACATTATCATAGTCCCACTGAATCAAAATACTGATGTTACTGACAGACATTGCCACCACAACATGTTATCGCCATGCAAAGACATTTTTTCACTTCACCGCTTAGCAAACTGCCATGTATTATTAACGACTTAACATGAATGATAAATAATACAAGTGAATTATTGAGACTTATTTTATCAGATGACGGATTAAAAAAACGGACTTGGTGTGCAGAGACCTTTAATGACCAATTTGCAGGATACATTTTCCTTAGGTTTATAATGTTTCAAGTTTAAAATGTATGCATTTAGGGACATGGTCAAATGACTAAGAATACATTTATTTCACTCTAAAAAGGCTTAAAATAGTCGACCTAATATATGAATCAAATTGAAATTAATTGTAAGACGATATTAATTAGAGTGAGCATGCAGTGTAAACTAATTGGCTTGAGCTCTAGTAACTACTTAGAACATTCAATCTGTTCATTGTATATTTCATAATTTAATCATTATTATTCTGATACTTTCTTTTTTGTTTATTATGACTATGAAGGTCTTGAAACCTTTAAAAAATCTTTTATGTACCCGCAGATGGCAGCGATCTCCCATGATAAAGGTCTAGGGCAGAGTACAGTAGGTGGCGGCTCATTAGCATCATTCTTACTCATGCTTGGTATCTCTGGATGCTCACAGCTATTTGAACTTATTAATAATGACTGACAGTTTCTTGCTGTTTCTTGTTCTCTTGTCTCAGCCCTTAAGAAAATTAGTAGCTGTCAGTAATTTTGTATAATTCACTTGAAGCTGTTGGCATTACCTTGTACAGTACTGTTACGGGTAGTACTGCTAGTATAGTTTTGTGGAATTTGTTTATTTTATCAATACTTTACTATATTTTAAATGTGTTTTTATATCTTTCTTCACACATTCATTAAATTGGTTGTGATAAAGTTCCTGGCCATGGGTGAAAATACCGAGTCATCTTAGAAAAATTAATGATTTTGAGGTATGGTGATTTTTAATTTGCATTTTTGGCACTCATCAATTCCTTGTGCGATGTACACTGATTTTTTTTTCTTCCAATAGCTTTGTTATAATGAATTTCATTTCCTGCATTTGACCAGTATTAATGCTAACTAAACCACTCATTTGTTCAATGACATTAGTAGTGTCGCCAAAATAGGGGTGAATGGCTTTTAACAAAGAAATTACTTTGCTCCATTTTTCCATATCCTAACAGACCAAATAGAAAGCAAAAAATGGCTTCATATCATTGAACAACAAATAAATCAAGTTAACAAAGTAAAACCTTCAATTTGGGGCTGGTCATCTTAATTAAGAACTGTATTCAACACAAAAACACACTGAATCAACAAAAAATGCTGAAATGTGAAGAAGCAGTTGTCCTTACCAACTCTCCCCAAAGATCAATAAATAGCATTGCTGGCTATTGCTTTGCCACAAAGGGCTCTGGGATGACACCATGAGCCAACTCCCAAACCATAAATCATTCATCAGCAGCAAGTACAGAGTCTAGAAGCAGCCAGAGACAAAGGCAGAGCCCTGACCTTTATCTGCTGGGCAGAGACATAGCAGATATTGTTGTCAGAAACATCAGCTTGTTTCAGTGCCATCTCTAACGTTCTAGTCAAAGCCACATGTAATACTGTAATAGTTACATATCAACCCCTAATTTCTCAATATGTCTCTACCTCTATATCTTTCTCTCCTTCCCCAGAACATGACTTGAAGATGGACTGTCCTCAGGCTGAGTTAGAAGAAAAGGACTGTCCTCCACCAGAGGAATTAGAGTGTAAAATCTGTTACCAGCGCTACAATGCCCACAACCGCAAGCCTAAGATCCTGGACTGCCTGCACCGGGTCTGTGCCCGGTGCCTCATTAAGATCCTGGACATTGCTGATGGTGCAGGCAGCATCTCTTGCCCCTTTTGTCGACACCAAACCGAGATCACAGAGTACGAGGTGTCAGCCCTGCCTGATGATGCTAACATCATGTCCCATTTGGCAATGCGGGACAAATCCTGGAGCTCTGACCACAACAGGGAGGTGGTCCTGACTCCGAAGAGTTTGTCCTCCAGCCCGTCTCATGACTCCTCCAACTGCCTGGTCATCACCATTATGGAAGTGCAGAGGGACTCACAGCACTCCCCGAGCCGCAATGGCAGCTCTGACATATATGCTGAGCAGAGCCTGGACTCAGTGTCGCTGGGCTCCAATGGGCCTGCTGATCAGGATGCCCTGTCCAAGTTCTGTAATCATGTCCCACGTATCCTGGTCTGGCTGCTGGGTTTCTTATATTTTGGCTCACTGCCTCTGGGAATTTACTTGTTGGTCATTCAGAGAGTGACTCTTGGTATTGTATGTGTTAGTTTGGTGCCATCAAGCCTGACAGTTTGCCTGGTCTATGGATTCTGTCAGTGTTTGTGCCAGGGCATGTGTGACTGCTCCAATAGGGGCTAGTAGGATGCTACCCAAGAACTGGTGGTCTTGGGTTAGAATAAAGTTAGCTCCAATGAACAGGTATTTGGTGTGTTATGTGGACAGATACTGTAGACGCCCAAAGGTAAGGTAATGCCCTCTCCTTAACATGTTTTATAACACTTCCTGTCAATTATCCTCATGCAAATAATGGGCCAATGAGAAGACCTAAGAAGGCCGCCTTTAGCGTTGGTGTTTGCTTTTGTAAGACTGACTGCTGTTGACAGTTTGGCAAGAGCAACAGAACCACTGACAACTCTGTAGTGGGAGCAGCATCTATACCTGCACTTCTGTGATGTATTTCTGTGACTTTTTTTGCTCTGTGTTGTGTGTATCACCTACGTTAACTTAAAATTTGAGAGCAGACCTTCAGTCTTTGACTTACATGAGCCACCGGGCCCTCATATATCAACATTGTTTGCCGACAATAATCTTGCAATCATTTTTATGCGAACGGTGGGATTTACTCATTTGTAACTTTACTTTGGGATGTCTGTATAAATGTATTTATATGATGGACCACAAGAGCAAACTGAAAAGAGAAAGTACCTCAGTAGTCTACACATTAGCAATCAGTTTGTTTACTTAATTTTCTCAGGATGTTATTAAATTGATGAACAAATGCATTTAAGCATGGCTGGATTACTGCTAGTTAGGCCAATAACAAAAACAGAGGTAAATTAATGTTGAAGGTGATTTAGGCCACCAGGTAAGAGCAAATATTTTAATTTTTAATTTGCTCTTTTAAAATTAAATTGCTTCTTTTTATTTTAGTGAATGTTATTCATGTTTTATGGGCAGCATTAATGAGAACACTACATGTTAGCAAAATCTATTTCTCCCTCTTGTTAAAGCTACAATCGAATAGATCTTAATTGTGCAACTGGTCTTGCCATCAGGTACTGAAAGTATCATAAATAATTGTATTTTGTATGGAGAAAAAGCATTGGTGCACTGACATCTATGGGTTGATATATGTCTGTCACAAAATCTTTCTATCTGGTTTGAAACACTCCATGTAAAACACAATATTGCTCCTCCATAGGTGTGTGGTTGACAGGTCATGAATTAGCCAGAGTTGAGAGAATAGCAACTTGCCAACCTCTGTGTATTGTTGAACAATGCAAGGAAAATTAATGGAAAATACTGTTTAATTGGCTGGATTTTTCACCATAAGAATTATGAATACTTCAAGTAAAGAAACACAACTCAATATGAATTACCAAATTAACTGTGAATTGGCTGTAATATCCAATTTGTTATCTGTTTTACTGTTACAGCTGTAGCTTGAGGCAAAGGTGTAACAAGGTTGTTAGTATTGCTTAATTGATGTGTTCCTCTCCTTCTCCCTCTCTCTCTCTCTGCCTCAAATACACACATACACCATTCAGGTTGTTGTGTTCAATCAATTTAGAGCATGTGACACAAAAGCCAGACTTATATCTCAGGTTTTTTGATAGTCTTTCAACGTTTAGCAACAGATCTCCCATTCAGTTTCTTGTTGGATTGAATGTAGCAAAGCTGCTCTGTAGTATTTTTGGTTTAGGTTGTAAAAAGCTCATGACATGTCGCACATACTGCCATATCTCAGCCATGTGGATTTGTTGTTGTGTGACACCTCAAGGTTATGTGCATATGTATTCATGTGGCCTCTTGATTTTATCTGCATGTGACAAAAACACCCCTACCATTCTGACAGGCATCTGCACCATAAACTATGTAGTTTTTTGACAATTATTTGATTTTTTTAAATGTAATTTCAAACGCTTTACACAGTATATCACATGTATTTAGAGAAAAAATGCAAAAAAAAAAAGTGTTTCTTCTGTTTCTTTAAGCTTCATGACCAAAATATAAATGAGAGTGTTTCAAAAGCTTTTCCTCTGAGACATTCTGGATCATTGCAGTCGTTCCCTGCGATGAGAGACAGTTCCAGCAGCACTTAAGAGAAGGGTTTTGATAATAAATAACTTTCAGAGCATTTCATTACAGTGTATAGGGGGAACTTGCTGTTCATGAGCATGGTGGTTTAGAGCTTGTGGGATTTAACAGTGCAATTACAGGTGTCCTTTGAGTAAGCATATGCACACATATGCACATAATTACACTTTTTGTTGTGCTCACAGGCATTCTATGTTACTCGTAAGAGTCAATTTACAACTTTATCACACAATGTTGATACCTGAGGGCCCTAGGCTGTTGACTTTTAGATATATTCAGTGATAAACTTCAGGTAATGATATTTTTCATCAAAATGGAAATGCAGCATTTTGGAAAAAAATCACGTTGTGCTAAACCTTTCCTGTGTAATGTAAGTCCAGTTAATTCTCTGATGTTGGGGTTCTATTTTTTTTTTTCTTATCTTTCCTTTGTCAACTTCTTTCTACGTCTCTGTGCCCACTCCCCCAATGTTTTCCTGTGTTTCTGTGTATGATCTAATATCAGCAGCTCTCAGCTTAGTGCCACACTACTGATTACAAAAGCTACTAGACAATGAAATAAATGGAGAATTATTTTCTATACGTTGCTTGTGTCATTGTTTGTATTACTCTGTTGTGTTGCATTCAGTTTTAAAAGTCAACAACTCACATCATCAACATCACTATCATCACAGGTTAATCAGACATCTGTATCATCAAGCTTAGGGGGACGTGGGCTGTTTGTTATAAAAAAACAATCAAATCATAAAGGTGAGAGCTATTTGTACTTCAGCAGAAAACTACCAGCAGTGCTGTTTCTAGAAGTCGGCCTCTCATCATTTCTCATCATTTTGAAGTACCTTGATGATTATACCAACACAGCAGTAGAGTGTGGAGACTGGTTTATACAGCAAAATAAGAAGTGACAGAAAATACAAACAAAGAAATGATATATGACACACAAGAGCAGCAGGTCAGTCAGTGGGAAGAGATTTTCTGTCTGAGTTGGCAGAGCTGTTTGACACAGTGCTTGTCAGCGGAGCATTTGTCCTGCTGGTTATATGTCTGACATGTACAGGACCCTGCCTTTCATCTCTGTTAGCTGAGTGGCAGGTTACATTAATAAAAACTCTCCTCTGGAAAGAAAATTACCATATTGGTCTCAATAAAAGACAACCCTGAATATATGAGAGCACTGTCACAGACCTCACTGTTAACAGCTATGATAGCGACTGTTTCTTTCTTGAAGAGTGGCACTAGTCAGCATTACTTGACAATGTGTAGTGCACTGAAGTGTAGATTGTGCAAACAAAAGGTTGTGATAATAAAGAATTTGGTTTTACTATTTTGGTTTTTATGCTTTAAAAATGGAGCAAAAACTGCCTTTAAACAATGAATATTCCATAAATTTGCTCTGATAATCAGCATATCTCAAGTTTTAATATGGGATTACAATTTATTGACCAAGTCTAGCTGACACAATTAGCTAAAGTGACACTGAGGTCAATGGTAGAAGCACAAGCAGCAACAACAAGGAGGTTGAAGGTCAGAATTCACAACACCCAGAAAACAGAAGAAACTAGAAGAGTGCACTTAGTAGAGTGCAGATCTCCACCAGGTGTGTACAGTCAAGATGGTCGTGAAGATAACAAAAACAGGCATTTATTCATCTCGTATCGTGGCTAACTTAAGTGGATCGTTACATATCAGGTATGGAATTAATCAGCAGATCCTCCAGTTCAAGATGAGACCAAACTTTTCTATGGATGTCAGTTTTTTAGCCACGACAAAGGCCAATATGTGACCTACAACAGACTAGGTAAGCCTTGTTTTTAGCCTAGCTGATTGCCAGTAATGCCTTTTGCTGTCATAATTCATATCGTAAAATGACGAGGACTGAGGCGAGGACATGAGCATATAGTCATAAATGTGCACAATAAATATTAGGCACACACATGACCAAACGCAATTAGTCACGTAATCCTACACCCAAGTGAAGGTTCCTGGAAAATGAATGCAAACTAAGATGGAGGAAATAACAACTGTATGTCATCTCACACTGATGTCAAGCAGCATGGGTCATGCAAACATGTGACCTAGCTATATTTATACATGCAGTCACTAAAATATTTAACATTTTCAGGTGTTTCAAGGAGATGGGGGCATGAATTTTAATTACACATGAATAATGTATTCACAATCTGCCTTCTCTTTATAGCACACACTTCCAATCCATTCAGTTCATAAGATGGTGACACATATTAAAACAATCAAATGAGAACTAAAATTGGGTGTCGAGTTTTTATTTCTAGACTAAAAAAACAAGCAACTGCAGAAATTTGGTAGCATTTTAGTTTTGTATCAAAGGTGAAAGCCAGAGATGGGAAAACTTTAAATTAACATTCTCATCTCTGAATCAATTACCTGCTAACTGCTGTGAGGATAAGTGTCTCGTCGAGTTCAGAGGCCCCCTACCAGCTACAGTGAAATGTAAAAGTGACTTTGCTGTGGAAAATCTGACTGAGACAGGTAAAAAGGTAAGGTTGCCATTTGATTTTGATGTCTTTCAGAGAATATAAGCATTGAGTTTTAAAATGGGACATTTGTGAAAAGGCTCAGTGAAGTGCAGGCACCATCTTGTGGATTCTAAGTATCTTTTGAACACTAAGTTGAGAAATGGTTTGAGGTAATCAAACTGGGAGGGGGCTGGGAAAGACTGCATCTGGTACGTTTGAGTCATTTGCAAAACTAAGTCGTTTGGGGTAAATAATAAATAAAAAAACATGGGATTTACTGGAGGACTGTTAAGCTTGGGTTAAATCTGATGTATTTCTATGTCATTAACTATGTGTCCTTTTACTGTTCACTTTTACTGACTTTTTTTTGTATATTTTTGCACTGATACATATACACATCTTGGATTTTTCCCATTCTGAAATATTGTGACTCGTTGATACCATATTTCCCTCCCATGTGAAACAGATACTGTATATGAATTAGTTAAAACTTCTGACTGATTTTGTGATCACTTTCAATGACTTTATTGGAATTGCCACATTTTTAAGAGGCTGAAGTCTTGAAGTCTTTAAAGCTTTTGTGGTTTTTATTCTTGCTTCTATTCAGATTCAGTTATGAAAGAAAAGGGTTTCGCCCAAATAGTGGGACAACAGTAGCTATTTGACACTATTTGTCAGCTGTTTTGATTCCAATTTTAATTGTACCTACCTATATGTTGTTTTAATTGCACAATCTGTTTGCTGCCCCTGCACCTCTTTCCAGTAATGTATAGAAGTGTAGGGTTGAGACTTGGATCAGGATCAAGATTGTTGAAATTAAATACATTTCTGTCTGTAAATCTGTTTCCTTTTATACTGCTTCTACTGTGTTTATACCATTCTCTTGTCTTATGTGTAGTTTGTCTGTGTTGTGAACTGAATCTGTAAAGAGCTATTAATTCCTGATGATATATTATTTTGTTTATTATCTATAAAGGAATAACATCACACCAAAATGTCTTTCTTATTCAATTTGTTTCTTGTGGAGGTGGAAAAGCATCTGAAAATTTGTTTAGTTGACAGACTGCTAGAGAATGCTGACAAGAATAATAGCAGAATCAAAATGTTGGCGAGAAGAGCTTTCCAACTGCAACCTCTGAACGACCTACAGTACCAGACACATCTTCCCATTCACTTGAATAAGAAAGTGTGTCCAAACTTTTGACTGGTACTGTAAATGTAAAACAGTCACTGTGTGTATAGTAGACTTAACAATACCAAAATAAGAGGTTTGTCAAGACAAAGTCAGAAAAAAAAAGATTGTTAAGGGTGACTTATGGCTACAGTACAGTGTGTATGTTGTGGCTGAACCTTCTCAAAAATGTTCCTGTCATGGCTACACGAGCTGTGTGGAAATAAAAACTGTGGTAATTGGCCGATATGGGTTGATCTGAGTTTTTTTTGTTTGTTTGTTTTTACATGTTTCGGGGGTCTGTAGTGTTAGTCAGCATGGGGCAGATTGAAGAAAGGACCTCTGGTGCAGTGCAGACCTCCTCCTCACCATGACTGTAAATATCTCTCATAAAGCGAATAAGAGAATGCAAAACATTATTACATTGGGTAGAGCTCAAACAATTAGTTGATTTATTGATTGATTCAGTAGACTAGAAATTAATTTCAATAATCAATTACTCTTTCAAGCAATTTATAATACGTCAGAGAAATGTTCTGGTTCTAGATTCTCAAATGTGAGTATTTGCTGTTTTTCTTTGTTTCATATGCTTGTGAATTGAATATCTTTGGGTTGGTTGGACAAAACAAGCAATATGAAGACATCATCTTGGGGTCTCAGATATTGTAATGGGCATTTTTCACATTTTTTTCACATTTTAAAGACTAAATGATTAAAAATTAGAATATAAATCAGCCCTGGTTATGGTTAAGCAGGGGCTTTATTTGGTTAGGGTTATGTTAAAAACAATCTCTAGGTCACATACAGCTCCAGCATAACCACTGCAGCACCTAGATGAAGAGCATTATTCTACTAAGTGTTAATCAATCTCTAGAGTCACTGGCAGTGAATGAGGGGGGTGGCTCATTCACTGCTGTGGCTTTCTAACCATCTAGCTCTCCTCTTTCAGTGGTCTGATCACCACCAATAGATTCACACATACATACACACACAAACACCTCTTTCTCTCTGGGCTGTTGCTATAGTGACACTAATAAAATTGTCAGAACCATTGAGATGTTTTTCCTTGCTGTTGCTTGAGTGACAAGAGCTGTTGACAGCTGGAACACACAGAGCATAGCCCCAGAACAAGGCATTAATGCTGCCAGACTAATGTCATGTTCATGTTCAGCATAACAAACAAACAAACAAATAAACAAAGGCTGCAGCACTTGGTATTGCAGGACAACTGTCAATCATAGAGGTAAGCTTCAAACCAAGATGGCAGTGAAGATGTATTAATGTTGTCATGGTGATTTACTAGGATAAGGTCCATTTTATTTCTATGGAAAGGGATGTATGGACACATCCATGTAGTTTTGTCAAAATTAAAGGATGAGGAGAAAAAGGTAAGGGTGTCTACTTGTGTGTGATTAGTTATGATCATACATGTCTACAACAGGCCTGGTATCACATTTTTAAATTACTACTTACTGTTATTGTTTTACTATTGTTACTGTTATCTTATTGTTTTCATTTACATCAGAGGAAAAAGCCATGACTTAAGGTAAAGTCAGCGATGCTAATCCAATACACTTTTTGTCAAATTCAATAAATGTCTCCTCACGGTCCACTGGCTGTGAAAAAAAATCTGGTGTTCAAACAAGCACTGGCTCTGTAAATGGGCATGTAAACACAGTGGCTTGGAGTGAGCCACACAACACTATTCCAGCCAATCAGCAGGGGCCGTTAGTGCTTGTGCACAGAACAGGGGGAAGTCATCAGAGCAGCTGTCTGTGTGATGACATGACAGTCTCCCCATCTACAGCACCTGTTGAATGGTGGGGGAGGGCTAGCAAACTAATGAACAGAAGTGATTCTACAGCTGACACATCACTCTGGATTCCACCACATTTCTCTTTTGGTTGCTGCATTTGCAATATGCATCCATGAATTTGGGGGGTGGAACTTCTGGAGGAGTACGATGGAAGGGGTTTAATTGTTTGCGTGTTTAGTTCAATATCAACAATCTTTCTCCGGAATGACTGATTCTACCTTTAACATGTAGCCTATTGAAAGTTACAAATTTCCATCATGTACAGCAGAGTTTACGCTAGACTTTTTTTTGACAGCCAATATTCCAGAATTCCGGCCATATAGATCAACTACCGGACATGTGTTAAAATAGTCATATAATAGCCTACATTTAAACAGCAATGAAACAAAAAAACACAAACGCTATGATCCAACAAACATATTTTAGTCAGCAGACTGAATTCTTCACAAACTTTGCAAACTAAGCATATAGGCTACAACAATAAAATAAAACAAATAGCTTTGCTGTTGTTAATTAAAATGCAGCCTGCAGATGCACCACCACCTATACCTGCCACAGTCTCCCTGAGCCCACCTCTCACTAGGGCGGGGAAAAGTTAAACCTCCTACTGAACAATAACATGTTATTTAACCCTGGAGCTCCAGGCTGATTCATTTGTGTCACTGCGTCAATGAGGGATGTAATGTTACCAGAGAGAAAATGGTAAGACTTTTCCCAGTTGTGTTAACTGCTGTTGAGCCAAAGTGCAGGGCTGTTGCTGGAGTGTGCGGCTTTTCAATCTCATGCCACGCTTAGTCACCTGACCAAACACTCAGTGAATCTCTCAATGTCTTAACAGCGGAGACAAAACCAAACTCTTATAGGTCCTGCAATATTAGACTATTTAATATGCTATTAATGAGTTTATTTATTTATTTGGCAATCAGCATAGTTCCCACCGGACATTTTGGCTGTTGATATTTTCATCTACAACAACTACATGTGATACCAGCAAAAGGCCAGCATATGCTGGCTAACGTAAACCCTGATGTACAGTATGTTTTCGCTCTAAGTGCCTTTAAAGGACGAGTTCACAGTTTTTCAAGTCTGTCTTAAAACAACAGTCAGGTTCAAATGCGCTTTCAATGTAAGTGACAGTGTGTCAACACAGTGATTTTGTATAAAAATGCATTTAAAAGTTCATCTGAAGTTTATATGAGGCTTCAGCAGTCTGAGTTAGTCACACCAAGTGGGTATCTGCCACATTTACAGTCTTTTTAGCATCAAATTCCTACTTTGTGTTTCCTAACTTTTAAATACATTTTTGCACAGGAGGAGGCCTGTGGATTTTGGCCCCCATCACTTACATTGTAAGTGCATTATGAAGGGATTTTCTAATGGCCAGTATGAACAGGAGGAATGATTATGGCAAGAAGAAGCTGTTTCAGTGTTCACATGGGGACCTTAATATTGTTTTAAGACAAACCTGAAAAATTAATTAATTAATTAATTAAGCAACTCCTAAGTCTCTGCAGCCGCATGTCACCTATTCTGTATTGAACACTTGAAGAAGTATAAAATGAGACATTGTGATTTAAAGCCTCTGGAAATTAGGCTTGAAATTGTAAAAATGCATCTATGATATCAAAGTTGAATGTTTTATAAAGCATCCACAAAAATCTGAGTGAAAATAAAGTTCAGAACTATCTGAAAACCTATTTCAAAAACAGTTCATTTTGCTGTCTAGACCATTTCTAAAGACTGTGTAGGCGTGGCAAAACATGTTTTGATTGATACCTGCACCAGCCACTGGCTGGGCTGGCTAATTACAGTAGCTAACGACTAGGTTTCCATGGTGCAGAGCCGTGCTTCTAGATCATTCTAAGATCAGTGGACCATAGACAAAGAGATCAGCACACACAGCACTTATGTTGTCATTAGAGATCATGGTGTTGGTGTTTCCTTTACACTTAATAAGCTGATTGTGTTTGGTGTTGATTCTACACTCTGGGAAAATAAAGTCCTTAAAGATTTAATGAGCTCAGTTTGAGAGATGGCAATCTCAGAGAAGCAAATGATTGTCAATTTATTCTTTCTGAGTGGTGGAGACTGATAGAGGATGGTTTAAGAAGTACAATGGAATGGGGTGATCAATAAGAAGTAGACTGGAGGGCTATCTTGGGCAAAATTAACTTTAGGTAAAATGCTGTGCTTCAGTTTGATTGATCGATACACCAGCTGTGGTTGTATCCTCACAATCTGGCCTGGTTTCAGGGTTTAACAGATCTAGCTCCGACCTAAACCTTCTCTATGCAGGCCACTAAAACACAAAGCAAAGCCATTGTAGAGATCGGTGAGCAAGGTTTACCTTTTCGAAAATGCCGATACGACACTCTCATGTGATAAAATGGGCCTATCAGGGGAGTTAATTGTGGTGTGAAAGTGATGTTTGAATAAAGGAACTCACTTTGACCTCCTCCTGTAGTTTTCCGAATCGAACTGTGCCATTCAGAATCCTGCTGATGAATCCCTGCTTTTCTTGCTGAATAACCGAAGCCTGTGGAGGTAAAGAGGGAAGATGAGGGGTTACTGATCTAGGAAAGGAACACAGAGGGGAGGCAGAACGCACAATTGGATGAAGGGAGTAAGGGATTATGAGAGAAGTTGACAGAAGAAAAGAAGGAAAGACTTGAAACTGTTGCAGTAGTCCTGTGTTGATAAATGGGTGAATCACAAACAGCTTATATTTAGTTTAATATTGTATAACCATTTCAAGTACTAAAACTGAACGCATGAATATTTTGAAAGTTCTAAAACTGTAAATATGGAAGATAAGAAAATTGTACATGGACATTGCGGGGATACAAATAGTGACTTCTTATCTGCTCAGCCTTGTGCAATGGTGCAACACAAAAGCTCCATGTCAGCCCTCTTAAAAACAAGAGAAGTGGATTGGTCCTGGTCCTTTACAATTCCAAAAACAGGCAAACAGCAGCTAAAAATAAATTGCAACTGTTTACCAAGTCCAATATTCACCTCATTGGGGCTGACATGGAGCTGTGTTACCTTAGTGTTTCATTTTGGTATTCTAACAATATTAGTTTGCTTAAATATCACTCTATACAATAAACCATACATCTCTTTCCTATCTGTTATTCAGGAAATAGATCTATGAGTAAAACCAGAGTTGATCTTCTTTGTGGGCTTAAGAAGAGGAGGACAGACAGAAGAAAACATGAACTGGACAACATGGGCTGTGTCATTTGGATATATTCCACATCTAGAGACGTGCCATCAATGGGTGCACAGTCTTCAAAGAACAGTTTCATCTGAGGCGTATCCTGTGTCTAATAACCAAAGCGTAAAAGTCTCTCTTTTATTGCATATGATATAACAAGGATTTTGCACCTAACAGAATACAAGTGAGGTTGATTGTGCATTTATGTTGGATTTACTCATTTGAAAGGGTCAGTCCTACAATTATCTGCCTCTAAAAGTAGGTACACATGTGCACCTGTATATTAAAAGAAGGTTTCATTGTTTAATTGTGCTATACGTTAATGTTTTGGAATGTCATTTGATTTATAGGGTATTTTAAATTTCAGCATTTCTACACTTTGATTTTTCTCAGCTTGCTGATCTTGGACAAATCCAACCAATGAACTATCTTTTTGAGACAGTTCAAGTCATTAATAGCATAATAAGCAGGACTCTTAGAGATAGATATTCAATGCAAAATGCAGTAAAGAGAAACAGCAGACCTCAGTCAAAATCTAAAGAAGCTTTTGTTCATGTGCTTAAAAGTGTACTGTACTACAGGTCGTCCTTATAATGATGTGATCCCAGTCAGATATCCAGGCTCTGAGAGAAGAAAAGGCGCTATTAAAAGAAAGCTGACAGTCTTCCTTTAATCAATACAATGTTCCACAGAGTAAGAAAATAAATTAGTCGTTCTCTGTGATTACATGCTTGTGTATGTTTTTCTTGCAGAGAATAGATCAAAAAGCACATAGTTTACTGAACGTTTTCTCCTTCATTTTCATCATTCCTTTCTCCCTCTCTCAATTATACACCATCAACTGAAAGAAAATCCAAATTGAAACCTTGGTTAAAGAAATAATACTTTATCTGCTTTTGATTGTCACCTTGTTTTAGGTGACAGCTGTATAAATCAGCTCCTTCATTTCGCTTTACTGTCTATCAACAGCATACTCGAAAGTCAAGCAAATTTAGTAAACTAGCTGACATTTTTGAGGATATTTAAAGTCACTTATCTCTTGGGAACACGCTACCTTATCAAAACCTGATTAGAATTACAGCAGTATGAAGCATGGAACTAAGGCAGCAGCTTGTTACTGTCCTCCAGACACCTTCTGCAAGCGAAGGAGAGCTCAGTATGGATTCAGTTCAGGGGTGGATGGGATTCTCAATGAGAATACTAACTCTGTAAAGAAATGTCACTCTTTCAAAATTTCAAAACATTTACTCGTAGGTCCTAGCTCTATCTAAAATGTCTATTACTCATAAAATTATAATATCACCTAATCTTTAATTTTTAATATCTTTAATACACTTAATTGCATTTAATAATGCAAGAAGAGTTATTAAATTAATGTTATCATCTATAAATTATTTCCCTTTTCCTGTATGTACAGCCTTCCCTGTTAGTATACCTGCGCTATTTATGCTTACTCCCTGAAAAACAACCCTTTCAAATTGCAGGAACCTTAGTAAATTCAGTAGAATACTTAATCAGTCACACTTATCATAACTCACTGTTATTTCAACAATCCTCCCTGTATCTCCATGCTGACACAAAGATGACAGGCAGACTGCACTCACAGGGTTCTGCACTGGTTTGATAAATGACATGCTCTGGGCACAGAAACAGGGATCAAAAAGCTTAGTAAGTTTGGCCCTCAGAGTTTTATGCTTCGGTGAATCAAATGACAGTGCTGTCATCAGCCACATGCTGCACAGCTGCTCCTTATTACTCATTAGCTCCTCAGTATATGTAGAGAGCAGCTTTATCAGGCATTTGCCAGATTGTCTATGTTGCCTTGTTGCTGTAGCATTTGAGTGATTCCTGTCTGCCAGTCAGCAGTCTTACCTGCCGGCACACCGGTTACAAGCCTAACAAATGGCAAAGTAATCTGCCTTTGAGCCCTGTCTGCTGAGTTTTGTTGCCTGCATTTGAGTTCAATCATCTGATGCCAAATACCTTAGCTGGCACTCCTAGCGACACTGTAAGACCTAAAGTAACACAATTCCATAAACTGTCATTCTGCCCCGTCTGCTCAGTGTGCATTCATTTTCAAAATTTTTCTTTTTTGTAACTGGACTCATCTTTCTACAAGGTCAATAGTGTCAGTACAATCATTTATGGGTCTTTATTTCTGCATTGTCAAAAGTTCAATGTATAATATGTTGTTTCTCTGCAGTGAGAGAAGTGTCAGGGGTATGTATCTGTAAGAACATACTTGGTTTCAGGAGGGTGTTAGTAATACCATGTGTAATATGTGCAACATGTGTATACAGAATCTTTAGTTAGTACCATTTGCAATAGTTGGTCCCTCTCCTGGGAAATATGCTCCGCTACAGAAATGACAGCTCCCAGGTAATGTCGAGTCTTTTCCTCTTTCAGCACAGATTCTTCCCTCTGTTGCTTCAATACACTCATCCTCCTCTCGGCCTTCCTAATGATAGAATGACAGGAGCAAAGAGGAGAATGGGTAGGATTGAAGAAAGCGAGAAAAAAGATGAGAAGGAAAAACAATGAGACAGAAAGGGAAACAGGAGCGCAATGTGGAGTGGAGAAGGGAGGAAATTTAAAAATGTAGTAGGGGTTAAGGGAAAGAAACACGGCGGATGGAAGGGTAGAAAACATAAAATAGAGGAGAGATACAGAGTCAATTGGATGATATCTAGAGACCCTGCCATCTTGATGCGATGGGGGTGACGCCACTGTTGTTTAATCAAACACCCTCTGAAAATCTTCACACTTCAAAATGAGGAAGTCCAAATTAATCTCAGCTCAGGTCTACAGGGAGCAGAAAGTTCCACAGACCAGAACAGATTTTAGAACAGCTGTAATCCTCTGCCAAAAATATATCATACAGTGTGGGAACATAATCTGATCTATAGTATAGTAGGATATGTAATGCTGTTGCAAAGCTACTGTGAACTTCAAAACTGAACTCTGCTCACGTTGAAGTTAGACAGAGCTTTGCGGGGAATTGTGTAAGATCACTTAACTCCATCTACTTATATGAATGATAAAGGCGTGGGTTGTCTTGCTCTAACACAGCAACAAGAGACTGAGGAGATGTCAATTAAAGACACGCCAACATAGTGTAGTCTTGTCTAATCAGGAAAAATGAGTGAGAACATCTCTCTGGGTGGACAGTGGGTGTGTAGGGGCTTTAAATAAGCATGTTATGAATTTAACGATACTGTATAAGAAAATATCAAACAGTTGTGTTTCAGAGATTTTACTTAAAGGGGACCTATTATGCTCATTTCCATCTCTATATTTTTATACTGGGACTCCGCTAGAGTAGCTTTGCATGATTCACAGTTCAAAAAACTCTTATACACACTTCACATTGTCCCATCTTTTGAAAAAGAGTGTGCTGTGATATAACACCCCTCTTTTGAGCGGCTCCTCCATCCATCTTTGTAATAGCAACCTGCTTCATCTCACAAAGAGACTGCTTCACCTCTTTTTTAACATCTTTCTACATTTTTGGACTTAGCCTATTACTTAATCTAAGACCTGGCAGCTTGGTTTTGAAAATAGTGTCCAGCATTTTCAAAAACGCTCCGAGGGCATAAATCCATATAAATAAAATTTTTTGATTGCCAAGCGTGTCTTTTGATTGTCTCAGACACATTGTCTGAGGGGGTCTTTATTATGGATAAAATACTGGCATCCAAATGGCACACCATGGGCTTCATGTGTGAGATAATATTAGACAAAGAACGTAAGATACTGTCGCTCATACCTGTTAGCTTGTCTGGCGAGCTCCAGCTCAGCCTCCATTCTCTTCATGTCAGCACTCAGGTTGGCTTTGTCAAGAGCCAGACTTCTATTCTCCTCTTGCAAGCTGGACAGTCTGAGAAGCAGCTCGTCCATTTCACTCCTATTCTTGCTCTCCTGCTGCTCCAGTTGCCTGAGAGCCAAGAGCAGATTGTACAGCATATTGTAAAACAATATCTGGTGCTCTGGGAATGCTTTTCAGCAAAGCATATCCATTCACCATAGAATGTATAAATGTCTTGGTCTCACTATTGAGACTTTAAGTATGTACTCGGTGTGTATATATATAGGTCATCATCTACTTGCTGTAATATTCTTCATGATTATTTTATATATCCTGACAGAGATGAAAACAGGCCAACTTCACAGTAATGGTCAAAATTACAACCTACAGAGATTTGTATAAATTTTAATAATTCTGCTTACTGGCATACTTGTAATACTTCAGGAGCTTCAGGACCACCTTAAACATAACCTATTTGAAAAATTTCAGTCAGGTTTTCCTTCAGTACACAGCAGTGAAACAGCTCTGCTCAGAGTTGTGAATGACCTGCTCATGGAAGCTGATGCAGGATCCCCTTCTCTCCTGATTCTCCTTCACCTGAGCACCTTTTGACACTGTGGATCATACTATTCTCTCCACACCACCATAGGACTGTCAGACTCTACATTTAAGTGGTTCCTCCTAGTCAGACATACTCAGTCCTACCAGAAATGTAGGACTGAGTATGTCTGACTAGGAGGATGCAGGTCTAGATCGCTCCCTGTCACCTGTGGTGGGATTGGCTCTCAGCCCCTTCCTGTTAACCCTCTACATGTTCCCCCTTGGGCATGTCATCAGCAGACGTGTGATGTCTTTTTATTGCTATGCTGATGATATCCAGCTGTACATCAAAATTGCCCCAAGCCCTTCTGCAGCCATGTCATGCCTCAGCACCTGTCTTAAGGGATAAAGGACCAAATGAGCACAAATTTCTTCCAGTTAAATCGATCAAGCCTTCTGCTCTGCTGCACCAGGCTTGTGAAACAGCCTTCCTAACCATCTGAGGGCAGCACAGTCCCTAGACTCTTTTAAAAAGATTAAAAAGCCTTTCTAATCAGAAAGGCTTTCTAATCAGAAAGGCTTTTTCATCTTAACTCTTACTATTTTCTTTATGTTGTGTGTTCTATATTATTAATACCGTAGCACTTTGAGTTTCACTATGAACAAAAAGTGCGATACAAACGAAATGTATTATTATCATCATCATTATTATTATTATTATTACTTATTTTGATTAACTTGTGAAAAGCCAAGTTTTCTATTAAATCCCACTGGCACTCTTTTCACCTAAATCAAATAACTAAAACAGCTATGATTCTGCTCTACCACATCAATTTATTCGCCACATCCTCTTTCTATTGCAATTAAAAATGCAATGCTTCAGGTGCTACTCTTGTTGGTTCTTCTTCTTGTCTTGCTCCACCCTGGGACCCCCTGTGATAAATTAATAGTAAAGTGAACTGAGCTCTTGGCAAATCTGTTTGGAAAGAAGATGAGCAGCCGTGGTATCTGGCATTTTTGAATGAGAATATGGACCCTAACATCCAGCAAGCAACAATATGTGCCGCTAATATAAATGTTGTGGTTTGAGGAGGGGCGTTTTCCCCTCTACCTCAACATTTCTTTTTTAAAAACATCTCATTTCAAAACAATAAAGTGTCTTAGTTCAGGGGCAGAACTGTTATTAATACTGATTAGTTCATCTTTTTAAGAGAGAAAGAGATATTGAATTAAATAAGAGGTAGTAGTACCGTCTGAGTTTCCCAGCAATGTTGCAATGTTCATCCCAGGTGACGGCATCCTTCAGGCGGCCCTGCAGCACTTGCACCTCCCTCATATTTTTCTGCATTGCCCTCTTGCTCTCCTCCAGGTCCTCCTGCAAATGCTGCTTTTCTGCCTCTAGCAACATCAGTTGCTTGGACACTTTGGATACTACAGAGAGGAGCAAAGGAAGCAGTAAGAGAGGTGGAGAAAGAAAATGGATTAAGATGCATTCAGAGTGAAAGAATGCAAGCAAACAGAGAAAAAGTGTCAAAGTGTCAAGTATCCTTTAAACTTTGGACTTCAAGATCTCTTCTTAAAATATATCCACAGCTGGCTCCTTAGTCCTCCCACTCCCCAACTCTCTACTTATGCATTACCTTCAGAGTGGTGTCTGCTGTGATTGGCCTTGGCCTTAACATGCTGTGCCTCAAGCTGATCAATCAGAACCTGGTTCTCCTGCAGAACCAGAAAGGCCTGCTGTTGCAGTTGATGACTGTAGAGAGAAAGAGAGAGATTACGGACACAACTCTGATGACGAAACAGTACTGTTGAAACATTAGTCTGCAAATCAATTGGTGTGCTCCAGTGTTTTCTCTCTCAAGTTTTCTGTCTCTGGTCTGAGAACCACCCGATTCAGTTGTACATTACTGGAAAATACACAGAGAACCGCTTTTTACAGAGATAATGGTCAGTTATGGTTCTAGTAGCATTAGATTATTTCAAACCATCTAGGGATCCTCTCTCTTTCAAAGAAAAGATCTCACAGAAGTTATGAATTTCAAAAGAGAAAGTACGCTACTAACACACAAGTACCTCTTTCCTTATATACTACATGTTGTATTTATATTGATCTTTGTAACTAGTCAAAATATTTTAATCATATGACAAAATGTATTCATAACTGTGGTAGTCTGGTATGTTGTAAGACACTGAAACATAACTTATTACTTCTGTATGCTGTAGTGCACTGGAGTACAATCAGTGAACTCTCAATAAAATGAAGAAAAGCAGTAATATGAAACTAAGCAAATGGCCTGACGCATTCCCAATTAAGCCTGACAAATCTGCAGAAGTAGCATTTAGCTGAAGATGATGAAAGGTGTACAGGTGGTCTTAAACTGAGAGGAAACACTTACTGTTTTCTTGGTTTGTATCAAAATCAACATAGTGTAACCAGCATTTGCCACTTCATCTTTCCCCTTAGGACAATATTATATTATATTATAGTAAGAGAAGCAATATGTTCTACGTCCTACAGTGAGAAAAATATGTACATAAATATACATTCAAGAGTTTACACCTAGTAACCCTTTCACCCTTGTAATCTTATATGACTGAAGTGACGCATTTGCCATCAAATGTCTGCCTTCACTTGAACTGGTGGTTGTGTCTTAGTCATGAATACTAAGCACTAAGTTGCTGTTTGGTATTTAGTGCTCTTTAATGTTGCTGACGCAACATTACAAGCTAGTGTGATCAAGAAAGACATTTTCTACAGGGAGCACAGAGGAATATATTTTACTACTTTTAATTTATTATTTCAGGCAATATAAACTTAAGTAACAGATCCAGAGACAGCCAAGCAGCAATGCAGAAGAGAATAAAGGAGGTATATAATTTTCACTACTTCAGAAACGTAAGCGATGACCGCCAAGCAAGTGCTGACAGTGCTGAATTATTACACACACAGTATATTTCTTCTTACCAGTCCTTCTGGCTGACCCCTCCGAGCTTTCCAATTTCATCATGGAGTCTCTCATTTTCTTTGATCACCTCCTCTACATGAACACGCATTCTCTTCACCTCCTCCTGTGACAAGCAGACAAAGACTCATGAGGACCTCAAGGACTAAGGACAAAACAAAAAACAAAGAAGTAATCTCTTATTTTACTACCATCCCTCTGCAAAGCATTAAGGATCCCTCTGGCAAGATACCATCTTTGACTGTGACTACAGCTGGGTGGACCAGTGCTATCTCCACTAAGTGTGGTCCTGCTTCTCCCAGTAGAGCCCTTTTCACTCCCCCTAATGTGGAACTGGATTGCCATCGTGCACATAAACCTGCTGACAAAAGTCTCATCACTGGAAACTTAATTGTGCAGAGTGTGAAGGTCTATTGTGGGTGAAATGTTACATGTTTTTTGGAAGATCTCTAATTTGTCATCTAATATATTTAACTTTTCTTCATTTATTTGGACAGTTGAAATAACGTTATATTCTTAAACCATGAAAGAGTTTGTGGTTGTATAAGGAGACAAACTAAACTTCATTTCCACCTCATTGCACCATTTAAAATAGCAGCTTTACAGCATTTAAAATAACACATATTCATAGTTTCTCTCTAAATATCATAATCATTTAAGCTGTGCACAAGCCTTTCACTCCACCAGTGATTACATCATAAATGCATCATCCTCAACACAGTTTGAGCAACTTTCAACCACAAAATGTTAAGGATTTGCAGAATATTTCAACAGTAATTGCTAATAGAAAAATATACACTCTTTGGCTTTTGCAACTACTTACTGTACGCCTGCAAGTCTACCTCACCTCCCAGGCTCCCACTGTACTAAAAATCCATTAAAAACCATTAAAGAACATACTGGCAGCTTAATTAATATAATATGTCATGTTTGCTTACAAGTGTATTGCAGGTTTTGATCCTGTGCATTGCACATTTTCAGGGCTGAGCATTAAATGCTAATTAACCGTTTGCAGGTTTGTCTGTGATAACACAGCCCATGTAACATTCTCTTGGGGGATAATTCAACTGCACAGATGATTGAGGAGGTAATAAGCAGAAACTCTCTCTCTCTCTCTCACACACACACACTTTACCTCTGTGGTTTGCAGAAGTACATCTTTCTCATTCATCCTGTCTTCATAAGCCAGCAGCAGAGGAGATAAATACTTCATGTCCAGCTATAAAAAAGGACAAAGGAGCAATGATCCAAATTTGCTACAAAATCAAAGGCATGAATCTATGCCCATTCAGGGCCTAACCAAGGCAGAAAAATCACTTTATAGCCCATTGTATCCTTGAGCTTTCAAACTATCAGTCATTGTCTCTGCCATATGATATGATTTCACGTTAAATTCATTTCATGAGGTAGATACAGATGGAACACACCAGCCATATTAATCCGCTGACCGTTTAACTTACAAAGCACACATATTGATTAGCTAAATTTGACCATTAACCCGCAATAACTGTCCAGCCATATTAAACTAATGTCCAGCTTTACATAACTACTGACCAGCCAGGGAGGAGGAGATCCTGTCTTTGGTAAGCCACTGATTCTGGAGATCTACAAGAGACAGAGAAAAAATAATTAGTCATCATCATTATATCAATCATATTGTCTTAGTTAGATGGTTAATGTGGCATCTTTGAATGCTGCCCTTCAAGACGCAGTAAATATATAATAATGTGCAAAAATAACCAGAGAATTGAACATTAAAGACTAGTATTATATACCACTATACCGGATCAGAAACAATTTAGGTCACTGAGGAACAAGCTGCTTTCTTGTGTACAGGGGCTAGAGACGCTAGAGCAACACTCTTTCTAGCAAATTACAGCTTTAATAACAAACAAGTCAAATCAAAAGTAATTGCCAATACTGTATTTATGTGACAATAATGATGCAAACAAAATTAAACTAACTTGGCTAAATCAATCTGGACTTATCCTATCTCTTATTACAGCATTATTCTATTGTAAAACTACTCCCTAATGTTTTCCCTTATCTATGCCTTTCACCAGCCACACTTCAGCTGTCAGTAATGAGGGTTAGCAGAGACATGCGGCAGCAGAAGTAGCAAACTGGTAGTGATGATGAGAGCGGGAGATCCCTGTGTGAAGGCACAGCATGAGGTAATCATGATTAAAACCACAGGCATGCTTTCTTTTGCAATGTAAAATACACAACAACCTCGAATGGGCAGACAGCCACAGACAGGAACAAGAAACTCCTTTAGTCAAACAAATCAAATGGAAGGACGGACAAAAAGAAGACCTCATTTCTCTCAGCGGGGCTCTGGATCAAAGAGAGATATCTTTAAGGCTTGTTTCTGAGGAAATGTTTTTTTCAGTGATAAAGCAGCGAATATAAAGTGATGTACTGATGGTAGATTCTGTAACAGAGCTGATAAAATTAGACTAAGGGGAGAGTTGATAAAATATTAGACTACAGAATAAGAGAGACTAAAATGTCTCCTATTGATAAACTAAGAAGAGTAGTAGAGTACAGGAGAAAAAAATACTGTTTTCATTCAATTCTGGCAACTTGACATTGAGGGATACAGGCTGATTGATAAGAGAAATGCTCCTGGTGCATTTTCCCAACAGTAGGGACTGTTGTGAAGGACTGACTGCTATTATATCTACATTTGACCAAAAGTCTCTTGAGCAAGGCATGAGCCCAAAACTATTCCATGTGGCCTACAATCAGGTCACATGGGGTCCTATTCAGAGTTTGTTTCCACACAAAAAAGTCCACAGTAATCTGAATCAAAAACACTGAAGAAAGTCAAACATAAGAACTTCAGCAATATAGAAATTGGGCTTAAACTCAAAAACCTACTGTTCTTCAGCAGAATAATCATCCCGTAGCTTGTCTTACCTCCTGTTTGGACAATGGTCTGAAGCGGGTTTGGTAGCGGCTCAGCTCCACATTCAGACGGTGAACTGTCATTTTAAGGGCGTCATTCTCATCCACCAGCTCTTGAGCATGTTGCCTTAAATTCTGTAGCTCTGCCTGGCTGCCTGTAAGCACAGCACATCAGGCTTTACATACTTTTGAAACATTCAATATTGCTCTTACTCGAATGCCAGGCAGTTAAATAGAATATACAAGAATCATTCATAAATCAGAGGCCATTATCTGTACTGGTGTTTAAGGTGGTCAGCGTAAAGGACTTGGTGAAATATAAACTACATTACATTAAAAAGACTATATTGAATGGCAGGATAACCTAGTGAGGTCATCCCTCAACATGTGTTGAGTCCATTTGGTCTGCAGCCTAATGCTGAACTCATACATAACCATACTATGCTGAATATATAACCATTGCTTTACTGGAGGAGAATGGTGGTAGGACCTCAGTACTTTTCCATGCTGCTTCTTCCTGCCCAGCAGGAGGTCTGAGTCTCTAACCACCAAGCTAACATGCTACCCATTTAAATGGCCAATTTTCCATCATTACTGTAAGACTTTTTAAATTTTCCCTTTCATGTTTCCTCTTCATTGCTCCTTCTTCTTCATGCTGAGAAGGTGAAGGATCTGAGCCCTACTTGCAACACTATCTCCAGCTCCCTCCTTTCACCCTTGCACACACATCTTTTTGCCTTCTCTCACAGCTTCATTCCCTTTTTCTGTCTCTTTTTTTCTTTCATTCATTCTTCCCTGTTACTATCTATTCTCCCTCCCCTCATTTTCCTTTGTCTGCCCCTCTGTATACAGTTACTCCTCTCAGTGGCTCCTCCACTGTACCTGCAGAGAACCTCATGTTTGAGGAGGCCTGGCTCTGACTGAGCTCCTGTTCAAGGCGTTGCAGTCTTTCCTCCAGCAGTCTTTGTTCCTCCACCATCCTTGTGTTCTTCTCAGTCAGGACTCGCACTTCGTCCCTCTGCATGTAACCGTTGGCCGTGCTGGGCTCTGGAGATGGCTGGGTGTGATAGTTTGGGTTTTTGGCTTGGCTGGATTGGCTGGGATGGTTGCTGGTTAAGTTGGCTGAAATGGGAAGTATAAATTCTTTAACAGCAGGACATATTCTAAATACAATAATATGTGGAAACATATACCTAAAAATGTATTTTCAATGCAGATACAGGATTACATCTTGGAGTATTGTTAAAAAGGAAGCAACTATCTAAGATGGCCATTACATCTTGTCATACAACCTTATAGAATGGGACCATGACAGCAATTTGTTTGTGAACTAGCAAGAAGTCTTTAACTGTTGTCTACATTTTATGTATCAAGAAAAGCAAGTAATTCTAAGAAAAAATGAACAAAAGGCTTTAACATGGAGTAATATGACAGGTGGTTGGAAGCACCGTCTGATGGAAAACAGAATGGAAAGAAGAGAACAAGGAAAAGATGAAAGATCAAAAGTATGTACACTCTACTGTTTAAATAAACCTAGCCAATGGGTAGGAGACAGCATGTTGCAAATATCCTTGCAAAGGGCTTGAATCCTCAGCAGAATGTAACATGCCCTCAAATGGACGTATTACATAATACACACTTGTTACAAAATACTACTAAATATACCGTGCTTTTGTGAGTATACTTTAATCTGAGACAAATGTGTCATTAACATTTGGCCATCAGAGTCTACCCAGAAGCTACTATCAGAAGCTGCACTGCAGCAGTCAAGAGCGACAAGGAAGACAGAAGCACAATGTGGATTGGCTCTTTGAAGTTCAATATACAGAGAGAGGAATGATGCAAATAAAATTATTATTTGTCAAGTATTAGGCAAAAGGGAAAAAAAGTGTGAAAGTCAAAATGACAGACAGCAGGCTACATTAGGTCTTCCACCTACATGGCACATCTTCCATTCGATTTCCAGAGCTCTTCCTGACAGAGGCTTTCTTCTTAGACGAAACACAGCTGGCTTCAGGAGAATGGACATTAGTTTCCTCAGTGAAATCTGAGTGATGAGAAACATCATGCCATTGTTAATCAAATACAATTGCAGAGAAAGTCCTGCTGGCTTTATGTAATAACCCCATTATACCATAAAACTGCATATTGTTATGAAAAAGTCATTCTCCCCTTAGCTTGAATATGTTACTTTACAACACAGCCAGCCTGTATGTCGCATACACACTTCAGTGATTAAGGTAGGAACATTTTAGGGACACATTTTAATTAAGCACTACCAAAAGCCTAAGGCCAGCTCTGGTAATAACAGCTATAATGGGGCTTTCCATTTAGCTCTAATGACATAAGGCTACATTATGACTGTTATGAAACTGAACATTGGTTGAATAAGAGCTTTATCTTCTTCCTTGGCTGAGGACTGCTTTCATTTTTCTTTGTATGGGAGAAAATTCTAAACTCAATGTGCATGTTTTGTGAAATGCTTTGTGAAATAACCATGTTTGCTTATGACTAAACAACTAAATACAAATGATAATATTGTTTCATTTTGAAGCTTTTTTACTGTATGATCACTTGATTAGCACTGAAATTAACTCCACAAGCAGACACTCAGTTTGATGACTACATACATACTTCAAATTTCAATGGTCAAATGTCTTTTTAAAAAAATGTAGGTTCTTGATCGATTTCTTATCACTTCTAAGAACACTAATTGAAAATCTCCAGTAAATAGATATTGACTCCTTCAGTTGATTATCAGGCTAACTCTGTCTGCTAACTCTTAAACAAACAGCAATCTAAAGTACAGTGACTATGGATTGCTAAATTACAATTACACTACACTAAGAAATCTGTCACATTTATCAGTGAGTTTATTTTGCCTCTACTGCCAGGTTATGAGTTACAACTGTGTTCGAGCACTTGTAAGACTATCTGCCATTATTGTTGCCCACCCATTAGTGACATGTCATTACCTGGAGAAGGCACTCTTCTGCCAGATATCTGAGTCGGCAGGGGTGTACTGGTCTGGAAGACAGATAGACAGACAGTGAGTAAGTCTTTTCAAAGCCCCTCTGCATGGAAGCCTTTTATGCAGGGTTATTTCAGAGACCACTGCGTTTATGGCCATTGTCAAAATGTGGACAATAAGATTTTGCCAGTGCATTTATTATTGTGAATCTTCTGAGACACATTAAAGCAATGTGAATGAGTCATAGTGGCGAATGCAATGTAGGGAAGAAAAAGAAAGAAACAAAGAAAGAACAGAATACAAAAAATGAGGAAGACTGAAGAATACCAGCTGTTCTGTAACAAACTATAACCTGTTTATTTCACATCATAATCATAAATCCAATGGCCAGAGACTCCACTATCATATGATGAGAAAAGATACTATATATATGTATATATATATATATATATATATGTGTATATATGTATATATATATATATATATATATATATATATATATATATATATATATATATATATACACACACACACACACACACACACACACACACACACACACACTGGTTTTCTCAAACTGGCTCACATTGTCACCTTGACAGATAAAGAAGGCAGCTGATGAATGTGGCTGTCTGTTTAAGGTCCTGTAGATTTACGAGGGTACTGCCTGATGTTTATAATGGTTCTTATTTGTATGGCAGTACATCATTTTGTTGAACATGTTAAACTATATGGGCTAGTATACTGGCCCACTATATGAAAGATCACTTTAGATTTTGACGCACTGAATAGAAACATCATGTGCTGTGTGGCTAAAATGGTTTCAGCTGACACTGACGGGGTGACTGTTGTGAATAGCGGCAGGCAGCTAGACTCTGTGATAGCCTGACAGGAGGAAGTAGAGCCCACTGGGACCATTATAGGTAAGCAACCATTTACAGCAGTATACAAGATAAGAACATGGATAGAATAATAGACAAGAGTCTGTGAGAGCAGACTACTGGGATATAATCACTGCAATAATGGGGAGAAATCTCACAAAATTACAGATACAGACTTTAAAATAGATTTGACTATGAGTCTGTAAAGCAAAACATTTCAGGAACAGAGAGGAAGATGTTTCAGGTGTTTGGCTGGGAAAACAATAACCACTATGAATCCCCTGTAGTCTGTGACTACTGTAGGTCAACAAATCACAATTACTAATGCAGCTGCCAAGGCAACTTACAGAGGTACAGTGAGACCAAAAATTGTTGCAATGCAAAACATCTATGGCAAACACTGCAAAATTGTGTTATATGGCAAATAGAGAGGTCACTGCAAATAATTAAGTTAAATGCCAAATGTTGAAATTCTGCATTGGCAAAGAGGAACAATAGCCATAAGCAGACAACCACCTTACAAATGACTAATGAGTCGACTGAAAAACTCAATAGATCTACATTCCCCTTATTCTGAGAACAACTGTGTCTCCTAGTGGATAAGACTTATATTACAATACCCACACTTCCCTTCAGAAACATAAAAGAAGTAAATATATATATATTAGAGGTATCATTGTTAAGATCATTTATGACAAGCAGGTAACCAGTTAAAATCACAAATCATTGGAAACTCTGTTTAGGAAAAACAGATGGAATAGGAATCATCCCTCAACACATACGTTCACAAACGACCTTTTTCAAAGCAGAGATTTTGACTTGTCATAACAGGAAAAGCACAGGTGTAACTAATGACATGAACAATGGGTCAGGTCCATTAAGTGTCCCAGTAAGTCATGACAGTGTACACGCAGGGTCCTGGAACTGGCTCACCTAAATGTAATGCAGTCATCACACCCGTGCTGTTCCTGCGATAACATGTCAAAATTTCTGTCATAAAAAAGCTCTATTAGCAGCTGCCCAGAGCAGTTTCTAGTCTTCTAGTCTTCTTCTGCTGTTGGCCACTGAACAACTCCAGTTGGGGGTTAACCAGTCTAGTTAACAGCTCTTTGACACCAGTTATTTATAGGAAAAATGTTTCTCATTTACTTTCAGTGACAACATTTTTGCAAGTGGGATTGGAACCAGCAACCTCTATAGTCAGAAAATTTGATCACACAAATGAGATGCTGACATATTTCTGTAGAACCTCACCTGAAGTTTTAGAGGCAGGGCATAGACAGGTTCTGTGACTGAACAATTCTCCTGTCTGTCCAGACTTTGGTAGACATGTTCCTCCCTGCTCTCTTCATTCTCCTCCTCCTCCTCTTCCTTGTCTTCCAACTCCCCTTCAGAGTGGTCAGGAGAGGACAGACGTGGCCGGTCAGCCAAATCTTCTGACCATCTGTCTCTGAGGAAGTAAGAATGTAATATCACAGAGAGACAGTGGAGAAAAGCTTGCTGTATCTTAATTAGTTTTCTTACAGGATGGTAAACTTAATTATACAGTCAACCTACTCCTAACAGTGGAGTAACAAAGTCATACGATATATTTTAATTATGCAATTTAGAAAATTGCTATAAAAAAGGAGTTTTAAGGCTCCCCTTATTCAGACTGGTTTTCAAGACAGTGCTAAGATTTTGCCAGGAAGTTATGAAACTTCTTAACACCCAGTTTCAGCTAAAAAAAAAAAAAAAAGTTCTCCTTTAAAAATTAATGACATCAAGGTTTATGACACTCACAACCATGAAGTGAAATTGATGATGATGCTATGAAACCAAAACATTCAAAAGACTCAAAGTCTGATGTAAATAAAATCAGAAACAGGAAAATCTAATTGAAATACACAAATTAGCCTCACATATTTGTGAATCATTACTTTCTTATGTGAGGGGAAAGCCTGGAAATATATTTGACAAATGACAAAAGTCTCAAGTTGACGTTCACACAAACTGCAGTTAATCTGCTTTTCTAAATAGCTCGCATTTCAGCTGTTAAAGCTGACTTGACAGCTAATCCAGCTGTGATCAACTGCCGTCGTCACCAAAAACTGACAACGCTTCACGTGATGCTTCAGAGGAAAGGACGTCTCATTTCTCTAAAAACATATTTCCTTGTTTCCTCTCTCCTCACATGGTTTCCTTGCGTCTCTCCTTGCATCCAAGAAAAAGACGTAAGTGAGGGAAACATGGATGCAATTAAGAGACTTGAGATGTACCCTGGGTAATTAATGACTCTGACACACTTGATAAATACAAGTCCAGGTGAGGTTCAAACTGGGAGTCACCTGTTGTAAACTTATGGCCTGTGATATACTGTAATAATGGTGTGTTTGCCATAGGTAGTTTACCGGGTGTAAAGTGTTGAGCTGAAGTTTGGTTCAGATATGAAGGACTCGGATCGATCACTCTCAGAGAAAGACCTCGGTCGCACAGGTGGTATGGCCCATGTTTGTCCGGTGAGCGAAGAAGACAAGATGGCCGCTGCTAAGGCTGATCTATAGATGGAAAGATGCAATTCATATGAGGACAGACAGACAGACACTTTATCACCATTCACCAGGCCATTTATCACTTTAAATTTTCATTAGTTTTGTTATTTCTATCCACTTGACGTGACACATTGTGGGAAAAGAGAGCATATTCCTCAGTTTCCCTAATAAAACTTTGATAGCATTGTTATACATCTTTTATGTGGTAGTATGTTGACCCCAGAGGGCATGTTTACAACTGCCAGCTTCATCTACGTATTGGTTTTCAAAGTATTGTGGAGCAATAACTATGGAAGCCAGATGTGTTGAGGAAAGAAAACATTTAGGGGAATTTTAAAAACTCTACCCTACCTTTAAAGTGAGTAGTGAAGAAAGGTAAATGTACTGAGGATTAGTGATAAATAAATCAACAACTGTCTTATGTGAAATGTTTCACAGATTGAGACCAGAATTCATTATTTCTACCACATTTCAGTGATAAGTAGCTGTCTAAGGACACCATTAAGACAGAGGAAAACAAACATACAGTATTCATTAGGCAATGTAGAGGCACCAACTTGTGCAAAGAGGTCAACAATTTGCTCCGACACAGCAACAAAATTGCCCATTGAGTCCCCTTAAAAACCACCATATGCTTGGGGGTAATAAGGAAAAGAAGATGCTTCCTTTACATTCACTCAGCAGTTATGCACAAACCCTGCAAGAACGTTTACAGGATGATGATGTTAAATTAACCAAATGTGATTATCAAACTCAATTTCCATTTAAAGTTACAAACAAGCATAGGTCAAATATATAAAAATTTAAACAGTTAAGTAGCGAAATGGATGAGGTTTAGTTTTTCATCCTGAAGTAGAACCCATGGGACCAAACTCTAAAGAAGTACCAGCTGTGACTGCTGGAGAAAACACTGCAAAATGAGAGGATGTTTGAGGTTATATGACAGACAGCATTAGGTACCTGGGTCTCTCAGGTGAGGGGTTGGGGCTGCGTGGGGGTGGGGTACGAGGCACAGCAGCCTTGGGGGCAATGGAGGCAGCAGGGATCAAACCATGAGCTATATGCTTCTACATAACACACACAAACAGGGAGATTAGGGAGGGGCTACAGCATCACATACACATAAAACACATTAATACAGACGTTGGCGGTCCTGTGGCGATTGTTGAGTACATATCAATCAATCAATCAATCAATCAATCTTTATTTGTATAGCACCTTTCATACAGGTTAATGCTATTCAAAGTGCTTCACAGAGGACTGACAAGCCAACAATAAGACAGAACAAGTGTAAACAGTAAAACAGAATAAAAATGTAATAAAATAAAATAGATATAAAGCAATAATAATAATAAAATACAGTGAAATCAAAACTAGATAAAAAAAAAATTTAAAAAAC
Source organism: Thunnus albacares (assembly GCF_914725855.1). Lineage (NCBI taxonomy): Eukaryota > Metazoa > Chordata > Actinopteri > Scombriformes > Scombridae > Thunnus > Thunnus albacares. The sequence goes on along the minus strand of NC_058106.1, from coordinate 8,530,780 downwards.
GACAAAAACTAGATAAAAAAGACAAATAAAATCAATAAGAGTAAAAGTAATTTTACACCATGAATACCATAAAAGAAGTGAATAAAATAAATAATGTCTATAGATCATTCTTAATCAAAAGCCAGGCTGAAGAGGTATGCAAGTTTACGTTTGATGATATCACCACTGATAATGATATTAGCAATGATATAAGCATATTTAGTTAATACATGAAATAACTGTCAACAAACAAAATGATGAAAGGGCAGGCAGAAATAGGTGAAAAGGGAAAAGCAGTAGAAAGGAAGATCACAAAATCACGACACGACCATCGACAAGATACCAAACAACAGGCTGTTACATCAGTGGACTTTTTCTCCTGGAAACACCACTGTTATTTTAACGTTACAGGTAAAACACGTGTATTAGCCATAATAGGTTCGTCATTGACTTTCCATTGACAACAGCAGGGACAGGTTAGGGTTAAAGGAGAATAAATCCGTCCCTTTCATTTTCGGTCAACAAGCTTAGCGTTAGTACACCATAGAACAAGTACTACCGTCCCAAAACGGTTTAATACGTAATGCTAGATATTTGTGAAAATGTTAAACTTTTGCTAACTAACCAAGGTAGTTTTGTACCGTGGTTCCAGTGGTAGCTAGCTCTTAACTCAAATAAGCTACAAATGAAAAATAAAAACATTTAGACGTTAAGCTTGAAGGAAATAATATGTGAAACTTACAAACTCCTTGTCTTTATCCCTCCTGAAACTGAATTTTAACATGGTGGAAAATAAGTTCTCGGCACTTCTTGCTGTTGACAGTCCTGTTTTGACGTTAAGCTCGAGACACTCGTTTACCGGGCATTTCTGTCAGTGAAACAGCTGCAGTAGCAAAGTTAGCTTTTCATTCTAAACTGTTTCAAAATATCTGCCGTTTTACATTTCTAAAACTATAAAGCAAAGAGAGAGAAGCAAACTATAATCGACCATTCAACAGGCAGGCCGCTTGCAGATCCCTCGTCTCTAGACGCTACGCCACCAGAATGCACCTCGCTTCAAGAGTCATGCTGATTGGCTTCTCGCGTCGCTTTCAGCCAATCAGAGACTTGTTTAATTCACTTAGCAACGACATCCTCAGCAACCTGCGGCCTGGCCAGCAGGGGGCGATGTAGCTCCATTTAATGATAAGTCACAACTGTCAACTTTGTCGCAATGGGCTTCTTTCTTTCGTCAGTTACTCAACTATAATACTCACTATACATAGCATACGGTATTAAGATTTGAAATGTCCTCTTAAAAACAAATATTAAAATTTATTAAAACCTTTAAAGTATACATATATCACAGCACCTCAGCACATGTCAGATTATTTTATATTGCAGCAAAACCTACATACAAAACTAAAATGAAGATCTAGGCAATTAAACTTTCCTAAATATCCCCATATTTATCATGTCTGATTGACAACATTAAGGGTTTCCTTGCATGAACTGACAAGTCTGTGACAATGTAATCACAATATATACAGTATATCTTATCATATGTCCTGTGTATAATTTTTAGTGAGTTTTACAGTATCAAGTGTGGCCCTTTGCTCTTGGGAAAGGTGAAAGTAAGCATCCTATAATCAAAAGATATGTCTGCAATATTTACTTGTAAGTATCCAGACGTTGAACACAGAATATGAATGGTATGGGTTAAGAAAGGCCTGATGGGTAAAACTTAATCACATGGTGTGTCTCTTCTGTTTCCATGATGGCGGATTAGGAAGTCATGTGAGCTCAGACCAGACTCACAACAGTTAATAACACAAGTGTCAACTTGGTGTGTGTTAGCTCACTGAGGGTTAGGGTCAAACTTCATTCCAGTCATTCCCCACCTGCTTGGTGGCTTGAGATACTGAGATACACAGAACCACAAACATATTTTAAAAACTCTGGAAATAAGTTTTGTCCCCCTTTTTTTTATTGAGATTTGAGTTTACACGAGACACAAAGAACTGACACAAAAGCATTCCGACCACAGTTGCTATGCAGCACAAAGTACAGAGAAAGCAGCAAAAGCAACCTGAAACCTTAAGAAGAACAGGTACCTTTATCCTCTGCATATACACAAGGCATTTAGGATCACTATGCACTGTGAAATGCATGTAAAGATCTGTTATGTCTACAACATCATCTGTGTAGGTATACAAGCCTCTGCAAGAGAACTCTTAGCACTTATTAATATGAATCAATCACTGCACATTCTTATTATACACTTAACCAACATTTCCTTCATGATTTAGCATAAATGGCACTTAAGACACCATATAGGTAAACAGAGACAGCAAAGAGTGTTACATATTCTCAGTGTTACGGTTTAAAAACATTTACATTTTAAAATATCTTTACATAGACAAAATGTACCAGTAAATAAGTTCACCAAAGGATTAAGCAAGGCTAGTAAAATACATTCCTCCAAGAAACCAACCAAGAAATCCAACGTGCAAAAATTCACAACATGACCATTCACAAGCTAGTTCTGAAACCTACAGCTTAAAAGATACATATATATATTTTTGTGTGTTTTTTTATTACATAAATAATTTGATTATCAAATGTGTATAAGAATCTACTTTGTAGATAAAGAGATAGTCCAACACTGCGGAGTGTCAGTAAAATGTGGGATGCGACTAGGATTTACACAGGTAGAGAAAAATAGTAGAAACCTGGCTGTGGGCTTTGATCAAAGTCACTGTTTGGTGACTGGCTGTCCAGGTGCTATACAGGAATGTAATCAGTCTGCCCACATTCTTCCCTTCTGGAGATAAAATAACCTTTAACTAAATCAAGATTCACATTAACAGAGACACACAGCTCGTGCTCTTCTTACAAACTGATAAACTGCCAGACAGCAGCAGCTCTAGAGAAGGAGGGCCAGAAGTTGGTGAGCTACTGAGATGAGTCGGCATGGTAATGATACATCCTGGCATATCAGCAACATGGAGGCATTTTGGTCTGTGGCATAACTGGTACATCAAGCAAACCTAAATTATCAATATTTCCATTTACATTGTGTCCCAGGCGTGGCACTCAGCAGAAACAATAATCCTTAAAGGCTGTCTCACAAATACAAAAGTGACAATAATACATAACCAAGATGTGTGTGTGTATAGCAGCTTATAGAAAATTGCATTTATCGACTCTCCCCAGACAAAAAAAACTACTGCACAGCACAATTTGTTTCCCTCAATCACTGTTTAACACACTGTAACAAGGTTAATTATACCTACATATCTATTCATAAAATATGTATTTTAAACCCCAAAACTGATCAGTATCCCTGGTTGGTGACCAAATCCCTCACGTATACAGTATGAAACAGACATGTATTGAGGATACACAGAAAAGTACCTTCTAACTGCACAGTGCACAGCTACATCAGTACACAATGGAGCTGACAAGGGACCGCTTAAGCCACAATAAAATCACCCCCTTGCAGTCAAGTGAAAACCAACATTGGGTGTGTTTGTACAACGTTGTTTCCGTCCTTCAATTCATCTGGAGCGTTTCTTCAAGAAACTATACTGAGATGACAGTTTGACTTACGAGTCTGTCTCAGTGCTGTGTATATATATAGACTGGAATGGTAACGGGTATGTTTTTCCCACAGTGCAGTTGTACTGTGCTGTACGCATACTGGCATGGTACACAGTGATTTCCCATTATGTTTGGTGTACAGTCCAGTTTACTTCAGATATACTGAACTGTGCTGGGAGGGCACCCATGTACCTACATCAGTGCCCATGTACAGTATTTAGCACAGCCACTTTCCAAGGTAGCTGGCAGAAATGTCAACATTACACTGGTCACATACAAGCTACATACACTACCGCTCAGTATTCCAGTGGAAAAACCAAAGGGCACTGACACTGTACCATAGCAGGTCCAGTATGGGTACAGCACAGTGCTGTATACAGCCTTAGTAGGCTCAATACGCGTACTGTACGATGCTAGCAGACAGTAAAAAGCCTGCAGCTAGCTCAGTAGAGGACGCTGTCATTGTTGTAGGAGCTGGAGCTGGGGAATGAGGGACGAGGTTTATTCCAGGGCAGGGTGCCAGAGTGGTCGGCTGTGGGAAGGCTGAGGGTGCTGGCGCTTTTCAGTTTGTTCTTCAGGCCCCAGCTGATGAAGGATGACTTCTTAGATACTTTGCGGGACTTGGGGTTCTTGTCGTCGTCATCGTAGGCCAGACAAATCATGGAGTAGGTCTTGGGCAGGTTTCCGCAGAAGGTGGCACTCTTGGTTGGCTGGATGAAGAGAGATTGACAGTGACATTTAGTGGAAAGAGGTAGATGTTATTGTCTGTTTAGTCGGTGAGTTACTCTCTGCTCCGGAAGACATACAGTCTTTCATCAATAAATGGGATCAATAAGTTAGCATTTAAATCAGATTTTTTGTCACAGTTTAAACAGGATCAATAAATACCCAGAATCATAAAAAATGTACTTATGCCTAATGTGATTTATAGGGGGCTGGAGTTTAATCAATCTCTTTATAACAAGCTGGTATAAAATATTTACAACATTTTATGACATATAACTATTTATTACAAGTCTACTTGGATTGCTTTAAGGAAGGCAACAGTTTATTCTGTCCATCCTATGTATGTCCCACTGAGAATGAGCCTTAAATAAAAAGACTTCAGCTCTGTGTCCTGATATTAAGACTTCCAGCCCATAAACCATTTCATACACAATCCAAATATAAAAAAGCTGCTCTGCCTTAAATTTGCCTGCTTGTTCTCTGGATAGATTATTTACACAGCTGGGATCTGTTGTATACGCTAAGTTCAATCCAAAGCGTGATTCTCATGGGAAAGTTGAAACACTAATAATGCTGTTTAGTTATCTAAGGCAAGGACCAAATTTGCTGTCACTGTGTGTCAATCAGGGAAACCAGACAGGGGACTGTCCTCTCAGCCAACAGGAGGGAAGGAAAGGGGGCACGGCATACCATGGGAGGGTTGCTGTCCATCATGCTGACCACCTGGATGTCGATCCCCTCCTCATTCACGTCCTTCAGCAGCCGCATCACCTCGCTCACTCCCATCCATTTGCAGTCAGTGTCGCCCACAGCAACAATGTAGTCACCCTCTTTAAGCCCGTCAGCCTGAAAAAGAGACGAGGAGGAACAGGAGTAAGATGTGGGGCCAGTGAAATGTCCTGATACTGCAGAAGGCAGAGTAAATATTTACAGATGAAAGTTTGTTGGACTGGCAACCGAATCAGATTCACCTACTTTCCTTCAACACCCTGAAGGCAGCTCAGTTCAGCAGAGCAAACACTGAGAAATCCCAAACAAAGTTTTTTTTACAGCAGAAAAACACTTGGTAGTCTGTGTGTGTACGTGCATACATGTGTGCGTGCGTGTGTGCATGAGTGCGAGTGTGTATGAGTGCGAGTGTGCATGAGTGCGTACGTGCGCTGTATCACAACTGTACTGCAGCACATTATTTCATAGTTCAGGGGAATTATTTACATGAGCTAAGCTATTTCTGTCTAACAACCTGCTCAGTGTTCACCAGAGGCAGGACAACAACTCCAGAGAATCAGTCAGTCTAAATAAAAATCCTGTTGAATGCAGTATTAAAAGTTATAAAAAGTTTGGCCTAGTTAGGCTTATGTAATGCTACTAATCTGTTTCGCTGCATAGCCCGCAGGACTCAATAGGAGTCTGCTCTTTGTCAGCACCTCTTAATGAGCTGTCAGACTGAAAGGATTGCAGAGAGTAAATACTCTCTGATTCTTAATTAAATTAGTAGCCAGAGTGCCTAAGCAGGTGGAGGAGGGGAGTGCCTCCAAGCTTTCTTTGAGGCTGAATCCTGTTTAGGTTTCCAAGAATTACTTTATTTAATCAAAGGTTCACAGAGTAGATAAGACTGTGTAATTTGAACTTATTTGATATTCAGAATGTAAGCATGCCTGAGATTTCAAGCTGTTAGTTCTCCCATTGTAGACAAAGCCGCTCCCTGCTAGTTAATCCTGCTGCGGGGAGTTAATATTGAGCAATCTACAGTATGCATCTGGCTTTTGTTAAAGTTTGACAGTGAAAAGCACTGAGCACGGTGCCTGAAATATCTTCTGTTCTCTAAAATAATAGTTCTTAAATAATTTCCAACAGCCTGCAGATGATGAAAACCTCTGCATGAAACTCCAAATGCATGGGTTAATGAAAATGAAAGTAAGCTATGACATCCACTAGATCACAGTTTACCATCCAGAGACAAAAAAGGCCCTTTCAGAGCACCATACAGATGAATTTGCACATTTTATTCCATTTACTACAAACTGTGTTACAGAACCTATCAAGACCATTTCAAGTCGCTGATTCAAGCTGATTTTTATACCATACAAACATTCATTGAAACCAGAGGCTCAGATCAAACTTCCGATGTGGAGTTGGAGGTAAGGAATAGGGGATAACTCACAGCGGCTGGGCAGAGAGGGTCTAATGAAACCACTTGGACTGGTGTTTCTCCTTTCAGAGTGAAACCCAAGTCTCTGTCTTCTGGGTGAAGTCGTATTGTCCGCGGGGCTGTCCACCGCTGCTTGGCTGAGAAGACTGACAGAGGGCCCTGTGTGGAGACAGTGTGGGGATGCTGGGGTTAATATGGCAGCAGATTTTCAACATTCCAAAGGATGATATCCTGTTCTCCTGTAAGAGTTATAGAGTTCAAAGATTTTGGCCAAAGCCTGGGGGGAAACTGAAAATCCAACATGTTAATGCCCTCTTGTGTCTGTACAGGCTAGTTTAACATGATTGGAGTCCACACCTGTGATTGAATAGCCCAGCAGTACATATACCTCATAGTAAGCACAAACATCTAAGCCTCAATTCAGAGGTCATGTGGCCAGGCGTATATTTAAATTACCAAACTCTTTCACATCTGCCCCTCCAGGTTTCTGAAGTAGAAGTAAATAGAAGTATTTTTTTTAGATTGACACCCTCACCAGGCTAGTCACACTTCCTTTTTAAGAAGCATACTTTTTGAACAATGTGACTCAAATTAAAAATATTCTCAATATATTGTACATGTTACCTGTCTTCTTGTCTGTTGAGCTGCAGATATGGAGTACTTTCCATATCATACAGTAATAGATGCAGTTTAGGCTGCAGCTAAAAGTTATTTTCATTATCAATTAATCTACAGGTTTTCTTATAATTAATAAATTAATCTTTTAGTTTACCAAATGTTAAATAATGGTTTAATCAACTCAAATCACTGGAGAACTGCTTTTGTTTGACAAACAGGCATAAATACCCCCAAATTATCACATTGACCATGGTTTGAAAGCAAGGATATTTAGTAAGCTGTAAAAACCAAGCTAGGTGTCTTTTACGTGCAAAAAAATACTTAAACAATAATTAAAATTGTCATCAGTTCATTTTCCGTTGACTGCGCAGAACTAATTACAAGCATGGCCTACTTTTCCATTTAGGCTGCTGAAGTGAACCGCTGTCTTCCATTAATACGCTTCTTATCTGATGGGAAAATCTCTCCTCCAGTAAATCCTGACAATCAATCCTATGAGACACCAGAATGACACCTGTTGTATTGAGAGATAGTGCTGGATTTAACTTTTCAGTCTCTGATTTCTCTGCAGATCTGGAGAGATTTGAGTCTTGATGTTGAGACTCTTGAAGACAGTCACATGGAGCAAGATTTTACAACAAGAACCAGAGAGGTACTTATTCACAGAGATCCCTTAAACCTGTTGTCTGGGAACTTCAGCTCTAACCCTAGACCTCCTTACTAATTATTTGCTCATCAAGAAACTGAAGCTTATTCTTTTGTTATAGTAATTGTAATGTACATTGTGTTGAATGAAAGAATTGACAATGTGGCAATTGAACATCTCTAGCATGGGACTTGGACAGTTGAGTTCCAGTGACAGAGGATGCCTGTGCCCCCTCCCAGCCACCACCATGATGATGTGAACAGTAACAAGTGTGCTGGTGCTATCAGGGAAAAACATGGATGCTCAAGAAGTCAGATTGGCATCATTTATTTTATGAAAGATTTTTTTCCCATGATAGCAGTCACATGGAGCAAGATTTTACAACAAGAACCAGAGAGGTACTTATTCACAGAGATCCCTTAAAACTGTTGTCTGGGAACTTCAGCTCTAACCCTAGACCTCCTTACTAATTATTTGCTCATCAAGAAACTGAAGCTTATTCTTTTGTTATAGTAATTGTAATGTACATTGTGTTGAATGAAAGAATTGACAATGTGGCAATTGAACATCTCTAGCATGGGACTTGGACAGTTGAGTTCCAGTGACAGAGGATGCCTGTGCCCTCTCCCAGCCACCACCATGATAATGTGAACAGTAACAAGTGTGCTGGTGCTATCAGGGAAAAACATGGATGCTCAAGAAGTCAGATTGGCATCATTTATTTTATGAAAGATTTTTTTCCCATGATAGCAGCCCTAAATTGTAATGGAAACATTCAACTCCTGACTTCCGAGTGAAAACCAAAATAACCCAAGTAGTGTTCAAGCCAGGATCAGAACACCTCTGTCCATGGTTAGTGTTAGTGTTGCATTTGTTGCTTAAATGTCTGGGAGGCTTTGGAAATGAGAACAGACTTTGGATGAGCTGGTGGTCAAATGAGCCAAAGCCTCCAGGAGACTCACCCTTGGTTGGTTGTATTCAGAAATAACAAAAATACACTCTGTGTGTTAAAAACAAACTGCCTTTCAATGTCTAAAACATAAATTCAGAGCAATTTCATGTCAACTTTCTGAATAAACCAACCACCACATATATACAAAAAAACAGCAATGTGAGTGGAAGAAGATTAGTAGCCCACATACCAGCCGCTGGAAAAAGTCGGTGACTTTCACCTTTGTGGTTGCAGGAACCTCCATCTCTGCTTTGTGCTCTGTTTTAGCTGTGGAAAAATAGGGAAAAAAGCAAAGCTGTCACTCAAGAGTGTTTACTGTCACAACCACATTTCAACTGTTGCCCTGCAGAGGCGGGCAGGGAGTTAGCAGTGTAAACATTACATCATCTGTACCTGTAAAATAAATGTCACTAATCACATCTGATTGCAGCAGGTGTGGTACACAACATAGCAGCCTTTTAAGAACTGTTTCCTGAGAGACAAGCCTCACAAATCAACACAAAGCACTTTGGTGCTGCTTGACATAAGGGCCATTTGTGAAGTGTTTGTTGTGGTGACACTAAGGTGACTGGTCAGTTTCTATGTGAACCACAGAAAGAATAGCTGTCACCTCAGTGACGCTTAATGGACACTCAAATAAACTTTCGATAGTTCGCAATAATGAATAGAACACAATAATGAATCCCCTGCTGTTGTCTTATCCTATCAAAGTTTCTCATGTTTACTCAAACAGGATATTTTAATTGGTTGTGGTTTTGTAGTGTCACTCACAGATGATGTCTGGTGCCTCCATGTAGTCAGCAAACTCTTCCTCACTTTCATTTTCAGTGTACTTGTTGAGCGAGCGCTCGTGACTGGCTTTTAAAATATCCTGCAGGACCTCCAGTTTGTTCAAGTGGTGGCACAAACTGTAGATCCTCAGAGCCTCCTCGTGGCCCTGGATGGCCCGACGAATGTGTGCTTTACCTGAGAGAAGGAAGAAAAAATTTGCCATAAGAAGGATGAGAAGAGAGGGATACCAGAGAAGAGAAGTGAACAAGAGAATAAAGAGGAGAGGACAGAGATGAACAGGCACTTGGCACTCTACTTTGTTTATTCCTGCTTTGCCTTCTACTGTGCTAAGCCTATGTGAACTCTCTTACCAATGCGCTCACGTTCATCTTTCTTCTTCAGGATGTCAAGAGGAGAGCGTCCCTCAGGAAGGCGGTCATAGACCTGAGACAAGGTCTTCTCCTGCTGGTCCTCATCATCACTGGGACCCACTGGACACAAAGAACAAAAAAGAATCAATAACTGATTGATAATTTCTAAATGTAAATGAATGAAACATTGAATCTTCTTCCATTCGGATTTGGAGTCACTGCTGAAACAAATGGCTAATATACACTGTTGAAAGTTTTGTTATTACACCATGATTGCAAATAATCAATCACCTGAAAATCAAAACTTTTGACCTTTACATGTAAAGTAAAACTTTAAAGGTGTTTGTAGCCTGTATACAGAAAATACATACACCAAAGCTGACCAAAATGCAAATCTTGGTGTATTCCTGTAAACTGTCTCCTCTCCTTGATCTCCTGTTTGACCAGTTTAACAAGTATAATAAAGCATCAGAACTTTCTAGAAGCCTCATCTGACTAGTCGGCTTCACAGAGAATATAAAGCATTTATTTAGCAGTGTTTGTGGTTCATCTGTTTACTCCATCAGTCTTCATTTTGTCCTGTTTCTGGGCTAAGTCCTCTCTCTACAGTCCTGTGGTTAATTGCTCTATTCTCCTCATTCACACAGGAATCTGTTAATGAGCTGCCAAACTCAAAGTTGCTTTGCTCCATTGTGCTTCTTTTTCAACCCCGTCCCATTCTTAGCACTGGGTAAAAACTATGAAAATCCACTGTATAGTATAATCTTCAGTATTTCATTCAATTTTGCTTCTTCTTTCTAAATTTAGAATTTGTAGATGTGTAGTAAGAAATAACTGCTTATGTAAATTAGGAATTATGAAACCAGTATATGACCGGAAATGGCTGTTATTTTAATGTACTTTTTATTTTTTCGATTAATTGATTAATTTCTAAGTCAATAAGATATCAAAGATAATGACAAGCCCCTATCACATATTACACAGCGCAAACTGATGTCTTCAACTGTTTATATAGTCTGTACAACGGTCAAAAATGCAAAGGTATTCAACCTACAACTACATAAAGAGAAAAGCAGCAAATCATCATATTGTAAAACACATTAGGAACTAAAGTAGTATAATACAACTATTTAAAAGGCACCACCACCGATCACTGGAGGGCTTTTGTTAACTCACAAAAACATCCTTCCCTTCCTCTCTCACTCACTTGCACTTGATTATGTAGACAGTATTATGAGGCTACATAACTGTAATCCCTCAGCAGTCTACAGTACTTCCACTCAATTTCACTCCCTCCAACCGTGTCTTTTTTCCCTTGAACTCTCTTGCTGTCCTCCTCACTCTGTCCACACTGCCACCAACCAGAGTTCCCGGAAACCTAGGTTCTCTTTACCACGGGGAGTGTGTGTTTATATGAGTGTGTGAGTATCTCAAAATAGCTGTTATGTAATAGCATTGTGGCTGGCAGTGGTTCAGTCCAGCCATCTGACATGACCAACCCATTGGCCCATACAGTACTTAAAGAGAAGGATCAGGTTTTCCCACACACACCTCCTGCTCTGACTCTGAGGAGTAGCAGAAAAAATAACTTGTTTTACTTGCACAATATGTATAATTTGATGTAGCTTAAATCTTGAATAAGAACCAGCATGGTGACATTATATTCAGTTTCACTATCCAAGACAAGACGAGTTGTTTGCATGGACTAAACCATTGAACCATTCTCTGTTAGCCTAGTTTGTTCATTTCTGGGGTATTTTCCATTCATTCTTAATTTATTTACAAGAGTTTGCTCAGTGATCTCTCAGACATCAAATCGGCACAAAACTTCCTAATAAACAGTTTTTCTTACACTGGTGGTCCAGCAGCACTGAGGCTACAAAGTAGTGTGCCATGGAGCAGTAGTGGTTGGTTTTGACTTGCGACATGGTGGACCAGAACAACGGGACATTGTCTTTGATTGGCGTCTGGATCATGGACTGATGGACTTGGTCATAGATTTCTGAGACCTGGCAGTGAAAAGAAGATAGAGTTACTGAAAGCACATTAAAAGCACTGGTGTGGATAAAATCACAGATAGCAGTGAGGAATCTGACTCTGGAGTGATATTATAACTACAGTAGGTGCAGTACATCGTACTGCGACCAGAGCTTAAGAAAGAATACTGTACCTATATCATATAAACACTAAGTGTGTGCAATTGCTGCTATTTACCTTGGCAGCCTCCTGGGCCATTTTGAGCAGAGAGAAGAACTGGTTTCGGATTCCAGGCAGTGCAGTCTTCTCAAACAGACACTCCTGAGCCTGAGCTAGCATCATCCGAATCAACATACTGAGCATGGCTGGACTCATGTCGTAGCTGGGAGTGTGGGTGAATGTCTCCTTCAGGTGGTTCAGGATACCTGGGGGAGAATAAGAGGTCAGCACAACTGGAAACCAAACTATTCCAAAGAAACAAAAATCCCACGTAACAACCCTATTACTGGCTAAAGACTTGGTTAAATGTGCCTAAACAATGGTAAGGGAATACAAGGCTCATTTACTTTCTGCATCAAGAATCTGAACTAAAGTCCTTTTGGTCAGTATAAAAAAACAATGTTTCATGTTCAAAATACAAGCACAAAATTTGCATCCGATTTAGTTTTGTGAAGACAAAAAATATTTGATTGCTGAGACTCTAAATACCAAGAATTTCTGGGTTTTTTGTGATTCTATTTGAGGCCTGCAGGGAATTAAATATCTTTTCTGTCTATCTCCATAATAAATTCAGGGTCAGTGTCCGGATCTGATTCTCTGGACATTTTCCAGAGTTCATATGAGAGAATGGCTTAAGAGAGACTGCAGTTGTTATTTAGGTAACAGGTTTTTTACATTGATGCTTCATAAGAGGGGGCATACAATAGTTAATGGTTTGGGTTACAATTAATTTTCATGGTCCATCCTCAATTAGTTCATTTGGGAAAGGTTTATAGTTTGCTGGTCCACAAAATTACAGATTGGTCTCTTCATCATGCTTGTATAACGATCCTAATTACTGACACTCTCTTACACAGATGTTGAGTGATTGAGTTCTGATTTTGAGTGATCACACTATCCACCAAAGGAGAAAAGCCCACTGCTAGCATGAGATCAATGTCTGTGTGCTTCTTTAAAACTGAGCCAAGACACAAACCTTCTTAAATTAGTTTTTCATGTTCGATTGAAGCAATAAGGCCATCTGCGTTCCAACTGAGAACGCCTCCCTCTTATTTACAGATTAAAAACCTGGCAGCAGAATGTTGTAGACAACTTAATAACAGAGTACTGCCTCACTAAGGTTCTGCCATTGCTGGATGGCTCCTCCCATCCTTAAAACCACTTCTGCGTCACTGGATAAAGGGAAATGCAGCAGCCTATGATCTGCTGAGGGCCAAGCTGGAACCCCTCTACAACTACAGCTAGCATCCCTTCTTGTCACTTCCCAGCTTAGTTTATTACTGGTGACAATGTACCTCTGAACAGCGTAATTGTTTTTCAGCGTAATAGTACAAGTCTAAATTACAGCCATCAAAGCAACATAACTTAAGGCCTGGCATGTTCAGAGCTGTAATTATACAGCAATACTCCTTGTGCTGCCAAGTCATAATTCTATCAAGACTTGTCTGAGCGTCCTGAAACCTCTAAGGGTTGGGAAACCGGTTCATATGACTGGTGCTCCTCTAGAAGACAAGAAGCCAGACAAACATCAGCAGCATTCAGTCTCCGTCATGGAGCAGAATTCAGAGGGTGGAGGCTGGCATGTATTCTTAAAATAAGGCTGTGTTTGCAGTAGTACTCTTTTTCTCAACAGTGTGTGTCTTGTTAATGTTAAGGTCACTGCAAGAGGAAAAGAATGTTTTCAGTTTGGGTAAACCACTGTATGTGGGTCATAGTGACCATTGTTTCTCATTTGATATCTTTGAACGCTGGAAATGAAGCTACAGATATGTCCTTTCTAAGCTGGTGAGAGGGGGATTATCTGAGTAAACCACTTCTATCTCTACATACCTGCAGCTTTCTGGAAGGAAGAGATGGCCTCCTCCAGCCCAACTATGGTCTGTCGGTCACTGCGAGTACCGATCTGAGAGTAGAGGGCGGCCATGTTGAAGAGGATGCTGGCCTTCTCTAATGACAGGTTCTGTTGGCACACCGGCACTCCGGTGAAGGAGTCATACCTGAGGGAAAGAAACCAGATTTCTTTTTGTCAAGCAGATTTCAAAACAATCACAAAGTGCCTCGTGGAAAATACAACTGTGTTAAGTAAAGGCCAAAAAAGATAAATAATTTTAAAGATATAATGATTAATTTATAATATGAATTTTGGAGTTTAAAAATAAGTTCAGTGAGTAAATACAGGATTTTACATACAGTATCTAAGTTTTACATATAATGTATTTACACATCTCTAGTCAGGGATTTTAGGAAGTAACAAACCATGGCTGAGGTTTAAGGCTCTAGAAATACCTGGTGCAGGGGCTCATGGTTGCTAGATTAAAGAGCAGGACAACTTTCCTTATAATGTTTTTTTCCTGATCATGTTTTATCACAGTTGTAATCTCAACTGCTATCTTTGTGTTGTGACTTATTTTCTATGTTACACAAATTACAGTTAAGCTAATATTTATGCTATCTTATTATTAACAATATCTCATTAAGTGCTGTTTGAAATTGCTTTTAAAAATGGTTTAATATTCTTATTGCCATTGCTCTTCATTGGTAATAATTGCTGAGTGTACCATGTGAAGAAGATGCCAGTCTGGCGGGTTGGGGAGAAGAATCGACTCTCCATCAGAGGAAGATGGCTGGAGTACTTGGCCAGCAGCTCCACCCCTGCCTCGTTTCGACTCGGCGTTCTGCAAGCCTAGGACACGGAAGAAAAGAGATCTGATACAGTCTGCAGTAATGTGATTTCAATCTTGTGGTGAGGACATGTTAAAGAATCAGTTCAACCAAATCACACACATAAACAAATATTTATGTACAATAGCGTTATCTAGCAATGTGTATAGATTTATTTTTATGTACTCAGGTTTTTAGATATCTGCCTCTGAACATGAGTACAACAGTGGTGATTTGTGTTTGTTTGTGCTGCTCAAAGCAAAATGTTTCGAGAAACAACATCCTACTACTCAAGACCATGCCCACAAACATCAGGACTAGTTCTCTTGTAGAAAGCAAATCTGTTGATATGATGCATTGCTGTTTTTCAGATGTAATTTCCAAAGTTTTGAGCACCACATACTGTACAACAATTCCATTCACCTCCATTGCATTTGGGAGGTGGCAGAGATCCCAAAGACCGATATCACAAAACCAAAACTATCTGCATGGCTAGAGAGCAAAAGACATGGGAGAGAAAAATATGTTTTTGTGACTTGGGTGGACCAACCCTTTAATTCCAAAGTTCTCACAACAAAAGGATTTCATGGTGCTTTGTGTGGTACAAAACGTTACGAATGCTGCTCATATTAAACCCTATTAAAATACACTGCACAGTGTTCATAAGCACAGGATTAATCTGAAACTATGCCTTGTTTTCTTTGTGACAATTTAGAGATCACTAAGTGTTGAAAAGAGAAGATTTTCTTATCATGACAAATCAGACTGAGTGCACACTACCTGTCGCAGGTCCATCAGGTCAGCAATCTCATCTTCAAAATTGTTCCCGTCCTCACTGTAGTGCTCCAAGATGATGTCCTTTCAAAAAAAAGCAAAGATAAACATCACAAACACTGTTATTCCAGCTACCTGTTACCAAGTGTTCTGGGGGTTTAACCTCTCGGTCACAGGTAGGCTTCTCTCACAACTAGTCAATGCTTTCACATCATTCCTTTACTGTAGCACAGAAGCCAAGTACTATCTCAGCAGTGCAGGGTAGGTTTACGAGAGCTATCATTCTATCAGAGTCAGGCAGAGGCAGGAGACGCCCAGTCATTAAAACTGAGGTGTGATTACAGTCAATAAGTAGAGCAGAATTGACCTGCTCAAGAATCCATCAAACCAGAACAGAGTGCAACAAACAGATGTGCCATCAGGACATTACGAATGTGTTTCTATATAGCTAAATGATAACTCCACTGCTCTCAACAAATACTGACCTACTTTTTGTTAATAAGCAAATCTTTTTATATTCAGATGATGGATTATTCCTGAACGTGATGTAGTGGCAGGTGCACATGGCGCGACAATGTGACCTAGATACTTTTAATTAGGCTTTCATTTTGAAGTAAATCCTTATTCAAAACCAAATTAGCCATATTTGTAAGCCCCTTTCTCCAGATTTCTGTCCTTATGTTCCTGTTGGTTAGTTTCAACTTCAGATTGCTATCCCTCCTTGTCCATGAAGATAGTCGGTTTATGATGTCATGATGTTTAAGACAGTTCCTCTTGACATATCGCAAAAATGTCAGTTTTGCTTAACTGATGATGAGGATATGCTGCTGAGTGCCATTCTTTTCTCCTCTTTGCAGCTCAGTGAGATGTCAGTTGTTGCCTTGAAAACTTTTTCAACACATCACAGTGCTGATTGACACATCATTTTTAGCTATTTTGCATTAAACCTAACCCACCTCTGCAGTAATGTTTGTAATGATGATTAAATAAAACATTATTTTGTCTACCTCCATGTAATTTAACATGAAACCTGATAAGAAACAGTTCAACAACATCACTTTTTTTCTGTATTTCTATGTTCCGAAACTTAACCAAAGCTGTATTATAGTTACTTTGAGAGAGATGTTGAAATCAAATGGCTGCATTACATCACATGGAAAATTCTCAATGTCTTTATACACATTTTTCAGTATGTTGGAGGGAATGGTGAAACTGTGGTTGTTTCTTCTGTACCTTGAATGGAGTAGAGAAGTCAACTTCTTTTGTTTCCTTAAGACCCAGAGCAATGAGAGGGATGTTGGCCGTTTCGCTGTGGGCAAATCAAAAAGACAGAGATGATACAGCAGGATCTCACACATAAAAGGACAATTCATTATTTATCTACTTCACAAATAACAATTAATGAAAGCAAGACCAAGAAGCAAAGCACATAAACATCCACCATGAGTCTACTGATACATTAATAGGTTCATGATGAAGAAAAGCAGGCTCTAAGGTGTGGTACAACGTATCATACAACATGAAACTCCCTTTGACCACAGATATCCCTGTTAGGCATTTCATGTCAACAACACAGTCAGATTTTAAGTAATTAATAATGTGTCTGGAGCTAGGAACAGCACGATCACACCAGCAACCGCTTTGTCACTTGAGAAAGTTCACATTTTAGTTTAATCTTTCGTGTAGTTTCATAGAAGGGAAGTCTGGATTAGGCAGATGGTGCTAATAGCAAACACAGCAGGAGTTAGGATTTAAAGGTGAATGGGACCACCACGTTTCTTCGTACTATAAAACTTCACAATTCCCTGTTAATTAATCATTCTGGAGCTGCAGCTCTGCTTCACAATGCTAATAACTTTTTCCTTCATTTTGACACACCAAGCCAAAAACAGGCTGCCATTAAACACCAGATAAACCTCTCACTCAGATCTCAGCTGTAACTGTGATGGTTTGGAGTTTATGTGGTTGTATGAACCTGGGGGTCCTTGCTGCTGACAGATGGAGAGCAGGTTCAGCTCGTTATCAAAGCTGAGGAAATATAACCTGACAGATACCTGCTGCTGTTTAGACAGAACCTATAAAAAAACCAAAAACCTCCCCCTACTGAAAGCAAGAGAATGAGGTGTTACTGAATAAATTACCCTTTTTAAAAACAAGCTTGTGTTGTGTCTGCATTTTACGTGTTAGAAATTTATCTAAAAACAACTTTCAGTTAATGCAAGCTTCAGTTTTATCATTACACAACAACATTAACAAATCATCATATTATCCCAAATCTATTGTAATCGGGACTACTATCAAAAACATCAGAGAGGCTCAGCCTTTTTCACTGCACAAGATGTCAAAACCACAGAAAAAACAACTCATTCATCACTTGATGATAAGGCAACATTCCTCTGGCATACTGGCGCAGTGAATCACAGAAAACCTCATTCATCAGAAACACTGTCAGAGCGAGATAGAGGCTGCAGTGTAATCCATTAGTACTTGTAGATGAGATCACTCTGATCTTTTCCCTGGTTTGGCAGAAGGAGGGGAGCTGCATGGGGGATGAGGATATCTGTTCTGTGGGGAATCTGAAATGTTAAAAGCCTCTCAGCAGCTCACTACCCCTCCTTGCACACATACACATACACACACACACACACACACACACACACACACACACACACCTTCCCACCCCTCGTTAAAGTGCCAGTGTGCAGGACATGGAACAGACGACTATCACCATTGCAGCCCTGCTGAGCTCGGGTTTACACCACAGAGAGCCCAGCACAACTTGAACCCTTTACTAAATATCAAAACTATGTGGAGTCACAATCTCACCATATACAGTGAACATTATTTTGTTTTGTTTCACAATATTCTGTTAGCATAATGCAAAATAATATGTTAAGCAGTGTAGGCAGTAGAGAGGCAATTCTAGGACTAGAGAAAAAAAACAAAGTACATATTTCATAATCATATTAAACTATTAGATTTGTTATTATTATGAATTATCGAAACATTAAAAAGTACAAGCAACCAGTTGTCAGGGTCACTTAGCATTTCATCTAAAGTAACCTTTTATAGATTAATTATTCTCTTCACTCTGTTTCCTGTAGCAAAGCTGATGAAGCAGTCTGTAGTGCTGATCCATGTCCTTTTTTCACTCATCATTATGATTCACAGGATATTTAAGAAAGTTCAGTTTGTTCTCAAGGTCAAGAACATGACACACAAGAACTGAACAAACATGTACTAACCCATAAATCACAGTGCAAGTAATGTTTTGTTACTAACACTCATCATTTTTGTAGTTGCTGTGTTTGATGAGACTGTCAAGTATGCAGTGATTGGCTGTTAGTTTTTTGGGTCACTAACTTCATGTACAACACGTGTACTGTCTGCACTAGTCACATATACTGTACGTGCCTCCTGTTAGGCATTACCTCATGCCAAAACCAGCTAAATCTGGTCTGAGTGAGAAATACCTTCAGAGACTCTATTCAGATAATGGTGGACTGGTGGGAAAAGCCTAGAAAGGCGAGGAGAGGTTTTTGTTTCAGCACTTAAGACTGAGGTTGTATTTCAGGCAGCGAGAAGGAGGCTCACGCTCTATTGTGGCCGTAGAGGCTTTCTCAACATATCCAATATTCCCATGTACTGTACATGTTACCTGCACCTGTGCACTCTCCAACTATGTATGGCCCTTTGTAGATCTGGTAGTGTGAATATGATGATGCTAACACTTTGCACGTGTTTAATTTTCTTTCAAACAGACACACAATGGAGGACAGGTGATGGTAGTTTCACAGCCTGCCTATTGTCTCTGGATAGAGCAGTGAGCAGGTGTTTTTCTAAGAGACAAGGAGGCTCAATGTTCCAACACTCAAGTATGTCTGATCATGTGACAGAGGACACTTGAAGTTAAAGATGGTAGTGGGAGGCAGCTGCTGAATTTTGAGGATGTTCATATCTTGCAAATAGTAAACTAAATGTCTATTTTTTTAGTGTGCAATGTTTTCTTAAAGTCCAAAAAGTAGAGGTTGTTTTTTGTTTCTTTGAGCAAGACACCAAATCCTTTTACACCACATATTAAAATCTGGTAATGACATCAGCTAAATTACTGAGTGAAAAACAAAATAAATTCAGGAAAATATTTGCCTCTCCGGATTCCTGAGGTGTAAAATCTATCTTTCTACCAACATACACAGAGACCCCACCTGTCTGCAGGGCTGCTGATTTATTAAAACCAGGTTAAAGCCTTCTAGTACTTACAGCACTGAGACCTTGCAAGCAAAACAAATTAATCAACTAATCAGGGCTTTTTGTACTGCCAACAGAATTTAGAGGAAAAACTTATCCAGGTCTGTAGCTCGTTAGAAAATCCCTCATAAATGTTTTCAGAATGAAAGAAACAGTCTGATTGTAGCAACACGGTACTCTGTGAACCATGTCCGATTTCTGTCAATGACCCTCAGAATGGTTACCATAGTTACCGCCATGCAACACCCCATCCCCCATAATCCTCCACTATCTTCCTACCTTCCTCATCACTTTGTTATCCTAATGTGATTGGTTGTCATAGGTAACGTAGCATCTTCTAAAAAAAAAAAAAAAAAGTGTGTGTTGTGATTTATGGATGCATGTAACTGCTTAGATGTATCGTAAGTGCTTGTGCGTTAACGTGCGTGGAGTGAATACGAGCGTTGTGTACATATGTGGTTGTATTACCTAATGTGTGCTTGTGAGAAACTGTGGTGCTAGTACAGGTTTACTGTGTTTGTACGTGAGTGTGTGTGTGTTTGTCCAAGCAGATGGTTTATAGAGGTTTCAAGTGTTCTTAACAGGAAGAGCCACCTGGAAGCAGACATAGTTCAGTTTAAGGGCCTTAAAATCATTATAATTCGTACTTTGCATCAAAGCAAGAAGACTGTGGTAGAAAGCTAGAGGCCCAGAGAAACACTTTTTTTTTTTTTTTAAATATTATGTGTTCATAACGGAATAAACTTTATTGCCAATTTATCATTTGCTACCACAGTGCTCACATTGTCAAAGCACCATTGTTAGCTAAATCTATTTTACAGACCAGGTTATTAAGATTTAGATAAAGATTTTCATATAACACCCTCCACCACTTCCTTATCATAGTCCTCAAGTCATTCAAGTCTACTAGACACGTGATTGAGATAACGCGTGTATCCCCATGACACACATATTGCATATTCATTAAAGCCCTTGAAACTTGGCTCGTCTACAGACAGAGAACACCAGAATCGCTATCTCACACACGTGTACACGCCCGATCAGACTGTTGTGAGAGAAGCCTCACGCTAAATTCTTATCTTAGTTTGCATGCAAGTTCAGCTCATCGTTTCCTTTTTGCTCTGTCCATTGTGTCTCAAAAAACCAGCTGGTCCAGTTTAACAGCAGTAAACTCTTGCGCTTTGTCTTCATGTTTTTCTATGTGTCATTTTCTCTGCTGCTCTGTCATCAAGTGTCTTTCATTTGAAAGAGTGCATGATGACTTAAGTACAGTGTCAGAACCATCAGTCTCCTGTTGGCTGCCAACACTGTGTGTCTGTAGCCGTCTGAGCTATAAATCACTAGACTGAGGATTTCCTTTTGTGGACTAAGATCACAATTTCCAGAAGTGAGTTCTGTAGGTTTAGGAAATCAAAATTAGGACCAGATTAAGTTTAGGATTAAGGTTAAATTTGTACAGAATATTCAAGAGTTTGGGTCAGTGGTGACCTTATTATGTGGCAAGAGGACTGGTGCCACACTCATTTGTGGTTACAGCAGAAAGCTCTGGCTGGTGTGTATGCATTTCATCATGTAGTCTATTTAATGGCCTCATCACAGGAAGTTAGCATGTACAGAATCCAAAATTGCAAATAATTTGATTCTATTGCCTGCAGATACATTGCTACTCAAGATGAAACCACAGTCTTCCTCATTGGTAAAGTCAATTATGAACAAAAAGCACAAAATGTTAGTTGCATGGCTAACAGGAAACCACACAAAACAATATACAAAGTCTCACGAGGCCTTCTGCTGTGGTGAGTGATTTTTTTTTTTTCATTTGATGTGCATTTCATAAATGTCTTAAACAAGCCTGTATGGTAGGTGTAAGAATTTCCACATGTTCAAATTCCACATGTTCTCCCTTTTTTATGATTTTTATTATAGTGGTGGCATACTGTACCATCTATAGCAGCAGTAGAAGTAGTAGTATAGTAATATTTTTACTTACTGGGTGTTCTGGTAGACCTCCACTGAGCTGTTGAGTCCTTCCAGCTGTCCCATCAGAAGCTGTAGGTTGGAGTTAACATAACTCAGCTCCAACAGAACCATCTCTTTAACCTTGTTGTTAGATGTCGCCCTGCACAGGGAAGAGGTTGGGGAGGGAGAGACAGATGCAGAGAAAGAAAAAGTGAGACAGAAAGGTCATAAATAGTTTGAAATAAAGAGAGGGAGGAGGGAAAGAAAAGTAATATCAGGCTTGTTATTATCCACTCAGATGCAGCCAAACTCTCCTGCAGCTGATTATTAAAACAAGCGTGCCTCCCCGAGTGTTCTGGACCGCAGACCTGCGTCACTGTGCCCTGCTGTGCACTTGATTTATTCTCCTGCACGCAACAGCAAAACCAAAATCTCTGAATCACAACTGCAGCACCCGTGTAGTTCAATAGCCTCTTTCCCCTTGGCACAACGGGGAGCGACAAAGTAACGCTATAGGTCAAAGGTCAGATACACAACTGCAGCCCTGCAGCTGGTGGGGCTTGGTCAGGGAATCTTTAGCATGGTGAGACTCTCCTGCTGTGTAAAAGATATCTAAATTAAACACAAAATACTTTGTGCCATATAGATGCAAAAGGGGAAAAAAGGGCTTTACTAGAGAATTAGACTGATCCATTTTTGTATAATGATTTGTCTAAACAAAATATATCAATATACTTTTTTTGTATATTTTACTAGAATTTGGAAATAAAACTTTTTACTTTTATGTACATGTTTGTGTTGAGGTGAGGAAGATCACATTATTACACTATGTGCCTGTGTGTGTGTCTGTGTGCACACAAGGGGTTAGGACTCACTGCACAGCAGAGATAAGGTTGCAATGATACCTCCAGTATCATTGTGTGTGTGTGTGTGTGTGTGTGTGTGTGTGTGTGTGTGTGTGTGTGTGTGTGTGTGTGTGTGTGTGTGTGAGTGAGTGGCTGGATCCTTTGTAAAGCAAAATTTATGATGTACTGCCAGTTTAAGAAAACAAAAACAGCCTTTCACATGCAACCATGGTGATACCAGGTACCACACACACACACACACACACACACACACAAACACACACCTCAGTGGTCTCACCATATTCTTATCTCTGTTTTACAGTGAACCCTAACACATTCTTTGTGAGTCCTGACTAATGAGACACATACACACATGTACACACCTGCCTCAAACCTCTAAACCTGGAGATGTTTCACTGATGTCAGTGAGAGTCTGTCACCTGATCTCTCTCTAGCCTGTAATTACAGAGGATGTGATATTTAACAAGGAAATGGAGATGTAAAGAAGTGCTGGCAAGCAAGAGCTTAAAAAAAAAAAAAAAAAAAAAAAATCAGTTCAGCTGAAGGTTAAAGAGCTGAAAAAACAAAACTAGGTTTTAACCAATATAGTAAATATTATATTTTATATCTTATTTTCACAGAATAAATACCACAAGTTACAACAACAAAAACAACAACAACAAACTATGTTAAAAACTCCATTTAAAAAGCAAGGAATATATTGTAGCATTGCATGTGGTGGACTTGTAGTAGAATCACTGCAGTCTACTACAAGAATACATATGATCCACGCAGCAACACTTTGATCTTTTAAATTGGTACTTTCTGCTTTCTGGTCTTGATTCATATTCTTAAAGTCATCACTGCAGGTAAGCATGGCTATACTACATTACCAGATTACTAACTCCAGTTTTTCTCTTCATACAACACACTGGAACATAACAGATATTTCAGCCCTTGCTTGAGTTTCACACCACACCATCACTTCCTTGTGGCCTCCAGAGAGGTTTCTGGAGAGGTTTGGTCTGGGGAAAACATTAGGGTGGAGGAGGTAGAGGTGCTGTGGTTTGGACAGGATGGATGCCAGCTCTCCAGCCTAGAGGCTGTTATTAATATCTAATTTAATATCTAATATCATCCAACAGTGTGTGAGAATCAAGCTGCAAACCAGAAAGTGTGGTTTTGCTGAAGTTTTCCTCATCCTCTTCTCAGGAAAGATTGTTTTCATTTGGCTGAGTAACAGTTTGTAGTTTTTCCCTCAAGGCCTTTGATCTGAAGACAGATATCTGGTACAAATGTTGATCACTGACAACTATAACTACTATTATACTGCATAACGCATTACATATACCTTGTGTGTGGTGAATTTTTGTATCTCTATCAGTCTTTTTCTGCGAGAAGAGAAGAGAAGAGAAGAGAAGAGAAGAGAAGAGAAGAGAAGAGAAGAGAAGAGAAGAGAAGAGAAGAGAAGAGAGGAGAGGAGAGGAGAAGAGAAAACTGGTCTGACCAGACTGACTCCACCTGTTGCTGATAGAGAGAGGAATGCAGAACAAGAGATTTGGAGAAAAAAAAAAAAGAGGTGGAGAGATTGACAGCACCGAATGACAAAAAAGCAAAAGACACACAAGCAGTGCGCTCAAGGAAAACAAGGATTTAGATTCAACCTGGGATCAAAATGACTCATAAAACCATCATAACGGGATCTTTTAATGTTGCTATTTTCAAATAGTGTTTTTCATAAAGGCTTATACTTTAGCACATGCTGACATCATTTTCTGGACTGCTCACACATATGGAAGGTCACAGGTAGAAATACAGTCAGGCTGTATACGATTTGAGGCCTTAGAAATAAAGCTGAGAACATACCTGAACCTTAAAAATGCATACAGGCTGTTCTCTGTGCTGCAGCTGGGCTGGCAGATGCACACACACACCCACACACACACACACACACACACACAGAGTCCATTTGCCCCTGGCCTCAACTGGGCAGACTATGTGAAGCACTGGAGGAATGTGGAAGCTTCTGAGGCTAACAGTAGGCTTAGCAGACCTCATGCACACACACACACACACACACACACACACACACACACACACACACACACACACACACACACACACACACACACACACAGGTCACCAGACTAATCTGAATGCAAACGGAAAGAGAGATGATCCAGGAATCCCAGTGGGAGAAGTTGAGACAGCTACAGTAACACAGTCACAGTAAAGACAAAAGATACCACAGGACACCTTTTTTCTTTTCTTTTTTAAAAAAAAAACAGCAGACCCTTAACTGTCCTGACTGTTGCAACATACCATCCCTGCCAATCACCATAGTAACAGAAACAACTGTATAATTAAACGTAAACCAATACATTGAGTCTGCAATAAACACCACTTTTATGAAGCTAATAACAATATATTTCTGTTGACACTTTGTCAGCTAGAGTTCAGAGCTTTTCTCTGAACTCTAGGATTTGGCTTATAATTTATGACAATAAAAAGTCAAAGATGGCTTATGACTCTAGATGTTTTCTGCGTCCTATTTTATCTCTCTAGGCAGCAAGTAGCTGACAGACTTGTTATTTTTCCAGTATAGCAGGTTCTAAAACGGAGTTCAGGGACACAAATCATTCTCCTTTTTCACAGCTCTGAACTAGATTGGAAATTTAAACTAACCAACAAATCTAGAAAAATATCTTAGAAAATAATCTTAGAAAATTTTCATTTTCTTGATCTCCAAAATGTACCTCTAACTAACTATCTGTCTTCAAGTTTGCACAAACCAGCACTGACCTTTTGAGGAGATCAGACATGTAGTGTTAGCCTACATGCTTCATAACTTTGTCGATCCATTTGTCTAAATGAGGCAGTAATAACAGATAGTGATTAAAGGACAGTTGTGCCAGGTTACAAAGTGTTTCTTAACCTCAACTCTGCTCTACAGACAAACAAAGGCCTTTGCTTTGACAGCTACAGAATAGGAGGAGGGGTAAACACCTGCACGCACTGCATTGTTGGTCAAGTGCGACTGAGCGCTCTTAACCATACATGTATCATTTTTGACTGGTGGAGCAGAGCTTCAGCCCAGCTTAAAGCTTTGTTGACACTGTTCTTTGCAGACAAGCCTTCATTTTGTTTCGCTGGTGACTGTATAGTATAATATGTTTGTGAAAAGATGTAAGTATTCAAATACAAAAGGCCGCTGTTGATACAAGGAGTGACGGTTGTGACAGCTAAAACTGTATTTCACAACCTTTAAAATAAGCCTGTAATTTTGTGTAAGAAGTTGCAAATGCTGATGATTTCAGCAAAATATCAATACAGAAATTAACCCATTTATATTCTTATGTTTGGGTGCCACTATTATGGATGCATAATTAGACAAAGCATGATGATCAGTTTAAATACAATGTGCTATTCTCCATGTTGTCCAAATGTATGCAAAAAAGCAGGAAACAGCATTCAGAAAATTGCTTTTGATTCAGAGAGGCCCACCAGACTGATCCATAAAAGGTCTGAGGTTGGAAGATGTATGAGATGACAGTAAACCTCCTCATTTTTTTCCTGCTGAGAAATCTGATCCAAAAATTCAGTTATTCAACCCTACAAGACCTAATATTTCAGCAGAGAGAAGACACCTCTCATATTTATTTTCAATTTATGTTTGAAATCCAGAGAATAGAGAGAGACACAGATGTGAGCTGCTGAATAAAACTCATCCTCTTTCATATTTAATTCACCTTTTATGCCAGAAGGTCTGGCCTGTACAGTTGGTACAGTAGGTGCATAGAGCGGAACACAACAATTGCAAAATCGTGACAGGAAGCATCATAGTTTTACAGTCTATGATCAAAATACAAAAGCCAAGCGAGATGTTTACATTGGACAGCAGCTCTAAGCCACAATATACAGTGGCTCTTTGTTTTCAGGGTATAAGGAATGCTCCTCTTCAAGATTATTACCTAATATCATCTGCCTCCCTCGTGTTGTTTTAAGTCTCACATCAAGAATATGACAACTCATGACAGAACAAAGAAAGATGTGAAGACAAACTTGTCCCAACATCAACACACCAGCTGTAGTTTATTAGAGGTCACATGTACCATGGTGACATAACTGACTAACAATACAGAAGAATGAATGATACATGAAGGTGAGAGAGATAAACTTGACTGGTGCGGTCTTATTTAACAAAGGCAAATGCATATCTGGGTTTGTATGTGTGTATTGTTACGTGACCCATCCTGCACTTTGTTTTTCTTGTTAAATATGCATATTATAATATCATTCAATCTTCCCACAGTAAACAAATAAAAGAAACACATGAAAGTACTGTACAGTGTGTATGCATGTACTATAATCATCAGTTTAGTTCTTACTTCAGCAGGTTCTCAGCTCCAGCCCTCATCCTCATCTGTTTGATGATCTGCTGGTTCACACTGGCTCGCTTATTCTGCAGTTTGCTTCGTCCGGTTTGGGCGAACGGGTTACAACCCTGAGACAAGAGGAAGAATGAACAAACATGTCAGCAAAACACAATGACTCATTAAAATGTAATAAGTGAAAAAAAAATCATGAAAAATTAGCATTCTCTGAAAAAAGTAGGATGATTTCCTAATTTATGTTTTTTTTTACATTACAATGATTTTTGTTAGCAACAATTATAAAATAGCTAACATTTCTGGGAGCCATTCTAACTGCATTTTTATCTTTATTTATTCATACCAGGTCTGTCCCAAACTATTATTCCCATAAAAAGGTTGCTGGCAGACAACCAATGAGCAGTGGTTGTATGGGCAGTAAATGATACATTCATCTGATATCAACATTTTTTTTGTATTTGGCTTTTAAATCAGTTTATGAGAATTTTTACTTTATCTTTCCTCACTGATTAAACAGTAAAAATAAATCCATGTTGGGTGTGGATGGAGCTGCACATTGTGATATGGTACACATGCTGCTTTTCCTCCCTCTGTGTTTACACATAACGGCCTGTATGAGGCTGTACTGTGTGTCCTTGTCCCTATCACAACCACCAAGTGTCCCAGCCTTACTAAGTCAACAGGCTGTCAGTCACAGCCGTGCAGATAAACTGGTCTTAGACATTCATGGTGACTGACTCACAGCACAGCAGAGGTGTGGTCTGGGCTGTACATCAGAGCGCAAAAAAAAAAAAAAAAAAAAGAAAAGCAAGACGCACAGTAAAACCAGTCAGTTTACAGTTCTCAATTTGCAACTCTTTTGCATTGTAGTTATGTATCTGAGTCGGAGGTTAACAGCAAAATGAGCTCCAGCTTCTACATCAGCAACATTACAAACAACCAACAGTGAAAAGGCAAAGAGGTGAGGTCCCAGCACCAAAACAACACATGGAACAAATATTCCTGTGACCACAGAATAATTGATGACAAAAAACGAAACCAAAAACATAACTGCAGTGAGATGGTTTTTTTTAAACATTTCAAGGTGAAAGTCAGTCAGGGTAAGATACTCAACAGCAACAGGAAGGATTCATGTTCAGCAGATCTGACATCAGCCTGACTCAACTTTCTAAATGACTTGATTTTTATTTTTAAAAAAAGAAGTCCCCTATAACATATGAAATGCAGATTCATTCATTCTCAGTTTCATTTACTGAATAGAAAAAAATGTAAATTTGAAGAGAAGGATCTCTTTGTTTTTAAATTTGCAGATTTCCTCCTATTTTGCTACAGTGGATGCTTCATTTGAAAGGACATTATGCTGTCCTACCAGAGATTTCACACCACACTGTAGGTGCCTCAGTCAATTAGTAGGATTTACTCTAAAGCTGCGGAAAGCATGTGACCCCTACTGGCTTCCAGGTAAGTAATGTCATTCTTGAGGGCATATTTCAACTCTATAATACAAAAGGTCAAGTGGTTGCAACAGGGGTCACATTTGACTGGAAGTTTATCTGTTCTCTGTGTCCACTCAGCTGTGTCACTTGGGTGTTCCTGTGAAAACACTATATTGACCTACGAGTGTAATGATTAACCATTTATACAAATGAAAGCGTCAGCGCCATATCGAAACTGCCGGGGGCGTGGCCCTGCTAGATGTAAGAGCAGCAGCTATTTTTAGAGTGACGGCAGGGAGAGGACGTGAGCGCGCGGCTAGAGAGGGCGTGGACTCATTGCAGTATGTCGACACGTCAATCATTACATCAAGAGTTGAGTGTATGCGAGCCAGGGAGTGGTTAGTGATGGTTACCACAGCAGTATGTCCTGTTTCCGCCTTAAATATGTAGTACGCGATGAAACGTCATGATAGCATTCCAAAGTGATGATCTGATCCTGTGACGCCACTTATATCAGCGACCATTACCATCCCTGGTGACGGTCACATCGTCAGGATTTACGTGTCATCCATAAACCTGCTGACTAATACCAATTTATTTGGTATTTAGTCTGAGTCAGAAAGATTATGAGTTTAGTTTTTGGACATTGTTGTATAATATGTACCTTCAGCATTTCTGATGTTGATGCTTAAAAAACGATAAGTTCACATTTTTCCGAGTCTGTCTGAAAACAACACTCGCATGCCCATACAGTATGAACAGTTTCTGGAATAAAGGAACAGTGCTGCATTACTTGTCACAGCACCACACAATCCATTAAAATGCTAACTTAATCAACATGATGTTGAGCGAGACATGAACTGACCCCTTAACTCCAGCTGCACTGATGCCTTACCTAACCCACTGAACCCCTCCCTGGCACACTCGAACAGTACAGCCTTTCTCAGTAGGCGTACAAAACACTTCATTAGAGCAAAACAAAGAGTCCAGTCCATTATCATATCCATCAAATAGAAAGTCATTTGGCTGTTGTATAACTATGGCTTCATAAAGAACATGCGGAGCAATGGCTCATGGGATAGTTGGTTTACACAACTGGTGATTAAGACTGGCAAGCAGCCAGGAAGAGGCGTCAGCCATGAACCAGTTATGGCAACGTAACTGACTCACAATTGCTTGTTCGCCCAGTAAATAAACCTAGTATCTCAATATTCACGCCTCTCCATGATGAAGTGAATGACTAATTCATGTACGTATCCACTTCAGTTGTGATAACGAATACACCTTGAGAGGTTGCTCAAAAGGGAGTAAGCTTCTTTCAGTCCCAAAAGAGATGTCTTTATATTCAGTGAACTCCTGCAAGAAATCATCTTTAATTTGCCTTTTTTTCCAATACAGGCCCTGCTGGGGGAATTTGAGTGTTCCTCAGAGTCAAGAGAGCCGGTCTGGTCTGTAAACCAGGACACATGTTGTCAATTTGTGTCTGTGGTCTGGCTGTAGGACGGCCTCGGGCCAGATGCTACGTCAATGCTCTTGTTGGCCGAGGAGGATGAGGAGAAGAAACATGCCGATTCGGCTGTTTGTCCTGCCATCTTTCCATCCTGCAGCCGTGCAGTCGGACCTCAGCCAGCTGGAGGTGAAACAGTGGACGGCTGGGACGGAAGCCCTGAACCACAACAGCTCCCTGCAGCATCGGTTGAACCCAGTGAGGCCTTGTAAATCATTAAACTCATTTTCACCCAATAGAAAAAAGGGGAGACAAAAAAAAATGGAAGGAAAGATCATCTTGGCTCCACTTGGTTAAAATTTGACCAAATTGTTTCCAAATTGCAAATCTCTTTAACATGACAAACTGAGAACTCAGAACTCATTGCCCTCTGGTTTCAGTGAATGTGCAACCCTTTTCATACTGAGAAGTCCTTCCGCAATTAAAGACTCTTGAGTGTTCAACACAAAGGACAAAGAAAATGAAGACAGGGTGAGAACAATGGAGCGAGCAGGAGGAGTTAGACTCTACAGTATGTGTTACAGTAATAAAGGAAACAGCTTATAACCGAGGCAATAGGCTCTAGTACTTTCTCCCAACATGCCCTGTGACAGTGCCAGACCCTGGCTCACACTGACCTTTTTATAGACACAGGAAGTGCAGCACAGAGCCTAAATCCAGACAGCGTTCAGAAGGGGATTCGGGGGGATTGAAATACACAAAGGCCCTGTTCAGATGCACATCTAGACATGCTTGCCTATAAAAACACTTCAGTTGAGGACACCAACAGCATGGCAGACAGGCAACACAGTAAAAACCCATTAGATAATCACTCAACCACTGCCAAGTGCTTTTCTCATAGCCTCAAACTAGGCAAAGTCACAGCTCCTCTCACTGAGGGCAGCGCTTGAAAATGTTACAGTCGCAGGTACATGAGATGGAAAACTGGTTAGAAGGGTTTCTCTGCTGGTACTGTTGCAATGAATGCTAATGGCTTTTATGATTGCCATTGGACAATGATGACTCACCGCCAATTTACATGATGAAAAGGCTTTGACTTCGACACAAATACAGGTGGGGGGAAATACTCTTCTTCTTGTCTGGGTAACAGTTCAGATAACCTGCCACCATCATTTACATTTCAATCATTTAGCTGATGTTGTTATCCAGAGCACCTTCCCCGTGTGCAACTGGAAGATACAGACAATCAATGAGGAGGTCAAGGGTCTAGTGGTCTTACAATGTTCCCTTAAACACAACAGTCATTTGTTACGAAGCACTAATTAAGAAAATAAATAGAGCAAGCTAAGAAGAAATATTAAGCTTTTTACCAGATCAAAAATAAAAACAAAGCCGATCTGCCAGAGCTATCTAAGTGCAGCGGGCTAATCTCAGCTAAGTTTACCAGGGGTGTCAACAAAGCTTTCCCTATTAACTGCCAATCACATCAGTCGCACCTCTCACAGCCAGCAGGGAGCAGATAACGTTAATTATGGGATGTTTGGTCACTGCTCTTTCTTTTCTCTTATTATCAGTCACTGATATGGAGATTCCAACTGCTATTCCTGGATTAACACACACACACACACACACACACACACACACACACACACACACACACACACACACACACTGACACCTGAAGCTGACAGCGTTGTAGTTTCTGACACATCAGGAACTGCTGCAGTATTTGTTGGAACTAAATTTAAGACTGAAACCATGCTAACAGTAAAATGATGACTTCAGAATTTGTATTATATTAGAAGTTATCTGTGTGGTATCTTATATACACCTTAGTTTTATTTACCTGCATTTACTACGTTGGATAATACAGTTACTCTACATTTTTAATGTATCTTTAGGTTTTATTTTTTGATTTATTTATTTTTAATGTTTTTCCTCATGTGTACAACACCCTGAGTTACAACCAGCTACTGTGTGAAAAGTGCTATGCAAATAAATCAATAAACGTATGAGGGCTATAATTAAAACAGTGAACAGGCAGCCTACATATTAAATAGCTTAACTAAGAATAAGTAGGCTAACGAATAAAAAAGTAAAATACCATCATATCTGAACGAGCTGAATATAATCTAAAATCTGTTTCTGGGGCTCCTTTAAATGCATTTTGTATGATATATTAACACAGTCATGCCAGAAACAAGCTAAAGTCATTATGTTTCTACTCACAGCTGTGAAAATAAAACTATAACTTCCTCTCAGTGTACATTAGCGTTAGCTGCATGTTTTGTGAGCAGAGTAAAGCGAGGAGAAGCAAAACTCACCTTTCGGAAATAATTGTTGTCTCCTCCGCTGTCTTTGATGCCGTTTGGTAAAAGAGCGTCCGTCATCCTGAAGGCTCGGACTCTGAGACTCTCAGAGAGAAAAAACTAATGAATTAAAAGTGTATTTAAAGCAGACTGCTGCTGTTCAACAGGTGAGTATCCTCTCTCCTCCGACACTGGGGCTGATCTGACTTCATTCCTCTCAACCAGGGACTTTTCCACCAGGAACCAGAAACCCCGCCCAGATGGAGAAAAAGGGCTGGGTGGTGCATTCACAACCACACACACACTTACACACTTACACACTTACACACACACACACACACACACACACACACACACACACACACACACCTGTTTCATTCATACAGCACAATACGTGAACTATCTTCTGTTCAACAGTATAAGTCTCATAAATTTTTATTGATTTGCGGGCAGTAAAGTTACATCATCTGATGCCAGCTGGCTCTAATAAAGTAGATCAATTGTATGCTAAAATCAGCCAGTTTGAAACTGCATGCCTACTGGTTTTGTTAAATTTATTATATTGTATTTCGTTATGTATTGTCATCAAAATGCCAATCGACTGTGAGTCAACCCAATTACAGAAGAAGAGAGACAGAAAGTCAAATAAAAAAGTAGTGTGTGGATAGAAATGAACAAATGCAATGAGTCCACACTGCAATATAGTCATTTTACCAGTTATTATATATTATCACTTATAGGTTATAGGATAATAGTTAGGCAATTTATTTAAAGCGTTAAAAAATAATACTTGTAATATCTATCACCTTAATATCCAAGAGCAACAGAATAAAAGGAAAAAACTGTGGACTTGCTGACCTCTCTGTCAAAGTGTCAGTGCTGTGGGTTTATTTTGATTATTTATTTGTGTCTGACATGGTTTTGCCACAAAAAAAATATTAAATTGCCTGGTTAAAAAATCTTATAATTACAAATTACTGCTTAAAATCCAGAATCTATGAATACACAGATATTGTTCATTTCAACTTTAACTGGTGGACACAAGATGTCTCCTACTTCACTGTTAAGTCCATTATCAGTGTATGTACACTGATCACTTGTATGAGTTGCATACTGGACCATGACTGGCTTCCAGAGTTGTGATGTCATAAATCATGCTCACAGGTAACTCTTGACTTCCTGCAAGCACAGAGAAACTTTCCCTCCTCCAGCAGATGGATGTGAAAACAGCCTTCTACTGTCAAACTTTGGACGTACATCATTCTGCACAGTGAAGCTCAAACATCACAGTGAAGGAACAACACAAAAAAACAATTTTTGAGTGGAAGGGGACTTTAACAAATAATCAAATAAATAAAAAGTAGAAAAACTAAAACTAAAAAATGGCAAAGGTACTAGTAGGAGTAGTTTAGTAACATACTTCTTGTGTGGCATTTGGCAGAGGTGCTAGTTATGCAAAATTATGCAAAATAGTTTTTCCATTTAAAACCACATGGAAACTCTTTGGTAAAAAGCCTGTATCATAAACTTCCTGCACTCTGACAACCTAAAAGGACATGCACTATACACTGTACATCTTCACATGCTCTTCAAGTGTAGGAAATGATAGTCTGAACTTAAAGTGAAAAAACAATTTTTTTAATCACATATGTCAACGCATATATGATCACAACTGTTACAGTAATAACGCCTCGGCAGAACAGTTTGATTGTCTGAGGCTGACTTTGCAGTAGGCCTGTTTGATTTGCTGAATTTTAATTTAACACCATATCATATCTTTTTTAAAGAATATATTACTTGGAGTTGTATGTAGTAGTATTAAAAAAATGTGCAAAAGTTTAACATTATCACAAGGCAATAAAATATAATTATGATTCTATTTTAACAGCACAGTTCAACAAGTTCTTCTCCCACATGTGGAGACAAAGACAGCTGGTCTGCAGGATACAGACATTAACAGACGAACACGATAAAAAGTAATAAAAATGTACAGCATCTGTGATCTTTAAACTGCACTTATTTGGTTGCCTGGCAACATCAGCGGAAAGGAGCTGTGGTTGATTCAGCTGCTGAGGCTTTTTTTTTATGATTGTGTTTCTGATCAGTGAAAAGGTTTGTGGCTGAACTGGAAACAACCCCTCTGCTGTTGACCAGCCAGTTCTCCGTCTGTTCAAGGGCACCACAGTAGTACTTGTTGTCGTGTATTTAGCTGTAGTGTGTTTAGCTTATCAGTATTCCTGCATCTGAGGTGAAACAAGAGGAGCCGTGTGGAGCTTGTGTGTGGCCGGTTTTGCCAGTTAGAAAGCAGGTTAAATTCCTGTTTGTGAAAGAAGCGGTTATTAATGTCAGGAGAGGATTATTGATCACAATTGAACATAAGGGTGAAAAGCCAGAGGATGAAGGTGTTGCTGTGGCTGTAAACTGAGCCAAAGCCGTCTTTGTCTGGAACATTTCTGCACCCAGACAAAAGGTTTAGAAACTCTTAAACTGATTTATTTTTAACCTCATTCAGCATCTGTGTGGCTGAATGATTTTATTTCCATTTGATTCATGAATGTTTAAAAATTTGCAGACAGATTTTTTGTCTTCTGGGGCGTTTTCTTTCAAGCATAGTCAAGTACGTAAAGATCGTAGTTAAAAAATGGCGAGTCAGTCATTCACATTAGTACAGTTACTGACAGAGAACAACTTTAATGTTTCACAGAAGAGGCTGAAACTGGACAGAAGACTGAAGTTCAAGTTATAACTGACCATTCACTGTATTCTGGCGTCACACATTCCCACAGTACTGAGCTAAGTATCACAATCCTGCACAAACCAGCCCAGCCAGTTTTTCTGGTGACCAGCTTAGAATCGGTCAAAGACATCTGCAGTGGTGTTGGCGCCTGTTAATACACGCAAAGTTCCTGTTTCCTTCAGTTTCACAGGCAGACATAGTTTTTCTGGTTACAGCAAACCAGGAGAGCAAGTTTTTATCAGTCATAATTCGTCAGCAAAGGGTTTGTTAGTCAGCACATTAACACTTTTTGTCCAAGGTCGGATTTGTTGCTTGTTCTGTTTGAGAAATAAAATTGACATTGACATGATGGTCTGAAAATAGTGCATTGAGTGACTGACTAAACACTGGAATCATTGCCTATTTCTACCATCACAGCAAAAGTATCAACTTCAGTTACACAAAAATGCATTCAAGAGATTCTGCATCTGTGATTATGAAAATATGGAGCCACTCAAAGTACCTCTAACTGTGCTATAAAGTAGTACTGATACAGTTACTCAATTAATTGACAACATTTTTGAAATAAATGCAAACTATTTGCTGGTCCTAGTTGGATATTTGTGAGAATCTGTTATTGTTCTCCAGTCAAAGCTGAGATGATTATTGTTGTACTAAACAGTATTGACCACTAGATGGAGGTAGTGGTTAAAATGTAGGCATTAACATTGTATATTATTGTTCTTCCCTTGTAAATCACTGGATGATGTGTTTCCCTTCTTTAGTTTTGTTTGTTTTTTATTCATATGATTCTACATAATTCCACTATATTGTAGCCAACATACATTTATGAATTTGTTTGATAGGCTATATCTCATATAAAACTATATGTTCATACTATTTACAGGCCACCAGCATGGCTTTACTAGATACTTGGCTCATTTCAAGACGTTCTGACTGGTGTAACTTTAAAATCAGTTATGGTTTGGTTCCATTTAGGTGCATGTGTAAGCCGTGCCAATGAGTCAGCCCTAGAACGGGCACACCTAAGTGAAACAGCCATTAATTATTTCTTAAGCTCTTCAGTTGCAATTCATCAAGTCAAAATGTCACACAAGATAAAGTTCTACTGGTTACCAGCTGGCATTTCTCACATTTGACTTTTCATAGCAGGAAAAGCACAAGCATCACTATTAAGAGGCTCTGTTTTAGTTAGAGGTACCCTTCTTGATCATTATTGGCCATGGAGCAATGTTTTGATGAGCAGATTTTGTTTGTATCTCATGTTCTAACAATTCATATGTACTCATGTATATATATTAATATGTACATACACACATGTACAGTGTTGCTAATGTGTAGTGTATGCAAGCTGTACAACATCCTTCTTTTCCCTCTATTCCTCTCACTTTTATGAAGCTGGAAATAGTGTGTTGTGTTTGTGTTTGTTTACAAGATAGCTCCTCAGGGTATCTTAAGTGCTCTAGTAAGCCATGCCACTGAGCCACTGAGCCAGCGTGTGAACAGTGTGAACAACACCAGGGCTCAGGAACGTGTACAACTAAATGACATGAAGCCATTGTTAATCAATCAGCCACTGTTAATTATACATGTGCATTTTGTGCTATGGTATATATGCTGTGAAAAAGACCTAGAGGCTGGTCTTTTGTTGCCCTTTAGTTGCCTTTGATGTAACGTGACAATGTAGACATTTTAAAGAGATCTAGATCTTGTGTAGCAAAAAGGCACTGTTGCACTGACTTCTATGGGTCAGTGCAAAAACCTCTAAAGGTGTTGTCTGCTGTTCTTGTGACCATCCCCAACTCTTGTGAGAAAAATGAATAGGACTCCAAACATTAAAAGACAATCCATCCAATCAAAGGCATAATGACTAGTTTGCAACCAAAGAAATGCACAGCATTATCTTTAATTGCTGCAGTCTGCACATACTTGGTCCCTGGTTGGTTTTGGTTTTTGAGAGGATATGCACTTGCATGACCATGGAAACCAGGACTATAAAAAACTAACCTCCCATTGACATTGCATGTAATGACAAGAGGGCATGTCATGTTCACATCTGACATAAGCTGTTTATATGATTTAACCCAGCAAGCCCTGCAATTATAGAGCCAATTTAAACATTTTTCTTACAATCAAAGAACAGTAGTGTGGTGATTTTTTTAACTTCTAAATATGAACAGCATTTTCCATTCACAGCATATTTTACAGCGATTTACTACTGAAAATACTCCATATTTACATTTTTTGGAAATAGCCAAAATGAAAGATAATTCATATTGATGGTAAAGCTTAGCTTTCAGCAGCATCATTCCAAAAATCTTGTTATTGGCCTTCAGAAACGCATATCAGTCAAACCATATAGAAGTCCCTGCCTGTTAAAGAGTGCAGTGAACTGAGGGCGCTTTGCCTTTCCGCTCATTTCTCTTCTCCTCACAACGAAGCACAAAGCCGATTTTAAGTGAACTGCTTCCCGGCTGCTTTTCTAAAGGCAGAGGGGGCAAGGCGGTGAACAACGGGCACCGGCGTTCAACCCCCGGCCCAACAGGAAGTGCTGCAGGGTTGCTATGCAGCTCTGCTCCCCAACTACAAGAACTCTGGGTTCCCTGTTAACAAATGATGTGTGGTGTGGGCAGTATGGCAAACCATTTGAACAGGCACTCCAGAAGCTCTACAGTAAGAATAGATCAAGGGCAGGATGAAAGAGAGAATGAGAGAGAGTGATAGTTTGTCCTTGGCTGCAAAGTGGTGTCAGGCTCATGGCCTCATCTCCTTCTTTTCTCTTTTGGTCCCTCTTTCCTCATTCCTCCTTTTTTGTTTCTCTGCACCACTTCTCCATCCCTACCTGTCGCTGTCCTTCCTCCTTCCTTTCCTCCCTTAATGACCCTCCCTCCCCTCCTCTCAACTTCCTCTTTCTCCTTCCATCATTGTTTTATTTGTTGTGTCCTCTTTCTCGCCCACTCTACTTCTGAAACTTGCTACATACTAATCAGTGTGTCTACATGCTGAACAAGTGATGATTCAGTAAATTACCTGCAACTTAGGACATCATAAGCCACAATTCTATTAATGACAATATGAATTTTATTCATACGTTTAATAGGTATTTATATTGGTCTATATTACAGCAATCAACACATAAAATACATCTGGTATGGCATCGCTCCTGGTTATTATTATAGTTTGTATCCACAGATTAATCATTCATTTCCTCAAGTTTTTTTCCTTCGAGTTTCCTTGCAAACAAGATTTATTAAAGCTGAATTATAAAATGCAACATTAAATGAGCCTTGACGTAATAAAGCTAGTTTGAATTCTTGTTCTCATCAACTGTATGACAGTCTCTCTAAGTGGTGAATAAAAATGTTGTTGTTCTTGTCACAAACAATGACGCTGTTTGCAGGTCGTAATTGGACTTACCACACTCAGGAGTGGTGTGGTTGCAACAGTTACATGTGGTAACCTGATTGGTATGCAAACACTCGCATGCCACTCAGCTGTTTGATCTTTAAGTATCTAGGTCCATTTGCGTCAGTATGAATAGTGAGCCAAGTGTAAAATTTCACCCAAATATGGACTTTGAAAGTGACATAAAAGATTAAAAAAAATATGTCTACCTGTGAGCTATTTCAGCCAGCTGTGCGAATTAACCAGTATGCTGGTTTGTTTACTTGGCTTACTGACACACCTAACTGGAACAGAGCCAGCAGTTATTTGCACCTGTGCTTTGTTAGTTCTTGGTTAACGTGCTGTGTCACCTTCTATTTGTCTTCGAAAGAGTTTAGTGTGAACTGTACACATTTGAATGAAGTTAAAAAAAAATCGGCCTCAATTATAACAGAGTGGACTTTTCTTGACTTTATCTTCTTGTTTATACAAAAACAAACACACAGTTAACAACAGATTTTGTACTGCACCACATTGCCAAAATGATGTGCAGTATCTATTGTCTCTCGCTCACCTCTTTAACCTTAGACTCTCTTTCTAGTCTCTGTGGCTGTGTCCCAGTTCATGGGATGGATCCTCTGAAGTCTGCATCTTTGGACTTTAGAAGTGCTTTATGATGTCCCGCAAAAAATGCAGCCTTCACCCAAACTGCAGACAGTGTAAATCAGAGGGGGGAGGAGAGAGTCGCTCACTCATAACTTTAATCAAATTTACCGTATTTTTAAATTGTGTGAGTTAACATTTGGCCACATTTTATCTTATTTAGCATCCCTTTCCCCTTATGTCTACCTGTGAAGCAGCACCTCATTTCAACAACAAGGTAATTCAAAGTTCTTTAAATATAACATAAAAGGCATCAAGATAGAATATAAAAGCAACATAAGTCAATTTAAAAAGACATTTAAACACAATTAAAAAGTATTAAGTTGGAAATTAAAAAAAAGGCTAAAATAGAATAAGACAGATAAAACAGGAGAATAAAAGTTACAGTGCACTGCAAATTTGATTAAATCAAAGGCAGCGGCAAATAACTGTGATTTAAAAGAACTGAGAGTTGCAGCAGATCTGCAGTTTTCTGGGAGTTTGGTTTTGGTTTTCACTCTGGGGACAGAAAGCAGACTTGTCCCAGATGACCTGAGAGGTCTGGATGGTTCATAACGTAGCATTAGATCAGCCAAATGTATTTTGGCTCTAAACCATTCAATGCTTTATAAACCAACAGCAGTACTTTGAAATCAGTTCTTTGACAGACAGGAGGCCAATGTAAAGATCTGAGAACTGGAGTGATATGATCACTTTCTTAATCTTAGTGAGGACTCAAGCAGCAGCGTTCTGTATCAGCTGCAGCTGTCTGATCGATTTTTTAGGGAGACCTGTAAAGACACCTTTACAGTAGTCAAGTCTTCTGAAGATAAATGCATGGACAACTTTTTCCAAATCCTGCTGAGACATAAGTCCTTTAATCCTTGATGTATTCTTCAGGTGATAGTAGGCTGACCTTGTAATTGTCTTAATGTGGCTGTCGAAATTCAGGTCTGAGTCCATGACTACACCAAGATTTCTGGCTTAGTTTGTGGTTTTTAACATTATCGATTGAAGCTGGGTGCTGACTTCTTACTGTTCTTCCCTGGCTCGTAAAAACAATTACTTCAGTTTTGTCTTTGTTTTATTGACATTCAGATAATGAACAGACAGCTCCCTGTATCCTAGGCCTGACTCTTCTCCCTTATTCTTCTACTTCATTTTCCTCTTACTTCTTCCGCTCTTCTTCCTTCTCTTCTCCTTGTCTTCTTGCTCCTCCTCCTCTCACTTCCCCCTGTCCTCCTTGTC
The DNA here is from genome assembly GCF_914725855.1 of Thunnus albacares. Lineage (NCBI taxonomy): Eukaryota > Metazoa > Chordata > Actinopteri > Scombriformes > Scombridae > Thunnus > Thunnus albacares. The sequence goes on along the minus strand of NC_058106.1, from coordinate 8,490,706 downwards.
TCCTGCCGCTGTACTGGGAAACTGTGATGTATTTGTTTACAGCACGACTCCTCCCCTTATGCCACCACAGAATTTTGGCGGTTTCCCCCTCCATCTCCTCCTCTTCCTCATCCCCTCCTTCCATCACACTGAAGCCAGTGTTTCAGCTTGCCTTTTTGTCGCCAACAAAGCATCTCCTCTCTTTGTCGGGGCCTCCTTTTGGAGTGAGAGGCCGGCCTCCAAGTTAATTGTGCATTCGTTAGCATTCGCCTGCCACAACTTAACAATTTAACTCCTTAAACTTTAAATAAGTGGTGTGTGAGTGTGTGTTGTTGTTTTGTTTTTTTTAATGTTTTTTATTCTTTTCTGTTTGAGGCTACAGACACATCGCTTACTGCAACACAAACATTATCAACAAAATTAAATTGCTTATAAAAAATTGTTGCAGCAACAAGCTGAAATGAAGCTCAGAGAGGGAAGATTGCTCACGTTCACACTTGGAGATGCCTGGTGTGACCACAGTCCTCTAAAGAATAGCTGAGTCTCGCTCAAGAGCAACAGAAGAATATTACTCATTTATATTCCCCTCCAGGTTTTACCTGCTACTAAATTTCAAAAAGCAAGCTTTCAGGTAAATATGTGATGAACTGGTAAGAAATGAATAAGACTAAAGAGTCTACAGCAGTTCTGTGCGGCTGTACTTACTCACAGCAGTACTTTGAACTAGATGGTAAAAGTCAGCATGCTAACATGCTCACAGCGACATTGCTAAGATATTTCACAGGATTAGTGAAAAGTCAGGTGATATCCAAAGTCAGTGGGCTTCATATCGTTGTACAGGTGAGCCTGTTGCACCAGTCTTGTACCCTAGACTGATTCAACCTCTGAATGAAAATTTCATGGCACGGTGGACCTACAAAAAGGCAGATATTTCCGTCCTTCAAGCCACACAGCTAGCATGGCTAAAAGAAAAACAATAAATGCTAAATACACATTTTTCAAATCTCTGGAATCTGTTTAATCTCCAACGGCTACATTTTGCAACTCCTCACATCTTTATCTTTACCACTGATCATCTCTATCACGTCTATCATTTGGGTTTCCATCATCTCTTTAATCTCTGCACCTTCATCTTTCTCTGCTCTGTAATCGGCTGGACTCTGATGGGAGGGAGGAGCAGAGAGCAAAGCAAAGGAGCAAAGAGTAAACTCACACATGCTTTTTCTGGGGACCTCAGAAGCATGTTTTTCAACTGCAACACACTTCAGTGTCCAATCTGCTGGAAAATCAGTAGAGGAAGAAACCTTTATTTGTACAACTAAAGGCCCAAATGCACTGAAAGTGATAACTGACGCGTCTCACACGCGTCTTCATCATTTAAAGCTCCTATGGCACCCTGCAGGCATCAGATTTGAAATGCCAAACACCACAGAACCAACACAGATTTCCTATTGTTCTTTGTACTGCTGCATTACTATGAATGAATGAAAAGGAGGAATGCAGAGGAGGAAAACGAAACTAAGAGCATGTTTCCACAGAAAATCATCTGTTGAGTGTTTGATGGTTATTTATTTATGCTTTAGATTTTAACCACCAAGAAACAATCAGAAAATAATGTTTTATTCTCTCATTGTTCTCTTTACTGCTGCTCCGTCTGCTCGCTCAACCACTGCGCTATCTCTCTCTTTTTCGGCTGCAGAAAAAACAGCTTTTGGTCGCTGGATCTGCATTTAATGCTCCAAAATCAAAACAATGTCAGAGTAGGGGCATCAAAGCAGTTCGACTGCATACTTCAAAATATGCGCGTCAGACACTTTCAATGCATTTGGGCTGAGACGCAACTTCCAGGCTGAAAAATGAAGCCAATGCAGAAGTGCCAAAAACTGCAGTTCCTCGTATGGCCACTTGAGGTTGGCTCCAAAAGCAAGTCAATCCCCATAGACCCCCATGATAAAATGCCCAACTTTACAGCAGAAATAAACATGTTTACAGACTGGTACAAAAAACGGTTTTAGTCTCTGTAGCTAATTTCCCCTTTCATGACAGCTGTACGGGGGGATTTTTTTATAACTCACCTGTTTAAATTTTATTAAGCCATAAGGTTATGCAGAATTAAGGACGTGGCCGCTTTGAGTGACTAGTCGCTAACCGCTAGGTGGCTTTCAGCAACCAAGCTTCATTCAGTCTGCCTCAGCATCACCTCTTTGCCCATTTTGGATGAGCCAGGAGTTAGGCAGAGTCAGGCCCTGCCAAGATGGCGAAAGCCCACTCTGAGCTTCAAAACCACTCTTCAGAAACTAAAGGGTGACATCACAGTGGCTATGTCTATATTTTTTACAGTCAATGGTTTGGGCCTCAAACCTCAAACAGTTTGGTGGTAGAAAAGATCAACCACAGGTATGAAGAATCTTACCTACAGTGACTGGATTGTTTATGTAATTAAACACTAGCTAAACCAGAAGGATTAAGTACTAAGCCTGATGGAAAGTATCCAATGTGCCGCCAGTCATGCTAATCCATTGTTATGTTAGCCCAAATCTGCACCACATGCTTTCGCAAAACATTTGTGAATGTGTTGAGGATGCAACTTGTGATGTCCCCAGAGCCTGTTGCCTTGGTCCTGTGTATTGTGTGTACTGTGTGTGCTTTGTGTGTTTTGCAGGTCCTTGGCTGGGTGGGGCCGAGGTGCCATTGAGTTAACTGGGAACACCTGGCCAGTGTTATCGTTGTAATTTACTTGAATACATTTCAGTTTGTTGAAGTTTGGCGTGCATCCCCTCTTTTGTTGTGGCTTATGGTCTGTTTTGAATAGAAAGTCAAGAAGTTTTTGTGGGCTTTTTCTTTCTTTTTCTCTAAGTGAATTATTCTTTGCTAGCCTGGTTGAGCGCTTTTTTTGCATGAGAGTGTCATTCCAGTTTGATTGGCTGTGCATGGGGAAAGCACAGCCAATGGGAAACAAGGAAACTATAAAAGAAGGAAGGGTCATTGCGTCACTGTGGAACGCGTGAATTTGAAAGCTCTTGGCGCAATTAGCATAGTGGTGAATGGGCAAACCACTCCTTCATCTCTCCTCTCTCAGTTTATTAGTATTTAGCTAATATTTCATGTGTTTTCAAGGTACATTTCGTTTGATTTGTATGTTAATTAAATAATTTATTTGCATGCAAGTTATGTTGATGTTATGCTAGATACATAATGGACTGGAGCATCTTATGCATATGTGATTGAGGTTAGTGACAGACTAGGGTTAGTAAGTTAGCTAAACTGTGATAATACCATAACTAAATTAACTGAGTTTTTCTGATAGCCATGAAATGTATGCCTTTGTTTTATAGCTAAGAGTTAGTTTATAGCCTACCAATGCACAATTAATAATTAGAGATGGTTTATAAACATTTCATTTGAATATGTGATATTCCCATAATATTAGTTATTATTAGCTCCATCAATCATCATAAAGCAGCCTCTGGATCAAAATAAAAGGAAGAGAGAAGGAATGAAGAATACAGATTTTGTTAACAATATTTATTTATCCTGAACTCAATATTTTCAAGGGACACTTCACTTGCAACTTTTTTTTTTTATTTGCCATGGTGAGCATTTTTATTTGACTCAGCATAGGTCCTTTAAAGTATGCCTATAATCATCTTTAGATACTATATGGAGACTAACAGCAAATAAACAAATGTGTACATTTGGAATAATCAGTCAGCAGCGAATTCTCTGAAGTGTGATCTTTCATTTGGTAGAGGCATTTCTTCATCAAAGGTCATATGATGTAGATATGTTGGGTTTTAGCATGCTTGTCCATGCAGCTCCCATAGGCTTCAATAGAGCTGACACCAGAGTCTGGTAACAAGCAGTATTATGATGTAATGATCCTTCCGTCTCTCATAGTTTCTTTGATGGGAAAAGGGAAATTGGGCTCTCATGCAAAACTGACGTCACGTGTGAGGGATTCCCTCTAGTGACTGTTACATAGGTAGCATGGTTAGTCCAGGAGATGTACTTTGAGGCCTTGAACTTGGGCATGTTTGCAACACATTTTTCTTGTTTGTGGTTGAAGGGAAACATTTTTAGTCCTGCAACTCTTGTCTTTGGACTATGGATATTTACTGAATCATAGGAAGGCAAGTGTTGATCCATCTGTGGGTACTTTGCCAGTTCCCATTGTAGGCATCTCCCCTTTGGGTTTCGTCAGGAGGGTTGGTAGTGTTGGGGTAAGGCAATTAGAGTTTCCTTTTCACCTTTTCCCTAAATTTGTGGGAGCACTTCTGTGGCGCTGGGGGGTTGCCAGTTATCTGGTCACCTCTCTCGGTCCAGCAGGCTTTGAGTGTGTAAGTACCAGCCGCTACACCTCATGAGGACTAGGGGGGAGTTATGTAGCTAGATTTTTTGTTAGGCAGTCAGATAGCAGGGATGCTCCATTTGGAGGCTGCTGGATCTTAACATGTTGCATTCCTTTATTCTCCTGTGTGGTTGTGAATATTGGTAAAGGATGGAGGAAGTTGTAATAGCATTTGTAGTATTAAAGAGACAGTGAAGGCGAATTTGAAAGCAAATTTGGTAAAGATGAAAGTACACTGCAGAGGCTGCCGCTTCCTCCACGGGCACTGAGGACTCCCCTCTGCTTTTAATAGCGGGTCCCAGTGCTGGCTTGACTTTTGAACAGCAGGAGTTGCTCATGTTGTGAATGCAATTAGAGAAAGAAAATTAAGTTGCAGTGGAAAAATGCTGTGTTGTCATTGGAAAAGATGAGGCAAGAAACTGAACAGGCAAAACTTGAACTGCAAAAACAAAAACTGACTTTGATTTTAGAGGGGATTTGAGGCTACTTCTCTTATTTAATGAGAGGGATTCAGAAGCTTTCTTCTCAATATTTGAGTGGCTAGCTGATGCCTGGGGTTGGCCTGATTCCACTTGCACTTGAGTGTTGCAATGTGTATAAGTGGCAGGGCTCAGGAGGCTTACTCTTCTTTGAGTAACAGTGATTGTTTAAAGTATGATTTGGTGAAGTCTGCTGTTCTCAAAGCATATGAGCTGGTGCCTGACCCATATTGCCAGGAATTTAGGAGTTGAGACAAGTCTCAACTTGAGTTTGCTCATGATTTGTTTACTCATTTTGATCATTGTTGCACTGCAGCTGAGGTTGATTCTCATGAGGCTCTGTGTGACTTGATTATTCTGGTGCAATTTAAAAACTCTGTACCAGAGTGCATCACAACCTGTATTACTGAGCAGTTAAGACAGCTGAAGCTGCTGCTTTGGCGGATAACTATGATTTGACACATGGTGGGGAGTGTTCTAACGTACAGAAGCAGCCACAGGGAAAATTCCTCAGCCGTGGGCGCATGGTCTGGTCATCCAGTAAGACCAGTTGGGCTGGAGAAGAGATGTTTATGCTCAAGAAAGTCATAGCATGCATGTCAGCTAACCAGCAAACCTAAGAGGAACCTAAAACCTGCTCTGCTGTGCCGGATTCCAGCTATAACGGGGAAGAGATGGGGAAGAGGGTTTGCGCTGGCTGTTGTTGTTACTTGGAAGGTTGTCCAGGAGAACACAGGGTTTAGTGTCAGCGACCCTGTGTTTGGCCATACTGTGCGGGGTCCCTTGTTACTTTTGCAGGACAATAGGAAAGAGGCAAAACCACCACAAAACCTTGCTGAATATGTCAGTGGCTTTAGGTATAGACTTTATAAAGCCTAAGAGGTGGCTAAGAACAAGTTGGCATCTGTACAGGGCAAGATGAAAAAACTATGATTGCCAGGTTGAGAAACATGTTTTTCTCCCGTTGCCCATTGTGACCTCTCCATTTCAGGCAAAATTTCCTGGTCCATATTCAGTTGTGAAGGTGTCAGATCAGAACTATGTGATTGCTACTCCCAATTGTAGTTCCTCTACTCAGTTCTGTCATGTTAATTTATTGAAACCGTACTACACTTGTGCACATCAGTCAGCTGATCAGGGAAAGGCAGTTATCGGGTGCCCACCCTGCTTGTTTGTCAGTGTCTGCGTCCCTTTATGCTGTGGCAGGGCAAGGGGGTGAGAACTTGCCACCCCCCGCAAAAGAAACATCCTGACCACCCCCCGGTGGTCAGGATGTTTCTTTTGCTTTGCCTTCTTTTGTTTTAACACTGACAACATGCACTTCATATCAGCCACTGCATTCATGCACTCTCATACACCACTGATCCTGACTTTCACAACCCGTTGCAATTATCATTGTAATTTACTTTAATAAATTTCAGTTTGTTACTGCTAAGTTTGGCATGGATCCCCCTCTTTTGTTGTGGCTTGCGAGCTGGTCATGTCCTGCTGACCTACAAAGAAAAGTTGAGATTTTTATTTAAATAATTAAATTATAAGATTTTTAATATAATCATTTATATGGTTTAGGTTCATTTTTTGTTGAAAAAAGGGGCAATGGCTGTTAAAATTGGGGGGAATTTGGTAGTGACATGTGCACTGTTGTCCACCACATTGTCCTTTTTGATAGTACCACTAGGAGTCACCACAGTTGGAAGTATTCAAAGCTTTCATGCAGGGCCTTTAAAAATGTTAACTGTTTGGGCAATTACATGCAAGCTGAGTTTACCAGAACACCTGGCTGATTGTTAAAAAAAAAAAAGTGAGGCTTGATTTTGATGGGGTTTGTTTTTATTAGTTACAGAGGCAGAAAGAAAATTGCTACATTTGGCAAGGGAGTCTTGTGACTGCACTTGCTTTGGCCATGAAATTATGGACAGGCTGAGCCTTGAGTGATATACATGGTTGAAAACAGCATTTGTATTTACTCAACAATAACAGTTTTGTTTGGTTGTGACAACTGTGGATTTGGATGAATTGCCCCAAATGATCTTTTATAGATAGAGAATGCTTGTAGGCTTGTTAGCTAGGAAGATGAGCTAGTTATCCACCATGGTCCACCAGCACAGTCCCCAATATGATTCGCAAGAGCAAGATACAACCAGACAGCAGTTATCAGGCAGCTTTCTGCCTTCTCTCTTACTGACTCATGTGTGCAGTCTGTATGCATAATCCTGTGTGTACCAACGTATATTTGACATCTTTGCAGGGACTGAATCTCTGACCACAAACAAAGGAAAATAGCATAAAAATGATGTATTGGATGACATGGAATGGTTCCCATGTAAAATAAAAAAGTAAATACTTAAAAAACCTTTAAAAGTCAATTGAATTAACTACAAATACATTTTTATTTACAAATTATCTAAAAAAAAATTAAAAGCTCCATTAAGTAATACTTTAGCTATGAACATTTAATAAGACCTCCTGTAATGTAAATGAAATTTATGAAAATTACACAAAAGTAGTAAAACAAAAAAAACCTTTAAGCATTAAAACTTTTTGGATCACAACTAGTTTTTTACTTTACACTTGCCTACTAGGTGTGATCTGTGTATTACCAAAGCATACTGATGAGGAAATAATACATAAGTAAAGAATACCCAGAAATGCCCTACAGCGCTCGCCCGACTGTTGCCTGCTATGAGTGTGAGTGTGTGTCTATGCACATTGATATAAAAAACCAGGGGGCTTTATTGAAAACCAGGAAGTCATCATTGAAAACAAATACACCGTGGGGGAAATAATTAATCATTCTGGAGTAATGTTTCACTCTCCCTGTCTCTCTGGCACATTTATCCCCATTTGACTAATTGGTATGAGTGAGACGTTTTCAGAAGCCCTGTCTTGAGGAGGAGACCAGACAACTACTCTTGGGCTGCATGCAAAGCTAAAAACTTGTGTTGTGTTGGTAAATCCAAGACCAGAAACTCTCTCTATTTAAACTGATGGTTAAAAAAGAATAGGACTCCAGGTAATGGATGATTAATTAATCACCTAATTTAAACCTTCACAGGATAGAAGAACAAACTGCCTTTAATTCAATCTGCGGTCATTTTTAGGGTGCAAACAACTCAGAACAACCAACAGACCTTTTCTCAACAGACTTGTTACAGCAGGAAAAACACAGGCGCAACTAATGACATTAACGATGGCTCTACTCCATGTGTGCCAGTAAGCCAGTCCAGTGAGCCAGCATGAACAACACCGGGACACTGGAACTAGCACATCTAAATGGACTGGAGCTGTCATTAATGTTTCTTAATTATACCTTTGCTTTTCCTGCAACCCCTGTCAAAATATCTACTGCTTATCAAATTAGGTTACTTAGCTCCATCTATTTCTAAAACCCATAAAGATGTAACCTGTCCTGTCAACAGCAACAGCACTAACAGGGGAGTGGGGGAGGTGTCAATCAAGCAGGAAACACCCACTCAGTTCTAGGAAGAGGACAGTAAGTGAAAACAACAGATTTTCTTTTCTTTCAGTCTCTGTTGGTACTGCAAGCTGATCTAAAAAGCTACATGCTGATAATGAAAAACTGACAAAAATAGGCCTAATAATTGTGTGCTATCAATGAATGTTCGGTATGCCAATAAGTACAGCCTCACAGAGCTGCTAGCATCATGGTCTTGTTTTCTATCTATTCAAATGATTTAACTGACTCTATTATTTGTCTCTACATCATGCAGCTTATCAGTGACATTTTTTCATAATGTCTGTATTTCCATATTTAGCTTGGTCAGAAATACAGTGAGTCAACAGAATGCACTTTGTACAACAAGGAACCAGTTTAAAGAAGTCAGTGCATGATGATCTCATTATTAACTAACAGTCTTATAATCTGGGTTTACTGAAGACATATACTAACTGAAGAAGTCTGTGTACACCAGTACACTGCTGCCCCTCCTCCACCTCAAAAGAATGAGCAAAAGGCTCAAATTACAACAGTACAGAGAAAAAAAACAGACTCACCTGAATCATCTCTGATTTCATTTAGCTAATAGTGAAACATTCCCAAGAGTGTTTTTGAAATATTACTTTTGCAAAGTAAAAGGGGGGGATTGTGCACACCCAAAAGCACAAAAAATTATGAAAAAAAGATAATAATATAAATGATTACATTTGTATGGACTAAATAGCCTAAACCAATAAATGTATTTAATTTTAAGAGGACACCTTGATTATTTATTTATTCATTCATTAGGCTACATGTTTAGTTACCATACACATCCTGCATTTCAATTTTAATAGGCTGCAGTGAGATTTATCACAATCCCATTTACAAACACATTTACAGGTCGCAGCATCAAGCCGATCAAGGTCATGAGGATGTAGTTTTTTTTCGGGAATGACATCATTAATCTCTGTTTATGTTAGTGGACGCTACGACTGAAAAGAAAACTATGGTAAACGAAAACATGGCTTATGAAAAGTGTAGGTTTAATCTAAGTAAACATATTTCCTCTCTGTCTAGTTCTTACAGCCTCAGGTGTTTCTCGAGTCTTGAAATTCTGACACACCTTTACATCACCGCAGTTACCTGAGAAAGGCGGCTTCAGTTGTGAATCGTGCGCATGCGCTCACTAGCATCGCTAGGATATTATAAGCGCAGCCCGGAGCGCGGAGCGTGGTTCAGTCTACAGTATCTGGACCGGACCGAGGCAAGCAGGAAACACTTTTTCACGGCGGAGGAGATGGGGGACAAAGAGAAAAAGAAGAAGGATACAAACTCCTCTGGGAGCGACAGAGTCACTTTGAAAAAAGAAATAGGACTTTTGAGCGCTTGCGCTATTATCATCGGTGAGTGTATGACAGCTTTTGTCTGAATGAAGAGCGTGTCGTTATGGTTGTTTGAGCAATGAGGAAAAGTTAACGGGGAAACGTGTTTGAGCGGCAGACTGGCGGAATTAACTGTTATAACGTGGCGGGTATGCAGTTATGTCTTTGTTGTCATAGTTACAATACTATGGCACATAATACACAGCAGGAGCGCGTTTTTGTCCGTGTCTTGATCTACTGTACGAACACTGTACGGATATCAACTTGTTTTATCACTTAGAAATGGTTCAGCCGCTTGACTTGTGCACGAAACCGCCAAAATACGCACAGAAAGGTGGCTTTTACGCACGTACGGTCCACAACTGATGTCAGGGTCCGATTCGGACTGCAGGGCTTTAGGTTTTGAGTGGAAACTGTTGCATCAGTCGGGATGATCTGAATATGGACATGCCTACGTGGCTGGATCTTCTCATGTTGAACTTGAACGGCATGCAGCACAACCTCCATGTGGTTCAGTTGGACAGTTGAGCAACATTGTGAAACTGCCAGGGTTAGGGGTTCAACTCCCTGTGGGTAAAGCAAGGCATTAGCATTGTTCCTTGTAATCACTCCATCATAAGCCGCCTATACTGATAAGGGGAGACAGGAAATTTATGTTAGAGAAATGCAGCGACGTAAAATGAAAGTCTATTTTAATGCAGGAAGTTGCGCATTGTTTCCTGTACGTTATGATGTACTCAACAATCTTTGAGTGTTACAGTATGCAGTGGCGGGAAGTTCATCTGCAGCACTAAACTCAGAGGGTTATGCAGTATGCTATAATAATCTGCAGAGGATTCCCCAGCTGCCAGCTGATAACCAGCCTCTCTGGCTGCTCACATCTAGCCTGTATATTTCTGGACTCAAGGGGGGAAACAACACTGCTGACTTCAAGACATGAATTTCGTTATTAAGTTATTTTTGTGTGAGCTGTTCTGGTCTTTGGTTTTGCTGAATTTACTGAGATACTTTATCTCGCCCCCCTTTTTTACTGTACACTTGGACTCGTATCAGCATTGTGACCTTGTCATTTCAGATGTGTTGTTTTCACTCATAATATTTGGCAGGTTACCCCAAATATATAAAACTGTACAGGTTATTACCAGATTACAATATAAATGAACAGCATAAAGGATGGCTCAACACCACGTTCGGGCTATGACATGACCACCACAGAATTAGGAAGACAGGGTGAATGAGGGAATGAACCGGGGAGAAGATGCATTCATTTAAGTAAGAAGATCACCTTGCATCCGGACATTGCTCACAAATAGCTTTTAACTCTAAAGTTATAATGCCAGCGAATCTCGAAATACGAGCTCATGTCTTTGGTTTTTCAGCAGTCTCTCCTGTCTCATTAGCCTCAGTAAATCACCTTTGTGTGGTCATACGACAGGGCAGCAGAGTCATAAATGAACAAGCTAAAAGGTCATGGAGCATGAGGGATATGCCAGTGAGAGAGCATTCAGGACTCTCATGACTTCCACGAGTCCCAATTGTGCCTGTGCAGATGAGATCTCCAAATGAGAACGTTCTGAACCACAAATAGGTGGACCGCGAGTGGAAGAGAGGGCAGAAGAAACCACGATGACTGAAAGTTGGAGACAGACGTTGGGATATTATAGACTGTTGAACTGTGGTTTCTACAGTCGTAGTATTTCACAAGGTTGATAGTCTCCTGTGCTTCACACATCACATCCTCGTGTTTCATTTATCTCTGGTTGTAAATATAAACAGACGCAAACCTCCAGCTCAGAGGTAGAGCCACCTCATAAATGGAGAATAGAGGCAGTTAAACATTAGAGCAACTGACAAACAGATCTTTCTCAGTGAAAGCAGAATCTGTAATATGTTGTAAGAGCGTTACAAAGGAAAAGGCAACAGTATGACCCTTTTAACAGTAACGTTATCACTAGCTAATCTTTCTATCCAAGGTCAAGTCTATTGTGCTTTGATAGAAACTGATACTGTTCCAGTTAATGCTCATTCTTTGGCTGGCACATTTAACACAGTTTTGTGTTCATTTGGCAAGCAGCAGCTGTGCAAATCCTTTTTAAACTCTCAAAGTACACTAACAGCTCTGCTCAGGCTTTACAGTCATATCACAGAGCTTCAAGGGTTATGTGTTTGGTCTAATTTAATATTGCTAATGTGAAATGAATGCTCTAATCAGTGAGGTTAATACAGACCACCTGCTGCATTGTTTGCTGTGAAGCGCAGATGGAGTGAAGCTTACACAGCTAGTACACACGGACAACTTGAGTCACGCTACTACCCACCAGATACAGCCTACTCACATATCTAATGCTGCTGTAGTAAGGTGGACCGTTAAAGCTGTCACTGCACTTGGCTGCTGCTTAACTGCATGCCACTATGACTGCTTATGTTACAACTATGCCTGCTTACTACACAGCAAAGCAGCTGTATCAAATGACACACATTACTAATCTCTAACCAGACTAGATGTATTTATAACGCAATATTGAATAAATATGACAGTGACACTTAGTGTAACTACTATTCCCACATTTTACCAGCCCCACCTCCACTGCAGCAACCACCTGCAGATCGTTTCCCCTCGGGGGATGCTCTGTTATTGTCACACCCTGTTTCACACTTGCTGATACTGGTCAGGTCCACGAAGAGAAAGAAAAACACTGCATCTCCTATGAGATCGAGATCAGATGTTTTGTTTTGGTTTCAGACGGGAAGGAGTTCCTTATTCTGAACCATGATTTGAAAATAGTTGTGTTTTATCTGAGCAGTAAATTTAAGGAGATTTCTCAGCCAGTGCAGGAGGCTGAGAGGGTCAAGTAGGACTCTGATTCACACTTTCAGCTCTGATGCCAAACTTTATGACATAACAAACACAACACAGGCATTATGTAACTGTGCTGCATCTCACCACATCCTCCACAATCAAATCTGACAGTGATAAATGCACTGCTTGGACCTAGTCTCGCCCTCTGTATCATTAGGAAGCATTCAGAGCTGCTCTAACAGGGGAGAAGCGATTGCGTGCTTCACAGTGAAAACATTTACGGTGACAGAGTTATATTTTTTTGTGGAGACTCCTTTTGTCCCAAACTTCTCCAAAAAGGAGAAAAAACACAGAGGACAGTGCAAAACAAGTTTGCTTGGACAGCTGCTGTTTGGTTACTTTTTTACGTGTGTTAGTTTTTGTTTTGTCTTTTCTTTGCGTAGGGGTGATGACATGTAAGTGCCAGGCTGGATTTGACCCCAGGACATGGTGTCTTGTTAGTGTGTGCCTTGGCCAACTGAACCACCAGGGAACCTGTTTATGCTGGTTTGAGGGACAGCTGAGCTTGGACCTTGATGAGCCATGTTTCCACCACAGCACAAAGCCAGACTGGCTGAACCCATTCTTTCTATAAATAAGGATAAGAATAACAGTTGCGTCATTACATACCTGGGACAGGTGGTTTTGTTTCTATTGTCTGCTATGATTTAAATTTAAATTACAAAAGTGACCTAAATAGTTAAACAAATAATTCCGCAGCTGTACTGATGGTTTCCTTCCACAACTGCTGTATATACATCCTCATCTGTAATGAAATAAGTTGCTTTGCTAACTGTTCTGGTCACCAGGGAGCTAACTGGGGGCCCAGTTTCACCAGACAAGGCAGTTTTCTGTCCCTTTGGGCAGATAGAAAATGTTTTCTTTGTCTCTTCTTTTTTCCTTTTTTGCCTAATTGTACTAATTAAACAGAAGACAAGGATTCAAGGACCAAACGCCTTATTTGCCTATTATTTTCCTATATTCAGCTACATAACATAAAATATGATAACTGGGTGGACTTGAGGCTCTGATTGTTTCTGTCAAATCTGGCAACACCAAAGTCGTTTGTCCTAATTTCTCATTTTTCCTCTGAATGTGCAAAAGTACAGTCAAAACCATTGAGAAAGCTATAAGTTAGGCAGTGATCTGAAACACCTGCACACCTTTTTTATTTTGATATCTCTGAGCAGCACGCATCGCCATAGGTAGTGCTGTCGCATGGTCAGGCATCCTTGCACTTTCCACAGGAAAACGACGGCTCCTGCCAGTGCAAAGTGATTCTGCCCTGCACTGCAGTGGACAACTGAACTGGAGACAACTGAACTTTTTGAAAATGTTGACATAAAACTGAATATAGCAGCAATGTTAAAATTCAGCTGTCTCTGATTTTTATGTCCAAAGCTGATGAGAAAGCACTAATGTTGCTATTAACCTTTATTTATATTATTATGCTGTTAGACAAAGCAACAAGTATAAAATAATACAGCAGCCCAAGAATAATTGTTGGTCCCTAAGTAGCACATTTCATTTATGAGCCAATTCATGATTTTATGCAATCATCTGACAACAGAAAGAGAAAAATACCTGTAGTTAATACTTTTTTTCTATTTTCAACCACAACACTGAAGAGAAGCAATGCTTTAACCCGCTGAGACCAAGCTGACAATCCAGCCATGTCTGTCAAAAAATCTCAGACCTGTGACAGATTAACAGAGGAGGACTATAATTTTGTTATTTGCCTCTCTTACCTAAGAAAATCTACAAAATCTACCAAAACATTAAATAAAATGAGTATGTAAGCATACCTCCAGGACTCCACTGAACATCAGTTTGTGTAAAAAAAAATTTCAGACCGACTACCACATTTTCCCTGTGACCTCTGACCCACTTGACTTCTTTCCTGTTGGTGCTTCTCTAGGATTTATACTGCCTAATTGTTACATTTGCTGTTTGTCCCTGTAAGTCAGCCAAATAATTAAAATAGTTATGGAACTGTCCAACAACTAAAGCAGATCAGAAATAGTTTAACTTAAGTTTTTAGTACACTACGAGGCAGACATATATGTAATAAGATATTTTTTAGAGATTGCACAAGTCAATAGATGAAAGGAAAGTGAAATGAATCCCTACAGGTTTCATTGAAATGATAGGGATGTTTTAATAAGCCTGTTGAGATTTGTTGCTGCTCTGTTTTTTTGTGTGTGCAGAGTCTATTTCTTTCTTTGTGTTTGTCTGTGTCTCAAAAACTTACAGTATATATGTGTAAATTAAGTGGATAGACAAGCCACAGGTAAAACAACAGCTTATAACTTTACTATATACTGTAGCTATCAGAAATGGACTCCATTCCACATGTTTGGAGGGTCAAGAGATGAATGAAAATTTAAGTTAAAGTATGATGGCTTTGCATGAAACAGTTTTGCAGAAGTTTGTGGTCTCTGAGTACCTTCTAGTTGAATATTTAATTATATGCAAGTGTAAATAACCTTTGTTACCTTTGCTTTTCCCCTGAAGGAAACATCATCGGCTCTGGGATATTCATCTCTCCTAAAGGTGTGTTGGAACATGCAGGCTCAGTGGGTCTGTCACTCATCATCTGGGTTTGTGGAGGGGGGATCTGTACCCTTGGGTCCATGTGCTATGCTGAACTGGGCGTCACCATCCCAAAGTCTGGAGGAGACTATTCATATGTGACAGAAATCTTTGGAGGGCTAGTGGGGTAAGTACTGTTGTTTTTGTCCAGTTAACCCTTTCTCATAACTACAGCAGCAGTTTGTCACACCCCAGTATGAGTCTGTTAGCGTCCATGGTCTTCATTTACTCACTCATCACCTCCTTGACACATGTAAAGACAACTGAGTAAAGTTTCTACAGTTAGATAAGTGCTATACAAATTGCTTAACCAAATAAAATCAAAATATATACATGATGGACAAAATACAGCAACACATATGACCTTGTCTTGTTCATCTGTTCAAGTGTTTTCAGCATTGTACTCGACTCGCTTGCTTGGTATGGATTATACTACAACACACTGTGGCCATAAGAGGGTTGGTTTAATAGGACAGCCCGTCTGGAACCAATCAGCTCTGAAGATCTTGTGACTTTCATGTGGTCATGTGACATGTCAGCTGATTCTAGAGCAGTACTGTAAGTCTGAGAAGGTCAAATGTGCCTGGCACTATGCATGCCTGTGGAGGCACTAGTTCAGTCCGGTGTGGCTTCATTTAGCTCATTCAGTGCACAAAACTTCATTAAGGAAGAACGAATGGGAAGAAACACTGATGCCACAGCAGAAGAAGAAAGAACAAGGATGAGAAATTGTGAAAAAAAATGTGTATTTGTGGATCCACAGCTCAACCATGCGCTGAAGACTTTCCATTTTCACTCTCACAAAACTCCACCACCCGCTGCGCTCCCTGGACCTGTCGCCTGATTGACACAATTTACTTCCAACGCAACACCACTTCTTCTCAGAGTCATAACTCAAGTCATAACAGGATCTTTTGATGTACATCAAGGATAGTCGTCCATTAATCAGTTTTGAAGCCAATGACCTCCTTTTCAGTATGAAAGTAAACGAGGTAGTTATTGTCCGTACAGTGCGAGCAGGAGCTGCTAGTAACCAAAGCAGCATGACTTTTCCTGATGTAGATAAGCCAAAATGTAAACAAATTGGCTAAAAACATAGAGGTATACATTCAGCAATGCTTTTCCTAAATAACTATTCATCAGTTTTCACCTTATTAGTAGTGAAGAGCAGGATAAAGCTTGACCAATGTTTAACAGGTGTTATTTTTTCAGTTTCCTACAACTGATGGAAAAATTCCCTTGCAACCCCCAACTGCTGAGGCAGAGTTGTTCAGAGACCAATAGCAGGAAACTGTGGTTGTACTGGGAGCCGTCATTACAAATGTGAACGTGAGGGAGAGCCCCTTCTCATTTTAGTAATATTGTAGCAACGACTCCTTCACATACATTTATATTTTTAAAAAAATACTGTACATATATGTTAAGGGCTGTTTACTGTCATATATGAAATCCAGCATGTTTTGTGTCTCTGTCCTGTAGCTTCCTGTTGTTATGGAGTGCCGTCCTCATCATGTATCCGACCACGCTGGCTGTCATCGCTCTCACCTTCTCCAATTACGTCTTGCAGCCAGCCTTCCAGAACTGCCTGCCTCCATACGTTGCCACCAGACTCCTCGCCACCATCTGTGTCTGTGAGTCACAAACAGCCCCTCTTGAGTTTGCCAGATGAGTTTTAGTAATAATTCATGACTTCTTTTGTTTAGACCCTCGTCTCTATTTTTGGTGCTTTCCTGTGATGTTTCCGCACTCCACTTCCCACAGATCATCCGTCAATCAGTGTGTCAAAGACTTTTTAGTCTTTTTCCTCAGATCTTCTAGTGATGAAGCTTGAGTTTCTAAAGGTGGTGTTTTTTTCTTGCTGAAACTTAGAACACATGAAGTCCTGTGCAGCAGAGGATTTTTGCAGGTAAAGGCTAGAGGACACCGGATCCGTCTTTTGCGTTGCATGTGAAGTCAGATGTCAAAAACTCCGACGTTAGTAAGAAAAGATGTCTCAGAATGACTCCTGTGCAGGAATTCCTCACTGCAAGGTTTCTAAAATGCAGTCATCTTGTGCCATGTCGACGTAGCAGAATTCCTTGTAAACTCTATGCAATGTTATTTTTTATATGTATATATTCCCTAAAACAATCTTCAGTTTCATTTTCAGCCTTGCATGGCCTGGAATTTACCAAAACACTATATTCATTGAGCTATAAACTTCAGGGTTGCCCATGTTAACCACTGTTGTGAGCTGTGCCACTGCACTGCATAGTTTGTAATACAACCTACCAGCTGGGAATGTCTGACCTTCCACTTAAGGAATGCAGCATTAAAACGGCTAATGTAAAAGCTTTCATGAACCATGTGTAGGAAGAATCACTATTGTGTTGCCTGCATAGTCCTTGGTGTCTAAATCAGCGAGGCTGAAATGAGGTCTAAACTCTCAGGAAGAAAAGGACAATCTACTTCATTTAGCTCTGAGAATACATGTGGGTACCGCGATGACTCTGACAATATGTCCACATAAACATCAATGTTGTTGATGGGTTGAGCACTTCTGATTCATACACTGTATATTACATGTATATTATACATATAATAGGTTTGTTAAAGCAGAAATTATACAGCATAACCTTGACAATTTGGTGACAATGTGAAATGTTTGTTAACAGAATTGTTGTCATGTTGAGACGTGAAAAAAACTTGGTCCAGGACTATGATTGTCTGTTGATCATCAGTGACTGCCAGGAGTTCAGCTTATTTCCCAACTGACAAGTTGGTCAATGACTGGTGTGTTGGTCAGGGTGATTGGCTCATTGGGGTTCAGGTGAGTTGTTGACGGATTTTCTGGTGGTCTGTCTGGAGAAAGTGGGCTGGACACCATAGAAACCAATTTCAGAGGATCCCATAGGTGTATTGATACTGTGATTGGCTGGTTTACATTCCTGTTTGCTGTTTGCTGTCGCAGCCTCTGCCTCCGTCATTCTGACATCCTATTTCACAGTATCACACTTCAAACCTTCTCTTGCTTTAAACATTCAGGTCATCTGACTGTCTGACCCAGAGTAACTCCCAGTGAGGTAAACAGAAGAAGTAACTTCTTTGTTAGATCAACATGTCCAGCAACTGATCGCAAGTTCATGGTGAAAGATCAAAGCATACACACAGTCGAATAAATAAATGTCAACGTGACCAAAAATAAGTGCCAGGGAAACAAACAAGAACAAGCAAAAAGCAGAAGTTGTGACCAGTTTGGACTGGATGGCTAACAGGTGTGAAGAAGCTGTTTGAATGTCAAGCGAGGTAAAACACACAAAACTACGAATGGTAAAACAAACTCTTCAAACCAAATCCAGCAACTTTCATCTCATAGCTAGAAGACATTATGATACTGTGATAGTTCAGTGTGCTGACAGCTGTCATTGTCATTTGGTAATTCCATATGAAATGCAGTGCTCTATTTCCAGCCTCTAATCAGATCAGCGGCGGTCTTGAAATGTTGGAGTACAGCAATCAGTATTTAAATAGCCAGTGGCAAAAACAGACTGTGCATGTATCTGGTTGACAAGCCAGCCAGTATGATCTTGTCTGAACTGGATGGAGAAAGGGAAAAGGGGAGATGAGGAGAGGGATGGGTATCTGCGCGTGAGAGCTTGTGCATGTGTCAGGCGGGGGTTAGCATGTACAGATCACGTCGGTGCACCTTTACTATTTTTGGCGACAGAAGGTTACAACTGCAGTCTAGTTAGGCCAGGGGCCTACTTTGTGTGAGTGTGTTTGTGTTGTACCCTTGTTTGTGTGTGTGTGTGTGTGTGTGTGTGTGCACATGTTCGTGTGTCAGTATCAGTGTCAGACTACATAATGGTGCCAGCCTTTGTGGACGCCGCTAATGAGAGGGTGTGTCTACGCCATTGTGCATTGTTTCACTGTGGTTACCGTGACGCTCCTGTCACTGAGCACCATGGAAACAGGAAATGGGCAGGACACCTTGCACATCAATGATGGGGGATCCCATTGGCCAGCTGACATTCTGGTTGGCTGTTTGATGTTCCCATTGGCTGCTTGGTACCGCCCCCTCTCTCATCCACAGCATCACACTTCAGACCTGCAGTCACAGGAAGGTTGTAGTCTGCAGTTATATTAACTTCAGTCTTTATGTCTGAACCTTTATCCGCAACTTGTGAACAAGGAAAGTGCCTGATGTCATATCACCCTGATAAAAGACGGAGCAAATATTCCTCTGAACCCTACAAGAATATTAATGTTGGAGAAATTGACAGTAAACAGTTGGATAAGTCTTTTCACTATAGTGCCATGATTCTAAAGTACCAAATGCAGGCACCTGGATGTGAAACTCTTAAGCTGGTGGTATAAATAATGAGGTCTGTATGCCGTTATGTGCTGTGGGTATGTACTGGATCTGTACATTGGTTGTCATCACTACCTACATTCTTTACTGAGAGAAGAGGATGGATTGCTATTTTCATTCAAAGGTTATATATTATTTTAGCCTTTGCCTCACTCAGATCAATATACAGTGAGTCACTTTACAGTTGTTGTTCATCATTAAAGCACTTCTGGATAAATTCAGAAATTATGCATACTGTGTACTAAAAGTTGACCCATAGAAGCACCAACACATCAAGTTAAGCATAATCTGCACAAAAGGAATAAGCAAAATTGGAGCTTTTTTAACTATAAAATAATTTTGTGAAATAAAAAGCTGAAGGATAAAATAATACAATGTGATGATAAAATACAAACATTTTAGCAGTTAGTGGACAATGTTTTTCTGAGCAAAACACCCAGGAATAACTGCCATACCAAAGCCCTTGTTATGTCTGCTGAACATTTCTTAGTGAAGGGTTTATGAATGTGAGTCAGCCGATGTATGAGTTTCTCGCTTGCAGAGTGTACTGCATGAGAGTCACAAGTGACTCAGGTGTGTGTGTGTGTATTTGTCTGTGTGTGTGTGAAAACCAGACAGGTCCAGTTGTGGGCGGGTTTGTTCTTCTCAGAATAGGAGTGCAGTACACTCAGGTCAGGAGATTTACTCTGGAACAACACTTTATTTTGTTAAATATTGATCAGTTTTACTCAATAGAAACCACCAATATGCAAAAAATATATTTTTTAACAATAAACAACAAAATATATTCACTAGTACTACTAAAATATTCTAACAAATCTCACTGACCCAAAAATCATTAATTTCCCTTCATACCCAACAATAGAACTGTGACGAAGTGTTAATCTATTTTTCAAAGAAAAAGGGATACACACGCTGATTCCCATTTTGTTTTATGGAGGAGAAACAGAAATGGTAGCTTCTGTTGTTCATTCCAGCACAGCAGGGAGCCAATTTTAGACACCACTTGTTTGTGGTGGTGCAGCAGCTGTGGTTGTAGAAAGAGTAGTAGTAATATCTTTCAGCCAATCAGATGGCATATCTCTTTGACATATTCCATAAAACAGGCCCAGGGATCATGGCATTCTTCAAATATTAATGGAAACTGCCCTTTCATTTAAGATATAATCTAAAATCTTAACATAACTCAAATGCACAGTTTGCATTTCTATTTTCAAGTTTAGGTAAATGAAAATGAAATTGCCATTTCACACATTTTGAATTAGATATATATCACAATTATAGCATGCCTTTATTTTGCACTATATTGCAATTGTCAATAGATTGTGGTGCAATCCCTCTAAAGGCAGAAATGAAAAACAGAAAATATATAAAATATCTTTACACTACAAGTATGAAGAACACAAAAAAGTCTTGAATTGGCAGTTATTTTGGATTTATTTAAAATGTGGCACTCTTCCTCAGGCAACTTCCAACTATTGCAAAATACAACTGTAATTTAAAATTACAAATATGATTTATGATATGATTAACTATTTTCCTGTTTTTGAAATAATAGTAATATCTTGTAGTTTTCATTTGCTTTGTCCAGATTTTGTGCCAAAACCTGAACTGCTGCCAGTAGCTGAAGACGGTCATTGGAGCTTGCGCATCCAGCGTACTGTGTACTGTTTTATTCATCAGTGTCTAAAATTGTGTCATTGTTCTGCCATTTATGGACGTTTGGAAAAGAGAGCTCTCCATAAAGGACAGAAGGACTACTCAAGTAGAATCAGTGCAGACACAAATGAATGGAGCTGTACACAGTGTGCAGCCTATGGATAAATGGAGACATCATGTGCAAATTAAAATTGAATACAGCTGAGTGATTTCAATTTGAAGTTGGCAGTTCTAGACTTCTGCACTGACCTTACAACTCAGTTGCCATTCAGAAACCCTCACCATTCATTGATAAGGGAAAAAAGGGCCTTTTTGGCCAATCCTTTCCCGGCCTCCACAGGGTGCTAAAAAATCTGAATCCCGAACGAGAGCCCTATTTTTCAAATTTTTCATCAAGGGTTCCCAGTTGTCCCGTTTCCCACCAAGTGCCAGTGTCACGCTGTCCATTTGGGAAACTTTTTGCCATTTTGGTCGTCTAGGGAAATGTCTATTGAGAAAACAGTCCCCCAATGGCAAAAAGTTTCCCAAATGGACTTAACCTGTCCATTTAGAAACCCCTTATAGGGGGACCTCGGGGTTCCCAACTGGACACTGACATTTAGGACACTTTTTGCCATTTGGGTCTGACCCTTTAAATTAAAGCTACAGAGTTGCAACATTTTCTGGGTCAATAATGTAACACAATACTCTCTCTATATCTTTTAGCAAATAAAGTCTGTTTTTTTAAAATTCAAGTTGAAGAGGGTGTCAGGGTTGAAGGCCCTAACACTGACTTATGTGGAGTAGACCCGTTTTGGTTTGGACCTCATAGCACATAGCATGCCAGCGCAGGAACCTGAACACCTCCCATTACTTTTGAATTAAAATTTTTGCCAGGGTAAATTAGTGGAAAGTGATACCCAGATGGACAAATTTCAGATATCATATTTCAGAGGAAATCATATTTCCTCTGAAAATGGTCCAAACAGCTTGAAAGTTGCACCAACACCCTGTCACAGAACATGGATTTGGCGTATCAAGCACAGCCTCACTATACCCTTTGCAGTCCTATATCCTTTCAGGAATTCTCCTCAAGGTTGGAATCAGGTCAGCCTTGTAGAGCAGCCTTTGTTATGCAACATTTTTCAAATTTTCAAATATTCAAATAGCAAGTCCTTTTTTAGTGTTAACTGGTTAGTGTTAGGGTAAGGGTCCATTTGGGAACCCTGAGGTCCCTATATAAAGGGTTTCTAAATGGACAAGTTTCCCTAAACCTACTTGTCCATTCAGAAACCCTTTATATGGGAACCTCTTATTGGAAAATTGACATGAAATTGAAATATGTTGCATATCAAAGCTGCTCTACAAGGTGGACTTAATTGTAGCAAAATACTGCATCTGGACCAAAAACAAGCCATCTGTGCTCAGTTTGAGCAACGTATTGCACCAGACTAAAAGCTACGTATATGGACTCAATGGCAGCACTGTACTTCATCTGCATGAAAAGTGGCCTATTTTGACTCCACTGGACCAATGTACTGAAAGTGGACACAAAGTTTCCCCATTGGACAAAAAAACGTCCCATTTGGCATCAGGTTAACCCAAATGGCAAAAGGTTTCCAATCTGTCAAACACCTCAGCAGCACCTTGTTATTCATGAGTATAGTTGAATTAAGACAAGTCTTTGCTTGTAAAATGTGGTGATTTATTCATTCAGGGGTGTTTTATTTGCTCTTTATACCCAAATCTATGGGAAAATTTATTATAAAAACTAATAACAGCTTCTTCTCTAACAAAACTGATCTAATCTTCACCATGTAATTTATATAACTATGT
Organism: Thunnus albacares; assembly: GCF_914725855.1. Taxonomy (NCBI): domain Eukaryota; kingdom Metazoa; phylum Chordata; class Actinopteri; order Scombriformes; family Scombridae; genus Thunnus; species Thunnus albacares. The sequence continues at coordinate 8,467,823 of NC_058106.1, read as the reverse complement.
ACTGTCCCATCTATCTGCAAGTCTGTGCTGCTGCCCTCTTGGATAGGTCTCCTCTTTAAAAAAGTGTTTGAGTCCCAATGAGAGTTTAATTAAGAAAAATTCACTGTGATAACTGGATGCCGCCTTCCTTTTATTTGCTCCTGCTCTATATCACTGACTGTACTATGTTAGTTGTCAGCATGTCATTGCTTGTATTTCACCAACACCTAAATCCTGTAGATTTACTGGAAGGGTTCTGGTGTCAGATACCTTGTGGTTGACAGACAGGGCTGGCAGGGTGTTATTGCCAGTTCACTGACTCCAGTGACCAGATCCTGGACCAGGAGGCGTTCCTGAAGTTAGAGCCCCCTGATAAATCTGCACTGACTTGGAATCAGAATCCATTAAGAGTAAAAGCAGTAATTAGTTTAGTATTCCAGTGCTGAGGCAGCGTTCAATAGAAGCTGTGACGGCAGGACACAGATTTACCTGCGCTGTCACATTCAAAGCCCGCTGGCACCTCCTTCCTGTCAGGGTCAACACAGAGGCAAGCTGGGGGAGGAGGAGGTGGTGATGATGGGGGGTTCACAGGAACACAGGAACGGAAATGCATGTAACACCTCAAGGGTAATTGACTATAAAACACTGCTGTGTTGTAGAGGAGTGAAAGCTCTGCCCGGTGCCACCAAAACCTCCTGCCAAAAATTCACACATGTGTGTATGTGTATGTGCGTGTGCCTGCACCAGCGGAAGCAGTGTGTTCGTTCAGCTTTTTGTGGTGGAAGGGGAACTTTGCCCCAGTGATGGATGGCATGGTTGATAACATCCAGCATAGGAGGTTATATAGACGATATAATATATCCATAAAATCCACCAGCATATAGGTGTGACCACCTGCCGTTTGATCATATATGTCATAAAGACAATAAAATAGTAGGTTTACAGATGAGGGCAGACATTGTAAACTTTTGGGGCTTGGCCCAAACCTATTTTTTTCCCATTTATGGAAGCTAAATGTGCTATTTTTAAAGCGTAAAAATGCCAAAAAATCTGTACATCATTTGGAAAAAAACAGGATAGTTGCCCAGGAAAAAAATCATCCTGTAGCCTACATCATATTTTCTATCTCATTATCTTCCAACTGTGTTCATCATTCTGAAACCATAACACAACAAATGTTGAAGATGACTTATGTTCACTCCTGCCACCTAAAAAGAGACAAAAATTGTCTGACAACTATTGCTTACTATTTTTATGTTACATTACATAACTAGGGTAGGAATTTGGTTTAAACAGCGTTACTAATCTTGAGACCTATTTTTGTTATAGTATGCTGGAGTAGAGTTCACAGAATGAATGTTTAGCTGACAAATCTGCTACATTTGAATCCATGCCTTAATAATCTGGGCTGCTCTAACTTCAAATTAAGGATCTCCAACAATGGCAAGTAAATGTGGTCTTTAACACTCTGAATTGAATATTAGGCCAACAGAAGACCATTCAAATTATATTGGATTTCTTTAGGGAATAGCTGAGTAGGATAAACAACATATATTATTATCTTATGGCACTTGATTTGATCTACTCCCGGTCACTCTGTTTTCCTTTCCTCCTATTTTCTTCTGAACTTCTCTCGCTTTCTCAACTGCATTTATTTATTGTCCTCCACTGAAAGAAGAAAATATGAAACAAAAAAAGTATTAAGATCTCTGATGATGCAACAAAAGATTAAATGCTCTCCTTTCTTCTCAACACATTTTCATCTCTTGTCCCTCTTCCTCTTCACCTGTTTCCCCCACAAGTTTTCACATCTCATTTCCTGTTCTCTTATTCATTCTTTTCCTCACTCTCTCTTTCACTCCTCCCTTTCCTCTCTCTTCCTCACTCCTTCCTCACTTTCACTTCCACTTCTGTCCTCTCCTCACCAGTTCTCCATTCCCCTCCTCCTGGCTCCGCATCACACAATTTTCTCCTCTCTCTTTCTCTTAACTTCTGCTTTTCACTCCTTTCTCACCCCTCATTATCTCTCCTCCCCTTGTCCTGCATCCTCTCCTGCTCCACAGGGTTTCTCCTTTCCTCTTCGCTCTCTCACTCTTTTTCACTCCTGGCTCATTTTCACGCTTTTCTCCTTTCCTCGTCTCTCCGTCACATATGTCCTTCTCCCTCCTCCTTTATGTTCTTCACATTCTCTTTCAGTCCTTTCTTCTCCGCATCCTTCCATCACTGGAAACTGACAAACTTTGAATATCACAATTAACTATACACATGTAAAAGCTATGAGGCATACAGAAATACTGTATTTCTAAGCTCTCAAGTAACTAGCATATTAAGCATCTCCATTGTGTCCACTCCCTTTCTCCTCTCTTCACTCTCCACTCCTTTCCTGCCCTATGTGTACGCTTTCTTCCATTTCCTCTTAACACTCCTTTCCAACTGCCGTCCACTCTTTGTGGAGGGCGGCTGACTTTGACTCCTCATGAAAAACTTTATTATGTCCATAGTCCATAAGCTAGTCACTAGCTAGCAAGCAAGCTTGCTCACTGAGGTGACACGACCGAATGAAATTCAACACTCACAAGACAACAACCCGTGACAATGTTAGGGGGACCTAGATGGTGATATTTCCCCCGTAATAGAACTTTTGCTCCATTGATTTGCTGGTGCAGTCAGAGAGACCAAGGGGAAATGACACAAAGGTGAAGTTGTTTTAAAACCTAAAAGATTTGGGGCTTCTGAAAAAACATTTGAGGATGGAGCGCAAGAAGCCACCCGCCCTGCTCCGCTGTTAGTTTACAGTAATGTCAGTCTTTCACGTGATACACCCCCCTCACACCACTGTGACAGAGCTACCAGCAGGTGACTGCACTAAATTAGAAAGCTGGGTCAGAGGGGAAGACAAAAGCAATAGCTTGAAAGAGTAAAAGGCATATGATGCATAGATGTGTTAGGTGTTTTTTCTTTCCTTGAGTTTCCTAATATATGTGTGCATATACATGCGTGTGCATAACTAGACACCAGAGAACTAAGGTGACACTGAACGAAGAGTAAAAGGCATACAGACACCTGGTGAAGCTGGCTTTATCAGAGTGACCAAAATTATGAGTATGTGTCTGTTGATAGATTTGTAAAAATATAAAGAAAAGAAAATTTTGATTTAATTACATGTTATTTATAAAACACATGTGCTTGGTTAGTTAGTCCAAAAATACTTGCACTTGCTCAGTTTGGTTCACTCACTTGGAATTTGGGCAGCCCTTGTTTAATGGTGGTGCTCGAGCACGTACAACAGGGTAAATGTGAAGGTCAGTGCTTTAGAGAGTGGTGTGAGGAAGGGACACACACACACACACACACACACAATATGCACACACTCATGACGGAAACAGGAAGTAACGCCATGGACCTTTTGCCTGTCGTTTTGTTGGGAAAGATTTCTTTTAGTTGTGTGAGCTGAAAAGTGAGGAATGTGGAGTCAGCGAGACAACGCGTAATAGAAGCATAAGAGAGGCAGTAGACTACATACATTTTGGAGCAATTCTGGGTCCTTGTTGTGGCAAAACTGTTGGTCTGGGCTACAAAATGTTCTCTTTCACTGACCAACACTAAGTACTGATCCATTATTAGTGATCTTTTTTTCTTTTTCAATTTTAAAACCTGTCTAATTCACTGTGTAAATACTTAACTATAGATTGGTTGTAATTTAAATTAAGTTGTTCCTGGGGGTTTATAAAACTGTGTTTTTACAATTTTATGATGACATCTACTAAGAATCATAATTTAACCTTGATCAGTCATATCTGGCCAATATCTGATCAATTAAAAAAGTACCAGCACTGACACTGACCTCGTACTGGAACCTGTGAGGACAACCAAGAGTCTAATCCCTCAATGCACGCATTAGACTTTCATTTGTTTTCAGATCAGTTTCAGAGCTCTGTCTCTCTCTCTGTGTTAAATAGCCCTCTGCCTGTGTGTCCAGCACCACAGTACAAAACTGTACTAACTAAAATGATGACAGAGGTCTGTCAATGGAGAAAATGTACATAGAGTCTCTTAAACACAGTCTACAGTTTTACAGTATGATAAGATCAGATCAAAAACTAGTGTGTAATCTTAGTCAGTCTCTGTATTTTGGCTGCTTTGTGATCCAATGTTGATTTCTGGTGCCAGAAGATGTTTTGGATCTAAAATAGCTGTCTAATCAGAGCAACTGATGTTATCAACAGTTACAAACATCAACTAGGAGGTCACCGGATGAATATTGAACTTCAAACCAAATTCAACTTGTTGCTATATGTAAAACATGCATCCAGCAAGAGAATACCTTCACTGCTTTTCCCTTGAGGTGAAGATTTCCTTTGATAAAAGTGTATATTTCTTCTGATATTGGTGGAGGTTATAAATTTAGTTGAGGTGATACAAATTTGTTATACAGGGCCCTCCGTTTATAAGTTAATGCCAAAGCCAGAAACATGTTGCTTTAGAATGATTTTAAATGTATTTGTATGTATGTTTGTTTGTGTGTGTGTGTGTGTGTGTGTGTGTGTGTGTGCAGTGTTCCTGACCTGGGTGAACTGCTCCAGTGTGCGCTGGGCGACGAGGATCCAGGATGTTTTCACTGTAGGAAAACTTCTCGCTTTGGCACTCATCATAGTGGTAGGAATCGTCCAAATCTGTAGAGGTAAACACACACACACACACACACACACACACACAAACATACACACACACACACACACACACACACACACACACACTGTCCTCATCAAGACAGTGATTGCTGTGGTTTGCCACAGATGCCATAAATTTATCATATTTGTCTCTAATATATGGGTTGATTTTACTGTTGAGGACTCAAAAAAAAAAGGTCAATAAAATTGATGCAAAGACAATATACATAGAAGAACAGAGCAAATCAAATGTACCACATTACTGTACATAAACATATGATATCTGAGAAATATAAACTGTGAACTGTTTCTGTACATGTTCTGTATGTGGATTTTTGGGTTATCTGCCAATATGAACACAACACACATAAGGTGCATCTATTTATGTTTTAATACATTTAAAGACACAAATAGAATATCCATCTATACATGCAATTTGCAGAGTAGAATGAACCAACAGTATTTAAAGTTATTCATGAAGAAAGCTGCTGCCATACTGCTCTACATCATTGCAGCAGTAAAAATGTACTGAAACTGTTGACCCCTGGTGCTCATGATTACACATAACTTGAAAAAGTTTGTTTATTAAGTATCTTTTTAAAGTAACTTAAAATATTACAGCTTTAGGCCCTAATATGGTTCTATACTAACTATGGACTGATTTATAATTTTTAGCATCTGTTGAGATGAGTTAAAGGAAAGATTGACATTTTTCAAGTGTATTTTAATACAGTACACATGCTCATATGCACATCAAAACTATCCTTTAAAACTGTAATGACAACCATTCAGTTCCTCAACCTGTTTAAACTTTCATTTGAACTGTTTAAACCTGTTAAACAGTTTTACTGACTTTTTGGATTTTTGATTTGATAAGATAGTGAAGTCTATGGATTTTATTATTTTACTCAATATACTGTATGTACATTATAGATATACGAAGCCTCCAAGGCCATGATCTTTTCACTGACTCATCTAGACATCTCGCATGTCTCCAGGTTACTATGATGCCCTGCGGCCCAGTGAGGCCTTTGAATTCAGGCAGGATCCTTCAGTGGGACAGATCGCGCTGGCCTTCCTCCAGGCATCCTTTGCCTACAGCGGCTGGAATTTCCTCAACTATGTCACAGAGGAGGTTGTGGAGCCACGCAAGTATGGCATGCACACACACATATTATTTCATATTAGCTAAAATACAAAATACCCCACAATATTGGTGTAATGGTTGACACCTGTACCTCTGTGTGTTGGTCTGTTAAGCACACTAAAACTTAGCTTTTATGATGCTGGAACATTTGACATTTTGCAATTACTTCTACCTTTATGTCATCAGGAACCTGCCCCGTGCAATTTACATTTCCATTCCGCTGGTGACTTTGGTCTACACCATGACCAACATTGCCTACTTCTCCTCCATGACCCCTGAGGAGCTGCTGGCCTCTAACGCTGTGGCAGTGGTGAGCGGCTCTTCATCTGCATGAGTGGATGTTTCATATAGGAGCTTATGTTCTGCTAAACAAGAGTCTCCGTTGTCTGGGAACAGTATGTACTGTACTGTATGTGAGACTGTAAGACTGCTGAGGCTGAGAATCCTAAACGACCAATAAACCAATCAGTCAATAAGATTAAAGCTTTTTTTCACGATCACAGTGGGAAATTTGGGAAACAGTCATATGAGTCGAGTTTGCGACTACTTTCCTCTGACAGGCTGGAAACATAAACAGTGTCATGGGAGTGTAAAGGATAAGGCCAGCATTATTTTGTTCTCTTATTATCAAAAAAACAGTTCCCACAAAAAGACTAAAAACAACATTTGCAGAATCTAATTGGAGCTTTCAGCGAAAGGAATCAATTGATTCATCAAGAGCTGCAGTGATTAGTCGATTAATTGATTAATTGATCGACAGAAAATTAATCTGCAACTATTTTGATCATGTGAGCTCATAGCACTTGGTTTTACAATCCCGTATTGTAATCAGTAATCATACCTTGAGTGGGGGTAGCGGGTAAACGCTTCACTGGGGTCATCATGTGGGCACCCTCCTTCCTTGGTGTTTTGTTGGTAGACCTGCAACATCTCCAGAGGGCTCAACGGTGACACCTGGTGCCCCCCCCCCCCCCCTCCTGCTGGCTGATGGTGACTGATTATTGAATAATCGTTTTAGTCATTAATGAAAAAATAAATGCTGGTTGTGGCTTCTCAAATGTGAAAGTGTTATGCTTTTTTGTGTCATACATGATAGTAAACTGAATATCTTTGGATTTTGGACAAAACATGACATTTGAGCTCTAAGAAGTTATAACATGCATTTTTCACTATTTTCTGACATTTTGGAGACAAAACAATTAATCAAGAAAATAATCGGCAGATTAATTGATGATGAAAATAATAGTTAGTTGCAGCCCTCAATGGATCTCTGATAAGGACGGGATGAATCAATCAATAAGTCATGGTAAAAGTCAATAATCAGTCAACAATTTTGTGTTGCTTCAGACATTTGGGGAAAAGCTGCTGGGGATGTTTTCCTGGGTGATGCCTATCTCTGTAGCGCTGTCCACCTTTGGGGGAATCAATGGATATCTGTTCACCTCCTCCAGGTACAACACACATTCTGCTTCTCTGTGCTTTACACTACATGCTGAACTTTAACCCAAGCCTTAATCTTACTAAACTCAAATTATCCCTTTTATGACTAGCTAACATGTTCTCGAAATAAAAACAAGTTTGTCAAGAGTTAGCCCTTATATATACATGTAAACTGAAATCAGCATATGTGTCTGTCTGTAGATTGTGTTTCTCAGGGGCCAGAGAAGGTCACCTGCCCTCTCTGCTCGCTATGATCCACCTGAAGAGTTGTACTCCTATCCCCGCCCTGCTGGTCTGCGTAAGTTTTGTCGCTGCCAGTTTTGTCTACCCTGTCCAGCTTTATAAGTACACAAAACATAAATTGTCGCCACACGGAAATTATCCTTTACTATTAATATGGTACTATTAATGATTTCTAGATAGTTTAATATGTACTTGATATTCATTTCCCACAGTGCACTGCCACCATATTCATCTTGTGTATTGGAGAGACACATAACTTGATCAATTATGTGTCCTTCATCAACTATCTGTCATATGGGGTAACCATCGCTGGCCTCCTCTATCTCCGCAAGAAGAGACCCAACTTGGCCAGACCCATCAAGGTAAGGCCACCTGAAAACCAAACCAGCAACAAAATTTAACTTAGGGTACTTCATTACATATTTGTTTATTTAAAATTGAGTCAAAGCTCTCTACAGTTTATTTTAAATTAACTAGCCCATGGCCCCAGTGCCAAATGTCTAAAAATCACCTTTTCACCTTATCAGCTGTAATTGGAAAATGTTAAAATAGAATTACTGGATGTCTTCTCAGTACATCCAGAGAGAGGAAAATAACAACAGAACACAAGAGAGGAACAGAACTGAACATGACCATGTTTAAAAAATAATTCTATTAGATATTACAAATAATTAAACAAGACAAAATATTTGAAACATTTTTGTGAGGTTTTTACAGATAGGTATGAAACTTGAAGGTCTTACAGGAGTAAATTAAATTAAGGACAACAGAGATATAATAAGTATAATTCAAACTTACCTTCACGTGAATTTCATGATGACTTATTTTTCTTCAGGCCAAACCTTTGTTCAGTTTTCCACATTTAATAACATAAATGTGACAGAGGGTAGCATGAGTGGCTTCTCATTTTAACTGTAAAATGTTGCTGGCAGGTTTCACCAGCTGTAGGCAATTAACGTTAATTGCGTTGGACAAACTACAAAATAAAAGTTGGCCGTTCTCTGGTATTGTGCATGCTCACTCACTGGCATGGCTTACTGGGACAATTAATGAATGGGAGCCATTGTTGGTGTTGTCTTTCACACCTATGCTTTTCCTGCTTTTGAAATGTCAAAAACTCTCCATGAAAAGGGTCTATTAAACTCGCTCTAGCCGGTACGTCATAGGAAATGTTATGGTTTGCTCCTAGGTAGCCTCTTTTATGAAGCATCTGTGTGGAACTCCAAACAGGTTGGTAGCGGTATTTATAAGTTCCCCAAAATCCTTAACAATAAGAGTAACACATCATTATATTACGTCCACTGAGCGGCAACTTGTCCCAACAGTCAGTGAAACTGCCTCAGCAGCCAAAGTGGAGACAGAGCGGTCAACAGTGTCATTTATGGGCCATCGGATGTCTTTGACTCAATGGTAGTTTGTCATTTATGGTCATTATGGACATTGACGATGATAATTTGGCGCTCCCTGGTGACGCAAAGGTCAATTACATGATATGTGTACTGAATACTGTTTTCATTTAACATGTAAAGAATTATTAATAATTATGTGTTTATATACATATATAAAAATGTTTATATATTTATAGATAGATAGATATTATTTCACCCCCACTTGGATGAGAAAGTGTGTCCAATTTTGACTGATACTGTATATAATATTAATATTTATTTGTGCAGGTGAACCTGTTGATCCCTATCACCTACTTGATTTTCTGGGTTGTGCTGCTGGGCTTCAGTCTCTACTCTGAGCCAGTGGTTTGTGGTCTGGGAATGGTCATCATGCTGACTGGCGTCCCCATCTACTTTGTGGGTATTCAGTGGAAGAACAAACCCAAATGGCTTTACAGTTTAGTCGGTGAGTCAGCCTGTGCTGCTGAAAATTATATATTTTTAAAATATGTTAACAGTCAGGCCTTGTTATTTTATCTCATCCTGTTGTCTGTTGTGTTGCAGAGAAAATTACATACATGGGCCAGAGGATGTGTTACGTGGTGTTTCCTCAGGAAGACCCTTCAGAGACTGAACCCCTCACTGCCTCCAAAGCCACAGACTGAGCAGTGCAGTCAACCAGGAAATCCCTTTTTACATCAACACCTGTACCTGTTTTTGCGTTCAAAATCTTTCACATAGTTTGGTCAGTTTGTGAATGATTAAGAGATGGTTTCATCCATGGTCTTGCACAGGTGCAGCCTGAATGAGGCTGTGATAAATCCCCAAGAAGTGGATGGTTATACTTAGGGCATTTGCATTTTAAGCCCTAAAGCTGGGACATGTGTTTTAATTTGTTGGTTTGGTAGTACTGTCTATCCACTCTCCTCACCAATATGCCAAGTTTTCTCTTTCATATGGATCTTCTTCTCATCTTCTCCATTCGTCTCCCTTCTTCTTCTCATCTTCACGATCACTTCCAAGATCTTTTCTGAGTACCACTAAATCCTTGTGCTAATGTGCCTTATGAAATGTATGTGTTGGTATAGTGTATTGGTTTTGTGCGGGTGTGTAATAACTTTTAAGGGGTAAATATGCAAGCAGTTTCTGCACTCAGCAATACTTCTATTACGGCTGCTACCTTCAGCTCTGCTTCACTAATTATTCACATGGTTTTACCATTTGTCAACTTTGGATAAGTATTTTTCTGTCTGTATCTCTGCCTGGCCGTTCATAATACTTGCCACCCCTTGTTCTTTTTTGATTATTATATCTCTGCTCTCTCCTGTGAGAGATAATGTAGGTGCCTTCATGATCTACTACACTCCTCTTTCCTAGGAAGAGGAAGACGAGAAGTTTGTGGCTGTCAGCTGGAAGAACGGCCGACTCTCAGAAGTTAATAAGCTGTATCATCACAACACAAAATGCCTGACTGGCTGCTCTTACCGTTTGTTTTTGTAATGTTTTCCAGCCTCTTCATCTCTTTTTGTCTTTTTAGGTCTCTGAGGTGAGGCTCCATTGAGCTTGTTGCTTTGGAAATGTTCTCATCTCTGGGAATGCCAAAGTGAACTTTCTTAAGTCAAGTTATTAGATTTCAGATTTCTCATTTGATGTTACAGTACAGTACTTACCATTAACGTGTTGTTGGATAACATTCGCCACATTGAGAGACAGCTGTATGGTTGGCATGGATGTTTATTTGTGCATGAGCATGTTCCCACATTGTCATAAAATGTTTCCCCAAAGACACATCATCACTTCAATGAAACCTGGCTCACTGACAGTTTAGAGTTCAACTGACTATGATATCGTAAATTGATTAATTAAAGTCCCACAATAACTTATGGACTTTCTATAGTCCTACTGACTTAACATATTGACTTATTATGGCCCCACTGAATTACTATGGTGCCTCCAAATTATTAAGGTCAAACTCACTATACTTTAACACAGTACGCTAATTTACTGTGGTACAGGAGACACTGGTGTTGACATGCATTTGGGTAATCCACCTCAGTTTTTCTATAAGCTGTTTATGTTGTACATACAACAGAACACATAGAGGTTTGGGCCAGTGGCCTTTTTTAAACATGATGTAAACCAGCAGGTTCGAACTTGGACTAGACATTCAGTCCTTTTTCCAGGCCTGGAGATGCTGGGACTCCGCCCATGCATCAAGTCCACAAAAAGACACGCACACTTAAGACAACATGTATGTCTGTCTGCGATGTCCAGGTGCTGTTAGCTCAGTTGAGATCTGTAAATACTGTGTAAAGAAAAAACAAACTGTAACAAATGCGCCATGGACTCCGGCAAACATCACATTCCTCAGACATGTTGTGATACATTTACATACTGTATAATTGATGGGTGTACCTGTGTTTTGTAAAAGAGTGTGAAGTTGTACAATGATAACAATATAATAGCTCATTAAATATAGCAACTTGTCAGAGGCATCACTTTTTTTTTTCATCATAGACATGTATGTGTGTTCAGGTGTGTCAAATAAACCTTCACTTGTGGTCCCTGCCATTACTTTTAAACAGGAGGGCAAATCACATTTGTCTGAAAGGTGCTGCTGAACTGTTCTATTAATGTATCTATGTAGTGATAACAATGATGATTTAATGCTCTAATAGTTTTTGAGGAACTAGCACTTTTTAGCCATACTAGCGGCCTTTATAAATGGTAATGTCAGCCTGATGGTATGTTGGTTGGTCCACCACTTTGTAAAGACATTCATGGTCCCCAGGTGATGAATCCAAAAAAACTCCTGACTCCTGATCTCCTGATCTCCTGATCTCCTGACTCGTTTTTCTCTTGTGCCACCATCAGTTAAATAATTTTTATTTGTCTGATACTTCGGTTTATGGCCAACTACTTGCTAACTAATGACATTCAAGCCTCACCAGCTCTTTGTGTTACATGCTAATTAGCGATGTCAGGATGCTATCACTCTAAACTAAGATGGTGACAAAGGTAAACGTTATCCCTGCTAAACATCAGAATTTTAGCATTGTCATTGTGTTCAAATACTACATTAGCATTTAGCTAAGCACTGCTGTTAACGCACAACCCACATCCATGGTACAGCCTTAAAGAGCCACTAGCATGGCTGTAAACTCTTTAATTTTGACATTGTTACTACAAAATAAGTAAAGTCAAATAACTGACTAAATATTGTGGGGAAAATGCACAGAATAAAATAAACTACCAGTATTTTAGAAGTAGTTCTGCCAGTAACATTGCATCTCGTTTTTCAGAAAACTTGATGCAGAGAAAATAATTGGTAGACTGAAAAGAAAAAAGGCAAATGATTCAAACAGCTTCAGATTTATTAACTGCAGGCACAGAAAACAATGACAAATAAACCTGATGATTTAATGTACAGGGTTTTGATCAGCAAATCCCACTATGTCATGGTAGCATTTCTCTTTCGGCACAAAATATACAAATATAGTTCTCAAAATGAGAGAAATGGTTTCATACAAACACATTATAGGTTCACTTCTGCCTTTTTATGGGGAAGAAGCATGTTACTCAAAATCAAACAGCGAGGAGAGATGTCATTAGACAACCTGGTTCAGTAGTGCTTTACTTTCCAATGCCCTTGATCCAGTGTGTTTACCTGTGTGCTAAAACCATGAAGTCAAGAATGTGGAGGCTTATCACTTAAATAAACAGTCAAATACACTGGAATTAGGTAATTGGAAGACGTTTCCTTTTCCCTAGCTCCCTGCCATAATAATCCCAGAGACAAGATTCCTGATGCAGTCGTGCACAGTAACTCCAGAGCAGTCAATCAAAGTTGTACCAACCGAAGGTGCCAAGCTGGGTCTAGATACAAGGGCAAATTTAATCTCTTCAAACATGTAAACCGCAGCTGTCACTGACTTCTATCATTACAACAGCAAGGCATTAAGGCATCTTTGACACACGTCTGTACATGACAAAGCAAGTAAGGACATAGATATGTGTTCGGGTTTTTCACACAGCAGCTAAACTATTTCACTTTAAGTCAAATGAGCACGGACAGGCTTTGAACTTAAATAACGGGGTATGAGGAAAAATGAGCACAAAATACAGCACATTATGCGAAAACTAGGAATAAGGAATAGCAGAAATTACTTTGGAGGGGTTATGGCGATATCTCTAATGGCACATAACATGTAGCAGCTGTTTATGACAAAACTTCTATAAGAAGGAAGCACATGAGGGTCGCATGGCACATTCAGCTCATTTAAAGAAAATACAGCAGGAAAGACAGTGCAGAAACCTGACACTGTAGCAAACAAACAAAAACTATCCAGCTTTGCACTGCTGGTTGTTTCACATACTCTCTCAACCTGCACTACTGAGACTTTTCTGTTCAGTATCAATATGATGCTGTAAAAGAGGGAGAAATTCATTGATTTTAAGATAAATTAAACTGGTACATTCTTTAGAAGTCCAACTGTGATTAGTAAAAGGTCACCAGCGTCATATCTTGGACAGACAAGCTTTACAAAAAGCATCAGAGACACAGGCAACCAGGTTCAATCAAGTTCACTGTTATGTCAAGGCAGAAAGGGAAATATGAAGTAGAACTAGTACAGGTCTCCACCGAAGACTGAAAAATAGATGTCTTTGCTTTAACATCCTGTCATAGAAAATTCCACAGCATAGATATGAATTTCCACTGGTACAGACCAGCAGTCCAGATGTCTGCAGAGACCAGTCAGCAGCACTACAGAGGTACTGCTAAGATGAAGATAATCCAACTAACAATCGATATTTTGAATGAAGTCTCTCTTGCCAACATTCACATAAACTGCTCTGAATGGAAATCAGAGCTGAAATAGACACTGGGGAGGCAGGTTTGTTTAAGTGAGGGAAGGTGTGTTTGAGAGGACTGTTTGGATTTTAAAAGGAGGAAGAGTAAGAGGGGCTGAGCAGAGGTACAGGCTTCTCAACTCTCACCAGCTTGTTTTCCCTTCAGATTTGGCTTTTTAAAAATGATGTTATATCAAGTTTAACATGTTGAATTGAAAATTCAATTTGATACAACTTCCAAAACATAATTAAAAGGGGTCAAGGTGTCATTGGAGAAATTGTTAGCACTGAATATGAATAGCACTTGAAATGCATATGTTGAATAAATACTGACAAAGGCTTGATGATTGAACAACTTTGTGATTAAGAGACACTGCACAAGTGTTAAAGTGGTTCAAAGGTGATTCTGGTGATATTCTGTATTTTTTAACAAGTGTCATGAAAAGACTAAAACCAACAAGTATTGCCTTTGTATCCAAAGCCTGTAAGTATATCTTACTCCTCTGAGCCATAAAGCTCTATTGTTGTCCAAAAACTACTAAAACCACATCAAGGAGCCACATTTTGCACACTGGTTGACATGTTCCTTCATTACAAAGAACACAAACACTGTAGTTTATTTTGACTCAATCCCACATACACCATCCTGATGCTGTAAATAAGTCCATGACTGAAAATAGTGCCTAATAAATACACTTTTTACTTGTATTTTTTCCCGAGTCATATTTTCTAAAAACTACAGTGTCCAGCAGTTTAAGTTAATTATTTAGCTTTTTTAAAGTCCAACTAAAATCCCATTTTCAGATACATTTACATGTGCTCATGTAATGTGCTGCAGCCGAGCAGCTAACTTGCTATCTAGCCTGCTAAGTGACGTTAGCGGTGCACCTTCTCCCAGTGAGTGTTTGTTTGGTGGCTCGTTCAACAAGCTAAGGTGCAGAACAAGATGTGTGTTCATGTTTGTAAGTTAGATAAGAAGGAGACTTTGCCAGAAAAGCTAATGTGGGTTGTTGTTCAGTCTGTGGTTCTTGTGTTGTGTAGCAGGACGCTATCAGGCTCAGTGTGACCATCTGCTCTGCCTGTGATTTAACACCATTTAATTGCTTTATTCAAAATTTGACTTGCTGTAGTGAAATAAGGTCTCCAGCCATGACGGAAGGATATTTAATTGAAATAACGTAAAACTAGGGGGCAATTTAATCTCAGTTGAAAATGAAAGTATACATTTGTGGTACATTTTTCCAAGATTTACAACTTCAGCAGGAACCTTTGGGCACTGTTGGTTTTGGTCTTTACATGCGATTTGTTGACAATGACAAAAATAGAAAATACCGCCAGGCTTATCGTTTGATATGGCGACTGACTATGACCTCCTAGAAATGTCATTCAACAATAATAACATGACCTTGTACAATAAAGTGGGAATAAGACGTAGGATAATTAATCAGATCAATATGTGATCACTCAATAGGCTATTATGGTTCACAGTATATAACGGTGCATAATGGCTCTGGGTAACCACACAAAGGCTGCTTTGGCATTGTAAGAACATGTTGCCAATATTGTATTGGTATTGGTGGCCAGAAATGACTTTGATTTTCTTTCAAAGGCTCATGATGAGTTCATTTCCAAACAGTTAAATAGGGGCGTTGTTGTCTTTTCTCATTAAATTGTGGGAGTCAGCATTAAGCTCCTGCATGAGCACAGAGTTTAACAAGGAGATATACAACACAGACCATGAGTACTACCAACGCTGGTTTTATTCATCTTAGGAGGAGACTGCATAATTTTCTGCATATGCAAATTTGTGTGCATTCAACGTGTTGAATGGACATGAGCTAACTATATTTTACTGGGTCTGACACTGTACTTCCTATATGTGCAGGGCTAAGGTAGGGGTGTTGTCTCCCTCCCTGAATCTCCTTCTTCGTCACTGAGGGTCCTGCTGAACCTGCACAGCCTGCTCTTGCCCTCCCTCCTCCTCTCTTCCACACTTTTTTCCCTGCTTCTTATTTCCCTACTTGGCACTTCCACTGTACAGTGGCTGTCGCTGTCCTCTGTTTGCACAGAGGAAGATGAGGGCTCTGTGGGTGAAGTCCCCACCAGCCCCTGGGTGTGAGGTTGGGTTGTCGGTGTCTGGGAGCTGCTAGGAAACACAAGGGGTGAGATAGGCGATAGAGGCCCCAAGGGGGAGTAACGTCTCAGGGAAACACCCTTCAGGTTAACTGCCAGCTCTAGAACCAGTTTTCTAGATGCCCGGGGGTGGCACAGGGGTACAGAGGCTTCCTGGGGGGTGAGAGGAGGTTGGCTGTGGGTTGAAGAGTCAGTCTGGCCAGGAGTGGAAGGCTCGGACTGTGGAGCCCTGCTGCTTTCCCTGCAGACAGGTGACAGTTCCTCGTCCTCTGGACTGTCCAATGACTGGTAGGAGAGAGGAGACGCAGGGCTCTCTGACATGCAGGGCTGCAGGTCCATGGTAGCTGAGCAGCAGGAGCCCGGCATACCCACCACATCAACCTCATCCCCGAAACCAGCTCCAGACCTGGCCCTGGCCTGGGGCCCCTGCTCCCCCACAGTTCGGTAGCTGTGGAGCCCCAGGGTGATCTGCGTAGGACCAGGGGGGTCAAGCAAAGGGGCATGCCCTCTGGCTCGCCCTTCACTGTGGAATAGGCGACTCCACAGATGCTCGAGACGACGACGAGAGGAGGAGGAGGTGGAACGCCGTGTTGAGTGACGTCTGATCTGTCTGCGCATCGCCAACCGCAGGTTCTGTAACACAGAGGCCTGGAAAAAGGGGCGGACAGACAGGGTGGTAGACACAGAGTATAGCAGCCATGGTCAGCAGATGTTCTGAGCTGAGCAGGTAGTGTACAGTAGGTTTTTAGAGCTTTTTTATCTTAAAACAACAACAATGATTCCGGTGTGACCAAACCGAACCAAAACTGTGTAGTTGCAGCTGAACAACTAAACAATGAGCTATAAAGCTATGACTATAAAGCTCTGTCGGGGGACCACTGAGTCAGGTGATAATTCTCTTTATGTATCACTTCAGGCAATGCCTCTCACATTACACATTTAATACATTGTTATTATAAAAAAATATAGATTATTGCTGCTTTAAGAAAAGTAGGGCCATAAGTGTATTACCGTATGTGAGTATGTTACCTGTGTGGGGTTGTACACTGGGAAATCCTCCACTGGAGGGATGAGACCCTGGGCAATCAGCTGACCGTAAGAAGGTGGAGCCTCTCTCTGAACAAACTCCGCCTCCATGCGAGTCATCTGAGTTTCAAAAGCTCTACAGAGGAGAGAGGGGGAGAAGAACAGGAAGAATTAACAGACAGCAGAAAAGAGGGAAAGAGAAGGCGTGACAGAGAAAATTAAAGTGATTAAGAGAGATGGGGAGTCAAACACAAAACGAAAATTCAACTACCAAAATAGTTGCAGATTAATTTTCTACTGATTGACTAATCAATGAATCGGCCAATTGTTGCAGCTCTACTTGTTCATCAACAGCAATTAGACGCAACAGATTGTGATAATGTGCAGATAAAATGTTTTAAGCTTGTTGTGGTAACAGTGCTAAATAAATTAGCACTAAATAAATGAAAGAGATGAAGAAAAACAAGTAAATAATATGCAAAAGAAAAAGAAAGGAATGTTCTGTCCTCACCTGTATTCTCTACTTCTGAGGGAGTGGAGTTTGAGAGCACAGCCGAGGGCAATGACCAGCAGGAGGCTGCAGACCAGACTGCCGATCAGAGCAGCCGTGATCACTTTCCTGGGCACCGCTGCCATGCAGTCCCTCTCGTCACTCCCATCTAGGCAGTCCTCCTGGCCATCACATCGCCATGTCTCAAAGATGCACAAGTTAGTCCCACAATGGAAGTTTCCGGGTTGGCAGTCATAGCAGTTCTTCTCATCTGACCCGTCTGGGCACCTCTTCTGGTTGTTGCAGCGCTCAGAGGCTGGGTAGCACATTCCTGTGCCGCCCTCACAGGGGAACTCCCCGTCCGGGCACGTTGGACAGGCCTCCTCATCGCGACCAGATGGGCAGTGCCAGTAGCCGTCGCAGCGTTGCCTTTCAGAGTAGCAGCCCTGATCACTGCCGCAGGGACGCTCGCCGGGAAAACAGTAGCCTTTGACCTGGATGGGTGGAGGAGAAATACGTCACTGTCTAGACACCGAAGAGGATCACTTGTTCTCTGCTTGATTAATTGTGTTCTGTGCACCAACAGAACAGCTACTGTCTCTATCGACCAGACGAATCAAGAAAGCTTTGATTCTTTAGGACACAAGGAAATGGTCAGAGGAACCCTGAAGAAGATTGACACTTTCAGTACTGACACATATGTAGATGGAGAGAAAGGAGAATGTTAATGATGGAGGTTTAAACCACAAGTTGTGAAGGAGAGATGGAGATTAATGTTTTAGTTTTCTGAAAAATGGGATACAATATTCCCAGTTTGCAGTACCTGGTATGTGGCGTTGAAGCCATGCCCGGGGCTGTGAGGCTGGGCCATGTACAACACACTCATCTGTCCTCGGCTTGACTCCAGCAATGCCGGACGCCGGTTGTTATGATAGGACAACACCTGTAAGAGGTGCTCCGCCCGCTGCAGCAGGCCGTCGTAGACATGCAGCGAGTCTCCGGGCCCCAGCTGCAGGTCCAGCTGCAGCACGATGGGCTTGGGGTCCTGGGTGTCCAGCAACCAGGAACACCTCAGCTCCTTCACAGAGCTCCGGTTAGCCCGGAAAAAATCTGGGGAGGCAAAGGAGCCATAAAAGTTCCCCAGTCGTTTGCCACAGGTGGTGTCAGGGCAACCTAGTTCATCGGTGCCATCGGGACAGTCTGGGGCTCCGTTGCAGCGCAGGGAAGCCGGCAGACAGCGGGTGGAGTGAGCCTCCGTGCACGGAAGGGAGCCGAAGGGGCAGAGGCCAGGCCGGGCCTCGGTGGGAGGAGGGGAGCAGCTGCGTTCGTCTGTGGCATCGCCGCATTCATCCTGACCGTTGCACTTCCAGGAGTGAGGGAGACACTTCCCATTCCCACAGAGGAACTCATCTGACTGACAGCTGCTCTGACCCAGGCGACCTATAGAGGAAAGAAACTGACAGACTAGAACAGCAGCTACTAACCTTTAGGACAAAGACTTAAACATAAGACAGACTGACAACATGTTGGCTCAGTGCAGATTCACAAACAACCTGAACCAACAGTAAACTCTGTTACACACAATGGTGGTAACAGATCTGGTCTTTTCTAACATCCCTCCCAAATACACACATACAGAGTAAACACATACACTTTACTGGTGCTTGATGAGAAGAACAGGATTCATCTCATTGTAAAAGACTAGAAGCAACAAATCACTCAAAAAAAAGTACAACA
This sequence comes from Thunnus albacares, assembly GCF_914725855.1. NCBI lineage: Eukaryota > Metazoa > Chordata > Actinopteri > Scombriformes > Scombridae > Thunnus > Thunnus albacares. The sequence continues at coordinate 8,448,719 of NC_058106.1, read as the reverse complement.
TTTAGAGATGCACCAACATGGAATTCCAGGGCAGAATATGATAACTGATAATTATCTGTTTGTTGTGGTCGATACCGATCCGATAACCTGTTATCTTAATTGCAAAAATGTGAAGAGGACAATAAAGGCTAACTTATTAGATAGAAACGTATGTATTTTTCTTGATATTTACGGCATTGTAAAGGTGTTTCAGACGTTGTTCAACCATCTAACAAGCACTTTGGTTGGAGCTTAATGACACCTTAAGGTTTGGTTAGGTTCAGTAAAGTAAACAGGCTGTTTCACCTAACAGAATAAAAGTGTCTGCCCCAAAGCTGCAACAATGACTTCCAACAGTTTATCGATAACTGATGCACATAATAGTAGAGTAGAGCCAGGATCTAATAGAGATCTCTAGGTGATGAATTTCAAAGCAACGTACTGGAATAAAAATACTACTATGATGAAACATGGGGACTGACAGGATATTATGATTTTTTCATTGTGTTAAATTGTGTGACAAGGCTTTAAAATATATCTCTTACCATTTACATTATTATAATTTCACTCATGATAAAACTACAGATGTGGACTCACTCAGGTTAGGTGCAGGACAAATATCTTTCAGCTCACCTCTGATGTAGGAAAGGCGGAAGCCCTGGGCTTGCCCGGAGCTGTTGGCTTGAGAGTGGAAGTAAAGCCAAACACGCCCCCTGGTGGAGATGAAGGGAGGAGGCAGCATGGAGCCACACAGCCTAGATTCCCCGTTCCATGTAGGAGCCAGCAGGAGCCAGTCTCCCAAACAATGTCCAGACTCTGCCACGTCAAAGTTACGGAAACTGGGGCAGAGCATTGATGATTCCAGATGTTTATTCCACAGCAAATGTTATATGTACTGTATGTACTGTACATTGACTGTATATAAGTATGGACGTCATAACAGCTCCCCAAAAGCGGAGCCAAAATATCTCGATCGCCCCCTGGTGGCTGGTCATAAGTCATAAGTCCCGCCCCCTCCATGTTAGTGGATGGGACACGAGCCAAACTAAAAAATCACGTCAAATGGCTGAGGGGGCGTGACTCTGGCTCTAAATGATGTCACATACTTTGGCTTCACTTTTGCATAGCGTCGTCCATATTTATATAGAGTGGTAGTGTATGTGTGTGGTTGGAGATCTACCTGATGGTAATGACCTCTCCCTGACCTCCCTGGATATGCCAGCTGCAGTTGACTCCAGGAGGGTAGTTTAAAGGCCAGGATGGGCTGTAGATCACACCCCTCCGCTCTGTATGGACTTCCACCCGCTCACTGCAGCCCGCTGGGTGACAAAGAGAGACACACGGAGATGGGAACACACACATTAGTGAGGTTGGTCTCTGCGATCGTTTTGTAGACTTTGCTCATGTGTCACCAACAAAATACATCGTGACCTGAGCAGACCTGTACCAAGAACACTGACACTTGACAGATGCATTAAAAGATGTTGTCACGTTGCTTCTGCACTCTACAAAAGCTTTATCCTCATGTTTTGTCTTTGATTAGTGCAAAAACTTATAAACAACGCCCCGACAACACAAGTGACCTTAGTGTCTTTCAGGGCAGAGCTCTGTGCTGATCACATGGAGACTAAAACAGAAGCAGCAGCAGTCAAACTTGCAGCCAAGGCAACAGCATCGCTTGCTGCCATCACAGCATTGCTCCAGGGAACAACACACAGTGTGAGGTGGCCAAGAGGAGCAGCAGGAATAAGACACAGACCTCAGTGTGAGTGCAGGCAATGAATCATATTGTTCTGTAATAAGCAAAGGCTGTTTGATAACAGCTGTTTGAAAAGATCTGAGCGAGGCAATAATGACATCCTTAAATTGAGATGCCAGGGCACAATCAGCAAGGGATTTTATTCTCTTTCTTCTATTGAGAACAAGAACAAAGAGCTGTAAGTTGATGTTTAATCATCTCATTACTTCTTAATGCCAATGAAGGAATGAGACACATGCAAGAAGAGGCTGTCTGACCACTGCTTAATTAACCACAACCACAGAGAAAGAACATTATCTGAGCTACTTAACATCCATCATTGACACACAGCAGAGAGTGTGCAGAGTTCTGCTGAGTGTGTGTGTTTGTTTCTGGCTTTCTTGATGAATCTGTGAAGTCAGCAGAGTGAAACTGTTGGCAGGGGAGGCGGAGGGGGTCATTTAGAGCTCAGTGAAGGATATCAACTACCTGGACACAGCTTCCCTTACCATAAAAACACAACACACACACACACACACCGGACTGGATAAAATAGTCAGTATTAGATCTATATAGTCGAGCCAAATGATATCACACAACTTATAGATGACGTAATGATCTATGATCATCAAATTAAAACCTCAGGATGCTCTCAAGGTGGAGTTCACTGGTTTAGATGTTGCATCTCTGTCAAGTCTCTGCACAAATTCAAATTATTTGAACTTTGACCTTGTTTGCTCCGGACTTGTCACAACGATTCAAATCAGATCACAGCAAGAGTTATATAAAGGAGAAATCAAAAACGTTGGGGTAGGAAGGAAGAAAAAAGAATAAGAAAAAAGTTTTGTAAATTAAATAAACAATTCGAGTTTTGTTTTTGCTTTTCTCTGATCTCTCTAAGCTTTTTGGGTGAAAAATTGCATTTTTATATTTTAGAAGCTCATTATATGTTTTTTAGGTAAAATCTTAAACTGGGAAGTAACTACAGCTGTCAGATAAATGCAGTAGAAGTAGTAAAAATGACAATATTATCCTCTGACATGTACTGGAGTAAACATATAAAGTAAGAAGCTAGACAGATAATCAAGTACAATTACCTCAAAATTGGAACAAGTGGAGTACGCTTTGGTTTTCATTTAGCTGTTTTATGTTAAACCCTTCAATTTTTCATCCATGTTGTTTATGTTTATGAAAAAGCTCAATTTAATCCTCGGAAGCTCTGAAAAGTGTCTAAAAAACTGCTGAAATAAGCAGATACTGGCCTCACTACATTAAATGTAACAACACATCAAGTCTTCTGCTTCCTCAGCTATGAAACTCTACAGCCAGGTGTGTGTGTGTATGTGTGTGTTTGTGTGTGTGTCACTTTGATCTTCCTGATACTTTCGTGTGTGAAAAGGTGCCAGGTCAAACAAGTACCGACACGTGCATGGGATAGTGTGTGTTTAATGGTGTGTGTGTGTGTGGGTGAGAACTGGTTGGTTCCCTTCCCTCCTCACAGACACACACACACAAACACACACATTGTCCTAGGGGACTTTTGGGGACATAACATAGACTTACATTAATTTTCTGGAGAGTTACCCTAACCATAACCACTATTTGCCTAACCCTAACCTGAACTACTGACCCCCCAAAAATCAGCTTTTTCCCATCTGGGGACATGGCTTTTGTCCCTTGTTGGACAAGCTAATTAACCTATGACACACACACACACACACACACACACACACACACACATACACACACACAAAATAAAATCTAAAACTGTTGACCTGTGTGATGGTTTGGCAGCTTTCTCCTTTATTTTCATTATTTTCATGCCACTTAAGTGCAAGCTGTGATACAGTAATAGAGAGAGAGAGGGCAGGGAGGGGGGAGGGAGAGAGAGAGAGAGAGAGAGAGAGAGAGAGAGAGAGAGAGGGATTGACTGGCTGCAGAGAAGCAGTGATGTAATGCTGATAGCAGCATCACATTTGTGAAAGAGCATCCATGTTTCCACACTAACCCTGATCATTTACCCACCACAGATCAATACAGGAGAATGATCGCCTCATCTTCTCACTCCATCCGATCAAAACATGAAAACACTATGTGTATATCTATCACAGCACTTGATCTCAGTGACACAGGAGAAAGCAGGGGGGAAAAATAACACCCACTACTCCTCCTCGGGTGTGAACACCAGGTTTTTATAAGTGCTCTGCTGGGGCTGTGGTAGTCAGTGGTATGCAGGACCTCCAATGACGATAGAGAGGTTTTATCAACCACAAACAGACATTATATCAGTTCATGGATTTGCTTGGATACTTGGCATCAGTCGTGCACAACCATATTTACAGTTGGGTTTTAATAGCACACATGAGTAAAGCTCCATTTAAACATTACAGCAGTAGATGCATTGTTGTTCCTCACCTGCACCGAGCACAGCAGAGCGGAACCACAGCAGCCCGAGCAGCAGCTCCGTCAGTCCCATGGTCCGGTGCTGCCGGGGGGACTTCTGCTATTATCTCCGGCACGATTTCCACTGTTTATTGGACATCCTCCAGCGAGGCTCCCGCATCTGTTTTCAGCTCAGACACACCGCGCACACCGAGAGATCCTCACTGCGAAAAAGCATTGTGTCCTTCGCAGCGGCAGCCAAAGACACCACGGTCAAGTTAGCGACAGCAAACAACGCGGTTTCCGGTCAATTCGTCCAAAATACACGCAGCTGTTCTGACGCACTGTTTGAAACAAGCGTTTTAACTAACAGGAAACATAAACACCGAAACTGGGCTTGCAAAACAGCAAATGCGTGCTCGAAAAGGCGTCGTGTTCTCAAAACTCGTCGTACAGTCACCGAAATCGCAAATACTGTAAGAAAAGAACAACTTTGTTTTTCAGCTCAGAGCTTTGAATCAAGACCTCACAGCTGCAGTCTTTCAGTGCGGAAACATTTCCTGCAGTTTTCTACTCCATATCCTTCCTGTCATTTACATCGGCTCCTAGATTTGTTTACACATCACACCTGCTGTAATGCTTCCTGGTTAGGCAGCTTTACTGCAGATGCCGTCACATAGTTTCATGTCTGATTGTGACCTGGACATCAGAGTTTCATTAATAAATGTTCCAACGTCAAACTCAAAAAAAATCTCTTAAAAACATTAGAAACTTGATCTTTAACCTCCCAACCTCTACTTGCAGTTGTTTGACATCACTGTATGGTATTGCCTTTTCTGTGTTAGTATATTTCTTTGTTATTTTCCTTTTCTTTGTTTTTGTAATTGACTGGATATCATTGTAAATGAGGGTCGCCCCTCAATGATCTGTCAATTATAAATAAAGGTTGAATGAATGATACTATTGGATTGGTTTGGAGCCTCTCTTTATTTACTGCACTGCAGTCTGATGGAAGCTCTCATTATTTAATATTCAACGATAACTAAGTAGGTGAACTGTTGTCCACCATAGATTTCCCACCATACATTCACACAGACCTACATCCCAGCAGCTGGTGACCCTTTACATGTGTCTTCATATTGATTCCAGAGTCAAAGGTTTTGTACCTCTGCATATTCTCACACTGCAAGTGAGCAGCTTCATTGGGAACAAGATTGAGAATATTGTGAGCAAAAGACTCTCATTTGAAATCCGCACTCAGTCTGCACTTGTTTTATAATAAACCATTTCCTGTCTGTGATAATTCCCTGAGGTTTTGATCTCTGCATTTGCAGTCTTCAAGAATAGTTGTCAGAAATGTATGAAATCAATTGAGAAAAACTGTAATAACCTGAAGCATTTTGAATATAAAGAGTTTGTTGACTAGTATACATTGGTTATTTGATGTTTCGGGCAACATAGGCCAAGGCTGACTATATAATATGTAATTTTCCTCTCCTTTCCTTTCTCCTGTTCTAACTGTATTGTGTTGTATCTAATTGTAACATTGAATCACTATAGTTTTGTGACACTGACTGACAGAAAAATACCTAATGTCAAAATGTATTTCAAAAAAATAAAAACACTAAAAATGGATCAAAATAACCACAAAATACATGATTGCACCTCTGGCAGCTGTACAGCTCTGTCTCTGTGGACAGGTGTCAGCTTTTTACATCTTGATAAGTATTTTTCTTGCTGTGTCAAAAAATAATTACATACTCTGATTTAGATTTCCATGGTTGCGTATAGCAGGTCTTATTTTGAAGACACTGACATCAGAGTTCCGCTGTGATTGTTGCTCACTATATGTTCGGGTCGCCGCATCTAACAGGACAAAGTGCTCCACATTTTTCTTTGTTTATTGGTCCTCTTCTCTTCTCCCACCCGGACTAAATTGAATAAACATTTGCACAGAAACCGTAGATGTTACCCTGAAATATAGATCACTAAATTTTTTGTCGCAACGACGTGTGCACGCAAGCTACGGTTGTTTCTGAATTTTCTTCCCCCTCCATTGTAGTCTCGGGGTCTGTTTCACTGCCGCCCTCGTGTGGCCAGACAGATGTATTACAGAGTTCAGTGACAAAAGTAAAGAAACGGTACAATTACATTCAATATCTGCATTGTCACCGCAGCCACACAGCGTGTATCTAGAGGAAGAAAAGAAAGCAATGGTTCCACCTTTGATACTCAGCGACTCACTCGGCTTGGAACAACAGAAACTAACGGGGCAATGGCAAAAAGAAGAAAAAGCAAAAAGGCACCGCTGGGATTCGAACCCAGGATCTCCTGTTTACTAGACAGGCGCTTTAACCAACTAAGCCACGGCGCCGGTGAAGAACAGGGCCGGAATAGGCTTTTTTCAACGATTCACTACACGACGAACTCACTTCAATTAATGATGTAACTGTTTCAGTCATTTCATTTTAACTTTTAAATAACATTAACTGACATGTAAGCAACAACGAAAACGTTCTCGCTTCGTTTTTCTCAGACACATTTCTAAACGGCCTTTGAAGATGCACATTGCACTTTCAATTGGTCACTGTAAGAATGGTGGGAAGTTGCAAGTTGTTAAAGTTGTATTTGTTAACTAGCTATACACACAATAACAATATGGGAGGGTGGCTTTAGGGCTTTTTCCATTTTCTAAAACATCAGCCAGCTAAGACTAAGTCACTCATTTATGACTTGTTCTTAGTAAGTGAATATCAGTGAACTCTCAGACATGTCAGTTTCTCTCCAGTCATGTCAGTGTCCCCGCTCCTGATACACCTGCGTGTGTCGGTAAAGTGCAACACACCAATCAGCCACTATATACAGTGGATTGGACTTATTTTTCCACATTAAAACCACCTCTATTGTGTAGGTCTCCCTCCTTCCGCCAAAACAGCTCTGACCCGTCAATGCAGGAAAAAAGACCTCTGAAGGTGTCCTCTGGTATCTGGCACCAAGACCTTAGCAGCAGACCCATTAAGTCCTGTAAATTGTGAGGTGGGGCCTTCATGCTCGTTTGGATTGAGATCTGGGAAATTTGGAGGCCACGGCAACACCTTGAAGAGGTGTACTTGGTCTGCAACAATGTTTAGGTAGATGGTACATTGGATGTCAGAACCCAAGGTTTCCCAGCAGAACTTTGCTCAGATCATCACACTGCCTCCACCGGCTTGTCTTCTTCCCATAGTGGATCCTGGCGCCATCTCTTCCCTTGGTAAACGATAAACAAAATACACACATACCGTCCACATGATGTAAAAGAAAACATGATTCATCAGACCAGGCCGGTTCTTTGTGCTTTGCTTTGAGGGATTGGACCAGACGGGTTAGACTTCACTCCCCATGTGCATCAATGAGCCTTGGGTACTCATGACCCTGTTGCAGGTTGCTTGGACCACTTTTGGTAGGTACTGACCACTGCATACTGGGAACACCCCACAAGACCTGCTGTTTGGGAGATGTTCTGATCCAGTCATCTAGACAGATGACATTGTAATGAGATTATTAAGATTATTAATAAGATTATTCACTTTACCTGTCAGTGATTTTAATGTCATGGCTGATCGGTGTATACGGTATATAAGAGAACAACCTCTCCCTCTAACAGCACCTGAGCTCAGCCTCATTTGAACCCAGCACTGCCTCTGTGTGGCCATGTCTTCACATTACAGCTTTGCCTGGCCAACCAAGAACAGACTAAGTAAAACCACAGAAGAGTGAATCCTGGATTAATGTGTTTCTCATCAGCTTTCCAAACATTCCTTCATGATGATAATCCAGATTTTTTTCTCTTGTCTCATATCTTCCAGTCCTCAGATTTTGGAACAAAAAAGTGAAAAACTAGTGAGGTTTAATTGAAAAGCTGAACGGTTATGGATTAAAATAGTAATATGAGGTCACTGCCCAAGACTTTCCCCCTCTACCATACACATATGTTATTAGGAGTTTTTTTGTGATTGTGCCTGAATGATTGCATGTGACAGACATACTTGACTGATAATATGACATCTGTTTCATTCATGACAGGCAAAAATTGTTGAAGTGTATTTTGTAGTAACACCATTCCTCCAATATTTGTACCTCAGGCCTCTGCATGCATGGGTATGTGTAACCTGTCCAAATGTAGAAAAAAGCAGCCCTATAGACTTTAATCACAATAAGACCATGTAGAATATAGTTCAAACAGAAAAAACTGATCTGCCTCTCTAACCTGATTTCTACTGAAGCTGCTGCGATACACTGTTGGTGTTTACTCAGACTGGATGGAGGTTAGAGTGTGATCTCATTCACTGTTTTTGGGTGCTGACTGAAGATGGAAACTTCGTTGGAAGGAGACGCATCTATAAATGAGCATCATGGCATTTTGGCCAGGTTGTATTTGCTGTCAACAGTTAATGAGAATTAGTTGACAATCATACTTAGGCAGAAAGCTTTTCATTGAAAACACTGACAGCTCTAGTCAATAGGATGTTTCTAGAATAAAGTATGTTTTGAGGCTCTGGGCACCATAAACCAAAATTCTACCATCTCTATAGTATCAACATTAAAGTGTCTGCTTGGCCAGATAGACACACTGTTGTAGTTTTTACCGGACAGACTGTCAAAAAGAAATAATGGAGAAGACCAAGTCACCACACAGAGTTCATGATATTTCAACAATTTATTCAACAACTTCATAAACATTTCTTAAGAAGTGTGCTGCTTTATTTGACTGATGCTTGATAAGTGCGGGAACCAAAGCTTTTTACATGCACATGGTCTCGGCACAGATACAGGCTATAGGTTTGTCATTTCACTTGTCATTTTTCTTTTTTAAAAATCACACAGTTTTGTATACAGCAGCTGATGAAGCTTACCAACAACCAGTTCAATGATATACACGAAAACCAATTTTCAGGTTGAATTAAAATATAAAGGATAAACAAGTAAAAACCTACAAAGAAAATAAAGCTGTAAAAATCAGAAACAAATCCTACGAATGGCGCTGAGTGGATATATCCATGAATACGAGTCCGAGGATCTGCACGACACATTGCTCAGCTGCTTTTTTTTTCTGTGTATGCACATTGGTTAGTTTTTAAATTAATTATTGTAAATACTATGAAAACAAAATGCAAGTCACACACTCAGCAAACAAGAAACATTCCTTTCTTCAAATGATCTGGAGTTCTCATTAGCAGGGTGGGAGGGGGGTGGGGGTGGGTGGGAAGTGGGTGGGTTGGACGTTAACAGGGTTGACGGAGGAGTAGAAAGGGGTGGGGTTCACTTTGAACACCAGATCACAGTCCTACATGGCATTCAGTGGGGCATCCATTTGTTTTGATACATCTTAAATACTTTAAATGACTTCTACCTGATATAGTGTCTAAATCTGTTTCAGGTGTAGCGTAATAAGTCTCATGGCTGCCCCGGTGCGAGTTCCTCAGACAAAGATCAAATTAATCCCAGCACACAAGTCAATAACATTAAAATCAACTATTCCAGGTGCCATGATTCAATGTGTCCATTTGATCTGTGTCTGGGGAACTACCACGCCTTCTCAATCTGCCTCCTTGTTTACTCTGCAACGCATACATTTTCTCCCCAAGTACAACATGGGTCATGTGTGTGTGTGTGTGTGTGTGTGTGTGTGTGTGTGTGTGAGTGAGAGAGAGAGAGAAAGAGTATGAGACTACTGGTGGGCGCACTGGACCCCTGGCCCGTGGTGGCCACCCTCTTCATCGGAGCTGTCGTTGTAGGCCTCTCTGCGGCTACCTGATGACGAGCTCTGGCTGACGTCGTAATCCTGCAGGTCGACCTCCTCGGTGTCTCCGGTGATGATGGGCGGCTCCGACCGTGAGGGCAGCATGTCCTCCAGCTCCTGCACGCGGAGAGCATAAGAACAGACGGCCTCATTCGTGTCCTCTGACCACACAGTAGTGTCAAAGTGTTGTGAAGCCGAGAGCGCATTGCTACACAAGTGTTATACTGTTATTACAGGGTGAGGACAAAAACATCTTCAGGGAGAATAAGAGGTGGTGCTGTCTGCATATGAGTGCTGAATAAGTGACCCAATTATGGCCAGAATAACTCTAATCCCTGAATGGAATAACTGGTATAACAGTTTATTCACTTCAGTCGATCTACACTGCGACAAAATTCTATACATATCAAAGTAGCCGATCAACTAATTGCTTCAGCTTTAACTCTGATTTTTATGTGTTGGTTTCATGCAAGTGTAATCTAGTGCATGTATCAGTGAGCATTTAGGAAAAGAGAAACAAAACCTGAGGCACAGCGAACATTAGCTTTAAAGTTGTAATCAATATTCACCTACAAGCATGGACACGTTACTGGTCTTTCCACCAGAGATGCTTGAACAAAACCAACAAACAAGCATCCACTAGGGAAAAGTGCACTTTTTAACATCAGTTTACTAGCGAGACAGCTCAGCAGTTTCAGTGGCTTAAAACAAAGCATTTGCCATTTTAGATGAGGAATAATGTGATCCTCTGCTAACAGCACACCATCTGTTGCTTGGCTGAAGCTACAGGTAAACAGAGCTGTCTCTAAGTCTGTTCACATTGTGTCCATGTGTCACTGACAGCTGTGATGCTTCAGACACTTTGAAAAGCTAAGGGCCACTTCAACCTTCAAATAATACATTTGAAATGTCTTTTTACTGCAGAAAATTGTTGTTTTTTTTTCTAACTACACATTAGTCTAAATTTGTGTTTATTATTTTATTGCTGTTGAAGTTGCAAAGTCAATCTGTTATTTATAGTTCTAAATTCTTAAATTGTCTTCATAAGTCATGATGAACACATACTACTCTCAGCACCATAACTAACATTACCAGTATGAAGGATTAGTTCTGTCTGATAGCTGATAAATCTTCACTGTGAAAATCCAAACACCAAAAAGTGAAAGACAGTTAATAATGAAAGGACAGTTAATAATATATCATACCACGAGTTTCTCAGGGCTGATCCAGTTGTTGCTGGGGAACTGGACGTCAAACTTGATGTACAGATCTCCCTTCTCAAAAGGGTTACGGTACTGTGGCATTCCCTCTCCTCGCACCACCCTCACTGAGGCTGGAGAAGAAGTTTAAATAAAACAAGGTTTACACAGTTTCTCTTTAAAAATATATCAACTTTTCTTCTCCAGAATTCAACTTTTTCATGTGGTAAGGGAATTTGATCTGGAGACCCAATTTTGCTGGTGGAGACTGAACGATGAGACACATCGTTATAACGGATTCCTCAATTTAAATGGAATGCAAATGCTAATGAAATCCAACCACACATGACCTTTTTGTAATGAGGCACAGAGACATTTAACTATGCTGTTCAAAATGTTTGCATAAATGTTAGTCTGGAGTTCTGTTGAGGTGTGAGGGCATGTTGATGAGACACGGTCCTGCATTCAACCCACTTGAATCTAACTGGTAAATTAATGTTAAAACAGAGGAGAAAACAAGAGTGTTACCTGGTTCAATGACTTTGCCAGCAGGGTACTTCACTACAATCTGTCTGCCGTCTAAGTGTTTCAGCATAAACTGGAAGCCGCACAGCGCCTCCACCAGCCCGATCTTGTGGTTCATGAACAGGTCATTGCCATCTCGCTTGAATGTCTGAAGATTGAGAGACCGTGAGTAATACTGGTTAACAAACTTTATCACAACCTTGGAGTTGATGCCACAGATCATGAGTTATTCATCTTTTGTGAATGCCAGCTATAGTATTCAGTTTGTTCGTTGGATTAAATGACTCTGACGACAAACATCACACAGTCAACGGTGAACACACACACAAAGCATCTGCTGGTTATTGCAAGCAATAACTGTCAGTGAAATGAGCTACGATGAATACGAGTGGAGCAGAGGAAAAGGTTAGCAGTAAGTTGTCAGTCTGGCAGTAAATGTACAGTACAGACAACAGTGTGTCAGTTAATACATGCTGCAGCTTCTCAAGACCAAGAAAAGTCACGTCTGTCGTTTCCCAAACTGCTGGAAAAGTGAAGGGTGTTACCTCCGAAGTTAGCGACAATAGATTAGGCTAATCTGAAGACGCTACACAGAGAAATAGAGAACAGAGAAATGTGAGCCCCCTGTTTGTTTTCATTTATTATTTCAGAATAGAAACATCCACCCTCTTCTTAAAACATGTTCAGCTGAGTCGGTGTGATTTGTCGGTGCAACATAGCACCCAACCTGCCAGTTAACACATCTCCTATTTGTTTAACATGGTTTTAGATTGAACAAATGGCTGATTTCCACATATCATTCATAACAGTGGCATGTCAGTAACATACGTAGTACTTGCCAATGTTATCTGTATTGTTGTTGCCAACTGTAGTAACCTATTTTTTTTCCCCTCCATCCACTGACATCAAGATACCTCCTGAGGCAGAGAGCCTGGGGGGGCAGAACTACAGCTCAGCCTGCTGTTCCAGTTTAGGGTTTTATTGTCAGAGGCAACCTGGCTTCTACCAGCCAGTGTTTACCGCTGAGGGAGCACAACAACAGGCAGATAGCTGTGAGCTAGTTGATGTAGACAAACAAAAACTCATTATTATTAAATAGTTTCAGCTCTAATGTTACCACACTGATACAGCAACACTACAGCATCATATTTTTCACAACCACACCAGTTCCTGAGTAAAATATTGCCTTCTCTTATCATACTGCTGGAAGTCATTACGAGTCTAATGTGTCATTTTTCATAATTAATGCTTAATAGTCATCGAGATACTGTAAGAATGATAACACCCACACATTATATGCCAGTAAGTTAAAGCAACACTTCCAGTAGATGTCTTTTTTTTTTTTTTTTTTTTTTTTTAAATTCAGCCAATGAACAGCATGTAAACAGTGTGTGAGGGATGGATTGGGTATGTTTTAGGTGTCACGTCAGGTCAGTCAAGACGTGCTGGTGCGTCCGCCCACAGATCACATTTGAACTTCTGTTTTTATCTTTCAACTTATATTACATCTGAAATCAAGTCAATCTGATTATTAGAAACCGGCCGAGTGTTCATCATGCCAGGTATCCGCAGTAATCCCATCTGTACCATGTGCATGTCCAGACAATCTGGTCGTCAGCACTCAGACAGTCAAGAGGTTTCTAGTACCACCAGCTGGACCTGATCACTGACAAACTCCTCATCTGACTCTGTTACCCTGAAGGTGAATTGGATTTCACCCACTCGTTCAGCCTGCTAGTTAACACAAACCAGCATGACTTCAGAGTCTCACAGCACTGACTTGTGGGGGGAAAAAAAAAGAAAAAACATGCTTCTGCTCAATATGTTGATGTAGAGCGGTGCACTCGCCCCTAATCTCTTAATGCTCTTCTGTACTATTTGTACGAGTGCACTCTATTTTCCTCCTATGCCAGGCTCTGCACGTCTGATTGTCAGACTGAAAAAGTGCTGCACAAATTAAACTATCAATTCATTCAAGGAGGGATGTAATCTGGCCAAAAGTAAGGCTGAAAGCAGGGATACACAATAGGCAGGTTGCCAGTCTGCTGCTAAGACAGCACCCAAGAGGCAAACACTAACACAGATGGGCAAACCTGAGCAAGTCTGCATGATCTGTGTGTTGGCTGAGAAAACTCTCTTGAAGATTCTCCTGACTGCTACCCAGTGTGCAATGATATTTTTTTTCCCTTGAGAAATCTGCCTTTCGTCTCTCAAATTAATTTGTTATTCCATTTGGAGACAGGTATCTGGAGAGCTCTACGGCTAGTGTCATTTTTCAAAATGTGTCATATAAAAATGCAACATACTTTCAATGCGGCTGCATTTCACCCAGAAATGCAATTGCATCCTGCCAATATTTGGGACTGGCCAGGAGATTCCTTTGATGGAAGGTTTTTCTTGCCTATATAAATCATTAACATTTGTTGTGGCATAAAGCTGGATGTGGGGGAGAGAAGCCCAAACACAATGCATCAAAAGGGGCAATAGTATCCAGAAAGCATGCAGGGACCAGAGAGTTTCAGACTGTCAGTAAGCTGTTTGATTAGGACTTTTATGTGAAGCAATTAGAATTGTAAGAATTGTTGAGTTACAGTGGACATCTTTTGCTGCTTTACTGTCAAATTAGCAAATTTTCTTTACACAAAGTAACAGATTACTACCAACACTTGTTTTCATTAATTTAAGGTGATCATTAGGAAATATGATATAACTTCCAAACCGTGAAAAAAAAATACACTTCTGGTTTACAGTCTACTGTATATGCACAAGGTTGTCAACACTGCACCCACACACCTGCTTTTCATGTAGCAAGCACCAAAAACCACAAATTGATCTTTCCAGACATGTGTTGCACACATGGTACCTTTATGCAAGTTGAAAAACCACATACACCATGTTGCTGCACTGGAGCACTAAACAATATATCCTTAAAAAACATCTATGAGTGCAAAGCAGATGCAGACAGGTGTGGGAAGCTGGTGAGGAATTAAGGTGACCTTCATATGGGCAGGAAATAACTAGTAACTGACACATAAAAACGTAAGCAAAACTATGTCCTAAAAACCTGTCTCACCTAAACAGAGGTCAGGGTAAGATGAGCATGGCTACAGTCTTCAGGATTGGTCCACCTACCTCGTTCTCTTTTTCCTGCAGGACAAGGACTATATCTCCCGGCTCGACGCCAGGTGCCTGGTCAGCCTCCCCTCCGAAGGTAATTTTCTGGCCGTGCTTCATGCCTTTGTCCACGTGTACCTCCAGAATCTTCACCTCCTTCACCACTTTTTTGCCCTCACATTTTTTACAGCGGTCTTTCTCACTGATAACTTCACCTGCGGGGGGTTAGAGAACACAAGGTGAGGGATCTGCCCAGAAGAGATGTTTGATCATGGTGGTTTGGATCATTGTGCCCCTTACCTTCTCCGTTACAATCAGTACACACAGACTGCATCTGTTGGACCATCCCCGGGGCCAGCTGTCTGATCATGATGCGCATGCCACGCCCCCTACATGTTGTACATTTTTGTACAGCGCCTGTCTTGCCTCCCTGCCTGCATACACGCACACCCAGAGATGGATTCATTGTTAGAAACTGTTCCACATCATTGAAGGATTAACAACACACCAACAGATATCAATGTATCTACAACAATATGTGGGTTATAAAACTTACCCGTTACAAGTGCTACACAGTACATTCTTGCTAAGTTGTAGTTTAGTTGTCTTTCCGTTGTAAAGGTCTTCCAGTGACACTCTGTAGAAAAAAAAGGGGGCTTGGTTAAACACTGTGACTGTCACAACACTTTAAGTACAAGTTAGGCTTGTAATGACTTGAATAGCAATTCTAAACAAAAAAACTTTTTTTTGCAGATCCATAAAAAAAATGTACTAAACAAGCAGCCTATATGAGAGAGTGTACAAGCTTGGTCTTACTTGAGTGGATGGACCATGTCCTCTCCTCTCCTCCGACCTCCATTGCGAGAGCGACTCCCCTGGCCACCCATGAAGCCAAAGAGTCCACCACCAAATATGTGGGAGAAGATGTCGTCCATCCCTGGGCCGCCCCCACCTCCTTCCCGCAAACCTTGTTCTCCATAGCGGTCATAAAGTTCCTTCTTTTCAGGGTTGGTCAGCACCTCATAGGCAAAGCTGATTTCTTTGAACTGTGTTAAAAATAAATAAATAAAAAAAATATAATGCAGTTTTAATTGTCAGGACACTAGAACCACAGAGCCCACAAAAAACAGTGACTAGCTGTTTCAGTTGACCTGGCGATGCTACCAGGGAGCTACAGGGGTCTCTGTAAGAGGACTGAAGTGATTAAAAGTTTTCACAATTTCCCCATATCCTCATATGGGAGCATTAGCCAGGATCAATTTTCTGTGAAAGACACTCTGGTAAATCGCCAGCTCAGGACCTAGTAAGATTTCCATTAACCTTTCACCTCAGCTATGGTGGGAACAAAAGTGACGACATTCCCGGGCAAAGCATGCTAAAGGTTGCAATGTCCTTACATAAGGGTCATTTCATATCTACTAATCACAAGCTCTCTCAACACTCATATAATCCATATAGGTCCTGGAGTTAGAAACCAATAAGTAGTCTTAAAATGATTGTATAGATTGAACTAAAACAAAACTACTCAACTTGTACAATTCGTACATATCGCAAAGTCTTACCTCAATCATTCTCATTAATGATTCTAATTTTAAGTATCAAAATAAAAATCACATTGTATTGTAAGATGCACACCTGAAAATAAACTGCAAAGAACCACAATCCCAAAAATTGTTGATCTGAATCAACATATCTCTGATACAAACTCAAATCACAGAAAGATAACAAAGGTGGTGTTTAGTGCCTGGTGATCTGATGGCATTATATTGTATGCGTGTTCAAGTTATTGTGTCCACAGGCATAGGAAAGGACGCTGTATATTTCATTAAGTGTAAGTGTTTTCCCCATTACGAATAACCACCTTCAAGATTAATCCTTTAAAAGCTGCCATTTCCTACTGCTAATGATGTGCTCTCATGCTGAGAAAATGACACTGCACCATACGGGGAATGATGGAAGAGAGGCCTTCAATTCATAACATTTCCAATAATATTCTAACAATGCCACATTAGAATCTAATGACATTATTATGTAGAGCTGTGGGAAGCCATTGATTATACTGCGGGGGGGTCAGGAAACTCAGCAGCATGTTCTATAACAAATTAAACACAGGAAGAACATAATAACAAGGCTTTAGCTTAACTGCAAAAGTATAACTGAAATGAAAAGCATTTCAGACTACTTTTAGCACTGAAGATATAAAGATATGCACATTTTAAAAAGCTATTTGCTTTTCACTCTGTATTCCTTCTAATGTTGACCAACCTATTAAGTCCAAAATGTTTCCAAAGTATTTCAAATAAAAAGAAGAAAAGTTGACGTCCAAGGCATTAGGAATGACACATCAAGATATGAATGACACATCAAGGTATGAGACACCTGTTCCCAGTAGCATGACCTTACTGTAACTGAAACATAATGTCTGCTCTGTTAATGACAATGATTTAATGAAAATCAGTGATAGAAAATTCTTTGTTTCCAATCTTTAACCCTTTTTGTTGGGAGGTAACACTCCAACCAACAAATTACTTTTAGTTATTCATGTGTGCTCCCTCTTTTCACTTAGTTTCAAAACAGCATGACCCTATCCACTAGTAAACACACCTCTGATGACCAACTTCAGTGGAAAGTGAAAACAATCATCACAATAATGTCTTACCTTGTCACCAGCATTTGGGTTCTTGTCAGGGTGATATTCTTTTGCCAGTTTCCGGTATGCCTAGGATTACACAAAACGGACTTATTAGCTGGTATCATACTCATTATGGACACATATTGTTTACTGGAATCACACCTGCATGACTCAATCACATACAATATGTCTGCATTATCAGCCGTTACGCAAGCACGCCGGCCTTGTCAGACGAAACCAAAAGTTACAGTCGGTATTGTGTCGAAGTCTGTTTCCCTGTCGGTGTGTGTTTCCTCTTACCTTAAACTGCCGAGCTTACCCTAACCCCAGCCTGTTATTTCTGCTACGTCTAACCATATCCATAACAGAAGTCCTAACCCCAACCGCGGAGGTGGTGCTACGGGAAACACAATTCTAACAGGATGGGAACATTTTTTCGAGGGGAAACGTTATTCAGCACAACACCGGCAAAAAACTTAACCTAGCTGTAACCGCATTAAGCCATTAAATAGCGTTAACTTAATGTTCAATGGTATACGGAGTAACTATCAGTTTCCTAAAAATGACGACAGAGTTACTGGCCTTACATTAACTACATTATAGACAGAATTACCCTTTTGTCAAAAAAATGACAGTTCAAAATGTCTGACAATGTAAACGCTGGTAGTTATGCATGTGTATGCTGATTAGCATCTCTCGCTAACATTAGCCACAAATGACATTAGTTACGATATGGCCCTAGCTTGTTACAAAATGTGAGAGGCATTGACCACCCTGTTTAATACAATTAACTACGAGCTTGGTAATAGATAAAGTTAACTAAATGCTTGACACCATAGAGGTGTAATGTTATAATTATAGCCGAGCTCACAGGTTAGAAATGACCGGTCTGTGTCATCAGCTAACTGATGCTAGCGGAGGTTGAATTGAACAACTTAGCTGGTAAATTAATGTTTTGACGTTACATGTCGACAAATCTGGAGGTGAAAAACCATACTCAGGCTCCACTGCAAAGATGTGAGTAAAAGAGTAAAATATGACACTGCTAAGAGTTAATTAACAAACGTTAACATCAACGCTACTGTGCGGCCGAGATGACGTCCAGAAATTAATCCGAAGATCAAAACTCCAGTCGGCCTCATGTGATATAATTTCAGTTGTCACACTCACTACATAAAAGGTGTGTTTCTCCAGCCTTTGGGAAACACAAACCACATCTTTCTACAACCTCCGACAGGCTTAAGTTACATGACAAACACCTGCAGCTAACCTGAGGTCAACCGCCTGGCTCGTACATGCGAACTACATTACCGGCTAACGTTACCCGCTTTAACTGTGCTATTTGAGGCCATAAAAAACACCAGACTGGCTACAGCTAAACACTGAAAACATCACCTGATTTCAGCGATAATCGTTAAATGTTTACAGCCGCATCGTCACACATGAACATCCAGGCCGGTTGACGCTAGCGTGCTAGTTTAGCAGCTAACGAAACGTATTTCCTGATTGTATCCTCTTCAAACTCGAAACAGACACGCTGTGTAAGTTCACAGTTTCTCCAGCCTGTCTTCTGTATTAAATTACCTTCTTCAGCTCGTTTTCAGTTGCGGATGGAGACACTCCGAGGATGTCGTACAGTTTTGTATCGACGACATTCGCCATGGTGTAGCTGTGGATGTGGATGATGGACAAAGAGGAGAAGCAGCCGGTGGAAAAGGTTTGGCTCGCCTCGTGTCTCAGTTTCCGGATAGTTTAGCCGCTCAGTGTGTCCGCTGCTGCCTCCAGGCTGCTGGTGAGCTGTATGACCCTCTGATCTTATGTACCACCACCCAAAACTGACATTTATCACTTAAAAACAAAAAAATATATTAGTCCATTAATTTACTCAAAGGCCAATGTCCTCATATGATTGGACCATCATAAAAAAACTGGTGTGGGGGGATTAAATATGATGACACGGCAAGCTGATATTAATCACATAATCATAATGAACTGCACGTCACTGTAAACCTTGTTTCCTTGACCCATTCTAAATAGGGTGCACTTCACCACAATACAATAAAATATATAGCCTATAAAAGTTAGATCATCCGCCGCCATTACAATAGATATGAGGTAGAGTGTGAAATGACATTTTTATGCATGGATGGCTGTGTGTGATGTTTTTTATGGGTTTGTTTTGTACATGTGAGATGTGGAGCCCTGTTTAGTTTAATATGGTGTGCTCTGTGCACACACTTCAGTTTGGGCTTATGTGTTGAGCAATTTATGTAATGTTTTCTGTCTTTATTATTGTGTTATACTTTTTAGTTTTGTCATGAAATACAGTGAGACGTCTGTTTGTGATAACTGACTGATTTGAGCATCATAGATTTGATGTAACACCGTTAAACATGTAACCAACAGAATATGGGAAGTTGTGTGTTTGTATACTAGCTTGGTTAGATTCACACAGGCCTAGCAGATATTTGTAGTTTATTTTAACTTGTATATATATCTCTACTATCTGCTACTAAACTCAGACAAAACTGAAGTTATTGTGTTTGGCCCTACACACCTCAGAAACACATTATGTAATGATAAAGCTACTCTAGATGGCATTGCCTTGGCCTCCAGCTCCACCGTAAGGAATTTGGGAGTTATCTTTGATCAGGATTTGTCCTTAACTCCCACATAAAACTAATTTCAAGGACTGCCTTTTTTCACTTACGTAACCTGTTTCATAAAGATGCAGAAAAACTAGTCCATGCATTTGTTACTTCTAGGCTGGGTTATTGCAATTCCTTATTATCAGGCTGCCCTAACAAGTCTTTGAAGACTCTCCAGCTGGTCCAGAATGCAGCTGCATTTTAGGTTTGCTACATTGGCTTCCTGTAAAATTCAGAATAGAATGTAAAATCCTTCTCCTCACCTACAAAGCTCTTAATGATCAGGCACCATCATATCTTAAAGAGCTCATAATACCCTATTACCCCACTAGAACACTGCGCTCCCAGAATGCAGGCTTACTTGTGGTCCCTACAGTCCCCAAAAGTAGAACAGGAGGCAGAGCCTTCAGCTATCAGGCTCCTCTCTTGTGGAACCATCTTCCAGATTCAGTCCAGGGAACAGACACCCTCTCTACATTTAAGAGTAGGCTTAAAACTTTCCTTTGTGATAAAAGTTATAGTTAGGGCCGGCCAGACTCGCCTTGGATCAGCCCCTAGTTATGTTGCTATAGGCCTAGACTGCTGGGGGACTTCCCTTGATGTACTGAGCTCCTCTCTCCTCCTCCTCCTCTCCATCTGTATGCATTCATGTACCATTAATGCATGTTACTAACTTGGCTTCTTCCCCAGAGTTTTTGTACTTTCTCGTCTCACAGGATGAGGGACTTTGACCCTTCTGGTTATCGACAGCGAGGAGCATGTCTGCAGGGACGCTGTGGGGACACGGTCCTGTGGCTGTCCTGCCTCAACACCCACTCCTGCTATTATTATTACAAGTCATATTTCTATTATTATTGTTGTTGTTATTGCTGTTATTATGCCTCTCTGTATCCCACTGTCCCTTCTCCCCCTTTCTCCCTCTTTCTCTCTCAACCCAATGGGTTAAGGCAGATGGCCGCCTTCCTAGAGTCCGGTTCTGCTTGAGGTTTCTTCCTGTTAAAGGGGAGTTTTTCCTTGCTGCAAGTGCTTGCTCATGGGGGAATGTTGGGTCTCTGTAAATTAAAGAGTACAATCTACACCTGCTCTATGTGAAAAGTGCCCTGAGATGACTTTTGTTATGATTTGGTGCTATATAAATAAAATTGAATTGAATTGAATCTCATTACATTCGGACTCCTCCAAATGATACATTCTGAAAATTTACAATACTTGGAATCTGTAAATAAAATTAAATTTTGAATTCAATTAATGAATTCAAACTAGTAATGAGTGACTCATACTAAGTCAAATGTAGGATATCTCCTCTTCTAACTCGTCCTCACTTCAGTTAAGGATATCTTTCATTTCACACATAAAAAATACGTAAATCATACTAAATGACATAAAACTAAGATATTACTAGTTACAATGTGGTTGTTTGTATCTTGAATTGAACTGACAAGACAAAAGTAAAGTAATTAGGATATATCATGTGTTTGAATTCTAAATGGTCACAGGGTCTTGACAGATATTTACAAAGAAGTTATTCGATCTTAAAAGGGATGCTAATGAGACAGATCTTACAGTAGTTTATGTTCTCGCTGCTGTTTAGTTCTTCATGTAGGTTTTTATCAGCAGATAAAAAATGGAAAGCAGTCCATCTGCAGTTAGAGCTGCATTTTTTTCTATTGCAGGGCCTCTCTGTGATGTATATGTTTCTCTATGATGTTTGAGCACGTTTGAGTAATAATACACAGCAAGGATAATGTTTTCATTGCAGGTAAACCACATAGTATCATATTAATCTGCACCTTTCTCATTTATACTGTACACATCAATTATGACATAGATCTAATAGGTATAGGGAGTTATCAAGTTATCAGTGTAGAGATATATGAACATGTGTACTCAACAACTCAGTTTTGTTGCCAATGTAATGCTCAGGTTACAGTTATTCTAGTTTCAGGTTTTGAGACTGAATATAGTTGTTTGAGCAGTTTAAATAGAATTTCCTTAGGAGATTGAATGGTCCATTAAAATCTGTTGTTCACTAATATTTGATTATATTATATTGATATTATCACAAGCTATGTTTCAGGGCCTTTTCAGGGCAGGATACATATGCATCTGCACCACAGAGGACCATGTCACCTGAACCAAATGCATGTGGCAATGTGTATCTGAAGGTCACATATTTTTAAAGGATGCCTTAAGCATTAGACATGACAAATGCATCATGACGGCAAAGGGTGACTGGAATTTTTGAGCATGAGAGTGACAGACAGGCACAGAAAAACAGACATGCTGCAAAGATTCATTGAACTTATTTTATGCTTGACAGTAAAGAGGATCAGCACTATAGTTGTGCCTTTTGTTCATTAGTCTTTGAAGCATAACTCATCATACTGCAATAATTGGAATTTATCAGCTTTAAGTCATACAAATTCTGCCATAAACATCACCTTAAGCTATACACAATTTACTAAATTAACCATAAGCATATTTTGTGTAATGATATTTCTCTCTGAAGTCAAACACCTTAAAAAGAAATGAACCGTTTCTTTTCTATCTGTGTGTTTCTTACCTTGATGCCACATCTCCAGCTGACAGGTAGTGCCATTCACATCTTTTCTTGGTAAGAATGAAAGCTCACACAGGCAGGCGAGTAAGCTCTCATTTAATTCAACAGAATGAAATTATACAACCAGTGGTTAAATCATAAATGAGTCCCATATAGGCTACATGTCTGTCTCTTTAGGGAAACAGGTTGTGCTTGTTTTACACACTCAGTTCATAGGGAAATTGAGAAATTACATTTTTCTCCTGGTAAGAGTGGCATTTGGGAGTGGGATGGTTACTATTTAGATTCAGTCCAGGTCTCAAAACCAAACATTTCATATTCCTCAAACTCACTGCCCATATGCTGTAAAGCTCATAGAGCAGCAATAGTCTTTTTCTCTATTTCTTAACAAAATAAGTCTCTTCGTGTGCTCTTCCTGAGGAGAGACTGAATGAAACGTACCTTCTGTGTATGTGTGAGGTAACCATGAAAATTACATAATTATTATAGTAATATCACATCATCATTGTCATCATCTTTATGATCATCATCAACTACATCCTCATCATCATCATCAACACCACACATTATGGATAGGTCACCTTCATAAAATCATCTCAGCAACAATTGAAAAAGATTAAAGAGTTAAAAGCCAAGCATCGTCATGAGGCTGGATATATACTGGTTTTAACAGTACAGTACACTGACAAAAATAAAGACTCAAATAAATTATTAGAAGACGCACTATAGATCATATATCATATATCTGCACATGGCAGGTGAATAAATGTAAAAACTCAGTCTAGAACGTCTCTCTGTTGTTCCCTCTCTCTGTGTCTGAGTGGTTTCCTGGTCTTTTAGGCAACCAGACAGAGAGAAGTCTGGGTCTGCATGCAACAATCTTCTCCTTATATGTGTCTGATGAAAGGAGAGATTAAATGAGTATAAGTTTGGAGGAAAGACGAGATGTCTTCTGCCTCCCGTAACTCTGCATCCTTCAGTATCCTGAAGAATGGAATTATTAATTTCTTCAGTGTTTCTCCTCTTTTTGTTCCTTGATTCTTGTTTCCCATTCTTCCCAGACCTCCAGATGAGACTTTGAGAGGAGCAGATCCTTAAGTGTTACCTGCCACACTATTAATACTGTTTGGAGAGTGAAGGAAGAAGAGAAGACAGGGGCAATCAATTTAGGACTGTTGTGACTCTCTTTCTCCTCTTCCTTCTCTTCTTTCAATGAGTGAAATGCAAGCTCTGTCTGCATTTCCTCTCTTCTACTCTTCCACCCTTCTCCATCTAGAAGTCCATGGACATGGAGCGCTGTTGGGGGTCAACTATGGTGGTACTGTTACGAGCGCTATTGCCGCGGACACTGAGGGTTCCGCAGACTCCCGCCATCCCGCCACCGATACCTCCAGCGATGCCGCTAGGCCCCGCCATCCCCACTCCTGCCATTCCCATTCCACCTGCCATCCCCATTCCTCCTGACATTGGCACTCCTCCTGTTATCCCCGATGCTCCTCCAATCCCTCCTCCTGCCATCCCCGATGCTCCTCCTCCTCCCATTGCTGCTCCACCTGTGGCTCCTCCCGCTCCTCCTCCCCCACGCCCATAGATCTCACAGGGGATCTCCTCTGTGACGCGGTCCTCAATGACCTGCTGGTCACAGTCGTGAGTCTGTGCGTGCTGCTTGTAGCCGTAGCAGCTTTTCTTGTAGCTGGCTGTGGAGTTGAAAGTCTTCATGGGTGGTGGCTTGGAGAAGTCGTTGTGGTAGGACAGCTCCATGGAGCTCAGGGTGGTGCGGCTGTGCTTCATACTGCCGCCTCCAGTAGCGACTGAGGCTTGTGAGCCGCAGTGGTGCTCGTGGACACAGCGGGACATGGTGGAGGAGCGCCGCAGCTTGTGGAAGCTGTCCAGCTCTTCAGACAGGTCAGCTAGGTCTGAGGATATCTCCTTGTCTCGTAGAGAGAAGAGCTCATAGTGAGGCGGGTCAAAGACCTCCTGGAAGCCCGCCTTGTTGAAAACACCAGGCCGCCGAGCTACAACCTTAATGAGACAAAAAAACATTTAGAAAATTCAATGTTAGTGATTCACAAGCCACAAGTTTTCACATTGACATGATAATATATCAAGACGACAACTGGAGTAACACTGACAACATACAACTTTCATTGGAAGCACGACAAATGTTCTACTTTGAAATGAAAAGTTACAAAACGCTGTTGGAAGGAAAGTGGAGATTTTTTTCTTACTCGTGGATAATCAACACACTGTGTTATTTATTTTTTACAGCCTGTGGTAAAGATGTTGCCATAAAGTTTGCTAGTATACTGCATTTTTACACCATCGGCTGCTCAAACAGCCAGAGGTATTTTCTAGAGCCTCAATTTTTCACAATGTTCAGTGGTTATACAGGAAGAAATCCATTACAGAGGAGTCACAGAAGCCAATTTCTTTACAAAGCGTAGCCTCAATAGACCAGCCATAAAGAAATGCTTTTTGAGTAAGGAGAGTCTTCGGGGAATTGTGGGAAATTACACACTAAAGTAACACATAGATGTGTCAGGTTGAGAAAAAATGGCTGAACCAAAAAAGAAAATCATCCTGTAACTAAACATCTCCTACAATATATTGCATTAGACATTTTTTGATATAGTATATAATGGTGTTGAAGCACCCAAAGGTGGAGTTTTTCTTTCTTCACTGTCTCCAAAGCCGGTGTACCCCCATCTGGTTTCAAATCCCAGCCTTGCTTTCAATTATGTGTCTCTTCTCTTGTGGTTCTCTCTGCTTTCCTGTTGGACAAAAGGTCAACCACAAAAGAATGAGTTACCTTTTTCCTTGGCTGCTTCATCTGGACCAAGATGGAGATGATAAGGAGAACCAGAACTATGCCTGACGAAACACCAATCACTGTGCCGTGGGTCTTTGTGATCTGATGGAAGAGACCCTTAGATCGCTTCTCTGGAGAGAAGGAATGGGAGAGGAGAGGAGAAAATAAGAAGATGAAGTTAGATTTTAAAGACAACATTACTGTAATTATAATGACCTCAGTAGGGAATAATTGGCAAAATGTTGACCATACCTTTGCAGTGGTTTTCATCCCACGGGTAGACACAGTTCTGAACTCCATTGCACACCAGAGAGTTGTTAATACACATGTTGCTGTGGCAGAAGAATGTATTGGCTGAACAGGGGGCTGCAGGCAAGAGACAATACACAGAGATAATGGAAGTTAGAATAAAAAACAACAGAACAACAGCTGTCTAATAGTGCTGAGTAAAAGATGACTACACTGTGAAAAGCACCAGGAGCTATTTTGATGATAATAACAATAAAACAATAACAACAATAAAACAACAATGTTTTGGCTGTGGAAATCTGTAGAGGCATGTGATAAAAGATAAAGTCTTATATTATTTCTCCAAACACAAGAAGTCTAACGGAGACAGTCCACACAGGGCCATACATCATCATTTCCTGCAGACACAACATCAGGGAGCAATGAGGAGAGGAGACAGCAGCTTCACTGAGCTGCTGCCTTCATGTCAAGGGAGTGTGAGAAACGGGAGGCAGGAAGGAGAGAGGCGCTGGGAGAGTGGATGGTAGGAGGAGAGCAAGAATTCGGGGAAGGATGAAAAGAAGGAAGGGAGGTGCTGGAAACAGCTTCAAGCTATCATGGGGTGCAGATGGTCGGGCAGGTGCCATGAGACACCGCACATTAAAGTGACTGTTAGCCAATGAAGGCTGAGATGGCAGAGACAAAGATGACTAGTAATTGATGCTGGCTGCTAGGCTCAGGAGATCGATGCACTGCCAGTCAGGAGGAAGAGCCGCACGGCTGAGGGAAGATGCAGATGCCTGAGTTTTGGTGGAGACGTTTTAGGGCTGCAGTAAAATCTAGGGGAAATCTGGTTCTTATGTGCGGAGTGAAGCAAGAAACGGGTAAAGTGGAAGTTGAGGAAAAGCAGTAGAATAACATATTTCCTACGTGTTCTATAGTGTGATTTTTCCCCATCAGGTCCTGAGGAATCAGGGCCACCAGGTCCCTCATGTAGCAGTCAGGCACTGAGCATTTAACCGAGTGTTAAATATACTGGAGGACAAACACAGACCTCCCATGTAACAGGTGAAAATAATATCTGAAATATATACTCAGCGGTTGTCCATGCTTATTAGTTTGAAAATAATTTTAATTTACTGCAATACACAACAAATTATTCCTAGGTTTGAGCAACTGATGGGGCCATCCTTCTGAAACCAGCCCCTGGTTAAACAAACAGCACTATGTACATTAAAACCACACTTGAAGTTCTACTGTGAAGTGTCATTGTTACGGAGGAGTTTCGCTATGTGTAAGTGTGTCAACTGCATTTTGTAATTCAATGAAATTTTTATTTTGACATTTTGAGATGTCAATAACAACAAAATATGCTATTTTGAGACATAAATTTGAAGAAATGTGTTTTTTCTCTTTTGTTATCCCTTCTCTATTCAGTAACAACTCCCATGCCCTCTTATCTAATCTTTTATCAGCTTCAAGAAAAGAACATCATGCTCAGAAAATACCTGTACAGTGTAACCACCTCATGGTTATTTTCAACCAGCACTCACACAATCACATGTTGCTGCTCACTGTGCACCTTTGCTGTTCAGCGTAATATTTCACCTCTATCACTTATGGCTTATTCTCTACTATAAATTGTCCTTTCTCAGCCCCTCTGACAGACATTTTCCACCTCTCTTTTTTTTTTTTTAACCACACACACAGGCTTTTTCACACACACGTGGACACACTCTCTCAGTCTTTATCACAGCTTCAACAGATTGCGGTCTGCTCCACCAGCTTCACCCCTGCTCCAAGGTCCGCCGTGATGAGAGCTCTGAACCTGCACTTCCCTTCCCCGGCATCCTTGCTCTGCCTCAGTGTTAAATAACTTTAAAGAAGAGACACGTATATGTGTGTATTGGCATGTGTATGAGAGGGAGAGTGTGTGTGCGTGTTGGAGTGTCCTTCCAATCCATCTCCCAGTGAGCCTGTAGACGGGGGTTGCTCCACTGACATTACGATCACTTCCAAACCGATTATAGGTCTCCCGCCTTCAAAATGTAGCTTCTCAGAGGGTGTCAACAACGCTTCCCCCACCCTCCCTTCATACACACACACACACATCTCCATCTTTTCCCTCTACATTCCCAGGACCAGAGCGTCACGTCTGAATGTATGCACTGTGTGTGTGCGTGGGTGTGTGTGTGTATTTAGTCTTAATATGTCTGGTTTACATGTCAGATTGGGTTCTGGGGGTTAGATTAGATTAGAGCTTAGATTAGAGCACATTAAGGATGCTCGAGTGCGAAAGGCAAAACTCATCTTCTTCTCTGAGTGACAAAGATTAATGCATCCCTCTCTGGACTGGATTATCCATATATTGCATCGGGTAAGTGCCGGGGACACCAGCCAATTTGCCGTGCTGGGAGCATCAATGTGAAAAAAATGAAAAATGTAAATAGTTTTCGTGGTCAAAAACGGCAGATACAACATTTATAAAGCACTTGATCTAGCTTTTATTTATCATATTATTCAATATCATCTTATTAATAAGAATATAACAGTTGAAAAGAAGCTGCTGCTGTGCGTCTTTCATCACTACAGGGGTTTGAGAGCGGCGAAGAGAGAGAGAGACACTGTTATTTCAGTAATAACAGTAGTACACTTCATTGCTGAGAGAAAAAATGTTCAAAGACCATTTTACTAACCCAACCTCCTGTGTGGAATAAGTACACCTTTGTATTCCTGAGTGCTATGGTTCATACATTAGTTAACTATCCTATTTTCTGTTTTACAAAGGCGAGAAGGAAAATCAAGTCCTTTATAAATGTTGTATCTGCTGTTTCTAAACAGGGAAACGAAAAATGCGTTTTCGCTTGTGGGTTTTGAAATGAAAATCAAATCAATATTCTGTTTTCATTCCTTTCATTTTTGTTTCTGAAACTGCAGAACAACAAAACAACCATAATGTCTAATAGCCTATGCATTGCAATACATTGTCTCAATGTGCTATTCCTTATACTGTCACATCACCTCACCTGGTGCTATATGATCGTTCAGCTGATGGAATGGTTCCTTGTAACAGTCGTTATTGGGCTTGCCTTATTTGGTATATGTATGTAATGATTTTTTTTTGACATACTCTGTAATGGTTTTCCATGTAGTCTTCATTCAGGCCATTTATGATGGAAATAATGATATTTAGCATGACATGTTGCATTGGGATGTGAATTGCATTCAGATTTGAGCATCAGTGTAAGGGCTAGTATGGCAGTTGTAGGCCCATGTCTATCTATGGTGTCGAGTTTTTTGGTTGTGTATAGTATGTATGTTAAGCCTGTACTTCAGCAATACGTCCATGTAAATCTATGGTCTTCATACTCATAATAAATTTCACTTTTTTACATATAAAGTGGGAGGAGGGGGGCACTTCAAGTCTGGTCATCCTAAATCTCCTCACTGTGTTAATACCTGCCTGATCCCTCTGACCTCTAAGTAAACTTTCAGCCAGCCGCTGACTCTGACCAAATAAAGTCTGGGAGTTATTCAAGAGACTTTAGACTTCTCTGAGATGAACTGTGTGATCAGAATTAATGAGGATCCAAATGCTCTTAAGGACTCTCAGAATGAAAAAACACACCCTTGCTGGATTTAAAAGGCCATTAAGTTCTGACTGCAATGGTTATAGGTTTGCTGAAGAAAACAACATTAGCATTCAGCCGGGGTTTGGGAAGTGTGCAGGAGAATGTGGCAATTAATATCTCAGTCTATTCAGGCATTTAATGAAAATATTACGGTGTGCTAACAGAAAAAAACAGTTTCCTGCATGGCAATTCCTGCTACTTTATGTACAACCTTTAACAGCATCTGTTAGAAGGTTCCTTGTCCTTCAAAAATGATGAAGCTTAATGTGTTATTACTTCCCGCACATCCATTAATCCCATTCAGCTTTTCTTTAAGTCAAACCAGATAAATATGTTTCTATTTTCCTGTTGTAAGTGACCTAGAATAGGCACAGTATCATGTTGTGACATGCATATCAAGAAATTATTTGATGCTTTCAGTTATTTAAAAAACACTGGAGTAAATAATTGGTTTTCTCATATCTGTGTTCTAAACACAGCACAGCGTAATTAGCTTTCCTTTCTGAAATGACACTTCAGTGTCTGTTAGTGACTAGTGATGCATACAGAATGTGGGGCATAAATCAAGTGCATTTGTGTGCATGTTTATGTGTGGGTGGATAATGTGGTGGCCGATGGCTTATAGGTATTACATTATGGTACATATGGTGCCTTTCGTAATACATAAAAGTGAGTTAAAATAGTGAGATTATGACTGTGAGGACTGGCACTCACGGTCGACAAATGAGGTAAAGAGCATGCGGAAGCGGCTGAGTCGACTCTTCTCATCGGCCCACATTCGCACGACTCCCACACCGTTATCCAGCATCACATCATTGGCCACGGTGCTACAGAACTTGGCCTTGAGGTTCTCAATGGCGCTGCTGCCATCGTAAACGGCCACAAAGTTCTTCTTGCACTCATTAGAGTGTTCCATCTGGTACTCCATGAAGCGCAGGTAGATCTGCAGATAGACAGGAAATGCTAATCAGAGTGAAGCTGAATGAATACCAGAAATCCACAGCAATTCTTAATTTCACCTCACAGCTGTCTAACCATAACCAGCAACTGTACTGTCTATGTAGGCAAAAAATGCATCACATCAGTAAAGCAAATTTACCTGAAAAATGTTAAGACACAGATAATGAATAGAATACAATAGATTAGTATAAAACCCTGTGACAGTTTGGCAACCTGCCCACCTCTCTCCCAGAGCACGCTGGGATAGGAACGGGATAAGCTGTTTAGAGGATGCAGCTATGGAAAATGGAATCAAATAATAACAGTAAATCGAATCTAAGTTGTGAAGCAAGCATGCATCATTCACATATGGATAACCAACTACTTAGAAAAATCAATCTTTCAAAATATCTGTCATAGTGCTGCCTGTTTTGCTTCCTCACCCTCCTCTTTTCTCTTAGCTGTGTCTCAATTCAGAGAACGCTGCAGGGAATGCAAGGCTAGTGAACTGAATCTGCACCTCCTCCCAAATGAGAGAGTCTATTCTCAGACTGCAAAACTAGTGTGCTTGGGTGGTCCTTGTAGACAATAACTTTAAATGATAAAGCTGGGAATTTCCACCATGGAACTGTGGTCAAACAGCTGACATAGCAGTAAATACCAGTGAGAAATCTGGGAAAGTCTCATGATACTGAAGTTTGCAGTGTCAGCTGTGATGTTGCTCTTCAAACAAAGTTCAATAAAAGGCCTTTTTCACAGCAGTCATCTTGAATTGCCAGAGTAGGAAAAGCACAGGTGTCACTAATAATATCAATGACGGCTTTGGTCTCTCTGTTACAGTGAGCTGGCATGCCCAATACCAGGACCTTGAAACTGAAGCAGCTAAATGAATCATCATTAATCTTATTAATTACAGTTGTGCTTTTCTACTGTGACCTGTCAAAATGTCTTCTGTGAAAAATACCTATTGCCAGACTTTGCTTATTTGATGTGCCTGTGACAATGACAACTCCAACACAATCACCTGGTGAATACAACTTTGGTTATATGACATTTTAAGATTTGATGAGGATCGCTTGATGGGACTATTAAAATACTGTCTGACATAGATCAGTGTGTCCACCAAATTCATGCAAAAGACGGCCTTTCTCAGCCTCTTAATAGACCTTTTTCAAAGCAATCATCTCAACTTGCACAGGTATAGCTAATAATAGTAACAATCCAGTTAGAAAGCATGCACAGTATCAGGGTCCTGGAACTGGCTCATCAAAGTGCAATTCATTTGTTATTAATGTTTTTAAGTACACCTGTGACTTTCCAGTTATTATTATAGAATCTGTATAATCTCTATATATTAAGTTCTCCTTAATATATAAACAGTTGCATTAAGTTAAACCTTTCAAAGTCATCACATAAAAAATGTCTTTACATTGTCTTTAAATTGAAAAAATCATATCAGCAGTAATGACATAAGATCTTGGTCACAGGGGCAGAAAAACTTAGATAAAACTTCAGCACATTGAGCACAAAAGCACCTGTAAGCATACAGCAGTTAAAGGTATACTATGCAGGATTTTCCCAAAAAATGATGCACAGACTCATACAAAAATAATCCCTCTCAATAATCACTTATGACCTACTAGGAGTGTGTGTCAGTGTATGTATCTACAGAGATCCTGCTCTCTGCCTGCATTCTCTTATTATTTTGCTGTGTTCGGGACATTTCTGGGCTTGAACCTTTGGACAGTGGGTGTGTAGCCCCCAGCCAATAACAGCGTTCAGGGTGTGAGTGTGGGGCTCTATAAAAACGTAGCAACATGGACAAGAGGAAGTTATGAATATGGCAGAAACAGCGCAGATGTTCTGCTTGTTCAAAAGTTGTTTGATAAATTGCTCATACTGTCTCCCTTACTGTCGGATTTTGCAGTCGTAGTCAACACGAGTGAAGTATAAAGTCCGTTTCATTCTGTTTGCTGTGGACTCTGCAGCAGACTGCTGTCAACTGTGTATATGTGTGTGTGTGTGTGTGTGTGTGTGTGTGTGTGTGTGTGTGTGTGTGTGTGTGTGTGTGTGTGTGTGGAGCTCAGCCCCGCCCTCGTGCATACAGAGAGCAGAGAGATACATTGTGCTGGGGACGAGGGCCAACTTTGAATGTTGTGTTTTTCAAATAGTAATCAACAAATCCTGCGTAGTATGCCTTTAAGTAGCTACATGCTTTTATTCTGCTGCTGAATGTGCTGCTCTGTTCCTTCTGCATCACTGAGCTAATATCTGGTGAGGCAACTCCGAGCGGCTGCTAAATTCAGATCCTCTTCACACTGCACATGTACGACCAGTGAAATGACTGTGGGGACTGTGTGTGTGTGTTTATATGTTAGTTAAGTTAGATAGGGCATGTGTGACTAATGCATGAATGTTTACATGTGTATGCA
Source organism: Thunnus albacares (assembly GCF_914725855.1). Lineage (NCBI taxonomy): Eukaryota > Metazoa > Chordata > Actinopteri > Scombriformes > Scombridae > Thunnus > Thunnus albacares. The sequence goes on along the minus strand of NC_058106.1, from coordinate 8,416,120 downwards.
TAAAGTATTACTTGTATACCTATGAGCGTATATTGTTAATGTAATGCTTATAATATGTGACAGTATATAAAATTTTCTAACTGTGTGTGCATCTGATTTTTTTTAATGTGTGCATGTCAGTATATTGGGTACATCTCAAGTCTCTTAATTGCGTCCACATTTCCCTCACTTGTGTCTTTTCCTTGCATCCTAGTCCCTCCCACTGAGGATGCAAGGAGAGACACAAGGAAACCATGTGAAGAGAGAAGAAACAAGGAAATATTTTAGTTGTTAGATTTTAGTTTTTAAAGAAATGAGATGTCCTTCTGAAGTGTCACGTGATGCAACGTCTGTTTCTGATGATTCTGATGATCCGTTTTCAGCTGATCACAACTGGATCAGCTGTCAGTTCAAACAGCTGTAGTGACGTTTGATAGAGTTTGTATCTGCACACATGTGCGCTGTCCTAATACTAACAGCAGCTGTTTTCTCTCTGCAGCCTGTAACCCATTTAACAAACACCTGCACGTGAATAAAAACCTGCACTCTGTATTTATACTGTGTACTGTGTCCTGCTCAGAGGCACAGGGACCATTTCTACTGGCAGAATGCGTTTACATTATTTATTAATGACTGCATTTGTATTTATTGATATTCTAATTGTTGATTCATTGTTTAATAGGCCAGAGTATGATTATGGTGGCCTTTTGAACACTGGAAATTATTTATTAGGCTAAATGTTCCACGGAAGAAGGAAATGATGTAACTCATATCAAACCTGATGTTTAGGAATTTTCAGTCTCACATGTGCCTGAATGGAAATGATGATAAATTATGTAAAATATAAATGTGTTAAAATAAAATATAAAAAGTGTTTCATGCTGACATACAGACTCTTCCTTAGGCTTGTGTTATTTTAAACACAATAAAAGTTAATGGGGGAAATAACAGATCATGAAAAGAAAAATCTTTCTAATAAATGAAGAAAGTTGTTTATGGTTCTTTTGTTTATCAGACTGCCAATCAGTGATGGTTAACTAGATGGTGAATCAGAAAACAAATAAAATATAATACTTGGGAGTGATACACTTGAGTTTAATCTGTAATCTGTCTCCACTCAGTGATGTGATGTACAAGATCAGTCCAATCAGCTGCAGCGTCCAATCAATAACTACTTTCCAATAAGGGGGTGTGCTGGCTGGTGAAAGATTTCCATGAAGGCGGCTCTCGTGCAACCTTGCTCCTCGGAGCAGAAATAAGAGCTTTGAGACGGCCTTCAAAATGAAGGACCAGAATGACTTCCGGTTCAAGTGAGGAGCAAAGAGCGAGGAAAGATCAAATAAGACAATAAATACTTGAGATGTTCCCATTGGGGTCGGTGAGTAGCACAGGAGCATGAGCACTTATTCTGTCAATGGGATTTTGGATATCCACTCCTAAATATCAGAATTTATGAGAACACATCAGCCAGGGCTGCATTTTATAAACAACATTCTCCTGCATTGCCTTTTCCCATGCTGCCTCTCTGTGTGTTTGCACTGCTAATTATGTATTCAATTACAATCACAATACAGACATGACCACAGGAGGATTTGTTCTCAATGACTGGAGTGTGATTCATACAAAATATTTAAACCAGCAAAATCACTGAAAGGCTTATATAGATGTACCTCTGCTTGGTTGCTTGTTTACTTAATTACATTCTTTGGAAAAAAGCAGGTCAGAACAATATTTTCCTATCACACAAAAGATGATAGTAGAAGAAGTTTTGACCTGAAGGACTCATACATTTCTTTCTAAGTGTTGGACAAATCCATTACTCTTTTTTATACTGGAATTCTTCAAAAGCACACTGACATCACATTTGCTACTAAGGGTACAAAAGAGAAAAAAGTAAAAATAATACTGACATAAAGACAGAGAACGCTGTCAAGGTGAAGTCCTGAAACAACTCTGTTGACAGAAAGGGAGAACACACTGCACAGACTGCTAGTAGACAAGGAGAGTCTGGAGTTGACTCCACAGCTACTTAGAAATTCAGAGCTGTTTCTGCTCTTGTTTATATTCAGAGCATCACCCCACTTCAACACTGCGAGCTTTCATGCTAAATTTCTAAATTATTTCACCCCAGATTCCTTTTTTGTAGACAATTCATATCTATTCTGGGATAGACTGTGTGCGTCACTAGCTAGACGAGATGAGATTTTGTATCAGTTGCCATGTGGTCCAGCTTAGATTTGCTGTTTACGCTGATTAATTAGAAAACATTAGTTCTTTGACTGAAAAATATACTTCTCAGGATGTTTATATATTTCATGTTATAACTACTTTTGTTAAGTTATGGTGTGCACTTGTCAGGATTTTTAAAATAGCTTTGAGTCATGAGTCATCCAAACAAAACTCCAGACAACACTCATCCTAACCCCCATAATGGAAAATTTTGAATGCACCAAACAGAGGTTGCAGGACAGGATAAGAGCAACACCTGCCATGATTCCTGATGACTAATATGATCCCGTGTACTGACCTTGGACTGAGGAGGAGCCCTGATGGTCCAGATACAGTCCAGAGCATCACCAGGCTTCACTCTCTCTTCTTCCTCCACCTGACTGGAGCGAATAATCCCATCAAATCCACCTATTTCAAACTGACAGTCTGTAGAGAGGAATGTGGAGGAGAGGTAGGAAGAGAAAGAGACAGAGGGAAAAGGAGAGAGAGAGGTGAAAAACACAGTAAAGGTGAGAAAGAGGTTAGATGTAGGTACATGAGAAGCAAGAGAGAATAAGGATAAAAGAGAGAGAGAGAGCAAAATACGACGAGACAAAAGGGTAGGATGAGAAGAGGAGCATGACAGACTGAGGGACAGATGAAGGATTTCATTTAAAGAAGTAAAGGATTAAAGGCGGAATAGAAGTGAGCACAGCGGATTAGGACAAAGGACAATAAGAAGACAGAGGAACAAAGGCAGACAGACAGACAAGGAGGAAACAGCAGGATAAAAGAGGTGTGTGTTCCTTCATGTGTTTGGTGTATGTGTGTGTTTGTACGTCCTTTCACTTTAGGTACAATTGTGTGCTTGTCAAGGTACATTTGCACGTTCAGCATTCACGTCAGAGGCAGAGATAGCCTCCGGTAAGCTTCTGAGCACAGAGGAGCTCTTCAAAAAGAATCTGGCAAAATACTGAAGAGCTTACCTGGGATGGGGTTTAGCAGTCCGCCCACGTGTAGATGGAAATCAGGGTCTGAAATGATAAGATTTGGGAGGCACGTTACTCTCAATCCACACAGCAGAAATAGGCAAGCAGAGAACACAAGATAAGATCCCATTAAGGCAGGCCAGATAAAGCAGAGAGGGGTCTGTTTGAAGCTAATATCTGTTGCCTGATGGGAGACGCTGATTTCTAGGCATATTGTGTTTAGATTCAGGAGGCTCTGATGTTGAGCGTGTGACTGCTGAAGAGCATGAAAAGCGAAGGAAAGAAGCCCGTGATGTTTGGGAAATTGGAGACCCCATGGGTGACTTGTGGATGTCTAGTCAGCCCATGTTCAGTCATCCTTTACTGGTAATGAACACAAAAAAGTTGGGCGATGCAAGAAAATGATGTTTTAGGGAAGAATGATATTTTTTTCTGTCACACTGAGGTCAGACTCTCTTTTATACTTTTGAGGACTTTGTAAAATCTGTCTGGGACCAGTTCTCTACATATCTTCCGTCAAACCTTTGAAGTCTACTGAAATTAGCTTGGAGAGTCTGAGGGTGTACTTGGGCATTACATTCACTGCAAATGTACAGTTTGGGTGTCTCTACCTGCAATGAAGGTATATTTGATTCGAAAGCCGAGGCCCTCCAGCTCCTCGTCGCTGGTGAACTTGATCCACATGAAACGGCCCGTTGATGTAACCAGGCCCGGGTTCTTGCCCCCACAGAAGCGATCGATGAGCGGCGAGAACCCAAATGGTCCATCACGGATTTCGATGTGATCGAAGCGGCACTCAAATGATGGCTCGATGTAGTAATTCTTATCAAAAGCCAGCTGAATCCTTTGTCTAGGGAGAGCTTTGGCGAGCAAAAGAGTGGGGAGAGAAAAGAAACAAAAGGGGGAAAAAAATCCATGAAAGGAAAAAATAAATCTTGCTTTTTGCAGGACAAAGACAAATCTGGATGATAGTCTAAAGCATAAATAAAAGGAGGTGCAAATATGAGTTAATCTGGATTTTAAAATTGATTTTAAATCAGAGCAGGCTGTTATGCTCAGTATACTCAAACTTGTTAGAAGTTGGGTCAGACTGAGGTACAGGGTACTAACTAAAGCATTTTTCAGACATGGGATACTTTTCTGGCTTAAAACATACAAAACAGTCACATGGTATCATAATTTGGTAAACAGCAGATTAGAATAAATGTTTAACGTGGTTCAATCACCCAGACTTTGTGTATGCTTTGGTTTGTTCTTTCCAACTGTGGTAAACAGCACAATACACACATTTCTGCATCTATTAACCATGTATGCAACTATACACAAAAACACACACAATCTGACATGTCAGCATTGTTGTGTTCAAGTCAGTGAATTAAGAACATTGCAATCACAGCATGAACTGTAGTTCACAAGTTCACCTGTCATGCAAATCCAGATCATGTCTTATATAAAGAATGGACAGAGCTCTTAAATAGCCCCCTCACTCACACACACACACACACACACACACACACACACACACACACACACACACACACACACACACACACAACTCAGGAAGCATTTAACAAGGGAAATGTATTCCTGCCTTGGGAGATGAATCATAGAAGTATAACATTTAGAGGAAAAAGATCGAGGTCAAGGGTGGTACATGTGTTTGGTACAGCATGTAACAAAATAAAATAACACAGAAGATGCTCTTTTCTCTGTGTGAAATACTGTCTCTGTTCTTATGTTTGAATTTGAGCCCGAGTGTTCTCCTTTTCTGCTTGAACGAGCAGCTTGTATGCCTGCACTTCCTGCTATCATTCCCTGTAGAGTCTCATTCTCTCTATAACTTTCTATATCCTTCTTTCTCTCACACACACACAAATGACACAGCTTGATACAGAAAGAGCAGAAAGTATAATCACTCGATCTATTGAGCTGATGAACTGGGGGACATAACACAATCAATGAGCCTCACTAACCACAAATTATGATTACAAAGCTATCTGATTAGCACTTATGCCAAACGTGAACATCTCTCTGTCTCTATGTGAGGCAGAATAAAAGGTTCAACACTGCAGCCTGCATGTGATAATGACTGAGGCCATTTAAGACCAAATAATAGCAAATGATAGGTTCCATCTGTCGCCTTCCAGACCAACAGCGATGAACTACTGCACACACTAGTAGGCTGTCTGTGTTGAAGCCACGGCTTATTCCTCAACAATAGGTCTGGGCATGCTTTGTCCACAGGGGGAGCCCTTGAGCCATGTGTAAAATCTAAACCCCACCACGACCAAGCACACATCTGATCTGCATTTCTGATTTCATGAGAGGCTGTGCTTTAACTTCATGGACAAACAGTTCTTCAATTTAGTATGAAAACACATCAACCACTATCCCAAACCTCATCTCCTATAGCTGCTAGCGATGCTTTCGATTATATTTCCCGCACACCACCAAATTACTGATGGATGTGATATTTCTGGTAAACACTAAAACGTTGACAAGGGCGCTTGCAATTCAGTGATATGCCCCACCAGAGCTCAGTTCTGTAGCAGATGTTTATCTCTTTTATGTTTCATTCAATAGCGGAGTCTTCTGGCACACCCTGCCAATAGAGAGGAACACAGCACTACTCTGATTAGGCCAGACGTCAGGGGCTACCCACAATGCGCCACTCTCCATCATTTTCAAAGGGCTATATCTGTGTGCTGAAACAAACTCAGGATGGCTCATTCGGCAAATGTCAGGCTCATTGCCCGCCAGCAAAGGAACGGAAAATCAGATAGGGACAAGGTATATAAAACAATGTCAGTCAGACTAATGACATTCACTGAAGGAGGCAATATGCTGACAGGTGGGAAACTGTGTCAGCTGTTCTGGTGACAACAGCTACCAAGCAGAAGATAAAGCTTTCAGATGGAAAAGGGCCTGGCTTTACCTTCCAGGATGTAAACACACTCCTTGTTGGGCGGGTAGGTGTTGGGGTAATTCGGCGATGTGAACACCCCGCCGTTGATGTTGCGGACCCACGTGCCACAGTCGTTCTGGTTAGGGCTCTGGGCGCCATGCTCGGTCGGGGAATCTAAAAGCGTAGACGCAGAGAGCAGACGGACAGATGGGTTATTGAGTTGGGGATCAATGAGGGAATGATTGGAAGGCAGGGAGAGTGGAGGGAGGGTTAGAGAAAGAAAAGAAAAAGAGAGAAAAGCGACAAGCAAAAAAGCAAAGAAAGAAGGAGGAAAGGAAAGACAGGATGAAGAAAAGGACCATTTTGTCCTGTAGACATACAGGCTCCTTATTTCACACAGCGTTGCTCAGTATGTGTGAAATAACATTCACATTCAGTAGAAGGATATTTGATCTGTGGCTTACCTTTAGTTCTCTGTGCCAGAGCGAAACCCTCTTCTATGAGAAAGAAGAGTATCCACGCTGTAAAACACATAATACAACATTTATATAACAAAAAAATGAAAATCACTGAACAGCCGCAGAAGTACGAGCGATAACCTGCAGTATTGATTTCAACTAACCTTGATGAATAGTGAGTAAAATATTAATCAATACAATTTCAAGTAAATCCCTGACAGAGTTGGTAAATTTCAAAAAGCATATAGCAGTAGAGAAAGGAGGCAGAGAGCTATCAGAGGAATGATTATCATATGGTGTATATACAAATGTAGCCAGTCTTTATAATACTGGTCTCTGTTCGAGATATAATCATATTGCCAATATGAAGCACATAAAGCATTCATGAAAGGTCAGTGCTGGAAAATATTACAGACGCATTCAATGATGAATCATTTGATGTAGATGTACATGCTTCTGCTAAAGTTTCTAATATTAATGTCTGTATACCTGCATGGATTATGTGGTCCAGTTTCATTAATGGAAGCAGTGATATTTAGCATTCTTCTCCATGAGTTAATGAAGTGGGTCCAAACTCTTAGACAGCATCTTCTTATAAATGAGGAAAACATTTATGAATCGTTACTGTTGATTTATTTTGTTAAGGATATCGGGGCCAGTACACACTGAACTAGAGCTGCAACTATAGATTATTTCATTATCGATTAATCTACTGATTATCTGACTGGCAGCCTGTAACATAATCCCGTAGTCCTGTTCCCCAAACTAAAGGCACGGATGCCTGTGTAAAACCCCCAAATATTTAGTTTACCATCACATAAGACAAAGAAAAGCAGCAATGATTGGCTTTTTCTGCTCGAAAAAAATGACTTCAATAATGAATCATTTCATCTCTACACTGAGCAGACCTCAAACTTGAATGGATCAATGACTAATTCCACAATAAATACATGCAGAGGAGAGGAAGGTAGTAATAAAAAGGCATTAGCTACTATAGATTAGTAGTAGTATAGTGGTTGTGGTTGTAGAAACATTCTGATATTTACTGAGTAGGGTTTAAGAGGTTTAGGGCAGCTCTCATAGTAAGAGATTTCTGGGGTAAGTAGCATAATGTAGTTGCTGCAAATTATAGTTGCTGTATAATATGGCTGCAGGTGTACCAGCAGGGACACATGCGATAGTCTTAGCGACTGCTGCTGATGCACCACCTGTGGTAGCTCCTGAAGTAGTGCATTATTGGCATATAGCAGGATTAGTCATTACATTGGAGGTAGTACAGCAGTGGAGCGGTTGATGTAGTGAAAGTTGTCTAGCAGTAATAGAAGTAGTTGTTCATTAAAGATATAAACATCAACTCTCATCCAAACCATGAGACTCTAATCTGCAGCCTCTAGGCAGCAGAAACATAAAGCATTAGCAGAAAAAAAAAAAAACAGGATTATAGGCTCCAAGGCTTACAGCACTGATGAGAAGACAGGCATTTGGGCAGAGCACAGCTACAGACAATAGGTGAAATATGTTGCATTACAATGATATCTGCACTGAGGGCGAGCATGTTACAGCTTCTGACACTGTCTTGCTCTGATAAGCCGCTATAGACCTGATCCCCACTGAGTTCATAATAGGTTGGCCCGCTCACATCGAATTAGAGAGCGAGCGTGAGCCTGGCACATTGCATAATGGCACCCAGTAAGGAAGGATGGAAGACAGAGAGAGTAAAGAGGAGAGAGAGAGAAGGGCGCGGGTCTAATGAAGAAGAATGCATGGTTAACATAAGCAGTGAACACAACCGCACCAATGATCATGCACGTTTGAATGGACTCATTTTGAAATGCGCGCACGCACGTACACACACACACACACACACACGGCCTCCAGGCTCCTCATTACTTCTATCTCCATTATCTTGCAATGAAGTATTGTAGGTGGGAGTATGAACTACCACAGGCAGCACATTTAGAGAACAGACCACCCAAACCGAAAAGCCATGTTACAAAAAGGTGCTGTTGGCTCTCTGAAGCCTTTTAGTGACTAAATCTTGTAAATAGCAAGAGAACTGCTGTCCTCAACAAAGCTCCTACATGCAAAATGGTTATCTTTTAAAGGCCTTTAGGCTGCAAATATTAACAAAGCATGCAACCGTTTCACCTTTAAAAGTTTTGAACCTCAGAGTTACATTGAGCTATAGTGACAGATGTGTGTATCAAGCACATAAATAGCTTTATTATTAGGCGAACTTAGGCAAACTTATTAGGCAAAAGTTGCATTATTAATGTAGCCATTTGTAACATGTTTTGTAATATTATAAATAAATTACAAGGTAAATAGAGTTTGCAGCCATTGTCACTTCAGTACCACACCAGAATGGTTGAAAATGCTGCTCACAACGAATGTCAATTAATAGGCTATCTTTGAAAAAAAAAAATCACTGCTGAGTTCACTATCAGGCAGCTAATATAATATATATATATGTAACAAACTGCAGGCTGGGTCTTGCATGTGCAGCTCAAGACATATTTCCGACAAGCGTTGGTCTTATCTCATAAAATAAGCTTTATCTGACCTCTGTTCATTTTTAAAAAGCCAGAGGGAAAATGACCGCGGGTTCAAGCCCCGCGATTCTAGGTCATGTCATTTCATTTCTACATCACTTCTCACTTCATTTTACAAGCCAAGTTAAGGCTTTAATCTGCTTTTTCCTCTGAAACTGACTAGACATTGTCCGACAAAAACAGAGGCCATCGCAGCCATAACACACAGCATACAGAAGGACCGGGAATTATAGAAAAGCTGATAACGTGAAATTTTGCTCGGTTATGTCCTGTCCGAAAAAGGAACCACGGCCTTTTAACCAATTGCGTAGCCTGTAGGCCTAAGCTATCTGGCGTTCTTTGCAAGCATTTAGGCTACCAGCTATAAAAGGCCACCAGGAAATATGACTAGGCTAATTGAATTGGTAACATTTGATAAAAGCTATAACATGGTTAAACTCTCTGGTATTGAGATTAATCGGGTGTCAACAGGCTTAAACGGTTAAAATGAAGAACGGCAGCATTGTCCAATTAATGTAGTTGCACCTGTGGCCACATAGCAGTTAATTTATCGTCGACATGCTGTTAATGACGCTTAAGAGAAGTCCAATTAACAGTTAACTTCATAAATTGTTGAAATAGGCTAACCAACGAAAACGGAACTTACATTTATTCTAGCGGAACTACTGCAGTAAACCGCCCGCACCAAAGCACCACGAACGCTTCACTGACCACATCAAGAGAGGTGCTGCAGCCGCGTGCTGCGTTGCGTGCCTCAGGTGTTGATGGCGCGAGACGGTGGCTGAAGCCGGAGCCAGTGGAGCAGCAGCACCGCACGCGCACCGCACGCGCACCTGCTACAGGACTCGGGCTTTAAACTCGGAGAGCTTCTTCTGCTACGGAGGTTGTAAAACCTTATAATTAGTGTTTACAGCCGCTGTTCGTTTTAATCAAAAAACAGTTTCTAAATGTATTTAAGAAGAACAAATACGTGCCAGCGGAACCTTCAACCTGCTTCTTTTTGTGGCGACATTTCCAGAGACAAAGTGCTACAGTCGACTGTTTGTGACATACAATATGTTATTATGTCAGTGATTAAAAACACACAGTCAAACTGTCCGCTCATTGGAAACACTCTCTGCTCCCTGACGGTTTTATCGCTTCTATATGGATTTCAAATAGTATGTGACCTCTGCTGTCTATTATAGTCATGAAACACAGATTGCACTCACGTATGCTGGTATGGACAGAGACACACCTCATACAGTGCAAACTGGCTGCTGGAAGAACAAACTCTCCTTTTTTAATTTTCTTTCTTTTTAAATTTCACTCTGAAATGCTTCATCATATGACCATAATAGTAAATTAACAAATCAGTGCTAATCAATGAAATGATCAAAACCAGCGGAGCATTAATCAAACATTTTAGGAACCATTTGGCGTTATTTTAGTTTATTTTTGACTGGTCGGTTCTAACCAAACCCCAGAAGAACCTGTTTGGCTTTTGCTGAATCTTAGAAAATAAGGAAGCAGACTAACAGATCAGCCAGTGGTTCATGTGTAGTAGTGATGTAGACAATAAAAAGATTTGCCATAAACAGTCACAAGAAGGCAACTTGATAACAAAGACAAATATAGGCGAAAGACAGAAGGATGTATTTGTCAGAGAGCAGCAGAAAAAGAAAAAATCAGAATCAGTTTGCGTATATATTTAAATTTAAGCTGTCACAGTCAAAGCTGATTACATAGAAAATGAGGAATATCGTAATTGTTCTCAAACTGTCTCATCCATAGTGAGTATCTTATAATTTTATGTCATCCTCATGCTCTGGAAATGTATTGACATCTTTATCACCTGCCAATAAAACACCTAATGTGTTGAATAACAAAAAAGGAACAAGGTAAACACATTTATCCAAAGCTTCAAATAATGAAATGTCGATTTCTGCCCAAGGCGCCGGACCCTGACGCGCACCACGGATGCTCGGGCAGCTCGTAAACGACTCACCTCTGTACATTTCCTCTCACGATGTGATTCCAACCCAAAAGCACCTTTCTAAAAACACCCCCCAATTCTGTCCATTTTATGGATCCAACGGGCTTTTCACAAAATCCAACTTTTCTCCGGCAACAGTAAATCCATTACGCAGAGCCACGCTCCAAGAAGAAAGCAGCGAGCACCAAGCTCTCCTTCAGTCGGCGATCCCGCTGCGTTTGGCTGGAAGATGTACGCTGCTTGTGAGCCTTTCAGCCAGGCATCATCACACTAAAACCAGCCTCCTGTGGGACTACAGTGGAGATGACATGTGGAGGATGGACTGATCCAAGCGGACTGACGCGCTTTAGGAGAGGTGGATATCCAAAAGACGCATACGGGTGAATGATGGATGGATGGAGAGAGACAGAGAGGAGGAGGAGGAGGAGAAGGAGGAGGAGAGCCTATCTCTGTCTGCTCTCCGTCCGTGTCTGAACTAAGAAATGCTCCTGAACGAGGCTCATTTAAGCCGTGGGCGCTGCTTACATCAATGAGTGGCTTGTCATGAGCATCGTGAAGCTAGACAGAATGAGAAAAACACTTTTCCGGTCGGTACTATCAAAATGAAACCTCACAGGCGAACTTGTTGCATCTTTTTTAAATTACAACAAATACAGTGAAAATGCAGAATTCAGGCAAAGTCCTGTTGTAGTCAACTAGAGATTCAGGTCTACTATGTAAATCCTGATGCTGCTTGCAAGTTATGAGGCATAATTAACCCCCATGAAGCTGACTGACTGCATCAGGGTAAAAGCTGGATGCGTCCTCTTTTGTACACAGACACTATACGTGTCTACTGTGACATATTGTACATCATGTACATCATTCACAGTCCGAAATATTCTAGATTTTTTTTTAGATCTTCCCCACATAATAATTTAACAACTCTTTCCAGACTGCTGCTGTTTTGAAACTCAACATGTTGAGTTTGTTTCATTTAATCTATTATCAAGTCTAAACGTGATAAGCGAAAAGTTTGGGAGGCTGATCAAATGTCGCATATTAAACCTTTTCAAGTTACAAGTGTTTCTTCCACGAGCTGTGACTGTGAGGTTTAATAAAGTGTCAACAATCTCACCCCAATAGTTCCTATTTTTCCCGCCATGCTTTTATTTTCAAGGTTACATCACCCAGTTTCCGGCTCTGCTCTATCTTTCTCACTAGGCTTGACGCAATTTGTAACGTGCACCATCTCCTTGCTTCAAGTGTCTTCTCTCTCTAGCGTGGGCACACACACACACACACACACACACACACACACACACACACACACACACACACACACACACACACGCACGCACGCACACGCACACTCACACAACTATTGCTATTATATACATCAGTTCGGATCTGCTTATAAGCTACCACACTGTCATTTGCTGTGCTAGGAAGGTTTACTCTCTGCATGCATTATTTAGCAGGGTGGGTCCTGAAGTGGGTTGCTGGGCCCCAGAGGGAAGCTCAGAGGAGCCTCCAGGGCTCCTCAGAAAAATTAAAGGCAGTTTAATTTCACTGCTGCTTCACTCACTTCTAGTTTAGATAACGAGAGCATGTGAAGCTGCGCAGCCACAAAATAAACAAAAGATGTTCTTAGAAAGGAGTTTCAGGGGCAGGATTCTTGTAAATGGTGTATTATGGTTCGGGGACTAATGTGTAGCTATTAATTTCACGAGAAGCTTTGATTAGAGTGCAACATGGAAAAGAAACAGAGTCTAAAACCTACAAATTAAGCGACCCAGAGTCAATTTAAGCAGGAAGAACCTTTATTCTCAACCTCAGTAAGTAAACACATTTAGTTGCTTGAACATTCATTTGCAAATCAAATCCACAAAACAAAATAAATTATATACACCCACAGTTAATCATTAGTTTAAAAAAGTGCAAACCACTTGGACAGGCATGAGCTCGTTCATGTAAAATAAATATCAGAACAAACCAGAGCGCCCGGCCCAATTAAATTTAAAAAGTCAATGAAAACGAAGCACATCTCAAAAAAACAAGCTGGAGTAAATTGCACATTATTCAGCAGGACGACCAGATTTTAGACTGTTAGCTGAGCTTTGATGCAGTGGCGACAGACAATTGCAGGATGCAGCATAGAAGCTTCTTTTTTTTGGCACTCACCATGATGCACTGTGATACTGTGATCAACTGAGAAAAAGATGAACTTGCACTCAGCAGACCTGAAGGCCATTAATCATTTTTGGTGAGATTAGTAGCAGAAAAATGTTCCACTGAATTATTATGTCGCTTGTGTCCATTTTCTGTTCACTTTGCACTGCTTGCTGCTGCAGTCGCACGGCAGAGATCGATATCACAGAGATTCAAATTTCTTTCATTTTACAGGTTATAAAATCTGAAGGATTTCATTACAGTTTCACAGACACAGGTGGATCTACTAGACAAAGACAATGGACGGTAACACACACACACACATGGATTTCAAGTAACACTGCACATTTCCACACATGGTGCCCAAATGTGCTTCTCTTCCAGTGAACAAACATGAACAAAGAGCTTATAATATCGGAGTGACTTGTTGGGCGTTTTAACAGCAATCTATGTCGTTTTGTCAAAATGCTCTAATAACACCACTGATGATCACACTACAGCCGGTCCTGAGAAATCCCAGCTTTAAATTTGTGAGTGATCTGCATTAGGATTTCTCTCCGTGTCTCTGTGGCCTTGTTGCAGCTCCTGTACTTCTAACACTGGAATGAATAAATGAAATGGAACATGAATATTTCACATCTGACTTGAGGACTGAAAAATATCAAAAAGAAACGTTTTGGGGCAAATGAGGATCCATTTATTGGCCCTTGAAATGAGACTGAGTGTAGATGTATGTGTGTGTGTGTGTAGATGTGAAGGGTGTTAGGTGGCTGGCAGGAGAGGACATTCTCCCATGATGCAGTTGTCTTCCTTCACATGGCATCAAAATGGAAACGGTGGGCTTCCTGCCTCTTCTCTCGGTCATCCGCTTTCTGAACAACACACACAAAGAGAGAAACACTATGTCAGTCAAGATTTGAAGGTCTGACGTCATGGATCACAATCAGTAACATAATCCTTTAATTTGTTCTGCTTGAACACAGAGGACATTTCATTAATGGGTGGATTTTGTAGTACCACTATATGTGTGTGTGTGTGTGTGTGTGTGTGTACCATGATTAATTTTGTCAACAAAAACTATGACAAAAGTTGTCAAAGTTGTACAAGTTGAAAACTAGACTAAAATAAATAAAACACCTTTATGAACAGGTGAACAGTGCCTTTTCTGCTAACCTAGTGGTAGACAAGAACAACACCTGTAACCATGGTAACTGTACACAACAAAGACAAACAAATTGACTAACATTTCACTGATGAAAACTACTAAAATGTCTTTAGCTTTGTTGACTAAAACTAACAAAAATCAAATGACTAAAATTCAACTAAAAGTCATATACATTTTCATCAGAAGACTAAATCAACATCAGGTGACAAAATTAAAGGACAGGTTCACAGTTTTTCTAGTCTGCCTTAAAACAACAGTCAGGTACATGTTTTTCTTGCTGTAATCATTCCTTCTGTTCATACTGACAATTAGAAGATCCCTTCATAATGCACTGCAACCCTGAAGTTATGCGGACATTACCCAGAGGAGCTGTATGTGACAACGCAAATGTTCGAATCAGTTGGATCAGACATTAAATGGATTTTACCCTGTCAGCTCCGATTGAGCCCATGTGTGAATACAGCGGGTCATTTCCTGGAGAATTCACAGCAAGAGAGTGGGCGTGTTGATGATGTTTCTATCACGTGACTGGTGTGAAACCAGAAGAATATAAACATCCGAGGGTGAAGAAGAAGGGTCATTTACACAAAGACATGAATGAAAATGTCTAACTGGAGAGACGAGAGCTGTTGGTGAGGGCTCACGCTGAAATCGTCAGACAAATTCAAGGAATGGCAAGAGATTCTTTATGACCAGATTACGACAGGTCAGGTCCTGCCTACTGCTCACTCTACCCAGGTGCCATCTCTCATTTAATGGAGTATTTCCAGCAGGTGAGAACGCGTCTGACACAGACAATCTCCTGATGCGTGCCACATGTCTGAAAGGGCAACTCAGGACAACGTTCAGACCTAATTCTCCAGACATTTCTCGGAGTTCATATGAGAAAACGGTTTAAGTGATAGAAGCCAAAATCCAGTTTTTGTTTTGAGCAAAAATATATTTAAAAATATATTGAAGATAATGAGGCTCCAGCTGTCTGAGGTAGCTAAATAAAATGGATATCTCCCATTGTTACAGTCTTTTTAGTAAAAAAATGTCTGCTTTGTATCTCGGTGGATATTTTTTTTCCTGTTCAGCAGCAGTGGAAGGATCGTAACAAAAAGAGGGCATTTGGCACTAAAAAGACTGTACCTTTGAAAGATGCTGACTTGATTTTTGACAGCTGAAGCCTCATATTAGCTTCAAATAAATTTTTAAATACATTTTTGCACAGGAGGAGGAATTTGGATTTTGTTGCCCATCACTTCATGGGGTATCTCTTAATGGTCAGTATGAACAGGAGGAAACATTACAGCAATTAAAACCAGTTTCAATGTTCATTTGGTAACCTGACTATTGTTTTAGGATGGACTTGAAAAATTGTGAACCCATCCTTTAACACTGGTGTGCACATCTGTATGTATGTAAGTAAACTTTATTATTCTTGAACCTCAAGCTTAGAAAACAGCCAAAATGTGGATATACAAGCTACAATATGTCATACAGTGAGTCTATGCAACTGGATCAGTGGCTTCTTTCAGCAACCTGTACCAAGCTGAGTCACAGTCAGTGATGTAATGCCAGGCCTGCTGTCATATTCACTGATTAACTATGGCTTAATTAAATGGACCCATTGGTAGATTGGTGGTGTGTTTAGGTCTCCTTGCTCGTGTAACAACAACTACCAATTAATTGTTTAAACAATTTGTCCTTTTGGGAAAATGAGCAAAAGATAAAGCACGGTGAACTTTGCAGTCTAATTATTAAATTTGTTGAGCAACCACGAGAGAATAAATGTAGCAGGTCTTAAATTAGACTTCTGATGGGACGTTAACCTTTGGATATTTAATCAAAGAGGTGCAGGTGGGAAAAAAAGTGAATTATCTGTCATCTTTGCAAATTCTTTGACTTATACAATCTCATGAGACATTGCAAACACACCGTACAAACAAACCCACACTCTCACCCCACATACACACTCTCTCACACACTTTCTGTCCTTATGTGAACATGAAAAAGCCTTTTAAGGATAAGGGCTTCTAAAGAGATAATACATGTATATTTAAAGTCAACAGTCTATTATCATCCTCTGAGCACTGAGACACACAGGCAGGTGTGATGACTGGAGGCGGCGGCATCACAGCCAAGCTGACAGAAGTGCGGCATAGACCCCCCTCACCCCTTAACACCTCCTCCCCCCCCTTCCTCCCCTCCAGCTCCACACGTGGCTGAGGGCATTGCTCACGTCCCATGCTCCTAACATTCACGCTGTGGTGAGGAAAACTTTTAGCCAACAGCGGCAATTTTTCACGCTTTCTGTTCACTTCTTTGAACTGACAGCTGACGTCGTCCTCTGTAGACTGGGTACATTTCATGATCCGAGGGCCCGTGAAAAACCATTTTGTAATTTCGGCGAGTACAGATTGTGTACATCCGCGCAGCGCATTAGTGTGAATGATGTACTGTTCTTTCTGAACACAAGAAGAAGAAGGTTGTGGGCTGCAGTTAATGTATCAACAGCCTCGGTTAAAGTGAAACAGCATCCTCAAAAAATCTCTCTAAGTGTCAAACATTCACCTCCTGTGGACTTGAAAGATGGCTGTAAAATATTTGTATTTCATAGCTATCAACAAAATATGGCACGCTGCTTCTGTCTCAATCCTTACACACTGTTGAGCTTGCAAGCAAATGTGTACAAGGTCACTTGAGAGCTCCGTTGGTCTGAACCACTCTGTCCTTACTCACTGAGACAATATGGAGGCCCAAAACTGACAAAAGACAAAGCACAGATAAACATGTTGCTATATTAAACATATGGAATAAATTAATGAATACTGTGGAAAAGTGTTGAGATGCTGTAAAAAATTGGCAACATTTTTAATTCAATCAGATACTGTCTGATTAAAGAAAGAGAAAAGGTAAGAGTATGTGTACAATGCAAGTGTAAAAGTACAAATCTAAGCAAGTGTTTGGTGCCAGTTAATATACTTGATACGCTACGGACACATTTCAGTCAATACTAAAAAAGTAGCCAAGTTTCAAGATCCACCGCTGTCACAAATTTGGTGAGGACTGTGAGAAGTGAAGGAAAATGTACCTGCCTTGAGTTTGGTGCTTTGTTTATAAAGGCTGGTTTGTCAGAGTCCAAATCTTTTACAGCCACCGTTCAAGCCTACAGGGGGTTAGAGTTTAATTCTCAAAAGAGATTCTGTGTGGAATATCACAAGCGTACTATTTCACTTTATTTCATGATGGTTCACTTCATATGGCAGTACATTGTAATGAGGTTTGACGGTGCCAAAGGATTAAAAGGAGTGAAACACATCACTGGTCGTCATCTGACAGTAGCTGAGCATAAAAGGAAAAATAAGATCCCGTATCACGTGGACTGGTGACAGTGAAGTCAATAATGCATTTAGATCTGTTATGTGAGATTAGCAATGACCTGATGAGGAGGAGAAAATTGCCATCAATTTTAAAGTATCTGAATGGAACCATCCCCCCTTTTTCATTTGCCTGCCACTTTGTCTAAATGTTGCAGTAGAGCAGCTCATGTTTTTGTAAGGACAGAGGAGAAAAAGAAGAATGTCTCAACCATGATCTCAGTACATTAGAAAGACTTCTTCAGATGACTGTCTCCTCTTAAAGGACAGCCTTCTCTACATTGACTAATTCGCTGCACCAAAAAGATCGGCAGTGACACATTTGCTGCATTTTTTTATCCAGTCAGTTTTGGTTTGTAATAAAGCCTTCATCTATCTTACAAGATAGCAGGGCCACATATTGATTGATGCTGTGAAACATTTTTAAAAGAGCAGATGGATTGATGTGCTGTTTATTCCTTTGGATAACCAATCCACTGGGCTGTGCTGCTGTCGAATCTTGGTCTAATTGACTGTCCAGGGGATACCCACCGAACTGTCATCCTGAGGCCTGAATCATCATTAAGCAGCAGAGCATTGATTTGTCTCCATCTAAAGGTTTTAAAGTAACAATCTTGAAGATTTCTGAATCGTTCTCTTTGGCAGCACCTATGGTGATAAGCGGTAACTGCAGGTGTGTTTTTGGACCTCACTTCCCAGCAGAGACCGGAAAAAATAGCATGCCGCTTCACACACAAGTTAGTTGAAGAGTGAGTCTGTTTCTTTAGCTCTACCTACCCTCTCTGGCGGACAAACTGCTGCTGGGTGATGGAAAACGTGTCACTAACTGTGTGCCTCTTGACATTTTTCCTGAGAATGTTACCAATGACACCCAGTTTGTGATATTGCAAATGCAAAGGCTTTCATCGGTGAGACACAGGCTCAATCACCATTGTGTTACCTCATTTGGTGATAGATAGTGACTTAACAGACATTTATCTAAATGAAAATCTTAAAATTATTACTTTAATAACACAGTGGTGCATCTGTGACTGAAATCAGGTGGGTAGCTACAGTGAGACATGTTGTAGTCTCACTGGGCACTAATTAGGCCCAGTGGCCTGTACGTCCTGTATGAAGATGATGCATCTCAGATGAAGAGCTGCTATTTTGATTCCATCCTTCTATTTTAAATACTATTTTCCTTTCCGACTCATATTAATATAGATATGACTGTTACATACATTATTACCCCAGCTAATTCTGCACCGAACTGAAGTTCACCTGCGTACATCTGTAGAAGGCCTGTTAGCTTGTTAGGCAGGACAACACGTCCTTGCCCTCATGCTTCTGTCCTCTACCTGACTTTGTTATTAGAAGAGTAAATACCAGAGGCGGCAGCGCAAACACACAGAAATGCCAAATGTCAATCAGTGGGCTCACCCTGACCTTACTTGATGGTGGGAGAAGATGAGATATGAGGGAGGATGTTAGTGGCTGGTTTACAGGATTCACTTTCAATTCCCTGGATGCTGCAAGAGGTTAAACCATGTTAGCCTGTCTGTGCAGACGTGTGCCTTTCAGTTCTCAAGGCCAACCGCGTACCCCAAATTAAATCAAATTTTGTCATGTTTTTAAAAGCCGTCAACATGAACACAGTGACAGCACTGTTCGTCCACTCCAGGCAGAGACAACACTCTTCAGGCTGCAGCAGTGTTAGGCCAACACATTCAGACTGGTTAAATGAAAAATCACAAAGATTTGATTCATGTTTAGAAATTGTTATGTTTACATTTATTAATTGCCGGTAAATAAAAGATCTCAAGTCTTTTAACCACTCTACTAATAAGATGAGCATCAGCATTAGGAATTTCATTACATGCAAAACTACAAATTTACATGATATAATACCATGTAGGTGAAACATCCTTTTCTCTTAAAGAGTGAATCACAGAACACAGGAGCTCTATAAAGAGGAATGACGTAACTACTTCTGTTGCAAGAAATTTCAGTCACATGAAACATCACATTTCATCTTTATTCTTTACAGGCATTGAAGTGATTAATCCTAACCAAAGAGGGAGTCTTGATTTTTTACCTCAAAAGTGTTTTTTCCCATGAGAGATGAAGGAGGACTTCTTAAGTGCTGAGTTTTAAATGGTGTTTTTTAGATTCTTAAATATTTCCAAATGCTTTTCTAATGTTTCCCATTGCTGATTCTGTTTTTATCTTAGCTTTTATGCCACACTTAAGGGGTTGAACCACATAGCCATATACTATACCCATCCAAGTGTGAATACATCATTGGCTGTATGCATATACTTGGTTGACTTTTATATCTTTTTTCTAAATGAAATGTGTTAGTCTCACAATGAAGTTATTCTTTTTATTATAAGGGTTGCTGGAATGTAGTGCTCTTGTGTCTCATTCTTTTTTCTGCACAGATGATATTAGGTGAACTTGCAAGACTTGGATGAGCATCAGACTCTCTTGGTTGAACCATAAGTACAAAAGATGAGAAACTGTGTTAAAAAATATCCAGGTCTTTCATAAAAAGCCAACCATGAATCCCAAGAGGCTAGAGAATACGCTTTTTAGAAAAACCTGAAAGTACAATCAGGCATTTAATCGGTTCACTGTAGGATTCTGGGTCAACATTAGATGTATTCAGCAACTATGATGCAGTGTTTTGTTCCGAATTGCACCAACAAAGCGCTCTGAATTTGCTAGTTGACTTTAGTAGACTCGTGACTCTGACTGGCTTCTTCTCCATAATAATGGAGGCTCATGGGTATCGTATACCAAACTCAGAAATGGCATGTTTTTTTTTCCAGAAATCAAAATGTAATAATGAAAACTGATGGCCTTAGGACAAATCTGTAATATTGTTCAATTATCCAGGAGACTCCCATGTTTCTATGCTGAGAAACATTAAAGATATCATTAAAAGAAAACCTTCAAACAGGCAATTAGAGGTATAAAAACTACTTCTAGGACCAGCAGCTCCTCCCACTTCACAACTCTACTGTGGGATCAGTTGAACTAGGCAGACATTTCTTTGATAACTTTTACTGGTCAGCTTAAGCACACATCAGTGATCAAAGCCAAATACATTACAGTTTGTGCCTGAAAAGCTGTCAATTTGCATATATGAACATGCCAGATTTGATTTCGTGTGAGGTATACTGCCAGCCTATAAGTGCATGTTTTTTTTTTCCATTTGCATTTTCCCTCTTTCTTCCTCTTCTTGCCCTCACACTGCTCCACACAGCCTTCGCCTCCCCAGCACACATCTCCTCCCATCCACCTGAACATGCTAGGTGTATCAAGATGCTCGGTTCAGGCACCACCCATGTTTTTTTTTTTTAAATGCAGTGTTGGTTCAGATGAAGCTGATGCTTGCGCCTACGTTTCCCAAAAAAGAGGGCAATTAGAGCGCTTCTGTGAGTGTAACCATGCACACATGACATCCTGCTTGCACACACACACATACAGGCACACATTAACTGCACACACTTGCATGACAGATGGCTTGGAGAAGATGCCAGTAACTTAGTAACTGCTCAGCCCAGCAGACAGCATTACCACTGTGTGTGTAGATGAAAAAGGAAACAATCCAAAAAAGTGAATTTGCGAGAATCAGTGTAAAATAACGTTTGTGCCTCAACCACGCTGTGACAGGGTACATTTTGCTGTCGCTGTAGCATGTGTGTGACTTGAAACAGCAACTAGATTGGGGTTGGGAGTTCGGGGGGTGGGGGTGGGGGGGGGGCTGGGCTGAACCACCGAACACACATGAAAACATGCATTGACTCCCTGGAGGGCGTATTTATGGCAGTAATGAACAGCAGACCTGCCATGCTGAAAGCACAGAAGCAGGCAATTACAGTTGAACGTCCTTCCAGGTTGTGGCCTGGGGAGAGAGTGAGAGAGAGGGATAGAGGGATAGAGAAAGAGCAAGACAGAGAGAAAGAGTGTGCATGTGTGTCTCAGTGGGAGGCTAGAGGACTACAGGACAGGGACAGTGAAACCCATCTGCTGCTGGTTGTGACCAATCTGCTGTCTCTCTTCCTCTCTCTCTGTCTCTCTCTCTCACACTCACTAAAGCAGTAAATCACCAGGAAGAGGCCAACATCAACTACACCATCGTTTGTGTGTGTATGAGTGTGTCCTGACCTTCTCTTGCCAGTGGAGGATACCAATAATGACGAGGATGAAGACGCACACTCCGATCAGCGCGATGGCCGTCAGCAACACGCTGCTGCTAGGAGTCAGGTATAACTTGGCGCTCCAGCTGAAGAGAGAGCAGAGAATGGAAGCGGGGGAGGAGGAGGAGGAGGAGGACATAGTACGAAAAAATGAAGACTTGCCATATGCTGTTTTATGTTATATCATTGTTTTATTTGACAGAAAAACACTGTAATTACCAAGTGGCACACATTAGCAGAGATTAGCTGAGAGGAGAGGTGATGATTAGTGAGCAGCAGTATGGTTTCATGCCAGGATGCTACAGATGCGATGTTTGCTTTGAGAATGTTGATGAAGTATAGAGAAGGTCAGAAACAGTTGCAATGTGTCGTTGTGGATCTAGAGGAAGCGTATGACCGGGTGCTGAGAGAGGAGGTGCGGTATTGTATGAGGAAGTTGCGAGTGGCAGAGAAGTATGTAAGAGTGGTGCAGGGTATGTATGAGGGCAGTGTGACGGTTGTTGAGATGTGCGGTTGGAGTGATGGATGGGTTCAAGGTGGAGGTGGGACTACATCAAGGATCGGCTCTGAGCTCTTTCTTGTTTGCGATGTTGATGGACGGGTTGACGGACGAGATCAGGCAGGAGTCTCTGTGGACTCTGATGTTCGCGGTTGATATTGTGATCTGTAGTGAGAGTAGGGAGCAGGTTGAGGAGAGCCTGGAGAGGTGGAGAGATGCACTGGAGAGAAGAGGAAAGTCAGTAGGAGCGAGAAGGAATACGTGTGCGTGAATGAGAGGGAGGAGAGCGGAACGGTGACGATGCAAGAAGTAGAGGTGGTGAGGGTGGGTGAGTTTAAATACTTGGTGTTCAACTGTTTAAAGTAACAGGCAGTGCTGAAGAGATGTGAAGAAGAGAGTGCAGGCAGGGTGGAGTGGGTGGAGAAGAGTGTCAGGAGTGATCTGCGACAGAAGGGTACCAGCAAGAGTGAAAGGGAAGGTTTATAAGAGGGTAGTGAGACCAGCTGTGTTGTATGGTTCAGAGGTGGTGGCGCTGATGAGAAGACAAGAGGCAGAGCTGGAGGTGGCAGGGATGAAGATGATGAGATTTTCGTTGGGAGTGACGAGGATTGAGAGGATTAGGGATGAGTATATTAGAGGGACAGTTCAGGTTGGACGGTTTGGAGACAAAACGAGAGAGACGAGAGCTGCCAGGCAAGTGGAAAAGAGGAAGGCCAAAGAGGAGGTTTATGGATATGGTGAGGAAGACGTGCAGGTGGTTGGTGTGACAGAGACAGATGCAGATGACAGGAAGATATGATCCGCTGCGGTGACCCCTAACGGGAGCAGCCGAAAGAAGAAGAAGAAAACACTTCAGAGACTGTGTCCTAATTAAGCTGAAATAAATAAACGAACATCTCTTTCACTTTCTTGTCACAGCACTGCTCCTTTTCTGGTTTCTAAGAACTTTTATGTATTTCCAGCAATCCAACCACTTTGATATATTAAATTTATCATCTCACAATCTGTTTGCTTATATGTGAGAAGAATACCGAGGAAGAGGCACCTGGCTTTCTATTTAGTTCTCTTTCCACTCATGGCGTGTACGTAGGTGTGTGTCTGAGCTGGCAAGCCTGGCAACTCTTGTAGCTATATTGGAGGGAAAGTTTGCTGTATGTGTGTGTGTGTGTTTGTCTGTGTTGGATAGCCATCTGGAGCTCCTTCTGGGGTTTGAGCTACATGTGAACAATGTCATGATAACATGAGAACACATGCTGAGAGGTGAGAGGGCATGTGTGTGTGTGTGTGTGTGTGTGTGAGAGATAGTGTTTGCATGCTCACATCTGGGCGTCATTTTCACTACAGCCAATGCAAAGACACACTTATTTGTATCTAGTCGAGGTAACTTGAATATGTTAAGTGGCATTGCATAAGGTAGTTAAAGCTTTGAATGGTATCCATGGCAACAAGCGTCAATGTTTTTTTCCCAGCTAATTAAATGGATGTGAACAAGGAAAAGGGACACTTATGACCCATCTATTCTGTATTATATGTATATTAATAAGTAGAAGTGGTGATGTACCTGCGGGGTTTATTGTGTGGGTAGGGGATGACGATCAGCTGAGAGTTGGGGATGATGGCCGTCCACTCCTGCTTCCTGATGTCCTGGAAAGAGACGGAGAGAAAACTCATGAGCACATACATATATGCCATCACATGCAGTTTTCCATACGACACACACACACATAGAATATGTGTGCTACATCCTCTGGGGCAGAATGATAGGGTCTCATGGTTTTCCTTAGCTACAGTGGAGTGCTTATTTTCAGCCGTGCATTTAAGATACAGATAACCTGCTGCTTGAAATAAATTACTCTGGCTGCGGAGAGCGACACAGTTCTCTGTGCGCATGTGTGGTGTGTATATTTGCATGTGTGACTGAGTTTTTGTGCAGCTGTGTGTGAGAGAGTTCAGCCATCCGCAGAACAAGTCATAATCTCAGTGGCTGTCTTAATAAAATATACATTGTCTTTTATCATCCCGTAACTTGAGTCATTATAGCAGCACTGAGGTCTGCTTTGAAGACAGAATTCACAGGAGAAAACTGGAACCACTGCTGAGTTAACACACACGTAAAGTGTACAGACATACTATGGTGAGTTTGTAATTACTGTCCCACAGACATATTTCAAAGTGTCCCATAATGATCTAACTGGATTTCTAACTGTATTTAAACAGTAATCAGTTGAGCTGATTTCATGTGTCAGCAGAGAGGAAATATTATAAAACTACAGTTAAAAAGAAAAATACATAAAATCATATCTGAAGAAGGCTGTAAGAGGTGAAAGACAACAGATTCTGCAGATAAATCATATCAGTGGGAAATGTGATGGTTAACATAAAAATCAAGGAGGAATAACAGGAAGCTTTATCCTGTGCAACAACATAATTCCTGAGCTTGTGGATAAGGACTGTAAGCATACAGTACAAATCAACGGTGTAGAAGTGGATTATACTGGAGGAGTAGTTTAAGTTTGTCTCTATAGATATTTCGATACTTAGTCATGGTTGGAATTTTTTTCAAGCTTGTGACGATGCAAATAGGATTGAGACATCAAATTTTTTAAACAGTTGAGCAAGAATAATGAAAGACTTACACCACCTGCAAGGCTGTCACCATTATACAAAAAATATAGGTTATCCCACACAGATGCTTCGAGTAGAGCACAGGCATCCAGTTTAATAATCAGTGTCAGAACAGACAGAGCAGAAAGGTCTGCTCGCTAATTGATCTGCTGCTGTTTGTGTTTCTTTACAAGATATCAGCCTAATATATGCAGCATTAGCTACTCGGCAGGTAGTGACGGGCTGAACAAAGCTGAATCTGGAAACTGTCAACCAACACGAACTGAGAATGCAGATCAGTCCGCAGAGTCATTTTAAGTCTGTCTTTCTCCAAGATGTCGCCATTAAATTCCAGATAGCCGGAGACAGCTGGCCACCTGGAGTAACGGCGGTCCTGTCAACTGCAGCAGGTGCACATGTAGTGAAACTAATCACGTCACACTTTACGGGACTGTTGTGACTCAAACAAGCTAATGTAGCAGCTATCATCTACGTTACTTTTTGACTAAAAAACTTTTTATGCATATTGTAAGAACTCTAATTTCATGATTTAAACATTTTATACATCGTGCAAAAACAAAAAAAATCGGATTAATTGAATGAATTTGTTATACTGCCCAACCCTAGTTGGTCTTTTACTTTAAAAATAAAGCCCCTACACACCCATGGTTGACCCAAACAAGTGTTTTCACTCATGCTGTCAGATTAGTCCTCCTCTCACATCTGATTGGGCGTGTCCAGATTGACACATTTATCTTTATTATCAGTTCATAGAGTTTGATGACATCATCGTTCCACCCGACTCCAACCTGACTAGAGGTCTAATCAGCCTGAGTGATGGTAAAATAACATTAGGAAGGACACTGGAAGTATTCTTTATTTTTAAGTTTAGAAATTGCAAAGATGTTACTGCTCAGGAGTGTAAGCTCAGACTCTCCACCCCCCCCCCCCCCCCCCCCCCCCCCCCCCCCCCTCTCCCATGTACACCTTTGCCTCCTCCTCCAGCAGTCAACACAGTCACATAATCAGTTGTGGTTTATAAATGTGTCCTTTGGGCCTGTGCTTTTCTGGTTTACATCATTTGTTTGCAGCACATTCACCTTTCCTCTGTTTGCTTCTAGTGAAAAGTTATGAGAAGACTTGGGCACTTGGGTATGTAATTGGTCAGGCAGTGACTCTTAGAGTCAATCAATCTAAAACATTTGCTTGCAGCCAAGTGTCTGACAGCAGTTTGACTTTGCACAAGTTCAAGTTTCTGTTTTAGGAGTTTGCTGCCTTCAGGCTCAGCATCCAGTGATGACATCTGACATTAAGACTGACACAGACTGTATTTAACCTCTGCACACAACAGTGCTTCTATTTCTATAAAGGCTCTGCATCATCATCACTCACTCTGGTGGCTTTATTTACCACATTTATCTAGGTCTGATTTTACCATGTATCTAGCTTTAGCCCCTGCTCAGGCATGCATGGCTAGTTCATATGGGGTTAAGAGTTCAGACATACAGTATAAAGAAGGGGTGGGGGAGGGTCTGATTTAAAAGCTGTAACCACGCCTGTAGCTAGGAGGAATTAACATTTCCAGTTCTACATTTGGCTGAATCTGGAAGTGGCACTACTCTTTAATTGTAACTCTCCGTTCTTCGTCAATTGAGAGGAACCACATCTCGCAGCTATTTTGAATAAGCGTGCAACAACGGCATTGCTTTTTACATAACGAGCACATTCTCGCCGCCAGCCATTGTCGCTTAGCTCTTGGAAAGCACTGCCGTCGATGCGCGCAACTGGCGGGGGAGCAGAGCTGGAGACGAGTCAGCTTCCACTACTGCTGCCTGGGAGCAGATCCGATCTGGCTGTTTGGAAGAGAAAAGTGCTCCCAAGTCTTCAGAGAGAAAGAGAGACACTCTGGTTCAAAGCCAAGGAAACTGGCACACTATGAGAGAGCGAGGGAGACGGATACAGAGATGGAGGGTGAGGGAGACAGAGAGAGAGTGAGAGTGACAAGTAGGGGACTGATTAGTGAAGTAAACCACTTTGAGCAGCAAAGGGAATCCCCTGGGTGGAAGATAAGTGAACAGGAGGAGAGAGACTCACAGAGGAAGACAGGGAGGGGGTGAATAAAAGAGAGGAATGATTGGACAGAAGATGGAAGATATCCAAGTAGATTTTACAAAACCTCGCCTTCTGTGAAACAGCAGGCAGAAACTCTCGTTGTGGAAAAGAAAATTGTAAAGAGCACAGTAGGGGAGATAGGGAGAGAATGGGAGCAAGACAGATATAAAGACAGACAGAGAAAGGAAAAAAACGAGAAAAATAAATTAAAAGAGTTGACAAACAGAGATCAAGGAGCAAACCTTCTGACTGAGCAGAGCGGTGTAGCGGTCAGGCTTTCTAAACCTTTCCCTTTTTTATGTGGAGTTTATCAGAGCTGCTCCTCCTCATTACAGGTAGATTTGCTGGAGTTACTCCACTCCCCAGTCCCTCTGGGGAGCGGAGTAAAAAAAAAAAAAAAAAAAAAAAAAAAAATCTACTCGGGATAATGGGTTGCATCTTTAGGCATTCATTAATTCACTTTGTAGAAAGAATGGGCGAGGAGGAGGGAAAAAAAAAGGATCACATTTCTTTGCATAGTAAAGAGTGTGAGGAAAGGGGACAACAAAGCAGCTTGTTTGAGATGAGTGTTCGTGGTGCATTACAGCTTCTGAGTCGCGGACCGACCCATCTGCAATTCTAATCGGCTGCTCGACGAAGACCTTGGTACCACACGGGAGGAGGAAAAAAAGGGCCCTGTCGTGCCTCATATTCAGTGTGACAAGTGCAACATGTAAGAGAGAAAACAGAGATGGAGAAGAATGCACAGATAGTGAGAGAGCATTAACTGAGGAGAGCTGACATTTGAGGCAGTGTAGTGTAGAAATGTGGCTGACGAATAGATTCAACTAAATGATTTACTATATAGATGTAACGCTGGCTTATAGTATGACAGGAAGCCCCACACAGGTAGCACCCAGAGAGTCATTCATGCATCCTCTACTCTCAGGGTTGTTCGACAAAGATTTGTTTGAAGCTCAAAGCACAGATGTGGGTGCTGCTATTTCTGTTCCAGCGGGGTGCTCGTAGCACCTTTGTCAATCCCCCGGGTGACGTCATCAATTTTCCTGTACATTTGAAAGGAAACGTGGAATCTATCTGCCATAAAACTGTCTGTGTTACATATTTCAACTCCTAACCTGTCCTCTTCTCTTTAAATCACTGGATGTGCTTCTTCTCTCCTCACTTCTACCTCCCAACCCGCCACTTTTTTTGACCAACAAAACATTATATATATATATAACAGCTGAGAAAATACTTCACTGGTACTCATTGAGCAGGATTCATTCAATAAAAAGACTGTATTGTGAAACTGAAATAAAATACTCTCTACATGTGTTTAAGGGAATTAATGAGATTCATGAATTCACAAGCAAAGCAAAGACTGAAAGTGGAAAGATGGACAGTGAAACTGATTAGCATTGTGTAGACATGTTGACCTTTTCAGTTTGAGTGAAAGATGGCCATCACATTCATGGGGGTGACGTATTTTATAGATCCGTAAAAAGAATAGAAAAACTGAATTCTTTTGTGGACTATAGTTTCTCCCACACTCTTGCTATCTGCTTCCCTGGTGTGCAAATATTTCTTTGACATGATGTGACAGTCGACATAAGCACAAATATCACATATTCTGTTGTATTAACTGATGCCTAAAAAAAAAAAAAACAAGCTCAACCAGGCACTACATGTTTTTTGCAAGATTTGGGAGATACTGCTGTGTCTTTTCAGCATTTCTAATTTGATGAAAATTCTTGGAAAGAAAACCCCTTCTCATGAATCTTCACAAAATATTCTTCAAACAAGTCTTACAATCCTCAATAGAAATGCGTAACATCCACCTCATTATGAAATAAAGCCAGAGTGTTAGGAGAAAAACAACAATTTTGCTCTCTGCTTATGTCTTTAAAAAAGCTTGAATTGTTCTTACCACATATTAGTCTCATTTGTTATTTTTGCTCGTGTCTTACTGACTTTTTTGCTGCTTAGAAATTACTTAATTTAGCATGCCAGTTCCACAATATATGTAAGGTACTTGATATAATTTGCACCCAGGAGGTTGAAGTGCTTTTAAATCTTGATTGTACAGCATACCTCTTTTCCTTCTTTGTGACTGCTGTAGCATGCAGACACACCTCTATAAATGTGTCTCCCTTTAATAATCTGTGAGACCATATAACCTGTAGCTATTCCTACATGAGTTCTGTGACGTGTCTAGGTAATATAACTCTCTCATATTTCCTCACCGTCTCTCCAGGCTGTCGAGGGATGCCGACGAAAAGGTGATCCAGGAAGTTGGCGCTGCGTCCGAGGCCCAGCACAGTGTAGGGAAGCTGGAGGGAGAAGTGAGCCGACTGGCTCAACTGACCGGCTGCAAGAGGGGAGAAAGAGAAATGAAACAATGTTTAATGAAAGAAAGTGTTTTTCTCAACACATACTGTGACTGTAAGGATAACTAATGAGCCTTATCTCAGAGGGTATTTTTTGCTCTACAGTTCTGTTTTTGAGGGCCAGTTTTGTTCCTTTTTATTTTTAGCCATGCTAGCGGCGTGGCTCGAGGGATGGAAATGTCAGCCTGCTGACTCAGTCAGTCCTTCACTTTGGTTCAGACTGAAATATCTGAACAATTACTGGACGGACTGCCATGAAATTTAGTATAGACGTTCATAATCCCTGAAGGATGATTCCCTCTGACTTTGGCTTTGACTAGTGCCACCATGAGGTTGACACTTGTGATGTTTAGTGAAAAGTTGCAACAATTATTGAATGGATTTTGATCAAATTCGGTACACACTCCTCACACACTCTAAGATGGTGAACATGCTAAACATTACACCTGCTTAACGTCACGATGTTTGCATCGTCGGTTCTTCGCTGATGTCATGCAGCTGCAAAGGCCCTGCTTTCCCAAAGGAACTTTGGGATTTGAAGTTTTACGTAACGAAATATAATCAGATCTAACCTAACTGATCCCGACCATTACTGTCGGTGATAAGACTAAAACAAACAAGTAAACATAATGAGAGGGAAGAGGAATAAAACACACAACAGGAGTGACCGAGCCAGAGGGACTGCAGCCTGAGACCTTGTGCTCTGACATGAAGGAGCATCATAAAAGATACAAATCAGAGCGAGACACCTGAGGCCAGTCCACCACCTCTCCCTGTCTCCTCACCTCCTCCTCCTCCGTCCTCTAATCTCTTCCTTCTTATTATTCTCATCCAACCCTTACTCTCTTGTTTCCTCTTCTCTGCCCATCTCTCCCTTTCTCTCCCCTGATACATCACTCCGATTCGGCCTTACTTGTTTCTCTTCCCCTTCTTGTTCTCTTCCCTCCTGCTCGTCTCCCTTCGCTCACTCCCCTTCAGCTGCTGTATCTCGCCCACGCCACCCAACTATGCCAAGTGCAGCCGACATAAATCAACCTCTACGTGGTAAACAAAGAGAGGGAAGGAGAGAAAGAGGGATGGAAGAAGAGAGAAAGAAAGCCTGAAGGCAGCCAGTGATCAGAACTAATGTGGATGGACTGCGTATTGCAGGCCAAGAGGAGCACAACAGTTTACTTCTCTCTCCCTCTCTCTCTCTCTTTTTTTAAATCTATGCCTAACCTCACTTTAGTTTAAAAAAAAAAAAAATTGTCTGGCTCATTTTTGTCCTCCTCAGCTGACCCTGGATCAGATCAGTCCATCTCACTGCAGCTCAATATTTCTCTTCCTAAATGCTCCTTCACGTTGCACAAACATAGCTGCCATTTTACTCTGGCAGCATGGTGTGTGAGGGTAAAAATTGATCAGTTAGTGGATGAAAGTGAGTAATTAACTCAGGTAAAACCGGGAGTGGTGGTTGTATGGAGTTAGTGCAATAAAAGATTGTCCATCATTATGTAATGCACATGCTTTAGCTCCAGTCGGTCTGAGTGCTGAATAGACCCATCGACTTTTGCCACTTTCGACTAAAGAAAGCTTTTTATCAGTCGTCTCTCTTTATCACTCTAAATTTCTCTCACTTGCTATCGCTCTATGTATTCTATTTTCCCAGCTTTTTAGTGCAGGGTTTGTGGTGTTGTGAAGAGGCAGCATAATTGCCTTAATCGCACACCGCAGACAGGGACAGAGAGGGAGAGAGAGACAGAAATATTGGCTGTTTCCAGGAAGAGCTGGGCACAGTTTCATGGGCATTGACTTGTTCAGGGTAGTACAAAGCCCTGGCTTCTAACAGACATTGAAGATCGTAAGAATCCTGGGGTGTCTGACATTTACTGAGAGGTGCATGTGTGCGTGTATGAGTGAGTGTGGGTAGGGGAATTGTACCAGATCATTAAAGTGGAAATCTGTGTTCTATTGTATGGGATTTTATGTGCAGTTTTTAATGATGATCAAGTGCTGAAACAGAATTATTGAATATTATTTAATTATTATTATAATTATTATTTTTCCAAGGTGACTTAAAGACTGATAAAGAAAACAAAATGCGCAAGAATTTTGAGTACTATGTGTACTATCCTTGCCATTGACAGGATAATTTCATTACTGAGGAGCAAAAACACCTGGAAGTCAAAACTATTTATAATGTCCTTTTCAAGTGTAACTTCAAGTTGTATCACAAGTAGGCCTCAAAGGACTTTACTCAGAACTAGCCTACCATAATCAGATTTACCAACAATCACAATTCACTCAACTAAATAAGGTAATAGTGAAACAAAACAAGCCTACCTATTGTAGCTCGTCTATCCACTACAACTGCTCTAAGACCCTCAGTATATTAAAAGAAACCATGAACGAAAATAAAGGAAGAAACTCTAAACCAAGCGAAGACAGCTGAGCATGCAAAGAGGCACTGGGGTAAAAAAAATCCAATGGACATTAACATGGACAGTGACCCTAAAACAAAAAGACATGTAAGACAAGAAGAAACATGATGCAGTAAGAAAATGAATTTGGCTAATGTCCAGAGAAATTAGGACAGCGAACAACAAGCACTACATGTCTGTATAAAGCTCTGACTTAAAAGGGAACAAAAATAAACTGATTGACTAAACCTGCTCACCATCAACCACCAGCAACCAGAGGAGGGATTTCTTCTCTAACAGATTTCTTCTGCCCCAAATCCCTTTCACCTACAGTACTTCTGTTTTTTTATTATGAACCATGAAGTGGCCTTTATGGTATTGCCATTTCTTTTTGTTGATATCCACCAACCAAAAGCCAGATGGACTAACAGATCTGAAGAACAGGAGTGTTTGAGGGTATCCAGGAGGGGAAGCCGATTTAAATCAGTCCACTGCCACTCAGTTCTTCACACTGAACCTCTTCCATCGGGTTGGACAGAACAGGATTGATTTTTGAGGGGATTGTACCTTTAAGCCTGCCTTGGTTTGATGTTTTTGACAGACAGACAGTTTCATGTCAGTGAGCTAGAGGTGGATGGCTTGCACTTGGCCACTCAGCAGGGTGGAGTGGGTCTGAGTGTGTGTGTGTGTCTGTGGGTGTGTGTCTGATGGAGGATCAAGCAGGGTTACGTCGCAGGCAGGGAGCCTGGCTTAGCGTCTGCTGAGTGCTGTGTGTGTAGACTGGCTAGGAAAAGTAGCCGCGGCTGGAGCGAAGCCATTTCACAACATGGGAAGGCTGGCAGAGGGTATTATGCAGAGCAGTGTATCGGAGTGTCTGTGTGTGTGTGTCTGTGTTGGAGTGTGTTTTTGTGCTATCTCACTATAGCAGAGCCATTGAGGCCTTGGCAGGGAATACCGCCCTGCACACATGACTGACAGCCTACAATCCATCTCTTAGAAGACAAAGCGGATTCAGCAGCACAAGCAGTCAGCCCTGGTGTGTGTGTCTGTGTGTGTGTGTGTGTGTGTGAATGTCTGTGTGCTCATTTTCATTTTCACAAAATTCTACACACACACACACACACACACACACACACACACACACACACACACACACACACACACACACACACACACACAGTTACTGTCCAAAGCCCAGCCAATATTACGAACAAGGGCACACAGAAACACACAGACACTGAGGACCTCACACACTGACAGCCAGACACTCACGCACACATACACACCTGAAAGTAAATATTAACATTTTTAAAGGTTATAGCCTGATTTGTTTGATTGCAGAAAAAGAAGGAGAAAGAGAAAAATAAAATATAAAGAGTGAAGTATTAGAAAGTGCTCTCTTCTCCATCTGAGCGTTTTATTTATTTCTATCAAACTCCAAAACTGAGGTTTTTCTGTCCTGCAGAAGTCCTGCCTCAAGTTAATTGGTCTGCACAGTCTCAGGTAGACCGAACCAATGATTCACTAACTCATTAAAAGCCTGGAGAGGAGGAATCATACAACAGATGACATGTCTTTGAAAAGTGCTCCAATATGTTAAGAGATACTGTAGTTAAATATAGGTGAGGCTGCCATCTCATGTGATCAGCAATGCAACATGAAATCAAAACATTTCTGTCATCTAGACTTCTTACGTATAACTTAACATGCTGTGTTTAACTAGGTCTTTGACCATAGACCAAGACATAAGACAATACTAATACTAATGAAGAAAAAAGGGTCTATTGTAGCCTGCATAGGTCCATTAGCCTCTACTCTGTAGTACCAATATTAATGATGTGTGAAGTGGCTACTAAAGTGTTGTAATGCTGAAAACATTAAAGGGGATCTATTATGCTTTTCCTTACACACACACACACACACACACACACACACACACACACATATGTATATGTATATAAAAAACTCACACTGTGCCAGCTCGACCTGAGTTGAGCTGGCACACTGTGAGTGTTTTCCTATTACACAGCAGGCACAGTAAAAATAAGTTGTTTACCTGTTGAAGATGTGCTGGTTGTCTGCAGCTCTTCATCAAAAATCATCATCACTGTGGCTGTTTCTGCTTGTACTATTCCTCTCTGCATTATTTCTTACTGATCCGCTGAACAAATAGCTCCAAATACCTCCATATGTTGTTGTGTTGACTGTTTTTTAGTGCTGCTAACAAAGCTAAGCTAATTCAGTGAGGAGCACGTTTCATTTCTTGTAAATTCTTCACAATAAAAGTCTCCTGTTATTCAGTCATTTAAGATCTTTTAATATGAAGCAGTGAAATAGGAAATGTTGGGTTTGCATCGGCGGTAACTTAACACGACTCTGATGCTGCTGCCCCTTGGCCAGCTTCCAGGAAGCTGACCAGTCAGAACAGAGTGAGCTCATCGGGAGGGGGGTCTTAAAGAGACAGGAGCTAAAACTGCCTGTTAAGAGACAGAGGCTGAACTGAGGGGCTGCATAAAGGGCCAGTGTAAGTTACACTAAGATTAAGATTTTTTTGAACTGTGAATCATGCAATACTACTCTAGTGGAGTCCCAGAATAAAAAATAGAGCTGTAAATCAGCATAATAGGTCCCTTTAAGCAACGTGCACAAACTTGGAGCCAATACAGCTTGCAGCAGGTTTGCTGCAGTTTGCATGGAAAGAGACAAGTAATGCAGAGAATGTTTCTTCATACTGGTCTGTGTATTCTGCAGAGTTTAAGTTACTTGCTTTGTTCAGATTTGCACAAAACTATATTTACTGTATATTTCAAGCTGCTTTTCCAACTCAAGTTGCCTCTCTTTCTCCTTATCCACCGGATGCATTTTTTCCGATTCAAGCTGCTTCTCCTCCCTGTCCATTTGTCTCCCTTACTTCTCCTGTTCAAACTACAAGGCTAACATCTCCTTCTGCTGCTCAAAAGTCAAACCAGCTGCACAACTGCTGGCGCAGACACCAACACGGGCGCTGGCTCTGCCGTGGCTGGAGAAAACTCACTTTTCTGTAACACACCTTGTTCAAACAAAGATGACAAAACCTCATTTCTAATCTCCTCCTTAGGCTTTTCTCTGCCACAATAATGCCATAATGGTCAACTATTTGCACAGACTGATCCTTTTTACAGCCACTTATAAATGCTGCTGTAGGCGCATCAAAAAACCCCCAACAAGGAAGCCATAATTACAAATTACTGATACAGACAGTAACATGTTCACTGCAAGACATGCATTTGACAACCCCCAGCAATTTCCACCTAACTGCCTAACCACAACTTATTATAACTGGCCCCTAGTCTTCATGTGGTTTGTGGCAGGTATTTACGCACTGAAAACCAGCGGACTTATAAAGTGACCTGCAAGTAGGCAACTCCGCAAAATCACACGGATGTGCCCTTGAGACAGTTGTCTGAAAACAACTGACACTAACCACGTTGCTACAACACTACAAAAAAACCAAAACCAAAACAAACAAACAAAACCCAAAAAAGGTACACAACCCAAAGGGGAAATGCCACTACAGCCTAACGGGGAAAGCTCTGTATACAGCATATCAGGACAGTAAAACCTACCTTCTAAACAAAACACAACAAACCAACACCAGTTCAGAAACCAAAGCTTCCTGTAAAAAAACACATGATGTATCTCTCAAAAATCAGAAACCAGAGCAAAACCAGAGCTAAACTAAAGCAAAACCAAAGACCAAAACAGCGCTGACGACAAACACACAGCACAAAGCCAGCATGCAGCTGGACCAAATCATAATCACACCATGTGCCCAACTGCTACCTGGGGCACAAAACAGACTTTTTAAACAAACTAACCCTAATAGACGAGACCCTCTTTGTTATGACCTGGCTCAAGTGGCCACAACAAAAGGGAGACACGCCACATCAAAGTTTAAACAAAAGCTATTTCATTAAACCAAAATTAAACCAAATTGAACCAAATTAAAGAATGAACTAAGTATATAAGGAATGGGGTGTGAATATCAGTAGCATCAGTGGTGTATGGTGAGCATGAGTGTAAGATGTGAACATGTGTGTGTTGTAAGGTACAACTAAGGCGACATAACTAAACCAAACCAGAACAGGTACCTGAAGGGAGAAACAGAAAGCTGCAAGCAGCAGCAGCAGCAGCAAGAAGCAGTCAGAGGAGGGAGAGAGACTGCCACAGCTGCAGCCCAGACTTTAACAACCTGGCAACACTGTGGGCCTTCAGGTGTTGCCAGGTGCCCTAACAAACACGTGCAAAGACAGAGCAGACAAGTAAATCACAAGTCCAAACAAGGATGACACCAGGGGTCATCACATTGTTGATATTTCTTTTCTTTCTCCTACGTCTGATACTTGCAAGCCAAGTTCTTGGAATCTGTTCTCTTGGCTCTCAGCAACACACCACATACTGTAATTTACAGCAATGCTGTTGGTTTACATTTACAGTATCCATACAGCTGCCTTTGCTGGTATGCTTTGACATCTGTATGCTTGTCACTGAGCTGACATTCTGGGCTGAAAATAATTCTGAACCCTGCACGTGCACATGAAATGATTTTAGATGTAGCAGCATGAAATCTGGAATTAGGATATGCTAATTACATTTTACCTTCAGTGGTTCGTGGTGCAAGTGTTTTTCTTGCCTGTTGAAATGAATTTTGATAGTCCTCACATTATTGTTCCTCTGTCAGTGAAATGACAGATAGGACATTGACTAGGATTTTGGGATGCAAAATTGACCTCCCTGTGGACATGAGAACAAAACAGAAAAAAACGCGAGAAACATTAAAGAGAGGAATACAGACAGAGAGAGTACATGGTTGCCTCTAAGGGAACTACATCATGTTAATGTGTGTGTGTCTGTCCTGCAAAGGTCTTATGACACATACAGTATCTCATGAAAAACCTCATCCTGTCCGGAGGTTTGACTATAGACATCTGGCTTTTGAAATAATAAAATTGTAACTAACAGAGGAATCGAAACATAAAACATGTAAAACAGTAAATGGGATAGTGAGATATACAATAATATCATAATTCCAGCGATTCTTCAAGGAAGGTAACGTGGTCATAAACATAATTGGCCTGCGGGAGACACACACATGCACACATACTCACTCTCTCTCTCTCTCTCTCTCTCTCTCTCTCTCTCTCTCTCTCTCTCTCTCTCTCTCTCTCTCTCTCTCTCTCTCTCCACTCCCCAGGGCTTCAAAACTGAAAGAAAAAAATGTTTTCAGAGAAATTCCTAGTGCCTGTCGCTATAGAAACCATTAGCTCCCCTGATGGTGATAAAAGGAGCAAATTGCAGAGATGGAGGGTGGAGCCATCAGGGATAGATAGTGCACATGCACACACACGCACACAGTCCGCCTTGCCTGGAGAGCCCCCTTCAGAGCCCATACAATGGTGTCAAGATCTGGACAATGATTTGTGAGGGAAGATTTGTGTGAATGTGTATGTGAGAATGTACGTGTGTGTGTGTGTGTGTGTGTGTGTGTGTGTGTGTGTGTGTGTGTGTGTGTGTGTGTGGTCACACACTGAGGGACCCAGAGGGCTTTATAGTTGTTTTGTCCTTCTCACCATGCAGCTCTGCACTGCCTCTCAAACACTACAGCACCGAACCATGTTGACACTTGGGCCCAGATGACGACCAAAATTACACTATGTGTGTGTGCGTGTGTGTGTGAGAGAGAGAGAGAGAGAAAATAGACCTAAAGACATCTGTCACCACCCTAGTTGGCCCTTCTTAAAAACCAAATAGAGATAGCAGATTTTGTGTCCTTAGTCCATAAAGTATGTGTCCTTTCAGTGGTGTTATACTAAGAGCTCATAGTAAAAATGAACTTTAGTTTTCAAATCTGCTCCAGAGAAAACACAACAGAAATTACAAAGCAATAGGAGAGTAAGTGAGTCAAAGTTGGAAAAACACACAAAAAAAGTCAGATTAAAGATTAAAACTACATTAAATGTTTCAAATGTGCAAGTTCAGAATTTTTGGAAAATCATTTAAAAGTATTGTGAACCTGATCTCTTGAGTTTTATTAGAGAACATTTAGAGCATACTGAACTGTACACTTGCTCATATAGAGCATGAGCATATGTCTTTGTGCATTTTCCCAGAACAGAAGCATTCATAAATACTTCTACTTCAAGAAACCAACACAAACAAGGCAGCGAGTTCCACAAAACACCTGCAATGATATCTGGGTATTGCAAGAACAGTAGAAGGAGTAGGACCTTGACAATAAGCAGACAAAAAGTTTTCGGAGCCATTAAGGACGGTAATATTCAAGATTGACAAAAAAACGTTAGCAAAAAAATTGCTTCATTAAGTTAAGCTTATCATCAGAGATTTTCACAATGATAAAACAAACAGCTGCAGATACCAGCACTGGTACTCAAACATCAGTCAGCATAAAAAAAAGAAGAAAAAAAAAAAAAAGACAAACTGTTGGCGGCAGCCTCTTTACAAGTTCCTCATCCACCAAAGGAATTGAGGAGGATGAATCGTAGGCCAAAGTTACAGCTAGATACGTTTTAAGTTCTTATGATTCATTTTAATGTCTGTGATAAGATTTACACTGGATAAACTGGGGAATAAGGTATATCATACTATCAAGACACAAACAAGCATTTCACTCAGTAGACCCAAGGATGTTTAGAGACAGAGAGATCAACAGACAGGCAGCCAACAACGATGACAAATTACTAAACAGTCTCTTTACAATTTATGGTATCTATATAAACTGGCTGCAGAGGAGAGAGATTACAGGGCCAGAAGTGAAAGAGGAAAGAGGCAGATAAGAGTGAGAGGAGGATTGGAGGAGGGATGCGGAGGAGAAAAAAAAAAAAGAGTGAAAAACAAGAAGAGAAAAAGCATGGTAAGCCTGATCAATAGTAATTCTCCCTCTCTCCGTGGAGGGTTATCTCTCCACTCATTTTTTTCCCCTTCCACTCCAATATTTCCTTCTCCTCTCCCTTTCCTCTGTTCTGATCTCTGTGCACTTCACCTCCCATCTCCTATTTTTCTCTTTTGTTCCACCCTCATTTTCTCTCGTCTCCTTTTCTCTCTGAAACTCCCTATGCTTTCAGCTCTGTCCTCTGCACCCTCTCATTTTCTCCCCTTCCAACCTTTTTTTCATTTCTCTCATCCACCTACTCTATTCTCTTACTCCCATATCCTGTATTCTCCCTGTGTGTTTCAAGCCTATCTTCCATATACAGTGCAGTAAAACGGTTTGAGAAAAGGGTAAAGCCTCTCTGTTGACTGGATGAAGTTTCTTCAAACCGGGGTGTACTGTGGCGGAGATCAGTATGACGTCAAGTGCAATAGGCTGGCTTTTATGAAACAGCTTGAGGCATCAGCATGATGCAGCAAAAAGTAACATGATTGGCTTCAGGTGAATATGGAGGTCAACACAATTCAGCGCTCACCTGATTTTCCGTTTGAATTTGCATACGAGTTGTTCTGGATCTCCTAAATGTCTGAAATGTTAAGATATGATAAATATGCTCGTGGATTAGGTGCTGCAGGGGAACATCTTTTTTAAAGGTTGTGTATGGATGTACAATGTGTGTGTGTGTGCTGTGTGAGTGAGGCGTTGCTAATCCGCTGAACTCATTAGCCTAATTGGACAGTCTGCAGAGAGCTCCACATTGATCTGGGCCTGTTATGATTCTCCTCCCAGTGAGCACTCACTTTTTTCTGCCTCCCTCTTCCAGTCACTGCTCTCTCAGATGTCCTCCCTCTCTTCCTTCCTTCTCTGTTCTCTATCTGTGCGCAATAATCTTTGGCACCGCAGACACACTCAGCCCGTCTGGACACCTCAAACTGCCCGGAGTTGTTACCATTCTCTCTTTATGCGTGTTAGCTTTACAACGTTATTCATTCTATTTCAATTTGCAGTCTGGTGGTACTAAAAGCCAAAAATGTTGGCTTCAAAGAAGCTAATGTAATGATGGGATGTTGGCACTG
Organism: Thunnus albacares; assembly: GCF_914725855.1. Lineage (NCBI taxonomy): Eukaryota > Metazoa > Chordata > Actinopteri > Scombriformes > Scombridae > Thunnus > Thunnus albacares. Next base: position 8,376,199 of record NC_058106.1, on the reverse strand, counting down.
ACAATAGCTGGATTTCATCTAAGTATATGGAGAAAATTATGTATTAAATTAAAATAAACTCACTGGAAATGGTGTACTTTGACAAACTACACTTTATTTCTTGAAAGACAACATCTTTTAACCTGCAAAAAATGAAATTCTGACAGTCTGAATGCATCGTTTCACCTCACTGCACCACAACTGACAAATTTATGAATGGCTTTCAATACTATGAAATACTTTTTCCTGTTGTGATACTGTGGCCATTAGCTGGTAAATTACAATATAAACTAATACATTTGTTTGTCTTCAAGTGGCAGTTCAGTTGAAATAGAAAAAGCTGATGCAACTCATAACCAAATAACCGCTGCAATTTGGAAGCAGAGAGCATCAATGAGCAGTAAAATATGTTTGGCAAAACTGGTGGGCAAATTAGACCTGCATATTAAATTTGGTGATATTTGGATAATATCTTGTTGAACCAAAAAATTTTCCCAAAATGACAAAACATTAGTGTAAGTCATATGGTAAAAATTTGAAGATACAATAAATAATTATTGCTATTCAGCCTCATGCAATCCTTTGGTGCCTTTGATGCCCCATTAAATTGTTTTCATTTATTTTTGTGATTTTCTTTTATTTTTATACTGTTATGATGTTGGATGTCTATGTTAAACATGGTCAAAGGTCCAAACCTGAGGTGAACGTGTAAAAATGCTGTTTCCATTTCAAGTAAAGAATGAGAAAAAGAAGTGAAATGCTACTACTACTGTTCGTTTATGTAGCCTCCCAAGCTGCCAGAAGTCGGCCGGGAGATAAAGATAAATTAGTTTTTTGAATTGTAAATCATGCAAAAATATACCGGTATATATTCCCAGAATATAAATATAGACCTGGAAATGTGCATGATACGTCCCCTTTAAAAAATGCAAGATGCTGTCTCTGGTTTCAAGATTCATACCAACTTTGACCTGAGAAAATTCCTTCTTTGAGCTAAAAAAAGTATTAAATTACACAATAAATGAGGTTATTACTCTGCTTTGTCACCACTACTGTGGCATTCAAGGCAGTGATAAAAAATCAATAGCCTTACTTGTCCTTTTGATTGTTAACTATAACCTTACTATTGCCACTGAACGTTACATGTTACTTCCCAACGCTGTTCCCAAGCTGTCTAAAGATAAATGGTTCTGGATGAGTGTGTGTGAGCTGGGACACGAGAGGGAAACACACTGCGGTGTTTTTCCTGCTCAGCGTCTCTGCAAGTGTCCATAGCTTGATAGAGAGAGAGAGAGAGAGAGAGAGAGAGAGAGAGAGAGAGAGAGAGAGAGAGAGAGAGAGAGAGAGAGAGAGAGAGAGAGAGAGAGAGAGAGAGAGAGAGGAATAAAAAGGGCAGTTAATGAATAACTTCAACTATTCATCTCCAACACCCCACCTGTCTCCCTCTGCCTCTCTCTCTGTCTCAGCAGGAGTTAGTTGATAATGAGGTGTGCTGTTGTCAGAATCACAGCCCATGCTCATCCATCCAAGCTGCTTAGTAAGGGGCACAGCACACCACTGTCTGCTATGTATGTACACACATACACATACACATACACAAGGTCATGAAGAGACAGATGTCAGGGTACGCATGTGTGTGCTCACACACATGAAGACACACAGACTGAGGAATATGTGCGAGTTTGCGTACACGAATACATGTGTAGGCATGTACTGTGTATGTGTGTGCGTGTGTCTCAAGTATGTCGCCAGACTACGATGACTCTACTTCTGCTCCTCCCCTCTTCATCCAAACCAGCTGCTGATCTCCTCTGACCCACTTCCTTCCTTTTTACCATTCTTCTCTCTTTCTGTTATTTCCATTCTAAATCATTTAATCGCTTTTTCCTTTTTTCTCTCCTTTCCTTCCTTCTTCCTCTTTTCTTACAGTAACTCCATTCATACACTGTGCCTCCTTGGTCCTTGCCTCCATCTCTCAGCATATTACCATCTCTCCTTTCCTCTCTACTCTTTCTCCCTTTCAGGAGGGTGAAGGGTAAGTGAAGATCGTTGGGCCCCAGTGGAGAGGCCCAGACATCGTGGGTGTGTGTGTGTGTGTGTGTGTGTGTGTGTGTGTGTGTGTATGTGAGTAAGTGTGTTTATGTGTGCCCCATCATTGCTCATCTCTGGCAGTCTCGCTAGCTGTTCCCCGAGCTACAAGCTACAGAATAAATACACTTTAAATCACCACACATACACACACACACACACACACACACACACACACACCCACACACACACACACACAACACAGACACACACACACATAATGCACACACAGGCAGCCTGCTCCCTGGCAGCACTTTGCTGCTGTTAAATGAGGGGTCTAGGGAGTTGTGCCGGCAAAGCCTTTGGCTACTCTCGCTCTCCCTCCTCTCTCCTCTCACTCCAGTCAAACACACACTGGAAAAATAAGCCAGAGTCATGACGGACAGACTGTAATATGCCAGGATATTCTAATGTTAACTAAATGGGATTCTGCTTATTGAACATACAAAACCAGGAACATAAAGACGCTGTCTCGGGATCCAGAGACTTTTTCCAAGAGGAGATATAGTGGCTGAGTGGACAGAATGTCAAGACCATCTGGTCTTCACATGAACTAGACCATTGAACTGGATCCAGGTGAAAGCCAGGATCCTATCATCAAAAGATGAAGCTGTTGTCTTCTTTTGTCTGGAGTATCTTCTCTTAGAGTTACAAGATATATGGATGACCTGTGCCAAAGGTCCACAGGAACAGGACTTCACAGTTACATGAGTCTTGAACCCCACTAGTGTTCCCCATCCTGCTTTATTTCACCTCTTAAAAGGGCCCAGGGCTTTTCCATTTTTGTGAAAAATCAGTTTAGCAAGTCACCAGTAATTTGGTTTCCAGACCAACACATCCACCTTTAATGAAACAGTGTGTTTGGGATTCATTACATAACTGTTGTATTATTTATGATTCACTGATTAGCCCAGCCCTTTTCCCTTGACACACCATATCTAAACACCATATCTATCAGTACACATACCTGATTCACTTACTTGATTGAGAGATACTGAATATTAAGAGATTAAGATGATTTTGATTATCTATTAATCTACATTACCAGTCAAAACTTTGGATACACCTTCCCGTTCCCTTGAATCAGAAAGTGTGTCCAAACTTTTGACTAGTACTGTATAGTCTACAAAATTTTAAAAAATATTCCTCACACATCAAGGTAACATCTTAAAATTACTTGTTTTGTATGAGTAACAGTCCAAAACCTCAAGATATTCCATTTACAATCATATAAAGCAGAGAAAAGCAGCTGATTCTCACATTTGAGAAACTGGAATGTGTGAATGTTGGGCATTTGTCCTTGAAAATCGAATTGATTGAGTCAACTAATCGTTTCAGCTCTATTGAATATCATTAGTTTCTCATTTAAGTTAGTAAAACACTGAGGAGTACCACCTTTATGCTTTAACAGTACATCTCTAACTGAATAATCCTAAATTAAGACAATTTTTGTTCTCCATGATACCCAATCCTAGTGAGTGAGAGAGGTAAAAATGAATATTTTACTGTTAATCCTATTAAAAAGGGTCAGTAGCAGTCAAGTATGTTTATTTTAGTGTAAACTAATTCCCTTTATAAATAACTGCTTATTTTAAACTGACAATATTTTCAGTAATAACCTTCATTTCTTTTAGTCAGGACTGGCTTTTGCAGGGTCTCGCTTTAGTATGATTTTAAAACCGTCATCACCTCCGACTTCAGTGGAATTCTGTGTCCCTCTCCATCGTCTCTTCTGCAGTGGGCGTGGGTTCAGGTGGTGATAGCCCCCACCCCCGCCTCCTCCTCTCTTTCCCCCGCTCTCCACTGTTGCTCTATATACCCATTTAACTGCATATTTTGAACCAGTGAAGTGTGTGGAAAGGGAATGAAACCGTGGGCTTTCGTCACCCTTTCTAGCCCCTTAAAACAACTAAATACAGACCGGCCTGTGTTCATATTTTGTCCGCTCTGTGTTTTGAGCTTGGACACAGAGAGGCGAATTGAAATATCATCAAATTGAAATATCGGCAGCCATTGGAAGATTAGTTTTAGCACCGTTTTTTTTAGCCAGGAGCCTATAGCTGTGTAATGGTGGTGAAATAATAACGATGGTAGACTGTGGTCTGTCGAGTCATTCTTTAAATATGTATATACTGAAACTGTGCCAACAAATAAATGAATCAGTGAAATCTGACAAAGTGGGATTATGCTGCACACAGACACACACACACACACACACAGACTATATATATCTGTGACCCCAGGCTGTCAGTGCATCTTGTCCTCATCCAGCACTGTGTCCTTCCCACAATGTAACATCAACTAGGTTAACTGTAGCTAATACGGCACAGCACTGTTGTCCTCAATGCCTCATCTAATTTCTGATTCCATCCATCTATCTATTGCTCTCTACCTACAGTATGTATCTATCTATCTTTAGTAGGCTGTAGTCTCATGTGGTGCCGGGTTTCATCTGCCCCAGGGTTGCAGGAAACTCTCATCCTGTCATTCTACAGGTAATCGATGCAGCTGAACTAACAAGGTTTTCAATTGACATTAAAAAAAAGAAGTAGTCATAATTTACTATGTGAGAGACTGTCATCAATAGTGACTAAAACCTCCTACCTATGGTGTGATGCCTTGTGTATTCCTAAAAGCACAGAACACAGCCAGATGTTGACAGTACTGCTTAACAACAACAACAGAAGGAGCCCTTTGTGAATACATGAAGTGGAGCTGCTTGAGATTGAAAATTCATGAAAAAAAAAAACGACACAAACACACACACACACACACACACACACACACACACACACACACACACACACACACACACACACACACACACACACACACACACACAAGCAAGTCAATGAGCAACAGAAATCCACTTCCAGCACTCTGGATCAAACCTGACCTGTTTCATGCATAATCATCATCCTCATCCTCATCATCCCTGTGAATTTTGTCAAGAAAAGTCACAAATTTAAAGAGGACTACAGGTGATGCAGCGTGGAAAAACACATCTGCAAATCTTGTACGGCTTTTCAAATTATAACAAAGAGACCGGTCCTTTCTAGAAAGAGATGTGCCTTGGGCTTTAAAGAAAGCGAGGAAGCTACAGCTTATTGAGCTTTGCTGTGGAAGAGACGGCTCCAAGTCTTTCTGTATTTTTCTGCAATAGCCTTGCAAAAACTATGAGGAGATTGTATCCCATAGAAAGTGCCTACAGGTCAATATTTGATTGATAGTGCTGAAAAACTTTTTAAGTGGAAAGTCATTTTCCTGTTTACAGCATTTCACAACCTATGGATTTGTAAGTGAAACCTGTTATAATCCAAACAGCTTTCATAGAAATATAGAAAAAACAAAGTAATTGAGCATCTAACAGGACCTGTAATAACCTCAAACCATTGATAGAAGAAGTGTGAACAAAGCACAAAGTCCAGAAGCATCATGGGGCGAGGATTATAGCCTTATCAAACTGATTTATTCTCCTTTCAGTTACAGCAGTCTCTTGGAGGACCTTCTTTTTGCCTTTTTCTTTAGCTACCCTTTCTACTTCAGCCTTTGTCTTTGAGGTATAGAGGCTATTTTCTCATTTAAAAAAAAAAAGCTGGAAAATGAAATCAATATGTCCCTCGCTTTCTTCTCTATTTTCTCAAAATCCTCCAAGAGAAACCCTGTGGTGTTCTGCCAGACTAAGGACAGCTGTCATTGTGAGGAGGTTAAGTTATTAATAAACCTGACATCGATGTATAAATGCTCAGACAGTGACATTTTCAAAAAAGTAAATGTCTCTCTGGCTATTCTCTATCACTCAACTGGGTATTTTAGCATTAGCAGTGAAAGCTAACATGGAAAGAGATTAAAAAAAAGAAGAAAGTACTGACCTGAGGCGTTTTTCAGGTAGCCATTGGAGTCCACTGTGGTGTACATGACATAGGGACCTGGTTGATTAACACCAAAAGGCTGCAAAAAAACATACATGCAAAGACAAGTTAAAGAAAGAAGTTTTTGTCCGTCAGCTGTGTGACAGGAAGGGCGAAAGAACACACAGGCAGACATGAAAGCAAGAGTGGGCAGAAAGACAGACAGGAATGTTGTCACCACTGTGACCTTTAGCTGTTTTTCACTTTTATTTTCGCTAGATGACATAGAAAATGTCTGACGTAGCTGGCTTGAATCTGACAGAGCATAAATGAGTGTGACGGCTGTGTGTTTGTGCGTCTGTGTGGGCGGATGCGGAGTGCTGTCTTATCTCTTCATTATGAAAGGATGACAACTAATGAAGAGATCTGTCGCGCTCTCCCTCGCTTTACATCAGCTAATCATGAGCCTGTTACACACGCGAACGTACACAGTGCATAAGAGACTCGGGCCTTCATCTTGTGACACTCAGCGGTCAGGTGAGAGAGGAACGGACATGAGGTCAAAAAAAAAAAAAAAAAAAAAAACAGGAACAGAGAGAGAGAGAGAGATGAGAAAGCCACACAGGAGCAGACTAGTGGGCTGAAAGAAAGACAGAGCAAGAGAGGTGTGACTAAGAAGAAGAGGAGCGAGACAGTGAAATGAAAAGATAGAGGAGGTGATGGATGGGAGAGGAGAGGAGTAGGAACAGCCGCAAGCTCCACTCGTCTACTGCATTCATCATAGCTTTCAGTTAGACAACAAGCGGGTGGAAGAAGAGACGGACAGAAAAACCAAAACAACTCTTATACCAGCAGCTTCTTGTTGATGTCAAAGCTAATGTGCTTTGCGAAGGGCTTTCCGGTGGTGAGAGGTTGTATAGGGAGTGATGCTATTGGCCGCTTTATTTCTTCCTTGGTCCATCTACACATGATCATCAAACATTTGCTCTTTAGGATAAATAATAGCAGATTAAAATCAAGCTGCTCCGTAAACTGGTGGCTACACTTAACTCCAAAATACATTATATTATAAGAGCTTGTGGGATGTTTTTAATGCAAAACCTTATTCTGTAATGTAGTAGCTTTCAGTCCAAACGCACTGTAAGGAAATATAATTGCTTTATCTAATCGTGAAATGGAATAGTTTTGGGCCTTAATTGTGCTGATTTGATACTGGAAAATGTCTTTTAAAGCACCAATAGATTTATTTTATTGTTTTGAGTTTGTACATTATCTGCTTTTTTTCAAGAGTGTATGAATCTCAACTAAGACAAAAGTCAAATAAGCTAAATGTACTACTAAGGAGTTGATAACTTCTGAATTCATTTACAATCATTTACAAAACACACCTCATGCTTTGGTCTACTAAACTAATTCCAGAGGCAGAAACGGAGCTTAAGGGAGCACTGTGAAAGGCCAAACTTCAGCTTGTATGTAGAGTACTGATTAGCATCGTCTGGCCTTGTTATACCATCGCAAATATGAAGCCTTGGATACCTCATAAACATCCAGATTGAGAGTAGAGGATCAATTTGGGATGAATACCTGCTGTTACAACATGATTAGCACAACCCAGCCTCAGCGGAGACCATCACTGTCAACATGTCCCTGAACAACAACAAGCAACAAGCAAAACACCGAAGTATATTTGCCAAGGACAGAAGGAGAGGACAGGAGGTCAAACACCTCACGTCTTTTGCCCTTGTATTCAAAAACTCTCACACTGGTAATTCATTGGGAATGCAAAGAGAGCATGGAAGAACAAGAGTATGAAATACAGTATAGCAGGCCTACGGGTTCGTTATTAGGCGGTCTACAACTTGTATGCATGAAGATAGAAAGAAAGGAGGAGGGGTATGAGCAGGTGGAAATCAGGTGGTGGTTTATCGCATAAAAACAAACCATTTATTTTAGTGTTTTCCATTTGTTGTACTGTTTTTCAAGCTGCGGGTAAAAGAAAGGTTCTTTTACATGTAAAGAGGTGCTCATACGGCCCTAGAGCTCCAAAACACATCACCCATTCAAATCCCCTTCCCTAATTTCCTGAATATAAAGTTGATCCTCCCCACATATGGTGTAGTTTGGACGGCAGTGATGATATTTCAGCCTATTTCTGTCTTTCTACTGAAATATTGCTGTGTATAGTAGAAGATAAAGATGTATGCATGAAGAGATAAGTGCAATGGGAACAGACGGTACACCCAGACACCTGGTCAGACTGGTCAGTGGTCAAACAGATAAGAAATAATTTGACCTCACAACGATTTTTATGCTGTCATTAGAAAAATGGACAAACAAAGACAGACAAAGTCAGACTTCTTACCTTGACATCATCAGGACAGTCGTTGGAGCAGAGGCCGCTGAGCACTGAGAAAGACGGAGATGCCGGAGTTAGACATGTTATTCAGCATGTGTTATATGTCCAACACGATAACACAGTCTGCAGTGGGACAAGTGTCAACATCTGTGATGGTATACTGATGCTGAGCCCTAAGGGCCACTGCATCAACATGTATCAAACATCAAGAGAGTCAAACTCATTTCATACTGAGGAAGAAACTTTGCTCACACAAAGACTCAAACAAGCTCCGCTGTGGCTGACAGTCGAAACAAACAAAAAAAAAAAAATCTAATTTATATTATGTTAAAACGTTCCTCACATTCACAATATACTTCAAACAATTTAATTATCATTTTGGTGTGGCAGGTGAATGTGGACAAGACAGACAAGTAAAGGAGGGAGGAATAGAGGGAGGCTTATAAATAAATTGCCAGCAATGAGGAACATAAGAAATAAATGTGAAAACTATTAAACTGCGTGTGCATGTATATGTGCGTGCTAAGAGAGTATTTCACTTATTTGTGTGCAAGCTGAGCGAAGACAAAATTAACTGAATTGCTAATCAGTCATTAAAGAAGTGACTTTATTAGCATACTGATTGGGTCCTGGGTTTAGGTTCCCTTGATTTGCCTGATGGAGTCACGCTGAAGCCCAATACTCTGCTAATAAGGTCTGTACCAACCAGCAGCCAAACTCAATACACCTGCTGAAAGAGAACATCACAGTGTCCCTGGATGAATGATGATGCCTTAATATTTGATGACCTCACCACAAACATACAGTGTATTGTACACATAGCCTTAATTACCAATAGGAACAAATATCCATCTAATATCCATGACGAACTGCACAATTTTCTCTGTTTATTCTTTTAAGTCTACAATTCATTTTTGTCTGCCGGTCCACATTCACCCTCGCTCCTCTGAGCAGCACACCATTAAGCCTTAACAAATGCTATCTATTAGGAAAAGCTTCAACACGGTGGGTCTAAAGGGCAATCCACACCCGACAGTGTTTGTCTCACAACAAATATGCTTCTGTTTCTACAAATGTGTCAAATCACACACATCACTGAGGGAAACTTGTGAAAACACACAACCTACTCTTTTTTTTCCCCCAACACTAGTGTATTTTTTTCTACTTGCACACCTTCTGAAGGACAGGGAGCCATTCCAATCACATAAATCTTCAACTTTCTCTATGATATAAACATAACAATTGGTCAAGACTTCCTGTTGCAGGGTTTGTCAGTCCAGACTGAAATATTTCAACAACTATTTGATGGATTTCTGTGACAATGTAGCCTAATGACATTGGTGATCCCCTGACTTTTACTCCAGTGCGCTCTGGGCACTATGTGTTAAAAGGGCTATATCTCCCACACCGTTTCTGCTATACTGATTAAACCTACTCAAATTGGCACTTTAATATAATATCCATTATTTTATTCAAATTGAAGCACAGAACCTGAAGAACAAAAACAAGAAGTGTCCATACACTTACAGGCTGTATGTGCACTACTTTTCCCAATAATGTCAGTCTCACTTGTAGCTCAGTAGATGTTTTATGTTTACTTAACTTGACAATAAAACTATCAAATAAAGTGTGAGCAATTACACTTGTATGCAAACGCAGCAGTGGTCTCGGGATGAGGACTGCATTGCACCATTTCCTTGTACTCTGATCCCTCTCCGTGGCAAAGTGGTATCACTTTGTGTGAATAAACAAGGGGATTTAAAAAAAAAAGAAAAAGAAAGAAGCTTTGATTGGAAAAGAAATAGCGTACGTGTAGCAAAGGCAAATTTGCTGCTTTGAAGTTCACAGGCTTATTATGTATGTGCCTGAAGTCGAATTCAGATGGAGCTCCCATCAAAGACAAACATGTGTTCCTTGACCCTGACTGACCACACTACATATCAGCTGCTACTTAACATCCTTGATAAACAGGTTGCAGTTAGAAAATTGATTTACCAAGAAAAACACTTTAATGTTTAATCAAGGCCCTTGGTTTGTTGCCATTAAACACTGTTTTTCAAAGCATGTTCAGTAACGCACATAGGAATTCTAGGAAACGTTCACTAGCTGTTTACAACATACACAAACAGACACGGACCTGCACTGGCCACAGACCTTCATCGTTTCATGATTCCTCTGATCAGATTGGTTGGATATAAATTACGACACGGTGACATGGTGGCCTTTATTGAGTGTGTAAACACGAGGCGGTAAAACTTACAGTTCTCTCTGATTGTGCAAATGAATGTAAGAAAACTCTGTAATCTCTGAAATGACTTCAGTTGCTTCTCTAAAACTCAAGGACGTTTCTATCCGAAGGGCTTTGATGTTTTCATACCTTTGATGTCTTCATATCTAAAAAGCTTAATGATGTAGTTTTAGTTTCATTCAACTTCAATCAGGTTCTGTTCCATGTTTGGTCATCAGCAATATGCTCTCATCAATGAGGATGTTTACATGCACATTTCTGAACCTTGTTCTGGTTTTTGGTCGTATTCAGCTGCACTGAATGCGGTGCATGAAGGACAGGAGGCACGCGACGTCACTTTCGCTGATTGAAAATGAAATGAGGGTCAAGCTGAAACAAGCTAACAACTGTGTGGTAATGATGGCAGAGAGTTCACAACCCAGCTCGCCCGCAGAGAGAGTGATTTTGCGCTCTGAGAAATCGAAAAAGCCGGTAAGAATATTACCTAACCTGTATGAAAATTAGCCTGTCGAATAACATATCAATTATGAATCAGTTCATTTGATCTCGCTCAGACGGACAGCCTGTTCTGAGTTCTCACTCTAGAGAGAGACAGAGAGAGAGAGAGAGAGAGAGAGAGAGAGAGAGAGAGAGAGAGAGAGAGAGAGAGAGAGAGAGAGAGAGAGAGAGAGAGAGAGAGAGAGAGAGAGAGAGAGAGAGAGAGTGTGTTTTAGGGTGTAGTACATATTTTATTTGTTTACTTTGTAATGTGTAGGTGTGTAGATCTTTTAAAAGACATGTTTATGTTGAAATAAATAAATCTATACAAGTAGTTCTGTCTCTCATATTGATTTGCCCTCTTATGGACATAATGTGCAAAAATAGATATTTGATTGGTTGTTTTTTAGAAGGAATAATCGAATCATCATTTTTTGTCAATTTTCACACAAGATTTAGATGAACTCTTTTCAGCCCCAGCATGAATACAATATATCTGCAGTTTCCAAGGAGCAGCAGCAGGTGGGAATACCTGGAAAACGCCACTGAAATGGACACAAAATGACCAATTTCCAAATTTAAAGTGACTCTATCATGTATCAACGATTCAACTTGCTCACAATGCTTTGCGGTTCCATTGCATTTTTGACAGCTGACGTTCCCGGAGCAGAAACAGATCTGACTGTATTTAGCTTATATCTATCCAACTAAATGCCTGGATTGGCCCTGATCTGGCTCGTGACATCCTTACTTTCACTTTCTGTCGAGGTGGATCATTACATCTTTTATCATATCTGCTGTTTTACTAGCTTCATTATTTGAGTTGAGGGCACACCTGTACACATGCCAGACAATGACTATGAATAGTACCAGTCAAAAGTTTGGACACACTTTCTCATTCAAGAGTGTCCAAAATTAGACTGGTACTGTATACATGCACACAGAATCCCAGTTATGACTCTTATTCTTACTATGGTGAACTATGGACTGACAAAACAAGCAACAAGTAAATTGGGTCTGTGAAATTAATTAGAAAGGCGCTAAAAATGCTGTTGTCAACCAGCTATGTAACCTTTGCCTAAAAATGACCCTGCTAAATTGCAGTCTTAATTGCAGTCTAATGAGTCTTGTAATCAGGGCACAAAGCAGTTTTGTAATGAGTGCATATGCATCATATTACAGGCCCACTGGAGGCTGACTAAAAATAAACAACAAAGAAAGGTCAGGTCAAGTGACTGTCTGACACTGGTATTACCTGTGCCTAAGTCGGTTAAGAAGTGACAGTCTGGGATATGGAGAAGGAGGAGGATCAGAAAAGTGGATAATATTAGTCACCAATGAAAGAAGCTGAAAACACCTGGTTACTGTATGTTCTATGCAAACATCATATCCCACGTAAGATCAAAACCACTATAAGACTCCTGAGTAGGATACATGTAAACATACTCATTGGTGGACGAATGTGTTTGTTGCAAAAGTGAAGCTGAATAAATATGAACAAAATTAAAATCTACTGTATTTATGTTTTCTGGCTATGAAAAGATCAAAGACCTCAGGAGCGCCACTGAAAGTCTGATCTAATGCAACAAAATGTCTAGAAATGGCTCTCATAATTATACTGCTCATCAACTCTGAGCAAACACCAGGTCAACGCATCACAGACTTTAGACCAAAGGCGTCTGTCAAGGACACAGATGATCAATAAATCATAGGGATCGGATTATTCGTTGCTTGTTTGAATTCCATGCTGTTTGGGGGTCAGGCAACACTGTCAGTAACAGTGTACATCAATAACGCTGGGGGATTAGACTGTCATTTGTTTGAAGTCAGTATCATTTGGGATTATCTGGAAAGAAAACATGAGACAAAAGACAAAGACTGTAGCAGGACTCGAAGCCACAACACCGTCAACTCACCACTCACACCTCAAGCTATGGATCCTTCTGCCCTGCAGAGCCAGGTTTAATGAGATGCACTCTCTGCAATTTACTTTGTGGTATAGGAAATGTTTTCACACACTATTTTCATTTTAGCAGTTTTCTCTCTTTATACCTGTGTGTCTGAGAGGTCAGTTAAGACAACTGAAATGTGTAAATAGGCGCTTCTCAGAGGAGTCCATGCATCTGGGTTCTCATTTAAAGCTAGTAACTACAGTACACAATCCACTAACTACTTAACCTTAGATATCCCTCATGTACGCACTAATGTTTGCAGCACTGGTTTCGGGGGTACGCACCTTTTAAATGGAATGAACTGCAAACTGCCCTCAAACTTGAGTCTTACATTCCCTCTGAGAATTTAAAGCTTTATTATCTGTTTTTTTTTAATGCCTTGTTTATTGTGTAGTTGTTGTGTGTTGTCTGCTGATTGTCTTATGAATGTTTCTTGTTCTCAGGTCTCTCTTGGAAAAGAGATCTTAATCTCAATGAGACTGCCTGATTAAATAAAGATTAAATACAATCTCTATGGCACAAAAGAGGCACAAACAATGACAGCTTGAATACAAACATGCAAACATATTTATGTCAGGAGTTGATTGTCAGGATACTTGCTAACTGGGAAACAAGTGAGATAAGGTGTTTACTGTCAGTTTAAATGGACACATTAGAGAGTAATTGATGTGCATGGCAAACTGAGTTTTGGTGATGGAAAACAAAACATCAGACATTTTAATTCCTGGTGTGGATGTAATAACACTAAATCGCACTTGGCACCCCATGGAAATAACACTGTCAGAGCACCCCTGTCTTATGCCAAACTCCCTTTGTCTTTTTTATTTCCTGTCAGATGTGAAACACACTACAATTCAAAACCAAAATGGAGACCTACCACACTTAGTCAGATGTCTTTACACATGAATCAGAAACTCTTGAGTATACAGTGGCAATGGGGAAAAAAAATTTAAATGTAGTCGGTGAGAAGGGACACACACATGTTACAAAGAGAATTTCATGACATGAATTCATTGATGCATAGGCAGAAAAAGACAGAAAAAGAAGCAGCATAAACTGCATGAATGCAGAAGTCCTTCACAACTAAATGGGCACGACATCGCTCCAGGAAGTAGTATGAGTCTGTGGCAGGGTGGGTATTCGTGTGTGTGTGTGGGTTTGTGTGTGTGTGTAGGCAAGCCTGTCACTACACTTATGAGAGAGAAGAAGCTCAAAACTAGAGTTTCTTCTGGGAGGCCGCTTTTGTTCTCTATATTTCAATCCCTGGTTGTCATGTAACATGTACACAACAGCTTCTCCATGGCCAAAACAAGATCCCTGGAATAGCTCTCACACATCCTGTGGGGAACAGATTTCATCTCTTGCTGATACAATAGTCTCTCTCTCTGTCTCACACACACACACACACACACACACACACATGGTACAACCTACAGCCTCTGTGGGACTGAGCTAGCCTATTTTCTAGTGTAATATTAAGACTGATGGCAGCTGCTTCGCAGGACTAACCTAATCAAGTAGAGGATGAACTGGTCTGTGTACTCTGTGTGGGCCTGCGTGTGTGTGCGTTTTGATCATTGTGACAATGAGCCAGTCAGTGGACAGCGTTTCATGAGTAGTGTGTGCAAATGTGCATGCTCTTATTTTGATTTAGTCCACTGTGGTCTTGAGCATGTTACTGGATAATTGAACATGCCCCACACAGAGTGTGATTGTGAGACAGAAATAGGGCTAACCTACATACACACGTACATGAGTAAACATAAAATGGACATTAAAATTATAGTTAAGATTCCGTTTAGGGAATTAGTGTTACACTTAGTTTACAGTCACAAACAGATTTCTTAAAAAAAACCCACAACAGTGATGGGTAGAAAATATTTAATTTCTCAAGAGGGACACATGCCTTCCAAGCACAGAGTGGTTCATTATACTGTACAGTGATTTATTAGCATGGAGTCTCTCTTTGGTATACACACTGGGCTTCTTGATCAGATAGGTGTAGCTTATTGGATGAATTGGACTGCTTCATACCTATTCACAAGCACGAAAACTAAACCGGGCCAAGTGGACCAGTTCCCATGTGCATCCAGCTGTATGGCTTTCAAACACTGCTGAATACACAGACAGCATGTTGATCTCTTGCTGAGAAACTCTCGTCCCCAAAGAACGGATTAACTGGCCTATGCTAGTAGCGCTTAACTAGTGCATTTTAATTAGCTGTTTTTATAATGTAGTCATGCACCGGTCAGCCACAATTTGTGAGGAGAAATACTTGTTTTCCAAGGAACAAACTAACAACCGTGATGTCAGAGAAATGTCTTAGCATCTCGTCCTGCGGTACTTAAATTATATGAGGTCAGAGTCCTGGATTTTAATAATGTGATGGATGCTTTTGCCCAGAAGCCAGTGGGGAAGAAATGTTTTAAGGTAACACCTTTCACTCTTTGTGACTGGTTTAATGAGAAGCAATGCTCAAGTTCTACAATCTGACTTGCTTTGCTGATCAATATGTATATGTCAGACCATGCTACATTTCAGTGACAGCTTGACGAGAGCTGCCTGTTAGTTGTATATCTGGTGCCACAGAGGAGGAACACTGAAGGCTTTGGATTGAAAATGCATCACTTTGTAATATACAGGAGTCTCCTATAAGTGAGGATAAGGGGAGCTCTGTGTTTATAGTACATTCTCACAGTTTGTGGTCTAGAACACACTAAATCAGACCATTTCTCACCACTAAGAATGCATTGGTGTGGTGTGCTTTTGTGTCATTATCACTGTTACTTGACGCCATTTATCTCTGGATGCGTCCCCTATAAATTTACTTCAGAAAAGAGCTCGTCTACTGTATAAGTCTGTATCTTAGTTTATATATCATAGACTCTTAATTTACTGCCAGCTGAATTTGCTTGGTGCAGTGCCAGGAGTGCGTATGCACACTCACATTAAATATCAATGAGCTGGTAATTGTAAAATTAAGCATTCACCCACATGCACAAGAAATGTTTTCATCTCACTTCCTAATGAATATCAGACAAAAGCTTGACATTTTGCAGAAAATACAATCTGAATTAGATTTGTGCTTCTTTCAGCTGGTTTGTAGACCATAAACTGAATTGACTTTGTGTGTAGCGTTATTAAATTATCATTTGAACTTTGGTATTAAAGTATTAAAAGGGGAATTTATAAATACTACCAGCTGACATCTATGCTCAACTTTGTTTCACTCCTGCCTGATCCACTTTACTGTAGATTACTTGCGAAAGTAGGAACTGCATGGGTACCCTTCTCAACTAATGTACAGTATGTTACACCAAAGTCATATTCAGTCCTCATTGGTTTTCAGTAAACAGAAATGACAGACCTCATGACTACATGCATTAAGCACACCCCAAACATTTATTTGATATAAACATGCTAAAACTTTCCAGCTTGCAATGGAATTCCAAATAAGTGTCTAATCACTTATTTAAAGACCTTCTAATGCTTGCTACAAACACTGCACCATGAAAATTGTCTAGTTTGCAACATATATGGTCTTTTACTGCATCCAGAATAAACACAGAAATATGATCCTCATAGTGCAGAGAGGCAATTTCATGGGAAATTAATTTCTGTAACTGCACTTATAAAGTTATTTTTTATGTAATAGTAGATGCTAAAATTTGATTTTCAGCACCGAATTGTTTACGTTCATGTATGTCACAACAGATGTGCATCCCATAGTCTTATTGCAATGGGTGCCTGTCCTCCCAAGAAAAACAACACTATAGTTCATAAATTCAGTAGCCCAAAAAAGGGAGCTATGGTAAACAAATGCACACGTCTTGAGCTGTCAGGTCAGATGACGTTGCATACGCACGCAAACAAACACACACAAACCACACACACGCACACACACACACAGACAAAGAATAAAATGTGATGAGCAGACTTTGATGGGGGAACATGACATGCCGTGTCAGCGCTAGTGGATACAAGCGTGAGTCAACGAGATCCAAGCAGACACACACTATACACGCAAACACACTGACACACAAACATAACAATCTGACAGCTGAGCGGCATTTGCTCTGAGATGCTCATCACTTCTCATTGTCCTCAGGGTGCTTTTGCTGACTGCAGGGCTGCTTACAGACATGCATGAGCGTAACACATGCACACACATGCACACTGTGATAGACAACGAGCTGACATCTGGTCTTAAATAGCAGTAGCGGCTCCACAAATGACCACCTGCTTGTAGCTTAGTAATCCATGTTATTACACAGTATTGCTACATATGGTATGTATGTACTGCATGTGTGTGTGTGTGTTGTGTGTGTGTGTGTGTGTGTGTGTGTGTGTGTGTGTGTGTGTGTGTGTGTGTGTGTGTGTGTGTGTGTGCATTTACAGTTTCTGCTTATCTGTCTGGTAAATAAAAGCCTATGTAGCATGAAACATTTGGATCTTACTACACAAGCTTCACAATAAAAAGGGACATTTAACGGAAGAGTTGTCACTTAACAAAATGCCTGTAAAACTGGTGGGCTCATGAGTGCCTGACTGAAAACTAAAAAATATTCCTCTTTGCCTCCAGTGGACACACTTTAAGGGCTACTGTCTTGTCTGGTTGAATGGTGAGACAAGACACTGCACTGCCATGGGGATTCAAGTCCCAGAGGGAACTTTCCCTGCGTGGTGTTCATTTTTGGGTAGCATCATTATAGCGTTGTTGCATGCTCACTGTCCCTGAACAGCTGGCAGTGACTTCCACTTTGCTTCACTTTCGGATGAACACTACAAATACAATGTGACCACCACGTTAATTAGCCATATCGATTAGAAAAAAGTTGAACATCCTCATACAGGCCATACAGGCCGACTGTCTAGAGAAAACATGTTCTCTTCATCCAAACTGGTTTCCGTTGGCAACATGAGTGATATAGTGTATTTTACAATCATGTATGTCCAATGTATATTCAGTGTACTCTTAACTATATCTTAGCCAAAGATGTTGACTGTTAGAAAAGAGACCCGGGGGGGAACAAGGTTTCTGAGTTTCTTAAAATCGAGAATAACATTTCTCCATCTCAAGATACTCAGAAACTCACAAATGGATTGCCAGATTGGTCGTCACTAGAAATACCAAGATGTCATCAAATGTACCGTATATATTTAAAAGAAAACCAAAAGGCATAATTTGTGTCAGAATTATCTAAGTCCCAAAGGAAAGAATGCTCAGAGGTTTTAAATCTCAAAATGATGATGAAGTCATACACATTCAGCATTGACAACATTGTGTAAACAACTAGACACTGGCATGCAACACTGTTTCATGGGATCAAATGTTAACCTCAAAAAGCCAGCCCAAAAATGTTTCCTCTGCTTACTGTAGCCTGGCAAGGCTTTGTGGGACTTTAATTTGCTTGGGTTAGGAGTGCCGTCAATGGCCACAGAGCAAAATTAATTTGCAGGTGATTGGATTAGCCTTCTGAGCCATAAATCAAATATAATGCCCAAGTCTAATTCAAATTAGGTGCTCCTTGTTGTTTTCATCTTCTAAACCACTACCCATAATTTGCTAATTGGTCCGTCTTCAGGCTACCTCAATTCTCAGTGGATGTGGTCCACACTAATAAAATTGAACTTGATAAAACTTGAAATTGATTTAAACTGGCTTCTCTGAGGCTATATCGCCTCCCTGCTGCTGGTGGTGCTGAAGGTAGATATGCCATCTTTTTTTTTACACTGAAATGAATAGAGGCATGAATAGAGACAAGACAAACATCACGTTGGAGTTCTGTTATCCAAAAATCCACCGGCCATCGATCGACTTTTCTCATTTTTGGTCAGGATCTGCAATACCTTATAAAATAAATGGTAGAAAAGTTACCTACGGGGATGTATTGCTTCTATCAAGGTTGTGGGCAAGAGGTGGAAATTGAGTGATCCTGATTTTTAGAAGGTGAGAGATACAATCTCTAATATTCTAGAAGAAGGAAGAGTAGACGACTTAGAGTAAACAAGATATATGAATTACCGCTCCCTGTGAGCGATGTATAGAATAATCGTAATGTGTGATATAATGTATAATATGTAATTATAGGCACAGCCATTATGACTTTAGCTCTCAACATAAGCTGGTGTAGGATGCTGTTTTGACAAACATGAGAGCAGGCACTCCCACTCAGCCCTCTTTGTGTGTTGCAGGAGACAGAGGAAAAGTATTCACACCAGCCTCCAGTCAAATCCTCCTCTGGACGACAGAGCCACACCGAAAGACTTCATGTAAATCTCCTTGTTGTCATTTGAATGAAATGAAAAGAGGGAATAAAAGACTGCTCTGATTGACAGACCGAGAGAGGCGGAGATGGAGCGGGAGGACAGGAAACGAGACATTTCCCGAAGAGAAACAGAAGAGGAGTGAAGGCAGGGTGAGGGCAGGGGGAGAGGTGAGAGCGAGATAAAAACAGTGGCTGGAGAGGGTTAGAGGAGAGGAAATGAAAGAGGGAAAGATGAGAGAAGATGGAACGAGACAGTAGAGGAGGAAAGGAGAGAGATGGGTATGGGAAGAGGAGCAGTGATAGGAGGAGAAGAGATGAAAAGGGGAGGAGAGGAGAAGGGAGTATGTGGGCCTGAGAAAAGCTCCCAGATGTTTCTCAATGCAGCTAATCTGCATCCTAATAAATGAGCAGGAAACTAATCAACTCATACAGTTCTGCCTGTCAGTCTCTCTCTTCATCTCCTTCCCCCCCACACACACACACGCACACACTTTGAGATGCTCATGCGGAGATACCCCCACCCCCTCTCCTCCTCATCACCCACCATTTTATCCTTCTTTCTAATTTTGGAGTTTATGATTTCTCCTATCTCCTCCCTTCTCAGCAGTAATCATCCTTCCATCTGTCCACCCTGCAACCACTTTGTTCATCATTGTTTCTTACAGCTTAAAGTGGAATACCACTTTGCTTTGGTCATTAATGGTCATGCTTGTCCTTTCAATCTTCCTAGAAAATCTAAAATAATACATGTAGATCTTACTTTGAATGATTGTGTCCAAAATAATGGACCCAATCCAAAATGGATTCGTGAATTACAAAGTGCAGTCCTTATTGTGCTGAACCAACATCATTTCATTTCAATCCAACATTAAGGAAGCAAAAACAGGAGGTGCATGCCCAGCCTGTTCGACGGCCATGTCTGGCCGTGCAAAAAGCTGATCCAAAATGTGGTCAAACCAGACAGGCCGTAAGAGAAAGAGAAAACTAAAATTGGCAGAAGCATAGCGCTGAGTAGCAATACATGTAATTTTCCTCTGCACCTCACCGTTCACATTCCCCGTCTCACCTTAAAAGACCGTATTTTAATGCTTTGATGATTATGACACACCACAGGATCAGTCTCGGATGGCTTCTCTTTGATCTAATGTGGCTTGGATTGTAGCTCATTTGTAATGTACCTCTGGACAAAAGCATCTTGAAGGAGGAATATATCGTAAATGTAAATGAGTCCGCTAAGATGCACTTGGGTATTAGAAATACTGACAGACCTTAGACCCGTGGAAATAGAGCAGGACTCTATCCGAAGAGATTAGACTGAATATAATTTGGACCCGGCCAGGCTCAGGTCACGAGTCACATCTTGGATACTGGGAATCAAGTAAACCTGTGAAGACTTCTACTTCAACTCTTAGCTCTGTTTTCTTATGTTGTTCACGTTCACCATTATCAATCTGATAGTGTTAAACAGTAGTATGATACTTTAAGAAGCAGGAATGTAGGGGTATGTGAAAGTCAGAGTTCAAAATGTACCTTTAAACAAATAAAATGAGTTATTTTAATAATTGGAGCTCTAGAGGTGCTGGTAGGCAAATTTTTAAACCTAACCCTTTGGCCAGACTGACTGCTGCCTGCTGCTACCAGCCTTAACGCTAAGCTAAGCTAACCACCTGCTGGCTTTGGCTTCATACTTAGTGTACAGATATGAGATATAAGTCAGAATACATGGCACACCTGACAGGTGAAATACTCTTTTTCACACCCCATCAGTTTGCACTCTGCAGAGACAGATCCGCGGTCTACCATTTCAAGATGCAGTCCGTTCGCCTGCATGTTTTGGTTTGGGTACAAATGCTTTCTATTTATCCTCCAAAAATACATCTAAAAGCCTCATTAACTCATTAAAAAATAAGCAAGAGAAAATAGTAAGGAAGGGAAAGGAGCGAGCATAAAAGCAGAACTAAACTGAAACAACTTTACTTGGTCTGTATTTCACCGGGTACTTGCTAAATATTTTAATAATACAATAATTTTATACCAAGATAAAACTAAAAGCCTCACTACATCATTAGAGAAATAAGCAAAAGAAAATAGTGCAGAAGAGAGAGAGGGACAGAGCGAGTGGGAGAGAGAGAAAAAAGAGGAGAGCGAAAGAGAGGCGAGCATAAAATTAAAAACCAAAACCACGTCACTTCGTCTGTATTTCGTTGTGGTTACGGACTAAAAAAAACATACATATAAAACTCTCTAAAATGTCATACTACTCCTCACAACAAGTAAAAAACCAAACAAACCAAAACAAACAAATCACAATGTTTCAGTATTTCTCAATTTTCATTACAAAACTAATGGAAATCTAATCTGCAACATTAAACGAGTGAAAGTTAGTTATTAGCACACTTACGTCGATACAGAGTTTGCAGTAACATTAGCATGTGTTAAGAAAACACACACACGCACTGAAAATTAACAGCAACTACACACTAAACAACAACCGACCAACCAGTTTGAGTCGAACCTTCCTTGAAGAATGTCAAAACACAATGAGATACAGGTCTGACATGCTTTCTTCTCAGCTTTCAAGGAGGGTTTTTTAATTCACAATATGACATACAAGCTGCCAAGTCTTCCATTGGTCTGCAGCTGCACTCAAAAACGTCTAGCCTGGTCTATAATAATATATGCTCCTATGGCAATAGAGGTAAGGGTCTTGATGTAATGCGCTAGTGAATGCACCAATGCATGTTGGGCGCATGGGAGGATATGATGTCAGACCTGTAAAGGTTCAGGTCATCTCAGTGTGAAAAGCCCAGCGAGAGTCCAAGCCTCTGGCAGGCAGGAAGGCAAGGCTGCTGTCTGAGGCCAACCTGTGATGGATTTATCCCAGGAAGTGTGTGTGCATCATGGGATTCTTACCTTTCACTCACAAACTGTATGCACACACACACACACACACACACACACACACACCAAAACCGACACAAAGTCAATCCTTCAGCGGGTGTTGTTCAATAATGCTCGGGGGAGGGTTGAGGGATGTCGTCTTGAGAAAATAGGATTCCATCTTACAGAACGGAGGAATGGATCAGGCTGTCTACAAAGACACATCACTGGTTGACATAATGTGTCAAGTCTGAGTATGAAGTTCACACACTAGGTCTCACTTATTACAGTGTAACGCTATCAGCCGTGCTATCAGAGATGCCTGAAAAGAATGGTGAATAAACAATTTACCCTCAGGAGGTTTCGCGGGAGGCGTGAGGCTATTAAGTTGCATTTAAGCTTACGTTCACAAGGGAGACGAATGAAATGTCGACAGGGTGTAACACTTGACAGATACATTTTTATTTTGGTTGGTTGTAGTCAGATAGATGTGGAAAGTGCAACACTGAACATGTATGAAATATTTACAACTAGAAATGTAATAACTGAAGTTGAATAAAGAGAAGTGGGGGAACTGACAGTGTTTGTTCGACAGGGTAAAAACAGGCATTTTGGTGTGGGTGTTCCTGTGTGCGTTTTGTTTGATGTGCTGCAGTGAGACAAGACATGGATAACGAAAAGAACAGCAGTGGCACGAAAGGAATTCATGTTACAGCAGGAGGAGGGGCATGTCAAGGTCAAAAACATACACAGAGCCTATCTGAGGAAACGTTAGTCTTCCTTTTACAATCTTTTAAAATTTACATACAAATATGTTATATTTTTGGCATTTTAACAACATTTTCTCTCGAATTAGTTGCTATTAATTCCCAATTCAGGCTAAAGTGCTTCTTTCTGTTCACTACTGCCTGGAGGGAGAGTAGACCATCATGATACAAACGGAGTCACCAGCCGCTTCTTTTCACTCGACTGTAACATATGCAGAGATTAATGCTATTTCCCCGCGACCCTTCTCACTCTAATTACCCAGCATCCCCACATACCAGGTTCTCTCATTTTCACTGAGGAGCAAGAGACAAAAAGATTAAAAGGATGAACATCAGGAAAATTAAGATGTTTATCAAAATGCTACACCCATCAGTCTATCACTACTATATGGGATTTTATTTAGAGACCACAGAGAAACAGCAGAAACTCTTTTCAGTTGGCAAACAACAAAACTGTGTATCACAACTAGCATCTGGTAAAGAGCGGTACAGACCAAATCATTATTCTATGGTCGCCGTCGTCTGAGAAAAATCACCATAAATCCATGATAATGACAACAGCTGTAGTTTCGGATTGACTATATCAACATTTAAAACGAGCGATCACAGAGGAGGATAAAGATGACAAAAAGTTGTCTTAACTTTGCTGACACGTGGCCCCCATCTGTGATTGGGCAGCTACAGCCACAGCAGTTAGTTTAGTGAAAACCTGATAAGTGCATAGATACTTGTTAATATCATAAATTGAACAACAATAAAAAAAATAAAAACATCTCTGTGGCATGTATAAAAGTTTGGGCATCCTACACAGTCAGTACTTAGCAACATCCCCTCTGGCAGCTTGCAAACACTTTTTGCAGCCAGATAAATGTCTTTCAATTCTTGTATTTGGGATTTTCTCCCATTCTTCCTTGCAAAAGGCTTCTAGTTCTGCAATATTCTTGGGCAGTCCTGCATGCACAGCTCTTTTAAGATCTACCCACAGATTTTCAATTATGTTTCAGTCAGGGGACTGTGAGAGCCGTTCCAAAATCTTCAGCTTGCGTCTCTTGAGGTAGTCCACGATGGATTTTGAGGTATGTTTAGGATCATTATTCTGTTGTAGAGGCCATCCTCTTTTCTGTTTCAGCTTTTTTTTACAGACGGTGGGATGTTTGCTTCCAGAATTTGCTGCTATTTAGAGGAATCCATTCTTCCCTCCACCTGTGCAATGTTTCCTGTACTACTGGCTGCAACACAACCCCAAAGCATGATGGAACCAGTCCCATGCTGAACAGGTGGCAAGGTGTTCTTTTCATGAAATGCTGCTCCTTTTTGTCTCCAAACATACCTTTGCTGATTGTGGCCCAAGAGTTCTATTTTTAACTTCATCAGTTATCCTAGAGAGGCTGTGTTTACATCTTTTCTATTAAAAAAAAATCAATCAATTTGTCAAGGGGTGCCTAAACTTTTGCAACTGTATGAGCAGTTCTCCCAGACTCATCCTGACCTCATCTTGACCTCCCCGGCTGCCCTAAACTGCACAATAATTTGAATTGTAGCCTCATTAAAATTGCAGCTTTTGCGATTTTAATTAGACCATAACACAAATTAACACAAATTAATCTTTCAAATCACAATTTTCAGTTTAAAAATGCATCATTATTCATCTCTAACATGGACACATGAGAGTGAAATGGAAACATCTATTGAATAATCATCACAGACTTCTGCTGGGAAGCTGGAAACCACTGGCTCCTGCACCAGCACCCTGCAATGACCTCAATCTAGCATTCAAACTAATTATCCCACAAATGTTGAGATGCAAGTCAGGACAGAGGACAACAGGGACATCATTTAGCTCTACTCCCTTTAGGAGACCACATCGTCCAGTTCAGTGGTTCTACTTCATCTACCGCAAACAAGTCTGACCTTCTCATTAAACCACATGTGCTCCCCATGACGCTCTACGAACTCTGCCAAATTCCTGGAAAGCACTAATTCCAGTTGGCTACTGCATGAACACTACTTAAATCAATACGGCCTGCTAGCAGATAGCTCTTATCAATTTCAGCAGCTCAGTGAGACGCAAACAGTCCTCATCTTACTCTCATCATTAAAAGTATTGTAGCATCATCATCAAAGTTTGTCATGGCTCTGCCCCCTCCCACTTCAAGGCAGGACTGCAGTGTGTCATTCAACTGGCTGAGACGGTAGACATCAAAGACCTGCATTAGACCACCAACCAAGGTATCTCACTGTTTGACATCAACCTTGCGTGATGTATCAGTTCTTGTTCTAATGTATCTATCAGTCCTCAATCCTGCACCATGCTGTTACTATATAGTAGGGCACTAACATACACAGAAACAGACACACAAACACAATCATTGAATATATGCTGACTAGGCTATCTACTATACCAATCATTTCTGTCAGTTTGACAGTAATTTAAATTTTGCTAAGTTTTGCTAAGATTATTTTATAAATCTATATGACTTCACTATACTGGTATTATGAACTGATTCTGCTCAATCTACTTGTGACTGAGGTATTGGGAGCAAGCTATTTTACTGAGTGAATGCTTGGAATGTCTTTAATCTTAGTTTGCTGTTTTGCAGTGTCATGTCAGCGTTATGACTAAGAGCCTGACGTTTTTCCGTGAATGAAGAGCATCAATGCTGCACTATGTATCTCAGGCAGAATGTATTAGACAGCTGTAATCTGTGTGTGTATATGTAATACTTAGGAAAGAGAACAGATTCTGATACTGTAACTGTGTAGATAAAAGGGTGATCTGTATTTGCGTTTATTAGTGAGCGTGCACACAAGCGTGTTTACATGTGCATAGTGATGATTTATGTGTGTGTGTGATTCTGTGGGCAGAGGAGCAAGTGTAGCCCCTCCCTTCCCAACAGACAAAACAACTGTTCGCCAACTGTGCTGAAACAGAAAGGGATGAACAATGCTCCTTTTCCCACTAATGAGCAGAGCAGAGTGACAGATTAAACTGTGCAAAGGCCCACCCTAGAGTGGAACTATTTTTGCTTTCCTCAAATGTCACTAGGTACTAACGCTGTACCAACATTTTGACTTCAAACGAACCCGTCTTGATTTTTACTCAAAAGCTGTTATAAATAAAAAAGAAATAAAATCTATTAACTGAGACACAAAAGCTGTGAGCCAAAAATATTGTAACTATGTCTGAGCCTCTAGAACAGATATTGAAGATTACAGTGGCTTCTAGTCATACATCATTTGTGAATCCCGGGTTTAGAGTGTGTCTGAAATACAGCATAGCATGCTATTGATGTGTGTCTGCTGGATCACAGAATTAGTGAACATTTAGTCATTGTTGCATAGACAGGCATGAATACAGAATATAAGGGTTTAAATCTATTTCTCTGGCATTTTGACAGCTTTTTAAGACAGTTAAAAGTGAATATTGACAGGTTACATGGGGAGAGAGGGAGGGGGAAGACATGCAATAAAGATACATGAGGGCCGTCATAGAGAGTTGGGCTAACAGAATATTCAGTAGGAATACAGCAAAGTACTAGAATGATTCATTTTAATTGTTTCCTAGGATTGGTATTGTAACTTTATGATAATGATAACAATGCTGTGGTTTTTTATTTTCATTTCTGTAATGAAAATTTTCAACAAAATCTGTAAGAAATCAGATGGGGAACACCAGGAACCACATATAATCCACCAAAACAAACAATAAACTGAGAAATATGGGACACAGTATCTACCTCTTAAATGGAAACAACAAGTACAATATGTGGAATTTTATTGTGTCCTTTCCAGGAACACAAGATCACTTTCATGCTCTAACCAATTACTCTGCTTCTACTTGTGCTGAATGTGGCATTGCCAATGCCACCAACTAGCCTCGAAATGATGTGTCTTAAAGTGCTGCATTTATATCTTTGTTAAAAGTAATATACATATGTATTGGAAAATCTAGGAAAGAGGACTGTGGTAGTAATCAAAATGACCTTTTGAGAGAGAAGGTGCATTTACTACAGCGGTTTATGCTGACGGTGGCTTCTTTATATTAGGCTGATATAAAACTGAAATCTCAGACAGGATCCTTTTTCACCAATGACAGGCTAAAAATCAAAATAATATGACAGATAATAGTCATGACCATCTGCTTTCCATATCTGGGAAAAAGAGCTTCTCATGCACACTTATTCTAATTGGTCTAGGAGGGGCTGTCATAGTGAAAAAAAACCTGTATTTTCCTGTATGTAATAGCTGAGGAAAAAGAGGACAAAGAGAGGCAAAAACAGAGCAAGAGAAAGAGCCAGAGGCCTGTGGTAGAGGAGGAGATAGTGTCTTCCCAGGTGCTCCTCTCTTCTCCTCCTTCCTGTGGTCTAAGCATATGGAGAGGAGGGAGAAACAGAGCACACTGGGCAGATCAGGGACTTACCCATCACTTTAACGAAGTAGGCATCAGCTTCAAAATTGTTCTTCAAAGCATGGATGACGTCTTTGCCCTCTGCCTGGCTTAGAACCAGCATGTCTAATATACCCTGCAAATGAAGACAGGCATATAGATAAGGGACAATGAGAGCATAGTGTGTGTGTGTGTGTGTTAGTGTGTGTGTCTTCTGATGTACATTTTTATCCCTCTAAAACACTGGGTGACTGATCCAGCATTATCTTATCATATCTTTTCTTTCCTCTTTCTCTCCTCACTACATCTCTCTCCCTTTTATAAATTCTCTCTCAAGGGTGAGTGAGAGAGCCAGAGACAGACAGGCCACATTAGCAGTAATAATTAATTCTGATAAGACAACCACATACAGTACATTGCAGTGGAGCTACTGTACTACATGCAGTCATTCAGTCTGGGTGTGAGTCAGAGTGTGTGTAAGGGCAAATGAAACACACATATATACTGCATGTATGTGAACAAGTGTGTAAGACAATGTGTATGTGTTTTGTAACTCTACATGTATGTACAATCAGTTTTTTTTTTAAGTTGCTTTGTGTATGCTGGTAGAAATAAATGAAAAGTAACAATAGTAAATGCAAGCTTGAACACAAGCTTCATGTGCTTTTAACTGTAAGTCTGATTACAGACAAGCACTAAACTAAATGTGACATTGTTCTGTCCTCAGTGCAAATCTGAAGTATTGCTTTTGAGCAAAAAAGGAAAACCATAAACTCAAATCATTTTGTTGTTGTCAAGGTTGAAAAAAAGCTTTAGACATAATCCACTTTTCTGCATTAGAAAGGAATCAAATATTCTTGTGTGCTCGGAGGTTTATTTATTTTTCTTCCCCATTTGGTATCAAGTTCTTTAATATTTGTGATGATATTACTGATGTCATTTTAGCTGCATATTTAACTTTCATATTTCCTACTACTATCACGGCTGATGTCAGTGCTTTACTTGGATAGGGAAGAGGAGACATTGAGGAGAAGGAGAAAGGTGGCAGACATTTAGAGGCAGGTGATGTAAGAGGAAGGGAAGGAAAGGCATGGAGGATGACGTTCATGTGACTGAAATGAACAAAGCCGAGACAAAAAAAACTACTCACATCTTCATAGATGTCAAAGAACGTTGCCATGATGGCATTTGGGATGGCTCCCAAATCTGATTGGTCCCAGTGGATGTGGAACATTCTCCCTATGCTCTGGCATTGGGGGTCGTTACATGGCACATTCTCCAATAAGAAGGCCTGCTGACTACTGGGAGGCACAGAGAGAGAGAGAGAGAGAGAGAGAGAGAGAGAGAGAAGAAAGTACATGTTATTAATTGCATCTTAGATGGTGACAATGAAGCATCCTGTTAGCTCAGGTGGAACAAGACATTTGTGAAAGCCATCAGCTGATCAGACCAGCTCACTGTTACAATTAGCAATTACATTCAAACATATACATATGAATGCACTGTGTACATAGTCTATGTAGGTCTGTTTCTTTTTTTTTGCTGTTTTGGGATGGTGTGTCCTTTGTGTTAAGGCAGAGAGATCCAGAGCACAAATATTTCATTGCATTTTTAATACACATGGCAATAAAGAAGAACTTGAACTTGAACAAGCCAGTGAACTTATATTCATTATTTGTGGACCTTCTTATGGAATTTACTTGGGCTCTTGCAACCATATGACATATTTCACAGCAAACAGCTTTGAACCGGAAAACGAGCAGGTATCCTCAAAATCAGCTTGGTAACACTCTGTCCATGACTCCAACCTACGTCATCTTTAGTGTACTTATGTAATGTAAACAAGTGTTGCCTTCCCCCGATGAAACAGAATCTATAATTGTCAAACCATAATTACAGAAGCTCATCACCCCTCTACAACTAGCAAATGTCCAATTCATGATTCATTGAGAATAATCACAATAATCACAATCATTTACATGATATTCTTTAATCAGGGTTTTGTACAACCGGCAGTACTGAAACAGCCCCTCTTGATGTACAGTAGTCAACAATTTATAGATTAAATAATGACTCTCTTTGGCTCTAGCTTTGACAGGAACTTGGTTACGATTATCATAAATTCAAATTCCGTTTCACGGTGAATTTTTTTCTCTTCGAAATAAAAGTGTGTCAGTGTCTAAGAGAATGAGAGCTGCCTCAGGCGGGAGCCCCAAGCACTTGTAATAGTACAACATCCACGTGTTCAGGTCTATTGCACTGCTGAACATATGTCTACTTCTAATTAGGTAAAAATGACCTTGCTGCACAGATAGAGCAAAACTAAAAAAAACACAATCTTGCATGAAAATGTTTGTCACAAAAGAAAAACAAAAAATATGTTGCACTTGTCTACAAACAAGTGAAATCATTCTTTATGTTTGATCATTTGTTTTATGAGATACATACTGTAGCAAACTTTGCACTGAACTGTGATATACTGAGGTGCTGCTATGACCGCACACTGTATTTGGCTTCTTTTTGTAAACCTGGACAAGTGATGAATCATCTTTAAGACAGCTGAAATAAAACTCAATCTAATTCTTTCTCCACCTCTCTCAGTATGTACATTGTGTGTCTTTATCACCATTTCACTTTGATACTCTGGGGAAATTGAATCCACCCCTTTCTCTACCTATGTGTCTTTCTGTCTTTGGAGATGGCTCTCTGTACCTGTTCTTAGATCTATGTGGGAGTGGCGACCTGAAAAAAAAAGGAGCTGGTTTAAAAATAGAAAAACCGTGAAAGCCCTCCCTCTCTCAGGTTTTTAGATGACTCTTTTTTTCCCTCCACTCTATTCCATCTATTCCAAGTGTCTTGGGAGTGGAGGTGAAGTCAGACCACAAGCTAAAGGCCTGATGGGACATCTGTCATCTAGGATGCATTAAAAACTTGAAGGACTGTAGTAGGCAGTGTTGGAAAAACAGAAAATGTGCCTTACTTGCAGCAAAATATTCACCTGTCACAGTGTCAGAGAGGAGGGACAAGGCATAAAAGAAGGCAAAAAGGAAAATATTGCGTCTGTGCTTAGATAAACGTGTCTTTTGAATGTTATGTTACTGCTTAACATAAATATCATACTGTCAGTCTAAGTGAAACTGCTTTGACTTTGATATGGCAAAAAACACATTTTCATGGAATTTAAATTCAAATGATGGATGATACACAGAGAGATAGACACAGATAAACAGATAAATGTGTTCTGTGAGTCTTTACATGTCCATATCACACAATATGACAGCACATGCTAATCTTGTTATTGTATCATCCACAAAAAGAGATGGAGACAAAAATTGAAAAATTCGCCATGCAAACAGTAAACCGTGATGGAGATGCCAATAATGACAAGTCTCACACAGTATGGTGTACTACGTAAGGCATGGCACACAGTGGCCATGCCTTACGTAGTGGCAAATATTGGGGTCATAGATGCTGATGTTATACAACAGCTGGTTCCAATCAAGCAATCCAAGAGGTAAAATTGAGTACTTGAAATGTGCTGTGTATAAACCACTCTAGCACTCTTAGCCTGTTGTTAGGAAAATGGTTGCTAAGTGAGAAAGCAGTAACAGAGTGCCAGTTTTCATTAACTATCTATTGGGTGCTTTGATTTCTGCTTTTCAAAAAGCACACAAGCTTTGGTGATCATCAGCGGGCATGTTCAGCCTGCTTATCTGAATTTTGGCAGTGCTGGATGGTTTGATAGAACTACAGTACTAGATATAGTACTAGATGTACTTCAATGCATTGACCTTTGTACAAAAACACCAAAAGCTTTTTTTATTCAAATTATGATGCATGGCATTAGGAGAACAACATGGAGAGGGCGAAGTTTAACGAATCAACTGAAATATTACACACATTACTAGACTGCTATTAATATAAAAAAACTCACTATAAACAGCCCCTGGGACATCATCTGCCACGCCCTCTTCTTCTAATTCAATGCCTCTCTCCCTCTCTCTCCCTGTGTGTGTGTGTGTGTGTATGTGTGTGTGTGTATATATATATGTGTGTGATGGCCTGCAGGTGTGCCGGAGTCAGAGCAGAACCACATCAGCTGCATCTCATCTCTGTAATCAAGCCTCTGCAAATACTCAGCCCTGCCACTTCCACTCTGCCAGAACGTAGAGTCTGCTACTAGTCAGTGTTGCTACGCTTCGAGCCAACTCACTACCAGATTTGCTATTCACCATTTAGTTCTTGTTGCTTGTTCTCCAGTACTCAGTCTCTTCTTTTCCCTTGTAGTACTGCCTGTTCTGACTCCGGTCCCCGTTTCCTGCGCCTCATCTGGTCAAGCCCTGCTGCTCTGCCCTCAGCCCTGCTGCTCTGCCCTGGAGCCCTGCATTACTCAGTCTCCTCGGATCTCATTCTGGACCTGCTTCCTTGGCTCCTAACTGCCTCTGCCCCAGCCTCAGTTCCTGGCTCTCAGCTACCAGTTCAAGTTTCCCCTAGCCTCCAGCCTATCTTCCCCCTGCTCTGCAATAAACATCTTTTTAACTTATTCCTGTCTCCAGGGTTCACCTGTTCTGCAGCCCCACGTAACCATCATAGTCGAGCCTTGAATGATTTTTCCTTTTTTGGGGGGGGGGGAGCCTGACTTATTAGCTGCACCCAACTGAGGGAAACAAATTGGGGAAACATTTCAAATGCTCCCTTAATTTTTTTCCTTGCACTTAGCTGGAATCAGCAGCTTGCATTGCAATATGTGGGATAATTGCATTTTACAATATTCTGCTTATTTTACAGGCAGCTAAGAGTTACATTATGCTCATTAAGTCTGTTCGGCTGCCAATAGGGCAAGCATCTGTATTTAAAACAACTGCAATGTACAGAAAAGTGAAGGAATTTAATTAATTTCTAAAGAGGACACATAATGCTTCGGGCACACAGATTTAAATAGTGTCAGTTCAGATGACAATTTTCTCTATAGACATGCTGGTATTTCTGCATCTCTTTATGGTGAGGGGTTAGGGTGAGGCTGGATTAACTGACTTAGTCTGTGATTACACCTATACTAGCTGGAGGTTTGGTTAAAGGTCATTCTGTATAATCCATCAATACTTGTCTGCACTAGATCCTTCCTCCCTTCTCATTAGGCCTCAAGTTAACAGCACAGCAGCCACAGAATATGACCTGCCACTTCAGCACCTATTGGTCAAGACCCACTGCTAATGATTGGCACTGATTGGCTCACCGGCGGATAATCAGGCCTCCAGCTGCAGGAATTTGTCGCAATTTCACGGGGATAGCATTTGTGTGAGTGCGTATATGTGTGGGGAAAGAAATGTAATTGTTTCAAAGTTTGGACTTTCAAAGGCATTTGATTGTTAGCCACTGTTGTGAGTGTCCTTTCTGAGATTTTTGTACTTCAAAAGAACCTCTCTCCAGCACTGCAGGGGTGGTGATAGTGGAGATGAACTCAAGGTCATGAGGTGGATATCACACACACACACACACACACACCCCTAGAAAAAACAAAACAGCAAAGCTTTGGATATGTTCTGAACACATTCACAGCATTGCATCATTACCATATCATATGTAATACTAGTACCATTTACCCTTACAGTCAAGAACCACAAAAATTGTTGCCTGCAGGTTTTGGATGTTGATGCACTGGTGTTCATTTTATTAACAAAAATCAATCATTTTCGTTGATCAGCAATATTGCAACATCACGATTGTGATGTGACATTCATGGCAAAGTAGTGATCACTGGAAATCTCATCTAACCTGACAAAAACAATAAATTAAAAATGACCATGGAAAAAACAAATAAAAACAAATAGCTGAAAATAACAAATGACTCTCATCTAATTAAATTTCATATTGGACAATTTCTGCAATCAAGTTCAAGCACTGACAAGATAGTGACATGGCAGAAAGATTAACTCAATGCAAAATGTTTTCGCGACATCAAATTACACTGCCAATGACTGAGCAACAGTAAATCACTAAATTTTCAATTTTATGATATCTTGTAAAAAAAAATCTTATACTGAATTAATAATATGATGAAACGCAGTATGTAACCTTATGTCTGACTAAAATGTGACCTAAAAAGTTTGAGAAAATGACTAAAACTAAAACTAGGTTCTTGCACTTTCGGCATGTGTCGGCACTAATGTCAGTGTGTATGTGTGTGAGAGTGCCTGGGGGTTTTGATTATTGTATGAACCTGGTGTCAGCACTAGTGTGTGTGTGTGTGTGTGTGTGTGTGTGTGCCTGTGGGGAGTCTTCCACTGTTCCTAGCTTTACCTGCTTCCCCTCTAATTGGCCTCTGGAGGGGCAGTCGGCTGGCAGGAGGCTGACCAGCTGATCACGCCGATGACCCTTCTCTCCCTACATCTCAACCGCTCCAAAAGGCCACTGTTACCTGTCCACCTCTAACATTCCCCAATCTATCCATCCACTCATCCCTCCATCTTCCACTCATCTCCCTCAAGCTGAGAGGCTACACTAACCTGGCCACCTCCTTTTCTTTTCTTTCTTATTTACTCTCCATCATTTTTTTCCCCACTTTTTCGCCTTTTTGCCCACCAATCACAACACCAAGGACTCTGTTGAAATGCCTTCTAGCCATGTGTTATTTTCACTGGGCATGGTGTGGGTGCATTTGATAATGCTCTTTTCAGTTTTGATGATGAAAGTATCACAGCTACAGGCTCCTCTCCTCTTTCCTTGACAAAATGACCTGCAGTCCCTCTCTTACCTCTCTCTGCCTCTTGATGATGCCTTTCATGTTAGTCATTAGCCTTGACCACATGTACTGTATTAGGATATTTTTCAAAACAGACCCCCCCCCCCTCTCAGTTTGAAAAAATTCTGTTCACACAATCTTCGTTTTACAAAATATCTCCGTACACATGAAAACGCAAAAACGACTACAAACGATCAAACAAGCCTGCTGGGCCAGTAGGTGGCGATAAAGTCTACATCACTGGTATGTCAAATACCAGAGGAGAACATTCTGAGTACGCATAGTGAGTTCATTTTCCTTTGGCGGTAGCTGTCGTTTCAGGCGCATGCTCATTATACAAAGAATAATGGGCGTGCACGAATTGAAGTGTGATGTCATCGTTTACAAAACCCCCTGTTTTACATGTCCACATGGATACACAGAAACTGGAGTTTTTACAAATCTACACTTTACTAGGTGTTTTCAAAACTCTCTGTTTTAGTGACCTAAAACACTGTTTGTGTGTGGATGAGAGGCCAAAACGTAGAGAAAAATGTTTGTTTTGCAAAATATCTGTATGTAGTGTTAACAAGGCCTTAGTCATGCATGGTTCATTTAATTTATTCAGTTACTCACTTCTCAGCTATCAGTTATGATTACTTTTCTTGTAGTCCCTATTTAGGCCCTAATCTGTAAGGTAATGATTGTTATTATCAGCAACGTCAGTTAAAAATCACTGTAATCTACTCCCTAATGCTTTCACAATTTTCACTCTCTCTGTTTCACTTTCCATCTTGAGGTGCTATCATCTCCTCCATTGTTATTTTCCTTCACCTTTGTGGTTATGTATACTGTACAGACACATGCATACAAAAAAGTACTAGTAGTTTTCAGAAAACCACTTCACACCAGACAAATACAATTTTAAAAGCAAATAATAAGGACAGAAAGCAGCTTCTTCGAGTTAAACTAAGCTCACAGAATAAGTAATAAGAAAGCAAAGGACAGAAACCTATTTGCTGAGGGATGTGAAGTCAAAATGGCAAGAAGAAATTGGATGAGTGAGCTGTATATTACATGACTAAATGTTCCATATAAATCTGATAGTGTATACTCAGTGCTATCAAACATTGTTTGCAAAAAAGACTTACAATGACAATGCTAACATGTTGGTGTTTAGCAGGTATAATGTTGGCCATCTTGATTTAGCATAAGTTACTATGCTAATATTTGCCAGTTAGCACTACGTACAAAGTGCCTACCTGGGGCTAAAGGAAATTACTGTTGTTTTTAAGCTATTTGGTCAAAACCAAAGTATTGGATGAACAGAAATGTTGACCTGATGATGACACTTGCTAGTCTAGCAACATTAATGCTACAAACAACCCATGATGCAACCTTCCATGTAGGAGTGGGTTTTACACCGCTACTTTATCCATTTAAAAAGAAGATTTGATAGACATGGCATTGTCTGGACCCCGAGTATAACACAACCCCAGTTTTCCAGATGTATTTCCAGAGGAAAAAAAAAAGTCTTATATTCGGAGCAATACTGCAAACTTTTCAAATGCATTTATTCCTGCAGTAGTCTATTCTTTATAGTCTCTATAGTCTAAATGTCTATCTTAATTCCAGTGTTGTCATTAATAGGTTGACTTTGCAGCAGGAATATTGGTTGGCATTTGGCAGGGCGTCATTCTTTATGTCAAGCCTGACAGAATAACTGATGTCCATCACTTCAGCTGCTCACTCAGCAGTGAAGCAGTGATCAGCTTGACTCTGTGATGGGTGTGATGTAATTGCATTACCGTGGTAATGCGGTAACTGCGGCAGCTCTACACGCACAAACTACTGTAAACCCCAGTTGAAGTGACTCAAACACAGATTAAACAAGTCACCAAACAATTGACAGATTGACAATGAAAGAGAGAGATCAACAGAGAGAGAAAGAGATAGAGTCATGGGTAAAAGGTGAGTGAAGGAAAGGAGTGGGCAGGTCCACGTAGATGAAGTGACAGTGAGACAGTGATATGTTGTCATGGCCCCGAGGGACTGTGGTTTCTCATTCTGCTAGCTACTCTGGTGATGAACACAGGCGGTGATGAACACAGGCAGTGACTCACGGCAACACACAATCAAAGTCAAAGTACATCCTTTGGTAGTGTCACTCCTCTACACAGTGCGCCTGCCTTCACTCGTTCTCTCATCCTCTCAGTTTCTCCCTGACTGTTTCTTTGCCCTGTGTTACAAAGTCAACTTTCTATTGTCTGTCCTTATTTTTCTTTTTGTTTACACAATCATATCACAAATATATACACAATCATTACACAATAAACAGCAAATTAGCTGGTTTCCCAATGATGTAAGACAAGACCTTCATTAGGAAACAAAATTAGATGTAAATCAAAAAAATTCAAATATCCATTCCCTTACGTCGCTTTTCATAAATACTAAAAAGATATTGCCACTGCCAATTGCAAATCCATGTATTGCAAATCCACATGTATTGCACTACATATTGAGGTTAGATTAGTTTTATTAGCTGAAACAATAAATACTTAATTTAACCCTGAATACTTTAGTTTCTGGGTTGGTCGATAGGAGTGTGAGAAAGATCCATGCTAAAGGCTGGGCACTGGGCTTGACGTCCCCATCGATCACTGTGATACTGCAACCCCTGTGGCCTCAACACTGGCTTTGTTAATGTTTTCATTTGAAACTCCCAAAAAGACTCCCTGTCAACATGTTGACACTTTGTTACACTTAACTAAACATTGGAATTTAGAAAAAAAGACGTGGTTTCAGTTCTGTCGAATTATGATGTATAATCCAGCTTTTTCGCTGGATGGACCTGCTTTTTAGGAATCAAACAAATCAAAGTAGAATGAGTCACATAAGTCTACTGTATATACACTGATAATGTGACAGATTTTTACACAGTAATGACTGAGAAATCTCAATCTCTATGTGCTCATAACTTTGTTATTTTTAGTTATACTAGCAGCATGACTATAGGGATGGAAGTGTCATCGGTTGGTTGGTCTGATGGTAGGTTGATTGGTCCACCGCTTTGATCCAGACTGAAATATCTTAACGACTACTGGATGGATTGTCATTAAATTTCCAAAGAAATTCATGTTCCCTAGAGCATGAATCCAACTACCTTGGTCTGATCTTCTGACTTGTCCTGTAGTGCCACAATAGGGTTGACTTTTGTGGTTTTGCGTGAAATGCCGTGACAACGGATTGACATGAAATGGAGTACACCCATTCATCTTCCCCAGCATGTATGGTTTGGTGATCGTCTGACTTTTCCTTTGGCGCTATCATCAGGTCAGACTTTTAATTTTCCCAACACTTTGGTTTGTGATCAAATTCCTGCAAAACTAATGACAATGCCATTCCCACTAGGAAGTTGTACGTTGTGTTTAGTACCAACTGGCAAATTTTAGCATGCTACCACACTAAACAAGGCAGTCAACAAGGTATAAAATATACCTGCTAAAAATCTGCATGTTAATATTGTCATTGTGAGCATCGTAGCATGCTGACATTAGTATTTAGCTCAAAGCACCACTGTGCCTTAGTACACACTCACAGAGCCTCCAGCATGGATGGAGACTGGCTGCGTTCAGTCCGATATTAGCCATGTGTAAAAAAAAAATGTAGCAGTCGCATTCATTTGAATGGAGCAAGTCCACTAGCACAGTGGGGATACAACCGCAGAGGACTCCTGCAAAACAACGAAGGGCCATCCGACGAAAGGTTGAAACTGGCTCAGCTTTTGCTGCGTTGGCCAATCACATACAGGCAAGCCCAAATTCCTGGTGGATTACTTTATGTGCCGTACACCTTGTGATCATCATGATGAAAGATAAAACAGTTGCTGCCATGATAACTTTCCAAAGTTATAAAATCCTGTCTGTAAGTATTCCTAAATGTGCAGTATTCTGGCGTCTGATAAGCCTTTAAACACATTAATCTGTTACTCAAACTGGACTTCCTGGATTGTATTTCATTGTTTCACACGTACTTTAAACAACACATCCCAACAATGCAGCGCCCCTGCATTGTTTTAAAGCAGAGCTGTTTTTGACTTGAACACTCACTTAGTCTTGTTGCACTTTACTTCCCACAGATCACCTATCAATTAACTGTTTGTACTGTGTCTTTTTCCTTCAAAGTTGGAGTTTCTGTAGGTGATGCTCTGTTTGTTATCACTGCTCAAGCTAAATGGCTGAAGGATTTATTCCAACACAGACCAGGGTGCTAAGAACAGTCAAAGGAAGCCTGGATAAAAAACTGGATATAGGCTTATTTACTATTGTGTTATATGAACCCATGACAGAAGGTAGCAATCCACAGATGTATTTATATGAACAAGATGGAGATTATAACTTCAAAGAAACAGATGCGCTTTCTGTTTAATGAAGCACAGATACACACCTCCGCATATTTTGTTGTAAAAGCACTGCAGTGCTCCACACTAGAATAACGCATAATGACATTCTTTAAAACTAATCATGAAATGGCAAACACCCTCTTTCATTATACTATTACTGAACAGCTCCCTAGAAAGCTGCTTAATTTTCATTGTTTAGGAAGTCATCTGAGGCCAAACCAGCCTTCCGCCAACAAAGCTGCACTTTGCAAAGAAAATATTGTGCAGGACTAACAAGGCAAATGTCTCGCGCTACTCCAGTTTCCACCCTGGTATTAGCAACAAAACCAAGATACAAACACAGCTCCAACATACAGAGAGGGATGGATTTTAAATGGCATTGCCTAGCAACAGCCTGCTAAGCTCTTGGCAGCTGCTTGGTCGGGGTGCATACTGATAGATGGAGACACACACAGACAAACACATGCGCATTTACACTCACAGCAACACTAAAACTTAATGTGATGGAACTCATCAAGGCATCGACAAGGTGATGAGCAGTGAGCATTACATAATGTTCAACATTAATTGTTGCTTTGTTACATGTGAGTGGGCAAAAAATGAAGTGCTCTGACTTAAACTTCAACTCTGAGTTTCTTACATTTTATCTGAATTCAGTGCAGAATGTATGCAGAGTGCAGTGAATGCAAAGCAAAGGCAAGCACAGTGTTAATACAAGAAAGATTCATAGTTGCATCATGAACGGCTTTGATTGTTTTTTTTGC
Organism: Thunnus albacares; assembly: GCF_914725855.1. NCBI lineage: Eukaryota > Metazoa > Chordata > Actinopteri > Scombriformes > Scombridae > Thunnus > Thunnus albacares. The sequence goes on along the minus strand of NC_058106.1, from coordinate 8,337,058 downwards.
AATTGTTATGTACAATGATTTTCTAAGTTCAAGATCCCCTCCACACATATTTAAGACATGTAAAAATACTCTGCTGGGAACAATAATTTGTTTCTGACATAGTTTTTCCACAAAAAATATCACAATTACCTTGTTAAAATCCTTAAAATGGAATCTACTCCATCTCATTCTCATTCCAAGGTAGTCTAATCCTGCCTCTAAGTACACGCCTTAAACTCCGATTTAATGTGAGTGCAGAGAAACTTTCCACTTTCAGTAGATGAATGTGAAAACACTCTTCTAGTGTCAAACTGCACATACATAATTTTGCACAGTGAAGGTCAAACATCCAACCAAAAAAACAAGAAGGAAAACACATTTTTGAGTGGAGGACTTGAAGTTTAGATAAGTCTGGGTGGACTTGATTTTTGTGTCGGCATCGCACAAAATGCTAATTGTGTTTTTAGATCACCAGCACAGGCCTGATAGAAAAAAATTATCATTATATAAATCGCAGCCTTGCTATTGGTTGGAAAAACTGCATTTAGATATTTGCCCAAATTCTTAAGCCCTATCAAGATCTAAACTAAAAAATAGCCAAACCTGGCCTGATAGCAGGGTTTCTGCCAGTGTACTGCAAGCTTGGCAGCCCACTAGGCCTGAGGTGACCCCCCGCCGGGCCAAAGCATCAGGGAATTTAAAAAAAAGTATTTTAAGAGTAGCATAGCTCCTCTAATAGCTCAGTGCATAGCTACTATGTGGGCCAGACGATGACTGCCGCTTGGAAACAGACCCGGAGCAACATGCCTGCCATCCAGAGAGTGACACACAGAGAGCAGGCTGAGCAGACGGAGAGTGGGAGAGCCGAAAACGAGAGACCTCAGGAGACATGAGAGCTGCTGCTCACTAACAGCTACGTGTGTTTACAGCAGAGAGCAGGAGGGAGGACAGACGTCTTACTACGCTACTCTGTGCTGCAACTCTGCTGCTGCTGCAGACGGTCACAGAGCAGACACTTTCAGTTCATAACGGTAGTGTCCGTCGTCCAACTATGTATTGATAACACATTTAGTATTTTACATATTAGTTTACAGTTTTTTTATTTGATTAACATGGGCGCTGATATGTGAAAATGAGCTAAATAGATTTTATTTCCATTTAAAAAAGCAAATAATGGCATGGGCAGCGGGCAAGTATGTATGCCCAAACAAACCCCCCCCCCCCCCCCCCCCCAAACAGCTTTTCTGGTGGAAACCCTGTAATAGTTTTGTTCAACACTGCCCTTGTCCTACTAATTCAGCTCTGTAACTGTGTATTTTGTGGGTGAGGAAGAGGCATGACAGGTCAGTGAGGGTGAAACAGAAAGAGACAGTTAAGCAGAACTTTTCTGAACAAACCTTAACCTTTTATCCTGCCATTAAAAACATGTTTATAGCGTGGAGTGAGACAGACAGAAAAGATCAGTATAGAGACGTCTGTAGTGATTTTTGCTGCCCAACAACCTTAAGCAGAGGTTATCTACATTATTCGGTTACTGTCAGTCACTCACTGACTTATGGCCTGAAGAATTCTACACAAAACGATTGCATATGTGCTTTATGTATATGTGTGTGTTGTGCATATGTGCCATATCTGCCTGATTCACACTGCAGCCACTCCTTTCCAAAGACACTTGTGACATCTGAAGGTGTATCTTAATGGACAATATCAGGCCCAATCACTAGCATCTGTAATCATAAGGAGAGTACAGCAGTGGCATGCTGTCAGGTGATGGTGTGAAATACAATAGAAATCACTTAAGTTTATCCATTTCCATCTGAGACCTCATTTCGTGTTCCAGAAATAACTCCCTCTCACCACATACTGCTACATGCATGGCTACATGTTACATGCACTCTCTTGCATGCACAGACGTGCACGCAAAGTAGCCCAGTGGAGGGTAGAGTGTGACATTTAGACCATTTCTCTTGCGATAGGAGCTCTTATGAAGCCAGGGTGGACCATTTCAACATCAAACACTCACAGCCGGACGCTCGGTCTCCCTGAGGACAGTGGATGAATGGAGAGTGTGTGTGCGTCCTTCTGTGAATGTGAAGCCTACCTGAGTAAAGAGAAATGCTGGGCTGCCGGCTGCAGTGACAGACAATGGTGTCTATAAAAACAGTCTGGTAGACTAACTGCATCTGTGTACCACTATTTTCTACAAGTAGAAAATACTTTTGGCTGATTCATACTATACTGCCTCTTTCTTTTTCTTTGCTCTTTTTTTGAGAAATGGCGCTGCCAAGACCACATTTTGTACTGATACAGAAATTGAGCTGCTTGATTTGTGCTTTGTTTACCTGATGATTATTTGCAGTAGCTGAATGCAATAGTTAATCAGTGCTACAGTCCTGAAAGGGTTTACACAAACCCCTAATTCATCCCAAGTGCTCCCACTCTGACTCACTATGATGAGCAACAACTACTACAACTACTATTACTACTGCTGAGAAAAGCTACATTATCACATTGTTTTTTGCTGTCAAGAGCAGGCTGCTCATCTTCCCTGTGATTGGCTGGCTCATGAAAACAGTGCATGTCATGTTACCTTTATTTGTTTCAACTGACAAACAAAACAAACAAAAACATGGCAACTGTCCTGGAAACACTGTCAAATTTATCTAAACTATCCATCAAAATCAGTGTCTGAGCTGGTTTTGACAGTCGTTATTAAGGAAAAGTAGAGTGGAGAGGTGGCGTGTGAAATTACATCAGCTAAGTCTTAATATTCCCTTATTGGTGCAATGTGTATGTATGTATGTATCTGGTCTCATTAATTACATTCTCAAGTGTTGTCCCCATACTTAATATTTGTTGCTTGGGGGTAAAATGAAAAATTTGAGAAAAACTCAAATTGTTAATTAAAAGTAGTTCAACTGATTTTTTGGTCACTTGGGGGCAGTGGAAACAAGTTGTGAAAATTGACATATTTTCTTTTAAGTTGATACGGCGTACTTGATGCTTATTTACCCATCGGGCAGTTATGGAGCAACATTATCATTCTTTTTGTCTCAGAGTTTTGTCTCCGTCCACCTGGTGAAGTCCACAACATTCACTTTCCTTTAAGTCTGTTTTTGATCTCAACCGACTCCTGAAGGAAATATGAGGCTCTTTAGCTGCTAAATGCTCCACTATGTTCACCAGCTTGTCGCTAAACTGTGTCTGTTTGCTGTTTGATGCCTAGCAGATAGTGTACAGTGTGTTTTTAGAATTTTTTTGTCCGAAAAGAGCTGCCTACTGTGGCTGAAACCACGCTATGAGAGCGGTAAGAGTGAACAAAAATGGTAAAGTTGTGGGCCAGATAGCTAAAAAATTAGCTGAAACTTGCTATAAAGCTTTATAAAGCTGGGGGGAGCTGCATAGTCGGGTCATCATTTTCTGTAGGTTCATCTCTACGAGCTACGCCTCTCACATCATGTCTTATCATTTGATACATATTATAAAAAAATATTGATTATACCTGCTTTAAGGTTAAGCGGTTAAAGGCAGCTCCTAGCAATTCCAGTTTGATTAGGAAAATTAAAACATTTTTACCTATACTAGAATAATGATGGTTATGTTAATGAACACATCAACTGACTGGAGGTAAATTTAATTATACATTTAAATGTTATGCATTAATTTATTTATATCTTTGAGTCAGTTTCAGACAGCCTAATATTCATTTACCTGCCCCTTTTCCTGAGCAATGTGAGTATATCCTCCCAATCAGGAAAACAGTGCTTAATGTCAACCATAAAGCAAAGCCTTGATTCAGCTTTCCTCAGAGGCTGATCTTACATTAACTGTAGGAACAGCAACACCGCATTGCTCTGAACAAAAGCAGAGGTAGAAGTCAGTGGAGCTTGCTCATGTTTAGAATGCATTCTTCATTAACCTGCCTGGATGACTGAAGGGTAAAAAAGAGCAGAAAAAAAACACACTCTAAAGGCAAGCTGCATTTGGTTTTAACAGAAAACCACACATCATAGAATGCTTGTTACTTAAATCTTGGCAACTGGTTGGAATCATATAATTGCTTGTTCCACTTCCCCAGTGGAAGCTTTCACCATTGTTTTATCATAATTGAATAAGTAAAGACCTATTATACTAATATCTGGGTGGTTGGGGGTGGGGAGGTTTCTGAAGGCAGTATAGTACCCACCAAAGCAGTACGATGACTGATTCCCCAAAACCAAATCACTACAGGCAGATTACAACTGACTGGAACCTGAGAGGTTTTCATGCATTTCAGGGAGCTCTCCTCCCTGTCTCCCCGCCTTCACGCAGCATCCTCCACAGACATTACAGTATTTTACACACACTTGCCAACACAAACATATTACTCTCCCTAGCTCTCCCTCACTGACACACATGTGCTATACGCACACGGTCCTTCTCACGAGCAATCCCTCCGAGAGCCCTAAAACCGTAACAAGGAAGATTTAATTAATTTTCAAAGTAAATGGGTGAGCAAAGAAAGGACCCATTATCTTTATGCTGAACGACGGCAGTTGTGTGTTCCCATGGAGAGAGCATCTCTGGTGGCATTCACAGAAACACTGCAGCTTTGATGTACAAAATGAGGGAGAGAGAGAAAGAGAAAGAAAGAGACCACGGGAACGTGTACAAGATAATTGCTCTCCTGTGTGTCTGTATCCTTGCAATAAGAGAGCAAGCAGATGGTCAGTTTCTTGCTCAAGGACAAGTCAGTGACGGTTGGACTTACAAGACTCCCAGTATAGTATAAATGTTACATAGACAATATTAATAAATGTGTAAAAGTGTTCAAATACAATAGAAATCATCACAGAAACCCTTAAACAAAGAGGTTTTGCTGAGGCGACATTTCTAATTCTCATGAATATATAAGAGAGAAATCATTCTGAACACAGCAGATACAGAAAATGTTCAGCAATAAACACTGTAAAAATCTAGCTCTGCCACAATTAAACAGCAAAAGCTTCTTTCTAGAGTCACCATTTTGTGCAGGAACAGACAAAAATACCAGTTTCTCCACCAACAGTAGTCTCATACAGCACACATAATTACTTTTCCTCAAACCAGAAATTCTATTTTCCTTATTACAGTTGCTTTCTCCAGCAGCAGTCAAGATCTGTCCACAGTATGTGTGTGCGTGTGTGTAATAGGTAGCATCTACCTCTACAAGCCTAAAGTTGGTTTAAAAGGTCTGATCAGTATTTTTCCTCTGACATCAGCTGGTCAAAGCTAAGAGCAGAGGGAGACAGTTGGCACCGCTAACTGCTGCCCACGCCACACTCTTCACTTTAATAGAAACATAAAACAAAAACACTCCATGCATTTCATTATCAGAGGAGAGTTTGGCACTTCCACAACCGCAAAAGCACAGCACAGCACAGCACAGCAGAGCAGTTGATCGATGTAAACGTGTCCACAGCAGTAGATAAATGAATGCACTTTAAATATTGACACAAATAAAAGATTTTGAGGATACCTGTGGACCTTATCGCCTACATACACAGTGTGGGTGGCGAGGTGCGCAATCCCTCAACACAGCACCACTAACTGTATGCAAAAGTAAAATTATAAATAGTGTTACATGCATCCTAAAGGCACAAATTGCTCATAGTTCTTTTGTGGTATCTCTTCAAAGAGCACACAAAAATCAATATACTTTAATCTATAAAGTCACTGAGGCATGGTATTATTATTATTATTCTCTACCTGAAGCTGCACTTCTGTTTCAAATACGTGAGGCAATGTGTCCTACACTCTCAAAGGTAAAATGGCTCCATAAAGCCAATCAGAGGCAGAAATTAGAAGATTTTGCCAGTCTAACAAAAATGTGCTGTGACGTTTGAAGATGAGAGTAATTGCTCTATAAACAGAAACATGTCTGTCTATGTTTGAATAGGAATTTTAGTGGGATCTTGATTTTATTTTATAGGTAGATGAAAACAATTACATTTTCATTTGAGTCTCTACAAGCCAGAATGAACAAATGAAAAGAGTGGTACTTGGATCAGTATTGTGCTATATACTTTTAACAGCTCTAAGTGTAACTGGCACATCAAGCCTTGAATCAATATTTCAAATACTGCAACAAATTGGCGAATCAGCTGTTAACTGTTATCACACAATGTGGATGACATAAAACACACTTTTCACATTAACTGTAGAAATGCCATCTTGCAAAGCCGGCCCTGTAAATTTGAAAAGTATGTGGTTACACAGATACTGAACCTACCCAAATAAACCACTGACATATATATTGTGATGTTTTCAGGCCTAGGTATTGTGTCAGTAATAAAGGAACAACTACAAATTAAGAAGCCTGAGAATCAAGTGTAACCACATGATATGTCTATGTTAAAAATGGAGAGGAAAATACAATTGAAAAAATATCATAAATACCCCGCTTTATCTATGGTCCATGTGGGCAAAACCCAAATAATTATATTGCCAATCTTGGTAATCAAGATTCTTTTTCTGGCTGCAAAATACTGAAACAAAGATCCACTACAGAAGGCCATACATTATTAATTACATCTAATTATTCAGCCCTCAAGAGACAGCCAGCCAGTGCTGAAAAAAAAAGCAATAAATTAATAAATTATTCTTGCCACAATGAAACATTTAGGTGACAATAATCTATTGCAGTTACTAGGACACCCTGATGAAACAAACAAACAAACAAAAATCCAGTGATGCAGATAGAGCAGTCTTCAATATTATTATTATTTTAATATTTCTAGTCATGGGGAAACAATATGTGCTAATTTCTATATTCTTCAGAATGGATAAATTGTAGCTGCTGGGACATAACTGTGATGTCTCTGGAGAAGGGCAGGAGCTTGTCATTGCCATGCCGTGTTGGTGCTCACTGACTCATACACTTTGAAAATTGTCAGTTTGAAGGTTTCATATGATGGGAGTGACAGGGGTGGTAGGGCTGAAATATTACTTGGATGGTTGCCACGCACTGGTATACCCCAAGGCAAACACAACAATTTCACCTTTTGCAGGAAGTTCAAATTATTATATTTTAAATTAAAATTAGGGAAAATAATTGTTTGTGTTTTTTTGTTAAAAATAATGTGGGGTGAAGTCACAGAAATGAACAGTGGGCTCAATACGCTCAGTGTGTGCACGCAGAGTCGAAGGTTGCTAAACCACCATCTTTGTGTTCTTACGGATGAGGGTACAGTGATGTAGCTGTGGCCCATTGTAATCTGTTGGTCTCATTTGAAGAGTGGTCATCTGCTGAGGTTAAAGGTTACTGTGAATGATGACAGCTCCCGCTTTCCAAAAGCCTCAGATCTGGAGGAATGCTGATCTGACTAGAGGGGAGGCTGCCTGGAAGGTGATCTGGCTGTTGCTTTTCATTGCTTGAGTAACACATGCTGACGCGCAAATTACAAATGCACACACATACATGTAATTATATCTAAGTCGCTTGAGGCAGATCACACGTTAAAGCTGACCTACTGTATCACCTTTTAATCAGTGTATGGATGTGATATAGTGAAGTGGGAAAAAAAAAACAACATGATTACTGCAGAGGATAATCCCATTCTATGAGGGCTGGTGGCTAACACATACAATCCCATACACACACACACACACACAAGCAGTGGGAATGTGACCAGTGGTTGATGTTATTCCTGGAAAGTACTGATATTTACTGCTGTATCTAGAAAATAATGTAGCAGCAGGTGGTATATTCTCAGTTACTACAACCGTATGTCATATGTCATCTGAAGTTTTGACAGTTGTCAAAGCCTCTTATTGTTAACATGCAAGCTGACAATGGTAACAGAAAAAGGAGGAGTGCTATGTACAGTATGCTAGGATGACATCTGGCTTCACTTTACATGTTATTTTATGCAGCTTGTCCGAGGGGCACAGTGCTCTGCAACTATATTTATTTTGAAATAAGAATTCCAAACGACACTTGGTATACATGTGGGACTGCTACTGGTTAGGTATAATATACCACCATATTATGTACACAAATGACCAAGGAGATGAAGGTCTGATACAAAAAGTGTCTTGACAGAAGGTAAATACTGAAACATGTTTGAGGATATTTTGCTGAAAAATATTCATTGTTAACTCTAAAATCTTAATCTTCCCTACTAATGATTTAGAAAGGGTCAGCAAGAAACCAGCTTTTGTATCTGCACACATTGCAGGTATTTGGCTTAAGCTTGTTCCCAGTGGTTAATTGTCTCAGAAAAATAAAGGAGAGGATAGGGGCATTCTGTATTTTATGACAGAGAAGTAGCTATTTTCAAATAAAGAAGTGTTAGATTACATTGCTATATGTTACTAATGTGTTGACGCTTAACAATAAAAAAGATCTGAAACAAGAAAATATCACAATTACAATCTTAATTTGGTGCTGCTGCTGCTTCTTTGTATTGAGAGAATTGGCTCGATTTACCTGCACTACAGCTGTACACATTAACATTCATTGCAAAATGCTGTTGCACATAACTGATGAGCAACATGACTGCTGGTTCTGATGTATTAAAATGAATGTGGGCTGAAGCTCCATCTTGTTCTATTCTATGATGTCTTTGCCTGTGGGCTGATACTCATCATCCACTCTACAGTGGAGGATAAGGCGATCAAGCAGGTGATTCGTGTTGTATTTCTCTCTAAATATCACTTCACAAATGTTTTCCTCTAAACAAGCAAACACTAATGTAATTATTCCCATTATTCATTTCATTTTCCATTCATTTTAATTGTAATGTAACCATGTTTTCTTGGCTAGCTTTATCTAGCCAAGACTGCATAAAAATGGCATGAATGGCAACTGTAATACAGAATGTATAGAAATATTTCATTGTAACTAATTGTGATTAAGAACCAGGAGCAAGATACTGATATTTAGACAGATTTGTTGATGTCAAACATATAAGCTGCGACTTCTGAAATAACATGAATAACACTGCTTAGCATTGCAAACTTCAACTTAGTACATGCTATAAGGAACTGTTTACTTAACAAAGGGCTGGAAGGGAAAATGGGACTAGCGAAAAACAACATGAATAGTCAGACAGCAGTGTAGTCTCTGTCTTGCCGGGAGAGAGTTAAGAATCTGGTACATAAGCAGTATATGCTGTGCAGCCCCATGCTGTGTCATCTGCACCTGAAAGAACTATATCTTATCATCAGTCTTCCTGCAGAAAGTTTCTCGCATTGATGTAAGATTAAAAAAAGGGAAAAGGGGAAGAAAATAGTTTCTCCTTCTTTAGCTTCATACTACTGCGGGTCTGTTTCTCCGTCTCTTTTATTGTGTCTCCTCTTGTCTCCCCAACATCCCAAATGCTTGATTTTCTGCAAACACTGAAACACCTATAGGAGGGAGCAACAGCACTGTATTCTTTGTTGTGCTTTAACAATGCTCGTAAATGTGTGGGTGCGTGTGACAGAGAGACAGAGAGAGGCTAGAGGCATTGTCTGTCTCGTGACCTGGATATAATGCGGACCCTGAGGACTGCAGTTTTAGGAGCTGCCGATAGCAATTACACAAAAACATAAACATACACACACACACACGCACACACACTCTAAACCCGTCTTGCAGTTCTTAATGACCGTGTTTCCAAACAGTATGTAAATGGATGATCTATCCTACTAATGTGACTGTTATGTAGACCTATAGACCTATGCACTATTACAAAAACAATGCAATAGCTAATTATTTCACATTGAAACAGAAAGTAGTGTGTTTGATGCTATACTGGCAGAAACAATAGAAATAGAAAGTTTAATAGAAAGAAAAACTTGGTAATATGAAAGTGATAACATAGACGCAACTTACATAAATTCAAACTTGACCAAAAAAGACACAAAGCAAAGCAAACATGTCAAAATAAAACTGTTCATCTAGGTGCCAAACATTACAGACACTTATGTTAGCCTTCTAACTAATGCCTTCTAATGTTAGCACGGCAAGATGACCAGCAACTGAAAACTGGCGTACATGTGACCCCTAATTAACAATTGGTGGGTTCCTCCATTGTTTTTTAAGTTCAAACTAAATTTCTTTATGTTCACAGCTTGGCTTTGTGATCCACTGAATAAATGAAGAAGTTTAAGTTCTTGGGGTGTTGATCACAAGTAATGGTTAGATGGAGAGTCACACTTGGTAAAGGCGGATTAGTACAGCATCCGCAGTGATGCAGGCACTGTACTGGACTGTCACAGTGAAGATCGAGCTAAGCCTGATGGCAAAACTCTCAATTTATCAGTCAATCCGTTTCCAACTTTCACCTGTGGTCATGAATTTTTTTTTCCTTTGCAGGGTGTCTAGGGCCACCCTTAGGGACAGGGTGAGCATCTGCTTAAAATGCCTCCTGGATGGCCCCCTGCAGAGGAATTGAGGGCACTGGGAGGAGACCCTCGTCAGACTCAGAACATGCTGGAGGGATTACATATCCCATCTGGCCTTTGAATGCTTTGGCATCACCAAAGAAGAGCTGCAGGGTGGAAAGAAGGATGTCTGGACTCTATTTAGCTTGGTGCTACCAAGTGAATGAGTGATGAAATTGGATGGACACAAATATAGCAGCAAAGTGCAGATGTCATGCTTCCCTATTCTTTTGTCTACTCATGATAGAGGTGCGAAGTGGGGGGAGCTATTTTGGATGCCCCCATTTCCAGAAGTAGAAATCCCATTAATTTTTCCCATAGACAATGTTAAGCGACTCACAGTTAAGCACTTCTATGGGTTGGGTCGGCATGAAACTCTTCTGGTTGAATCATCAGCACAAATGATGAACAACTGTGTTAGAAAATAGGATCTTTGATAAAAACTTGAAGGTACAAGACAGTTTACGAAAAATCTTCAGGATAGAATTTACCTACAACTCCCAGGGTGCATTTAGGCAAGAAACGCCCAATCAACGACCTTAAAATTCTGTATGGTGTGGCACTAATGGTGGGGCTAAAGTTTACAGTTTTAAGAAAACTGACAATACAATCTACAACTTAAATCAATTTACCTTTGGATTCCGGGTCAATATTGGATTAATTCAGCAACTATAGTGCCCTGTTTTGGTTACAACTGCAGCAACATATCAGTTTACATTTTCTACTGTTTCAGATTCACACCTCTGACTGGCTTCTTCTCCATGGCAACAGCAGCCGAGGCTATTGTAGTATTTTAGAACTGTCTGCCATGCTGAAATGTTGAAGAAAACGCAATTTCTCAGAAGCATAGTTAAAACAATTAAAGCTGGTGTCCATAACATATATAATATGTATATTATACAGGACCGTTAAAATATCCAGGAGTGTCCTGTTTTCCTATGTTAAGTAACACTGAGGAGAAACTCTGAAATGGGAGAACAGAATGGGGGAAAAACACTTCTGGGAACAGCAGCTCCTTCCATTTTGCAACAACTATGAGGAGGTCTTGTAAGGAGTAAAATAATTGGGGCAATCAACAAAAAAGCATTAGTAAGACAAATATATGAGGCAAAATACCTTAATCACTGGGCCGTGACTAACAAACTCGAGCTGTATCACAAAATAACCTATTGCGTTCTTAAACACTCTCTCAACTCTCTATTTATTCCTCCTGCTCCCTCCATCTGCTCATTGTTCCATTGATTCCACCCGATTACTCTCATCTCACACCCTCTCTCCTTCTGTCCTCCTACTTTGAACACTTAAAATCGGCATTCATTTTACTAGGAGGAGGAGTGACATGGACTGGCAGGACTTTTATCTGAAAAGCTGCTATAAATAACCAGTTTGAAGGACGAAGAGGAAGAGACAGAGAGGAAAGGAAAGAAGGAGAGGAATGGGGAGGGAGAGGGAGTTAAAATAGACCAGCTGAGGGCTGTACAAATAGTTAGTAAGCAGAGAGCATTTGGTGAGAAGGAAATCCAAGGCCTGATGCATGATGGACTAGAGAGTGCTACTGAATCCAAAGCAGGCAAGTAGACACTACACACTTGATGAAATGTCTGAACAAAAACAAAAACATCCCATCACTCAAACATGACCTCTGAAACCCTGTGTCCTTACTTTACTAAAAAGAATCGACGCAGACCAGAATCACCATGACTTTACATATTTTCTTCTGGGAGCACAACTTAACTTTGCAACTCTCTGCACTCACACCAGAGAACTTCTCCGTCAAATCACTGACACCATTTGATATTTACGTGCCTTGCTCCGGGGCACATCAGCAGTAGTTAATTAGGGGTCCTGATTTCACAGATTCTCTAACCTTTAAATCATTCCTTTCTCATCACCCTGACCTCCTTTCATCTCTGCCTCCTACTCTCTCTTCCATACGATGATGATGTGGTTTTAAATGTTACTGCTGGGGTCAGATTGTACAGGGAAGTTCTGCAATAACAGCCAACGGCCCAGTATAGGATTACAATGCTCAGGCTTAACATGGGGAGGAGATGGAGGAAGGGAGGAAAAAAGAGAGAAGCTATAGCTTGTGTGATTAGAGCTGGTGAGACAGAAGTCATTTCTAGATGAGGGTGACCACCAAGAGTTAAGCCTGACAGGACTTACTGATGATTATACAGAGCCTAGACAAGAAAGTAGGGTTCAAATGTACATGTGTGTGTGAGTCTTTTGAAGCTCATACCTAATGTTTTACTATTTCTGACACAACAAGCAATCAAACCCTCTTTCCCTAAGAAACACACATGATCAAGCACATACACACACACTCCCAGAACAATCAGTATGCATAGACAATCACAGGCCTGACCTCTTCAGCAATCTTATCTTCATCTCTGAGGCTAGATAATCCACATAGGTTCTTCGACAAACACACACACCCTAGTGTCCATGTTGCTTGTGTCCTAGCACATGCTGTAGTGATTTTTTAAGGGCTGTCTTATCAGTCGCCGTGTCCATATGCTGAAAAACACACTCACCTTAGCTGCCTTCTATCCCAGTCTGTGCTCTAGTAAATTGGATGGTAATCACTTCTTTATTATAGTACAATGTCATGGCTGCATATTGGTCAGTGACAATGCACAATGTTATAAAACTATTAACTATTAAAACTATTACTATTCTGCAGCAGAGGGCAGTTTGTTACTGTGTCATGAATATCAAAATGTAAGTGATACCATTAATTAATGCCTGGCCTTTTTATTTCTGTTTTGTGGTGTTTCAGACACTTCATGATTTGTTAATGAGAAGATTTAATTAATCTTCTTTGGAAAACTGCTATACTCTAGATATTTTGCCATTCTATTGGTGTGAGAATGAGCTCTTCTTGTAAACATGTGTTAAACAGGCTGTACACAGACTGTAGGTTTATTTCTAAATATAGTATATGAATGTAATTAATTTTTACTGACAACTGTTTGACAACTGTACGAAATGCATACCATATCAATGGGGCTACTGTTTGTAATCAAGATTATTTTCCCCGGCATGAGAGTCACTTGTGTCAGTGCAAGTGCAGTAATTTCACAGGAATTTCATGAGAAAATCCTCCATGTGGCATGTTTTTAAAAAGAAACGTTTACAGTTGTGAAAGTGAAACAGATTTGCATAAGCCATTTAAGTATGCATCTTGAGTTATTAGGTTCCAATCAATTCAATTTCGTGTTCCGCTGAAGTACTATAGTTTGTATAATCTTATCAAAATGTGGACTGTTACATGACAAATTCAGATGAAGCTAACAAATGAATCGAGTGTTCATGAGAATTGAGATGATATGGATTTGCATGAAATCTATGATTAGTGTGACATCAATTTCCTGAAACCAGAGTAATATTAATGCAATCGCCATTTGCATGTAAACTGTGTGCTACATAAGCAGCCTCTGGACCTGCATGGACACACTGAAACTGTGCGCCACTGCACCAGCTGCTCATGAGGTGAGGCATAGTGCTGAAACAATTAGTTGGAATGGGGTTCAGGGACCTACTTGACAGGATTCCAAGCGGTCCCCTGCCAAGGAAGGATTAGTTTAATTTCAGCAATATCTCATTTATTTACTAGACATAATCTTAAATAAAGTCTAAGAGAAACGACTACTTACTGTACTCTAGTTGTGTGTTTATTCCAAAACTATTAAGATAATGAAGAAAATATTATCTACATCAACAGTATCTCACCTTTTCTTTTTAAAACACTAAGTCAACACCAACAAAGATGTACCCATTTGAAGACCCATGAGGCACACTCTTATGTGGAGCCTTGGAGGTAAACAAGAATGTGTGCATTTTCTCTCCTACCTGCCACTAGTGTTGCGGAGGACCACCAGGGCATCAGGGAAGCCGTCCAGGTTGTAGTCCCCAAGGTGCAGGGCCAAGGGCTGGCTGGGTTTCCCTGGCACAAAGCTCCAAACTGTTTCTCTCTGCTGGAAATCTGACAGCACGGGTACCCACTGTAAAAAAAGACCCCAACAAATTACACACCAATCATGCATTAACTAATAGGAGAGTAAAGGAGAAACAAAAAAATGAAGTGAAGAAGATTAAATTGCTTGTATATATATATATTTAGTATATATTTGTATTTTATATTTGTATATATTTGTATTAGCATTAGCAATAAGTGCATCGCATTTATCATTCATACAATTTAAACACTATTAACATAACAATATATAGATACAAAAATCTCAGCAACATGTTAAATTTTATTATTGCAATTTGTCCGGACATAGAAAAATGAAGAGTAGACCACCTCTCTTAATCATGTTTTATCTTCCTGAAAATGTTTATATGAAGAATTTACGAGCCAATTAGTGATAAATTTAACAAATCAAAACTGTGGTAAAATAACCCTATAACACATGAAAACAGGGCACAGTGAATTGCACACACAGCATTTAGTTAGGTATCATATCAGAATAGTACTGTAACGACACACTCCCTAATGGTTGTTAAGATGACAGAGAGGAAAACATACACCATTACAGATAATTAGGGGTCCTTTTATTCAGCGTATTCAGCGACAGTAATCATTGTCATCAGCAGTAATCATCATGTCCTGCCTCAATTTAGGCTTGAAAACTTCAGGGAATCATTTTTCTGGTAATTTACTATATTTTATCAGATCATTTAACTCATATGATATAAAAACACCAAGGTGTTTAAACCCCTCTTTATCGACCTGAAATGGAATATTTCAATCAACAATCAGTGAAGTACTTGGAATTGGAAAGGAAGATGAGCATGTCGTCTGCATAAAAGGCAATTTTTGTGTATATATGCATTAGTTTGTATGTCACTTATATTGTAATTACTTCTAACTGCTTCTGCCAGAGGTTCCATAACGAGCAAATAGCAGTGGCCGTAAGGGGCAACCCTGGCTTGTCCCTCTGTTAAATAAGGATGTGGATGATCGATCTTGTACCGTTCACTTTAATAACAGATTTTGGGTTAGAGTATATTAACTTAATCCAATTAATAAACCTATCAGAAAAGTAAAATTTATACAAAACCTCAGAAAGATAGTGCCATTCTATTCTATCAAATGCTTTTTCAGCATCTAAACAATATATGCATTATTGTTCCTGTTTTTAACATACTGCATAATTCCCAGTACTCTCCTAATATTTGAATCACTTGTAGTCTGGGTAAAATCCTGTTTGATCTCTGGATATGAGTTTTGCTTGGAGTCTGTACTTTGATTAGAGATAGGTCTATAAGAGGCTGGCTCAACAGGATCTTTCTGGGCATATTGCCTTCCTACTAGATAATGAATGGTGGTATCTATTATTTCTTTGGAAGTAATTTCTATATCTAACCAATCCTTTCCTACTGGTGTCAGTTGCGGAAGAAAGATACATTGCAAAAACTGGCTCATTGTCTCTTCTGTATCAGAAGAATGTGGAACTCTGATCCTTGAAGGCCGTACAAATATCATTGGGGATATAATGATAAGTTCCTGTTTTATCTTTAATCTTGGAGATGGATTTATGTTTATAAATTTATGTTTTTTTTCAATTACTTGTTGAGAGCACAGTAGTGCTGCGGTATCTGGTGTCATCTCTGTCACACACTACTGTAAATTGGCTGCAATGTCAGTTTTATACTGGCATGCTTTAGCTTTACTTTGATGTCTCTGGGTAGACAGACACAGACACCATGAAATACATTGTAAATACATTTTACAATGAATAATTCCCTATACAGGATTTCTATGCTGAAGCAATTGGAGGGTTTAGGTCCTAGTTGAGGTCTTGACTTATTCACATTCAACCACTAACTTTATTAAAAACTGGTCTACATCTAGATTTGAACATTTCTGGCACTTTTTTAGGGTGTTTAAAGGGAGTAATGAAAGAAAATATGCAGCTACAAATGAATGGGTCAGACAAAGGCACACAGCTGCCAATACATCTCTAGGTAAAGCTACAACATGTCATCAGGGTAAGCAGTACCTTTACCATGCTTTGGTCATATGAAAAACATCTGTACCGTGCCTGCATTAAGGACTCAAATCAAAGTAGCGAATAGCATGGCATTGTGCTTACACATGCAATATGTGGGACATAAGCAATGACAAGCTAGAGAAGAACACTTTCAAACAAATAACAAATGCTTGCTATGCTTGCTTTCAAGTCACTGAAATTTAAGTGGACTGAGTGCAGTGGTGTTACAGTGCAGTGCAGAGTTTTGGGAGCACTTTAATTACAAAAAAAGGTTCCAAAATTACTTTCTGCAAAATTTTAACACCGAAGTCAAAGAATAATACGATTGAAGTCCAATCCTAAATTGACCACCTACTAGCAATCTGTAGTCTTTGACTTCACTTAGAGTACCTTGAGTGCAGACTGAGCCTCCAACAATACTTTTCACAATTACTTTAAGAAAAACACTTGAGAGGTAAAAAGCAAATCACACTATTTTCTAGGATTTACTTGTAAATCCTCACTTTCAGAAACTCCTTTCCTCAGTGTGGGGATATTGCGGTCTTGCCTTTAATGCCACTCTCTTTACACATCAGACACAAGTACTTAAGAAGCCCTCCCACTCTTTTAACCAAACAGAAACGAGGCATCTTTCCCTCATCTTGACAATTCAAATGTCGAAGTAATAGGGCCCTCAAGGGGGTCTTGCTGTAACACTGAAACTGACTTGAGGTTTTTGTAGGGAAACAATCACACCAAAGAGGTAAACATACAGTATATATTGCATGAAAGCAAACAGCACGCCAGAGACAGCCCTTTAAAAGGCCTCTCTGACACCATTATCACCTCTCACTTAATATTTATGTCATAACATCTCTCTTTCACTCTGTCTTCCTACTATTCCACCAAATGCTGGTGACTGAATGCAACAGGAAAAAAACAAGCTATTACTTTTTGTTTCATTTTGCAGGAGACGGGTTTATTGTAACTGTGCATACATTCCCAGTGAATTAATTTTAATAGAGTTCTAACCAGTGACAGGCATGCTGGTCTCCTTGCTTTCGTTAGTGACATTACAATGAGTTGCTAGCTAGCGGATTCCTGTGAATTACACATAATCCAAGAGAGGGAGGTGTTATGAAGAGAGAGAAAAAGAGACGATTATCATCACTAATCCTCACCCTAACACCATCAAGAGTGGAAATTCATGAGTAACATGTATCACCATTCAGCACAGGATGTTCAGTTTGGTACATGAATTATATCAGATTGGTACACCCTATGAACCAAACAATATCAGTCCTCATTAATCTAATATGGTTTAATTACAGTCCAGGTCTTGCCACATGTGGAACATAAAACTTTTACAAAAAAAGTCTCAGCCAAAAGGCTTTATCAGAGACGGACTGTGTCCAAATTCACTCATTCACTACTTTCTGTATGATTTACACTCATTACATTACTTGGATTTCAGATGCTTACTTATCCTTATCATTTTGCGTCATCACTGACAGGTACTGGAAGACATGACTATAGTCTTTGTGTCTGTAAATGGGTCACAACCTATTGCCTTGTAGGATTGTTGGCAGAAAATGTTTGTTTTGTTCCATTTCATTTCTGTTTTCCGAGTTTCTGAGGGCACTATATATAGTAGTGTATACATTTCACACTAGATACAATAGAACAGAAAGGGAGCAATTTCAGCCCAAGATGGGAAACCGTAGATCTCTGGAAATAGCTACATCATGTTAACTTTTTTCAAAATAAATAATAAAAAGTATTTTGTTTTCCTCACACTACTCAAAATACACCTACCAATGACCCCTAAAACAATGGCACATATCAAACCACTGATTTTGTGTACTGTTATGCTGCAAATCAAAAGCACAAACACATACAAAGTAGCTCCAAACGCCTACACACATATCTTACTCTACAGGAATACATTTTATTACTCCCATTTCACAGATTAAAAATATATATATACATATTTTTGAGACTCAAAACTACAATAAATGACCAATTTAGATCCCCTATGTGTTTGTGTGTGTGAGTGTGGATTCTAGAGAGGCATGGGGCCAGATGCTGGTGGTTTAAACTATTCATGAATGTTAAACAGAGAGAGCAGGTGCAGGGGAGAGTCACCAAAGAGACACTCACCAAAACTGCCACTAATAGCTCTTAATACAAAGAGTATGTCTGAGAAAGACAACCACAGCTTATTAACAATTACTTTGACATTTATCACACAAACGCTGATGTAACTGATTTAAGTTTCATCCAAACCAGTTGTGCACATTACGTAAAGACAGGTACTGACGTAAAGGTAATACAGACAGGGGCCTGTTTGTAGGGGTGGCAGGCGTGGTGATGATAGTAGTGTTGTAGGTCACATTCATGATGCGATGCCTCATTGGTCTTCCTGCCAACTAGTCATGCACGGGTCAGGGTTTAATACCTGCACCCGCCCAACCAGTTCATGAGAGCCAATCTGCACTGCCTAACCCGTAAAAATATGTTAATCAACACACATACATCCTTCACATCTTAACAGTGGATTTTAACAAAATAGTAGCCTATATGTGTAGGTCTACACTGTCTTTTTTAGCCTAGTGTTTAGCTGCTCTGTGTAGAAAAAGAATGGAGTCCACAGTTCCAGGATTTAACCTATTTCGATGCGCTTCGAGCCCATGACCGGCTGAGCTGAAAGCATGCTCACCGGATGTGCTTGTTGCTGGAATGCACTGCACCACATGTGTGTATGTGTGTGTAGCCCCTTTTATACAGAGAACCTGCATTATAGCCTTAAAGAGGATCCATCTTTAAGCTGCCTTTGCTTTCTTACACTGAACCACACAAAGCCGGCATAAAGCCACTTCTGTGTGTGCTTTTACGTAGCATGCTGGCGTTCCGGATTCAGAGGCGTGGCATGTAACACAACAGCATCAGCATCTGTGACGTATATCATATCCCACAACAGTGGGTGAACCGAGTGTCGAGGTGCGTTTGCTATTCATGCACATTTATATCACTGCATGCGCAAGCAAAGTTGCTGTGCATCATATATCACATGCTGATGTTGATTGGCAGATTCATATGAGCAACGTGTTTGTGCAGGAGCAGAAGTGTTACCAGCTAAATTTATTTAAAGTATATTAAATACATTTAACAAAGTATATTATTAATACTGATAAGTTGATGCATAAGCCGCATTTTATTGTTGCAGCTGCTGGAGGTGGAGCTAGTTTGAACTACTTTATGAGGGTCATGAGATAAATCTGAGGGTTGTTGAGATAATAGATTGGATAGGAAAGAAGAAAAAAAAGTTGTACCTCAAAAAAATTTAATTTGGACTAATTTTTTCAAAACTTTTCTTTCATCTTTGCATTTTTGTGAAATATTGGAGAGTTTAACCCCTTTGGACCTCAAACAATTATTTATTTGAAACCATGTGAGAGGAAATGTCTCTTTGATAGAACTGCAAACAACTCAAAGACACCTGAAACATGACTGATATACAAATATACACTGATTTTTTTTGTAAGAGGCCACAAGCCAAAAAATCTGGGAACCACTGGTTTAATCTCTAACAGTGTTGTAATTTATAAACGTATTATGTTATTTTATGTAAAAGTAACCAAAAGCTGTCAAATAAATGTCGTGGAGTAGAAAGTACAATATTTTCCTCTGAAATATAATGGAGTATAACCAACTAAAGGCTTTCCATAGCTGTTGTGCTGTAATAAATGAAGCATAATTGTGCGGTAAATTCGTGTGCTCTAAATTTTGACACCAAGATTTTCATTTTTACAAATGAAAATTTTGCAAATGTATATTGGTTCTTAATATTGGTTATCTGTCTCCTTGATCACTAATAATCAGTATCGCCCTGAACAAAAAAACATATCAGTCAACCCCTGATATGCAGACTTCACTCCTTTGTTCTCCGCAATGAAAAAGTTTTAGTCTTGCCCTTGAATAATTTGCCTGGATGTGCAGACATTTGGTCCCTCTTCTGGAGCATGCATAATTACATAATATCATTTCAGCCCCAACAATTGTTTGTAGAGACACGAACTATATTCATGGGTATCATAGAGTATTTGTTGATTTTATACACCCAAGTCTAGTCTTATAAATTGTCCTTTAGTGGGCAACAACTGTTTCTGCTCATTTAACTTTATAAGGCACTACCCCTTTATATTAAATGTCAATATTAATAACATCAGTATTTGAAATATCACAAATCTATCAAAATTTGTATTATTATTGATATGAATATTGAAATGAATATCAAAATCCAATATAATTAAACTCTACACTTCTTTTCAGTATAATAGAGCCTAAAAACTGTAATTTATCGATATTTAAGTCCCTAAATACAGACATTCTAGTTGAAGTCTCGGTTTGTACATGGACTAGGATGACATAGTGTAGGTGGAAATGAGCAGGGGATGATGGTAATTATGCTCCTCTACATACAGATGGTGTCATAAAAGCAGAGCAGTGATAAACCAAGACCCACGCTGAACATTTCTCTGAACATAAGAGTGAACTCGGAGCTTTAATGCAATGCTGTCCAGTCAAGCTCTCATTAAATGATTGTTGAGTGATGTTGTGATAAGGTTTAAGAGGCTGACTGCCTGCCATATGGGTGTAAAGCTTGGCTATGATTACAGCCATCCAGAGTGAATGGGAGTGCTGGAAATGACCACTGTGCGGTGGCTGGCAGAGAGAAGTGAAGGGACAGCGAGACCTGAGAGGCTGCTGCCAGACCCATTTGTGGCTAGCAAACACAATGCAAGACATGAATAGACATAATGGTGCACTGTCCCACACACACATTTTGACACATTTGCAGGGGCGAAATCATTACCCTCATGTTAAAAAATGCCAGAGGCAAACACATGAATGTCACTTATCTGCAGTATTTGCTGTGGTCCCATCTGAGGACACCACTTGACTATAAAAGTAACCAATATGAGAGTGTGTGGGAAATAACTGAAGAGAGAGAAAAGAAGTGATGGAAAATAAAAGATAGTTTGGTTGGAGAAGTGAATATACTGTAGACCCACATGTTGGGAGTTGAAGCATATTTCTTTTTGTGTGGTAGGTTTTCAGCAAAATGGTTTAAATTTGTCTGCATTTCAGTATGTCTTGATCTAAAATGACTGACAGCTAATTAGCTAAAGATATGATACTGGTTCATAATCTAAATCTCATTTGGTTTCAGTCCAAAATCCAAAACTCACTGATGGCAAAAAAATCTAGACAGTACTTGAGAATATACTTGCCATTCAGTTATTGCTGGTTTGAAATAAGAAAAAGTTGATGTAACGACACATTAGTCCTTTGTCAGCAGTTATTCTTACAAAGCAGGTGACCATATTTTCAAATGGTAGATACATCTTAAATCTTTTTTGCTCTTTAGCCCTTGAGGTAAATGAATTCACTGGTGAGTTATCTTTAAGCTGGAGTCCTTTGGTCTGTACTCAATGCTGCCATGATGTTCTCTCTCCGGACAGAGTGAGAGGCCTTTGCTGGCCGCCAGACTTATCAGCAGACCACTGTGCTGGTGTTGGCCCCGAGGCAATCAGTGTACTGTCTGTTGCTTCTTTTCTAACACTGATTAGAAGAGGAGAGAGGAAGAGCACGGAGAATACCAACAGCATCTAGTCACCACTGCAACAATGCCAACAAAGGAACACACACACACACACACACAAATTGTCTATCATACATCAGGCTGAAGAGATTCATCTGTACGCTCTGTGATGGCATAAGAGCTATTGATTAAACTGGAGATGGCATTTTTAAGTCAAAGATGGCTTGGGAGAAGAGCAGAGGGTACAGGGATGAGGATGTTTAAATAATGACAAATAAAGAAAGCCTTCATAATTTGGAATAATTTGTGAACTTGTTTCTTATGGATGAAGGTACACTCAAAAGCATTTGGATGATGAGATCAAAACTGAACACATATGCGTTGGCTTGTATGCATGGATGTACTCAAACCTACAGACAGAGGGTTGCTTAATCAAGCAGGAGTCAGATGCTGAATTAATCAAATTAAACTTAAGTGATGCATTATCATGGCTGCCACTCTGTCATTTTTATCATTAGAATGTTCCCTGGAAAAAGCTTGATTGTTCATCTCAAACATCACCTAATGATACTGATATGTGATTGTCATATTGTGTGAACATATGGCAGAACAAAAGCCGATGATAAAAGACTTAATTGTGCTAAATTAGCCAACGACATCACAGAGCGCAAAAGCAGAAGTGGAAGTCATAAGATCAGTCTTTTCCGATCGAGCAGAGGGGAAAACAGTGTTTCCCTGTGTTTTGCTTTTATTGCTAAGTAAGCGAACTATTTTGGAGGGATCATATGGGCCTCTGTGAGGATATTAAAGGTTTCTAATCTAATCAAATCATATTTTATTTGAGAAGCTGCAATGAATAGCCAACCTGACAGAGGAGCTCTTCAAATAAATCATGAAGCAGTTGCTCCTTCCATGTGGCTGTGGAAGTTTTGACATTTAATCACTAAGTACAGCAGAGTATTTGAATAATGTCAAGTGTGTGTCTTCATAGATTAATCTAGGGCCCAACGTCCTCCCAGTCAAACAGAGCGCTCGTAAGTCTAAAAAACTTGATAATGACATCTGTTGGTTCAAATGTCAATATGTTAACACTGTGTTGTGTGTGTGCATGTGTGTGTGTGTGTGTGTTTGAGTGTGTTAGTGGAGAGATCCAAATGACCTAGATAATGGAGATGAAGATGATGATGAGATTTGTGTTTGCAAGGTAATCTGATACCTTTAATGGTAGTGAGGGGAAGGATCCTGCATACAAAAGGCTTTTTATCAAACAGCAGGAAAATCCAGACTGTGTACAGCTTATTGTGGCGTCTTGCACACACGCCCATACACGCTCTCGCATGCACATGCACATGCACATGCACACAAAACACGCGAATAGAAACACACATTAAAAGCAGGAGGGGTATAAACACAGAACCCAACACTCTCCTGGCTTTGCTGATGACTAAAGTGAAAAAGCGACGGCATACTTGCAGACTCCCATTGATTCAACTTGGCGGAGAGAGCTCTCGCTTCATTAGGCCAGGAAATTAAAATGTGGGCGGCCTGCGGTGGAGGTGGGGTTTACGGGGTTTATGGGGAGGTGCTGTAACATTGACAGACATCAAGGCTGTCCAAAGCAAAAAAAAAAAAAATTTAAAAAACAGGCATGTAATGAAGCAATGGCTTTTATGATCCCAGAGATATAATGTCTGTAATGCACAACACATTAGAACTGGCACAGAGCAGTAGAGGAGTGAGTGGGGAGATTGTGGAGCGCATGACTACTACATGGCAAAGTAGAAATTAGGCCAGTAGTGCTATAATCATTGGCTTTCATGTGATTATGGGTCTATATGTATGTTATGATAGTGTTTTCAATAATGATATGTCTTTGATATATCTGTCATATAATCTAATCTGTAAACATGGGATTTGCTACTGAAGTATTTTCAAAAGGAGGTAATAAGAAGAGGTGTGCAGTTTTCTCTTGGTAGGTATACTGAAATATGGAGGCCCAGCTGTACTCGATTCTTTTTTTAAAGCATACAGGATTCATTGAAATGTGGTAGAAACAGCAAATAAGAAAATGAATTCCAAAGGCAGGGAGAAAGAGAAAATGCAAACTGCTCCACACAAATGCAAAGGAAGTAGCGACAAATGCAAATCACCACTGACTTTCAAGATCACACTGAGTTGGTGTTTGTTTGACGTTGTACGAAGGATATTTTAGTACTTTATGTTTTCAATTGCTTCAACTTCATTGTTTTCTCATGCAGTTGGAATCGTGTTTATTACTTGGATCCCGGCAAGTCTTAATGTCTTTTTGTGAAAATGAGGATGGCTGCTGTGCATGGAAATTTTGACATAGTAGTGTGTTTCCCAAATTGAGCTTTCTACTGTGTGTTCATTTCTTCTGCCTTGTTGTAAAGTATGTGCTCCCACAGCTTTATATTCACCCAGTCAAACTGGTCGTCAAGTTTGTGCCCAAGGCTGACTTCCCTACATCTCATGAGCGGGGAACCTTATCATGTAAAATTTAAATGTAGGATGACTTGTGCTTTCATGTAAATGTACTATACTCTAAATCTTCTCTGACTACGTATACATATGCGCAGGTAGAGGGCTGTTCACTGTCACCATAATGTAGGCAAACATGGCAGGTGTAAGAGTTATTTCAAGTATTGTTACTGTTAAATGGGTTACATTATCACTCACAGTAACAGCTTTTATACCTGTGGTGATGTTTTCACATCAAACCTTTAAGATGATACGTCTAACTGTGGTGATGATATCTATCACCCTTACAGTGCCAGGTCCTTATCCAAAATGCCCAAATACAGTTTATTAGCAGCTGTATACAGTATGAGTTCATAGTTTGTCCCCGGAAAAAGGCAGTCAGAGTCAGAGCCAGAGATGGAGTGAGACCATATGTCTTTGTGTCAGAAAGGCAGTGTGTGCAGGCTGCTACCTGCTGTCTGTGTCACCTCTTTGACCACTGACTGACTGGCTGACTGGGATGACTGGGAAGAGGCTGTCTGGCTCCACAGTGGCTGTCCTTACACTGTCTGGGCAGCAACAGTAGGAAGCTGGCTCGGTTTTCATGGGGGCGGGAAGTGTGTTTTGCATGTGTGCAGGTATGCAGAGTAGAGGTTTTAACAAATAAACACAGAAATGTGCAAACAAAAACCTGTACTATACACAAGTAATAAATGCTTACAGTATTGGTTAGCTCAATACTATCAGTTTCATGCTTGCTTCAGACAGAGGAAGGTTTATTACCACTAAAGGGTATAAAAAATCTCTTATGTGTTGCTGATCCGATGTATAAGCCCTTACAGTGATAATATGGATATTACAGGACATTGGAATGTTTTTGTCTTCAGACACCATAAATTATAGCCAACATTAACTACCACAAAAGGACGGTAACATAATTTTCAAAGCTAATCAATTCCTGATTGTTTAGTTTTTGCCACAGAGCCAAGGGAATGTGACTGGTGGCCAAACAGTTATGATTTGGGGTCACTCAGTCACTGATGATTGTAGGTGAACAGTGTGTGTGAGAATGCTGTGTCAAGCTGTGGTGAGTCCCACCACAGTTTACATGCAGACAGACTCAGCTACTACTGCTTTCATTCACTATATATGACACCAGGGTTTGTGTGAATATTTACAGCATATTCTAACAATTCTGTAAGTGATACAAACAAACAAAATTGAGGCAAATAGACATGTTGTGAATATTACAGTGATTTTAGTGATTTCTATGCATTTATTTGGGTATTTACTATTATTGCTTCTATGCACAAATGGAAGGAAGCTGGCACGCTCCTGTACTGTAGACCAACATACTGTACGTGGTCTATGTAAAAGATTATTAAAAGGTGGTTGGTCTAAATTATTGTACTGATTAAAAAGCCATTTCATCATCAATGCTTAAAAATATTGAGGTGTAAATTAATAACATTGCTTGGCTACATTACTGTTATTTACTGTATTGAACTGTAAATAAGCCATAGTATTAAAAATGAACACAAACGCAGTGGAACAAGGACGGATTTTGTTTTTGTAAAAGTGTTAAGGAAGCCTTTCAGTCCAGCTAATAAAAGTAGATCTCATTATCATTTCTGTTTGCTTTTCTTTTCCACAGACACACAATTACACTGTTTTCTGCAGTCAGGTCCTGTTGTGTTGTAGAATGTGGGATCAAAATAATGGAGGCCCAGGATACAATAAATGTGATCATTGTGTGTCTGTGAGGGTAGAGAACAAAGCAGAAAGATTGTTGGAAGACCCCTGCGGTTTCTTCCAATACGGTGAACTAGAGGCCTGGAGGTGCTGCAGAGGTAGAAGCAGAGCTGTGGCCGAAACCGCAGGAAGGAAGGAATTGCTGTTGGGAGATGGAGGAAGCAACCCACATGCGCAGAACTATAGACACACACTAGTTTCTACTCAGCGGGAAGTCCATGCACACCCGAAGGCATCTCATCATGTCTTTGCCTGTATACATATCAGTCCTCTTATTCACTCTCCATTCCCCTTTTCTCTTCCTCCAGCTCTCATTCCCTCTGATGGGATGTTGCTCTCAAAGTGGCAATGAAGGGACAGAAAAACTGTCTTTGCCCTCCTTCCCTTCCCTCATCTAATCTTCGTTTCCTCTTACCTTCTCTTTCTCTCTGCCTCTCTATTTTTCCTACCTTTTTTCTTTCCTTTCTCTCCTCTTCATCTCTCCTTCGCCTTTCTTTCCTCCACCTCTCCCTCTATTTAGTCTCTGCAATGGGGGTGCACACCTACACACACGTAGTATAAGATCAGCTGTAATTACAGCTTGGAGAGTGTTTACATCACAAATAATGATGAACTGATGAGATCAATACTGCAATGTAGATAAACATACAAACTGCTTCTGCTGAAAATGGTTAATAAGGTACTATGATTGTGTATTATCATTGCCATTCCAGGAAAGCATAGAAACTTAGAGAGAGTTTAGTTTCCTCCTCGCTCGCCCACCCTTCTCTCTGTGCTTGTCTCTGCCTTTGACAGTGATGACTGTCTCTCAAACACATAGCGACACAGAACACAACATGTGTTCACTTCATCCATCAGTGCCGATAAGTCTTCCTCTTGCTGCCTCCCCTCCCCTTCGTTCAACTCTCTCCTTTCACTTCTTCCTTCAATCATTTTTTGTTGCTGACAGGCAAACAAAAGAAGGCATGTCCACAGGGAGTGCGCATCTGTGTGTCTCCGTGCGTGTGTGTGTGTGTGTGCACGTGTGTGTGTGTGTGTGTGGAGGGGGGGGGGTGGGGGGGACATGGCGGATAAACCCGTAATATTTCTATTTTGGATTGAGAAAAGAAAGTGGAAGCTAGTTCTCTGGTGGCAGAAGGAAGGAAGAAAAAGGAACAGGGCCTCTTGCCAACTGGTAGGATGCAAACTGAAAAGAATCACACAAGATGGTATGTAGGTGGTGGTGGTGGAGATGGTATGTGTGTGTTTGTTCATACAAGTGTAAGAGCAAGTGTGAGTGAACATATACAGTACATAACATATACTCACTTCTGTATGTGTACATTAATTGGATGAGACTGCATGTATGCATGCATATCTGTTACTTTTATCTCACATGGCTTTGCAAACAAAGTGACACCAGCTGGATCAGCCCTGTCTTTCTAAGCAAGAGTCCCCTGCAGTGAGCCACGTGGCTAATGCCATCCTGAAATAGAAAGCCATTGTGCAGAGAAACAGAATCTCTGGCACTGCAATGAAGTCGCTGATGAGGTGCGCCTCTTCAGAGAAGAGCTCTAATAAGCCATATAGAGCATTAAGCAGAATGGCAAGATTGAGAATGTCCTTACCCGAAAAAAGACAGCATTGATCACTTCTTCACATACTTAAAACAATCTGCTTCTACGAAACCTCTTTCAGTCATGAAAGTTATCATCATCATCTCTAATTAGAAAACACTAAAGTAGTTCAATTTTCAATTCAATACAAATTTATTTATATAGCACCAAATCACAACAAAAGTCATCTCAGGGCACTTTTCACATAGAGCAGGTCTAGACCGTACTCTTTAATATACAGAGACCCAGCAATTCCCCCATGAGCAAGCACTTGCCACATCGGTAAGGAAAAACTCCCCTCTAATGGGAAGAAACCCCAAGCAGAACCTGGTTCTGGGGGGGGGGGCAGAGCAGCAGAACAACAACTGCAACAACAATAACAATAGATACATGACTAGCAACAACAAACATAAAGTAGTGTGTTTACCATTGCAAAAATCATCATCAATCATTTCCTAACATTAACCTTAACTGTGATTCTTCCCTAACCTAACTTATACAGACCTTAACAAAGCCAGCCGATCAGAACGCACTCAGAAACAAATGAGGTGATCCATTTGTTAAGATCCTGTGCTAAGACCTCCAATTGCTTTGTCTTGTTGTTACCCTATTGTTAAATTATATTACATCAAATCTTTTTATGTATGTTTAGTTGGTGAAAATACGCAGCTCAAGTAAGAAATGAATTTTTGCCTTACAAATAGCAGCTATCCATTCTATTAAAGTTTTGTTCACTTTTCTACAGAAACTGAAGGACTGAATATAGAATCGATATTGTTTATCTGAAGTTTATATTATGTAATCAGTTTGTATTGAAATAACTGGAAATTCTAATTATATATATAAATAAATAGGATGTTCTCCACCGAACCATCCAAAGTGCACTCTCAGTGGCAAGGTAAAAATATGAGAACAGATCCTCCCAGGGCTGAGACTGAACAATACTGGAAGAGCATATGGGAGAAGGAGGCATCACATAACACCAATGCTCAGTGGCTACTGGATCTAAGAGCAGACCACAGCAATCTCCCAGAACAAGATGCAGTGACCATTACAATGGCAGACATCCAAGAACGAGTGTCAGGTATGAAGAGGTGGACAGCACCCGGCCTGGACATGATCCACACCTACTGGCTAAAGAAACTGACTGCGCTCAATGAACGCCTGGCAGCACAAATGAACCAGCTGCTTATGGATGGGACGCACCCAGAATGGTTAACCCAAGGGCGGACAGTCCTGATCATGAAGGACCCCTAGAAGGGCACGATCCCATCCATCTACTGGCCAATAACCTGCCTCTGTACAACATGGAAGCTCCTGTCAGGCATCATAGCAGCTAAGATGAATAGGCACATGGCCCAATACATGTGCAGGGCCCAGAAAGGAATTGGTAGCAATACCAGGGGTGCTAAGCACCAGCTACTGGTTGATAGAGCAGTCACCCAAGACTGCAAAACCAGGCAGACCAACCTGTGCACTGCCTGGATTGACTACATGAAGGCCTATGACTCAATGCCACACACATGGATACTGGAATGCTTGGAAATGTACAACATCAACAGGACACTAAGAGCCTTCTTCAAGAACTCCATGGGGCCGTGGAAAACAACTCTGGAGGCCAACTCAAAGCCAACTGCACAAGTTACCATCAAATGCGGCATATACCAAGGTGATGCACTATCCCCGCTGCTGTTCTGCATAGGCCTGAACCCCCTCAGCCAGATCATCTCAAAGAGTGGCTATGGGTACCGGTTCCGAAGTGGAACAACCATCAGTCACCTCCTCTACATGGATGACATCAAGCTGTATGCCAGGAATGAGCGAGACATCGACTCACTGATCCACCTCACCAGGATCTACAGTAACAACATGGGAATGTCATTCAGACTAAATAAGTGTGGTTGGATGGTATCGAAGAGAGGGAAGATGATCAGAACCAAGGGGGTTGAACTACCAGAAGGCAGCATTGCAGATGTTCAGGACAGCTACAAATACCTTGGGATCCCGCAGGAAAATGGGAACCTTGAGGAGGCCACAAAGAAGTCAGCCACAGCCAAATACCTTCACAGACTAAGGCAGGTCCTGAAAAGTCGGCTGAATGGCAAGAACAAGATACGGGCCATCAACACGCACACCCTGCCAGTCATCAGATACCCCGTTGGTATAATAAGCTGGTCAAAGGAGGAGATAGAGGCCACTGATATCAAGAGAAGAAAGCTCCTCACAATGCATGGAGGGAGACTGTACACTAAGCGGAACAAGGGAGGCCGAGGACTGGTGAGCATCAGAGCCACTGTCCAGGACGAAACAACCAACATCCAGGAATACATCAGGAAGATGACCCCAAAGATGAACTGCTAAGTGAATACCTCAGGCAGCAGAAACCCGATGATGCGGAGGAGGAGGAGGAACCATCATGGAGGGACAAGCCCCTACACGGCATGTACCACTGACGGATAGAAGAAGTGGCTGATATCAAGAAATCCTACCAGTGGCTGGAAAAAGCTGGACTGAAGGACAGCACAGAAGCACTAATCATGGCAGCACAAGAACAGGCACTTAGTACAAGATCAATAGAGGCGGGGATCTACCACACCAGACAGGACCCGAGGTGCAGGCTGTGCAAAGATGCTCCTGAGACAGTTCAGCACATAATAGCAGGGTGTAAGATGCAAGCAGGAACAGCGTACATGGAACGCCATAACCAAGTGGCTGGAATAGTGTACAGGAACATCTGCACTGAGTATGGGCTGGAAGTCCCAAGGTCACAATGGAAGACACCTCCTAAGGTGGTTGAGAATGACCAAGCCAAGATCCTGTGGGACTTCCAGATCCAGACTGACAAGCTGGTGATGGCTGACCAACCGGACATTGTGTTGATTGACAAACAACAGAAGAAGGCAGTAGTGACAGACGTAGCGATCCCAAGCGACAGCAACATCAAGAAGAAGGAACATGAGAAGATCGAAAAATATCCAGGGCTGAAAGAGGATCTAGAAAAGATGTGGGGAGAGAAGGCAACAGTGGTGTCAGTGGTAATTGGAGCACTGGGGGCTGTGACCCCAGTGCTCCAATTACAGGTACAACATCTGAGGTCTCTGTCCAGAAGAGCACAGTCCTTGGAACAGCTAAGATACTGAGCAGAACCCTCAAACTCCCAGGCCTCTGGTAGAGGACCCGAGCTTGAGGAAGACACACCACCACCCCCCATGGGAGGGGGGTGAGAAGGGGATTTTTTTTTCTTCAATACACACATAAAATATTGACCATAACAACTGTTGTGAGTAAGTGATTGTATTCAGGTAAGCACAGAAGTGTTATACAAATCAGTGTTCAGCGGGAAGTGTAACAATGACCAAAATAGTGTTTGAAAGTTTATATGATTTGAGCAGAATGTAAGTAAAATAGCTAAAAGCACAGTACATTAGAGTTGAGTGGAGCACAGTGGAGTAGAGCAGAAAATGAAGGAATAGAACAGTAAAGACCACCTTGTGAGAATGATGACTACGACAGAATAAATTGATTAGTGGTGTTGAGTGGAAAACAAAACTAATCCATTAGAATATGAGGGGAGTGTAGTTGTGTGGGTATTATGTACCTCTGTCGAGCCTGGCTTGGCCAGGTAGATCTTACTGCGTTGACAGGTCTTATCCAAACACACAGGGAGGAGGTGGTCCTGGTAGCCATCACCATCTGCCAGAAAGAAACACAGAGAATTAGATAGAGAACCAACAATGTTGGATTGAACCAGTGGGAAGCGTAGTCCTTTGTTTTCTAAAATTGTGCTATTTTAATATTTTCACTCCATCAGAATGCCTTGGATTTTTTCTGGAGTCAACTTTGAGCACAGTGCAGTTTCTGGCAACAAAGAAAAATGTTCCTGTTTTTTTTTTCCATGTGTGAGCTGGATCACAGGGACACCTGCTTGTTTCCTACAAGCAAACACACACTCCAAGCAGCACTCATCTCTTTGATGCCTTTTAATAATGTCAGTTGACTTGAAGTATCACTTTCCTCACTGATTTTCATCGCTATTAATTATTATTATCATAATGCCATGCAGGCTTCATCTAATGTACAAACAGGGACAGAGCCTCCCAAATCAAAACAACAGCTCTTCAAAGCTAAAACACTTCAGTGCACCAGCTTCAGTTTCAGATGACACACATGTATGCACCACACATACACACACACTTAGCATGACAAAACAATCGCTCATTATGTGATGTTGATGGAATCATAAATTACTCTTCACCACGTTTACATCCTGGAAAACAGATCTACTTTTTGTTGTCCTGGTTCTTCAGGTCTTCGGGTCAGGTCAAATCAGCACATGGACACATCGTAAGGGTGTGGAGAGAACAAAAGAGACTGCTTGAATTCCTTTAAAACTATCAAACTAGTTCAAATTGCACAGACTACAGCTACAGAGTAGTGCATGCATACATATAAATGAAACCCCTTTCAATCTGGCATCTGTGTTACTAAAGACAGCATGGTGTGTTTAATTGCTCAAATTGAATTGCCCTCTGAAACAGAGGTTTTGTCCAAATTCAGTTAGCAACAAATAATTGATAAGACGACCTTAAACATTAATACAGTATAAAAAAGGTTACGTTCACCTCAATAATCCTAATTGTTCCGATAAATATTTAATGCATCAATGCATGATATTTTCTTTCTTGTGATAGCTCATGTCTGATATGTTTGTTTTGATTAATAAATATAAGATTCCTGACTGTGGGCTTTGTTTAAGATTTTGCTAGATGTCACTGGGTATTATTGTTATTTTATTACATGCGATTCAGACATGCAATTCACAAAAAACTGTAATGTGAATGAATTTAGGTCTGTGAAAGATTCAGAATGTCTGTAAATAGATTTATTTTCTGATAGATTCACTACTACATAACAAAAAGACCAGAAACAACATAACCTCTGAATACCAGGTATTTGGTGTGCTGCAGGGCTTTTGAGATTTGGCTAGCTTAAAAAGATACTAAACACACACAGTGTGTTCAGGGGTTGGCAGAT
This sequence comes from Thunnus albacares, assembly GCF_914725855.1. Classification (NCBI taxonomy): domain Eukaryota; kingdom Metazoa; phylum Chordata; class Actinopteri; order Scombriformes; family Scombridae; genus Thunnus; species Thunnus albacares. The sequence continues at coordinate 8,304,245 of NC_058106.1, read as the reverse complement.
AAAACTGACACCAAACATAGAGGTGAAACTGCTTCCAGGCCTCTCATCGCGCAGTTTATCTGAATCCCTTTCAACGGGGCAAGTGCAACACTCCCAAACAGATGTTGTGCCATGTGGAATGGGAAAAATGAATGACGCTGATGATGAATGACAGTACAAAGCAGGGGAGGAGGAGAAACTGAATGTGGCTGTCAGGGGCAACTGAGCGAGAGGCAGAAAGGGGGAGAAAAAGTGAGACAGATAAACACTGCAGAAGAAAATGACACAAGTCCTTTGGTGTATTATTCAATTTTAAAATTTTATTATTTTTAAAAAAAACAAAAGAAAAATGTCAAACTGTCAGTGATGTAAGGTAATTATATTTCCAAAGGTAGATGTATTTGTTTTCTGATATTCTTTATGAAAACACACATTTAAAATGATGCTTAAAATCTGGATCTAGAAACATCATGCACAAAACACAGGCTGACACCAACCATCATCTTAACTTGGTCATTACACTAGTTATTACCGCTGTCAATGAAGATAGATGTATTCAAAAACAAGAAAAACAAATTAAATGAAAACACAAGTCAAAACTAGAAGTGGGTATTCAGTTTATGTGACTGTAAAATGAGAGAATAAGTAGATAGATTTTTGTTAGAAAAGGCACTTGTTTCTGGTCAGTTTTCTTTAAAAAGGTTGTGAGTGTATAGATGGCGAAAGAGAGAGAGATAGAAATATAGTTAATGGGAGCCCCTGACTCTGTATGCATGAGATATGGTATCAACAAGCCAGTTCGAGAGCCTCAATTTCGACAAAGCACAACTCTCCCTGTGCCCTCCATAACAGACAAACAGCGCATCAGACTTACAGATCCCAGCTGACACATCCATGTACTGTCTCAGAGCCCAAACAGGACAAAGTAGGCTTGCATTAGGAAGCAGTTAGCAAGCATTAATCATGGTCTGGACCACCGCCTGATCGCAAGAACTCAGCAGTGAGCCCAGCCCTTCAGGGGACAAACATGCAGCTAAAGGCGATCCAGGTGAGGATGCCAAATGCACCCTTCCAACTGTGACAGAAGATCCTTAGTGGGAGAGGCCAAGGCACTCTGTTGAGAAGCCAACAGATCACAGGAAACCATATCCTCCTTGGCCAGTATGAAGCCACCAGCAGCATTGTGTGGTTGCATCTGTTTAATCTGTGAAGTGTCAGCATGAGTAGTAGAAGCAGAGGCAAGGCATATAGGAAGCAGTCTGAAACACAGCAGACAGGGTGTCAATGTTTCTGAAGCAAACAGGTTGATGTCTGCTCTGCCGTACCTCTTCCAGATCATCTGAACCAGCATTGAGTTCAGTCTCCATTGGCTCAGAGAGGGTTTTTGACAGGAAAGCATGTCTGCGGTCATGTTCTGCACAGCTGGCAAATGCAATGCCCTGAGACTTGCAAGGTGAGGTGAGGCCCACTGAAGGAGCCTCTGAGCCTGCTGCAGGGAGTGACTGGATCTGGTGTCCCCCAGTGATTCACATGATAAACTGTGTTGTCTAACCGAACAAGGACATGCTTTCCTTTCAAGAAGGGAAGAAAATGCCTGAGGGCTAAGAGTAACACATGCAACTCTAGCACATTAATGTGCTGGAGCCTCTTCTGAGGACCCCAGGTTGCCCTGACTGCCCTGTGGTTCCACACAGCCCCCCAGCCTTAGAGGGAGGAATCTGTTACCGCTATCTCCCAGTGGGAGGGAAGTGAGCCCAAGGGAATACTGCAGCACAAGTAAGCTTGGTTTCTCCTGGGTTCTAGAGACTGAAGGCACTTACTTCAGACCATCACCATCCTGCTTTGGTGCCTCTTGGGGTCGAGGTACAAACTATTGATCCAGATCTGCAATGGGTACAATGAAAGGAGCCATAGAGGGATGACTGTCGTTGCTGCTGTCAGTTTGCCCAACAGCTGAAGGAATAGGTTGTACATTATCCTTGTGCCTCTCTGAAAATGAGAGACAAGGCTGAGGATCTGAGGGGCAAGCTAGAACCCAATTACTGAATGCAGAACAAAGAAACTGCCTGTGGTGGGGTGCCACTGGCACATGGAAATAAGCATCCTTCAAGGTGATACTTGTAAACCAGTCTCTCTCTGACACAGCCTGGAGAACATCCACTGTGCATAGCATATGAAAGTGAAGAACGTTTATGAACTGGTTCAGCTACCTGAGATTGAGGACTGGGTGGAAGCAGCCATCCTTCTTTGGAACAAGAAAATAAGTTGTCTAGAACCCTCTTGGTTGAACCAAACTTTCTACATATTCGATGGAGCCTTTTTCTAGAAGCACCGAAATTTCCTGCCTGAGAGCCAAAGACCTCAGAAGGTCAATGACAATAGGCATTCTGACCCTGATGAACGTGAGGGCTGATGCCTGAACTGGATACTGTATCCCTTGGAAAGACCTGATAACACCCAAAGGTCCGAAATCAAGGCCTCCCAGCGGCTGAGATGTTGTGGGGAGAAATGGCTGGCACCTGTATTTTGGGAGTCAGGCTCAACTTCCATGACCTTTGAGCAGCTTGATGGGTTGGTTGGTAGGGGCCCCATGTTTGGGTGCCCTATCCCTTGGTGTCCAAAAGGCACGCCAAGTTGGAGGGGCCTGTTGGCAGTGGCCCTGCTAAAAGGCGGAGCCCCTGGGTCTTGAGGGACTCAGTGCTGGCTGCAGGACGAAAAGTGCTGGCATTTCTTGATTTAGACAAAGGTGCCCAGTGTAAGCCAGCAAACGGCTGCAGGCCAAAACATCTGGCCTGGAATGACAGGCAGCATGCGAAGAGTCTTCCTGCACCCCTCTGACCAGGGGGACTGGTCAAGCCACACAAGGTCCAAATGGACATCAGACCATATTGGGTGGCGTCACCCAGTAGGTGGAGTAACACCTTGGGGTCTGGCCAGTACCTCTGAAGTTCATCAGTGTATGGCTCAGAAGGTGGAACTCTGAAGGCAGATAGTTGTGGGGTGTGCTTGAGATGGCCAATTGGATGACTTGCTTAACTGTGGAAAGACCAGCCTCAGCATCCCTCAAGTAGTCTGCTCTTGACCCATGAGAACCTGTCACCGAGGGGAGGGGGGACCCCCTCTCCAATTCCTCCTGTTCTTCTGCTTCCTTGTCAGTAAACAAAAAATCCCTGAGGCCACAATAGATAGTGCATCCTCATCATGCTGGCTAGCAACAAAGGGTAAAGTAGCTAGGCCATCACTCTCATCATAGGTCTAGAGTTTCGGCTCTGAAGAGGCCAATGTATCCACTTTAAGGGCCAAAGATTCATCGCCCTTTGGTTTCTTCTTAGTGCGGGAGGCGTCACCCTATGTGTGCCTGTGGTGCTTAGAGCCTGAAGGGGGGCTGAATGCAGGCATTCCTGAAGGAGGTAAGCCAGTCTCAGCAATGCTACTGTCAGACCTGGCCAACCTTGTGGTCCTCTCTGCCAATGGCATGCAACTGCAATTAATGCAAGCATTCTCTCTCACTGCCTGCCTTAGGTGTTCGATGCCAAGGCATGATGGGCATCTATCATATCCTCTGGGATGAGAGGGACCAAGCAGGAGTTACAAACGGAGAGCATAATTGCTGTAAGGCTATCAATGCAGCAGTAGAACGAGAAACACTCAGCTACAAATCCAGTTAAACCAGCACCTTAACCTTGGTAAGGCTAGTGATGTAGCAGTAGAGCAAGAAACACTCAGCTACAAATGTGTCACTGGCAAATACACACAGGTCACCCTGGTAGGTGTATTTGTAATTGCATGTAATTACCTTTAACAGTGTTAAGTCAGTAGCTAAGGAGCGAAACAAAACACTCTCTGCTAGGGTTCCCTAACGGTTGTAATGAGGTGAAAACACCTCAGCTAGACTGGACTGTCAAGTATAAAACTCACAAGCTAATACAGCACATGACACAATAGCAATTCACCTGCAACGAGCGGAGGTGCTAAGCGGGTAAGTTTGCAAGGCACGCCTGCAGGGGAAATAAAGTTGACTACTTACCTGGAAAAGTCCAATGCTTTGGTTGGCATTTCAGCAAAACTCCCAGCAGAGATAAGCATCGGTTATGCAGCCTCTGGAGGACGAAATTGTAGCTCCAACCGACAGATTACGAAGTTACTGGCATAGGCAGTAAAACACTGATGCTTGCTGATGCTAACAACATACACAACCTGCACGTTTAGGCAAGAAGATGAAAAGGAGACAACTGTTGAGTGCAAGGCCCCTTTATCAGGTTGCTTGCATCACCCAGGTCACACATGTGACTTTGTTGGTATTATGTCTAGACTTCCTGCGCATGCGCGCGATGCATACCGTATCCAGGTATTTCATACCATCTCTGGCAGTCAGGAGTAATGACCCTCAAACTATTACATTTGCAATGTTATGAAATGGAGGAAAGTAAGCAAATACTCATATTTGGACAGCTGCAAGCTCTTAATGTTTAGTACCCTTACTAAATAGGTGATAGTTTATCAAAATTTTCAATGGCTGGTTATGGAGAGTTCTACTTACTTGACTTGGGGTTTAACTGAAGGACTGTGATACAAACTGGGGTGTGGAGGGAAAGATACTATCAAACTGCATTATGGGAAGTGTAGGATCAAGAGATTTCAGAGCTTGACCCATAGTGTGATTAAAGGTCAGGATATCTTGGCCTCGACTGCATGATTTTTGACAATTCTTTAATGATTTGTCTCTCTCAATTTGCCCAATTTTATGAAAGTGCAATATTTCAATTGTTTCAATATGACTTTCCTGACTCCTGATCTGTCTAAATTCTAAAGAGCATCAATTAGAGGCTGCAGGCATGCTGCAAATATCTACTCCAAGACATACTGTAATAGTTGGCATACAGTGATATCTTTTGATGCAAAATATTTAGAATATGTAGGCAACACTTTCTAATTAGTTACATTACTGTGGCTATGATGGAAACAAACAATAAAATGAGGCATCAAATGCACCATTTGAACATTTTTTGCTGTGGAGGTAAGAGACAGAGATGTGTAGATGATGAGATACTGTGAGGAGAGAAACAGAGAAACAGGCAGAGATAGAGAGAGACAGAATGAGTGTTAATTCAGTCCTGCACAGGTTGTCACTCGCACTTGTACTTACTGTCAGTTCTGCCAGACACACACACACACACACTCTAACGCTCTAACGTTTCCTCCCTCTGTCCCACCTCGCCTTTCCACCATGAATACATTCTTTCATCTATCTTTTCATCTGTCTCTCTTATTCCCGTTATGCTCTCCTTCACCCATCTCCTCCCCTCGCTCTCTCTTTCTCCTCTTCTCGCTCACTTCTGTCAGTCATTCTCTTTCCCTCCTTCTATTACTCCCTTCTAGTCTTAACGCCTCCTTTTCTCTGTCCACCTTTCCTCCTCTTTATTCACCCTCCCTCCTTCCCTCCCTCCTGCTTTTCATCTTGCCCTCCCGCTGATGACTCGTGGTGTGATGGAGATTGGCTGAGAGAGTCGCAGAGGGAGGAAACTGCAGGTAAAGGGGTTGAAACGGAGAAGGTGGTGTTGAGAGGGAGAGGTCTGGGAAGGACGGGGCAGAGGAGAGGAGGGAAAACAGAAAAAAAATCAGGTAAGGACAACAACACGAGAGAGAGACTATGAGTGAATATACAGACTAAGCTAATATGCATTGTGACACATTGGCATTCATAGAGTACAATGGAGCGCCAATAACAATGCAAATCACAATTTGCACAAACGCACACACACAAACTGCCAGAAGCCTGTGTTTCATTACAAACTCTATGACATGATGGAGCTTTGTGTGTCTCACTGTACCTGTGTATTGCAAGTGTGTGTGCTAAAGGTGTAATAGAGGGGGAGGAATCTCACAAAGGTCTCATCCTTGGGGAGGACAGAGAGTCATAAAAACCCAGGTTTAGAAGAGAGAATACATACTGTAGATGCTTGCAAACAAAACAGTTCAGAGCCTGAGTGAAGGTCATATTTGTTTTATAAGAAATTTACCATAATTCATATTACTGACTACAAATGCATTCACACTGCAAACTTTTTTCGTTAGAAAAAGTTGATACAACATGCATTATAAAACAGCAATCCAAATTGTTACACTATATACTTTTGTCTATGTTTGTCTAACTCATTTTAGGTTACAATCAAATTTAGCATGGCTCCAGTCTGAGTGGACCGTCGGTAAAAAGCAGATAAACAAAAGAATGCAGAAATAATACAAAAACCATACAGACACTGCAGGAGCACTTAAGTCGCTGGTGCTAAAACAAAATGGAAGTCATGGATTCCTCTTGCAATAACAACACTTGGAACATGTGCAACACTCTAATGTTTTAAAATTAATTCAAATATAAAGTGCTAATTAGTGTGTAGATTGCTATGGGTGGGTTTTTATAATTGAGAGTACTACTTACGCATTATTACTGCGCAGCCGATATTGGAACAAGGAAGAGGAGATGCGGGTTTTACCTTCAATGAAGGACACTTTTGTGTCAGATGTACTTTGCAATTTGCATCAAATTGCATATTAAAATGTGCAAATTAATATCTGAACTTGGAAACTGTAAACCCAGGAGACTTGATCATTTGCATCTGGATTGGAATATTTCTAAATGCAAGGGATATCACAAAATGGTGCTTGATTAGGAGATTTTATTTTTTCCCATTTGCCACATTTTTCTTCATTAATATGGTCTAGAGGGATGTCTTTCACATAAATGCAGATGTATACTGTTACGTGATACTGCTTACGCAACCCGCTCTGATCTTAACCACCATAGCAGCACTCCGTTACCAGAGTTGTTTTTTGTGTTCACAAGTACAGGTCTGCAAGAGCCAGTGAGTGAGAGAGAAAGTGATGAAGAATGTGAGACTGAAAAAGCAAAGTGAGTGAGAAAGCAGAGTAGACTGGTTGAAAACATGACAAGACAGCCAGTGAAACACAAGAAAACACAAAAGGAAGGTAAAAAAAAAATAGTGAGAGAGGTATGCAGTGGTTGAGGGGAGAATGAGGCAGACAGAAAAGGAGGAGAGGGGGAGAGGTTGAATGTAACACAATATAATAAGATGAGTGGAGAAAGAACGCCTGAGGGGAGAGGAGAGAGAAATAGGCTGTCCTGTTAACATGCTGACTTACCTGCAAGTACATACAAACACACACACACACACACACACGCACGCACGCACACTCAGACAGACATACACACACAGCATGATGACAGCCTCTCCGATTTTAAATATCACTTCCAAACACATTCTCTCCTCGCTGTCTCTTAAATCTCCCTATCTTAGTGAGTCGCTGGTTGCAGAGTAGCCCCCCTCCATCCTACCTGCAGTGAAGCTAGCTGACACACTTGGTTGTGGGACTTCGTTGTGCTTTACCTAATGATGAATTATGCATTGGCCGCTGTCACTTTGAAAAATGCAATTACCTCAGTGATAAGGCAGATGGGCCTGTTTTGTCTGGCATATGCTGTGCATCTATTAAGAGTCTACTGCTGGAAACAGAATCACCCACACACAAACATGGACGTGTGGACAGATCCCCGTATGCCTCTATGGACATACATGTACACAAGCACATAGATATGTGCACACACACACACTTCAGGTTTAGACAATGTGTGCTGCCGGTAGAAGACAGATATTGAACAAATGGGTAAAATACATAACAGTCTTGAATCTGAGACATTAGTGGCACAAAGGGAAAGAGAAACAGGTTTGTTGACTCTGAAGAAGCTGTCCTTTGTCTTAACAAACATCTCCATTTCAAATAAAAAGTAATCCGTATTTTTGAATCTTAAATCTGTTAAATGTTACATTAAAGGTCATCACATGTTCAGCACTACAGCCAGTGTTGGTAACACAGGCGAGCCAGGTTGAAATACAACATCAGTGTATTTATAAGAGTGACTTTTGGATAGATTTTTCTGTTCAGTTTCTGTTTCTGTCCAGTAAACAGTGAGAAGAGAGAGTACAGTCATTCTAGCGGCTCTGTGAGACTGTACTTACAGCCACAGCAGTGTTTTGAGCAGTAAACGCTACTATCAGCATGCTAACATCTTCACAATGACAATGCTAGCATGTTGATCTTTAGCAGGGATATTTTTTTCATGCTTATCATCTTAGTTCAGGGTGTTAGCATGCTAACATTTGCTAATTAGCACTAAACACAAAGTACAGCTTCGATGGGAGTATCATTAGTTTTGCGGGCATTTGGTTATAAACCAAAATATTAAACACACAGAAGTTATGACCTGATGATGGTTAAATGAGAGGTCAGGGGATCAAGATATTCAAGTTGTTACAATTCATCCTCTGGGAACCATGAAGGTCAGTTAAAAATTTTCTTGGTAAGTTGTTGAGATCTTCCACAAAACATGTGAAAACACTGATCTGCTGATGGTACTACAGGAAATGTCAGAGGATCACCAAGTCATTAGGATTAATCCTCCAGGGTCCTTAAATATATGTAGCAAGTTTTATGACAGGATTCATGACTGGTGTATTATGAATGTAATTTCCTAAATATGTGAGAACTATATGGAAAGAGATTTTTTTAAAAATCTGAAGCTGCTGCAGCTTACTAAATGAGCTTTTCCAGATGAGCTCCCAGATAAAACTCAACTCTATATTTTGCTGGGAGGAAGAAGGAAAGCTGCAGCCTGGCAGCACTGAATATAACAGCCTGCAAAAATTTGATATGCAATAGGTGACTTTTACTGCTTACACTTAGCAGTCAGTGTCTGTCAGTCAGTGTCAATTCTATTTTTTATTCTATGTTTTAGAATTATGATCATGTATCATTTGACATTTCCGACAAAAAAAAAGAAAAATTGAAAGAGGCAGAGAAAAAGACAGAATAAAGAACAGGTGGAGGAAGGTGGACACAGAGCTAAGGATGTAGAGAAAAATGTAGAGGGACATAGAGACAGACTGAGGTAGAAAGAGTGGGAATTGACAATGTGACGGAAATAATTCCCACTCCAGATCACACAGGGATGCAATGCTGCTCTCTGCTCTATCTCATCCTCTCCTCTCCTCCTCTTTCCATTCATTGCTTCATTATCCTCCCTGCCACCTTTCCCTCCCCCTTCCCTCTCTAGACCGTCCACCTGGGCAGATCTTCATATTTTTATCCTGTTTTCTATCTCACTTCATGTCATCCTTGAAATGTGCCATCATGCCCCCCCTCCCACCACCTCGCTCTCTCTCATCTCTTTCATTTGCCTCCCTGCAGTCACACACTCAAGGTTTTTCAGTAAAGCCAACACGTGTTCTTTAATTAGCCTGGAGAGAAGCCGGTCAGATCAGCTTGTAAGATGGCCACACACAGAGAGACAAACACTGAATGATAATAGTATTATCAGAGATGGGCTGTTACAGTGGAGGAAGACAAATTAAGTCGGTAAGTAAAGAATAGGGACACAAAAAGCAACACCTGTATCATTTAATGTAACCTAATAAACAGTTACACAGGCTGTCTTTTCAATGTTACTCTAAATATGTATCTGATTGGTTAACTATGTAGATTTGATGCCAGAAAGAATGTTAAACATTTATCAGCAGCTTATGAATTGCACCGCACTGGTAGCCATAAAACACTGAGCTGTGCTAGTCAAGTGTTTGAAAAAAAAAAAGAAAAATGCAATGCAGATTCTTTGATGAAAGTTAGTTTCACATTTTCTTGAGCTTTATTTGGTGTACTTTGAAACATAAATCCACTTCAGAAGCCCTTAAATGTAAGAATGTTATTTGAATAAAATGACAGATTCATCATTAGAAGCAAGAAACTAGCTTTTAATGTGCCCCCCTGATTTAATGTATGCCCTTTTAAATTTCTTCTTGAATAGATTACTTCAACACATAGACCTGAGCATTGAATACTTGACTTGTACATGACCTCTTTGGCAACTTACCCATAAAGTGAGCACTGAGTGGAAGGGACTACGGTATCACATCTGTATTCACCTGTGCATGAGTGTGAACGACAGCGGAATTGAAAAAAGAACACTGCTGACTTCGGGCTGAAATACATCCATTTTGGATATGTAGCATTAAAATATTTAAAGAGTTTTTACTTAAGAGTGCAGCTTTTCTTTTCTGTTTTGTGTGTATGCCTTTTCAGAGCCAATCTTTTCTTACTCATACAGACTCCCATTCAGCCCCACTGATTTTATAACAAATCCTAACTGTGTTCTCGTTGGCACAGATGATCTCTTTCTCTCTCTGCCCGACAATATGAGAGTTAGAGATACAGAGAAAGACAGAACCGGAGTGGCAAGTGTGGTTAACTCAAAATCTAATATTATTTTAATCAGTGTGTGGAGAAAATCAAGCACCAATTGTAATTGCCTATTAAACTACTGCTTTTTATACCCTATAATCATTTCTTTAAACAGTGTTAGACATTATTGTTCTATTTATCGTGAAGTAACATGACTAATTAAGTATCTTTTTAGGAAAGTAAATAGTGAAAAGAAGGGCTTTAATGAATACTCAACATCCTAGAAAGAGAAAAAGTAAGAGTGGGTCATTATACAGCCCTCCTCCAACAGTGGAATAATGATCCAGTGACACCTGCAGCAAAGCTGTTTACATGAAGAATAGAGGGAGGAGAATGAAAACGAGTGTGGAAAGCGAGTGAGCGGTAGATAGGAGATATACACTAGATCAAGAGAAATGAAGATAGACAGCGACAGCCGAGGAGGGGCTGACTGAAGCGAACAAAACGGGACCAAAAAAAAAAAAAAAAAAAAAAAAAAGAGACGTTACATCCTGCAAGGCATCTCTCTCCCTGAATTTGGAAGATTATTAGAAGCGTGACCCTCAAAGGCTTCAATCCCCAGCTAACGAGGGCAGCGTCTCCAAGTGACATTTCCGAGCCGAAGGAGGAAGGGGGGAAAAGATAGAAAAAGATTAAAGAAATGAAAAAGTTTTTGTCGAGATAAGCTTGAGATTTGAACAAAAAAAAAAAAAAAAAAAAAAAAGGTCACCGCCCCCAGAGATGATGAATTAAATACACGCGAGCAACTCTCGCTGGCAAATTACACAAACACGCACTGTCACACAGACTCCCTCGTGCACGCACTCACATCCAAAGCATATAGGTCATTTCCCCTCTGGCTCATAAATTATTGCCAATTTGGGAAGGGGAAGTTTGTTCACTAAATATTTGATGGACACCCCTAGCTGCAATGAGATTAACAGATTAATCTTGCCAATAAGGATGTGTTTATCAGTGTGAAGCTCCGTGTGCATGCTTGTGTGTGTCTGTGTGTGCTCATGTGCCACACGAGCCCGAATGTTAATTAAAAACGCATCAACATTACACAGCTAATGACAGCATATAGCTCAAACTGAGTGATAAGGTCACACAGACAAAATGATAAAATAAAATGGTCTGAAATTTTCATGATCACTTTGCTATTAACATTCTGTGGTAAGAAACTATATTTCATATCAAATAATGAAAGTTATACCATTTCCATACAGATCAAAGTCTATAGCTTTGAATTGCAGATTAATGTTAATAATCGCTGTCTGGCCTTCCCCTGAGAGGACGTGATGCGTTTAGGTTTGGGTTGTTCAGAATCGATACACCGTAAAAAAAAATGTGCCATCGGCATGAAGAAGCGGACAGAAAATCCAAGGAAAAAGAGTCACATGAGTGGACACATTGCAGCGTTTCCCCTCTAGACATCAAGCTGCCCCATGTTGCTGCTACTGAATTACTGGTACCACTCAAAATGTGCACAAACCTCCTTCTCTCAGGGGCCATTGCTGCAAGTAACAATATATGATGGTAGATGTGTAAGTGGTTTCTGAGAAGTGCTGTGAAAAAAAAAAAAAAAAAAAAAAACACTCCAGTGCAGAGATTACTGCTAAGCACCAAAAATGGACACAAAGTAAAACAAATAAAAATCTTTCAGATTAGCATTTTAAAGCTAAGAATAGCTTACATCTGGCTTTAAGCTCTGGAGGACTATTTATTCATCTAGGGAAAGCCAACTGCAGAGCATGCGCTTAGAGTTTCTAAACCAAAGTTCTTCACATTCACACTGGGAAGTGCTCATGACAGCCGGTCTTGCACTTATGTCACCTGACCAGCTACATTATAGCGACTGGAGGTATGACACATTTTTCAGCACCACTTCACTTAAGTGATACTACTTAACAGGAAGAGTATTTACTCTTTCGGTGTTTCTATCCAGATATATCATCGTTTTACTAGACTGTTATATAGCATCGCACTGATAATCTGAGAAGCATTTACCTTCAAAAGCAAGAATAAGAAGCCAGCACACCTCTCCAAGTCCGCTGGCTGAGGTGGCTGCTTGGACAAGAGCGACCAGGGGCCACTTTGTGGTGCACAGGCTGCAGCCTGGAGATTAGAGAGCCGGCAGAGATTTGCTGAGGATAAATGTAAAAAAGCTGAGCTGAACAATGAATACTGCTGGCCAAGATTGTTCAAGGGGATAAGATGTCCCCAAAAATCTGGCTCTATGTGGGACTGAGTGTGAGTTGTGAGGAAGTGTGTGTCTGTAACCGCTATGCACACATGAGATTAGCCTGTCTGGTGAAGGGTGAGCATTTGTGGTGTGTGTTTATGTGTGTGTGTGTGTGTCTGTGTTTGTGTGTGTGTGTGTGTGTGTGTGTGTATAGGAAAGAAAGTTATGTGATGAGAGCACTGTAGTGAAAATGCCAAAGCCAAAAAGACCAGACAGTAGTCCTATTTGGGAGACTTTGAAGCTACACAGCTTTAAATGCAGAGGGAGCTTAAAGGACTTAGAGAGGAATGGATCTCACAAACACACAAACACACACACACACACACACACACACACACACACACACACACACACACACGGGTCGGAACACTTAAACGATTGAGTACAATCTGGTCCAGTACAAGTCAGACCACTTTCAGAGGTTTCTAAGCATCTTTAGTGAGTTAGTATACATTAAGTACATCTTCACTGTCCAATTACAATCCAGATCCCCGCCATACATGGATGGTATAAAAAGGATCTCTCTGTTACTCACTCACTCACTCACTCACTCACTCACTCACTCACACACACACACTTCAGGTATGTCAAAACTGACAGCAAATGACAAATCTCTGTCACTCTCACCGAAATCAACAAAGGATGACTGTCCGACGTTCTCGGCTGGTGCGCCTGCTGGAAAGATGTCTGCCTTGCTGAAGTTCCCGTCCTGAGAGAACGACCATTAGGTAGCCAGAGAGAGAGAGAGAGAGAGGGAGAGAGAAAAGAAGGGTGAGAGAGGCATTATGCAGCTTTATAAATGCTCATATGTACATATTGCAACTATTGGACTGTGAGATGCTGTTTTCTATTCAGTAAATGTGGTGTATAATGTCACAGATCCAGTTCATCTAGTGTGAAACATAGAGACAGAGGGCAGGGGTTTAACGGTTAACATGCTGGCTCTGTACATTTTCTTTACAGGAACAAGGTTCAAGGGGCATTCAATGGTCCATGGGGAAGGAGTCACAAAGGATGGCTTTTGTGTATAACTGTGTGTGTGCATAAACATGAGGAGTGAACACAAGCGAGCACTTCACTGTCACGAGCTGCATATATGCATACTTATATTTTCTAGCAGATGCTGGAACACTACAGCTACCAGGTTATAAATAACCACTATATTCACAGTAGAAGTATATATGGGCAGTTTCAAATCGTTTAAACACTAAATGAGAACACTCAGTGATACATTTGCAGATTAAATATCAGAAAAAATGCCCAAAAAAGGGAAAAAACTGAAACAAAATCTGATGATAAAAAAAGACTATTTTGTTTTTCACTACAGAGAACCCTATGAGAAGTTAGCAAAGCATATGTATGTTCAAAACCAATTCATTTGGTGTTAATTTACATGATGTTAGCTAACACACAAGTGATTTAGTTATTTTATTTTATATTATGATTTTTACTGTTTGATTAATTGTTTAACCTGTACAATCTGAAACAGTACTACATTACAAGTTCCCAGAGCCCAAGGTGACATTTTCAAAATGTCCAACCAACAGTAAAGCAGCAATTCACGTTTGAGAATCTGAAACCAGCAAATGTTTCACTTTTTGCTTCACAAATTCACTTAAACAATTAATTTATTATCAAAATAACTGCCAAATAATTTTCTGTCATTAAACTAAGTAAGCAACTAATCAGTTTAGCAGCGATTTTAGGAATTTTAGACTAAGGAGACAAGTTCAAACTGCTTTGTTAATGCAAATAACATGCAAATCCAAAAGATATTCAATATATTATAATGTGTGAGGAAAGGAGCAAATCCTCACATTTAAGAAGCTGCAACCATCAAATGTTTGGCATTTTAGCTCAAAAAAAAGAAAAAGAAAAAAAAGACACAGTTTATTGATTACCAAAGTTGATGCAAATGTATTGATTAATCGACTAATTATTTCAATCCTAATCGATTTAGTTGTCTGGTACACCCATAATGGCAGCACACTGTTGCTTTTCCAAGGGAAATGGTTCTGCAACATATCCTGACATCCTGACATGACGTGTCGTTGTTTGCATGTGTCTTGATGCTGCCTGTATGTGAGCATGCATTACACGGTGGATGCAGGTGTTTTTAAGCACATCGAACGCCATCGGTGTTTGGTGCCCTTTACAGAGGGCATGTAAGAATGAAGAGAGATAAGCATATTAGTTGGGGGAAAGAGATAGGTGTGTGTGTGTGTGTGTGTGTGTGTGCATGTAAGCGCAGATGTGATTGTGTGCAGTGGGAAACTGTTGCCTGCTGATACCAGCATTAGTGATTTATGAGAAAGAGAGAGACAGAGAGAGAGAGTGAGACAGATACAATGACTGAGTCACAGAGAGCCACATATACATTATGTATAACTGTGCGTGCGTGTCTGAGGGTATGTGTGGTTAAATACTGTAGCTGCTATTGTGTTCACACCAAATATCTCTTTAATCTGCTGTTCATGTTAACACAATGATTTTATTATGTTATTTTGTTAATATTTTATAAACAGTAGGCAAAGGCTACCCGTTTCTATCACTATTACATTTGCACAATCAAAATAAACTGACAGAGAAAGAGAGAAGTAGAAATTAAGACAGATATAAAAAAAGACACCAAGCCAAAGATAGTTACTGAATATCAGCAACTACATTGTCTAATATTCAATCATCACAAAGTAATACAACAAATTCATTAGAGTAAATGTTGATGTCATTCAGATTCTAGTTAATGTCTTTTGAATGAAATACAACAGAGTCACAGTATACTACAGGAATATGAAAACCAATATTCAACATTACTTACTTATAAACACTAACATTTTCATATCAGTAAATGTCAGTTGCTGCTCACTATTACAGATACAACAACATTGGACAGATTCCCGCAACACTGACATTGTAATGCAACACACTCTCTGTGGTATTGATTTTCTGTGTAGAGGGAAATACCACAACAACACATGAATGTGATGTTGCCAACATGCTCTACGATTAACGGCAGAGGGAAGTCCTTGCTTAGACAAAACGTTTTTTCAAGTGAACGTGACTAACAATACCAACTCAAAGCTTACTGTACAATAAGTTGACTGTGCTGGATCTTCTGTACATATTAAAAAAAACATCTTACATAATTTTCTATCACTTGAACTATTTGTCAAAAGCAGTTTGATTGTTGCTAATGGCAGTATGTGACTGTAACTGTAGTGAAATGACTACTTTGGTAGAAAGGTTAAAAAAAATCTCAGCGACAGGTCTTTTTTCACAGCAGACACTTTGACTTACAGTAGGAAAATACAGGTGCCATTAATAACATTATTGATGGCTGCGTTCTGTTCAAGTATCCCAGTAAACATGACAACTCCAGTCAGCAGGCACTTTACCGTGGAGGCGGGGGGAGTTATGAAATGTCAGGAACAGTTATTTAGCCTCCTAAAGGTGTTGTGGGCCTAATTCCTTCAGACATCTGCTATAGCGAGTGTCCACGCATCATAATGGCGGCCTCGTACTCATAGTCTCATGTTCAACCCTGGGACATTTAGATTAAGACACTAATGAATGGTGCTGCCAGTCTGATGGGTCTGTAGATATGACGGTATAGCCTGAAGTTCTCTTAAGGTCAGTTAGTACATCAATATTTTGACATCTGAATAGGTTTCTATAAAACTAGCCATCTAAGAATATAGTGCAGACGATTGCAACATCACAACCTGAATATTAGTAAGTGTTTTTACAATCTGGAGCCAGGTAGGTTTTTATGGAGGGGAAAGATCTCAGTTGTAAAATATATGTTTTATGTTTCTAGAAGAAGCAAGGGCACTTTATTGAGAATAAATAGTGTCTGGGAAGTTAGTTTGAGTAGCAACAGCCATCCTGACTGAATAAGGAATGAACCCATTATATGATGTATACCTTTAAACACACAGTGCCGAAGCTTACACACATATATAACACACACACACAGCCAGAAAACACAAAAAGAAAGGGAAAGTAAATTTGACCAAAGAACTTATAAAATGAATTGAAGGATAATTACTTCAAGGCTTCCAACAGCTATCTTGATTTTCACAGTCTTATTTTAACAGCTTCTGCAGTAAAGCCGGAGCAAGAGTTGCACTTAATATAGTAAATGACCGATTATTTATGAATGTCACAATGATTCATTTGTTTTATTTGCAGCCTCTGCTAATCCTGCAGTGCCTAAACTGCTGCTGACGTTTGTGTTTCAGATCAACATGGAAAACCTAAAAAAAAACTATTTAAGTGAATTATTTGCAGTAGAATGGCGCTTGAAAAATGAATGCCCGGTAGATACGCTGACCAAATCATAAATACACTCTACAGTGTTAAATATCAAAGCTTTCAAACATAGCACTTAATCATGTGATGTCTCCTGAAAAGCTTCAGTGGAGAGCTGCAGGTGAGTTGTTTTTTTTACGCTGTGTGGACATTACACAGGCACAAGCCGTCAGTAAATTCAGCCCGGTATTACTGCTTTCCTTTCAGTAACGTACGGCACACAAATTGTGCTCTGACGCTTTGAAGGCAGAAATGTAGAGACATTTATTTAGTGGATTGGCCGAGTACATCAGCCCTACATTCAAGCTATCACTGCTAGTAGATGGATGTGTGTTTTTGCCCAAATCTGTTTGTGTCAATTATTAGTTCTGTAACTATACATATATATATATATATATATATATATATATAGAGAGAGAGAGAGAGAGAGAGAGAGATAATGAGTTTTTGAGTTTCATACTAGTTATATTGATCTAGATGCTTTGTAGTGTCTTCTCATATAATTAATGCATAATTTCTGCTGAATCGAACAGAGAGGAATCTATGTAATACTGCTCTGCTTCCTAAAAAGCATGCATGTATGTTCAACTGACCCATGAAAAAGAAAATTACACACTTTGAAGCTGATCTCTTCAAAAGCCTAGATTCAGTTCATGTCAATTAGATCAAAAGCTTCCAATCACACACACACACACACACACACACACACACACAATCATCAACAGATGTGGCAATAGGGTGTTGACTGTGTGTTTGTTGAGGATGAGATCTTAGCTAGTGTGATTGACTGGTGCCGCTTGCCTGATTGCAAGATGTCATGATTAAAACTCTGTGTGTGTGTGTGTGTGTGTGTGTGTGTGTGTGTGTGTGTGTGTCGGTTTGAGAACAGTTGATTGATGTGTGAAGATGAAAGGATTACAGGTCTTGTTATTATTCTTCCCTTCTGTTCACATCACTCCCAACACATGGATCACACACACACACACACACACACTCACACACACCTCACCAAATAGTGTATTGGAATGACATATGCAAAGTTGTATCAGTAAATACATTTTACTACACAAAATATTGCAGGAGAGTGCGTCTATCCTGGTGAAAACCTGGGATTTCTATCCTTCCTAAAAACAACTAAATGAATGAATAAGGTGCAGGATAGATGCAAATGTAGGCAAACATGAATAGAATGGTGAAGTTTTATGTAGCGGTGCATGCCATTTGGGTTAATTGTTTTTTGTGCTGGGAACACTGGGATTAAGGGCTGGATCCACTCAAAGTGTGTGTGTGTGTGTGTGAGTGAGACTGCAGACATACAGTGTATTTAATATGTGGTTATAATAGCCAGGATAAACTGATGTTTACTGTTCTCTGAATTTAAAGCAAAATGCATGAGAAAGACACTAAAAGACACAATAACACATTGTAGCTTTTGAAAGCAAAAAGTAACATTTCGACTGTTGTGTTCACCATTTTTGCAATGAATACTAAACTGCAGTGGTGTGTTACATCTCATACACAGATACAGAATGCACAGCTGGTGAATTTCAACCAGCTGATCCTGATGATCTATCTATCTATCTATATAAATATATAAAAAACAACAAATTTAAATATTTTTTCTAAGCAAAATTATGATAATATGCCACCTCTATAAAAGTAAGGCCTACAATATGTAAGCCTAATGGGACTACTCTATTATTTGCATATTATGCTTTTAAGACTGGAGGAAACATCTGTAATTGTTATGACAAATAAGCATGAAATGAGCTATTATGCAGGTGGCCATTTCATTGTTTCCTTAAAAAAAAAAGACAAGAGCTTAGCTTAGCGTAAATGTAACTACAACATTTGTTTTGATCTTCGATGTAAATTGACATCTTGCTCCTGTGTGCTTTGCGAGTCACTGATGTATATTTTCTCCTTTGCTTACAGAATCTGCAGGATGTCATAGATGATAGAGTGGTAAACAGTGTGTGGGTTGGGTATCCAAATGCATTTGTGTTTTTGTAAGTGCAGTATGTTGATATATGTGTGTAATCAGAGGTGTGTGTGCAGAAAATCAGAATTTCCCTTCACCAACAAACTAAATTATTATATCACCAGTTACAGAATTGACCTTTAAAACCCCTTGGCTCTACATGCTGGCCAATGAAAACACCTCTCTTCACTCATCTCCACAGCTTGTTGCCCCCCCCCCCTCCCTCCCTCCCTCCTTTTCCTCTGTGACTGCCTTCTCTTGTGTAATCGCAGGGAAACAGAGGAATGAGGAGGGATGGAAGGAGACTTAGAGGGAGAGAAAACAGAGAAAAGTAATTAAAACAGAGTGCTGGAGAAAGAAGAGTTTGCTGGCCTGTGACCGATAGATGCAGCTACATTGAACCGAAGACCATGTTGGGATTAACAGGGGTTGGTGTTTGTGTGTATATGTGTGTGTGTGTATCCATGGCAATGCCACGTGTCTTTAGATGGACAGTAGGTGTGTGTGGATGTGAGCGCTTGTTTGTGTCTGTACTATACGTGTGTGCATCAGTGAGATGGACAGGAACAGAAAAACTAGAGAGAGGGTGGTAAGATGAAAGGGTAGGACTAGACTACTTTTTGAACTGAGGAAGAAAATGAGATGTAGTGATACGACTGCAGAGGACCTTTCGATTTTTCTACTGACAAGGCTCAAACTCATTGTCTGTTGCTTTGTGTGTGTGTGTGTATGTCCACTTTGCCTTGCTCCCAGTCCCTTGCTCTACACTGTTTTTCCAACAGGATTTCAAAGATCCACCAAGCGTCATTGTTTCACCAAACAATGACGCTTTATCAACTGGAACTTGGCACAGCGTACAAAATGACAAAGACTGAGACACTGACCCTTCCTACAAAGGAACTAGCCAATAAAAGCTCGAATGATGAATTCATTACAATGAATAAATGACACAAAGCAAAACAAGAGAATGCTTCACACAAAGTCGGGGAGACAGATCCGCTATCAGAATGATTACATACCGTATTTTCTAGCAGGCTTGTTATGAGCTTTAGAAGATAACCTCTGTTTCCTTACATAGATAAAACAAACCTCTGATGCTAAATGACTTCCTATTTTTACTGAAGCAAAGCAACACTCCAACTGCCATCTATAAGCAAAATATACTGCATTTTTACATTTACTTTATGGCCAACAAAGGTTTCTTTAATAAGGACAGTGAGAGTGCAGACCGCCACTGAGGCAGCACAATCCTCAAAATGTGTTACTTTAATAATAGACTATGTTTATATTCTTTTCTTTATTTTGCATTTTGATCATTAGATAATCATCTGATACAAGTGTTAGATTCTTTTTATTCAAGTAGATGCAATAGTTTGAGAAAACAGCCAAAACCTCTATCCTACTTTCAAAAACTATCAAAATTACTTTTTCCTTTGTCTTTGAGCATTAAGTCTAGGTGCATGGTCTAAAGTGAATTTAGGGTGTGTCCAAATCCACGTTTGCTAGGTCAACTAAGGAAAAAGTGGTCGCAGCTCCAGGCACATGGTTCAAAAGGGATGTACTTTTTATAATGGTGGATTTGCCAAGTTGTAAAAAGGAACGCTTCTCTGCAAAGTAAACAGATCTTCTCATGCACGAAGTGAAAGCGCACGATCCATTATGAAAATATTGGCCCCTGTTGCTCCTGCACCCTCCCGTGGCCAGCCCCTTCCTGGTGCTCCTCGCCTGCAAACCCGAGGAGGAAGAAGACCACCAGTTTATAACCTTGTTTGTTAATTTGTTGCAAATTTGTGTCCATTTGTTTTTTGAAAAGGTTTATTTTTTTAATTACAGCTTTGGTTCTCTTTAAAATCATTTTATTCAGTCATGCAGTAACGTCAGCAGGGTTGTAATTGCTTGCTGACAGTATGGAAACCTGATCACTGTAATCTCAAAAATGTTAAAGAATATTTGTTAAATATTGTTTAAAAATAAAATCATTAATTTTACTCATGTAAAAAATCATCACACAGTGGTAAGGACTTGGTCAGCTCTCCAAGGTGCTGAACCTGAACCTAGAAGCTGTCCAGAGTTCTTTATTTGATCACTGTTTTCACCTCATTTATTCCCCCATGTGTTCCTCATGTCCTCATGTATTGATGTAGCAGGGAAGTCGATCCGTGTCTGATCCCTTGTTGAAATCCGTTTGCTGGGTCTAAACAGACACCCGCATCCTGACGGGTCTGTTTAAATACCTACGTGTATTGCCACGATTGGTCAAATAATTAGACAACCTGTCATTACTGCTATTAGCTAATTCTGATAAATATTAGGACTAAGCATTATGACATATTTTTTAAAATATGTAAATATACACAATAATAATCTTTCGCACTGTGATCTTTTGCATGTTTGTGCGCTGCTGTCCATCCATGTGTGTGACAAGCAGAGTCACACATGTTGTGCACCCGCCTATGTAGGTGCATATTACTATCTTGATAATGCTCCCTTAAAATAACATAGGAACACTGCGCCATTGACTTCAGACCAGGTTTTTGTTGGTCAGTAGCGCAATCGCTTTCTGCTGCCTCAAGATAGCAATGTGTCAACAATGTGCCTTACCACACCTCATTTTAAAACCAACACGCTCATGGATGCTCAGATGGGTGCAAGTGCATTTGCTATTTAAACAACGTGGGCACTGGATGGGAAAATGACAACAGTGTCGGTCTTTAACTAGCAAAGACATTTGTGTCGCGCTTGGCGCCGCTTTGCACCGGGTGTAAGATAGGGCCCAAAGTCTCTCTCTTCCCTCACGCACATTCTGTCTCTGCCAAATCCTTCAATATCTCTCTGTTTCTCTCTTTTTCCTTACCTCCTCCTCTCTCTTTTCTCCTATTCCCCCTCACTGTGATAAGATAGACTACTGTTCGGCTTGTGCTTCGGCCTGCTGAATTTCAAATAGGCCCCTTCGACAAAAAACCCAGAGCCACAGTCTCCCCTCTCTGCTCTCCCAGAATATTAACTAGTCCTGCAGCAGTGCCGACAATCCTGCAGCCCAATCCTGTAGGCCCAAGACCCACCAAAGCTTTGCAGATCTGTTTGTTACATGAAGGAAATGAACAGAGGGGCCACACTGAAGGCCCTTAGTTCATGCCTATTAGACCAGGTATATACACTTCAATAGCGTAGCTGGACACTGACTCTTCTTCTTATTATTATTCATTATGTATTATTTTATATACTTATTTATCATATTTATTATTATATACGACTGGTTCATATATAAAGTTATAAAGTTTGGGAAACAGTCATTTGTTAACTATAATGGTCACATGATCACACACCAAAAAACATGGACACACCTGTTCAGATAGTTCTCTTGCTGCATATATGATCAACTGTCTTCATCTGCTCTACTGAAAATTAAGAAACATTTTCAAATAGATATTTTATACACCTTGCTGAATTGATCAGTCAACTTATCAAGTTTGAGTAGTTGATTGATGGAACCCAAACCAATTATTATTTTGATAATCCATTAACCGTAATAAATATTTGCTGGTTTCATCCTCTTAAATCTGAGAAAGTATTTTGCTTTCCATCCTTCATTTTATATTAATACCATTTGGGGATTGGCAATTTTACATTTCACTGGGCTGTGGTAACTTGAGAGTAGCATTTATAAAAGTAAAGTTATATGTTGTATTAGTTAAAATAGAAATGTTAATACAGTAATGTGATGTGCTATTATAATACAACACAGTATGTGAGAACCGACAGTCTAAAAAGCTATGACCTGATTTGTACAAAGTAATGTTTAGTGATCATGTCTCCTATTGCAGAGGTATAAAGCAGTGAAGTGACTCGCTCAACAATACGAAAAGTAAAACTGGGACAAGGAAACAGAAGTCAGACAAGTCCAAAAAAGCTCATTACCTTGCTGATCCACGTCTCAAAGTTCGACCCATCGGTTGTCAGGAATAAATCTGAGAGAGACAGAATGGAGGCTGGTTAAGTCAGGCAATTATAATCAAACACGGAGCAGTGACTATTGATCTTCAATGTTCAAAATGCTGCAGATGAGAGGGAATGACAGCAATAGAAATGTAAACTGCACTGTAGCTGTGAGCCTTTGCACCTATATGGACTTAATGAATTGATCATGTACAAAGAACAACAGGTCAATAAAGCAATTGCTTGGACAACTAATTTTGCTTTATTTATACATCTCCTTGACAATGACTAAAAAAGAAAAAATGCTCAGTCTCTGTCAAACTTCTACTGAGAATTGGCATTATAATACTCTGTGCTGTCCAAATGATGCATAATGTACAGAGGATACTTGTAAATATCAGGACTATTCAAACATGATCATGTTAACATTCATACAGCTTACTGGCATAAATAAACATGGAAAAAACCAAACAAAAAAAGTGTGGCAACTTATATGTATAATATTTCTATTATATATTATTGGATATTGCCTACTCTAATATATTCTAACCATTCCTTTTCACTGTGACACTGATAGGCAGTAGTAGTTCAACATACAGTAGGTGGGATTTCCAAAGTGATAAAGATAAATGTGGCTTGTCTAAGCAGTAGAAGAAGAACTGTTGAAGAGCAGGAAAAAGGATTTTGGGTTGAATCTCTCACTGAAAGCAACAGGATTTCACCTGCTCACTTTCACTTTCTGGAGGCCTCACCCCCTGGTAATGCTTGTAGCTTGCTGTATTGGAATCCTATAACCTGAGCTTGTACTCATATTCCTCGCTCTCGAAGCTCAGGCTGCAGGCTGCACTTCTAATGCGGTTTCTCTGTGCCTCTCTGGGAGAGGACATTTACTTTCATCACTGCATTCTCTGGACTGCAGTTCTGCCCCTGTAATAGGACATGAAATAAATATTGGCATTGATCTGCCGTAGGGCCCTGCTGTACTGCATACATTGCCGTGCTCTGCATAGGAAAATAGGAATGATAATGGAACGGGGGTATGAATGAAGGGAAGAAAGGGTGGAGCAATAATGACAGGAAGAAAGAAGGTTGCGTGTAATGATAGAGGCTATTATAGTAATCCTGTATGTAACCAGTGTTCAGTTGCAGAGGCCACTGCAGACCGTGTCCACTTCAAAATGCTGCAGCATAGTTCCTTACTAAAGTGAAAACAATTAAATATATAATAGATTTTTTTTTTTAAAAACACATAAATGAATTTTTCTCACCCTCAATGACTGTATGTCCTTTTTGAACATACCAATCTGAGCCAGCCCCTGTACTCTCACAGATGTGCTGTGAAATGTTATCACAGGATTCAACTGCAGTCAGCCCCACAATTGAGGAAAAACTCAGCTGAGGAGAAGCACTTTCTCTTAGAGAGCTGTACTCACCAAGGACATCTTGTCAGCCATGTAAGGGAGTCTGAGGTAGGTATCATTTTTAAACCCCCCCCCCACTCCTTGCAGTAAATAATATTGTTTTGATGGTGTTTGTATGCTACAGATTATTACCAGATACAGATTAGAATGTATACGTTTTTGATTTCATTGCCAGATACTTAGATAATTAAAAGAATTAAAAGATTACATGTATATCATTATACTTCCAAAAATGTCATTTTAAGCTCTGTGCATTTGTGTTTACTCACTGCTGGAAATGATGGTATTTATTTATGTTAACCAAACGACTGCGCAGCTGTGTAAAACTAATTCCAAAAAAATCATTTTCTTTCTTACTACCACCCCCAACCCCCACGTACACACAGCCATCTGAAATAATACTGAAGACTTAGAAACAAAGTTTAACCACTTTTTTGATGCTTAAGGTGGTAAAACAGTTCAACTTTTAATCTTTCAAACTTTGTGGACATACATGGTGCCCACACAGATTTAAAATCTTTCACAAATGCAAAGAAGATAACAAATGCATACATAGATTATGCATATGTGCACACACACTACAGGGCACACTCAGTAATTTGCACGTAGTGTGTATGTACTTGCTCATGTTACCGTGTGCGTTTTAGTCTCAGCGGGTGTTGTGTTGATGAGCTTGGTTAATCAGCCAATCAGGCCTCTTAGACAGAATCCAGCCGTGATTGGCTGATTAGGTGCGATGGCGGTGTGTCAGTGAGAGAGGCATGGGGTAGTCGGAGGAGCGGAGAGATCGTCATCTTGTAAACACTTAACATTCTCGCTGTGGGGGCACTTCCCCTCTTCGCTGCTAATCTCACTATGTGCCTCTTCTCTCTTTCCCCAAGTTTACTGCTGCCAAACTCTTTTCTGCGCTAATTTCTCTTCTTCCAATGTGTTACTACAGTAAATGTCAGTCCAATTAGAAACTTATTCTATTGCATATTGAAGACAACTCTAAACTTCGACCTGATTTCTTCTTTGCCATCACACCACAGGTGACCCTGCTCTCTGATCTGTCCTGGGAGGGAATACAGTTTCATGTGTGTGTCAAGAGGAATATGGACAGACAGAAAAGCCAATTCCCTTTGAGCAATAAGGTAATCTTAATTTGATCCTTCTGACATTATCCTCTTCAGTGCACTGTCCTTCTCCACTCTCCTTTCACCTTTTCACAGTAAATGCCAGAAAGTATTCTACACAGTCTCATAAAGAGCTAGCTAGCTAGCAATGTAAACCTTACTGCTGCCACCATCACTAACTTTAACACTTTTTACTGTTCTAGAGACTTATACTGGGCCTCCAAGGGGCTTTTAGGGACTCGTTCGAGTTAAAAGAGATATAATAAAGAGGAACATTACAAAACAGAGCAGAGAGGAATCAAACAGAATAGATCTTAAGTGAAAGTCCAGTGTGTAATCAAGATGCTCATGTGTCTTACCCTACTTTGTATTCAGTGTGCATGCTGCTTGGATACTAATACACTTCTATTTCTATTTTTATTACTCTTACCTGTTTTTCTGAACACTTTTGTCAGTCATTAAAATCTTTTAGATAAGTCAACGAATAGGGAATTCTAACTTTGAAATATAGAGTACCAATCAAAAGTTTGAACACACCTCCCCATTCACCTGACTGAGAAAGTGTGTCCAAACTTCTGAATGGTTCTGTATATCCAACCTTTTTAAACTTTTCTTAATATGGAAGTTGTAACAATTGTACAACAGTAATAGAAAAGACAACAGAAATGCCAGCATTTCAGGACAACTGCCAAAGTGAAGGTCACATGCACAGGACCTTTTGAAGAGGTGATTGTGCGGTCACACTGGTGACATCAAACAGGCACTGTGCCTGTCCCAGTATCATGACAACCTTCCAGTAATCCTTTTAGACCTGTATGATTGTTGCTGACCAACACGACCATCAAAGCCTGCTAATCCCATCAATCAGTGGCTCAGAAGAAAAAGAAGAGTAGGAGTGCTGCTGTAAACAGGCTTCATTGGCCTGAATATTTCCTCCAAAATTTTCCTTTGACATGATTGTATTTATTTGTATGATTTTAGGAGTATATGCATACTGTAATTATTCTAAAATGCAACTGCCAGCCTCTTGTGAATTGGCCATGTGAATTAGGTTTGCATTTAAAACTGGATTGATTATTTTGAAAGTGTGATTTGGACTACTGCTTGGCAATATCTCTGAGTGTTAAACCCCCTATGAAATCCTCAGTTGGTGCTATTTTGATTATTGTAGTCTCATTAGAAAACCTTTCAACACAGTGTCTTCATGCAAATACATTTTATAAGACATACTTTTACTCATTGTCCATAATTCTCTGTGTTCTCACTATTAAACAGTCTGTGCATTTTCTCTTTTTCTATCATAGATTCTTTGTTCTTGGTTTCTTTGCTCTCTCATTTAATGTTGAGCTTTTTGTCTGCTGTTAAGATTTTCATTTACAACTTAATGCTGTTGATGTGGTGATGTTTACAATATTGCTTTCACGACTTTCATCTCACAGAATCACTTAAGAATTTCAAACACATAATACTGGGTCTCAACCTGGATTTACAGTCCTGCTATAAGACTTAATCTCAAGCTTCTTCTACTGCGCAGCTGTTACATTTGTCCTGGATACGGTCTCATACATTCAGTTTAATATAGCATCTTTAGGTTAACAATAAGCAAACTACAGACATCCAGACCTAAAACGATTCAAACGCCACAACCGATCTGGCACTCTGCACTATGAGCACATACACACACTCAAGGCACAAGCTAATAGAGCTGTCATACTCCACCACTCAGGAAAGATGCATACATAATTGAGGTATATAAATGTGTTTGTGTGTGGGCGGGTGGGGTTGCGTAACAGCAACAGGGATTCAGAACTCTAAGTGGTATGTCATGTCGCCAGATAATTAAAGACATGCTTACTGTGAAGGCTGGAGCAACGGCTACACTAGGCATCAAAAAACACACAGTGAGAGAGACAGGAAGTGAGACTGAGAAAGAGAGAGTGATACAAGATGCTAGAGGGCCATCCAGTTTTCAACATGCATGTGAATACAAAAAAAAAAACAAAAAACAAAACAGGCTTACAAAACAAATCACTAGAAAAGAAAATGCAGATCTCTTAATTACAAAAGAGGCAATCTATAATCACTTGATTATTTCTTCCGCGTTCCTCTGCTCTCGCGCGCTCTCTCAGATTTGTCAGTTATGTTAAATTGTCTCTTCCCTACGAATGACACTTCAAAAAGCACACTGTCACACCCACACGTACGAATACATGATGAGCAGCCTGCATAAACACACGTACATCCGCCCCCACACTGCATGGCTGGTTTCAGCACATTATTTAAATGTCTGTGTGTGCATCCGCATGTGAATTTCTTTGTCGTCGGGTTGTGATCCATCCAATCATCTACAATCAGCCAGTCCTTTCACGCTAACAGAATAATTGAAAGTGTGTCGGTTGCTAATAACAGGGTATTAAGAGCAGCGACTGTCACAGCTCAAGTATATTAAAACAAACAGCACAACAAGGTAAACTGTAGCTCCGACCAGCATGCTGAAGAACTGGGGAGGTACTGGAGGCCTCTGTGCTGTTTCTGTTTGGACAAATACCAGCATGCTGTGGTGTGTTTGATTGGCTCTATGCTGTTTCCATTAGATGAGCATGATATGAACTGGTAAGGCAGGTGTTTACTGATTGTTGGATGCATTTAGACACCATATCATGTAATGTACCTCATTGGGATTAAACCATTTGCAACCACATGCGAGTTAGTGCAATAATGAATTTTATAATAAAATATAATAAACAACAAATAGAGGCTTTAAACCTGAAATAACAGATATCTTTTTCACCTTTTAGGTTTAGCAACAGTTATTTATACATACAGAAGAGACAGAGCAATATCAGCATTCATTGGGAGTCATGTTTCTAGCCATCTGATGAATCTAAGGCCAATATTCACTCTCCTTTTAGCTGTGTATTTGGTCTCCACCAACATCTATGTGAAATATCGGCTATTAAGCTACTAAATATTCCACTATGTTCACCAGCTAGTCACTTACATTGTCTGTCTGCTATTTGGTGATGGGCAGGTAGTATACAGTGGGTATTTAGAGATTTGTAACTGCCTGCCTGTTGAGGCCGAAAACGACACTATGAGAACTGTGAAGGTGAACCATAACAATGACAGAGCCGGAAAAGCCGGAAAAGCTATAACACAGACTGTTGAAAGGAAGGGTCTGAATAATTTCAAAAGAAATATTATCTTTGGGCCTTTTTACACCTGAAAGTCTGAACCAAAGTCTGAATCAAGGCTTATGTTTTTGTTACATTGTGTACATTTGATCCGGTTAGTTTTGGTTTCACATTGCAATTATGCAGCGCACTGAAGAACTTAACATGACATACCTACATCCTGTTGTCATCACCTATGTTGACTACGTCTTCCTGTACTTGACATTGATTGGTTTGTACACGGGCGTGCATATGACATTGATATCTTGTCAGTTCGGCGGGTAGCCTTCTGTCGCCATTTGAATTAATGCAGAAAAATTGATTTAAGAGATTCAGTTCGTTGCCACTATAAAAATATTATTGTATTATTATTCATGTCATAAAAAGGAAATTTGTCCTTCTCATTGGTGATGCTTTTTCAGTTTCTTTATCTTCAGGTAGCATTGCTCTCCCATCCTCTCATATCCTCTCTCTCTCACCCATTTTGAAAATACCTGGAAAGTGTCGGCATTTTTATGAGTTTTTTCCAGTTGCCTTTTTATGATTTAGTCGGACCATATTTCAATTAAAAACTCGGTCTCCTCCTCTCTCCATGTGTTACTGCAGCTCATTTTTCCTTTTTCCTTTGCCTGCTGGAAATTCCTGTAATTGGTTGGAAAGTCCAAACCATCCAAAAAATGTTTTCACACTAGAAACTACTTGAACCATGATTAAGTTTGATCCGGACCCTGACCACCGCTTTTCGTCGGACCAAGGTTCAGCTGTTTGGTCTGGACCGTAGTCCAGGGGAGGTTTCACACCTGTAATTTTGGCATTTTTTCAAACTGACAAGTCCGAAAGTCCGGACCAAATGTGGTGGCTATGAAAGGGGCCTTAGTTATTAACATAAAAGTATAACCTATGTATTGACACTGATATGCTTTCCTCCACTCAAAGTTAACATTTCAAAACACACCAGATCACTAGAAGTGATTCTTTATTTCAATATGAGATAAAAGAGTGTTTTGGAGACAAGACATACTCATCCAGCCACATAAGGTTTGCTCATCAGTGAGCGAAAACAAATCATAACTCTAACTTTAGAGTTGGTGTGCAGTGAGACTTTAATATCTACAACAGTGAGTGGTCCTGCAATCTCCCAGAACCTTATAGAAGACATATTTCCAGTTGTGTTTTTCTTCTCTTGGTACTGAGGGCTTCTGATGTAAATTAAAACACCAGACTCTAATATTTTGGCACCCACTCCATCTGCTCTATCAATCTTAATGGACTATAGGAAGATTTAAATGATGCTAAGACAATATGCAATAAAGAGGACAGAATGAAGGAAGTAACTTGTAAAAGTAGTGTGACAGGAAGGCAAAATAACATTTCGAGATGGGAAATTAAACTTGATCTTAAACTTTTTATCATAAAACTTGGTTTTGCTACAGGCACGTGATGTTTGTGTCAATCTTCAAACTAGAATTTAACTGGAATTGTAAAAGATCAATCTAGTAAAAATACAGTTGTATGCAAAAGTTTGAGCACCCCTTGACAAATAACATATTTTGGTGATTTTTTAATTGAAAATATGTAAACACAGCCTCTCTAGGATATGGAATATCAGAAAACATAAATGCGTAGATACTTTTTATGTCATAAACTGAGCAAATATTAAAAAAAAAATAAGAACATCATTGTGGTATGTGCAAAAGTTTGGGCATCCTACATAGTCAGTACTTAGTAACACCCCCTCTGGCAGATATCACAGCTTGCAAACACTTTTTGCAGCCAGATAAATGTCTTTCAATTCTTGTATTTGGGATTTTCTCCCATTCTTCCTTGCAAAAGGCTTCTAGTTCTGCAATATTCTTGGGCAGTCCTGCATGCGCAGCTCTTTTAAGATCTACCCACAGATTTTCAATTATGTTTCAGTCAGGGGACTGTGAGAGCCGTTCCAAAATCTTCAGCTTGCGTCTCTTGAGGTAGTCCACAATGGATTTTGAGTTATGTTCAGGATCATTAT
This sequence comes from Thunnus albacares, assembly GCF_914725855.1. Taxonomy (NCBI): domain Eukaryota; kingdom Metazoa; phylum Chordata; class Actinopteri; order Scombriformes; family Scombridae; genus Thunnus; species Thunnus albacares. The sequence continues at coordinate 8,273,786 of NC_058106.1, read as the reverse complement.
TCTGTTGTAGAGGCCATCCTCTTTTCTGCTTCAGCTTTTTTACAGACGGTGGGATGTTTGCTTCCAGAATTTGCTGCTATTTAGTGGAATACTTTCTTCCCTCCACCTGTGCAATGTTTCCTGTACTACTGGCTGCAACACAACCCCAAAGCATGATGGATCCAGTCCCATGCTGAACAGTTGGCAAGGTGTTCTTTTCATGAAATGCTGCTCCTTTTTGTCTCCAAACATACCTTTGCTGATTGTGGCCCAAGAGTTCTGTTTTAACTTCATCAGTCTACAGCACTTGTTTCTAAAACACATAAGTCTTCTGTAGATGTTCCGTTGCATACTTCTGACGTTGGATTTTATGATGAGGAAGCAGGTAAGGTTTTCTTCTACTGACTCTTCCATGAAGGTCTTGTTTGTGCAAGCATCGCTGCACAGTGGAACTTTGCACTACCACTCTTGAGTCTGCTAAATCTTCCTGCAGGTTTTTTGCAGTCAAATGGGGGTTTTAATTTGCCTTTCTGACCAGCATACAAGGAGTTCTCTCCAAGACTTTTCTTGGTCTTCAAGATATCATCTCGACCTCCACAGTTGCCCTAAACTGCCACCTCTTAATTACATTTCTCAGTGTGGAAACTGCAAGCTGACAACATTTTATTATCTTCTTGTAGCCTGCCCCTGCATTATGGGCATCAATATCTTTCATTTTAGTCTTACAGAGCTGCTTAGGGGAACCCAAGGTTGCTGGCCGTTCACACAAAGTTTGAAGAGTCAGAGTATTTGTAAAGCTTTGAAACTGGCACCAACTGACATTTCCTAATGATAATTGTTGAAATGCCTCAGGCCTAACGGGCTGATTAAAGACTGACACCTTGTAAAAAGAATCTGAGACTCCAGAACTCCAAACTTTTGTTCAATGTGTTTATGCATTAATGTTTGCTGAAAAATGTTTTATGTTCCATATCCTAGAGAGGCTGTGTTTACATCTTTTCAATTAAAAAAAAAAATCACCAATATATGTTATTTGTCAAGTGCCCAAACTTTTGCATACAACAGTAAGCAGGCACTTCCTAATTAAAAAAGAGGAGTAAAGTATCCAAGTTGATACTCAGGTCTAGAGTTCTCTTTCGCTTCTCTGGAGAGGGGGGTGAGAGGAGGAGAAAAAAGAAGAGAAAAGAAAAGAAGAGAGAAGAAAAGAGTGAAAAAGAGAGAAGAGAAGAGAGAAAAGAAGAGGGAGGAGAAGGGAAAAAAGAGAAAAGAAGAGAAGAAGAGAAGCAGAGCATGGGGAGATGAGCGGTCCTTGAGTTATTCATAGCCTCTCCATCAGATTTGTTAAGGGGATTGGAAGCAATTTAAAGGCCTCCACTGACTGTTTGACTCGAGCAGCATTATGTCTCTCTATTCCATTATGTTGAGCCGCAGTGTGGGGATAAAGACCAGGCTTCCTATTAGCCTCTGTATAAACAGATAGGGTGATGCTAGGCGGGTGCTAAGCCTCGGCAGAGAAGGAGAACTCTGACATTGAGGAGAATAGACAGCTGGAGGTTGTTATCTTCTTGCTTTGTCTCACTATCACCTTTCCCTCTATCTGTTTCTCTCTCTCTTTCACGTGCACACACGTACCTGCTTATCTGCAATACTCTGCAGACCAGAACACTAGCATCATTGCTGTGGATCAAGAGGTGGTATGACTCCGAAGTACAGTGAGCTGAGAACTGTCGCAGGTTTGTGACTCGGCACAAATGGATGAGCACATTAGAGGCACAAATCATAAGGGAAATGTAAACTAAGCAGCAGCCACACAAAATTCAAACCACAGGATTGGAACCTGCCAGGTGGACCAACACTAGATATTAACAGTACATCAATAAGGCTTGTCAACAGAAAAGAAAACCAAGATTGTATCATCAATTACAATCTTATAGCAGAGACAAAAAAATGGCAATTTTGCATTTATACATGTGAATATACCTCATACTTAGTCAGTCTTTTGAGTGCAGGAAGAAATCTTTCATTAAACATCATTTCAGTTTCTCATTAAAAATCCCGACAAACATTCCAAAAATGTGACACATTTCATTTTTTCTGGGCGATTTTCAATGCATTAAATCGAAAGTGCAGCTGAAAATGGTATGATTTTTTCCCTCACTGTAGGGATTAACTAACTGAAAAAAGACCAGTCCTCCACAGTATTGTTTTTTTCTCTCTTCCACACAGAAACAGATTATTAAAGAACAATAATGCTGCACACTCAAATTGGCTAAAAGAGCAGAACAGCGAGGGGGGCGCGTGGGGGGAGAGATGGTGTGTAGAGTTGTAGCTAATTACTCTGTTCACACCAGTCGCCTGTTACTCTCACGCCCAACACTGCAAGTACACACACACAAACACACACACACATACACTCATACCTACTACACCGTACTAACCCACCCACACTCTCCTTTCCGTGCGTCCTTTGCCTTCAGCTTTGCGGCAACCGCGAGCCTCATCAATGTTCACTAAAATGAGTAGTCATTTTATTCTGCCAGCCTGTGCTTGCAAGCTTCCAATTAGCAGCTTATTAAAAGTGCTGGTGCGTTTTTATGGAGGTGTCAGGGCTCGGTGAGGCCTCAACGTTGATTCACAAGAAAAGTCAGGTCAGTAAGTAAGCCGAGGCCTATATCTACACATACAAACATACATACATATATATATATATATGTAAACACGGTTTTTAATCTCTTTCTACAAGATACATTATATACTGTATGCTGAATGGCTCTGGAGTAGTTGTATGGTAGCAGAAGTGTGAAGACTGTTGCAAAGATGAGAAAGGACATGACCGCTAGTGGAGAAAGCCACGATTATTGATTGCGCTGTGCTGGATGGTGCCGGGACTGTATATTGGAATTGGATGACCGCATGACTCCTTTCATAACTGAACTCGTCTCTCTTCCTTGATTCTCTTCGTCCTTCTCTTCACCTGCTTCTTCGCACTGTGTCACAGAGTGGCAAGGGTGGCCATGTGATCATTTAAGTGAGCATTTCTGAGGCTTTAGCAAGTATGGTAGGACTCAGGACTGTTTGAGCGAGGTACTTAACCTTACATCTAAAACTAGAGAGAGAAAAAAAAGGAACTTCTGGTCAAACAAGTTGTATACATTAAAGAAAACAGTAAATATAATCAACCCTCTCTGTCACAAACAGTAACAAGCATGCTACCTTTATTTTTCTTCTCTTTAAACAATGATTGTAGTAACTGTGCTGTTCTGTGTAATTTGCCAGAACACAGTGGGAAGCTGAATCACTCCTCTGGATTACTGCAAATTTTGAAAATCCAATCAGCAATGTCTCAGATATCATACATAATATATAGGTGAATAAACTAACAATGCAACCCCACTGTCTATTCAGTTTGAAAATGCCAGAACATGACATTGTTAGTCAAATAGAGGAGGAAAATCCTGATGATGGAGACATCATTCATTTTTCTCCTTTCTTTTCCCTGATACTTTCCTCATCTAAACACTCCAATATCCAGTCCCTGTCCATCCTTTCTTTAGTCTAGAAGGGGAAACTGAGGACAGCAACAACAGTAACAGCAGCATCAGTATTATGCTGCTCTCCTTACACCTGTAAAAGGCCTTGAAGCAGCAGTAACAGTGGTTTATCCAGGCTGCAGTGCAGAGTGGAACTGACAGCCAGCGCCGCGGCTGCTGCATTAGCGCCCGATATGCTTTGTGTGTTTGTGCATGTGTGCTGTTGTCTCACTCATCATCACCGTGCTCCAAGCCATTATGGTTGTGTACATGTCTGAGTGTGTGTTGGTGCGGGAGCAAAAAGTGGTGTTTGGGCCAAAAGTATGAGTGTAAGACAAGAGGAACCTACAGGAAGATGGGTAAAGAGAAAGAAAGGTAGACAGACAGTGTGATAAAGTGATAAAAAGAAAAGGAGAGACAGACAGATGGACAGAGCTGATCCTCTCCTTTCTCTGTGTGTCTAATGCCCCTGAGCAGGTTATTTGTTAGCCTGTTACTCAGCAAACAAGCTGTGACTCCTATCCCCCGTTGGCTGTCAGAAGGACGTAAATACACACACATACAAAGGCACAAACACACACGTAGACACGTGAAGACACACAGTGTGCTGTACCCCCTTGGGGGTTGTTGGGGAGATGGGCTCAAAGAAGGCCGCCATGCTGACTGATCTCATGGGGGTTGGGAGACAAATGTCCACGTTGTGTGTGTGTGTGTGTGTGTGTGTGTGTGTGTGTGTGTGTGTGTGTTTGAATAAGGCTGACAGTAATGAGGCAAAATGAGAAGGATGAAAGCAGTAAGTGTGTGTGTGTGCACTCGCTTGTTTCTTGTGTTTGTGCGTCTCGCGTATATTTGTCTGTACTCCTGCTATAAGCCATCCTGCAGCCTATCGGTCAAGCCCTCTGTGTTCGTCTGTTTGCATCGATTTGCTCCCTTCGTCTTTAACCCTCAGACTGATCCATGCCTCAGCTGGACAGGGGGAGGGCCTCTGGCATTCTGAAGGAAATGTCACAGCCGTCACCAGTGAAACAGATACTTTGCCTCCAACAGACATTGAGAGGGTTGCTGCACTCACAGTGTGGAGAGCAGAGAGACGCAAGGTGATAAGGTTAGTCTGCAAATATGCAGTGCAGTATACTGATATCTGCTGCCTGTTTTAACATTAGGAAAAGGAAAACAACATATAATGGGTAGAAACTGATGCAGGCTGGGTTCACAGTCACATCATTAGCCTAAATCCTTGGTTCATCCAAACAAGCAAATGCCAAATCTTTAAAAATCTTTCAGTTACCACTATTGCTGATACAAAAAATGTGACATTTGGCTGACATAATATGACCTATGAAGATTCATCTCATTGGCATCATCTATTCAACTTCTTCAATGCTACATGTCCTTGCAGTAGACACACTCACTTTTTAAAGAGAGCATACTCGAGTTTTGTCCTGCTCCAGCAGTGATATTTAGTTAAAGTTGGTTATGTCCGTTCTTTGACACTTATCAGACTATGAGAAAGAGGCTGCCCTCCAGCAAACCTCAATAGTATTTCAGCCCTGTGCAAAATAGCAATGCTAACAAGGGAAATATACTCCTTAAGGGACTTTTAGTGATGTCTGGTGATGGAGTAAAATGTCTTTTCATACAGTAACAAAGTGCTTCATAAGACAAATGGACAGACTGGCAAAGTAAATAATAATAATTCTAAGTTGAAACACTAAATGGAAAAAATATGGTGAGCTATGGCATGCGAAAAGGAAGCTATCAAGCCTTCACCATGACTGAGCATTACGGTGTGACAGCCAGTAGGTCCCTTGAAGCCTTGAAAAAGGAACCCAAATTGTACCTGTAGGCTAGGGCAACCTGTGGAGACCTCTACATTACAGCTACAGTATGTTTTAGGAAGAGATCTAAAATATGACACCGACACTGTGAGGCTGAGAGCCTCGGGAAGGTCATTCCAAAGCTGTAGAGTCCTGACAGGAAAAGCTTGCTCACCTTTAGCCTTTCACAATCATACAGGAATAGCTTAGAGGTTTCTGCCTGAAGACCTCAGGCTCACAAGAAATAAAAAAAATAAGAAAAATAACTGGAAACCAGGCCACGCAAAGCCTTAAAAGTAATCAATAAAACCTTTCTAACAATTCTAAAACAAAGGCAACCAATAAAGAATGGTTTGATGAAGGTGACATTGTCCCCTCCAATATGAGTAAAAAGTAAAAGTAAAACAAGTAAAAAGCACATTAAATGAACGAATTTATTATCTTCTCTGTATTGCTGAAATTTAGTATTGATTTTATTTTTGTAATGTTCCTTCACTTGACTGGACATGCATTTCAGTATGTTTCTTAAAATGTATAGCTAAATGCACATTGTCAGAGTGTCCCTTTCAGAGGTGAGGGACAGAGGGGACTGTGTGGGATGTGGAGCCAAATCTTCACTGGCCACATCCATTGATATGTGGCCCTGTCCCTCTGCTAGCAAGGAACCAGCGGACTGTGAAACGAGCTTTTCCAAACTTGCCCAAAGCCCACAAAGACGATTTACTATAGCGTCGAGAGGAGAAGAAGAAACCTTTAAAAAAATAAATTTGTACTGCTACCTTGTCGGAACAGTCAGGGTAAGCTGTGTCATCACATACACTTCACTTGCTAATGCAGTGAAATATGACAATATGTCAAGTTCTCCCTCTCTGCTAAAATGTCTGGCAGAGGCTGAGAGGGTTGAAAGGTTTCTTTCAAAGATGCTTTTCTCTAACAGATTTGTTCCCAGAGGCTACAACATGGCTGGCTTAGTAACTTTGCCACAACACTTTCAATAAAGAACGATTGCTGTCTGTCAATGTCATGGCAACCACACTGGTTTATCTGAATATACACACCCGATACCACGAGCACATTCATTTGTTTAAGTACGTACCGCTTACACACTGATGTCGCCTCCGATATGCATATATGCACGACTAATATATGCACAGGAACATCAGTAAACTGTACCTCACACCCTGATTGATGTGCACACAGTCACATGAACACACCCCCCACCCTCCCCCGCATCACCACCACCACACACACACACACACACACAAACACACATGCATGCACGCACGCACGTTCAGATAAAATGCAGAATCCAGGCCAGGAACAAAGTGAAAAGCTCTGCAGAACAAATCCATCTCTAAGCCAATATGTAGCCCTACTCCACACGGTGCGACTTCCACCCCGATCTATCAAAACGGCTCATTCACAAACATGGCAAAACACACCAGCGCAGAATGGAGCAATGCTATTCCCGGAAGAAATAATCTCCTAAAACCATTACAGGGAACAACGTAGGTGCAGTAGCTATGGGAAGGATTATGGCCGAACCTTCTCATACACACACACTTTCCATCCTATTTTGCTCACAAGACTTTCTTTATCCTACACATGTGTGTATGTTTGTAAATAGAAACTGCTCACGGAAATACTGTAACAAGCATAGGAAAGCTCATTGATTTACGAACCGGAACGAATATATTGTCTGTGTATACCCATCATTGCAGTGTGCCAACATCAAGAGCGAGGTGCATTGTAGTAGCGCTGAATATAGTGATGTGTCTCTGTGTCTCTATTTGTGTAAACTAATTAAATTTACAGAGGGCACACACCATATTAAGACTGATGTAAATAAACACTTAGCTTTGCACCAAAACGTGCAGATATAAACTTGTAGTATCCATCAATATAACTATGTTTGTGCCTTAGTTAAAACCTAAAGAATGGCATCCCTGGAACACTGGGAGTCCAAGGTGAATACGAACAAACCAAGTGACCAAAACATCTTTAAGTTTAAATTCAACCAGGGAGTTTTATCTGCACTGTTTCACTCGTCATATCTTCTGTTGCTCTTAACTAGCTAGGAAAGGCAAACAATACCAACAATACTGTAATAGGACTAAGAGTCTACAGCTACGCTAGCAACTTTATGAGGCTCTACTTAGGTACAGCAGTGAGATGAATGCTAAAATGCAAGAAAGCTAACATGTTCGTACTGTCAATGTTAATATGTTGATGCTTAGCAGTTTTGATGTTTACCATGGTAATCATCTCAACTTAGTGTGTTAGCATGCTAACATTTGCCTATTATCACTAAACACAAAGTATAGCTGAGGTTTCTGGGAAGGTCACTAGAATTGAAGGTATTTGGCCATAAACCAAAGTATTGAACCAATTAAAATTTTGACCTGATGATGGCGCGAGATGCAAAGTTAAGGGGTCACACGAGTTATTACAGTTCATCCTTAGGGGGATATGAATGTCTTTGCCAAGTTTCATTGCAGCATCCAATAGTTGGAGATATTTCAATCAAAACCACACATGTCAACGTCATGGTGGTGTTAGAGGAAAAGTCAGTGGATCACCAAAGTCAGCAGGTTTCCTCCTCTGAGGACCATGAATGTCAGTACAATTTTTTTCTGGCAATCCAACCAATAGTTGTTCCAATATTTCATTCTGAACCAAAGTAGTGGACCGATCGACTGACCAACAGACGGACATTGACATCCATAAACAGCTTAAAAAATGTATGATCATGTATGTGATTGGAAGGGCAGGGTGATATTGATAAAATCAAAGAAGATTTATTTCTTCAAAATACCTGAGTGTGGGTTGTTGAAAATGAAACAGAAGTGACTCACATCAATACTGCTATTTCCAGAATCGCCCTTTGTACATGTCCATCTAGTCTTCTTTATAAAGGAATTTATTTTGGGACAGAACGTGGAGAGACAGTATAACCTCAGGCTATGGTCGCAGTGCTGTGCGTATCAGAGAAGCAATGCTCTGCCTCATTTATTCCTATTATTCATTTATCTTTAAAAACACCCATGCTTACCAAAATAAACACAGCGTCTCTTTTGCCCGTTTGGAGCTGCACCAGTTTTCCTGGAGGCGGAGATGCTACAAACGACACACCTCAAAGGGCTGGCGCATCGCACCAGGCGCTCCTAACATGCCTGTGAGCTCACTCCAAATCTCTATAAAATGGGGAAATTAGAACGTGAGCAACAGCAGTGAATGCAACTGATGCATTAATGTAGATGAAGGCTTCAAGTTGCTGTGGGTGCTGAGGGTTTAGCAAGGGGGGATGTTCTCGTCTGTTCTAGTAGAGAAGGAATGTAAAGACTAGTGAATGTGAAGATATTTGAAAATAAGCCCAAATTATTATTTATTTTCTTGGCCTTCTATTCACATGAAGCCAACATTTTATTCCCCTGAAATATGAGCTTTTCAGAAACACTCACAGAAGTGGATACATTTTGGTATGAAGAGAACTTTTCAAAATTACCTGGCCTATAATCAAGCGCTTCCACAAATCAGGGCGGCCAACAGTTGATCACCTAAAATCTTCGCAGGTATGTTTTATTTTTTGTCAGACAACTATAACTTACTACAACCACTATTACTATTAGATTTCCATTATCATTATCTATAATTCCTGTGGTATAACACATAACCTCACTGGGTATATACCTCTCTGTGATAGTGCCCCGATTACTAAAACTACTATTAAAAATGCCTCACTCTATCAACAAAATGTAAACTTAATCCCTGTATAATCAATTCTTCTTCTTGGCCATCCTTGTTAGGTGGCAAATCTGTTCTCTTTCCCTCACCACCACCACATCATTAGTCAATCAACAAGCCACTTCGACAAAGAGCAAGTTTAATTGGATGCTGCACAGACCATTGCCATGCCCGTTGCCTAGCAATGGATTCTTATGCCAGTATTGCTGTCTTTGTGCATGTTTTGCCCAAAATGGCATCAATAATTTGCAATTATTACCTTTTCCCTCAAACAAGTTCTTATCGCGCTTCTGATAACTTCCTGCCAACCGGTGCTCTTTCTGAATTGACATGATGTGATATGGCCCCTGTGGGTTACTGTGATCCTGTACTGGAAACTGATCTAATACAGGCAAATTCTCCCGGTGTATACCATTTAAATGATAAGAACACCTCCTATGGTCATTTGGCTTTGATGATTACAGAGGCTTTGGGGGCTACTGAAGCACCTGCTCACATCAGCCATCTACTGTATGAAGCTGAACCCCCTGGCTGTCCTGCAAAAGCTGTTTTCCTCCTAATTACATAGCTGTCACTGTGGTGAGCAGTAACCAGAACAGAACAGCAACAAAGCCTGTTCAGTGCTTAATGATATCTTTCTTTTGTGGTGCAAAGAAAAGTTTAGTATTAAACTATACAAACAACGTGTTTCATGGTAACAATGTGCTCAAGTGCTAACTCTTAGACCAGCTTGGGGCAGTTAGGCCAAAACGTTGAAGGCATGATTTACTCTCACTGAGGACAATCCCAGCAGATATGTGTTTGTCCCGTCTTTCTTTAATCTCTTGACTCCTGACACTTGAATGTATTATCTACTGAAGTACAAATGTCATAGAATGAGCTGGGAAAAAATACAACTGCCTTAAAGAGACCTGAAATCCCCCAGTGTGCGAGGACAAAGAGAAAATAACTGGGAAACAAAAGAGCATGAACACAAAGCTGTTATGAATGCGGTGCTGTTAGACACTGGCTGGAGAAGGACGATTGTAACAAAAGAGATTACGAGCCATATGCAGTATGTCGCCGCCAGGTTAGTTGGCTGGAGAGTCCAATAAACGGGCTAAATGAGGCCCTGACACCGGCCAGGAAACAATTCCAGACTTTTTTTCGCTGGCAGTGTGGACATAGTGGGGTCAGCCAATACACTACCATGGGACTGTTTACAGCTATGACATTGGACTGAGATTGGAGTCGTGACACGGCCCTGAAACACCTCTCATCCTCCTTGGACCACACTAACAAAATACCTCACTGTATTACTAGACCAGTAGGTGATAGAGGGGACACTGAGGGCATCCCAACATCAAAACCTTGATAAAAATTGTAAGAGGTGAAATGTCCAAATGAAAGACTGCCTCTAAAACTGCCCCTTAATGGCATTCCATAAATATTAATAACTGATGATTGTCTAAATGTGTTTTTGTGCACTTTGTCTTGTGATTTACTTTTGAATAGTATAATAGGCCCCTTCCCTCTACAGTAATTTCAGACATGCACATCAAGATGGGCTACATTAAGACTTGTAATTCCCCACTAGTGAAAGGACCAACATGCTACATGAGGGCTCTGTGAAATCTATTTTATAAGTTTTCTTTACTTTGTCATTCTTCCTTATTTATGCAATTTGCATTTGCAACTGTTTCACACTCATTCACCACAGTAACTCAACTCTGAGTGTCTTAATTAAGATGAATGAGCATCCATACTTTCATCTTATACAAATTATTATTGCACAATTTTAAGGCGTCTTTACTTGCTATGAGAGATGAAATTATGCAGCTAGAGGTGCTGCAAAAACCTTTGGTAAATTTTGGTAAAATATAATATCACTTACCACTGATACCCAGGTGTATCTCCTGCTGAAACCCCTGCTGAGCTGCTCTGACAATGTAAAATCCTGGATGTCAAAAAGCTTCTTACAGCTAAATCAGAGAAAGATGGAGGTCCTGATCTCCGGCCCTGCAGAATACTCTAACACCACAATAAACACCCTTGGGCCTCTAACACTGAATGTAAACTCCTACACATTATCTTTGATTCTGGGTTAAAATATGATAAGCAAATCAACTCAAATGTTAAGGATTTGGAGACCATAGTACATTCTTTTATTTCTTCTTGTCTTGACTGTTACAATTCTCTCTATGTAGGAATCAGCCTTATCTTGCCTGCAGCTGATTCAAAATGGAGCGGCGAGACTCCTCACTGGAGCAGAGAACAACATGACTCCTGAACTGGCCTCTCTTCACTGGTTACCAGTGGAATACAAAATTGATTTCAGGATTCTTCTATTTGGTTTTTAAAGCTCTGCATGGACTGACACCAGCTTATATCTCTGAACTCTTCATCCCCTATTCTACCACTACACCCTTCACATCTGTTGACCTATCACTGCTCTTCAATTCAACATTCCCAGTTCAAATCTGGGGGTAATCACGCATTTTCCATTGTTGGCCCTTAACTGTTTGTCACTCATGATCAGATCTTCACCCTCCATTGATATTTTTTTAAATCTGTCTCTTTTCTTCCACCTTTTCATCATGAAAACATGACTGGTCACACTCTTTATTATTTATTTGTTCAGTGGCAGTTGAAAAGTCATAAGCTTCCAACTGTGATTTATTTTGTACTGGCTAACTAGCCGGACCCAGATTGTCTTCAAAACTCAGTCTCTCCCTGCTTAAGCCACACTGTGATGGTCCAGCTGGTACCGCTTAGAGGAGCAGGTGGTCACAGCAGACAGTGCACTGAGCCATGCTGAAGACTCACCCATGGCCTTCCTACCCTCCCTCTGCCCTTTTATCTCTCCTACCATCATTTCTTTCGATCCATTCATCCAAACTCTCCTCTGACTCAGCTTTATTTTTCCATTACTTCCTGCTTACATTTCTTTCTCTCCCTCCATCTGCATGCCCCCACAGACAGTGGCAGCCAAAGAGTCTGACATCCACCAGATGTACAGCAGGGTTTTTTTTTTTTTTTTTTTTATCTCCGCTGGTTCTCCTCCTCTGCTCATACAGCACATTCACCCACAGCAATCTGAACGCAGCTGAACACTCTTAAGAAGTCACATGGATTTAATGATCACTGCCCTTTTGTGTCTGTGTGTGTTCACACATGGGTACTGGAAAGGATGTAAGAGGTGGCTTTCTACAGCATAGACACGCTGTGCAGAGCCAAGAGGGTGAAGGACGGGCTCACTAGCAAGCCATCACTCTGACTTAATGATGTGCTGCAGCATACTCAATCCAAAACACAATCTAATCTGTATTAAAACAAACCTAAAATATCAAACTATAAAAAATAAACTTTACATTTTTAATATCAATAATATACACCAATATATTACAACCAGGATTTCTTTAAGTCAGGCACAAAAAGTGAGAATTTATTGACTTTCTCCTAATCCATAAACAGATTAAATATGAATTAATATCTGCTCTGGTTAAACTGTGACAGCCCTTGGAGTAAAACCACACAGCACAAAAAGATACCTGCAGTGAGTATGACACGACTAAATCCTTTCTGATTACCTTAAACATGAGGATTAGTTTCCAGAGGGAAAAAGAGTCCTCACATAAGTCTAAGTGACAGCGCTACACTTAGTGGGCAAAGGGACAGGAGCGAGATGCTGTAAAACAAGAAAGGGGCGATTTCTCCATTCACTGGTGAAGAAAATGGCAATTCCTTTCTCTCTTAGTCAACTTGAAAATTGCTGACATTAAATATATGTTATGGTGTCTTGTCTGGGTCCTGGACTTATCTCAGGAGAAACTTTGTGGAAAACACTTCAGGAAGCAATATCTGTGGATTGCCAGTTTACAACTACACTATCTCTGAATCCTATGAGATTTTGAGAAGTGTTGAAAGCAAGAATAGAGGTCAGCATTGGTCTGGAGAGAATTCATTAACCAGGCATCGGGAAAATTTGGTAATCCTGTTTTACATGCTGTATTATGTAATTATGTTTTTGCACAGATTCATTTTTCCACCAATTTTCACAAAGTTTTCAATAACCTAAATAAACACAGCTAAATGGACAGATTTTTCATTTAAATAAAAAATTAATAATATGAGTATATACCACTGTTTCAGGATGGAAGAGCAGAAATAAAAAAAAAAGTTATGACTTCATGACTTAAACACCAAACAGGAAAGAGGACAATACAACTTGAGTGAGTCAGTTGACCAGTTGGGTCTTCTTACTTTGATGCTGCAACATTTTAATGCATTCCAGGAGTTACCTCCAGATAAAGTGTTATCTATTATTATCTGTTATTTGGTGTGCACACTTTGTCTCAACGTACTTCAAAGGACTATACAGTACATGTACATCCAGCTAGACGTCAAACCAATGTGAGCACTGTGGTGTGTCTGCGATTACAGTTATGAACCTTACTCATAACACCGCATCATGACTGTCCACTGACGCTGGTGTTGGCAGAGTATCTGTGTGGATACGGGCGCACCGTTCAAGTTCAGAATTGATGGGAGTACTATAAAGCCGAACTGATTATAAAGGAATACACGTATACTTGAGTCCTTCTGGTGTATAGCTCTTGAGAGAAGACATGTATGAACAAAAATACCAATTATGCCAACAGCATGCCAGTCCTTAGAGGACAGCATGTAATTAAATGTGCAGAATTACACCCCTTTTTAAAAACTGCCTCCCAGCACTGACACCCCAAAGGATTTGTCATTTCAGCACTGGTTCTCTATGTTCCATTTTAGTTTCTTGTATCTTGATACAGAATTTGATTGTATGTATCTTGTTTTGTACCTAGGTTTTTCCTAACACATTAATAACAATTATTGATCCATGTGGGGAAACACTGAAAGCCCACAGTGGAGGAATAAGCCACAACATAAAAATACCTGGTGGGAATTCAGGACTTAGGCTAGTTGTAATGAATCAATGACACAATGTGGAGTTACATTTAGGTATTATCTAATTACAGCACAGTCTGTATACTTACCTTGTTTCCATAATGTAGAAAATTGATTATTTTATAACTTTTATAAGAGCTTTGCCTTTTCAATGGTATGGGGAATTTGTAAAGCTAAACAAACAGCTAAGCTTGCTTATCTAACAAACTGGCTCAAGACTTCAGAGAATGATCAGCCTGCGACAAAAAAAAGACAACACTTCCAAAGACTTCCATTAAATCCTGCCCTCATCTAGCAGAATATAGGGATTAAACAGGAATTCTGATTTGTTTTCTGGATTTTTAAAGAAAGTCTGTCATATAATCCAAGTGTAAAAACAGCACTTCACTCAATTTCTAGTGTCACATGATCCAGTTTAAACCTCTAATTCACCTGTCTGTAATTATTTTTTCACACATAATCACCCAGATTCCATTGATCACCAATGGAATCAGCTGTAAACAAGTAGAAAGAGATGTAGGTTTTTGAAACGGACAGTTTGTCAATCTGAATAAGGTTTTGTGACAGCTTAAAATATAAATGTTCCTATATTTAGAAATGCAAGGGCTTTTATCTGATAACACTGGTGCGTGGGGTTGAGCACAGCTTCCATGAACAGTATGCTGTGTGCTCTCAAAAAAAACCCAAAAAAACCCCAAAACAAAGCATTTTACATTTGTTTCTCATGGTTAGACATTGCTTAAACATCACTGACTCACCAGCGGTGAAGTCCTTGTTGAGGTCAATGAAAGCGTTAGAATGAGGGATGCGCATGTTGACAGGCGAAGTCAGTGCATTCTGCCACACTGGATTTCTAGAGGAGAGAAAAACCACAAGGCAACAGCGGAATTCAAAGCTCAACCTTTTAGAGAGTAACTCTAGGTATGACAGCTTTAGAAATACACATGTTTGTAAGTGACTTTGAGAATGATTAAATTACCTGTTGGTGAGATAGCAGACTTCAGCGGTTGACACGTCGGTGACTCCAAAAATATCTGGGATCATGTCTCCATTAAAACTGTGGGAAGATTTTTTTTTTAATTGAAATTAAATCAATACACGTGATTAAAACTTACACTGAGTCAACGGTTTATTAGGTATGTACAAACTAATCCTGAAATAGTTTCTTTGCATGTTCATTTGACACTGTCAGAAAGGTGGAGATCCACCATCTATAGTCATTTTTGAGACCAAAGTCAGTGGTGGTGCTGTATTGGACTACATTACATTGAGGTAATATGAGGAAATATTATATCCACCTCCATTAAAAACAAACAAGGGGTGCAAAATATAATAATAAACGTTAGTAGTTTTTATTTGATTGTATGCCTAATCAACTGGTGAGTGAGTGTGCAGTATAGTATACTGGCATCAAGAATGTTAAACAAAATTCAGGCCATACGATAATAAAAAAACATGTGTTTTGATGTGGAACAATTTCACATGAGGCAAATTACTTTTCCATGACCAACATCACAAGCAAAATATATGAAGTAAAAATAAAATGTTTGTATAGGCACCATTCGTAATATTACTTACTCCATAACGAGAGGTTGATCTTTAAAGGTCTTGTTCAGCTTGAGCCACCCACCCATATCTGCAGAGAAATGAGCAGAGTCAACAGGCCCTGAGTAATGCTTGCTCTGACATAAACATACCAGTGGAAATCAGTGGGCTGGTATCTGCCACAGAGTCAGAGCAGGCTAAACAGATTGTATCTAGTAGTAATGTCAACAACTTAACTATGACCAAAGCTGAAGTAAAGGGCACAAAACATCTAATCACGCCTTTGTTTACTTTTCTTTTTTGCCTGTATTTAAGTAGTAGTAGTTAACTAGGCCTTTCAATGTAAAACACACAAATTTAATTATAAATTTCACATAAATACCCTGACCCATGAGTTTCCACTCAGGTATTTAAGATATTTTTTGTCGTGGTATATTTTAAAAACAACATAATAAAACATGAATTATTTCCTTCACAAGGCTATAACTGTGATTAAGTGTTCCCCAAAGAATCTTAGAGAGGAGAAACTTACAATAGCTGCCTTCCAACAATACCTCATAACTTATAACTTTATCTATGGACGTATTTACCAAGAACAACACACATTAATAGACATCAATGTGATTCCCTTTTATTCCCAATTTAAGCTACTGACCACCGCTGCCTACCACTGAGCTACAACATTCAACTGTAAAACAAACTTTAGTATCAAATATGTCTTTTAGTACGGACAGTCACTTTTACAGTTGTCTAGTTGATAGTTTTCATTATAGTTGGCGTGATAATAGGCCTTTTCAACAGAAGACATTTTGACATGTCACAATAGGAAAAGCATGTGTATATAATCAAATTAATGATGGCTGAATTCAATTGAACTGTTTCAGTTTCAGGGTCCTGCTACATGTATTGTTCACGCTGCCATGGCTTATTGTGACACTAATACAACAGAGCCAATGTTAACGTTATTAGTAACACCTGTTTTTTTTCTTTCAAATCAAAATGTCTCCTGTGAAAAAAGTCTTTGGAAAGAAAAGGGGACATTCCATAGTATTTTAAAAAAATTGTGCTTAGTTACTGCTTTTCAACAACACTGCTGAACTTGAGAGAAAGACAGGCTTCTTCATTTTTTGAATTTAATGAGTATCACCAAGTCTGTTCATCTTGTACTTTACATATTGTTTTGTTGTTATCTTTCCCAAATTAAACCGATTTGTATAACTATTCCACAACATACATTGTGACACATCATAGGAAAGGTACAGGTGGAACTAATGACATTAACGATGGCTCCACTCCAACAGTTACTGCGATGCTATGCAGCAGTTAATATTGTTATTTGTTACACCTGTGTTTCACAGTTGAAAATGTCTGTTGTGAAAAAGGTCTATTCACCTTAAGTCTTACTACAAATTCCCCCCTGGTCATGTGCAACCCCAAAGAAGGCTACACCCCAAATTTGAGAACTACTAATTTAGACCAAAATATACATCATAATGTGGGACATTTAAAGGAAAAATACAATTGGCAACAATCTAAAAATGATATTAATATAATGCACAGGCCTATAAACAGTGTTAACCAGTGATCAATGGCCTCCATCCACCCTCAGGACCCATTCACTGTTCCAGCTGTACCTAGTGTCTGGTTGTTCCCCCAGAAAATGAAAACAGATTCTGCCGTGGTTTTGATCTGAGCTGTGAGAAGAACATCCATCTGAGAGTCTCCATCATAGTCACCAGGAACCACACTGGTGATGACGGTGTCACTGAAACAAGAAGAAGACTGTCCATTAAAATGAGAGTCAATAACATGGCGCTGCTGCTGCTTTCACTCTGCTCTTTGATTGATCTACTAATGTAACTCAACTCCAGTAACTGCACACTGTGCCACTGTTGGTCTTGTTGGGAAGCAGCCTGCATCGCCCTTTCACAAGCTGGCAGAAATACTTTCATTTTCCATAATGGCGAATTAAAAGCATATTTACTCTATACAGAACAAATATAGGCTACACACTGTATAAACATCTAAGGCAGGTGATCACTGGATTGATTCTGACATATTAACAGAATGCTCTCGTTGTGCACAGCATGGCTTTCTGTTGATGGAAATTAGCATATTTCTTTTCTTTAATTTGCATTGGTTGCTATTTGTTTTATAGTGATCCCCAATGGTGAATTCGTTAACTAGAATGCCACCGGTGAAACTGATCTTTGCTTTCACTCAGTAGGCTACCAGCTGTTATTTATTCAGGAAACAATCATTTTTGAAAAGCATAGGGAGAGAGCAAATATGGGTGGATAAAATATTCCTGCTGATCTTTATGTGTGGCGCGCAGGTCTCCCTCTATATATATGCTTACTCTACTTCATTCAACAATGAGCTGCTCGCGTGTTATTGCCACAATAATTCTTTATGTTGTAAAGATTATGTTCACAGATGCCTCAGGAATAATCATGTTGTATTGGGTGCCTGTGCTATTGGATAAGGCAAATCATATGCAGTGTCCTTCATATCAAAGCAAGTGGTTTGGTTGGCTACATATCCATATCAAATGGTGATTTTTACTTTTACTTGAGTGTTTTTTTTGTTGGTTTTTTTAAAATGGGAGTAATTGTACTTTTACTTGAGTAAAGACTTTCACTACTCTACCCATCACTGATCCCTTGCACGTGTTAACAAACTCGCCCTGTTGAAGGAGTAATAATAAAACAAAGCAAAAGGCAAAAATAAAATAAAGAAAGGTAGAGGAAGAAGAGAAAAGTAAGGGGGAAGAAAAAAGGAAAAAAGAAGAGGATAGAAGTTTAGTCTGGCAATAAGACCTTTAGTGAGTTGAAGTATGTTATAAAGAATTCAGCTTTTGGCTCTGCTCTTATATATGACTAAACAGCTCCCTCTGAAAAAGTAAATAACCACCCTGCAACATGAGTCACCTCCTCAGTAGCGACGAACAAAAGGAAACTAGCACATGACATGTAACGTACAGTATAATACAGTAACATACAGTACAGTATAAAGGGGTGAAATGGCACGAACTCAAACGAAAATAGCATTGAAAATGACATATTTAACTTACCCAGGCAACATGTCTTTAGTGACGTGCACTTTGGGCTTGAAGTAAGGTGTTTTCGAGTCAGCCAAGAATATCACCAGTTCAGACCCTGAAACAATAAGGAGTCAACATAGGCATTAAGATTAATTAAAGCTCTTTTATCCTCGTTAGAATTATTCAGTCGTTTACGGAAGAGAAAAAGCAAAGGACCCGTTGAACAGATGACTAGTGAAATTATAGCAGTGAGTTTTCGATAAGGCACCATTTTAGCCATTATTATCGTAATACCCCTGAATTACAACACAATTACAACACTAAGACAGTACATATAATCTGTGCAAGCGGTTAATTAGCTCGTTGTGTGACACGACAGAGAGCAAAGCAGCGTAATTCACACAGTAACATACGTTCTCTGATGATAAAGATGTCTGTCAGTTTATCCGAGTTAAAATCTCCAAACGCCGCCACAGTCCCATAGTTTTCGACACCGAAAAGGTCAACCGTTACATCCTGAAGGGCAAGTGTGTTAAACTTGCCCACAAAAAGTAACAAAAATGCAAAAACATTTAACTTAAACATCCACATCATTCTGCTAGTACAGCTTCCGACAACAATATCAACCGCAGTACGGCACACAGCTTTACGGCAGGGTTTAACACATTGTCGGGTTGCCGACACATTAAATTAGGAATGAATGACCAATTTTGATATTTGCGCAGTAAGTTACATTTTATTTGGAAAATGGTAGAAGTTATTCCCTGAAATAAAGGTAAACAATGTAATATTAGCACTTCCTCGTTTACGTCGGTGTCGTGCTCCCGAGTAGTTTGACAGCTTTACCAAGCTAGAGAGAGTTAGCAAGAGATAACCCGGAAGTGAGGAGAGTTTACGATCAGGAAGAATTCATAACGTTTAATCACACTAGAGACTTGCAAAAAACTATTAATAATGCGTGTGTGTGTGTGTGTGTGTGTGTGTGTGTGTGTATGTGTTATTATATTACATTATTTGTGTGGATGTATGTGGGTGTGTCTATGTATTGTATAGGTGTATGTGTATGCATATGTGTTTTGATATTTGGTGTAGTTTGTTTTGTTTGGTTTAAGTTGCATGTTATATATTATGTGTATCAATAAAAAAATGTAAAACTATTTCTAAAATGAATATTATAAATATTACGTGTATGGTGCTTATATAGCGGCTAGCGAGGCGCCTCACGACATCCGTTTTATTTTGTAGGATGGTACCGGAAGTTCTTCTACATTTCAGTGAGATTCATACGAGTAAACATGGCGAGTTTAGCAGATGTCGGCTGGAAACTCCTGGAATTCAAATCCCGATCGAAAAGATCAGGTCTGACTTCTTCCTTTGCATGTCATTGTACAACGTCCGATTATTTCACTTGTGCTGATGCTTGTGTGAGACTGTCTGTTTGTAAAACCACCGAATTTGACTCGATCTGGCCATTTAATTTGCTCACTGCAGTGACTGTACAAGCATGAAAAGGTCAGAGGTGTAAATGAGCAGCACATCGGGGGCTATTTTAAGAGCTTCTCATCAGGGGCCTGTATTACGAAGCAAGTTCAACTTTTTCAACTAAATGTAATCATACAACAGAATAAGAAGATGCAGAAACATTAGAAATAATTTCCACAGACAACAAGTAGGCTAAGGCTTAAAATACAGGAATTATTATACATGACTTAAGCATGCAGTGAGTATGTTTTGCTATTTAGTTGGATGATGAAGAAACCAATCTGAACATGTCACTTAAAAAAACGTAAAAGTAATCTCAGACTGTTTCTGCTACTGAAGCAAAGTGTGGAAAAGTAGTTAATGACTGATGAGGTCTGTCTGACCCAAATGTTGCATTTATAATCATGGGAGCCAATTAACAGTGTGTGGATTATTCTTTCTAATAAAGACAATCTTTCTTTTTATTTCCAGTTATCATCAAACAGGTGTCTCGTTATTCTGAACTGCAGTGATGAATCAGAGTGTAAAATCATCCACACTGTCAGCTGTCACTCCAGGGATAAAATAAACTTTGCACAATTAAAATGCAGTTAAAATCATCATTATGTGTTTAGTGTCGTTAACGATCTCTCCGTTTGTTAGAAGCTCTGTTTTAAAACCAGAGTGGAAATAGAAAGCCTGGAATAATTAAATGTTTCTACTGACCTATAATAATATACTGCATATTGTTCTTTTTTTTACTTGTCACTTAATTGTAAACTCAGGACATTTGTCCATGTCGGGATCCTGTAGGATTATGACACTTTTTTCCCAGTAATCTGACTTGTCAGTGGTTGGGATGTTGACAGGTTGTGCCGGATATGGCACCGCCGTCCCAGTGGTCATTCGCGGTTTTGCAGTGAAAAATTCCCCTTCGGCCCATAAAGTATTTTCTCCAAAGACCCCCACTGTAAAAGAGATGTCTGTAAAACTCGTAAAAATCCTTGTTAAAAGTGAGCCAGCTTCATGATACCAGAAAACTTGAGTTAACCCCAAAGACAGCTGGCTAACCTAATCTCGCTTCGTGATACAGGCTCCTGGTCTCCTTTGGCTGTTACATCTCACCCATAGTTAACTGTGCTGTGTTGACTGCATGAAATGTGTGTATTATCCAGGAGGCCTGTGCGTGCGGCCCTGTGGAAGCTGGCTATATATTTGCTGTGGTAGTCAGCCTGGGACTTGAGGAAAGAAACTTTGAAGGATGTCTAAAACAATCACGTCAGTTATTTATCACCACATTTAGGAACATTAATGATACAACTGAGAAAAACACCTAAAAACACATAAACTCTGATCAAGACTCTCCGTTCACCTATCACTTTTGGGTACCACAAACACTTTATAAATCCAAATAAGAGTGACTAAAATGATTTTGAACATTGTCAACTCTTCCACCTGTGCTTATTGCCTGTAGTAACAACTTTTCATGTGCTAAATATAGATTTCATAGCACAAATCCTCTAAAAATCATCTAGTAGAGTCATAGTAACTGCTGTTGTTTGAGAATTCTGTATCTGATAAGAGGTGGCTTACAAAGGGAATTGAAAGAAAACATCTCCCAATCTTAGAGAAAATATTACAACTTTTCCATTAATTAAAAAAATGAATAATCTGTCTTTCTTAAAATTAAAAAAAAGCTACTTGCTCACAGTTTTCTTTTCACAACGGTAGTACAACATTCTAAGACCATATCGTTTTGAAGGTGATGGAGCACAAAGGGAAATAATCAGTCATACTGTCCTAACTTAGTGATGTAGTCCTTCACATAATTACATCCCCATCATAAAGTAATTCATCATACTCTGTATCTATAAAGACAGTGTTTCCCCTACCATTACCTTGGACCTCCCCACCACTGCAAATACAATGTATTGTAATTTCTTGCATGTTGTTCATTATCATCACCTGAAGGGTCTAATTCATTGTTGATTCACGCATGTCTAAAATCTATCTCTGTGCTACTAACTCCTTCCTGTGAATTGCTGTAGATTTGTGATTTAGCTGAGAGAGACGATTGGCCTTAATTTCACCTTTTGAGAATGTCCGGCTCAGTGGGTGCAACTGTCCGGGCTCATCGGAAAGTTCAAAGACTTGGTAAGTAGTGACAGAGGACCTGAGGAAAACAATACAGCCAGCCACACACAGAAGGCCAGAGAGAACACTGGTAAAGATGAGAGGAAAATCATTATTTTATCTGGACGTAAGAAGATTCATATAGGATGCAATAGTGTTCATATTAGCTTCTTTATTTCATGATTACAAGAGCTACATTGAGGTTGCAACTTAATATGTTGTGATCATGAGGAAACAAAGTCAAGTCAGTTTTATTTGTATAGCCTAATATCACAAATAACAAATTTGATTCAGGGGGCTTTACAGTCTGTACAGCAATACAACATCCTGTCCTTAAACCCTCGATTTGAATAAGGAAAAACTCACAAAAATAACCCTTTAATGGGGGAAAAAACAGATGTGCAACAGATGTTGCGTGTACAGAACATAAATTACAGAATACAGTATTGAACAGAATAACAAAATTATAATGGATTTATAATATATATGAAGAATGTGATGAAGAGGACACTAGGCAGCTTGCGGATGCCACCAGACCAGGACTTGAGCCACGCAACCTCTATCACCATGGAGACCTGGCAGGAGGATACACTACACATGCACACGAGGGAGACTCACATCACACCATTCACATACACGGCAGAAAAGACATTATTCACACAGAAGAGAGAGAAGGATAACAACGTCATTCAGAGAGAGAGACATGAGGCTGAACTCCTGCAGGATTGGGGGAAACCTCAGGTATGAGCACCGACCACCAGGGAAGAAGAGCGTTTCCTGGATGGGTGCAGGTCCAGTAAGAGATGCTTGAGAGATAATAGAGGACAGGAAGAGAAAATAGGGAGAGGAGAGAGAGAGGGGCACACAGCTCAGACATTGATGTGCTTGTGGAACAAACAAACAGAAGGTTAGAGAGATAAAACATTAGACACATCTGGGCTCTCATGGGCTGTCAGAAAACAGAATGAGCAATATAATGTAATATTACCCATAACTTATACTGCAAGTTCATACTGTGAATCTTCTGTGTGGGTATTTGAACAGTCTTCTTGCTCCTCCAGTGTAAGCATGAAAGACCCAGAAGTGACACTAAATAAATGTACAGTATTAATGAATCATATAGCATACCGCCTCTATAATAGTGTTAGAGGTCTGCATCATACAAGCTAGTCACAGGATTGTTTAAAACCAGACAAACACATTGACAGCCCACATTTGTCTGATCTCATGTTAGAAATTAAAACTGGAATATTGGACTTCCTCTATGCTCTTTTAAAGTGTTATCTTTGAAAAGAGATGGATTGGCTTTGTCCCCTGAAACTTTTAAGCTGATGGAAATTATGCTAATTTCAGTCAGAATGTGAATTTTTCAGTACCTGTGGTATTGACCCAAGGTCGAACCCATTAAAATGCAAATCCCAGCAAAGTGAAAAGTGTCTGAAAATAGAGAAAGTCTAGATGGGGGTTTCCCCTCAAACTGTGGCTCTCTCTCAGCTCAGAGGGAAATGTTCGGGAATATCTGAGGGCGAGTCATATTTGCATTCGATTTTTGAGCTCTGGGCCTGAATCTCGTTTTGTGTGGCAATTGCTTTGTGTTGCAGTGTTTTGCAGTGAAAAACAGAACTGGCATGGGTACACTGTTTTATTATTTTCTCTGCTTACTCATTATTTTCTGTTATATTCATTGGAAATCAGACAATTTGATGAAGAAATGAAAATATCTTTATCCATCTACATATTGGAATATATAAAATAAAACTAGTGCCTCCAGACTGAAAGAACCAGGAATGTTGATGTAATTTCAAGATGAAACTATGGTCCTTTATCAATTTCACCTCTTAAATCCAGTTTAATCACGAAGGCGTGGTGTTAATGTTATGGAGGAGACAGAACTGAGAGTATTTTTAAGGATTTTTTAAGGATCCATGAGACAACTGAGTAGTAAAGTTCATGTGTAACAGATGTGTCCTTTCTCAGGATCCATATATGAGCCTCTTAAGCTGTCCAGTCTCCAGCATGAGGGTGAACCCCTATGGGAAAAGTTGGACCGCTACTACAATGCTGGTAAGTGCACTTACTCACAATTGACAAGCTATCAATAATGTGAGGTGGGGACACCTAAAATTTACCAGGTGCAGTATGTCTCTGCACACTGTCAGGTTGGATAGAAAAAAACGATACTTGATGGTGTGTTCTAGGAATTGATCATTTCACTCAACTAAACACATGACCCACATAAAGCATGGCCACCCTATTGTGCTTATGTATGCGACTGGAAAGGCTGTTTAGTCATTGTCAATATTCCCAAATTACAGCTTTGGGTGTAGTGATTACTTCTTGCAGACAGACATTATTGTTAAGAGATAAATTGTTCTCATCTGGCAAGGTAAAAGCGAGGTATGGGGTTCCCGGGTGTTGCAGAGGCAAAAATATTTCCCAGTAATTTAAGTTAATTTAAGTTCTTTCCCACTGAATGTGCTTGGCCTGGTACAAAACACAGCTGTGTCATGTACCTTTATGTACATTGTACTTATTAGCCTTTACTTTAGTTAGTTGTCACTAAAGGTTTGTTGTTACTAAATATTTACACATGCTAACTGCCAAGTAAACCAACCTACAAAGCTAACGTTAGCTTGCTAATATACTATGACCTGTTAAGATTGAAGAGTAAAAGAGGTAATGGAATATGGTTTACATGTCTGATAGGACATGTGATAAAAAATTCAGTTTAATAATGATATAAACTAAGAAATTTACCCCCCCCCCCAAAAAAAAAACAAACATTAGACTAAACCACTAAATTACGCTAGGTAGGTTAGCATAATCAGAGATTTCCCCATTCTAAACTACATGAATTCTACAAACTCTGGAACACACACACAAACAAACACCTACATTTACAAAATATTGTCTCAAATCACAAGTTTGAAACCAGCTAGTAGTTACTAAGAACCTAAGAAGGACACAGACTTAGTGATGGATTTATGAGTAGCTCATGCAACCCAATCCAGGTGATGATTCTGGCATGTGTAATTAGTGAAGGAGACCTCAGCCTCACTGCAGGAGATATAAATACACATTAGTGCTGATTACTAAATTACCTGCAGCTGTGAGTGCAGCACTGTGCCAGCTAGTGCTACCCCCCAGTGCACACAACAAAACCACAACCCACTGCCCCACAGCTAAAAGGAGAGCACCCTGGATGTTGGACTATACTGAGATTGCCTGTTTGGATGTCGACAAAGAAAAAACAGCTTTACCATGAAAGTGAATTAGGAGATCACTGAGATTCCATAAAAAAAAATGTAATTTGGTGTGAAATATTGCTGTCATAAATGCTAGTGTGACTGGATCATAAGGCTGGCAGACGGTTAAATACCAAATTTGTAATGTTAGAAAATTGCTGTCAAATTTGGTGAATATGAGCCAATGTCAACATAGTCACTAGAATTGGAGATATGTGTGTTTAATGATAGGCCTTTCTGGTGGCAGAGGTTTTGACTCATCATTTTTATAAAAAGATAAGGTGTATCTAATATCATTAATGATGGTTCTGTTCCACTAAGGTGCGCCAGTAAGCTATGCCAGTGAGCCAGCGCACACAGTACCAGGGCTCTGGCACTGCAACACCTAAACTGAATGCAGCCGTTAATAATCTTTTTAGTTACATCTAGGTTTGACAAGTCAAAATGTCTGCTGTGAGAAATGTCTGAATCACCACCAGATTAAAAAGTTTACAAGCCTTGGTGAGGGGAGATGTGGCTGGAGAAAAAGAAGTATTTATTCAACCCAATTAAAAGAAAGATAGAGGGTGTTGATATCTAACTAAGCTAGCAGTGAATTTACATGAAAAGTAAAGCTTGCTATCCCATGCATGCTATGGTGATTAAAGCCAAATGTGGAACTAAGTATTGGTTGCAAAAAAAGTATATTTTGTGTTTGTTTTGGATATAATGCTGTTACGATGACAAACTAGAATTACCCTCCTTTTTTTTTTTAGTGTGGAATCAATAAAAGCGGAGCCTGAGAGCAATAGAGGAGATAGTGCAAACACACCACAGCTCCTAAGCAGATAGAGTTGGGTTTAGCGTGCAGAAGACAGGATCATGTGTTGCCACTGGCTGTGTGTGGCTGTTAGATTCTGGTAATACAGCTCAGGATGCTGTCCCCAAGGATCAGAGCTGGTTTTTGCCACTGTGGACGTAAGCAGGGTTTTTCTCAGTTGCTCATGTTGAAGTAACAAACATTTTCTATACAGTACAGCAGAGAAATCTTGATGTGCTCTTAGGTGACGTTTCTGAGCTTTTACTCCTTTAATATTTTCATACTGCTCCTGCTCCTTTTCAAGACAAATTATGTATGAGTATACATATTTTATAAGATATGTCCAGATTTGTTTAGTTGTAGACATATGAAAAATCTGCTTTCATTTAAAGAAAGTACTGGTACATGGTACTGTAAAAATACACAAGACACATGTCATACCTGCTCGGAGTTCTTCTATGACATTTAAGACATCACAGTAAGTAATATACAATAAGTGTGGCCTCCTACTTGCAGTCACTAATATCTATTTAAAGGTGCCCTAAATTTGCTGTTTTCCACTGATGTTTGGCAGACACACACCAAAAAGGGCAAGTTGTTCTAAGAACAAATAGCACTTCAACTAATATCAGATGAAATTATTACATGTTCATAGAATATATTAAAGGGGACCTATTATGCTCATTTCCAAGTCTATATTTTTATTTTTGGACTCCACTAGAGTAGCTTTGCATGATTCACAGTTCAAAAAACTCCTTATTTATCTTAACCTGGCAGCCCCTCAATTCCAAGAACAATACTTCCAAGAACAATACTTTCCACTCATATCTTGGGATGTTTGGTTTGAAAGAGAACTTATTTTAATTCTAATTACCTATCTGGTAACTCACCCTGCTCTTCCATCTGTTTCACTCTGCAGATGTCTCATGTTTTTCACTCTGTATTGAGTGTTTTGTCAGAGTGATGGGTATTTGGGGTGCTTTAACTGTGCGCTCTCTCTCATGCCTCTTTCCTGGTCGATGATCATGGAGGCGGCAGGTACAAATTCAGGAGGGTTATCTCCACCTGCTTACTGCAGTTACAGTGAAATCAAGTGCAACTGCGGAGCAGCCGCGCCACACTTAACTGATATAACTGCTACATGAGTTGCATGTTTTACCTGCAAGACTCATTGTTTGTCATGTGGAAACGTCAGAGAAATAAAAAGCTTGCGTCCTGGTATTAGTTCAGTTATAAAATCCAAATGCACTGTGGAGCATCTTTCAGCTTCATTATCAGCAGCTTCATTACTATCCGCTGGTGCCTCTGTTTGCTCCAACTTGCATTGGCTGGATTGGTGGCAAGTGATCGTTGGATATTAAACAACTGCAGGGCTGACAGTTCTAAACAAGGCATTAACTGAATCCAAATTAGGTCAAGTCTCTCAGAGAGAAGCTGAGAGCTACAAACATCTAGAAGTGAAGTCGATGCCTGTTTCAGCCCCTAATATGAAAGCACCTTATTGTGAATGATAAACTAGCTGCATGGATTACCAGATAATAGGGCTTCAAAAAACTGACTTTTGGTATACCTGTGATGTGCACGACCCTTATCCAGGGTTGTTTCAATCCAAAAAATGTTGCATTTCTGCATTCTCTCATTATCCTAGTAGTATTAATTGTACTATTAATATACTCACCATTATATTGTAGAAAACCTTTTGTGCTGAATTAGGGCTATGAATTCTTTAGAAGAAAAATAACATTTACTTAGACATACAAGACGGACAAATCACAGCTTTGGGTCAGGATTGGACTCAGGCAGTGGATTTACTTAAGACTTAACAAACTACAGTTTTTGCCAGCAGTAATATGACTTGTTTCATTCTACATTTTAAACCGAGTAAAGCGTAAGGCAACTGCCTCTAACCCTGGTGTGGATTGAGGAATTGTGTCCTGTGTGAAAGCGTCTGTTCTGGGCTGGGTGCACCATTTTCTCACATGAACACACTCCTGGCAAATATGACACAGCCTGTTGGTCTGCCCTGATGAAGACAAGGCAGCTTGTGTGTGTGTGTGTGCGTCCCTCTGTGAGCAAAGTGTTTGTGTGTTATGCGTCCTTGGTGTGTAGTTGGTGGGTATTCATTAGGCTGCGTGTGTGAGCGTGTTTAGAAAATGATAGAAGACAATAAACAGAGCTTAGTGTGCAACAGGTGTAGCTCTCAGTTGGAACTGATTTGCTGCTATCAGGTAATGCAGCGTTGCCTCCAGCATCAGCTGCGTTGAAACCTTATAGATTTACAGAGAAAAGCCTCCGCCAGATTACAATATGTCAAAAACACAGCGTTGAACATTGGGCTTGTTTAATTGTTGTGTTGGGTGGCGGCTGGAAGCGCTTGTCCAATTCTAGCGGGGAACAAAGCCAACATTGTTATCACCGGCACCCAGACCTGCCTGCCAATATACCTGCTTTCTTTCAGTTCCAGGGAGGAAAAGGGGTGGAGAGGGGTGAGGTTGGGGTGACAGTGACAAATCAAACCAGTTACATTTTTCCTCTTTTCTTTTGCTTTGTTGTTTTGTTGCAAAGCTGCCCCCAGCTCAGTCAAAGGCAATGGTATTAAGCTTCCGCTGCCATTGTGATAAGGGACTTGTTTTCCTTTATCAAGAAAAGAATACCAGGGGAAAGTTTACCTCCATCTCCCATAGTTCATCACTCCATCATTTCTCTCTTTTTTTTTCCCCCTCTCCTCCTCTTTCACTTCCTCGCCTCTCTATGGTTTCTTATTTATGTGGCAATGTGGCCACACTCCATTGACTCAGCCTGCTTCCTGATAATACTAGAGGCAGAAGGCACTATTGCTCTGGCGTCTGGCTCACACCGATTAAGGAATGGAGTCATTATGAGATTGTTGCAAAAAACATTGGTTTATCCGAGCTGTTTTTTCTTTACTTTGTTTTTAATTTTTGTTCCCTCTCTTTTATTCTTTCCCTTCATTCTTTTTCTTCAACTTCTCTCACTCTCTTGCTTCATCTTTTGTGTTTAGCCAGTTCAATCCAGTTTGTCATGTCAGTGATGGTTTATAATACCTTTATAACACAACAAATACATTTTGAGCAATTAAATGGTTTTTAATTGATAAAAAAAACAAAAAACTTACGCATTTTAGTTTCTATGACAATAATGCATGACAGTAATAGCCATGGATATTTTAGAGTTTTGGAACAAATAACAAAATATATGACATGAAACAAACAGTATGTTCAGTATAGTTAATTGAAAAAGTTGTAACACTCCCCCTGTAGTAAGATATATAACAAAATGGTAGCATCTGTAAATGACTAAGAGATCATTTTTTAATTAGTCATTGCTGTGCAATGTACATTTTCTTTTACAAACATCCACAAAACTCTCGGAAATAGTGTCCTTGACAGCATACCTGACATACAGGCAGGTTTATTAGCAATAGCTCTGCATGTAGCACTTCAGTGTATTTAATGTGTGGTAGGAAATATGTACCACCAGACCAGTAAGCCACCCACAGTGTGGGTGAGCACAGAGATAGGTTCTGAAATGCATGTTTACCAAAAAAGACCATTACAACTATACTCGCCTGAATGTGTAATCATGCAAGCCTTATACATCGTCAGAGATAATGTTACAGGCAGCAAGACGAACATTAACAGCATTGCATAGCCTGGCATGGCAGCCACATGATCACACGCACACACACACACACACACACACACACACACATACACACAGCTGGCAGACGCAACATCATCATTAATCAAGCATGCTTTGGCATGGAGGGGTGGATGTCGTTGTTGGAGAATCAAGTGCTAAGTCACATGCTGCTGCTGACGGGGAAAGGGCTGAATTAGCATCCACGTAGGTGTTGTTACTACTTGGCACTTGTTGAGGAGAAACCGGCGTAGGAGTAGGTGTCTGGGTTGAGAATGATGGCTGAACTTGATCTGAATTTGCTTCCTCCTGCTCCTCACAGCTTCTTTTTGTGACAAACTCAAGCAAAGTGCTATTTTTCACTATGATTTTTATCTTAACCTACATTAAAAGCAGCTAGTTAGAGGAAAGTAGGCTTCTGTTCCTCTGTGCAATGCGCGGGCTGTACACTGAGTGAAAGAGGAGGGGCTGCTTGCTGCTCACAATCTGGCATTTACGAAATGTACTGCCAAAAAATCTGAAAAATCTCTATCATCATCTTGCAAGAAACAAGAATTGTTTTATTTTTATTTTTCACATAGTCAGATAATTGAAACAGTATTTATTGACTGCTCCTCACTGGATGATCCAGCAAAAAAGGAAGCCTTCTGATTGAGTGGGCCTTAGTGCCAAGTGGGTGGACCAAGGGCCCATCTATGCCCACCCACAGTTGTGTACCTGCACAAGACTGTGTTGTTTCAATTCTTTCTTAAGTGTACTTAAGTTTAGTTATTGTGATACAACATGACTTGATTACATGTGATCATATTGTCAACCTTTTCTGATGCCTTGCAATGCAGGGATTTTGTGGAAAATAATTTAGCTTTAATCATTGTCTTGTTGTGTACAATATCATGTACATAGATTAACTCCAAATGATGACATGCTATAAATCAAACTATTTATTTTTTGTACCGGAGGCAGACAGGTTGACTGTCTTCCAGGAAGGCAGACTTCACGCATCAAGACTACGCTGACAGTCTCTATATGCGTCTACTATACTTTTGTGATTTGTGATTGCACATTGCAAGCATCCAATAGGGATATTTGTTACCATCTCATAGATCTAACATTGCTGTTAAACTGGTCTGACCAATATATTCTATGTCAGTCCTTGTATCTTATCAGTGTGGTGTTAATAACCATAACTAAGAATTGTAATCACATACAGCATATCCAAAACTCAGTAATACTGCAATACTTCAACATAACCATTGCAAAACTTTTTTTTCTTTTAGCTGTCACTTAGCTAGCTTATACACTAGAGTATGTAAACGTATACTTGTCAATGTAACTCAATAACAATCAATTACTTTTTTTTGTAAGGGCAGTGATCCGTCTGTACAAGTCCAGAACAATTCTGGGCCTTGAC
Source organism: Thunnus albacares (assembly GCF_914725855.1). NCBI lineage: Eukaryota > Metazoa > Chordata > Actinopteri > Scombriformes > Scombridae > Thunnus > Thunnus albacares. The sequence continues at coordinate 8,242,493 of NC_058106.1, read as the reverse complement.
TTCCTGTGTGTACCTTGTCTGGTATGGGACAGTATGAGGGACTGTCTCACTTGTTGCCTGTGAGGTGTGTAGTGTGGTACTTTGTTGTGCATGCTGTCTGTTGTGATCAGAGTTTTCTTCACTGTGAGTGTTATGTGACATCTGTTTCATCTGTACTCTTGCCCTCCAGCTGTGTGTATTTGGTATGATCTGTCAGTATCAGCTGGTTGGATGACAACTGCTGGTTTCCAGTAGCCATGCTCCTGGAGTTGGATGCTTTGTCCTACATGCAGCGGTGACATTGGCTTGGCTGACCTGTTGTAATATCTTTTCTGATGTTGTTGTCGATGGACTCTGCTGGTGTGATCTTGGTGGCTGACCACCTTGGGCTGAAGCTGCTGGTGGGTGTTTGGTAGGATTGAGCATAAGCAATGGCTCATAAGCAGCTGGGTTGATGATCTGAAGCTGTCAATTGAAGTGTTATGATATTCAAGGAGACTCAGATAGGGGTCTTTCTGATAAGCTTTGGCCTTTTCCATAAGCAATTTGGCAATCTATACAGATTTCTCAGAGAGGATATTGAGAGCTTTGGGGATGGTGCAAACTGGTGGTTGTAGGTTAAACTCCCAGGTGCTGGCAAAATTTTGACTCTTTACATTTGTACTGGGGGCCACTATTCAATACAACAATCTCTGGGACACTGTGTCTGGTGAAGGCTGCTTTCAGTTTGTGTTTTACCTATCTTAATAGTCTACTGTGACTATATAGTTCTCATTGTTCCACGTCAACAGATCAGTAGTAACTGTTTGCTATGGCCTGTCTGGGATCTTGTGGCTTATCACGGGCTCCTTAGTATTGGAAGGCCTGTGTTTGAGACAGGTGGGGCACTGTCCAACCATCTCCTCAATCTGCTTGTTCATCCTGGGCCAAAATGGGATGTCACAGGCTCATGTGACCTGCATGTATTCGGAATAACATCACTGTATGCAGTGAGGTAGGATAATGATTTTTTCACCCTTGAATATGATGTCATTCATGTGTGAAAGTTCATCCTGACAGTTCCAGTATTCTGCTATGCTCTGAGGGCATACATATTTTCCTCTCCTTAGGCCATCCTTCGTTGATTGTCTCTCTCAGTATCATGAGCTGTGTGTCTTTTTCAGTCTCTGCTCTGATCTCTTTCACCTTAGTTTCGTTGACAGGTAAGCTACTATACACTGTATGTACCTGAATGTCCAAACACAATGGCATATAGCTCCTTTTCAATCTGAGCACAGTTGACTTCACTGTCAGTTATCGATTTAGATAAGTCGCCACTGGGCTTGACCTCTTGCAGTAGGACTGTACCTAATCCATACTTAGATGTATCGACTTGTAGCCTAAATTATTTGCTGAGGTCAAAATATATTCGACTGGACCTGGCTCTCATGTAATTAGCTCTCTCATTTTTTTGAATGCTTCATCATGCTGTGCATCCCATATGAATTCACTGGACTTTTCACAGGTGACGCATGGGTGCGTCAATGTCTGAGAACCGAGGGGGAAACTTCGACAAGTAGTTAACCATGGCAAGGATTGTTTCCAGCCCACCTTTGTCTTTGTCTTTTGCTTCATGTCTCTCACAGCTGCAATCTTGGCTGGACGGGGCTTGATTCCGTCCTTGATAATACGGTGCCCAAAGTAGCTGACCTCGGTGGCACAGATCATGTTCTTCTCTTGGTTGATCTTCACTTTTCACTCTCTGGAGCGCTGCAGCATGGCACAGACGTTTTTGTTGTGCTCTTCTTTGCTTCTGCCGTAGATTAGGACATTGTCGACTATCGTCGTGACTCACTGTGGACCTTCATAATTCTCATCGACTTTCTGTTGAAACTCATCTTGGGCAGATATCAATCCAAAAGTTAGGCAGAGGAATCAGTACTCTCCAAATACAGTGTTGAATGTGATCAACTTGGCTGACTCCTCTGTGAGCTTTATAGCCCAGCTTCAGCGTCATGGATGCCAGGTCAGGTCAGGCAACCTGGCATCCATGACGCTGAAGCAGCAAGCTCTTGCCAACTTGAATGTGATATCGCTGAGGGTAGGTAAAGGGTAGTGCAGTCATTTGATAGCCTTGTTCAAATCTTTGGGGTCGAGACACACTCTCAGCTTGCCTGTGCATGGCTTTTCTGCTGCTACCATCAAATCGACCCATTCAGTTGGTTCAGTGTCTTTCACAGTGATCTATTGTTTTTCTATGTTCTGTAGCACGTCTTTGAGGTGGTCACTCAGGGCGAGGGAAACACCCCTAGGCAGGTGGAACACAGGCATTGCGTTGGGGTCAATGTGAATTGTGTGCTCACCAGGAAACAATTCTATTCCTGTGAAGACATCTACAAACTCATCCATGATTGGTACCTCAGATGTTCCAGACATTAATGAGTCTAAAGTCTAGGCATGCTTTTAATCCTAGAGCTGGGGGTGAATGTGTGTCAACGACATGGACCTTCATTATTAATTGAATGTCCTTGTACTGGCATTTCATGTTGCACTTGCCTCTGACAAGTAGTCACTCACCACTGTAGCCATGGAGTGGGTGAATTGAGGTCTGTAGTACATCAGTCATCATACCTGTCTTCAGTCATAAAGCTAGGCCAAACATCATCTCTGGACATCACATGAGATTGCTATTGATCATCTCCTCTCATGTCATTCTTAAAAAGAAAGCAAATAAGCATATTTCCCAAAACGATGAACTATTCCTTTATAAAAACAATACTGAAATATATTTAAAAATCAAAGCTTTGTCAGCATTTTTCTATTTTGAATCATGTGGGGTTTTGCCATTGCATTTGTTTTTCATTCAACAGCAACTCACGTCACAGATGTTATATTGCAGGAAACATTATGACAGCATCAGCAGGAGTAGACAGAAGTTATTGTTGATGGTATGCACAATGAATATCACAGTTTGTGTATTTCCATTCTCTCCCGTCGCGAGCTGCCTTGAGACTGCACAGATACCATCTTTTTCTTTCTGTCCTTCCTCTCTTATTTTTTTTTTCTTTCTTCAATCTATCTCTCTGTGTTTTTTTTCTTTGTCATCATCTTCTCTCATTTTCTCCACCCTGTCGATGCAGTGAAATGGCCCATTGTAAAAGAGCAGACTGTGTGCGTCTGAGACATTAGCTGCTGATTTAGTGGCACATTAGCTTGATGGATGGCTAGACAGAAAACTCCCAACAACAGTTGATTTGCATCCAGAGAAACTTTCAGTCTGAGAATGAATAATGTTCAGCACTCTCATCATTTATGTTCTGTGTCTAATGATGACTTTCACAGCACTGTTTCGCAGAAGATAAAACTTTGAGTCCTGTGTACAGTTCCAAATTGAGGGTTATCAGAGCCCCTCAACTCATTTTATCCTGTTTCTGTGTGTGTGTGTGTGTGTGTGTGTGTGTGTGTGTGTGTGTGTGTGAAATACAATTTTTGAGTTGACACATTATAAATATAGATCTTTTAACCTGTGAGCTTCAGAGAAATAAAGTACTGTATCATACTAACTTCAGTTACAGTAGATGAGAAATAGTCTTACTGAGAAAATGAAACATTGGATAACATATTCATCTTTCCCAAGGCTACATTATATTTCTAATGTGTATATTTCTGTGCAGTTTTATAGTTACTCTAAAATGCTGATATTTCAAATAATAGCATTACTTGTAAAATCATTAGACTGAATTTGATTCACTCTTAGACAAAGCATGATATAAGTAAATTAATTTTGTAATTTTATAATTTTTCACTTTATATTCTTATACATTTAGTTACCGTAATGATGACTATCTTTTGTGAGACCTATGAACGCATGTGTACTTCTTATACTTTAGGATATTGTTTTCCTTAAAGGCCTGTTCTACATCACCATGGTTCCCTCTGTTGACACCCTGTCATTAGATGATGGGCAACACTTAATTCATTATGCACACGCCATTTATTCATTATGCTTAAATGTGTTTTATATGTTTTTTTACAGATACATTTCCTGTATCACACAGGAACTGACTTTGACAATGTACAGCTTAGCTGATATTCACAGTTGCTGCTTGCAAACTTAAAGATCTGTATTTTGAGTTAAGTGGTATGTTCCAAAAAAACGTAACAGTACAAGAGAACCCCTTGATGAATGAAGCATACAGCTTGAAATTAAAAACAGTCCCACATTTTTGTGTATTACTCACTATTGTGAAAGATTGAGCTTTCTAGAGCAGGTTAATTAATTTATGGACCACATTTTCTTAATATATTTGTGGTTAACAAGTCAGACAGCACCAGTGTGTGATACAGTGGTTTCTGGTGAGTGTGATGACCAATAAATCTTACAGCCTTTCACATTATACTGCTAATGTAGCTGCAGTCAAAATTAGCCTATACCCAAAGGCACTGTCCTATTACTGGTTAACATATGAAAGCAGTCCGGATGAACCAGGAGGGGATTGCTCTGCCTCTCTGTGTGTGTACAGTATGTCATAATTTACTCTATGTTGAAACCGTGCGACATTACAAGGGCACAAAAATGAGTAAATCCTTCATCCAAGGGTATTTGTTTTTGTATGTAGGACACTTTATAATCAGGGTTCAACTTTACAAATGAGACTATGCAATATGAGTTAGTAGAATGTCCTTAGACTGGAAATAATACAAATGTGTGATTACATGTGTGCATGTGAGTCTGAACTTCATTTTCATGATACTTGGAGGTGGACTACCTTAGAGGTTCATTAATATTCTGTCTAATTCCCTCATCAACCTCGTTATCTCACTGCCAATGCGACTGTCGTCTTCAGTTGACCGGCACACACACACAAACACAGAGAGACATTCCCACCCTCCTGTCTCTCTCTCCCAGTACCCATTAGGCTCACTGTTTTTTTCACAGTTACACATACATTCTCTTTTTTTTCCTCCTCCACACTCACATCCTCTCCATATCTCTTTCCCTCATCTCTGTCTCCTTCCTTCCGTCTGTCTTTCTGTCATTCTCTTTCTCTCCATCTCTCTTTTGCTCTGTAACAAACGACAGTGCAGAATGGATGTCCCCTTCATTTGCACCGGCATAATGTGCTGATGAAAAATGAAGTGATCCCTCCAGACAGATTAGTCATCAGTGAGGGGACCTCTGCAGGAGACGGTGTGTGTGTATGTGTGTGTGTGTAACAGATAAATTACTTTCCCGGAGGCCTTCTGTTTGAGTATGTAATATTTCAGCATATATTATTGGAGGGTTACGGTCTGTTCGTATTAAGAGCTTTCATCCGTTGTTCTGTCCTCAGTAACTAATGCTGAGCATGAACTTTGGTGAACTTGGACCATCTTAGTTTGTCTTCGCTTGTCCATTTAGTGCAGTCAGACATTCACAGTCACGCCCCCAGCTGAAAAATGTTATTTCCAAAGAAATGACCTTGGTCATTACCTACTGTAGAGCTTCCCAGTCACTGTGGCGACACCAAAATTATTAACAGAGTTTGGTACTTTCCCTTTACACTATTTGATTCTGGCACTGTACATTAGGGATTCTTTTTTTTTGCTGTTGCAACTACATCCTAGTAAGCATTAACTTGGTGATTTGAAGTCAAAAGATGTCTATATCTGGGTTATAATGGGCTACATTTAGTTGAAAACTTATTTTAGAGGTCTTGGTAAACACTGTTAAAACTACAGTTATACAGTGTATAAACTAGACATCTAAAAAACACCAACCCAGTGCTGAGCCTCCACTATTTTCATCAGAAAACATGCTTTTTATTAAGCAGTTTCTAGTAAAAGTTGTGTTGTTTTACAATTGTTAACTATTAAATTCAAAACCAACCTTCAAGTGTTAGACATTTAATTATTTTTTCATGTTGAGTATGGGTGATGCATCATGGAAATAAAAGGAGGAGAGAAAGTGGGTTTATTAAATATTTAAATGATTACAGCTAAATTATTAAAAAGCTTTAAAGAGTAAATGTACATGCTGCAAATAATATTTACACAAGTGTTAGTCAAGTATCAGTACTAGTATTATTTCACATTAACAAGGCATTGACATGCATAGTTTTTACTCCGAGCAAATTTCAAGTGACAAGATGTGTTACAGTTAAAGTCTGAGGCACAAACATGCAACACAAGAGGAAGTTTCCTTGGGTGACTTCTTCATTTCTACTATGACACTGGTGCAGAAGTTGAGAAACACGGCAGGTCATACGGTCTGGTATTTTCTAGCTGTTTTAGATATATGTAAGAATGTCAGCAACTCTCTGAGCTACAATGGATTCAGTGCTCAAAGATACTTCAGATATATATATAGATAGATAGATATAGATATACATTACTGTAAATACATTCCAGTTGAAGGACAGTCTTCCTAGATACCTAAACTCACCACATTGAACTGGAGTGTTAAAGAAATTGTTTACACAAGAATAAAAAAGAATGATGCCATTATCTCATGTGAGTCTAAGTTAAGTCTGTAGGTGTTGGTGGAGTATGTGCACATCACATAGAACAAATCAGCTTGCGCAACTCTGTCTTGTGCAAAAAAAACCTCACTGACATGAACATCAACTGAGTCGTGTTGACTTCTTTAGCAGTTCATGTGTTTCAAAGCCAAACAATGACACCATGAGTCCAAGTGATATTCCACCAGGAATTATTGCTTTTCTTCACTAAAACTGTTGTTGCCATTCACACTTTCAATGTCATGTGTTCACACTCGACTTGAATATGCATCCATCTGTTCCACCCTCTCACAGTGTACACTGTAGTTGTCTACCAAACACAAACTGAAAGAGCTGTGCTCTAAGCAGCTTTATAACATTAACTTTTGCTTACTTTCATCAGAGAAGAAAAATTGTCTGCAAAATTTCTTAACCCAACCTTTTTCTAAATTGAACCTTACATCATTTGATTTGATTAAATGTAATTAATTCCAGGCTGAATATGCATCTGGGAAAAGGCAGTGGCAACAGCTGCACAGCCTGAGGAAGGTCACAGGTCAGGCAGTGCCAGCAGTAGAAGAGAGTTGTAACCCTGCCTGAGGAGCTGGATACATATTATATTTCCACACTTCACAAATGCAGACTAGCCTGGAGAAACAAGGCCAGAGAAAGTACATGCTCGTAGTCAAATGCTGCATGACTCCTGACTTGCTATGTCATTGCTTTTGTACCCAGCAAAATGAAATGAGATGGGTCCGCTGTGGCTCTGGTACATAAGCATCTGGATCAAAACTGGATCAAAAAAGCATCTGGTAGAGCCTGTTGTGGCTGTGCGTGGAGTGATGCTGCTTTAGAAAGTGTATCACCTCTGTGTAGGGGTAAAAATAGACAAGCTGAGGTCATGTAATGTGTGTAGGTGTTTTTGTCCTTTGTGACACCTGTCATGTACTGTATGTAATTACTTAGTATAGAAGTATAGATTGAAATGTGATTCACCTTCTGTACTTTTTTAGATGGATAAAAAAAGATATTGCACACTGATTCAGAGTTAATAGCGACTCTTAAATCATTTGAAATAATACAGCAGCTGTTATTAGGGGTCCTGTTGTCCATCAGAGCTGTTGAGACATTTTTAATTTAAACAAACTCCAAACACAATTTCCCCTGGTTGATTAAGCTATTTTGTTGTGTCATGTCAGGTGGAATATTAAAGGGAGTTTTGCTGCTTAGATACAAGCATGGCTCATCCATCATGTTATGAAAAGACACCTTACAAGGCATCAGTTTTTACAGTAAAGCATATTATGTACAGCAAATAATCAAACAAGATAAAAACTCCTTCAAGTTGTTGGGTGACCTGTTTCCAATTCAAGTTGAATTATCCATATGACAAACTGGACAACTCTCTCTCTTTCTGTCTCTCTTTCTAGTCAAGACAACCATTCTGAACTACCAGAGTCCCACCACAGGGCTTTTTCCAGTCAAGACATGCTCCGACTGCAAGGAGGCCAAGGTCCGGGACTCCCTGTACTGTGCTGCTGGTGCCTGGGCCCTGGCCTTAGCCTACCGGTTAGTACGCCACATACACAGTACACACACATGCACAGATACTGATAAACCATGCAGGACCTGTTTCATTTGTGCAAAATTGATTGTACATGTAACTGTCACTTCATTTGTGTTAATTATCACAGGTTAATTGGAATTTAGCCTTCTTGCTTGGCTGACTGTTGAATGAAGTGCTCGTGTAGTTCAAGTACAACAGAAGGATACTGTACACACAGTGTTCAGATACACTTCCTCCTGCAGATATGGTTTTACTTAATAATAGTTAGTAATACTTTGATTTACACATGAAGAACTAATGACACTCCCATCAGCTATACAAATAAAGTTATTATTATTATTATTATTATTACAATCAGCCTCAGCTATACTTTGTGTTTAGTGCTTATTACCAAATGTTAGCATGCTAACCCATTAAACTAAGCTGAACATGGTAAAAAAAAAAACTGTGCATTAAAGCTTGAATGTGTAGCACGACAGAAAACATGATGTAAAATGGATGGATTAATAGTCTATTGTGTTTTTTAGAGTATTATGTGTAGAACAGACCAATCAACTTTTGGTCCACACAGTTTTCTGCACCCCTTTATCCCTTCTTCTTTGACTTGACAGTTTTGTTCTACTCTTTTCTGTTTCATGCTTACTGACCCTGATCTTCAATCTCTCTCTGTGATTTGAAGGCTTTGCTTTTTAAACACATTGGGGTTATTACTTCAAGGAGAACACTTCAAGAATTTCACTGAGAACCATCTAAAGGCCCCAAACTCCTTTATCAACTGTCCCTGCTCTTGATGCCTGCATTTCTCAGTGATTAGTTTCCAGGGAAAAGAACACTTCCACAAAACAAACTTGTAATAGGCCAGAGAGAGAGGGGGGAGGACAAGAGAGAGAGAAAGATGTGGCCAGAAAGAGAGAGAACAATTAGGAAGATGGAGACGGAGAGAAAAAATGGAAGATAGAAAGACTGAAACGGAAGGTAGGAGCAGAGAGTAAGTGAGGTGAGCAGAGGGAGAGATGAAGGGAATGGAGGGATAACAGAGAGCGAGAAGAAATGGGAGATGGAGAGAAAGACTGACTGAAAAAACGAGATGGAAGGGGGAAGACAGAGGGAAAGAGAGGGGTAAAAATAGAGTGTACTGCAGTGATGTGACCAGCGGCAGATCCCTGTCATCAGTCATGGCTGCCTCCTATTAGAATTGTCACTGGGATTTAATTAAGATGATTCTCATCTGACAGGCTTGGCTAGTGCCATTACTTACTTCTCGCCCAGCTGCTGTGTGTGTGTGTGTGTGTGTGTGTGTGTGTGTGTGTGTGTGTGTGTGTGTGTGTGAGAGAGAGAGAGAGAGAGAGAGAATCAGTGACTAAACTGGCAATTGAATTCACCACAAACACCTATTCTAAAAAGATATGATATGTTTTTTTTCGGCCACATTTGTCCACTTACTTTTTATTCTTTACTTGGTTCAATTTCATTTGTTATGAATAAATAGGGAGTCAGTCGTCAGCTTCCAGTACTAAGATAAGTTTCTAATATTTTCTTGTAGTTGTCTAATCTTTATGACGCCCTTTATATTTGCTTGATTAGTTGTAATTACAGTGTATGTCACTGCAGCTTGGATCATCACATGCATATTACATGTACAGAACTTGTAGTGTGGTAATGAGTGATCCATACTTTGAAACAGGATTTTGGAAGACGAAAAGCTGCCTGCTTCATCCTCTAACTGCATTTAGTTTTCATGTGAAGGGTCACGTGTGATTAATGCACCGTGTACCACTGAAATTTAAACAAGTTTCACCTCAGCAGCTCGGCTTACCCAAAGTCGTTATTAGCATGACCTTTGTCATGTGTATCTGAAATCTGCCAGCCCTGCCAGGAATGTGCTGACTGCCACTGTGGTCACTGCAACCATAATTGATTGACTTCTGAGTGGCATCTTACAAAGACCACTTTCTTAAGAAGGACTGTACAAAGCAACTTCTCTGGTCAAGCCTTAAATGCTTAAATGGGCCCAAGTGAATTATTGCTAGACTGTATAGTCCCACAAATTTTAAAGCCTGGAAATGGATTTCTTAGACATTTATGGAGAGTAATGAATGCAAACACAGACTGGATTCACATTGGAGAAGTAAGAAGCTGCCATACTTATTATTGCACAAATTATATCAAAATTGATTCTATTAAACCTGCAGTGCGGAACTTTTACATAAAAATGAATGTCCGTTACATTCAAGCCCTTGCCAAACGAGTTCAAACAATGCTGATTAAGCCTCTCACTGCCAGATAAATCTCTGTATTTCTCAGTATACAGACTTTTTAAATCTCATGTTGGGGGCGACACTCGCACACTGGCCGTTTGGTTGTTAATCATGTGGCTCTTCTAGACTTTTCAAATGTTATCGGACTGAATGGATCATATTCTGATAATGAAACAAGTCATTTCGGGGGGGTTGTGTGATACTCAAAACAATTTATCCACCATTCTACAGCCCAACAGTAGGTTACAGCCAGTATGTACTGGCCATCGGGCATACTGGGACAAATCCCAGTTGGCCTCAAAAAAATATATTTTTTGGCCGGTGGACTGTCAAAACATATCTGTTTTTACCAGCCCTCTCTGTGTGCCTGTCATTCGGGGTGTGCATGAGAGCGTGCTGCATGCCTGTGTCATTGCGTATTCAGACCAAATCAGACGTTGTGGCGCACCGCTGCAGGCTTGAGTGGAGGTGTGTGGGGGTGTGGGTGTGTTTATGATTTAGAACGTAACCGCTGTGATCTGAGATCACCTGCTTTCATGCTACCAACACTCCCTCTCTTCATTCACTCTGTAGCTCACACGACCATAGCTGCTCTCCCTCTCTCCTTTTCTCTCGTCTTTTTTAAGTCGGGAGGCTGACAGAAAAGTCTAACTTGACTTTTAACGTTATCAAATGAAGAGAAATGTCCTCCCCTCCTCCTAGTAACGTCCTTGTACTCAGGCATTCACAGCCGAGCACCCACCTTTACTCTCACCACCAGAGGGGGGAGACAAAAGTCCCATACTGCAGCTTTAAACTGGACATACTGTTTACTAATCTTAGGTGAATTACTGACAGTATGCTGTTAAAGACAAAATCAAATTCCAAAGAGAAATTGCAGTCATTCCACACTTTATTGTGCCTTTTGCGTTTTTTGTCTGCTAGACACAAAAATCCTAAAAAGAAATAATGTGTGTGTATAAGCATTATTAGTCAAGACTGCAACTGGACCTTAAATTATGTGATAAATGATGACGGACAGGTAGAGACCTACTTTTTCAAATGGTCTTGGTGGTGTTGTTTGGTCCGCACCACATGTCAATTGACAGCTTTTACACCAGCCTAAATAAAGCAAACGCAAATGGTCAAACACATTAGAGTTTGTTTGAGCACTCTAATACTATTGCAATACCCATCTGCATACAGTCCTGTGTTGTCAAAAGCTGACCTGCTCAGAGGATTTTTTGTTTTTGTGATATTAATAGCTGTGGTGCTTTTGTATATTTTTTTTGTGAAGTTTACGTAAAATCAACGTAACGTATCAAAATAAAGTTTGACTCTTATGGTGCACTGACTTAAAATGATAAGAAGTAAGAAGTAAGTAAGAAAAAATGCTAAATTTTCTTGCTCCAGCTTCTTAAATGTGAATATTTGCTGGTTGCTTCAGTCTTCTGTGATGGTAAACTGAATATCTTTGGGTTGTAGACTGTTGGTCGGGACAAAGCAAGACATTTTAGGTTATATCTTTGGCTTTAGGAAACGGTCATCGACATTTTTCACAATTTTCTGACATTTTATAGACCAAAGAAATAATCAATTATAAAATACTCGACAGATTAATCAATAATGAAAATAATTGTTAGTTGCAGCCCCCAAAAAATTACATTTTAATACAACTTGGACCTTATTTTTATCATTTTGGTCATCATTCATATCGTAAAGATAACAGTCAATCACTAAGTTGACTGCTGACATCTTGTTACACAAGGACATTGCTAAAATGAACTCAACCCCCCCCCCTACGAGATATTTGAAAGAGAAAATAAAGGCAAATTATTACTCCAGCTGTCTGTGTCGAACAATTAATAGTTATCTTGTAAAATCACCCAAGTTTCTTCATCCACTAACCGTTAGTCTGTCCCTCATGTGTTTCCTGTCTTTGCCCTGCTGTGCAGACGCATCGATGATGATATGGGGCGGACCCATGAACTGGAGCATTCAGCTATCAAGTGCATGAGAGGGATCCTCTACTGCTACATGAGACAGGCTGATAAGGTGAGTTTTCAGTCAGCCCCCACTCAGCTCCTGCTTTCACACTGGGTGTTTGCATAAAAGCACACTGCAATTACACACTGTATTACAGATCAAAGGTGTACTCCTGAGCTGCTATTCATCAAAGCCTCTCAAAGCTGGAGCACTGGACACATCTGGTTCCTCTTTCATATCATAACAAGTGACAATAGGAGCCGGTTGCTTTAGTCCTGAGAGCTTAATAACCGGCAATCTGTTAATTGCTAAAGACTTTTGCTCCGAAGGGGGAATTTCACGCCACGTTTGCCAGAAATCTGATGCGTGTGCATGAGTAGGCCGTGAATGAAAACACACCATTTTATACACCCATAGCGGAGCCAGATATGTCCTTTGTTTTCTGTCTTTTTGTCCCACATGAAGTACATTTTTTAAAAGAGCAACCTACTGTGTCACTGTGCATGTGCATGTGTACAGTGTGTACCTTTTGAAAGCCATTCTGTTTCATCTCGCCTTGACCTTGACGACCTAATTTAGGGGAGAGCTTTCCTGTGTCTTAATTACAAAGCTGCGTTTACACAGTTAATTACACAGAGCAGCGTTCGTTACGGCCCCGTCTCCAACACTTACAGAGAACATGGCGTTTTTAATGGAGATGTGACATGGGGCCACTGCTGGGCAAATATCACAGCAGCTTGGCCCCACTGTCTGTCTATAGCATGATATAGTATAAGGAAGCAGCTTTCCTTTGGGATTATTTAATTTTATCAAGTGAAAAGGTTTGTTTTATGACGAATAAATAGTAAAAGTCACTTTGTCAGTTGGTAGTTAGTTAACCTGTGCCTATAGTGTTGAGCCACAGGATGAAAATGTATAATACTGTAAGTTTTCAGGCAGCCAAAAGCACATGACTTGGACAACAGAGACACATCCTGCGTCCCACATACTGTTGGTCACACTTGGTCAGGGTTAGGGGAAAGATTCAAATATTTGGATAAATATTGAAAAACTCAACTCGTTCCATCTGTCACTGTTGATTTTCCCTGACCTTAACCGAGCGCTTTGAGATTCCTAAACATAACCATAAAAATGTTACTCATGCTTTTACTGATGGGAGCAGATACTGGAGGGAAAAGTAACAATTATAATGTATCCTTGTTATGCTGATGAAAACGTGATCCAGGCAGCATTTCCCAAAACATATATTTACTAATGCAAGTAAGATGTACATATGATATTTAGGAGGCAGAATTGCTAGACAGGCAGATAGAAAATGGCGAGCCAGGTAACATGAAGGCTATGAACAAAACACAATGTAACACCTCTTAAAATAACAAGTTCAACACAAGAGCCATGCTAGTTTATTCTAAGAAAATGCCTGTTGTAAGTAAAATTTCTACAGCTTTTTCAAATGTAACTTCCAGAATGAAAGCTTGTCTTACCTTTGGGCCACTGTGGTAATGAACGTACAACTATCACCCTCTTACTGACAGATTTTATAACTTTTGCTTTCCTACATGTCGTCCACAACAACTCCTCCATCTTTGCTATTTTACCATTGGCTTCTGGAGACTCAAAGTTGCTGAAAGATGTTGCCTGTAGTGGCAGCAGCTCTGTTTTAGTGTATTTTAACTAATTGCTTTAGTTTTATGACCTGCAATTTCTGGCTCACTTTCACCACTCTCATTGTATTTTGTGTTCAGCAGGTGGTTGTTTTTGGTAAAAAGTCACTAAAAAGACACTATACACTACCTGCCCACCACCAAACAGCAGGCAGACAAAATTAGCAACTAGCTGGTGAAGGGGTGGAGCATTTAGCAGCTGAACAGCCAGATATTTCCCTCAGGAGTAGGTGGAGACCAAATCCTGAAAGGAGGGTGAATATTGGACTTGCATTCATCAGGTGGACACAAATACAACTCCAGATGAATGCTAATGTTGCTCCCTGCTGCTCAATGTGCAAATAAGCCACTGATTTTATAGGGTGATAAAATGTCAATGTTGTGTTTACAGCTTGTTATAATCCCCCCAAGTGGCCCAAAAAATCAATTAATGCAGATGTTCAGTGTAAAACTGTGTGTTGACATCTTGTTTTTAGATGCCTACTTGCTCACCTACAGTACTGCTGTACACTGTGCTCCATCCCCTGTTTTGGAAAATCAAATGTATTTCCTATGCAACCAGGAATGACAGTGAATGGTGATTGATTTGATGAAATACAAGAGTTAAGCGTTGGCAATAAAAAATAAATGCATGAAGGTGGACTTTAATTCTATTTCACTAGCACTGTATGGAGCAGCGGGCTCTGAAGTGTTTTGCTAATTTGAAGCTCATATTTGCGCATTGCAGCACTTAAAACAAGCAAGATCTGGGGCCTCTCAAAATATCCCAAGAGTAGAGCCACTTGACACTGTGGCCCTGCTGGAACGAGGTTCAGAGAGACCTCTACACAAAAGTAGGTTTTATAGAAACATAAACAGCAGTATCTATTGTTAGCTGCTGACAGAGGTCTCTCCCTCCACACACACATCCATATCCGCACACACACACACACACACGTATTAGCCGCTGTGGAATGACAAGAAGTAGAGCAGTTTCAAGTGAAAGTGGGACAGCAGGTCTCCACTATGACCTGACTAGGAGAGAGAGAGAGTGAGAGAGGGACATAAAGGTGGGCAACGGTAGTGTGCCAGAGGAAAGAAAAAGGAGGAAATGGGGGGAGTTTGAGGAAATAGATAAAGACATGGAGAGCAAGAGGGGGAGTGAATCAAAGAAAGTACTGGGAAAAGAGAGGGAGAGGGGAGGAGAGAGGGAGGGCGGGAGGTAGAAAGAGAAAAATGGAAACAGTGAGGGGGGGCGTAATGATGGAGAGAGCGGCGAGAGAGATGGAGCGATGAGAAATAAACGAGGTAAAAATGGGACAAAGGGCCAATTATTTATAACTCTGCGCGACGGGGCTGGCGGCACAGCTGTGATTTGGTGTGTAGTCGAGTCGATGCGGCAAACACAAAGCCACCAACAAACCACTGAACACAAAACACGACTAATGTGTTGTTCAAGGTTTTTTTTTATATATATATATTTGTTGTAAACCATGGTATAGTTTTCTTGCCATAACTATGACCCTTTTCTTAGACTAATGTCACTGGAACATTTATAGATTCATACAGTCTGGCATCTATATATATATATATATATATATATATATATATATATATATGTATATATATATATATATATATATATATATATATATATATATCTCCACTGGGGGCACCTGGGCTAGTGGTTAGCATGGACCTAAGTCAAATTCGAAATGGCAGCATGTTCTGAAGAAAATGTATGTGTGCCACTTCTGAGGAAAGAATGCAGTGGAAACAAAAGTTTAATGTTTTGAAGCATTTGAAATGTATTGAAGCATTTAAAGGGATTGAAGTTTTAGCTAAAGTTGAGGCACTGAAAGAAGTTGAAATGGCATTTGAGACACAAGTGCTAAGCCTAAGCTGAAGTGTCAGTGGATGTGAAAGTGCTGAAAGGAGTAATGGAGTAAGTAAAAGTGCAAGAACTGAAAGGGGTTGAAATGGCAGTTCAAACAGATGCATGCAATTCAATTTTAGTGGCAGATATTTTTAAGCACTGTTGCAGTTGATTGAGCCCATTGAAATGCCAGTGTTAAATGGAGTTGAAGTGTCAGTTGAGATGTTGATGGGTGAGGATGGGATGGGGTAGCTTTAATATCCAACATAACAATGCATTTAATGGAGACATTGGCAGAGATTAAGAAAGTTCATTACCATACATTTACTCATTACACAGAGTTTCCAATTATGAGTTTGATGTTTTGAATGTTTTCAAGGCTGCTATTGCGGTAAAAATCTATCTTTTATGATGAAATCATTTTCTAGAGCCAATGGCCTTCTTTCCTTCTGTATCTTTTTCTCCACTCCTCTCTAACCCTCGACATCTCTCTTTCATCTTTAACTGAATCTCTATGTCCCTGTGTGTCCTTCTACCAGGTGGAGCAGTTTAAACAGGATCCCAGCCCCTCCAAGTGTCTGCACTCGTTGTTCAACGTGGACACTGGTGACGAGGTCTACACCTACGGCGACTACCACCACCTGCAGGTCAGCCAGCAAGCAGACAATCGGAGAAATTAACTAAACCTTAAATGAAGGAATAAAACTAGATTTTATATTTAATTCATGCAAAAAGTGTGTATGTGTTTTGGATACAGTCATTACAAACTGTCCACCTCAGTGTAATATCCAGATGGTCCAGAGGTTTCATTAAAAGTTATAACATTTTTACTCCACTCTGGTACTATTATGATTTTATTTGGCAGCGGTCAGGACTTTGTTAAAGATGAATGAACATCGGTATGAACAAATTAGTCAATCGATCTCTTAGTGATAGATTTTGTTTTTAATGTTGAAAAATACCACCGTCTGCTTCCCATGCATGTACGGTTGGAAGAGGTGGATGTGCATTAAATTGGCACTAAAACAACTTGTACCTCTGTCAATGTTATTGACACAGGTCAATTTAATGTGTAACGTTTGGCTGGAGACTACATTTCTAGCGAAGGGTGGCCGCTACATCAAAGTGAGGTAGATAGAAAATCAAATAAAACCACAAGCTTACTTGCCCTTGACAAAGGAAAACGCAAAGATCATCAAAGCTGTAAAGATGTTAAATACTTTGTGTAAATCCATTTATTCTTTTGTGTTATTTCTTTTCCAACATCTACCATGGAGTGAATTGTGTTAATGATACCAGGTCCAATGCCGAAGGCCTAGTTTCATACATAAAGCTTATGTCTCACTCTCTACAAAATGCAGGAAATCAAAGGCAGCTGTATTGACAAATTTGGAAATATCACACAGTGTGCAAATGACAGTCATTTTTTTTTAATGGTATCTCATCTGCTTTCTCCTGCTCTCTGTCATTGCTGCAGATCGATGCTGTTTCTCTGTTTCTGCTGTACCTGGTGGAGATGATCTGCTCTGGTCTGCAGATCATTTACAACACTGATGAGGTAAACAAGACGCCAAAATGACTGCCAAAGTGATCGATCCTGGACACGGGGGATTTACACCCTGTCCTATTTATTGGCCCTGATATTTTCTCGCCAATCCACTTGCAGCAATCAGTTTCCATCTTAGGTCACAGACTATTTGAAAGCAACTTTTAAAAATCATTTTACATTGAGCAAAAATACATTTCCTCATGTCCCCCTGTAGTTTACTGCTTTTCCTTTACTGTCCATATTGAATTTGCTGGATATATTTCAAAATACATATGATTAGAGATGTTTAAAATGAGAGCAAACCATTTAAAATCCATGGAAAATAACCATTGACATAATTTTTGACAAACTTTCGGTCACTTTTTTTTGTAATGTGAGCTGTAATGTAGCTGAAGTTCGGTAAAGACATACAGACATTCATGGTCCGCTGATGTCCTCCTGTTGAACTGTAAAAACTTTGATGAATCCCCCTGACTTTTCATCTTGCTCCCTACATGACTTGACAGAATACATCTTTGAGACAGTCAATCAAAAGCATATATACATCATTATAGCCCACAATTACATCTTTTGAAGCATCTCTAAACTGTATTCAGCAGAAACGTTTTTCTCCCCCTTGTGAGTCTGCATGTACGCACACGTCATTGTAAAACTTAATTTATTTTTAAACAAACTGACCTAATGAGATACATAAATCTAACATTATGTGATGCTAGCTTGTGACGATCCCATTGGATCTATCAAGTAAGACCTAAGGGCCTCTAAAACCACTTAGAGTTACCCTAAATCCCCAACAGGTACCTTACAGCCGACAGGATCAGCGGACAGTATCTCACTTTTATGGCTTGGCTCACATTTCTATTTTTGCTGAGCCGCTCAATTGACATTCAGCAGGGAAACGTTTCGATGATTTCATTGTGTAGGTTTAAATGTCCTCATAGGAATCTAAGTTGAAGTGTCTTATTTGGCAGCACACCAACCCATTTTTAAAAACACTGTTGCTTTGAATGATACCTTGAATGAGAGCTTGATGCATCAGTTCGGTGTGATTTTTTTTTTTGTCTCCCCTCATGTACGGCCCTTAATAAAACAAGGCAACATGGCTGTTAAGTTTACACACTGCACTGTTTATTATATGGCCCTCAGGAGCAGTTTGAACATTAATTCTGTTAGTTTTTATAGTTTATTCATTCACAGCTGTACTTACCGCCACAGAGCGGTGGAGTTTGTGCCGCTGGTAAAGGAGTCCATTTGTTTACTAGATGGGGTTTTTCTTAAGAAAGTAAGGACATGGTAAAAAATTATCCCACTAACCAATTAGGGCTTACAGACTTCACTTTGTTTGCAGAAAACGCTCCCTAATAACCTCTCATTTTTCTCCATTTCTCACTCCTGATGGCAAGCAAATTGACAATGTAACTTTTTTTTTTATGAGGGCAGTCCTGTTTGTGCAGCAGCCTTAATTTGCATGTTTATACACTGCTTATTAGGTTGCGTGAAGCAGTCTTCACCACCTCCCCCACCTCCACCACCACCACCACCACCATCCTTTGTATTAACACACATCAGATCCAGTGAGCAAGAGGACTTGTGATTTCTGTTCTCACTCACTATTTGAAATTTGTTTCATTCGGACTAATCAAATTATCACGGTGTTGTTTATTAGTTTGTTGTTAGCTGTCACTGCTTGTGATATCCAGTGGTGTTTACTTGACTGAGCTGGAAGCTGCATTGCAGTACTTTTTTTTTTTTTTTTTTCCTTGAGGTGGTATAGAAAGGCTACTGAGTGTCCTCTGAGAAGATGCACTATCGACCTCCTTCAAGATGCCATTTTCAGTTTCATGCAGCATGAAATGGAGCGTCTCATTAGCCTGTGTGTGTGTTTTTTCAAGTATCACGGGTGTATGCATTTATTTGCTGTCTCAGTGCTGCTGGTACATGAGTAAATGCAGCAGTAGTATGCCTCTGTAAATGTGTTCGTACACGCCTCACAAAAAAAGCAGAACT
This sequence comes from Thunnus albacares, assembly GCF_914725855.1. Taxonomy (NCBI): domain Eukaryota; kingdom Metazoa; phylum Chordata; class Actinopteri; order Scombriformes; family Scombridae; genus Thunnus; species Thunnus albacares. Next base: position 8,223,191 of record NC_058106.1, on the reverse strand, counting down.
GGCAGGGACAGTCGTCGAGCGGTGGGGAGACAGAGAGGCTCGTTTGGCCGGTGGGCAGTAACATTCATTAAGATGCCATTAAGATACTAAAAAGTTCCCCTCGTTAATCACTCCGCTCATAAAACCCCAAATAAGAGACCCAGCAAACACCTTTTCTTCCTCTTGTTCAGCCTCGCTATGCTCCCTCTTTCCCTGCCCTCCTTCACAGTCTGTCCTATTTAAATCCAACACAGGTCCTATCTGCTTCTCTCTATCTCTCTCTTTCTCCCCCTCATCTCTCTCTTTCTCTCCCCAGCTTTGTCATGTCAGATTAAATCTCCCATCAGTCAAGCACACACACACACACACACACACACACACACACACACACACACACACACACACGCATGCACTACTACTTTCAGGTCTTTTTAATGATTCAAGGCCTTTAAGTCATGCCACATTTTATGTCTCTCCCTCTTAGGTTTTTCTGGATGTGTCTATTGATTTTGACATGTCTCTCAGACACACCGTCTTTCTCCAAAGCCGGTGTGGGCCAGATGATAGATATGAGAAACTCCCTAACTCTGCTAATTACAACTTTGAAATTATGAGCTCACCGTTTTGGTTGGTGCTGAAATCAAGGACACTGCTGATGAGTTCTCAGAGTCTGCGATGAAAGGGCGATGCACTGATAATTAAAATTTTTTGCTATAAATGGATGTTGTGATGTGTCTAAAGCAATGCAGGTATAATATAGCTTCACATACTGCCACTCTTTACTATTTAATTACACCTTGTCTATGACTGTGGGGTGAGTTTAACCTTGAACGTTGAAGAGGAATCAGCTTTCTTGACCACTTTACTAACCTTTATAATGAGAGGGAGAGTTACGCACCTCACCCCAGATCAATATCAAAGGTCACTCATTACCATATGTTTCAGTGTACGTGTTTGACTGTGTAGCTGCAGCTTACGTTACGTACTGTGTGATGGAGTCTCTGTGTGGAAACATGTTAAAATGGATTGAGAGAAAAGTACCTGCAGTCCTGGGTTTACACATGTGTGTCTGTATATGTAGGTGTGCTGTGTTTGTATGTGGATATCTGTGTTCCATCTATTCCCAGAATCCCATGCCTTCCTGTGTTTGATGTGTGTTTTCTGTGTGCAGGTTTCCTTCATCCAGAACCTGGTGTTCTGTGTGGAGAGAGCCTACAGGGTGCCTGACTTCGGCATGTGGGAGAGAGGCAGCAAATACAACAACGGCAGCACTGAGCTGCATTCCAGGTCAGTCGAAAGCTGTGCAACACGCAAGAAATGTGCAAAGATAAATGTGCTCATGAGTATTTAAAGGCTGATACCAAGTGAAACTGCCTAATGCTGATATCCAGTTCCCTTAAAGAACCACATTGCTGATTTCACCCTTATTTTCCTTGCATTAGTCATAGAGGTGCGTATCTACAACATCCACTACACTTAAACAACATTCTCTGTATCGCTGTTGCCAGCTGTATCAGTGTAGTTTACCATCCACTCGTGTATACTGATGTCAATGGTTGGCAGAAAAACTATAAGGAGTGTTTGACTGAGATAAGTTTCATTTTCTCAGGAAGAGCACACTGTAGCGAAAATGCATTCCCAGAGCTCTATACGCTGTCGCCAGTCACTGTGATGCTGTGAATTTCACTGTTTTTGTCAGATTCCGTTGCCCACACCGGTGCAGAGTGTGTGTGGGTGTGTGTGATAACGAGGGGCGGAAAGAAACTTTGTTCAAAAGCAGAGCATAAACAATCAGGACCAAAAGCAACAAGAGAGCAGCCGACTATGAAATGTTTCTGTAACCTGACGTAGCGTCAGTATGGTCAGTGATGTCAGGTGTTAATTTGGGATTTGTAAGAGTCAGGTTTGGTGAATCAATCTCTTATGCAATTAAATCAAGAAAATCCATTGGATAGATATTAGAAACCTTATTTACATGATTAGAAGATTGAATATACAGTATCTTAATGATTCTTCAAGACCACTTTCACAGAAATGTTTTCAGGAAAGTCTCATTTAGTTATGCCTTCAACAAAGAATGGATGAATAGAATGAGAGATGGACGGAAGGAAGAAATATATACGGTAATAAAAGTAAAGTGGAGCAGCTGAAGGAGGGAATGGTGTGAGATGAACGTAAAGGGAGAAATAGAAAAGTCATAGAATGTATGAAGAAGTGAGAGATGAATGCAGTGATAGTGTTGTCCTCCTCTGGTTGAAAGCTGTTATGATTGATGACATATTTGCCTCTCTGGCAAACCAGAGAGGCAAATATGTTTTCAGCAGGCTTCTGTTATGGACCACTGCAGAGGGCTGGACACTGGTTGTGTTTGTTTAAATGGTTATTGACGTCAGACAGTTACTTGTACAACAGCAGAGCACAGACCTACATACCATTAAAAACGTATATTTCTGTAATCATTGACAATAACAGCATGAAGTAAATCTGCTTTGAAGTAAAAGTCATTTTATTTTTGGATGTCTGCTTTAAAATGATTATAAGGATTATAGGACTGAAATATTTGTTAAATATTAGCATTCATTTGGTCTTCTAACTGGTGCGTGCCTTGAAATTATTTCTGTGAAATTGGATCATATATTTTTTAAACATTTAAAGGGGTAATCCAACGATTTAGTACTGAACTTCCATGAAATTAGAGGACTTGTATTTATTACTTATATTTACTTTGTACACATTATATCAGATGCTTTAAGACTTTTATAGTTTTGTAATGGCTTGGCTTTTGCTCAAGTCACTTTCCAGGAAGATACAGTATCTTCACCTTTATAAAGTATAAATTCAGTTCACTTTTTACACAACTGCAAAGCTGACATCAAATGCATCAGAACCCCTCGCTTCTGAGGGCAAGAGGAGTCTTCATGTGCGCAGCTCCGTTTTCTTAAAATAAGATTACTTTTTAAAGATTTTTTAAAAATAGGTCATTGATATTTAAAAGACTCAAATGAACAAGTGCAGTTATGGTAATGTTTGGATTTGCTTATGTTTTTCCCCCCTCTTTTCCTTATCTCTCTTCTATCTGCTTATGTTGTTGTTCCGGCTAAGGATCTCAAAATAGAGGCATCAATTTCAAGAGACCATGTTGGTTAAATGAAGGTCAAATAAATAAATATATTTATCTTGCAAAAGAAACATTCTGGTTTATCCTGGTTTCTCTTTTCTAACATTATATTTCAAATCCATGTCACTGCTTATGAATCATTCTTCTTTCTACTTTAATCAAATAAGGCAACACCAAGTATGAGAGGAACAAGCAGAAATGACCTCTTTTCAACATGAAGCGGCAGAAATCACGGGAGGTGTGGTCTTCAATTAGAAAAAAAAAAAAAATCTCAAGTGTTTTCATCAGAAGAGATGGATTTAATGTCAGTGTAACATATTCACGGATGGAAAATGTTAAATCAGCAAACGGTAGCAAATACATAACATCTGTCAATTAACTAATAGCATGTATTAAGGAAAAATATAGTGGAGCAACAGTCTGAAGTATTAAGATTATTATTATTAAGATATCTGTTATGAAGATAAGGATTTTGGACCACATGTCAAAACACTAGTACTTTCCATAATGAGCTCAGATTATGTTGAGTTTTTGTTACGTGCTCCTAACTGATTTATCATCCAAGGTCGACCTGGCTTCCCTCTCCTCCCTCAGTATCTCGATAAAGATCCTCAATTTCTGCCGTTGCTTATCTCTGGGTGAGCATGTTTTTTTCTTTCTCCAACAGTCCAAGGCTATTGGCAGCAGCTTGCCAAGATATCCTCAAGAAAAGATAAAAAATTCAATGGGATACTACAAGCTCCAACATTAATACTGCTGTTTGTCCTATCACCAGATAGTTGTCACATGTATGTTTGTAAAGTTTGTAATGCCAATAAAATCGTTAATTGGGGAAAAAAAAAAAAAAAAATCAGTGGAGTGAAGAGGCACTGTGCCTCACGCTTCTTGCGTTTCCTCCCCTCATGGCCATAGTGTGGATTTCCACAATTAGCCAGCCAGCATTATACATGTGGTTATGCAACACCAATTAACATGCTGTATGCAAATAGAGAACTGTGGCAGGGGCAGATTCAAAACGGTTCCATGTAAACAAGATCTGTGTAAATGATCAAATTGAGTAGTCATTTCTGCTACCAGAGTGCCAGTGGGCAGAAAAAAGCTCAGTGGAAATGAACAGGAAAGGATGTGTTCATGTTGGCAGAATGTTCATTTGTCTATATCAAATCAAATGATTCATTTATTTGCTTCTGCCTCATGTTTGTCTTCACGCCCAGTCAAATGGTTAGACTATAGCTGTTGTATTTAAAGTAGCATATCTAATCTTGAAATATCTCAAGTTGTGGTGAGTTAAATGTTATTCTTTTTTACAAATACTGTAGAAAAAACTGGAACAAGCTCATATGTTCATGAAAATTCAACATCGTTCGTGATAGTCAAATAATTATTTTACAGCAGCAACTATTGGCATCATCAGAGTCTGAATGTGTTTGAATGTGTTGTCTTATACTTAATGTTGTTGTGTCATATTATTGTACATGGCCAAAAGTATGCAGACAACAGAACATTACACCCACATGCCATTTGTGAACATCTCATTCCAGAAAAATAAACATTAATATGCTGCTATAACAGCCTCCACTTGTCTGGGAAGGATTTTGGAATCTGGCTTCAGGGATTTGATCTTATTCAGCTACTAGAGTATTAGAGAGATCACTGATGTTGAGTGTTAAGGCCTGTCAGAGTTCAAAGTCATCCCAAAGTGCCACAAAGTTTAGAGTTCACTGTTGTCTGAAACATCATCACTGTACATTGTAGCGTTAACAGTTTCCTTAATTAAAAATTAATTCCCTTTTGGGAAATACAAATATTCATTTTCTTGCAGAGAGTTAGATGAGAAGATTGATAGCATTCTCATGTACAGTGAATATAAAGCTTGAGCCAATTAACCAGCTAAGCTGGTTAGAAAACAGTTAGCCTGGCTCTATTCAAGCCAACAAAATCCTTTTTTCAGCACCTTTAAAGCTCACTAATGAACATGTTTTATCTTGTTTGTTTAATCCGCACTGAAAATCGAAGTGTAAAAACATGATGTCGTATTACAGGGTATCATGTGTGGCACAATTTCTCAGCTGGGCGCAGTAACGAGATGCATTGTGTTAATTAGTGAGCTTTAGAGGTGCTGGTAGGCAGAATTTATTACCTTTGGACAGAGCCAGGCTTGCTGTTTCACCCTGTCTCCAGTCTTTATGCTAAACTACGCTAACCAGCTTCTGGTTGTAGCTTCATACTTACTGTACAGACATGAGAGACTGCTATCAATCTCCTCACCTCACACTCGGCCAGGTGTATTTCCCAAAGTGTATTTCCAGCCCACAAAAACCAGTCCAAGACCAAAAGTACACAAGCATGTGGGTAGTGATGTCCACATAGCATAAGAATGTACAGGCTGTATATCAGTAGATTACCTTAAACTTGCTGACGTATGTTTTGAGCAACATAAATGCTTTAACCCAAGCATGCAAGAATATTTCTGAAATGTAAAGATAAAGCATATGAAGCAATTAACCCAATATGACCTCAACTGGAATATACTAATACACTTTATATAAACACATTCACTGTTAGGAAAGGAAAACATAGTATACGGTAAGACTTTCATCATGTGAATCTTTGTTTTCCAACTGTCAAGTGAGACTATTTCATCATCATCATGCTGTTTTGGCCCTGCTTCCTGGTGTATATTTTTTAACCTCATGTTTTCCCACAAAGCGTCATATCTCCTCTATCTCTGCGAGGTGCTGACAGCTTTGCTGAACGCCACTGGCTGTTCTTGTGTGTGTGTGATCGTTATACAGAACTGGTTTCAGCAGAGCTCTATTCCACCTCTATTTTGTATTATCCAGCCATCCTCTGTATTTTAAGCAACGATTCAGGCTTCGCTAATGGTATTGAACTCATTTTGATATGTCAGCAGATCTACAGCCACTCATCACAGAGTTTCCTGGTCTCTCCCCGCCCCCCCTCCCGTCCTTTTCTTTTCTAGGGAAATCTTGGCAGGGTAGAAAGGGAAACAAAATGACAGTGAAATTGATTCACGTTTAGTCTGCATTGCAATCACAGTAGCCAGCCAGTGTGAAATTCAGTAGATGTTTTTTTTAAGAGATCCATTATCTACAGTAGGCCACACTCTCAGGAGCCTTCAGCTTTATTGAATCTGAACAGATAGCCATTTAAGATTCAAGTGGGATTCTGAATGCCTCAGTTTTTTTTATTTTTAAAAAAAAAATTTTTTAGCCTCTGGAAATTGAAAGACACTCATGGTTCCTATCACCACCTTCGTCACAGGACCACTTTACCCTATTATGCATCAATGTCAGTGAAATCTGCTTTATGTGTGTTTATGTGATGCTCAGTATTTCATATCTTTGCAGCTCTGTGGGCCTGGCTAAAGCTGCTCTGGAGGCCATCAATGGATTCAACCTGTTTGGAAACCAGGTACGTTGAATAATTTACACGAATCACGTTTTCTCTCCCTCATATGAGTCCCAAGACGCACATGTGTTTCTTTCTTGTCTAAACGTGTCGTATGACGCAATATCGCATTATAGATAGGCAGCCTAGTTTGTGATTCAGATCTTCAGGGGCCTGTTACAGCTCCATACATCAGCGAGATATGCTTGATGTTTGCAGTGCCACTGTCCTGCGCAAAGAATTAGCAGCCTGAGTGGAGGAATATATGTAAAGCCACGGCTGTCTTAACAAGTAGATATTATCAGTATAATTAGTGCCGCTGTCATCGAAGACAGGATATTCCTCCGAGTGCATGTTTGACCATGAGGAGCTTCATTTAGTATGTTTGTGTTCAGCTCAGCAGGTTGTTTGTTCTCCTACACACTTTGATCGATGGCCACACTTGATGTTTGTTCCCCGTTTCCTTCTGAATCGCCCAGTCTGCTTTACAATGTCCATTAGTGGATATGTTTCTCTTTTTTTTCCTTCTTGCTTGTGTGCAGGAAAGGAAAAGCAGGGACATTCATTACACCTGCTAATGGATTGGAAAAAGAAGCCATCCACTTACTGTGGCGAGCCTTCTCTCTTAGTATCTTTTCTTCTTCTTTTCTCCACCCGGGTGTTAGCCAGTGATGGCTTCTCACGACATCCAACGCATCTGAACTTGGAGTGTTTTTCTGATCCTCTTATTGGGCTGTTAGGATGAAAGCTGAGTGTATATTAAAGTCACTGTTTGTGTTTCTCTTCTGATCAGCTGCAAAATGAGGGGTTTAACTGGGCCTAGACATGGATTTTGTCATTGAGCGCAGCTTGTTGAAAGAATCAATTTATAGAGGTGGCTGCTTTATGATCCATGCTGTGTGGGGCTTCTGTAAATGTGTGTGTGTGTGTGTGTCTCATTCAGTCTCTTGTTCCTCTGTGGGAATGGAAGCGCTACAAGCCATCCAGTTGCTTATTAATGATCTCTATCAATCTTGATTTCCCAGCTGACTCTCATCCTTCCAGCACCAAACGTTACTCCCCCAGCCCCTTTAACCGGAACATTCAGTACACTCTGAACTCCGCTATCACATTTCGCTCTGGCTGCAGACACTTGTGGGTGTGTGTCACTTTTCGCCTTTGTGCTATATGAATGGACAGGCAGCCCTCAGTTTCGTAAACTTTAGATTCTTCCGTGAGTCTCAGAGTGGATGCAAAGATAGCAGCTTCTAGGTGTGACAAATTGAACTTGGTAGATAAAATTGATCTCACCGAGAGGAGGATCCTCCAACTTTAAAGCTAGTCATTAAATTCACAGAGCTGTGTACACACGGCTGGACAATCAAATCCTAACAGGTTCCACTTTCTATCTCGGGACTGTCACCTAATTCACACCCAGTCAAGAGCAGGGATGTAGTGGAGTGGACACTTGCCCAACTCAAACCAGCAATGTTTTTTTCTTTTCTTTTTTATGGAATAGAGTTTACTTCATCCTGACATAAATCTTTGAATTAAATTCTTGCACTTCATACCAGAGCAGAAAATGGTGTCAAGTTGATTTATACTGTGTCATTATAGGGTCTTTGAAAGGGTTATTGTGCAATCTACATTCTGTCAGTGTTTATTTGTACCCCCTAATGATAGCAGTCACAATGATGGTTTTCTGGTATAGATTATGGTGGCCTGTAATTGACTCATATTATGAAGTCACATTTTCATAACAAAGGGAAGCACGCTAACTCCCTAGAGTAGCTGGAAGGGGTAAGTGGCATAGTGTGCAGAAGTATAAAAATTTATATTTTAAAATTTTTACAGATTTTTGTTTTTTGGCAGTTGTTTGCCTATAGGTATGAATGACTGCAGGTAATAGTTCTCTTTTAATGGTTGTCTCTACTGTTTGGTTGAGCACATTTTGAGTTGTGATATCTTTTTAGAACATAGTTCTAACTCATACTTAACTCAACGTGACAAAGCATCTCTTGCCCCCAAAACATCCCCAGGCTGCACTGTGGTTTTCAGAACCTTTTCAGGTGGCTAGCAGCAGAAAAATCCCTCTTGGCACGTGGCCTATTAATGGTGAAGTTTTCAAATGTAATAAGATTTTAATTTATTCATTTTTTCTTGGATGTAGATTATTTTAAGAGGACCGACTGCAGAGAGATGTTAGGATTTCGAATAATAAATCAAAAAAAAGCTCAACCAACATATTGAGATGTCCATTAATGGTAAAATTAGTATTGGAATTGTAATTTTCTGGACAGTCAGTAATCAGGTAAATACAGGTTAATATTAGTAATTATGATTCTGAATAGACTAATTAAAGCGCAATAAACAGTAGTGGACATTGCCCACGTCACTCTGATCTGTGGGCTTGGATGGTGAGGGTGTGTCCAGATTGAAGCGAATAGGAAGACTCAGTTTTCTTGTGTTTGAACACAAGTCAGCGATGGTTTGCAGAAAACTACAAGAAGAGGATCCATTGCCCAACAGGCTGTTGAGCTGTTGCACCAAAACTCAGATGAACTAGTCTGATCTAATTCTACAAAGACTGCACAGCATAATGTATGATTTTTTGTTGTTTCTATATGACAGTTTTTCTAGAATTTATTGAACTAAAAAAGATTATTAATGGTCTCATGTTAATGTTATGTTTGGGTAATTTTTTTTTCCATAAAAATTTTTTAATTTGTCATTTGCATTGTTACCGTAAGTGAACATCTCAGCCAATTGATAGTGTCTCATAATTTTTTAAAAATGTCAGTTTTTTTGTTGGTAGTGCACAAATGAACTAAGAAACTGCTTTTTTCAGAGTGGAACTATAAAAGGCTTAAAAATATATATATACTGGATTGTTCCATTTTATTGAAAAGAAAATATTAGCCCTTTGAATGAAGCCACAGCCAAGAGAGCAACATCCTAGGCTAATTGACTCGTCTGACATGCTCAGTTTTCTTACACTCTGCTGCTATAACACTGGAAAAGGTTTCCCTGAGAGGGCCATTTCACTGACTTGTCACACAGCTGCGTACATTGGTGGCCCACAATCCACTGCACTATGCAAATTGCTACAGGAAAGCTCGCTGATTTGACTAAAAGCCCTGGCTGGACCTGTTTTAGGAAGGATAAAAAATAGACTCTGGTAATATTCATACATAATGCATTTGACTTACATTAGAAACTGCTTAGCAGGTTGAGGAGTGACTCAGTTGGTTTTATGTCAGTGCTGCTGATGGATGGATGAAGTGGAACGGACCAGCTTTTTAAAACCAAAAATGGTTTGATCACTTGCGTTAAGTAAAAGCATAAACTGGCCCCTCTCCCAAGTGCACCGGATGGACAGACTGCATTGACTTAGCAGCGTTTCATTTTTCTATGTGGGGATTTTGAAGCGATAGGATGACTCTTGACTCTCTGTTGTTCAAGCACTCCCACACTGTACTTCAAATAAATGTGCAACCCAAAAATATCACCCTGGTTTAACAGGGAAAGAGTGTGTTTTGATGTGCAGAGGTGTGATGGTGGAGGCTTTAAAGTGGGCCTCATGTTGTTTCAGCCATTATGCATCAAATGTATTTTCTGATTGACTTGTTGTGAATCTTTTTCATGTTTACAGGTATGCACATGCAAAACATTCTACTTTTAGCCTGTGTTCAGCTGTGACTACATTGCTGTCTGTATTTGTGTTTTCCTCTGCAGGGCTGTTCATGGTCAGTGATATTTGTGGATCTGGACGCCCACAACAGAAACAGGCAAACCCTCTGCTCCCTACTGCCCCGAGAGTCTCGCTCCCATGTGAGTCCATCCATCATCTATCTATGTATCTGCCAAAATCACCCTGTGAATGACTACTACAATATTTTTAATAGCCACACTAGCAGAGAGAGCTGGTAGAAATTATACAGACAGGTGTGAAAAGCAGAAAAAAGCATCAAAATGTGCAAATGTGGACATTTTGCCATGAAATTTTGTAGACATTTGTGGTCCCAGAGGATGAACCCTACTGACTTTGGCGATTCACTGACTTTTCATCTAGCATCACCAGCTGGTTGGTTTTTTCACTTATCCAGGGAAATATCTCAACATCGTCTTGATGGATTGGCACAAAATTTGGTCCAGTCATTTGTGGTTTTGAGAGAAGTATCCTAATGGCTTTCGTGATTGCCACACTTTTCCTCCAGTGCCACCATGAGGTTGACGTTTTGTTGGTTTTAAGTGAATTTTCTCAACAACTACTGGATGAATTGTCATGAAATTTTATACAGACATTCATGTTCCCCTCAGGATGAATTGCAACAACTCCATCATCATCAGGTCAAAATTTAGATTTGTCAGATATTTTGGATTATGTCGAAATACCCACAGAAGTAATAACATTCCCATCAGCCTCGCCTGTTCTATGTGTTTAGCGCAAATAAGCATATGTTAGCATTGAAACCTGCTGAACTAAGATGGTAGGCTTGGTATACATTATCCCTGCTAAACATCCACATGCCAGCATTGTCATTGTGAGTATGTTAGCATACAGATGTTAGCATGTAGCTCAAAGCACCACTGTGCCTAAAGGACAGCCTCACAGAGCTGTTAGTATCCTCTGGGAACCATGGATATCTGTCCTAAATTTCATGGCAATCCATCCAATAGTTACTGAGATATTTTGCTAAAAACAAAAATGTGAATCTCATGATGGCGTTAAAGAAAAAGTCAGGGGATCATCAAAGTGATTTGGCTTCATCCTCTGTGGAACAGGAATTTCATGACAATCTATCCAATATTTGATGAGATACTTGAGTCTGGACCGAGAAGCTGCATGCATAATCTCAACCTATCAAATACTGACATAGAAGCCTGCCACACATAAGCCAAAAATTTTAAAAGGTTAATTGCACACATCAAACAAACCACACACTCACATCAATAAGTCAGTGGATATCTATAATTCAACAATAGATTTCCCTCATGGTGCAGTCATTACACTGCCCATACTTGTATTATTGACGGTTTAATGTTGACAAGACATAGGGAAAGTGAGAAGTGGCTGCAGACCTGGAGGGAGGTAAAGCTAAAAAAAGAGGGGGTGAAAAGAGGCGAAAAAACAAATGATATGTAGTTTGTTTGAAAAAGCAGGAGCAAAATCATTCCCCTTCTCTCCACTCCACCGCCTGCAGACACTTAAATGATCACATCTCTCTCTATGTGCTGAATGTGTCAGGCAGAATAGCCGCCATCAGCTTGTGAGGAAATGAGTGTAATTAGACGAACAGAGAGGCATTATAGCCGTATGAGATTGATGTTAAGGAGAAGGAAGGACTGCAGTTGGGAGTGGGAGACCAACACAATTGCACAATGATGTCAAGATAACCAAAATATCAATATAATATCAATACCTCTTATACTATGGCAAAAGATTGGAATTCAATATTCAGTGTTAGACACATTCAATATCTGCACCAAATGTGTTCTGCAAGCTGGTATCCCATTTCAGCTGCACCTACTGAGGTGCATGTAGATTGGAGTTTTAACAAGTAGTCAAAGAATAAGAAGGGATTGGAAAAGACAGAGCAGCAGTTGGCTCCTCTATGAGCTGCAGAGATCTGTGAAGATTTTAAAATATTACAACAGTACAAAACCTAACAGTGGTTAGTCCTGTAGCTGGCTGACATACTGGTTCATGTCAAAAAGCATGTGACTGCAGTTATTAGAGACTTAACTGCATAGAGAACACACAAAATATGTGTAATATTAATATAATAATAATGATAATAATAATAATAATAATAATAATAATAATAATAATAATAATAATAATAATAATAATAATAATAATAATAATAATAATTTTGGAAGCTACTCTGTCTAATAAACCTTAAATACTGTAGTACAGCTGTTTGCGAGCTTGGGCCTAAGTGCTTTCATTTCCATTGCTTAATAGAGTAAACCAAACAAAATTGAAATGAGAGTTTTAGATGCCCAGTTGTAATGGTTTTGTCAGGCCAATTAACAATATTCATTCCTAATGATTGTTCCAATTGAATTTTAGTCTGGCAGTTCATGATTTTAAACAAGGGTACTTTTGTGTGTGGTTGATAACCACAAGCTTTCACTCTTTTTCACTCTATATCTGTCTGCTAAATGATCCTATAGACCATAAAGATGTCTGAGCTAAATAGTATAAGCCACCCAGACTTTAGACTAATGCAGTAACTATAAGTGATTGTGGTTAGTTTTTTATTCTATTTCCTCAATTATTTTGATACATTTTATGAGCCTGATGAATGGAAATGGAATTTAAGTTTGTTCATATAGATTTGTTTGTCTAAAACTGCTGTTTTAGCTAAATCTGTAGCTTGTTGTGAGTCATGTGCCAAAAAAATGAAATAAAAAATGAGTCATTGTGGAACAGTGTTTTATTTTGGTGGGAAAAAACTGTAGATTTGTAGACAATGCTTTTAAGTTGTCTTAACAATGTTCTTTTCTCTCTGGCAGAACACAGATGCTGCCTTGCTTCCAACCATCAGCTATCCAGCGTTTGCGGTGGACGATGACGCCCTCTACTCTCAGACACTGGACAAGATTGTCCGCAAGCTGCGGGGCAAATACGGCTTCAAGCGTTTCCTCCGTGATGGCTACCGCACCCCAAATGAAGACAAGAATCGCCGCTACTACAAACCTGCTGAAATGAAGGTAATGCTTGTGCCAAAAGGATTTGTACTTTTTGTTCTATTTTTCTCTGTTTATGTGCTTTATTTTTTTCTTTTCTTAATTGCTCCAGTGAATTCCTCCCACCTTTGATGTTAAGTAATAGGATTCGCCCGGTAGATATGACATGATAATTGTTAATAAGGCTAGTGGTAACTTCAGCTAAAAACAATTTTTACACATCCATCACTTAATGACAGACATGAAAAATACAGAAGACGTTGCTTATCCTGCAAAGTTTTAGTGAGACACACAGCTGGGTGTCATCAGCATAACAGTTGAAATAAATAGTGCTTCTGTGGATAATATACCTCAAAAAGGGGCATATAGATAGAAAACATAGAGTATAGATAACAGTGGAGGATCCGGGACAGAGCCTTGGGGAACTCCACTAGAGAGAAGCAGTCCCTCCTACTTAGAACATTTTAAACTCTTTTAGCAGGTCAAGTTTGAAGAGAAATGTTTTCAGTAGCTTTTCACCACAAAACATGTTGATGGTACTGTTATTTAAACAAAAAGACTAACGCCCCATTAACACCTGGTATTAACATGTGATCTGTATCTGAATACATTATCTGGATAATGACCAGTCAATGTGTCTTTGCATTTACACATTTACACCTGGTATTAAAATGCACTCTCATTATCACAGCTGTGCCAAGTTGTGTTTGGATCTTGATATGCAAATTAGATAGGCAGAGCTGGCGGACTTGTCAACAAACATGATGCATCCCAGGTCAGGGTCTGCTTCGGGTGGAAGTTATTCATTTCTGAATCACTTGTTGGGAGGGATAACTTCTAACTGCTGCTACTACTTGTACTTGCCAGAAAGAGGCGGAGCCAGTGACCTTTCAACTTACTGGGTTGATTTTTTTTCTAATGAATGTATGTACAGATTGTATTTACACTTGACTGATCACAATGCGAGCCAGACTACCTCCAAATGCGGCCTGACTGATCCATCACATTCTGATCACAATGCGTTCTGAGTGCATTTACACCTTGCATCAACATATGTTTTTCCTTATCCAGATAGAGATCGCATTTTAATGCCAGGTGTAAATGGGGTATAAGAATCTACAGCCACAGTAGTGGCTCTGTGAGGCTTTACTTGGGCACAGCAGTGCTTTGAGCTAAATGCTAACATCAGCATGCTAACATGCTTACTATGATATTATTATCATCTTATATGCTGTTGGTAACACATAAAACCTAAAAAGTTCAACTTGAAAGTGCCTGAATGTGACATTTAAAAAGTTTTTGAAATGTATAAGCCTGTAAAGGTATTATCCTTTTATGATAATACTAAGAGATCTGCCTGTGACTTAGCCTCTCCTATTTCAAGTGTTTAAATCCTCCAGATATTTCACCCCAAATCTTCATGTCTTTTAGTTTGCATGAGCGAGTTCCTGTCAATGTGTGTGCTCACGCATACAGTATGTATGTATGTGTATGACTGTGCATTCAATGTCCTTTTGTAAATCCCTTGTGATACTGGTGAAATGACATATGCATAAACTTCAGAATCAGCTCAGTGAGCGTACAATGGGTGTATCAGAGGCTGGACACTTAATGCTAAACAAATCATTGCATTAGCTGCAGAACTAACCTCCCAGAGTGTGAGGTCAGGGAAGTAGATTGAGAGAACGACAGAGATCAGCTGGAGTTTCTGTTTGGTGTGGAAACATTTAACTCTCTCAAGAGGTCTCATGAGTTCTACTGACTGCCAGGGAGTGTTTAAAACCTCTGTGGATCTTTCACACCTCAATGTCACACAAATGGCGTTGAGGCCTCATGAATTTAAGTGTGAAGTGTACAACTGCAGATTCGCGATGCAGTACTGGAGTGTCTCCTCATGGAAGAGTACGTAATATAGTGAAAAAGTTAAAAGATGTGACACTATGCTTTCAAAATAAGGTCACTAAAGGGTTGAAGTCATCAAAGTTTGTGACACATGTAATATCACCAATTTACTGTAGTCCCACCTAGAGTAAAGGCTTGGTTGTTTCTCAAACAGAGGATTCATGAGAGCAACACCAACTCTATTTTAATTGTTTAAACAAAATTTGAAGTCTTGATTCAGGCTGTCCTGTATTCTTCTTCACCTCCCAACTTATACAGTAAATATAGTTTATTAATGATATTTCTAAAATACTCTTGGTAACTGGAATTAATTGACATTTACAAAGAAAACACTAAATCATTTGCAATACACATAGCTTGAAATATTTGTCTTTAAAATAGCTAGAGTTCTGCCATGATTTGAAGGCCTTGTGGCCAGCAGTGACCTGTTTTCATGTACTTAAACTGGACTCGACAGATTGCTGCTCAGAGCTCTCACAGCTGCTATGTGGCTGTGAAAAATGTTTGAGATAATATCCCTTTCACAATATGAGATTGCATTTGATGGTCCTGTTATTTGCAGGATTGTTAGAAACTTGAGACAGGTGCAGCCTTGGTGCTGAAAACAAAGAAAAGGCACTGAAAGCGGAAGTTGAGTCCTTGCTCGGTATGTTGCAAGTCCTTGCACACAAGGGGGCGAGCACACCAACTCTGAACCACTTGATACTTTGAAATTAGCTCTCTTTAATCTTGCAGCTAATACAATACAAAGACTCTAAGGCTAAGCATTAGTCAAACATTATTTAATGCGTTGGTTCCTTCAGGCTCCAACCTTCCCTCAGTTCTACCAGTAGGCAGAAAAATTTACTGAGAAAGACACTGATGCCAGTTAAGTTTCATAATTTAAACTCATGATTGCTTCTGCTGCAATTTCCCTTCCATCTACTAACAGTAATATACTTGCCACTGCATCAGCAAATACTGCAAGTGAAAAGAATCCATTTATATGAGAGGAAACTGTGCCAGTTGGTAACTTATTACACAATGCAGTAAATTTTACCACAAGATTACTATTTCTTAGTAATGAATATTAAAAGAAGCTGCTGAATTTTCAATATAGTAAAGATGCACTCACAAGTTTTAAAGGTGCAATGTGGGAATAACATTATAAACGTGAAGGAATAAGTAAAATGTTACCTCCTTTGAGTGATAAGCCAGCACACCGAATAATGAAATGCCAGGGGAGTGTCTGACACAGTATGAGTTCTGTCTGGTGAAAAAGAAGTCACAGGTAGACTAGGTCTCCCTGCAGAAGACATCAAGTGAAGTTGTTGTTGGTGTTTAAGAGAGAATTCACAGCAGGGCAGACGTCTGTGCTCCATGTCTGTTTACCATTGACAGAGAGCAGCAGCCTGTGTGATAGACAGTTTTACCAATCAGTCGAGCTGCTCAAGCACAAAACACCAGGGATCCCTGGCTGTTTACAGCCTCAACGGGCCAAAAAGCACAGGCCTCATTGGGTGACTGCCTCAGCTCTCCCTTTCTCTCTTAAACTCGCTCCCTCCCCCTAAATAAACCTTCCTCTGCTTCTGTATCTCTTTATGCACCTTCCTTCCTGCCATTTTACACTTTCTCTCTCATCCTCCTCTCACTACCTGATAGCTGCTGTTGCTTCTTATCTCTGCTGAAACACACAGTTTGAAGCCATGCATACCTGCATAATCACAGAGTGCAGGCATTAAACATTTAAAGAAGCACATTCAACACAGACAGTGGAGTCACTGCTTGGTGATTGTTATTCTGCTCCTGTATGTATGTATTTGTGTGTGTGTGTGTGTGTGTGTGTGTGTGTGTGTGCCAGCTCTAACAGCCATTTGTTATTGCATTAGAACGTAATCTCTGTCATCTTCCATCAGCGTGGAGATTATTGAAAAAGATGAGGGACAAAGATAGTGAGGGCTAATGACATTTATAGTTACATGGGCTAAAATCTACACACACACACACACACACACACACACATTTTGTAACAATGGATCTTAGGCTAATAAATGTGCAGCTGTTTGATCTTTTTACATGCTGACCTTGATGATTTACATACACTTGGAGACTAACAGAATAATTATTCTGCAAGGACAGAGGTGCTAACATTTTCACTTTGTGTTTGTGTTGATCCTTTTTAGGCGAGCACAAACAAGCTGAAATTGAATTATTGGAATTAATAAGGCTTTGATTCACTTGACTGTCCTCCCTACTTGTGACGTGTCACCAAATTACTTAAGACGGTTTGGTGTGTGATCCATAATAGGATTTCTGGCTGAGTAAGAGTCAGTGAATAATCCAACAAGTGATGGTGCTCATGTCAATCCAAGCGTTTGTTCTGGAAGATTTTTCCAGCTGCTGCCACATGCTGGCACTTTCACAGTCATGTATACACACATCAGTTACTCTTTCAGATTGATCAGTCAGTCAGTCAATCAGTTGCAGTCAATGTCAATGACGTGCAGAGTGTTTATGAGGGAGAGGTTTAATTCACAGAGAGAAACATAACATATGCAGATGTTTCCATACAGGTCATGAGGGGTCACTGAATGTATTGATGAGTGTGAAAATGATGTGAATCATATGTTACGGTCTTGACAGTCACCAGATCTCAATCCATTTGAACACCCATGGAAGATTTTAGAGCATTGTCAAATCACCAAATGAAGGAATGTTTTTTGGAAGAACGGTGTTCACCCCTCCACTAGAGTTCCACACACACATGGAGAATCTATGTCAAAGAGCTTTGAAGCTGTTCTGGTGGCTCATGGTGGCCCAACACCTTAAGAAGGCATGTTTGGTTCAGTTCAAACAAACCTGGTGTTAAAGCTGTCAATGAGCTGACTTAACATCTGGACTGAATCTGCCTGAAAAGGAGGGTCTTGGTCTGGCGGTGGTCTGATGTGGTTTGTATGTGGTGTGAAAGCAAAGCAGATCAACCTGTGAGCCTGAATTCAACAGCTAAACTATTATTAAGCCTATTTAGCCTACTTAATATGAACTACAGGTGTGTTTTTCTTTGCAGTTTTTCTACATAATTTGTTTTTATTTATTCTACTTGTGAGTCTCTTAACATATTTTGTTAAAATGCTTTAAGTGCAGAGCCACAACCAGTTACTATATAGTGGTGGTCCACTGAGCTAACTTTCCTCTCAATGTGCCTCATGTATTTGTATTTGTTGTTGTATCATAAACTCTATCATAAACATCTCAGACCTTCAAATATCCAATCAGCACTACTTTGACTTTAAGAAAATGACCTTCAGAGGAAGCATTATCATTATTCCTCTCCGTTCTGTCAGTTTTCATTCACAATGTCATGTCTGCTATTTTCCCTGTGCCATGCTGTTCCATATTCAGTGCTACTAAAGTTCAGCCATCCGCTGCTTTCAAGTCCCTGTGCCTTTCTCCTCTCTCTGAAATGGAAAAGCAGTAATTCCTCCTCTCTCCGTCTCTCTACAGCTTTTTGATGGGATCGAGTGCGAGTTTCCCATATTTTTCATCTACATGATGATTGACGGTAAGCCTTGTTCTATCCATAGCTGCTGTTAAGATGCCTCAAGTGGGTCATTAGAAAGATAGAAGTCAGACTTGGGGCATTTGACAGGAAATTACATTTTCTTGTTTGCCAGGTTTTAGAGGACTTAGAAGTACTTTTTTAAAGGGTTGTGATGTGTGAAATTTGTGGGTGAACCTAAGGAAATGGTCAGAAATAAACTAACGAGTAGTTTCACCACAAAAAAAATATGAATTCAAGCATCATTTAATCCCCCTCATGAAATTTTATACTCCAGTGACTTTTTTTATGACTGACAAACACTTTGTGATTCATGCCTTGTTATCCCATCTCAGACCTCTTTCAAACTGTTCATGTTTATGGAACCGTCTTTTAAAAGCCCAAAAAGCATAAGATACCTATCAAATTGATCCAAACATTGAAAACTAAGACACAATCAAAGCCGGTAGAAATGAAAACAAAGCATAAGTAAATAAAATGTCCTAAAACTATTTTGTTTGTACAGTTGTGTACTTATTTGTGAAGCACACAACTGTGCTTTAACATTAAAGCTGCTATAATCAATATTTTTTATCAACAATGGATCAAATTAATTTGCGAATGGGAAAGGGGTCACTCATAGCGACAAACCCACAGAGAATGATCACCTGACTCTACAATTCCCCTTAAACTTTACTGTTTTGGTTCACTCTCACAAAAAAAGCTCTAAAGTCAAACTGTACACAGCACCAAATGACACACAGATAAACTTACCAACTACCTGGTGAACACTGTGCTAAATTCTTAGCAGCTAAAGACTTGCAGCTAAAGATCCAGGAGGAGTGGTGGGGACCAAAAGTAGAGCTAAAAGAGTAAGAGTGATTATATAGGACTTTGTTTTTGTCGGGTGGCCAGAAACACTTGTTTATATGAATGCTATTTTTGCTCCAGTGTTGTTTGGGGACAGCTTGCTCCCATGTGGTCAGAAAATTAGTTTAAGGTAACTGATTGTATTGAAAGATTAGTGTAAATACGTTTAATGCATGTCATTTTATATCACACAACTCATGCTGTAATGTGGGAAATTTCCATCAAAATTTAAAAGCAAAGTAAATTTTTAAAAAGTTCATTTTGCTGTAGAGCAACCAAAGAACCAAGCTCATCTAAAAACTAGGTGATTAAGAGGTCCATGTTGCAGTTTTAGACCCTCATATGTAGTGTTTTCAGAACATGCCTATGTATTGTAAACACACAACATGCTCACACAAAGATGTATGCAAACACAGCTTCTACTGCATATCTCCTTACCATAACATGTACATGAGACTCTGAATTGTATACATTTGTATAGCATGTAGATGTTGAATGTTGTGTAACATTAGATTAACTCTCGTTTTGTTTTTGATGTTATGGTGTGTGTGTGTGTATGTGTGTGTGTGTTGCAGGCGTATTCAGAGGAAATAAGGCTCAGGTCAAAGAATACCGGGATCTTCTTGAACCCATCATCTTCCAGTCTTTTGAGGGTGAGTAATCACATGAATACACACACACAAATATGCAGTGACCACTAGATTACAAATTACAAGTGCACAAACATACACATGAATAACTTCATCTGATGTGACACATCAACCTGGCTCATCTCGGAGCTTTTTTTCTGTGTGTGCCTCTGTTCTTTCTCCCTCCAGCAATGAAAACTGTCTCTTATTAAATCCCATCATTCATATTCATACACCACATACTGTGACCGAGGCTCACGGGGGCGTTACATTCAAGTGAACTCAGCCTTTTCCTCATGAGCAAAGAGTCTGGCTTCCATATTAACCTACACTCATTGCTGTGAGGGGAGACAGTCAAATGATAGGGATGTCAAGAGTTTTTAGTTTCTATTGGTCCGTTCATAATAGAACGGGAATAATTGGAGTGTAGAGAATAATGATGTGAGACAGAGCTAACTTAAGTTGCCCTGGACGTCTTCACAGCGCCTTTGTACTGGTTATGTATGAATTAACAAAACTCCTGAAGTTAATTGGCTGAGTTTAACGGATAACAAAGGTGCAATTTTTTTTTTCTCTTTCACCATAAATGTCCATGAAAAGTCAAACCCTACAAATGTATTTGCAGCTATCACAGGCTGCTATTGTCTGTTCTGCTGCAGGTTCATCTGACCTCCCAGGAGTAATGGGCTCCCATTGTTTTGATGCAGGGTGCAGCTCTGGGAGACAAGTTGCTGCACTGTATTGAATGGGCAACATTAACTGCAGTTGTGTTGTCGTTTGCATCAGTTTTCTGGTTTGGATAAGGTTAAATTCATATTAGACCACACTCTAAGGAAAAAGTTGTATTTTTCAGTTAACACAGAGTATAGAAAATGACTGCTGAAGGTGGTGCCATAAACTGTACAGGTATACATCCCGGTCAATTTTTCTACTCCTACTACTTGTACCTTTAGACCCATTATGCACTCAAAGTGGCCAAAACATCATAATTAGACTGAATTTCACTACATTCACTACATTATTCAGTCTGACATGGTGCTCATGTGAGGCTCAGGAGCTGTGGCTGTGGTTGCTAGGAGCAACTATCATTTTCACAACAGTCGAAGAAATATGTCAATTTAAAAGTCGTTATATATGTGAGTTACAACGACTTACAATAACCGGTGCAGCTGCCGCACTTGTCGCCATTTTTCAGGCAATTGTTGTGTAGCTATTTTTTATTGATTTAGCTATTTTTCCAGCTCCGGCACACAAATTGTCTTTGTGATCTTGTTTACAAAGCTGTGATTGGTTTGGTTGTTTTCCAGCTGGAGGAACAGATGTCAATGAGCACAACACCAGACCTATTTGAATCACTGAAAAAAATCGTAGATGAGGGCAGCCACTTAGAGATCTAGAGCCAGGCTAACCAAAATATACCTATCATCAATCGGTGAATCACTATTGAGCAAATCAATGTGTTAAGTTCTTGTTAGTTTTATTTTCTGTTTCTACCGATTTGAAACAGTCAGTTGCTTACACACACCCACATTGTTCTCACAGTCCTTGTCTCTCATGCCAGGCCACGCCGTGATCCCCAAATACTACCACGTACCGGCTGACTTTGTGGAGGCGGAGCAGAGCAAGCATGGAAGCCAGAAGCGTTTCCCTAGCAACTCTGGCCGTGATGGAAAGGTCTTCCTGTGGGGTCAGGCCCTTTTCAACATCGCCATGCTTCTGGGTAGGCCTCTATGTGTGTGTGTGTGTTTGTGTGTGTGTGTTTCTGTACAGCAGCAGTCAGTGGGGACCGCCAGGTGTCCTTCAGGTGGTTCCAGGGGGTCCCCAGAAAAAAGAGGAATATTTTAATTTCACTATTATTTCATTGACTAGACATTAACCCAATGAGAGAATGTATAAGAAAGACTTTCTGTTCACAGGTTTCACACTCTGCCAAGCTACAGTATAGACAGTTATAAATCTTATCAGAAGACGGGGATCCCTGAGACTACTTCTTATGAAATACGGGTCCACCACTAATCGGAAGATTGGTGGTTCGATTCCCGGCTCCTCCAGTCCGCATGTCGATGTGTCCTTGGGCAAGACACTTAACCCCAAATTGCTCCTGATGGCTGTGCCATCAGTGTGAATGTGTATGAATGATTAGATTTCCACTGATGGGCAGGTTGGGACCTTGCATGGTAGCCCCTGTACCATTCAGTGTATGAATGTGTGTGAATGGGTGAATGTTATTCGTAGTGTAAAAAGTGCTTTGAGTGGTCGGAAGACTAGAAAGGCGCTACACAAGTACAGTCCATTTACCATTTACCAAAACTAAGCTGAAGGTCATATTTGATGAGGTTCATTTTACCACTTTATGTGTATTATGAAAGAAAATATTCAGGGTTATCAAAAGTCAATTTTTTTTTAATTATTCATGATTATTTCATGGTTGTAAGTATGATTTAATTCTGCATTGACATGAATCCAAGGACGCAGTCTGACTCATCCATTGTGTGTGTATGTGTCTGTATTAATGATGGGAAATTGATTTTTTTTTTTTTTACTTCTGCCTTTAAGCTTGCCCTTTGGTGTTTGTGGGTGTATGGTTGTACTGGTATGCATGTTAATGATTTGTATGTGTCCCTGTGTGTGTGTGCTCACATTCTAGTGGATGAGCTGATCAGCCCTAAAGATATTGATCCCATCCACCGCTATGTGCCTCACCAGGACCAGCGCAACGTCAGCATGCGATACTCCAATCAGGTAAACTTCAGTGTTACTGTGTCTGACTGTCATCACTTGGCTCTCATCTGAACTCTGAGCACCTATTTCACTGTTTTTTTTTTTTTGTTTTTTTTTTTTTTTTACAAATTCTGAATACTCCCATGCACTATGGACATTTAATGTCAGCACATTACATCCAAATACTGCTTGTAAATCTACACTCACCCTAGTACATATGACATATCAAAGCATTTAAGTGCTTTTGGCTTCAAGTAGTAATATCATGCACATGAAAGTTATTTTTAATTGCTGACTATGTTTCATTTTATAAGTCAAGTAGCACTAAGTGCTTTATGCTATGGTGGCAGAGAGTAGGCAAGCTGCCCACTCACTATGGGAAAAAAAGTTCTTTTTGTAATTTCTATAGTCTTGTCTAGGGAGAACAACTTAGAAGAGAAACAGTAATACCCGACAAGTTCTACATTTCACAATAGTATTGGGTGATCACATGCCTGGGCTAGCCTGAGTTTTATCATCCTGGCTGATGGAAATTATCTTTTAGAGCTGCAACCAATTATTATTGTCATTATGGATTAATCTGCCAATTACTCTCTTGATAAATCATTTTATCAATAAAATGTCAGTCAATATTTAAGAGATAGCTGTTACAATTTCCCACAGTCCAAGTTGACGTCTTCAAATTACTTTTTTGTCCGACCAACAGTCCAAAACCCAGAGATATTCAGTTTACCATCATATATGACAAAGAAAAGCATAAAATACTCACCTTTCAAAAGGTGGGACCATCATATGATTGGTGTTTTCACTTTATTATTATTTAATTATCAAGTTATTATTGATTATCAAAATAGTTGCAGATGAATTTTTTGTCAATCGACTAATTGTTGCAACTCTTTTCTGAACACATCCAGCCAACAAGAGTAGACGATAGTAATATTAAGACTGTCTTTCCATTGGTGATACTCATCACCTCTTTGTCTACCTGCTTCTTCTATCTGCCTCTTTCCTCATCGTAGTTGATTTGAAATCCACATTCACTGGATTTCTGTTCTGTAACCAAACCTCACTATTGCTGACCTTATTTAGAGTTCATACTAATACTGTAAATGAATTTAGAACAACAAACAAGCAGTATAAATAAAAGTGTATTACAATAAAAAGTCTATAAAAAGGATTATTAAAAAAAAGAAATGTATAGTAATACCAGCTACTTGCATAAATGGCAAGAACCAACATGTGTTTTTGAAATATCTCACTCTGTCATATATCCAACCAGCTGAACTGGAGGGGTTAACAGAACAGGAGTTCTCCCACAGATACCTATGGTGTAGGTTTTGATTTATAGTTCATCACCAGATATCAGGAGAGAACCAAACCTGATTAAAATTGTACCTGCCAAATCCCAGACTGTAGCTACGTTTTTGAGGAGGTGCACATAAACTACTTCTACAGCAGCTTTGTGCTTAGGCTCCAAAGCTGTTCTGTAACCCCTTAATGCACAACTGTACTGTAAATTCACCCTCACGCCTACACTGTCTGCCCACAAAGACCACCTCAGGCAATACTCCAATCCAATATATAAAATTTTCACTACCCACTACCCCTGCACTTTTTTGCTGTGTTATTCATGAGTGCTAAAGTTTTAATTACAATTCATCCATCAACACTTAAAAAGTAGAATCTATCCTTTTTTTACATTGCCAAGGGCCAGTCTAGCAGAGAAAGATTAAACCCAGTCCATTTCCTCAATGAAACACCTCTCTGAATGGTCTGAGGATTAATCCATATCTGAGATGGCTGGCAGCCCTGAGGATCACGTAGATGAAAGGTGCAGATGTTCATGATGTTCATTCTCTTTGCTGTACAGTGAGGACTGATACATCCTGTTCTACTCCTGTATGTTGTATTTCGGTTTTTGTAGCTGGGCTGACAAGGCACACAAGAGAGGAGAAGTCCAGAGAGGTATGATGGATGCCAGAGTGAATCAAATAGGTTGCAGAAAGAAAGATCAGCAGGAAGAGCAGTGAGAGAGGGAAAAAAAACAACAAAAAAACCTAAAAGGGAGTAGAGTATATCAGCCAGTAGAAAAGCTTTAGAGGCAAAATACGAGAGATGAACATTTGCTTCAAAAGTACAAATGTCATTTTACTCTCTAAGGGGTACTAATCATCTTTAATACAGGGAAGGCAGAAATTGTAAGGGACTAGAATTGTACGTTGTTTTCGTTGAAAGGTTTTGACATTTACAAGCTGTGCAGAGAGATTTCTCATCTTGTAGAAAAAGTAAAACTCCATTTTATTATATCATCAACTGACTGAGGTTTACTCTCACTCTAATGCACACTCTGCTATGTTAATAAACTGTTAATGTACGTATACGTAGGCCGACAACACCTGAGTTGCTAAAGGGCTAACAAAGAACATTATTTATTTATCAAATTTTGTATGATCTGTGCCTCTTTTGGATTACAGCTTGTTTAGATCTTCCATCGGGATTAAATAGAGATCATTTTAAAACTTGTCATTGTTAATAGAACATCAGCATATCAGCATCAGTTCACTTGTATTACCAGATGCGGTGTGATATTTCTCTGTAGGAATAACAGGATGAATACATGCAGCTCCACTGTGCTGGCAGCATTGCTCTTATGAATTCTACTTCTGAACTAGTATGCAGTGTGAGTGAAGCCTGACTCCCCTCAGGTAGGCTGCATATTTTGTCAAGATTATCTGAATTTCTATCACAATAACACTTTGTTGAAACTGGATTTAGGCAGCGTGACAGCTCGCTGGGAGCCCGGCCTCTGATGCAGGCACCGCTCTGCATGCAGCCCATCAACAAAAGCCTATCACATTTAGTTTGATGTTTTCAGCCACATGTGGTCCAAATAAATGTGAGTGTGAATGAATGGTTTTACTCCGACTTCATTTTTGTAAAAAAAAATTGAAAGCCTGGTGGTTTGCTGTCACAGTGATGAGGTGCTATCTTTTCATGGCCATTTGAAATAGAATTCTAGGTCTGCACATCTTGTTAATGAGGTTTTTGAAAAGCTGACAACTTGTTACAGAATTTAATGCAAACTGTGAAAGCTTAACTGAGTGTGCTAGGTTTCTAGAACATAACCTCCTGTAAAATCACAACGTGCTGTTTTTGCACTGGTTTTTAAGTGGATAAAACAAACAAGATATAACATATTAATTATTGACCTTTACTGGAGCTGGAAGGTGGATATTGTTGCCTTTACACAGAACCAGGCTAGCTGTTTGTGCTAAACTAACCAGCTACTGGCTCCAGCTTCATATTGAATTTGACACATATCAGTTTGGTATCTTCTCATCTAACACACTGCAAGAAAGCTAATAAGTGTATTTCCTGAAGAGTCAAACTACTCCGTAAATGAATCCTTTGAACCTGACTGACATAGTTTGCTACTTCTCAGAGTAGCAAACTCTTTCAAATCTCAACACCAGATCTTGCCTCATAATCAACTTGTTTAGACCTTTTCTTCAGTATCAAAAGTAATCCAGTGTTAGTTATCTATACATTCATGTTGTCATGGTTACAGTGCAAACAGGAACTTTTTTGTGCAGATTCATTTTGCAGATTCGCCAAAATATAAAGAAGCTCAAAGCAGGATGATCGCTAACTCATCTCCACGGCAACTTTATACTTGTTGTTTATCACCCAAAGCATGATGGGAACCCTGGTGTGAAATGCCCTGAATCAGAGTTCACACAGTGCACCAAAACATCCACCATTACTAGCTGGTAGAGCTTGATGAGTGCAACATTTTTACACTCAAGATGACTAAAAATCATTTATCTTTATTGCTTTAACTCTTTGTTGTTGTTTTTTTTTGGTAGCATTATTTAAGCCTTGTTATATCAAGTGTGCACCTGACAAAGATAGATAATAGTTACTGTAACACACTCTGATTTGCTAGTGACGACTCAAAAACTATTGTTGCTCCAATCGACTTTGAAGCAGCACAGTTAACGGCAAAGAAGGCACATTCTGTCACAACAGTGGCCACTTCCTCCTTTCACAACTCCCTTTCTTATTTATACTTCCATTGCTAATTACATCGAATCTTGGATGTATGGCAAGAAAGCACATCACCTGCAGTTGAAAACATGAAAACAGCAGCCACCTGCGACTGCTACATTTGCATTTTCAGTGTGCTTTAGTGTGTCATTTGAAGCCATTGATGTTTTAGTGGAACTGTATTGTAGGCTTTGATTGCTCCTGATGTTCTCTGTATATGCACAGATTTAGTGATACATTTGAATTTATGTTTTATAGCCAATAATTTCAGAGTGAAACACATGCAAAGTTGTGGCATGTGTAACATTTAAAAGAAATCAGGAGAAAAAAAAGATTTGATGTGATGGAAGTCTTTCATTCGGTACGTCAGATGATTTGAAAGAAAGACATTATTTCAAACACAGGTGTTGCAGGTGATTCAGGTGATGCAGGTGGGGTTTTTGTGAGTATCTTCAGAACTCAGTAAATTACCTTTCATTGGCAAACCGAGCTCCCGAGCAGTAGCACCTGAAATCTGATGTGAAGAGTATTTTATTCTCCTGGATGACATGAATGCAGCAAATCAACAGACTCTGAGTTTGAGAGCGTGGCTCCATCCTGCTCTCAGCCAGGGGAAATTAGATGTGTTTGTCTATTCATGTGGCTGGTGCTAAGCTGAGCACCTTGCAGGGTCAAACACAAATTGTAGGCTTCATTCTCTGCTCCCTCTATCCCCCACTGTTTCTCTCACCTCTGTGTGTCCGTTTCTCTTTGTACCATCTCTCCCTGGGTCTGAGTCCTTTCTTCTTCCTTCTCTTTATCTATTTTTTTCTTCTGAGTCTTACTCACACCTTACAGCCTCAGTGCAGTTCGGTTTGTTTTGTCGGCAAAAGGCCTGAGATGAGCAGAGGCAAAATGAGGGAGAGGAAGAAAGAGAAGAGAGGAAAAGCAAAAAAAAAAAAAAAAGGAGAGAAGAGGAGTATTTGCACTTTTTTTTTTTAGTTTGGTGTTTTGTGTTTTAAGCAATAAATTTGAATGTGTGTGTGTGTGTGTGTGTAGCAGCTGTCTTGTTGCCTCTGCATCACTGAGGTCCAGCGTTTGGTCTGCAGGCAGGAAAGGCACACGGGCGTGCTGAGCTTTCACATGCGGTTAAGGCTTGATTTGCTCGCTCCCCTTTCTCCCTCTCTATCTGCGTATAATCTGCCTCCCATTTTGTGCATCCGAAAGAAAAAAAAAAAAAAAAAAAAACATATTTGTGTTATGAGTGTGCATGCATACATGTTTACATATCACTATCTCCGTCTTTGTGTGTATCCGTATGAGAGAGATGCATGTGTACGTCTGTGGGCGCCGTTGTATGCATGCTTGCGTGTGTATGTATGTGTGTATTATTCATAGTTCCATTCCTTCCAAATGTTATGCTACCACTAAAAGTCCCTGCATCGATTCGTTCCACAGCTGGAGAAAATGAGATGCCGCACAATATTAAAGCCATGAATAGCTTGCAATATTGTACTGTTTGGTTCCGAGCTTATATAAGGTTACCGCAGGGTTATTTGACATCAGCTCTGACATTCAGTAAAGCATTGATAAAGAAATGTGTTGCAGAGGAGCTGGCGAGATTGCACTATATTATATAACGTATAAACACTGCTTTAAATAGCAATGCATTGTTTGAATAATTTCCACCAAATATCCAGAACACTCCATTTCGACAGATCCAATTTGGAAGCTATTTGGAACAGCAGGTAGTCATATCAATATATTTAGCCTTCAGTATAAGTTACAGAAAGAGATGTTGTGTCTTTAATCGTAATGTTTTCCCCCCTGAACACAAATCCCCACCTAAGTATCTCTAATATATGTGATTACAGTGTTATTTATGTATTTATTGCAGTGTTTTATTGTCACATCATTTTAATCCCATGAACGCCGTGACTCGAAAAAACCCTGCGATACCCTGCAAAATAAGTGACTCTAATGTGTTCAGAGCTGACATGGCAACAATTTATACTCTCCCACAGTAACTCTAAGAAATGTATTAAGAATGGGCACAACACAGCATCCATTTTTACGTGGCTAGTCTAAATTTAAATATGATTATACAGCACATATCCCCATATTGTACATAGGTCGGGCTTCATGCATTAAATTTGCATCACGTGTGCACCTCAGCGGGGAAGGAATGTGGATTTTTTGCCTCAAACGACTGCAGGGTGGAAAGTTGTGATTGAGTCCGTGAACGGGGTGTCCATGCAACTTTAATGCGTAGTGGAGCTTAATGTACAGGAACCTTTTACAACCAAATGAATCTCACGGCTGTTAAATAGAATATGAAGCTATAAAGTAAAACTACACAACTTAAATATGTGTATAAGCCATGTGGCAAATGGTGAAAAATCGGTGAAAGTGCATCGGTAAAGTGATGCTGACACCTCTGTACTTAAATAATAGTTGCAAATGGATTTTTTTTAAAGCTTGACCCTCTGGATAAGTGCAGCTTTCCTTGATATTTAGCGGCTCCTGAAGTGCAGCGGTCGACTGTGTCGGTTTTTTCTGCATGAGAGACAACGCGCTCCCAGGGTTGTGAGGGTGAGTCAGATCAAACGCACCCCGGGGAGCGTGGCATGACATCCCACTGACAAACATGCAATAATACGCAGCAGGCGTAGCAACCGGATGATCTGAGAAGTCATGAATGGCTGTAAAAGTGAATTAGTTGGTTATGTTGCTTATATCGCACACTTGCTTTTTAATGTTATACCCTTAATCTACTAAGCTATTCAGGCATGCTCGCGGTGTCACATTCTCTCAGTCCGGGTCTGTCTCTTCTCACTCTCTCTTTATCCATTTCTCCATCCGTCTCTTTGAGTTTTGTTCTATTTTTTTTGCAGAATTCAACAGCCCACATACACCCACATACAGCACTTGAAGCACATGTAAAAATAGCACTCGTGTGCATTAGAAACAAAGCTACCTCCCTCTCGATGTCATTGTCAAACTCTCCAGGAACCTTTGGCTTCTGTCAGATTTCTCTTTTACACGCACACACATACACACACACACATGTTTGCACTATGTGAGAACAAGGTTAATGGAAAAATTGTATTGTGGTCCACACTGCGGCAGCTGTCAGTCATCAATCAGAGATAAGGCGTCGGTAAGGAGAGGCCCCCGATTGGATAGTACAGTGTAGGGAACAAACATGCCTCCTTAGAGGAGGGATGGAAGGAGGGAGAGAGAGGAAAACGAAGGAGGTTAGATAGGTCAGAGAGAGATGAGGGGGAGTGAGGCCGAAAGATACAGATACACAGAATCACATGGTATCCAGTGATAGCGGGTAATGTGCTCATACTGTGGATCCAAGTGAGAATCAACACCCCAGAGTAGCTCTCTGCAGCTCTCAGCTAATTTAGGCCACTGGTACTGTACATTACCTCTCCTCAAAAAAATGGTGGAGAGTGGCAGTGAATTTGGCTGGTGAAGAGTGGAACATAAAGCAAGTAGAAAAATACAGATATTTTCACAGCAGACCCAACTACTGTAAACTATCAGTAAATGTTGGAGTTGGAGGAGGTGAGAGGACAGGACCCTGCCGATTTTATTGTGTTTTGCTGTATGTCTAAGAAGGAAATTGTTGGTTAACTTGACAAATTTGTCATTGTTAACTATTTTATTTAATTTTAATTCTTCATGCCCTCTAGTGGTCGGAAAATGTTCCATGCAGGTTTTTTTTCAAGTCTGTCTTAGACCAGTACTCACCTGCCCATACAGTATGTACATTGAAAGATTCATTGATCACTATGATGGTTCCTCCTGTCCATACTGACTATGAAGATGACAATTGTCAAGGGAAACACAAATAAAACATTTGGTACTAGATACTAAGATTCTAACTTTAGTTGATACCAGGGTGAGTGAACATTACTGGAGTGCATGTTCACCCACATTGATTATATTGGATACACTTTATGAAGGGATTAGCTCACAGCCAGTGTGAAGAGGAGTAATAATAATAATAATAATAATAACAGCAACTCTTTCAATATACACACTGTATTGGTGAGTGACTATTATGTTAAGATTTACAAGAAGGAATAGTTCAGCATTTTTGGGAAAGGCCTTTTTCTTTCTTGCTGATAGTTAGATGAGAAGATCATCCAAATCTGCCTCATATCTGTATGTTAAATATTACAGAACAATCAGCAGCTGGTTACCTTGGACAGAACCAGGCTAGCTGTTTCCCTCTGTTTCTAGTCTTTGTGCTAAGCTAATTTGCTGCTGGTGGTAGTTTCATGTTTAGCATACAGACATGAGAATGGTACTCTCTATTACCTTACCCTAACATAAAGCATAAAATCTAGTCCATTATTCTGTGAAAATGTGATTTCTCTTTCTATAGAATACAGATCTATTACACAGTACACAGTATACAGTATGTTATATACAACTTCAACAAATGTTTAGGTTGACATACAACCTAAAAGATTTGGGTTCCCCTCTCCATAGGTGTCATTCTTTGCTCACTACTCAGTCCTTCCATTTATTCCAAATGCAATAGAAAACACATAATTTCCTTTTCAGCAGAGGATTGTTGTAGAAAAAATCTTAGTAGACAACCTTTGTAAAGAACAGCAAAGGAAGAAGCTTTTATGAACTGTCTACAAGCTGAATAACGATAGAACTGTCAGTTAGTACTGTTGTAGATTTAGCATCAAAAAGCGGCCCATAGGTTATATTTTGACTTAAGCAATATATAGTGCACTGCATGTATCAGGGATGTCAATGATTATGCCCTTGAACGCAGCTGGAGGAGGAGAGGGGACTTCCTCTCTGCTGTGTACAATGTTTTCCAGTCCGTTTGCTTTAGGACGTTAATGTGTTTCATCGAGTGGTATGTACCGGCAGTGAGTGTGAAGACTTGTTTTTTTCTGCGTCAGTAAATGGACAGACTATATGTGGCCGCTTTCATAATCTCCCAGGGTCTTAGTACCAGAGAGCTGTGTTATTGTAGAAATCATTTCAGTGGCAACATTCTACACTTACACCTCAATGTTGAATGTTTCACAGTAGTAGTTATGCGATCCTGCTGGATTCAAAGGTCAGTGGTAGGACGCCGTTGAATAATCTACAGACTGTCCCTTTCTGAAGAGCGCAGTGACACTCTGAGCAGCATAGAACAGATGGACAATAGGATCCTCCTTACCTGCACACACACACACACACACACACACACACTTACAATGACACACACATCCTCTTCTTTATACAAGCTCTACAAACTGAATCACACATATTCACGCCAACGTGCACACATTTTCTAATTTTCCTTCTCTGTCCTCTCTCTCTCTCTCTCTCTCTCTCACACACACACACACACACACAAACACACATACACCCTCTGACACACAGATTGAGAATGTGCTAAACCCTGCTGTTTGCCAAATGGCCTGATGCCGGGCAGGACATGTCGAGCCCAGCGGTCTGTGACAGTAAAAGCCCTAGAGAGATGGCTACTGACCTTAACCTGCA
Organism: Thunnus albacares; assembly: GCF_914725855.1. Classification (NCBI taxonomy): domain Eukaryota; kingdom Metazoa; phylum Chordata; class Actinopteri; order Scombriformes; family Scombridae; genus Thunnus; species Thunnus albacares. The sequence continues at coordinate 8,190,811 of NC_058106.1, read as the reverse complement.
GGGAAATGGACATCACTGAAACACACTCACACACTTTGCATACATTAACACTTGACACACCACCCGTGCTTAAATGCATCCTCTGATCTCGCACTCATACCAACACATGCACCTGCTGCTTTTATACACTCTCAAAGGTTGCGCGTGAGTGTTTTTCTCTTCTCCTCCGACACGCCTCTGCTGCTTCTTCTGAGTTACAAGCCGCGGTCTGTGCCAGGGGCCCCATTAGCTGTGTCTGATAGGCTTGGCTCCTCTTGTTTCTTCGTCTTACCGTCAGTGTTATTGGCCAGCTCCGTTGTATAGTGTCTTCCTGTTTGCAGCTGTCGTGTTGCGCTGAAACAAAAGGAAAGCGAGCCATCAGGGAGGATGGCAAAGAACACCCCTGCAGAGATCAAATATTTGAACCTGCTGTGCTCAATTCAACTTAACTCTCACTTGAACAAAAGCCTGTCACATCATTGTACATTAAGGTATATCAACCCCGCCTGCTGCTGGATCTGGAGTGTTAGATGAACACGGGATTTGTGTTTGGAGCCAGGTGTGCTGACAGGAAGCATCTTGGCTTCTATTAGCTTCCTGTTGATGTTTACTGCTGACAGTGTACAAGCCCAAGCTTCACTATATGGGGGCATTTCACAGCACTCACACTTGCATTCACTAGTTTTGCCCCAGCACACAAAAGACTGAGGCACTTTTTTTTGTGAGATTTTTTTCCAAACGTGCTCTCCTGATATTTGAGAACAGTTCTTGATGAAATGCAAATAATCCGTGGACGAAGGGGAAATGATTATATGAAGGAGACCTTGCTAAAAACAAAACATTAATATGCAATGAATCAAAGTGTATTTCCGAACACTTGTTTGGTTGCTTGTTTTGAATAAATTTAGAGGCCAAGTACTCAGCTAAGTTTCCAGGCAAGGTGATTGCTTTTAAAGATTCATAAACGTGTTACTGAAAAGTAAGAGTGAACATGTATGCATGTGAGAGTAGACTGAATGTAGGATGAGTTATGGCTTGCATGGCCCCTCATTCATTATTTACATTTTTTTGATACTGTCATGATAACATGTTTCCTTGTATCTTTGGTTAGTTTCATTACATAATATTTACTTCCAGGGTATTGTCGAGTGTACCAATCTGTACTCAATCTATATTATCCAGTTGGCGTTTTAGAGAATTCACATTCATTAACTCTCCTTTCTCTGCCTAAAAATTCCAGAAGAATGTTTCTTTTCTTTCTTTTTGTCCATTCAGAGCTTGCCCCTCTGCTTCTGCCCGTCTGTAAAAATGCAGGAAGTACCAAAAACAGTAGACTGAAGATGTGTTAATTTATTACCTTGAATTTATTATCAACAAGGCTATCTAACTACTGTAAAGATGGTGTTCATCAATCTGTGCGGCTGACAAAAACAAACAGAACTACGATTTCTGCGATGGGAATTTATATAAATTATGTATATAGACTCTATATAGTCTTAACATATATACAGCACAACTGTTTTTTCTTGTTTATAAGTATGTAGAGAGAGACAGGAGTGCTTATTTTTTTATTTTCTAAACCTGCACTTAGGTTTAGACAATAAAAACAATAAGTAAGTAAGTAAAGTTCTTTCAGTTGCTTGAACTTTATATTTATTGCCTTCCCATTGTGTCAAGCATTGTAATTTAATTTGTCTAATTCAAATCCTTGTCACACAATCCTTTCGTGGTGGAGGAAATTCTTCCGAAACCAAATAATGATGTGAGCAGTCATGCAGCACGAGCACAGCACCGTTGGGGAATATAAAGGGGGAGGAATTGATTATCGGTATCAGTTATGACAAATCGAATCGTCTCTTGTACTTTCCTGTGGGTTAAAAAAACCTCTCCCATGAGGACACTCCTGTCATCATTCAGGATGCCGCATCAGTACTTCAATACTTTATCAAGACCCTCAGATGTTGTGCCAATATCACACATTGTCCTATAACGACCTTGCCACTTTAGCCTTGCCGTTGACAAATAGCTGACATCTCTCTGGTGTAAAAACAGCTGTGCACTCTTTGAGGTTTTTAACTGTTGCTGATACATCTGACTGCACCTTGGCTCTCCGTGTGTGTCCTGCATGTCCAAAGGGAAGTGTTGGGACTGGTTTATAACTGTTCCTCTGCCAGCAAGCATAACAATGCAGTCTGTTAATTTGCATTTTTAGAGCAATTGTATGTGTGTGTGTGTGTGTGTGACAGAGAGAGAAAGAAAGAGAGCACATTAGAAACCATTATGCCCATCTGTTCACAAAGTTTGTAAGTACGCGTGTCGTGCATCTCACTGTGTGTGTGTACATCTGAGCGTGTGTTAGTGTAGCTTGGCACCGGAAGTAAGGGCATATATCTGTTGCAGAGTCATTGTTAAGTTGCATTTATGCATTAGAAGTTGTTCACAATACTACTGTAACGGGAAATTGCTGATCACTCAATAAACACACAGAGAGAGCATTGTTAGGTTATGAAATAATGTAATCAAATAATACAATCAGAAGTATAATGCATCATAGTTCTGGAGACAAAGATACCGCCTAGCTATCTTTTCTTTGTCTGGAAAGTTGGCACTTACCCAGTCCCTTAAATACTACTTGTACAGAATGTAAGACATCTGTTTACTAACCTTACAGGTCAGCAACCAACCCTCAGATAGAAACATAAGTCAGAAGTACAACTAACCTAGGAACAGTCTTTCTTCACGACCATAAGTGACAGTACATATGCATGCACCAAGTAGCATCACAAAATAACATTACTACTATATTAAATTAAGGACAAACCACACTATCCTCTAAAAGCTCATCAGATTTACACATAAACATCTACATAACTATAGTTTATCTTATCACTGGCTCAGGTAAAAGTACAACAGAATAAACTGTTAAACACACAACTGCCTCATCTCACACAGCAAAGAACTAAGTTTAGAGTAGACATAGTACAGAGGAATTTAGAACATGTGTGAAACATAGACTAACACTAATATAACACTGATATACTCAAGAAATACATCAAATGATAACCTACTATTCAGTTTTCTTTTACACTACACACACACATGCCTGGAAAATTAGAGTGTCACACACACCATTTCAGATTTCATAAGTTTTCTGCTCCATAAGAAAAAAAAACATCACCTGTGCAACAGTATGAGACATGCTGTCACCACTAGTCATGAGATTTTCATATATGGATGCATCAATGTGTATATATATATGTATATATATATATATATATATATATCTTTTTTTTTTCTCTGCGGTGCCCGGGTGATTATGCACACACATCACACACACACACGGTAGTAATCAGGCCACTTATCTTCCTCAGCCTTCCCGGTTCTCCAGGCATGATATCAAAAAGGGCCTCTCCGACAAGCCGAGGCTCCTGTAACTCACACGGCGGCTTGCCTTTAATATCAATTGATTTTTTTTCTTCGGCTGCTTCACTCATAAGGATTCTCCGGCAGAGGATAATATTTCAGAGCTGAGTCCGGGGAACAATGTATTGCTTTCTCAGTCAGGGCGCCTTTACAATTACACCGGCCAGTAGCATGCAATCCAATTCTACACTTGGTTCTCCTCTGCTGAGGTGATTCCGCCCTCCTTCACCCTCCGTCTGTCTCCTCTGTTTCTTTTTCCTCTTCTGTTGTCAGACTGGAAGCATTTCCCTAAATCAAACTCTCGCCTCATCACCCGCCCTGTCATTATTACCACCAAATGACCTTTTGAAAAGATCCAACTTTAAAACGTACACAAGAGACATTCCTCTCTCCCCACAACCCAGACCGAATATGACTTAGCATTTCTTTAATGTGTCTCCTCGTCGTGACATATTTCGGCTAAACCCCTGACACTTTGAAATACCGTCATCAAAATATGAATCTCTGAGCTGCACAGAGACCAACTTCCCGAGGACGATACAGAGCCCCGAGTCATTCGTCTGTGCAGGAGCATGAAAAGAAGGGATTATATTTCATTCAAATAGTTTTTTTTTGGGGTGGGGGGGGTGGGGGTGGGGGGGTAAATTCCCTCGCTCGCTTTTCAACTTTATAAAAGTCTTTGAATGTTTTATTCCTTTGTGATGTGATGCTCGCTTGAGGCTGCCTCCCTCGTGCTGCGCTTTGCCAGCTGGCACACTGGGAGGGATCTGACCTTGAAATAGAGTCCCATTCAGTTCAGCTGAAGTTTTTTTTCACTCCGAGTTTCATTTAAATGATTAAATATTAAGCTGGAAGAGAAACAGGACAATTAGAATCCATGGAAATAGGCTCGGTCCATCAATGAATCAATCAGTTAATGAGTTAATAAGTTCAGACAGTTTCTGAGTGAAAGCTGTATTCTTCCCTCAAGACACACACACACACACACACACACACACACACACGCATACACAATCCCACCTGAAATCTCAGCATTTTCCTTGTCTTTTTATTCCTTTTCATGCTCACAAATAAATTATTTTTATTGTATATTCTACAGACACAGCAGGCAATTAAAGTACTGTTCTTCCATGAAATTGTAGCACTTTATTAATAAACCATTATGAGTAACTATTTGTATTATATCGTTTCATAAATACTAGAAGGAAAGTGGAAGAAAAGAAACAGCAGAAATCTAATTGTACAAAACAAAAACAGAACAGTCTGGGAATTCACAAAGTCCCTGTTTAGCTATCTGAGCTACCTGAGTACACACCGCTAATCAGATGCAGAGATGCTTTGTCAGCCACCTGATTTGCAGACCTACAGCTGTGTTCATTCATCTGCTGCTGGTACAAGTCATTTGCATGCTGTGTTTGAGTGTGTTTGATTTTTGATTGGTTTACTGGCGGAGGTGCTGAGATTTGACTCTGTGAAATGCTGTTTGCTCAGACAATTTACCTCTGAACCCTGAGACACCTGAGTGGCAGAGAGACTGAGACAGGAATGAAGACAGGAAGTGAGGGAGAAAATTCCAGGGAGAAGTATGGAAGGAAAGGGGTGAATGAAAGAAGAAAGGAAAAAGGAAGGAAGGACAGGGCCACAGGAACAAGGGAGGAAGGAAGGTTGAAAGGAAAGAAGAAAAAGAGGGGAGGATGAGAGGAAAGAAAGATGAGAGGAGGGAAGGAAGAAAAAAGAAAAAGAAGGTAGAATGAGAGGACAGAAAGACAAAAGGGAGGAAGGATATAAGAAAACAAAATAAGGATAGAAAAAAGGAAAGAGGTCAAAGAAACTAGTATGGAAGGATAGAAAAAAAGGAAGGAAAGTAAAGAAAAAGAGATAAAGACAGACAGATGGAAAGGAAGGAGGAAGGAAAGAAGGTAGGATGGAAGGAAGAAGAGATGAAAAAAAAAGTCAGATAGAAGGACAGAAAGATGAAAGGAAGAAAAAAGGACAGAATGGCAGAAAAAAGGACAGAAGAAAAGATGAAAGAAAGAAGAAAAAGAAGGTAGAACAGACTGACAGAAACACGGAGGGGAGGAAGACGAGATAAAAGACGGAAAGAAAAGGAGGACGAAAAAGAGAAAGATCTCAGACACGCTTCTCATCTTGTGTCACAATTCAGTGCTTTTAATTTTGGGGGAAAAAAATTCAAATGAAGCGGAGCTGAAATTCATTTCTGTTCTGCGGAGACTCTCTGCAGCCTTCTCTGGCAAATGGCTTTTCACTTTGTCAAATTTAGCGGGGCTGTATCTCTGAGGGGCAGGACGCAGCAGGAAATATACGGTCGCACTTGTTAACAGCGTGTCTCAATTGTCCCATCTCTGAACTCTTTTATTTCCTTTTTCCACTTTCTTGTCTGTGCGGCTGATGTCTTGCTTTTTTTTCTTCTAAGGCAGAGACATGCATTTTTCTAAAGTTAATTTCTGTGTCATTCATTTATGAATGCAGCTTTTTTTTAAAATGATAAATGTTTCTTTTTCAATTGCTGTAGCCAGTTCAGGGAAGCGTATTGTATTTGTCCTTAACAAGGTGAATGTTTTCCTTCCTGGGGAGTTTTACTGAAACAGCACAGCTATCATAAAATTGATTTAGGTTAAATTACAGGTGTTTTCTTCTGTCGGTCTCTTCTTTCCCTGAGTGTGTGTCTCTTCTCTCCATCACTATGCAGAGATGAAGAGTCGAGGAGCTATTGATTCTAATTTGTTTGGTTTTCGTGACAGATGTGTGTAATCTCTATTCATTAATGTGCCTCTTTCATTAGTCATTCTGTGTGTTTGCTCGTGCATGCGTAGGGAAACAGTGTTTGTTCTTCCTGTCGCAGAGAGGTGCGCGAGGTTTGTCCACACATACACACACACGCGCAGAGGAAACAGACAGTGTTATTAGGCTGGGACAAAACAAATAAGAACACAGCTCTCTGACTCCATCCTTTGCCTGCGAGGGAGAAAAAAAAAATGTGTGCACAGAATTTAATAATTCGTGTTCTCGAATTGATATTGATTTTTGGTGTGAGACATACTCTTTCAAGCTCTGTCCCAAATAAATATCACACCAAAGAAGAGAAAGCCACAAAGCCACAATACTGGAGCTGTACAGTACAGGTTAACTAGACTTCCTCTGCATACAGGACAACACCTGAATGTTGGCTTTTTCACAACCTCTCAGATTGGTCCATAAGTCTTACAGAGAGGGTAAAAGCCACACTTTGTGTGACTTTAGTTGTCAGGGGCTCACACACAGACCTCTTCAAGATCATAAAACAACTATAGGATTATGTCCTATGAGTTTATTAAATACAGCATCATGAATGATACAAATGTCTCCAAATTAAGAATGAGGCTGAGCACTTTTGTACACACAAATCAAAGCAGTGGTGCTTATTTCGTTCATTATTTATAATTATTAATAATCCTGTCACAGCAACAGGATCAATTAAGACATGATGCTAATTAACATTTGGTACTTTTCTACATATTAGACAGATAAGCTTTATCAAGTCAAATGGAATAAAGCAGCCATGCTCAGGATGAGCTCTGAGCCCCATCAAACCTGTTGGGACACCCAAACACACACACACACACACACACACACACACACACACACACACACACACACACACACACACACACACACACACACACCTGGAATACCGATGTCAATTTTTGCAGCTTTCTGAAACTAACAATTTAACAAAACGTCCACTTCATGCAGCTAGGTGTGTGGAGGTGAGAACGTAATCAGGATTTGAAATTCTCTCTCAAGCTCTTCTTTCATTCTTCAGACAACCATTACTCACTTACTGGTTTTAACAGATGACATCACATCACCCCAATCCTGGCTTGTCTCCATTGGCTCCCTGTTTGATTTAGAATCGATTTTAAGACTTAACTGATCGCTTTTAAAGGATGTCTGGGTCTGGACCATAGCTACATAACAGAAATGTTGACCCCCATATGAGCCAGTTTGCAGCCTTAGATCCTCTGGTGGGGCCCTTCAGGCTGTTCCAAAGTTGAGGCTTAAATCTAAAGGTGACCGTGCTTTTGCCATCAGGACTCCTCAGCTTTAGAATGACCTGCCAGAGGAGATTAGGCTCACAGAAACAGCGACTTCTTTTAAATCACTTTTTAAAACCCATTTTTATAGACTTGCTTTTATGTGATGTCCTCTTTTTATTGTTTTTATTTTTATTAATTTATATTTACAGTTTCTAATGTTTTTTATTGGCTTTTATCTCTTTTACAGTCTTTATCTTTCATCATCCTTCTGTCTTCTCTCTGCTGTGTTTCTTCTATCTTTTGTCTTCTTGTTTTAACTTTATCTTAACTTTACCTTAATTTTGTCTTGCTTTTATTTGGCTTGACTGGCTTTCTGTTGTTATGTTGCCTTCTGTCTGTCAAAGCACTTTGTAAACTCTGTTTTTAAAGGTGCTATATAAATAAAGTTATTATTATTATTGCCATAATTTTACATATTTACAAATGAGCCCAGCACTGTGAATTTCTCTGGGAAGAGGCTGTTCAAAAGGATGTGTCTTAATCCCCATTTGAACCATTGTCTTGCCGCTCTCTAAGATGGAAGGCTTTTTGCCCCGACTTTGAATTTAGCAGTTCGGAACAGCTATTAACAATTTTGTGCTCATACATGGTCCCCCAACATGTTGTACCAAATGGTCTGTTTATAGCGTACCCCTACTTTCAGTCTAACCCTTTTCATTGAAACTGGAGTTGTCAGAACTCTCAACTCCCTGATTGACAGTATTGTATGTTACATTCATCATTTACTTTGTTTTTTCATTAGATTTTTTTTTATATATAATCATGAAAAGGTAAAATAACAGCAGCTTTATCTTCAATGATTAGACATTTTTCAAACTGGTCTAGAACAGTCTTGCTCAGCACAGGGCAGTGACTGCAGTAGTGCTGAGTTGTTGTTTTCCAGGTGTAGACAAATGTCCTTTTGCAGCTTCAGCCCTCTGTGTTGGCTGCAGAGAGATTCCATTTAATACTTTTGGACCAGACTTCTCCAATTCCTATAAGTGAGTTACTATACAGTAAGTACCATAGTGAATCACTTTGTTTGATGATTGACTGTTGATTAAGGCCCTTTATTTGTAAAACCCTTTGACGTATGCTTTTGTTGAAACATTATAAACTCGACTTGACCAAACCAAACAGGTGCTCTGCAGGATGCTCCATATGAGACAAGAGAGAATCAGTGAACCTTGTTTAATACTTCCTTGCAGAGTTTCTATTGTTTTCCTCTCTGTATTTAAAACCTTTGGCCAGACTTTGGTGTGCGTAATTATTTATGCTGATCTCACCATCTGCCAATTCCTGCTACTGTATAACCATATACTTCACAGATGGCCTAAACTGCATCTGTTTTTTCAAACAGTCCTCCTACAAGGGGTCTCAAGTTAATATTAAATACTTCCCTCGCATTGTTTTCGCTTTGTTCTTCTTAATTCATGAATAAATGAATCTCATTTCCATATCAATTCAGTCGAGCAAGTTGGAGGCAAAACTCAGTGGTATTCAGTGATTTAATTAATGATTGGTGCAGCGGTATGGGTTGGTAGCAGGATGCCTGCACTGTTGATGTGATCAAGCTAACAGAGCACAAGTTCTGCATGGTGGCAACTCTGAGGTCTCTGCTGTTGTTCATGCCCTCTTGTGTACAGTGCTTATGTATTCAGTGTTCTGGTCTGGTGGGCTGGATATCCCTCAGGCACTCGCAGCTCTGATATTCTGTATCGCATGTTTGTGAGAGTAGTTCAATATTATAACACCAGCAAAATTGGTAAATGAAACAAGGTACTGTGACCCAGAGAGTATTTACAGGTCCTACGGATCCATAAAATGGATTTACAAAGTGATGGAAATTTAAAGTCTCAAAAATCCTTAAAAGCAGTAATTTATATGCTTAAACCTGCATTAACTGATGTTTTGGCCACATGGAGGCAGCAGAAACAATCTGTAAACACCACACTGACTTTTTTTAATGACTGGATCAGACTACACAATATTTTTGTCTTTCACAATGGTCACCATGTCAGATCAGGCAATCATAGTGCCATAAATTCTTGTGATGTCTTGGTTGGGAGACTGGCAGCACTACAAACATGACCCTGACCAATCATCGTTCTCGACCTTACACAAGTTCATATGTCGTTGGTGAGGAGGGTCAAGATATTGTCAATCATGGCTACAGAAGCGCTATGTGTGATGCTGGCGGTCTTGTATTCTGCAAAGAAAAAGAAAAGAAAGACAAAACGATTGTAGACCCGTTCCTGAGTGTACTGTATGTGAACATAAGGTCTCGTGAAAGAAAAAATGAATGAATGAAGGAGATGAGCTGCTGTTCTTCCAGCTGTCTCAGACACTAAGTGCAGCTCAGCTCAGCTGGACAGCTGCTGGACAACTTTGACTCTCTGTGTTGGTGTTTACATATGTGTGCCAGAGAGCACTCATAATACAACAAATTCTGACATGCTAGACTTTTTGTCGGGGTGTCGTGGGGCGTCCCAGACACCACACAACTGTTCTTCGATTATATCACACTACAAGGCCCATTCATCGTTCCTGACGTTCATAATCGGGCCTGACACTGGAAATTTGTCAGCAATGACAAGATCAGGTCAAAATCAGGCTGAATTTGTGTAGTCTGATCCCCCAACACTTATTTACCCATCCAGCACATATAGGGTAAACTTAGCACTGATTTTGAGTTGATTTTGAGTCCAATATTCTCTCTACTTTTAGCTTTGTTTTTTTTCCTCAAGAACTCCTGGGGGAAATATATTTGCTATATTCTCCACTATGTTCACTAGCTAGTCGCTAACTTTTCTGCTGTTTGGTGCTGGGCAGGTAGCGTACAGTGGGTTTATCAGGGTTTGTCATTGAAAACAGCTGCCTTGTGTGGCTGGAAATATGACTGATTAAAGTGGTGAGAGTGAATCAAAAGTTGTGGGCTGGAAAACCAAACTAATGAGCTGAAAGACACTTAAATGCTCCATAGAGCTGAGGGGAACTGTGGTTTTGTCACTGGGAGTAACCCCTTCCATGTTGCATACAGTCAATTTGATCCATTGCAATATAAAAATATGAATTATAGCATCTTTAAGTTTTTGTTGTGATACACTGTAGCCTACATTGAACACAGCTAAAGAATTAGAAGTTAAAACAAGTTACATTATAAGGTTGTATTGAGTTATCAACACATTCTTACTCTTTGAATCTTTATGGGCATAATTTCAAAAATATAAAAAACACTCCACCTTGTAATATGTTTTTTATGTTTGTATGTAAAAGGCACCAGCAATTATGTTGGCTTTATGGTCCTATGAACAGGACAACCAGAAAATATAAATACATCTCAGAGGAAATGCACCTCATCAGTTAGATCTCAGTAATCTGTGATATTCAGCTGCCCTTTAGCAGTCAACAGCTGAATCCCCACTGTTTGCCCACCAGCAAACCTCCCTCTTAGATACATACACTGTTAGATATCATTAATCTGTGATGTTGCATTCTAGGTTATTTCATGACAAAGTGATGCAATTCATTTTTTGTGACTTACTCAACCTCCCTAAGCATGCCTTGTCTTCCTCTACTGCAGTCAGCGATTTCCAGTAGAATTTCCCAAGAGAAGCTGATTGAACTTGTAGCATTCATCTGTAGGTTTAATGTGTAGGTGGAGACGGTGTAGTGAGATGGAGAGAGCACATTTTTACACTCAAGAAGCATTTAATTCACATGCATGTCTGCTCTAAGAGGTAGTGCAAGACAGGGTTAAAACAACAGGCCGAACTTGTCTGTTTTCATCTATTCTGCCTCACTGAACACATTTGGACTTCATTGCTCTAAACGTCACATTTCCTGTTGTATTATTTATTCTATTGCTGTCAAAGTTTCATAATTTGAATCACCTGTGTTCAATTGCAACTCATTTGTTCTACCAGCTTTTTTTTTTTCTTTTCATTAATTAGCCTGAAATCCAATTCCAGGGAGTGGTACAAAGGTCTTTAAACCCTTACATCTGGCCTGAACTGTGCTGAGTTAAGATCCCTGGCTGCACCATCAGCTATATCTAGGGTCCAATATGATTTGTTAACCACCTTTAAGCAGTCTGCAGCAAAGCCCCCGCCGAGAAACGACACATCTTTTCTTTTCCGCTTCCCTCTCAGACTCAACACCATTTCTGTCACGCTACACTGGTTTAAGGGTGCCTCTGAAAAGGTTGTTTAAAGAAACATTTGAAGACTCATCTCATCTTCCTCTCTCGCAGTCGTGTGTCGCCGAGGTTCGACTGCAGTGCGCGGAGGAGAGAGTGAGAGGGAGTACATTTTTCCCGTGTTTCCATAATGCATTTCCATTTTCTCCTCCTTCCCCAAATGACTCCTTTGTCTGCTCAGAGACCAGCGCTAATGAGAGAGTTGCATTGCAGTATTTTGGAAGCCATTGCCCCCCCATTCATCAAGAGAGATTTGTGTTCCGCCGTCTCTTTTTTCTACTCAGCCTCCCCCTTCTCTCTGTTCTCTCTCTACTCTCTGATTGATGATAACTAGGTTGTTGGCTAAAACCAGCTCTTATCGACCAAACAAAATGGCTGCCAGCTTTCTGTATTTGTGTGTGTTTGTGTGTGTGTGTGTGTATGAGAATCCACAAGCATGCTTATTTGTGTGTGTTCTGTCACCGAGTGAGAATCTGACTATTTATGCATGCCTGTATCGGTGCCTTTGTGCCTTCATGTAAGAGTGTTTCCATGTTCGATGTGTATGCATGTGTGTATCAGTATGTGTGTGCGCATCCCCACAATGAGAACAAGATGAAAGGCCACCGCTCCTGTGAGTCACAAGCTGCTGCCTGCTTCCTGAATGGCCCCCGAATAGACCCTCACTCAGTGCAATGAAGAGGATTGTCTCTGCTTGCGGTTCACACACACACACACACACATTACCTTGCGAGGCAGCTGGATTCATGAGATCATGCGAGAATCCATCTTGTCAGGTTTCAAGTTATGCGCTTGTGTCCATACCACCGGCAGTTCTGACCAATCAGCGTCCCATGAGGATTCTTGTGAATCCAGCTGCCTCACAAGGTTAGACGGTGACAGACAGATGGTTCATCCAATCACCTGCCAAGTATTTTTTGAAAGCGCCTGCCCTTTTCCTACAGTTTCCAAGGACGACTTCTCAGATGGTTCTGTGTGACAAATCATCTAGTGCGTCAGCTTAACACACACACACATATATACATATCACACATATGAAATACATGAACAAATGGGATTTCTACAAATAAAGAGCAAGAAGATGAAAGGCACCGAAGGATACATACAGATATTTACTGTTGTATGTATGTACATATTTACATGTACATAAATGTAACAGTATGCATGAATCTTGATTAGGAAAGCAAGAGAGAACAAAAGGAATGAACATGGTCTTACTCCTACCTATATCATCAATTTACTCACGCTGTATGAGCCTTCTCAGGTAGGAACCTCCCAACTGTTCCCACAGCTCACCTCGTTACAAAAGAAAACTGGGAGTTTTCCGTTAGAGTGGAACTCCCTGTCTGAGGAGCAAACTCAATGCCTTCTTTTAAATCACTTCTCACAACTTGCTTTTACAAGAAGGGTTTTTTATAGTAAATCTATTTGCCTAGTTTCTATCCCTCTTATTGCTTTATTTCAATTGTTTTTATTATACATTTTATGTTTTTGTTGTTTTTATCCTGACTGTGTGTACTATTTTATCTTGTTCTATAAAGCACTTTGTAATTGTGTTGTGAAAAGTGCTATACAAATAAATTCTTATTATTCTTATTATTCTTATTATCATTCTTCTTCTTCTTCTTCTTATTATTATTGCTGTTATCATTATTATCATTATTCTTATTATTGTTATAAACATACACAAATAAAAGTGTCTTTCTTAGCAGAAGATGATATTGACGGCTGCAGATATTCTGCATGTTTCAGTTTCCAAAAACACATTGATAGATTACATGTGTAGTGCCAGCCTTTGTAAGTGAAAAACATTCACAGATGTCTCTTCAGAACATTCTTGCTTCATTTGCATGTGATTTATTCAGTGTGCAGGTCCTCCACTACAAGACAAACAACTGTGACGTCTCTTTTCTGTCTTTTCACTGATTGTCCATAGCCTAAAGGGTCTGAGATTACTGCAGAGAAAGGACTGTTTGTTCCTTCTTTTCCCCTCTTCTCTCTATTCTATCTCCGTCTCTCACCAACATGAAATTTGTGTTGCTCTTTTGGCCAATTGTGACTGTCTCCATATCGCTGCATGTACTGCTGTAAAGCGTTACCTTGACTGCCTACTTCTGAGGCCTCAGCTGTGAAAGCCATGAAAAGCCTTTTGTTTGTACAGCTTTAGTCCAGAAAGCATTGTTTTTTTTGTATACTTGGGTTTTTTTCAGTTTTTATCTTTACTTTGTCCTTTTATGATAGCATTTATACAGTTTCATTGCTACATATCTTGGGGTTATTGTCCAACCACATTGTTACAATATTAAGAAAGCAATAATAACTGAAGAGCTGTCCTTTAGAGAAGCCTGCACATTGATTTAGAAAAGTGGTTAAAGAAGAGAAGGCTAGACTTATTCAACATTTTTATTATCCAACGATTTGTCAGTCTGTCCAACCTCTCTACCCTGTCTGTGGGACTCAATCATAAGCTCATTTGATAACTCATACTTCTTACAATTATCTAGTTTCATTTTAAAAAGAAAGCCAAGTAATTTTCTGAAACAGCTGGGTACTGTTTTTTTTCAGCAGACCTAACTCAAACAGAAGCATTAGTACATTTGGACTATTTTAGTGGTGTTTTAATACTCATTTGGCGGTCTTGTGAGTACTTACAGCAGCAGGATGGTGTTTGTGGGATTGAAAAAATAAACTACAGTGTCCATGTTCTCGGTAATGAGGGAACATGTTCACCCAGTGCTATGATCTGGCTCACTAATGTGTTTTTAATAGTTTTTGGACAGACGAGGCTCTATGGCACAGAGTAATAAGATAAATCACGCTTTTGATACACAGGCAAGATTTAGTAGGTGGATTAGTTCATTGCTGATTTGAGTTTTTTCATGGGATTTTCTGGCTATAAGAAAATAAATATCACCAGCGTTATCCTTTAAACTGTTAAGCTGAACAACTGAGTTCACCTGTTTGGGGTTCAAACTAGACACTGCTTTTATAAGCACTGTATTTTACAAGCTTATTATATGTTGTTTTTTTGTTTTTTTACCATAGCTATCGAATAAATGTAGTGGAGTAAAAAAGCAAAATATTTCCCTCTGAAATGTAGTAAAGTATAAAGAAGTTTAAAATGGTAATAGTGCAAGTATCTCAAAATTGCACTCAAATGTCGTACTTGAGTAATTGTACTCAGTTACTAGTCACTTCATACAAAGATATTAAATGATAGAATGACATGAAAAGCAGCAAATCCTCACATTGGAGAAGCTGGAACCAGAAAATGCTTAAGATTTCTACTTTATAAATGGCATAACATGATAACCAAAATATCCATAAGTTAATTTGTTTATTATATCTCTTATCTTGGAAAGAAAATCAATTGAAATGTCATGCCTCCCTATCTCCCCTCTCTCTGTCGTACTTCTCCATTCAAATGTAATTTCAGTTTTCAACAAATCTCACTTTTTGGGCACCAAAGTGGAAAAAAATGTCAACGTAACCAGCCTGATGTTTCTCTGATCTCTGTTTTTCCTTCCTTGGCACATCTCCCTCATCCTTCTAATTCCTAGCTCCTTCCCTCCCAGCCCACTGCTCCCGCATCTCTCATCAACCTTTGTTGCTTATTCGGAGCTTTAAATTATGTGAGAGTGGAGAAAACAATAACACAGGCTGCTGTCACTTAATGAAAGAGTGAGCTGAATTCTGATTTCAACCACTGTCTGTTCTTCTCTCTCTGACACACACACACACACATACACACACACACACAAATGATCAGTTTTATTGAAGTCAGATTAGTTTTGTGCCAGTGTGCTTTATTGGTATGGATGTTAGATTAATAGCATAACTAAAGCAAAGAAATTAAGCAATAAAATAAGTGAGAATGTAAAAAGAATAGCTACTACATAATTGTGAACATATAAAAACAATATTATTGTCAATCTGAGAAATAACAGAACACTTGGACCTAAACATTTGTAATCCATCCATAACGATTCAACAGGTTTATATGAAATTCACAGTGTTGCCAAAGGAGGAATGTTTTCACAAAAATAACCACACAATACAATGTTATATAACTACTGATGTAACATATGCAACATGTAGTAGAGATGTGGTTCACATGTTAATCTCTCTGTTCTCTGTCTCTCTCACAGGGCCCCATAGAGAATGATGTTGTGGTTCACGTGTCCCTGATAGCTGAGAGCCAGAGGTAATGTGTGTGTGGGTGTGTGTGTGTGTGTCTATGTATATATATATATATATATATATATATATGTGTGTGTGTGTCTCTTAATGTGCTGCAGGCCATAAAGCGAGGTTATTTTCTCTCCTGTTCGGCTCGCTCAGCGCTGTAATTGTGCTGAGCTCATAAAGCTCAAGCTCGGCCTGACCTCTGCCATCATCAGTCACTCTTCTCATCGTGTGCGTGGGTTCGTTTGAGTATGTGTGCGTGTGTTCGTACACTGTGATACATGTGTAAGAGTGTGGGTGTGTGTGTGTGTCAAACAGGGTCAAATGACTCTGTGAAGCTTGTTAACCTGTAGCTTCAATTACTCTGGCTGGCAAGTCCCCATCAGGACTTGTCTTTCTCACCGCAGTCCTCTTATGCTCGCTAATATATACTGCAGTTCAATAACAGCTACAGCTTTATAATAGATAAAGGTTTTACAGTGAAAATGATTAACATTAGTTTTATATTTTCAAAGACACAAGCCCGATAGATTTATTAACATTCTACTGACACAGCTGCAGCTTCACAAGGACTATAGACTTGTAGTAGCTGCAGATTTTCATGAGTTACAGATTTCTTAAAGGTCAGCAGCTGTTGTTACAGAATAGCATATTTATTAGGAGATAATTATTAGATATAATTCACACGTTTTCCCCCAAGGAATATGAAATAACAAAGAATTGAATAAATATATTTTGTGTCTGATTTAGGACTGGTAAATGGGTTGTTTTAAAAAAAAAAAAAAATTTAAAAAGGGTACCTGTGCTAAAAATACACTAATAGCTATGTAAAATGCCTAAAATTATAGTTTGTAAGATTGTTATTTTGTGTGTGTGTGTGTGTAGACTCCAGGTGTTTCTGAACACCTACGGCATTCAGACCCAGACGCCCCAACAGGTGGAGCCCATCCAGATCTGGCCTCAGAAGGAACTGGTCAAGGTAACACAAACACACATTGATCAGTTCCCGAGTTTACAATCAAGCATTAGTTACTGTTGCAGTGCTAATGCTATGCTATGCTATGCTATGTCCAGCTTTCCTTTCTTACATAGCACATATGCACTTTACAATGATAACGGTGGCAAAATTCTTAGTAATTTTTTAACAAAGGGGTCTTGATTTCACACAGAGTTGGACAAAAACTGGCATTTTAGTAAACAGGGAGTGATTTCTGACCCAGCCGTAGAATTGTTCTTGTTTTGCAGAGTAGAGCTAGTTACCTCTAGTATTATAATACAGTATTATAAATAAAAATATGATTAAAATGGTATTCTTTTTAACAGAATACAATAACATTCTTGGATGAGCAACACAGAGGTTAGATTTATGCTGTATTGTTCATATTTTCAAATAATAGGTTATAAAAAAAAGATAGAAAAGAAAAAAGGCTTTGAGGAGTAATGAGTTTAGCTGGAGGTTTTTATTTGGTTTCCCCAAGCCAAATAAAAAGAAGGACAAACTAGTATATAGTAGCGTTCAGGACCACCAGCTCCCATCTTCAAGTTATGAAAGGGGAATTTTCTAATGTTACCTGTAAAATAATGTTTGCTAACTAAATTATTTTCAGTGTAGTTAAAATGTCATACTAGTCTGGATAGGGCAAATAAACACAGTGTTTAATCCATTCCTTACACAAATGCTAAAAGTGAAATACACCATCTCCCAAACTCTTTATGCTCAGAGTATCTCTTACTACACACACAACTCAACTTGACGAGAAATGCAAGGCTTGACAGGCCTGCTGTGCCTAGTTATGGTTGCTAAGCTATGATTGTGCAGGGAATGGTCAATTGAAACCTTGCTGATTGCAGACATTTTGCAGTGCATGATTAGCTGCAGTGCTTTGTTGCTTGGTTTGATGTCTTTTCCCTAACTGTAGAAAGGGAGATTCACATTCATTGTCCTCTGCTATGAATAGTTCTGAGGATATATAACAGGAGAAAACTGTGATAGACTCAAACGGATAGCTCTCATCTGAAAAGGGAAGCCAATGTGGAAATGCCTTAAACCTGCATTCTCTCTAAGAACAGGGGGCAGGGGGTGACTCCACTGGCTCCAAAAAGAAGTCCAATTGTACGGAAGTTTATGAGAAAATGACCCTACTTCTCACTTGATTTATTAACTTATGATTGAGACCTAATGAGTTTATGGTCTCAATCAATAGTTTCAAGTCTTCAATACAGCATGATGTCCTGAACTTATGGTCCCATTTAGAGTTAAGTAGACAATAAAGTAGGGTATGCTTTAGGGCATGGATACCTTGTGATTGACCAATGACTACCACTGCGATGATGTGGATTATGTAACTTAACCATGGCGTATCCCCAGATTCACAGAGTATAGGCGTAGCTGTTGCTTTCACAGCAGCCCAGTATCACACCAAACGTGTAATACACTGGCTGGTTGGGTGGATAGGTAGATAGTTAGATGACAAAAAGTGGTCTTAGCTGCAGGAAATCACTGTTTGCTTCCCACTTCCAACTGCGAGTGTTACGTTTTTTTTATCGAGTAACTACAGTTGTCGTGGAGTTTACTGTTGCCATGACAACAAAGGTCGCCTAACTTTAAGGATACAGTAACTTTAACCCACACCACATTTAAGTGATCATTTTAACCCAAACCATGATCTTTCCCTAACCCTAACCAAGCCAACCAGACCTGAACCACAGCGTTGTCACACCATAAAACATGATTATTTTATTTTATTAAGCACAGACAAATTATGTTGTCCTGCTGATTACTGCTGATAGAGGTGCCATATTAGAAAATGCTCCTAACGTATATGCATGTATTTTTCATGCCTAAGCGAGGCAAAATGTGACACTGACACAGTGGACCAGCAGGTGTATTACATACTTTGGCATGATACCAGGTTGTTCACAGTGTTTTTTCAGCTCATCAAAGTTTACTGTAACATTTTGGTCGCCTAAAAAAGTCTAGAAAAATAGAAGCATTATCAAAGTTAACCATAGACTGTAAATGCACCATGCTAACCAAGCTAGCAGCTAGCGCTAGGGTCAGCTTCACCTTGTTGGCCAAATATGGTCACTTCTGGCTCCAAAAATCAAAGATGGCAATGGTCAAATTCAATATGGCGACAGTCAAATCGCCAAAGTCGAGGCTTTGAAATGGAAGTCCACAAACCAATGGGTGACGTCACGGTGACTACGTCCATATTTTTTTTTCACAGTCTATGGATAGACTATTGATGCCATCACAGCGCCACTACACAAATCAATCTTACAGTCAGCCAGATTACATTTCAGCAGTTAGCTATCAATATCCCAGAAGAACTTGGCTCAGCCAGTACAAGATTTCCTGCTCTTAAGATTTTCCTCTTGATTGTCCCATCAATCACAGCCAAGATACAGGTTGGTTGAAGTGATTGATTAGTTGAGTAGTGATTGTTCATGTTGATTGATCAGCATAATGGTGGAGCTGTCACTGTGTCACTTTGGCAAATTGGAGATGTGTGGACCTAAGCAGCTTCCGAATTTGTTCACAGAAGGGTATTTTAGACAGTTCTTTAAGAGATTGAAGATATCCCTAAATGTTAAATTGTGATATTCAGAGTGGGTAAT
This sequence comes from Thunnus albacares, assembly GCF_914725855.1. Lineage (NCBI taxonomy): Eukaryota > Metazoa > Chordata > Actinopteri > Scombriformes > Scombridae > Thunnus > Thunnus albacares. The sequence goes on along the minus strand of NC_058106.1, from coordinate 8,171,329 downwards.
TTTGAATCACTTCCTGACAACTGTTTTACTCTAGGATTTGAATACTTAGAGGTCATACAAAGTAGATCATTTGCAGGGATTGAGGAGTTTCTGAGGAGAACATAAAAAACCTGCTGTTGGATGTAAAAAGTCACTTTACTAACTATTGAAAAGTTCAGCAAAACAGATTTTTTAAAAGATCTTTGAAATGATGTAGTTTTTGAAAGAGCTTAGTAGGCATCAATATCACAATACTTATTCGACCTTTGAAAGATAAGCAGAACAATGCTTTGTCATGTCAATCACACTACTCCCACTCTTCTATCTAGTATGTACTCTGTCTGCTTTAGTTTCCTGACTCTTTCCTGTTGCTTTCTCCTCCCATAAACTAAATCATTTTTTACACTATTCCCCTCAGACATACTCTCAACATCTATACCTTCATGTCTGTTATTTTTAACCAGCTCTCCTTTTGATCTGCCCTCTTTTTCAAGCCAACCCACCTATATTCTGTTACAACAAAAACTCCCTGTATACAGTTTATTAACTCTCTGCTGTCTTATCCATGACTAATCCCCAGGCTCTTCCAGGTCTGCTTTTTAGGGTTAGGGTTAAGGTGAGGGTTAGGGGTTAGAACATCTACACTGTCATGACTTTTACTCGTGTTATGTGATAGTATATTTAAAATAAAACAATTACTTTTCCAGTTCTAATATTCTGGTTTGTCCAGACACAATATATTATGCAAAATGGCTACCTGAAAATTTTGTACATTTGTCTTTGCAACTAAAAAAGGAGAGGTAAGATAAAAGAATTGTTTTAGACTCTGAACTTAAAGAATCCTGGTATTTTTCCAACTTTGAAGAGGATCCAAAGTGGAACCAGCTATCAGCTGTTATTTCCATACCATCCACTCTACTTCTTTCATCTGTCACAGATTATACCATTTGTACTACCAAATACCATCATATCATCACCATCAAACTCTGGTCTCTTCTCAAAGTACTGTCCCTCATCTACATGTCTGTTTGAAGTCTACTATCTCCCTGTCTTCTGTCTCTCCTCTGTCATATCCGTCACCCAAACCCTCCCTGGCCTCTGTTCCTCATCTGTCATGTCTGTTATGTGGCATCTATTTTCCCCGCCACCTTCTGTAAACAAACAATTTCTCCTATCATGTCATCTCGTTGGGCTCTGTTCTTTTCTCTAGGCCTTTCTTCCTTTTGTCCCTCTTTTGCTATATCCATCACATCTGTTTCTCTAACCCTATTCTCCCCTCTAGGCCTACATCCTGCCCCACCCCCATTATGTCCGTTACACCAAACAGCTCACCCCTCCAGGTCTATCATCTGCCTTTGAACTGTCATACCTGTTACTTTTTCCTTCTTTCCCCTCTGCCTCTTTCTGCTGCGTGGTGCTCAGCCTCTCAGATGGATATGCAATTGTGAGTCAGAGCGGGCGCTGTGCTGAATATTAAATCCGAAGCCCAGACAGACGTTCCTTCCTCGACAGAATCTGTTTATCTCGGAGTCACCACCATCTCCGGTGCTGCAGGCTGCATTTGCTCACCTCACCTCGTCCCTCGCAGCCGTTTGATTGTGTTGACAACAGCTGCCTGAAAATGGGAGAGTGGCAATTACATTTTGCAATGTGTTATTCCCACACGTACACCCTAAAGCTTATCCCCTTGCAAATCACTGCTTTGCCCAAAAATAGCCTTCTGTTAGGTAAACAGCAATACATGTTCCTCTCTCTGTTTCATAGCTGATATGCAACATAAATGTCCGACATTTTCTCTGTTGTGTCTCTCGTTCGTCTTCTCCTGTTATGTCAGATGCTAATGAATTTGCTAAAGAGACACATTGAATAAAGATTGGAGGTCTATTCATATTTTTGTACATTGTAACAATTAGCCTTGACAATATTTTACTCACCACTTCAGTAATAGAGTTTTGGGAAATGAGGACTCCAGCGAGAATGATGTTGATTGAAACAAAACGCGTGAGCCTCCCTCATCCTCTCAGAAAACTTCAATTTAACATTTTAAACACGTTTTGCAGTGCTATGCAGTCTTCTAAAATTACTACACTGACTTCCAGGAGACTACTTTCTGTGTTTACTTTCGTTAGAGGTGTGATGATGACTATGATGAATGTTGCATTACATGCATTTAACAAATCCATCCAATGGAAGTGGTGAGTACAGTGTTATCATGACAAATATGGACAAAAATATAAGAAGAGGACCCAGGTTGATAAATAGCAGAATTTCCCTTTACGCTGAAATTAAGTAATTGGTTGCTGTAATCATTCCTCCGCTCCATGCAGGCCGTAAAGAGATCCCGTCTTACATTATTCTATATGAGCTGGTGGTTAAAATCTGCAGACTACTGTGAGGCTTTAGCAGGCAGAGTTAGTCAGATAGTGGGTATCCTCCAAAGTTACAGTCTTTCTAGTACAAATTTCCCTCTTTTTTATCAGTGTCCCTCTACCATATATAGCTCAGCAAGGAAATGTTGTTGGGGGAAACAGAGGGAGGGGCAATTTAGTACTAAAAAGATTGTAATTTTGGAAGACACCCACTTGATTTGACTGACTCCAACTTAAGGAGGGTAATGTTAGCTTCTGTTGTAGTTCAGAATTAATTTTTGCACAGAAATAGGAGCATGTGAGTATTGTTTAAGACGAACATGAAAAAATACAAACCTATAAAGACCTTTAATGCGGCGACCTAGTGGTTAGAGAAACTGTCACAGAACCAAAACCAAATTTATAAGATTTATAGTATCTTTATATATAGATTTATAGTATCATTTGGAGCTGTCTTTGGAGCTGTCTGGCAAGACGCTGAACCCCAGCCTGTACATTCACTATAAGTCCCTCTGGATAACAGCATCTACCGTAAAAGTTAATCTGTTATGCACATTTTGTGACACCAAGAGTTGCATTTACGCTCTTCAGCGCATCAACCTGGCAGCGATAAAAATGTTCAGAAACCTACTCCTTTCTGAGCTCCTATGAAACTGAGGAATGTCCCAGTGGTGAATTAAAAGTTATGCAGAGTTTGCCAATAAGTAGTCGTACAATTTTGCACCTTGAAGCCACTGCAAAAATACAGCTTGTATTATCTCTCCCACCTGTCAGGCTTGCTGTTTGTGCTGCGGTCAGTGGAAATGCGAGGGAATGAAAGGATGCTTTGATAGGCTGCTTGTGTGTTGTCGTTCTTCATTGGTATTCTGCACACAGGAAGTGTTGGGTGCAGAGGTTCTTCTAACCTCCCTCTGCTTTTCTCCCCCAGGTCTTATATATGTCTTTTAGGGCATTTATTTGCACTGTCACTTAATCCTCAATTAACATTTGTCTTCTTTTATAGATACTGTACCTTTTCTTCTTTTAGTATAATTTCTTTTAATTGCTCTAACCCTTGCGTTCTCCTGTTGTGTTCAGCTCAGGCTTTTCAAAACAGCGAGCAGGCGCACAGGAGTAGCAGAGCACCACCTTTTGGTTGATATCATGTATTGCAGCTGTGTTGAGTTGGGAGAATGCGGCAGCAGGTGACACAGCTCTAAGAAGCTCTTAACTGAAGCCCCAAAGAAATACTCTGGAAACTGAAGCTTCCGTATTCTCCTCGCTGCCACCTCTAAAAGCATTTCACATATTGTAAAGGGAGAAGGCCATGACCTCTTTCTCTCTTTCCCTTTTATATAGTAGCTTGGTAATTACCGTTGTACCTGTGAGAAACAGTCAAGGATTTCTATTTATCTGATGTCTGTGATGCTCCAAGTTGTGAAAAAGACATCATGTAAGACAACCTTGTTGATTGTAGCTTGTTTTGTTTTGTTAAGGTTTGAAGTGACTTAGCTGAAACTACAGAGTTTTTAGTCTACCAATTAAATGTGAAAATTGACGTCAGCTACTCTGAGCACATTCATCCAAACCCTGTTGAGCATGGATGCCAGGCTCTCTCCCAGCCTCTGTACACTGGACATCCTTCACTGCTGATGTCAACATTTTTCAGCTAACAAACTTGGAGTACTTGGACATGTCCTAGGACATGACTTGACTTGATTAAGCAACAGTACTTCTTCTGTAGAGCCAGAGGGGGTGGAATTATAGTGTATGGACAAGTTTCAAATGTCTTAAATGAGTAAAACAGATCTGCAAACTGGGGAATAAAAACAGTCATTTCACTAATTTACTGAAGTTTAAACCACAGCAAGAAAAATACTCAAATGGTTGATATTTTAACTTTAAAGGGATACTCCACTGATTTAGTATTGAGCTTCCCTAAAGTTAGGCAACTCACAAGAGACAGATTTTTAAAATGATGTTTAAATTCAAAGCTGACTTTTATGGGTCAAGCCTAAAAACTACTGGATCATACATTCAAGATTAATTTTCTTGCGTACTTGCATACATAAAAAAATGACCTCCCATCCCACAGCAGTGCCACAACAACAGAAAGGATAAAGATATATATCTAAAAATTCCCTTAAAAATGACAAAAAAACAAATGCCAATTTTAAAAAAAAGATGACAGCAGCATAGTGCATTAAAATGCATTTAGAGAGAAATGCATGTAATAGTTCGATGTTTACAACTGGTGCAGTTCAATGAGTAACCAGCACTGATGGAGGAGGTTATATATAATCCATTTTACTGTTCAGAGAAAGAACATTAGCCAGCATGATTGTTGGAACTGCCAATTTGTATGGGTTAGCAGTTAGCCTAATTTGCACTCCTCCGCGCTCGCCCTGCTTCTGCGTCCTGTCGCACCACTTTCGCTGTTTCCTTTCTGGTGCAGCTCCAGGCAAGGCTGTGGTCTCCTTTGGGTCCACTGGGCGTAGCAGACCAAGCTTGCTCAGCTGATTTAGCTCTCAGCCATTATTTCTCATAGCAAAAGTCTTTGTTATGAATGTCCAAAAGAAACTGACAATCATAGACATATTTCCCTTGCACTCCACACAATGACACAGATGTAGAAGTAGACATGGACAAAGAAGACACTTCATAGTTGGAACTAGGAGGGGCCACTGCAAACATCGGTCGTGCCGCCATCACACCAGCTCATGGAAAGACAGAGAGAATACCACCAACGAGGACCCCTTAGTTTCTTTTCTTGTCTTCACAAAATAACTCTTAGCATCCCCAGTCCAGTTTCTCCTTTGGAAAGTTGGTAACAGTGGCAGGTAGTGGTTAGCAGTTGACAGCTAGCAAGTTGTTTTGATTAAAAAAAATATATCCAAAGATATTACCTCTTCTGTTCTTGCTGATTAATGCTGTTACCTCTTCTCTAGAGTCCTTTCTGAAGATTATTTGAAGATTATTTTTCAAAATGTCCCACTTTTTAGGTCCAAGTTTGAGATGTATTAACAAGCTCATATCCTCAAATGTCTCTACCTGCCTGCAATACCCATGTCTTTCAATCTCTAATGCCCTCAGTTTGTAACACAAGCTTCCTGTGATAAATCTTGAAATCTTCAAGCCCAGTCCGTGATAACCCAGATGATGTCATCAGAGTTATATTCTCAGATTTGAAGACATCGTAGAACTGTTTTCACACGCTAAGTAATACCCACCATAATAATAAAACATGTAAAATTGTTAAAGTTCCCCTTTAAAGAAAAAATATTCAAATGACCATTACCAAGAAATACCAAGAATTCACCGTTCACTAAACCTCTTACCCAAACAACAATTTTCCAATCATACTGTAGGAGGGTGGTATTTTGTCAGTATTTCCAAAAACAAAACCAAAGAGCAATAGTGTGTGGAATAACTTAAACAGATTGCCCGCTCTAGCATAAGCTGCAAACATAAGCATGTTAGCATAAGTAATTTACTGTAGTGACCTAGCGTTCAGTTTGCCAAGCTCATCGGCTGGTCCTTAGCTCTTCAGATTAGTACACAAATCCTCTCCTCTTGTAAAAGTAAAACATACTGTTTCAGGCTAAATCCAACTATGCACTACTTGTTTAAGTGTTTTCTACAGTAAGTATCCAAACAGTAAAACATTTTTATTTATGATACGAATACTAGGATTAACTAGCTTCACCAAGAACAATGCTTCTCCTTAAAAATCTTCTACATAGATCATCATGTGATGAGGATGATGACTTTTTGCCTGGGACGTATAACCATCATCTTAGTCATTTAGCATTCATGTAGCCATTATATGCATATTTGAAACCCTTTTTTTAGAGTGCTTTTTTAAATAAAGTGTCACCTCTTCCAACCCCTGCCCTTCTACTATAGATCCATCTTTTGGGGGGACAGGGGATGTTTAGGGGGAGATAGCAGGTCAACAGTATATGCCACATAGAAGTGGTATACATCATCTGAAAGCTGGGAACCTGAAGATAAATTTGAGATGCAGCTTAGCACTGTGTGTCAAGTTTTTCTAGCCACAAACCTATAATAAACATTGTGTTTTGGTTAGGCGCCTATTCAAATATTGAAAGTTTAGAGTGTAGAGAGGGCTTGGAACATTATGATGGAAGTATATAATGGCCATTCCCTGCTCCTGCTCAATTATGTCACATAAGTTGTTGCAGCAATTTTTGGGTTGATACCATTTGTTACACAGATTTGGGGCAAATTTAACCTTTTTTGAATTGATAAAAATGGTCAAAAATCCCTCCAAAATACCACATAAAGACACTAAGACCTTGAAGAACACCATAGAAAATTCATGCAGTCATCTGGTATCAAAAACTTTTTATATTTTGGAGATTTCTGTAAGAATCCCCCTTATTTTTCATATACCTAGGAAAGCCATATATCCTCTGGATGCCCTAGGTCTCTAGTTTGTTGTTGTAAAGTTTCATGAGACTGATTATCCTAGAGGTCACAATAGGTCATTTTATACAGTAAGGTCAAGTTTCAAAAAGTGGTCTCACTACAATGAAATGGCTACTATGGGGACTAACATCTCACGTTGAATCCATAAGAGTCTCAACTTTCCAGTCATATCAAATTTATGCAATTCTAAGACTGTTTATGGACCCCAGTATGCAGAAATATTCAAATACATTATTTTTAGATTAGGTGAAAATAACACATTTACACTGCATGTAGAAAACTGCATGGAGACTCATGGGTACCCATAGAACCCATTTTCATTCAGATATCTTGACGTGAGGTTTCCATGCCAAAATTTAGGCTAACTATGGAGCATTATTTAGCCCCCTTTGTGACATGCAAGCATGACATGGTTGATACTGTGGGCACAGTAATGTCAGCTGAGGACACTGGCGTCCTCAGGGAGTGGAAGAGTTAAATCATCTGGAGAAACAGTTTTTCAACCAACTCATGGATTTAACATTAATTAGCTATCTAACTACAGCTGATAAATTCAGCTACTGACAGCTGTTAGCCTGGCATCTGCCAGAGCAAATAAAACATGAGCTCGGCATATTTGTCCGGTTCCTAAGCTAGACAGCTTTAGTTCAACATCAAAAATCAAAATCAATGGTTGTCAGCTAGGAAAGAGAAGCCTGCTTTTGTTAACTTCTGTGTGAAATTGAAGACCCATTGTTATGACTATGAATTCTGGGTAGTAAAACTGCCACTCCTAAATTGTAATGTGCATACGGGCCATGTGAGACAGGGAAGCTTGACATGTGTTGTGGCAAACGGACACTTACCACAAGCTCATTTTTAAGATAAATAATTTTTGCAGTGTATATTATGTTAAGTGGCTCATGTGAAAGGTATAAAACAGCATACTGTTCTTTATGTATTGTAATGAGGGTTCAGCTAGGTCTCAGATGCAGCGGCACATAAGAAGAGACACTGAGTATAACAGTGTTATCAGCACCAGCACCCATGGGTGTGCTTGGGTCCACTAAGCATGGTGCAGATGGCAGCACAGGGACCTTTCATTATCGTGGTGTTTCATAACTTTGCACAGAGCTAATATCAGTAGGTGGTTTTGCCATATGGAGGTAATTTCAGCTTATGAGTAGCAACAATGGAAATTGCTCAGTGGGACAGTGAAATGATGGATTTATACTTTCATTATGACATGGAATAGAAGAACTGTGCTGCATGACATTTCAAATCAAATATGATATTTTTAACCTGGAGGCAATACTGATAAGATCCCAGGGAAATGTACAGATAAACATGCAGCTTTTAGTCTTCTCTGAAACCAGAAAGGTTGGTAGTAAGATCATGTGCAATGTGAATGTTGTGTTTAGTGACAAGTTATTTGTTTGTGTCTATATGTCAATATACATACTTGTTTGTGTGTCTTTCTGTAGGCGTACCGTTTCCTGGCCATCAATAAGAAGCTGGGGTTGAGTGGGCGTCCAGAAAGGCCAGTGGGCTGCGTCGGGACCTGCAAGGTATGCACACACACCTACACACATGTACATACTAGTAGACACATATGTGCACTCTATGTATCCCTGCTGCACAGGTCATGGGTGACTACTGATACACCTCCTACATATTGATCTGTATAAATTTCCCAGAGCTCCAAGGAGTTGACTACAGCTCTGAAACTCAATATAGAGACAAATATTCAGTTCCAAGAGTTTTTCTCTTTTTCAGACATACAGTATGCGTCAGTGAATGCTGAATAGATTTTGCTTATTCTCAAGACTGCATTTTAATATTCTAAGCTGCTGTCAGGGAGTCAGTTTGTGTGTGTTCGTGTGTGTCCGTATTATGTGGCTGTGGAAGCGTGTGCTTGAACAATTTTATGTGTGTGTGCTTGCTAATGTCTCTCGCTGATGTTATTTGCAGTTTCTCCCAAATGAAGGTCATAGCACGACCAAATAAGTTGAGCTAAAGCAGCTTTCTCAAACAAAGATGTTGCCAAACAAATGAATCATGGCTCCCAATGCATTGCAAAGACAATATTATAATGGAACATTTATGGGGAAGATGGCAGACTGCCAGAGGACATTATCATCATCAGTGTGTCGGTACGCTTGTGTGGGCCCCTGTGACAATCTGTATGTGTGAAAGGGAGTGCTGTACCAGCTGTGTCTATGTACTGTATGAGTGTGTGTGTGTGTGTGTTATCAGGAGTGGTTGTGTAGCTACTGTGTGTCTGCTCTATCTTAGGATTGATGGCTTGTTTTATACGCTGCCCAGAATAATGTATACGTGGCTACTTGTGAGCCATCCTTCTTCTAATGCAATAGTGTGTGTGTGTGTGTGTGTGTGTGTGTGTGTGTGTGTGTGTGTGTGTGTGTGTGTGTGTGTGTGTGTGTGTGCCTGTGTGCGTGTGTATCTCCCTCCAGATTTATCGTATCCTGGGCAAGACGGTGGTGTGCTACCCAATAGTATTTGATCTAAGTGACTTTTACTTGTCCCAAGATGTAATGCTGCTGATTGATGACATTAAGGTAAGCCAGGGTCACACTCATAGAGCTTTCCAATGCCATAGCCCCACAACTAACTACTTTTAATGTCCTCAGTGAACTAACATAAAATGTATATTCAGTTTTTCTTGTCTAAAGAGCCTGATATTCGTGAAAAAGACAGGAAGTGAGCTGATTTGGTTTGAATGAAATTTTTACTGCCTCCCACAGAAGAGGCAAATACTACAGTAAAGTTATAGCCTGCCTGATAGCAGTACTGATACTAGCTCATCCTGAACTATTTTCTGTAACTGATTCAGAGCTTACATTGTAATGTAAAAGATGCCTGTAAATACTGTGTGCATGTGAGGTATTTAAGGGCATAAATCGTGTGCAATAATAATAAGTTTGAGGGTAAAAATGACACATTTGTAAAACAAAGTAGTGATAGTAATTCATTAGCAGGAATTATCAAAAGACTGATGATGATCAGAGGATTTGGAGGCGCTAGCAGAAATTTAGGCTCTTATCCAACAGCCTTCTGACTGAACTAGACATCATATTGTACTTCACACAGCAGTTTTACACTTTTAGCTCCTCTTGCAGCTTGTCTGAGCCAGAAACCATACTAGTTTTCTCTATACTTACATTAATTGCATCATGGGTATCTATATTCACTCATTCTATATTCAGTAATAACTAACAGTAGTTTGGACAAACAAGCTGGTAGTAAACACAAAACAACAATGAAATATATAGACATGGCAAATGAAAAGAAAAAAAATACCCACATGAACATACCTATACCTATGATAATGGAGAAGTAACATATATACAACCATTTCAGTTACCTTCAGTGTAGTCCATGGAGTGTGCTTATTGCCCTATGTTCTAATCCCTCCATGTAGCACATCAATTCATTACATTAATATACTTCAAAAGCCCCTCCCATACTGGTTCACATACTGACCCACCCTGCCCAACAAACAAAAATACAACAAGTCAAGTATTTATTTATTTTTCATTCTGCAATTAATATCCCTGAGTTGTATCATACAATAGTGGATCAGCAGCTTCCAGTTGGTTTATGACTGTTCTTTCTTGGGAAATCTTCAACTACTGGGCATAGACACACCGTGTAACTACAATATCCCCACTTTGAGTCCAAAAACTGTTTTATTCATAAGTGCAGCAAGAGTGATTTGTTAGGAAGAAATCCAATGTAAGCCCAAATAAAAAAACATATTTTGTAATATGTTGGAAAATTCAGTTTACTGAGCGTCTTAATTATTTTAAGTTGTATAATAAATTATTTCTATAGGTTATATATATAAGTAAACTGTTGTTTTGTTTTCATCCATCTTCAGTAGTTCACTGGGAATGGTGGAATATTATTAAACAGATATGAAATTGAATATAAACACATTAAAAATTTTGGGGGGACATAGACTGTGAAATCAATCAAGGTTTTCATTATTTTAAACCCGACTCTCATTTACCAACATTTCCAACCAGCAATTGTTGATTGTATTTTAAATGTAACAGCTGTTCATTTCAGCTTATTTTATATTTTGAAGATAAATTAGTCTTGTTCAAAAACTCTGATTCCATTTTAAACTTAGTTTGACAGCTGTGGAGGTTGAGCTTTAATAGTGACACTCTCTCACTTGCTGCTCAGAAAATGGAAACTGAATGAAAGACTCTGAACCAGCAACATGTCCGTGCCAATCTGAAATGTTGTGTGTGTGTGTGTGTGTGTGTGAGCAGAATGCCCTGCAGTTCATCAAACAGTGCTGGAAGATGCCGGGACGTCCTCTCTTCCTGGTTCTCATCCGCGAGGATAACATCAAGTAATATACACACTCCATAATAGCTCTTTTATCTTTTTTTCCTGTCTTCCTGTCCTCTGATAGCTTTCTCGCAGCATTCTTCCTCGTCCTATCTCTCCCTACATCACCCTCTATCTTTCTTTTTCTGTCTGATACTGGCTCAAGCTTGCAACAAAATGCCTTGACAGTCACAATTTAGTTCAATTTTTTTCATCCAATATTTTTATCTCTCTCTCACACTCCCTCTCACCTGTCCTTCCATCTGTTTATCTTTATAGCAGGAAGGTGGTACTGTATTTGCTTGCTGAATGGGTGATTATGTTTCTCATTTGTATCACTATAGTGTGGCTGGTGGGCTGATTACACTAGTATTGACCATTATCCAAGGAGCCATATGTTAAATGTGCTACAAACGCTTAAACAGCCACACTGCAGCATCTGGAATGAGTCAGTAGGCCCTCATAGAAGCAACTCAATAGTCATTAGTTTGCTATTGATCGGGATGATGACCTGTATAGGAGGCGACAGCAGACCTGAATAAAGCAATGAATGCTTGGTTGAAGTGTGCTGATTTATTCACGAGTTTCAGCTGTGAGGATTTCATACTGATGTGATGTTTAATACAGGTGTTGTGTTTGGATTATAACACAAATGTTTTGATTCACAGTTTGACAGATTCATTATACTGTGCAGCACAAAACTGAGTCAATTTATCCTCTGTCTCTCCAGAGGAAGCCGCTTCAACCCAGTCTTGGACATGCTTGCATCGTTCAAGAAAGGCAACATCGGAGGGGTCAAAGTTCATGTGGACAGACTTCAGGTTTGTTTATTCTTGTATTGATTCCTTATTTGGTCATTCTTAATCACTCTTTATATTAGTGCATATTTCAATGAATTTCCTTAGTCAATTATTGGACATGTTAACAATCAGTAGTTGGTTTATCGTTAAAAAAAACACAACAAATAACACAGAGTGTGTGTTTTCCATAATAACAGCGTTTTTTTAAAACTACTATCATGGCTCATATCATCAAAAAATCCAAGTAAGTTAGGTATTTGAACAATTAAATAAACATAATTTAAATTATAGTAACAAAATCAAGCCTTCTTCCGACTCCCTTTTGTTGCTATGCAATAAATTGCTCAACAAGTTCAAAATATTCTATATAGCAAATAATGTTGCACAACATTAGACAGCATATAGTTGTTAACAATAAAATAGGTTACACTAATTTTCACAACAGACAGACTTCAGTCTGACTGATTTCATTTAATCCCTTAGAGAAAAGATTGGGGTGAGTCAAGCACTGTTAGTTCACTGGAGCTGCTCCAACTGATGGGAGATATGTGCCAACTTAACCAGCCCAGGGAATCCCTCAGCTTCAGTAAACTTGAATTACACCCAAAGAAATGATTATTAAATTCCTGACTTTTGTTTTTATGTTGTTAGAAAGATGTGCTTGTCCTTAATGTTGGCACTGTTAAACTGCAGCAGTGCTCTCTGCTCTCAGCTCCCTGAATGGCTGGATTAACCTCCTATGGGGCCCCAAGGCAAAAGTTTGTTGTTGGACCTCTGTTGACCCCCACTGTACATAGTAGTACTCTAGAGCGGAGATGATTAGATGATTATTCTATTAGTTGGTCCGCAGAAATATAATTGGCATCAATTTTGATAAATGATTAATCATTTAAATAATTTTTTAATGTAAAAATGCCAAAAGGTCAATGGTACCACCTTCTCAAATGTGAATATTTGCTATTTTTCACAGTTTTCCATGATAAAAAATGATAGTAAACTCAGCATCTTTGGGTTTTTGACTGTCGGTCAGACAAAACAAGTCATTTAAATATGTGAACTTGGGCTTCAGGGAATAATTATTCCCTGCAATTAAACATTAAACAGATACTACACCAAAACCACAGTACATTTTCTGACTGTTTACTCCCTCATCTTCTACTCTGTTGGTTAATATATATTTCTAATTTCTTACATTGTTAACGACGATCAAACAATAATCAATTCATCATTGACATCCCTACCTTGTGTACATTTTAAAAATATGTTACATTATATACTGTACGTTTGGCCATCAGAACTACACCCAGAAAGTGATTTCTACATGCATGTCCATCACCTTTAAGGTATATTTCATATCCAGAGCCACTATCTTTCTTTCTTCTTCTACGAAAAACCAGGGGAGATTGATACGTTTCACTGGTCAATCCTCTGTTTTACTGGGAGGATCAGTGGTGTTAGGTCGATGTTGTCACAGCTCCAATCCATACAAATGGATCACTGAATCAGTATTACCATTGCTGTTACTACACGTTTGATTGTTAACATATCGTGAAGGATTTTCATAAAAGCAGCTGTTGGGGGGAAAATATGCCACCTGCTCTCTCCTGTTGGTTCACTTATAGCAGATATTACAACTGTCTCTGAACTAAACCATGGCTTAATACTACAAATGTTTCAATAAATTGTGTTACAAGGATTCATCTCTTTCTTTGGAAACAAACAGAAGTTTCCCAGCCCTTAATCTGAAATCCCCCCTTATTTCAATAGCAATAGCAGTTTACCTGTGTTTTGACCTTGGTCTGTCACATTCAATTTGGAAGGCAAATTGTTATTTATTTATTTATTTATTTATTGCCTTGGAAAGGTGGAAACCTAGACAGGTTTAAAAAGGAGATGGAAACTATTGGGGTGAAGCTTTTTGTTGCTTGTAAAAAATGCATTGGAATGAATTCAGGGGACAGCAACAAATTAAATGAAATTAATAGATTAGTGGTTCATCACTTCACTGTATCTTTTGGCCTATTAAGATTGTAGGGACTGTACAAAAATCCGAATCAATACATACACTGAAGTGATTGAAAAATAAACAATCAATGAATTAATTTAACTCATTGGAATGCACACAGCAGCATTCATGAATTTACAATTAACCATAAACAGCATACTGCGTATCATTTGTAGCAGACTGTATTGGTATAAAGTGCAGGATTTAGCACACAGTTAATCTTCATGATGGCAAGAAAGTAAGGCCACAGCAGAAGTGGAATTATTTTCACATTAGCAACTTTAACCAACTGCTTTGTCAAACTTTCCAAACTTTCCACTTTCCAAGTGTCTTTGTGGTGTTCAGCAGAGACTTACTCACATGAACCTTTTTTTGTTTTGCCTTTAAAGTTCTTCCTTCCCTTCACCTATTTGCCATTCACTTCACAGCTAACTCTACAGCTTTGAAACACTTCTCCTCTTCATCATCTCATTGTTATGGGGAGCAGGATTGCTGCTCTCGTACGCCTCTTATTTTTGTTTTGGGGTTGACTTCAGTAGGAATGGCTAATATTACATTTAGACCACAGGAGCAAGTCGCATTGAGCTGTACTCGTTACTCCTACGCAGCTATGCTTTTAAATACTCAAGCTTTATTCATCACATTACTGTGTTAGAGACTCACTTGTTACTGGAGCCATGCACATTTGTAAAATTTGAAACAGTGAACTTAGTTCACACCATACTACTCCATGTGCTATTTGTTATGAGCTGCATTATTCAAAGAGTTGTTTTGTATACTGAATCACCTGATAAACCTCCTCTCTGGGATCTATACAGCTATTTTTTCTCACCTCTTGTATTTTTATGCCTCTGAGTGTGAGTGTTATTTCCTTATACATTTCTTTATATACATATATATATTACTATGGAATCTCTTATATATTGCAGCCTATAGTAATGAAATAATCCCTGTGCAAACCATGTAAATGTGTCTTTTTGCACATCAACCTTTCAGACCCTGATATCTGGAGCAGTGGTGGAGCAGTTGGACTTCCTGCGTGTCAATGAAGCAGAGTAAGAGCATCTTCTAGTCGTTAATTCTTGATTTGTCTGAGGTCAGTGCTTTGCTCTGTTAGTTTGTATGCTGTATGTTGTATGCTCTCAGAAAGCTCAAGAAGATGTCCATAATTGGACTGATAGAACAATTGACTAGATTATATTGGTCATTCAAGTTTGATATACAGTATGCATACAGTTTTAGATTTTTTTCATAATTGTTGAACAGTACAGCTGATACAGATAATTGATTCTTCATTTTCAGTTTCAGGATCAATAAATCAGTTTAGCGTAAAGTGACAAAATGTCAAAGGAATTTTGTCAGCATTAGTTTTTTTTGTTGATTCAGATGTTAAATGTTGTAAATTCAGTAACTGCATTCATATATTAAATCTTCTGTCAAAATATGTTTATAGTAAACATAGTGTAACTTACCTGCCTGTGAAATCTGCTGGCACACATGCTGTTAATATAACTGCATACTGGGGTGTTCATGCCATTATATGTACAATTTGAAATGAAAGCGCAATGCTGCAGCAACAGAGGCAATTCTGTAATTGTTTCTTGTCTCTTACACAATGCTTGTCTGTATTTGCGTGTCTGCATGTGTATGTGTTCATATGTACAAAGGATCCCAGAGTTTAAGAGCTTTGAGGAGCTGGAGCTGCCTAAGCACTCCAAGGTGAAGAGACAGATGAGTACGCCCAACGCCTCAAACCTGGAGCAGCAGCCGGAGATCAATGATGAGGAATGGATAGGAAAACCCACTCAAGAGATCATCCAGAAGTTCCATGTGAGTTGACTTTTATGACTCTTTCACCTAAGGGTGAAAAGGGCCACACACTTTTGAATAATTATTAAATGCTACTGCTTACAGCTTATTTGCTTTTGGGTATATTTTTTCCTGTTCCATAAATGAAGCGACGCCTGCGAGCTAGTTCAGGCAGCCCCAACTCGAGCTGCCACCCCACTCACATGCCGTACTCCCCTCACTGTAACATATATACAACGCACCCTTATAATCATGGCAGTGTATTTAAGCCGTCAGTGCTCTGCTCATGCAAGCAAGCATGTTGTTTGCTGCTATGGTGCTGCTGCTGTTGATATAGCATTTCAAAAGCCCCGCCTCCACCCCTGCATCCACCTGTAGGTTCTGAGTGTATCTTCCCCATTGGGGGAAATTTGTATCGTCGCTCCCCACTCCCTGCTGTGTGAGATCAGTGTTTCCTTGTGGGGAGCGACAAGGTCAGAGCACACTTCCTTAACTAAGGATGACAGAAGTGGTAAGAAAGAATCACCACTTGAATCTTACTGTAGTTATTAAACTTCATATTTTGGGTGCATGGATGGGGCAGGGACCACCCTCACAGAGACCTTGGTTAATTCTTCAGCAGTGTTGCTTGGCTTGGCCATGCACTCTGAGAGACACAGTTGTCAGTATTTACAGAGGAGAAAGCGGTGAAGAATCATGTCCTTGTCGGTGCACTAGTGAGAGTGGCAGGTGAAAAGAGGGGTCGTGCCAATTCCATTTGTATTAGAGGAGACACATAATCCCAGGTGTCGTTGCTCTAAGGACACACCACTAATAAATCCAATTCCAACTGGTCCACCTGTCTGAAAAGCAAAAGGTTTGCAAGATTAACTCTATCCACTAATTGTTCCCTCCTGTTCACTCATTGATATATCCACTCTTGTCAAGGCTCACTTAACAAGAATGTCTCCTTATTCACTGTAAGCAGCTTATAAATAAGGTAAAACATTTTTCCTTGGGATTTTGGGTATGATCAGTCCAAATCTGCTCACAGTCATCAACAGCTGTCTCACTCTGGCTCTGTACCGGAATATTTTAAGCCTTTAAGTTTTCATCCATGTTTGAAGAATCCAAACCTCAGTCCACAGTTCACTGCAATTGCAATTTATTTTCTCTGTGAGGAAGACTAGAGGTTAGTCTAAAAGTCTGAAAAGCTCTATGTGTCTATTTTAAGTCATCTATCTGATGGTTTTGTCTACATTGACTCTCTCTCTTACACTCTCTTCGTGGCATCCTTTGTCATTTAAGTTTTAAATGCATGCCATTTATAAACCATCAAATGTTGTAACCATTTTATTATTACAACCAAACAATAAATAATTGACCTTACATTGTCATGCCTAGAAATGCTTTCTTTTCAATATTTTAGGTATATTCATGCTCCAGTCAAATTGAATTGAGGCAACACAGACTTACCCATTATCATCACAATTGCAGAATTGCAGAAAACTAAATGGTCTAACTAAAATTTCATCATGGCTTGTTAGGACAGTTACTGTGAGTGGATAGATTTGCGGCTTCCTATAGTGTGCAATAAAGGTATTTGTGTTTATTTAATTGTATATATTTTTATGTATAACTATGTTTACATGCTTGTCTAAGGTAATCTTTACTTTTGTCTGTATGCTTGTCTTTTCCCAGGACTGTGGCTGCTTGGCAAGTCAGGCTCAGCTAGCATGTATCCTTCTTAGGAGAGAAGGACCAGACTTTATTGCCAAAGATGGTAAGCACATACTCACAGTATGAGTGAGTGAACAACGTAAAGAGCTAGTCACTGGGTTTGCTAAAACTGATCAGGAGATTTGATCAGTTTTAGTGTCACCCATTAGCAGCTTTGCTAACATTATCTTGTCCACTTCATTCCTGTAAAAACCCCTTTTTTTTGGTGCATTCATCAGTCCATATGAATCAATCACAGGTCTTTAGGATGCTGTTGTATTATGCTTTTGAATGTGTAGTAACTGTTAAATTTAACAGTTATGATTTATATAGATTGGAGGATAAATCTAGATACGGCTGTATATGTCTTTCTGATGTTTTTTTAGTGTCTGACCACATTAACAGATCGTCTTTATTGATTTCAGAGAACTTGACTGATGAGCTGGAGAGAATCTACAGAATGGCTGGCAGCAGAAAGCTTTGGTCTGATATTCTCACACATATACATACATACTGTACAGTGCATACACTGTTTAGTCTTCCAGTCTGTTACTCCATTTGTTGAGCTTACATTATTATTAGTCCAGTTTTTTTTAATGTCATTATGGAGTCCAAATATGAGGAGGATTATCAAAAGTATCCAGATTTCTAAATCCTAAAGATGCATTCAGGACCAGTGATGCCTCTAAGATGGTCACATTTAGTACATTTTAAGTTTTATTATGCTGACGAGTGATCATTATTAGCCGTTGCTCTGTTGATACGGGGCTGGGAATTTTTGTTGGAAAATTGTATTCAAGTGTTTTTTTTAATTTGGTGTCCTCTTAACTGAATCTCTCTCTACATTTTGTGTCCCATTTGTCTTCCTCATAAAGTAATTTCTCATGTTGACAGTTGATGATAAATAACTTCTATGTAATCTGGCGGAACTATAGGCTGGCAGTGCGCAATGTTGCCACCGCTACCAAGAAGTTTGCCAGCTCTATAGCCCCTCACATCACCACAATACTTGTGCATGGGAAACAGGTAATATTCAGGCAGAGATGGACTAAAAGCTCTGCATGTTTAGACCCAGCTAGCTGGCTAGCTAGCTCTCTAGCTTGACAGCTGTGTGAGGTTCAGCCAGCAATGAAATTCCTTATAACCAGGGTGTAAACAGGTGTTTAGTCAAAAAGAATATTTTACAAAATTCAAGGCTTAAATTTGATACTATAATATGATTTCAGCTCAAACCTCTTTCGTTAGCTTATACAGTATCATGTAAATAAAAATTGTGACATTTTCCTGAAAGGGTTAAAAGCGAAAATTAGACGATTCAAAAAATGCATGAAACGTATAAATAATTCATGGAAACCTTTAAGGAAAATGGTGCTACTTTGTGAATAGTTATTACATACAGTTTTTGCTATAACATTAATCTGAGTCTTGCCAGTACTAATTATTTTTCATAAAAATCTTTTTGTAACACTGGTCCCAAGTCTTGCTATTAAAGTAAATTAAAATTAAAAGTAAAATTGAACTTAAGAAATCTCACAGTAACATGTAACGGACCAGTAGTCACCCTGGTAACAAGTTGTATACAGCTGTAGCAGCCTGGTATCTGAGCATCTCGCTAAAATGCTAACCAGCTGATGCTAATTCTGCTTACACTGCTGAATCTAGCGAAGTAGAATGGCTTATACTCACACGGCCATGAGTTAGCTAGGCCAAGCCAGCGGGCCCCTTGCCTCAGATAGGGACAGGAGCCTGTTGTCGGTGTTTGCTTTCTCTCCATTAACCATCACAGAGGCTAGACCCTTATTTCTGCTGTTATGTCCCACTGTGGCATCACCCACTGCACTCAGGCTGGCTGTATAATCCCACTGAAATAGAATATGGTGTGTAAATGCCGATATACTCATTGTTACTCCAGGTGTGTTTCATCAGTGGTGGCCCTGCCAAATTGTCGAGCTTGCAGTTACTTTGGGAGCAAAAACCACTCGCAAATTCCTCATCACAACAAGTAAAAGTATAATGATCGTCTTATTTTCTATCTTAGAACCAGTCATGAAAGAAGGGAGCTGCCACTTTGACCAGTGTGAGAACTACCAACATAACATACTAGTGTACATGTTTAACCACAGTCTGTTTGAGTAAAATTCTTTGGTTGGAAAGCAGCAATTTGACTTTGAACCTACCCCAAATTTGAATTTGTTATTGGTATACTGGTGGCCTAACTAACAAAGAATGGACCAGATAATGTGAATGGTTGTCACAATGCTTTTGATCCCCTCTTTTAGTGGTCAGAGTTTTTGTGTGAATAGTTTAATCTGAGTTTCAGTCACGTTGACTGACATGACGGCTTTTATTTTACGTCGTTTTATTAATTAATAGGATTTTTGCATAGAGAAATTTGATTATGCCGAAGAGGAGGGAAAAGAAAGCCCGGAGGCTTTCAGTGGTTTCCAACTTGCTTGGAAATAGTATCAATACTCAGTTCAATTTACTTTCTCATTTACCTAACATGGGCCAGGAAGTGAAGCTTGAAATAGGTTCCCCAACAAAGCATCAGTGGATTGACACCACGCCACACCTTATAAACAGTAAGGCTTTGTTGCCTTTTTATACATTGTGCTCAAGATGTGCACTGAATAACTCCACACACACATACACATATAACAATTCTCAGCATAAAAGAAGAGGATGTCGTGTTTCACCTGATGTTATTCAAGACCCCATTAACTAAATGATTTCATTTGTTCACTGCTTCTGTGATGATGGCTTCAACTCCCTGCGTGTCTATAGCAACCCTGGCTGTGGGCTACCATGTGAAGATAACCACCATTTATGTATGTGTGCTGCTTTTTCATAGGATTCCTGCAGGCAAGAGGAGGCAGTCTGAAGGCTGCAGTGACTCTCATGTATACTGAACTCAGAAATTAGTGAACATTAAAATGTTTTGTGGAAAAGCCAACCTTTTATCAATAACTAAATCACGTTTATTAATTGGGACTATCACATCTTCCGGTTTTTAATGCTAGAAAAACTGGCTTTTGATTTGGTTTTTTTAATTATTATTCTGATGTTTAAATGGTTTGCCAATTTGGGGGCACATTCAGTATGTGCTACATTAAAACTGCAGTAAAGTTAAGGAATTGGATCCTCAGTCTTGTTGTAAAAATGAACAAGAAAAAGATGTTAACATCCTAGCTGTTAGTTGTTACCTGTCATGATGTCACAAATGTTCTTGTGTCTTTTCGTCCACTAGGTCTGTTGTCCGTCTTGCCGCCAGTCTCTTAACTAAGCTAGTGGACAGCCTTGCCCCAAGTATTACTAGTGTTTTAGTGCATGGCAAGCAGGTAAGTGGACAGAGACAGCAGGGCCTGAGCAGGTTAACTGTCCCTTTTTTTAAAAAAGGGACAATTGATGACAATGATTTTAATGTTCACTGATTTAAAAAAAATGAAAATTGGAAATATATAATTTAAAGCTCCTCGTGCTGTCATCCTATGGGAATGACATAGGATAGCTGCATGCTCATATTCCTCATCACAGCTCACCTCCACTGTCTGTGTATACAAGCTGTAGTTGTAGTGAGGCTGCCATTGCAGAATCCTAATATGCACCGTGTCCACATGTCTAGACACACTCCCATGTGCCAATTGATATTTTGTGACCCGGGAATTTGTCTGATGCCACTACCTCACGCTGGATGAGTTTTGGTGCATCATTTCCTGTCAAGTATTATTCAGAGATTAGCCTCCTCTCTAGAGTGTCAGTTATCTCGCCTCATTTTTACCCCTCTGAACAGTTTTAGGCGTTTCATTATGCTGAAGTAGCTTAAGGTGTGAATCTGCATATAGATTGCCTACCGGAGGGAAGGCTCTCCTCTCAACATGATTGGAAAAGCTGATTTAAAATTTGAGATGGCTGTGTTCTCCTGTTTACAATAACAGCTCAGTTGGAAGTAGTAAGAGGCACTACCGCATTTAGGTCAATTTTGACTAGTTTTGATTATGTTTCGATATTGTATTTCAACAATGTGTTCCTCTTGAATTCAGAGTTGGCCATTTCAAAACTTTATTTGCAGCCGCAGGCAAGTCTTTGCTCAGTTAGAATTAGTTTAAATGTGAAGATGAATGATACATCCAAGTTTTCAAAGTACTAGACTTCATCAGCACACAGATAATAGTGTGTCCTCTCATCAGGAAGATTGCTGAGGTGTAATTTTCAGAAGAAACAAAATACAAAAGAGTAATCATGGGATCTGTAAATTTGACCTACTTACTTTTATGTTACTCTGGGAGAGGAGGCCAATTTTAGAGTGATGGAACAAAGATACTTGTAGGAATTGCACCTAACATGTGTCTGTGCACCTGCACAGGCACACACACATACTTACAAAAACTCTAATATATTGAATAGAATACATTAAATAGAACTATATGTGGGTATGATGTATGCTCCTTTAGCGTGTGTTTGTGTGCACATGCCTGTGGTTACCAGGTGACCCTGGGTCTATTTGGTCATGAAGAGGAGGTGATCTCCAACCCGCTGTCGCCAGGGGTGATCCAAGACATCATCTACAGAAAGTGCTCCCTTCACGGTGGGGAGCGAGAGGCTGTTCTTCAGCAGGAGCTGGTCATCCATATCGGATGGATTATATCCAACAACCCTGAGCTGTTCAGCGGCATGCTCAAGATCAGAGTCGGGTAAGACAAAGTGGAGATCTGGATTGAAGGGATGAATCTGCAAGGAAGGCTGACTAAAATGGAGCAGTGAACGGAGGAATCACGTGATCACAATATCTTAAAACATCTTATGGTCTTTGGCTGCTGATCTGCATAAAAGTTATATTTTATCCATTGCCATCCTGCCAAACTCTTGTACACTTATTCAAGCAACATTAACTCATGCAGTATGTGCTCTTGTGTCCATACCACTCAACTAAACATGAATAAATCAATACATGTGAGCTTGAATCCAGGCTGAAGTTTGCTAAGTTATTTCCTTATGTCAGCCGATCAAATATAAACATCCTTACCAATTAGACCTTACAATTCATATTGTTTTTCTAAAGTTGTTTCTTACTCGAAAAGAACCACACCGCAGTTCTTTTGGAATTGGAATCACATTTTGTTTGCTCTGTGATAAATTAGTAAATGCTCCAGAGTTTGAACAAATCTCTCATGTTTGGTCTGAAAGTCGAAACATAATGTTGAAAGAAGTGTTGTAAGGTAAATCTAATTTATCTTTAATGTTTGTTTCAGTTTGATTTTGGTTATAAAAAGTTTTTTTTAAATGTAACCTTAAGAATCTTTGCACCATGAAGCAATACTGAAAACAAAGGACACATGAAAGCATTTTGAACATGTTCATCCTTTATGACCACCATGACTGCCCTCATGCAAGTTCACTAGTTTAATCCCATGTTGTTAACAGCGAGTGTGTGACTGTGTGTGTACTGTTGATCTCCAGATGGATTGTCCAGGCCATGAAACACGAGCTTAAGATCCGGGCAGGAGACATGCCATCCCAGGACATCTACCAAATCTCCCCTAGTGACATCAAGCAGCTCCTGCTGGACGTCCTGCAGCCGCAGCACACTGGCAGGTACTCCAAAACACACAGCCACACACACTCTATTATAAATATTATCTGTGGGTTCTGGTCGTTTCAATTCACAAATCTGCCTTTGAAGACACTGTGTCTTTATCTCAATGTGTTTACTTGTTGTATAATCCTTTTAGTTTTAATTATTTTATCTTCAGTGCTGTCTTGTCTACATCCATATCTTATTATCTGCTGCTGCCACAACCCAATTTCCCCATGGGAATTAAAGTTTTATCTTATCTCATCTAATCTAATACACATTGACTCATAGACAATTTCCTCCAGCACAACGGCTATTACATTATATTTCCCTTGTCTCTAAGACTGGGTTCAACAGTTTCACCCTTGTTTTGTCTCAGGCCTTGGCTGAACAGGCGTCAGATCGATGGCTCTCTGAATAGGACCCCTCTGGGCTTTTATGATCGTGTTTGGCAGATCCTGGAGAGGACCCCCAATGGTATTCTGGTGGCTGGGACTTACCTTCCACAGGTACCTGCATCCCCTGATATTATACTATACTATATAGATAAACACTCTGACCAATGCTGGTCATAGGTGGCACAGCTTTGAGTTATCGAAACCAGTATAACTATGTATAATTTTTAAACTGTCACGTGTGTGCCTTACAGACACTGATCTCTGGCTACTACATCAATCCACTTACTTGATTTGAATACTTGAAGACAGTGACAGTGCGAAAAAAAAAATTTTTTCCTGCAAATTTGGAGCCGATACACAAAAAAATCTGACCACAATTTCAGAATTTAACCTTGGCTGATGAACATACAGATTTACTTTTTTGAGTAATATAAAGTATGTTATCAATTTAAAGATGTCTCCACTGCGTTGGACTTTCAGTCTGTGGGTCAAAACCCTATGAAACCCTAGAGGGCTTTTAATTTGAAACAAGGGCTTTTAAATTTAAATGGATACAGGAGGTGGCAGCATTTGGCTGACCAATGGTGTAACTTCAACAGCACAGCAAATCTGCCAAACTGCACACAGTGTTGCCAACTTAGTGACTTTGTCGCTAGATTTAGCAACTTTTCAGACCCCTTTAGCAACGTTTTGGACTGAGGTTAACTCTTCTCCTTGAAGCGAGTCACCAGTATTTCTCAGTGAATGAGAGCTATGTGGCTCTCTGGACTGACTGTTCAGTGGGTGGGACAGAGCATCAGCACGTTCAGTGGACCAGTCATCAGCCAGAGAGAGTCATGAATGAGTTGTGAATGTGTGTACCTAATGATCAATCATTGATCCTTGTTTTTATTCTAAAAGTTTGATTTTGTTTTGTCAAAATGGACAGAGTTAACAATAGTGAATTTATTCCAGTGCATGATCATATCTCTATTCATGATACTTTAGTTAGAGTTGACAGCCTGCATAAATAGATACCTGCATAGGTAGATTTAGATGCACATTGAGGAGCTGCTTGAAAAGAAAAATGGTAAATGAAATAGCTAGTTACGGACAGTTTAGTTTAATTTAACTTAATTTTTTTAAATCTTGAATTATGTAATCGCGTCATGATGTCATAGATATTGCAAATCAGCATGTGACATCATCTAGTAACATCTAGCGACTTTTTCTGCAAGCTTTAGCTACTTTAGCTAAGTGTTGGATAGGGCTCCACCGCTCAGCCTTGCAGTCAGTTTTTCTCAGTGGCCTCTCACGGTATTGCAGCGAAAAATCCCCCCATGGCCCAAAAAGCATTTTCCCCATAGACCACCATTGTAAAAGAGACATCTATAAAACTGTTGACAGGACACTTCGAACTGCAAACAAAGTTAATCATGACTCTTTCTTTTATGAGTTTTTGATCCATGGAGGTTTTATATTTGTAAAACTTTCCCTGAGCCAAGAAAAGCGATTTTAAAATTTGTGATGTCATCACAATGTAAAGTCTAGGGGCTGAGCAGGAACTGGCGGGCAGGGCCAGCAGGGGAAACACTACTTTTCTTGGTGTATTCGCCCCCCGATCAATTCTTATTGGACTGAATGGGCACCATTTTTAGTCCGGTATCCAGCTCTTACAATACATCCATGCGTCAGAATGACAGATTTGATTAGTCAGAAAGGACCAGTTCTGAGAGAGAAAAATGTAGTTAAAAAATATGAAAGTAAAAATAGTGGTTTAGTCCCTTTGACTGATATATTATTATTATATATGACATCTTTAGATTATTAACACTGAAGCATCAGTGTGTAAGCAGCATGTTACTATTGTACCTGCCGGAAGTGGAGTTAGTTTGAGCTACTTTATATACAGTTAGACCCTTCCCTCTGGAACCACAAATGCTACAGCTTTTTTCACACATGTAGTAGGACTCTCCAACACCTCTAAACTGACTATGATGTGAAAAATTTGTGGAGTTCCCCTTTAAATAACTATGTAACCACATTGTTTTTTTTCCTCTTTTTCCTCCTTTTTTTTCTCTCTAGCAACCTACACTGTCTGACATGACCATGTATGAGATGAACTTCTCCCTGCTGGTGGAGGACACGCTGCAGAGCATTGTCCTGCCTGAGTACAGACAAATCATAGTGGAGGTAAAAAGCCTTTTCACTAACACCACCAAAGTTTTCAGATATAACAGAATAAAATAATGAAATGGAAAGAAAATTTGTGGGAATGTATTTTTACTCAACCTGACATTATGATTGCTGTCTTTTTTCTGGCATCAATAAAATATCTCGAATCAGCAGCAGGGATATTAACTGGTACTAATACATAATATCACATCACTTTAGTTTTATCAGTTCCTTACTGGTTACCCATTTGGTTTTAATTGATTTTAAGATTATCCAGAATCTTTATGACTAGGATTACAGTAATTTGAACCTGTACAACAGACCTTTAAATCAGTATAAAAATTTAGTTGTTGTCCTCTCTCCACTGTGCGAATAGTTGCTGATGGTGGTGTCCATAATGCTGGAGAGAAACCCGGAGCTAGAGTTCAGCGAGAAGGTGGATCTGGACAGTCTGGTCAAGGCAGCTTTCAATGATTTCCAGAGGGATCGCAGTCACTTTGAAGGCATAGAGAAACAGGTAGGAAGGTTTTCCTCTAGATTGTCAGTTAACTGATATTTAGCTGAGTTTTTGTTGAAACCACCCCCAAAAAACAGGTTGGCATCTTAACTTATCTCATACTTGCAGACTTTAAATCATGGATTACTTATCAGCACTTTTTAAACTCTTGAAAACACATCTCATAATCCCTCAGAGATGATTCTACATCTGTCCTTCACTGTGTTTGTACCAGGATGACATGCAGGCATTTTACAACACACCACCAGTGGGACAGAGAAGCACCTCCAGCTACCTGACCAAGGCTGTTATGATCCAGTTGCTGCAGGGACATGTGAAGGTCTGCAAGGATGACCCGTGCTCTGTTAGCTAGATTCACAACACTTTGACCCCTAATCCCAACCCACTGCAGTGTAGTCATCAAATGGCCCGGCAAGGACTATTAACTTTCCATCACATGCATTCAGGAGATAACCTCTAACCTCTCCAGTTTTCCTTCAGCACCACTCTGCTTACGCCTACAAGCTACAGTACATTTTCTCTGTGACTTTTGCTTCGGCAACTGCAGAGACTGTTTGCAGAAGTTGCAATTTTATGTCCTTTTGAATGCGGTAGATTTGAATGTCTGCAGTTTGTTGCAAGGGTCAATATACTGTGCATCCACCAGTCACATTTAACTCAGTAGCACCTAGAACCTTGCTTCTCTACACATCTTTTTTGTTGCCAGAGTTCAGTCTCCCAGCTGTGTTGTGTATTCAAAAGGTTTTAATACTGTGATTATTACCACTGATAATCAGGCAGGTCAAAATTCCACTTAGCTAAGTAACTACTGTTACACTACATCTTCTCACATTTTTCTTACCACCATCAAAATGAAGACTAAGTGAAGAAAAAAATTACAAAAATTGCGATCAAGATTGACACCACTTGCTTATCTGTATGCTAAATATGAAGCTACAGCCAGCAGCCAGTTAGCATTGCTTAGCAGAGACTGAAAAGGGGGGAAAATATCTAGCGTGGCTGCCCAAAGGTAACAAAATCCAACTACCAGCACCTCTGAAGCTCACTAATTAATAAGTTAACATTCACAAGTCTCCACCTGGCAACACGACCTCTGTAAAAATACAACTTGTGTTTACACTTTAGTTTTTATGTGGATTAAACATAGAAGATGTAATATGTTAATTACTGAACTTTAGAGGTGCTGGTCCATAGATTTTCTCAACTTTGGACAGAGCCAGGCTAGCTGTTTCCCCGTTTCTAGCATTTCATGCTAAGCAGCTAACTGGTGGCTAGCTTCATATTTAGCCTACTGTACAGACATTTGCGTGTTATATATCTTCTCATCTCAACTCTATAAGAAAGTGAATAAGCATACTGCTAAATTCCCAAAATTTCCCAAACTATCTCTTTAATTTTTATTTTTGCTTACAAATCAAATGTAGATGTTCTTTACCATGACTATCAGATATTTTGAAATAATGCCACTTCGACCCCAACTCTGACAAATGAAGCATGCTCAGATGTAACTGTACAAGCTGTATGTTATACTTCACCAGCAATAACCTAGCTGTTACATAGCAATTTCATGAGGAGAAAATTATTCAGTACAGGGTTATATCATGATAGATGTGGTTCTCAAACTGATGCATTTGGTTCCCAGGAGCCTTATCCCCAGATATTGAGAAAATAATTCTGCCAATATTTTAATCCACTTATATAAAATAATGAATCTCTGAGCATTAGAGGGTTTGAAAGCCACTGCACATGATATAATATCTGGATTTTTGTAGTGAAGTAAACAGTATTATTATGTTTAAAATGCATACATGTTAGAGTTAGATGTTTGAAGTACTGTGTTGAGCTTTTCCTATGTGTCCTCTCTCCTCTATGCATGCACAGTCTGTAGCATGACAATAGGTACTGTTGGCCATCCTGCCGGTTTTTCTGAATGTTAAAGGCTATGAAATAGAGTTTATGAGAGGCCTGTTTTGCACAATAGGGCTCTGCATGACAATGAATACTGCTTATCTGGTCTTGAGACTGAGGATCCTTTAGAAAATGCTGTTTTGTTGTATGGGGTCAACAGAAAAAAAACTGCTGTCATCCTTAGATAGAAATGTTGAAAGACTTATTTTAAAGTGTGCCTCTCTGAATATCATCGCTGTGACGAATCCGCCCAACCTTGTCACTGCGTGTTTGTGTGTGTGTGCGTTGTTTACCCTTGTCATTCAAAGGAAGTATTTTTAACGCAACACTGTAGTTTCAAAGAATAAAGTTACCGTGGAAACTAAAAAAAAATTTCCTCTGTGTCACTTTACTATCAGCTTCACAAACTGTATTTGAATACGCACTTTGCATTATGCAGCTGTCTCTGGAACATCTTCCCCCCTTTTAATCTACAGTTGTGTGAATATGAAATACTGACATATAATTACTTCACATGAAGCCAACATCTCTTGTTCCTTGGCTAAAACTGCAGCAGAAATGGAGCGTGAGTAACTGCAGCAGCCCTGAGGGGTGATTTTGGCATTGTATCGGATTCTACCAGTTACACCCACTTATGTTGCCCGAACCTCTTATCAATCTGCATCTCGCCGCTGAGGTTGTGTGTGCTGTCTGCAACACTGACTAACTGACTGGCAGAGAGAGGTGGAGAGGTGGGCGAGAGCCAGAGGAGAAGATAAATGAGCTCTGCCTCACACTCAATATATTCAAATCAACTCACATGCTGGAGAGAGGACATCTTGCCTGTCTTGTTGAATAAATCGCTTCTTCACCAAGACAAACCCAAAAGAAATGTCTGCTTTGTTCAACATTAAATAGGGGATCTCAAAAAGACTTTAGGTGTTTTTCACATCTGTTTTATGGTTTACCCTTCATAGTTTAGTGGCTAATTAGCTACACAACGTGGATTGTAAGATAAATGATCATGTTTTCATGTTATTTTAGGATAAAGACATCCTCCTTCAAACACCGGGGATCCTTAAATGCACTTAAACCGTGAAAGCAGTTCAAGTCTGAGAAAATAACTACAGATGTTGTCATCAGGTACAGCCTGACAAAGAGATGTTTTTGGTAGCATTATGGGAAATGTAGAATCCAGTGTTTTTGAAGCTTGGTCCAAACTAAAAGTCAGGATATCTCGGCCTCTGCTGTTTCGATTTTGACCCAGTTTTCTTTCATTCTTTTATGTGTCAATAGTGAGTTCCTCAATGTTATTAATGTGCAATACTAAATCGCTCAAGTACCCCCTTAATATGGCTTGATGGGTAAGAATCTATAGTCACAGATTTCACTTTCCACAGTGTCACCTCCGTACCTACCTTAAAGACACTGAGGACTAAATTATATCTAAGAAAACACTCAGATGCAGGTACCAGGGTGATATTATTCTTGATATAGCATATTTCTACTTATGTCATGTGGACATTGCAGTTAAAGAGTCTGTGCCTCATCAGTCCACTAGGATGCAGCAGAGTTCAAGAAATGAAATTGATATAGTCTGTTTTTCTTAACAAAGATGTTTCAAAGATATCTAATTTTAATAAATGGTAAAATGGAAGATCATGCTCAAAGCAAAATTATGTAGATTCAAATCCACATTCTGTTTGTGTATCAGCAGAATACCCAGAGACCATTATGCAGTGCAGTATATTTTGTTTTGTTTTGTTTTTTTCTCTTTTTTTTCAAGTCTCCTCACTATTAGCTACTGCTGAAAATCAGAAAATCTGAAATGTGGTTTGTTGATGGATATGAAGGTGACAAAGTGGCTGCTGCACAAAAAGGTGGCTGTGCTTTCACACTGATGCTAATCAAAGCGTGAATCCTCAAAGAGCAAGAAGCAACAGCATTTTCTGTGTTTAATTAACAGACAATAATTCACCTCACGTTTCAACACCTGCACCTCTGCTTTGTTATTTTCTGACCAAAGGGTGCACAAGGTGAGTGACCGGAGTGGCTTTGTCTTGTCAATAAGGAGCAAAACAAACAGGTGGAATCTGGTAAGAGGCCCCGCTGTTTGCTTGAATGGAAAGGAACAAACAAGGCTGTGAAACAGGAACATTAGCAACCAACAGCAAGCAGCACAAAGATCAGGGACCTTTGGTGGCCTTACAATAATTTATGTTAGGAGTGTGGAAAATAAGAGCAAAATAGAGTCACTAAACTGATGATTAGATTAGATTACAGTGGAGAGTACAAGAATGTAATACAGAGTAAATAAAGGTGGTGTGAAGGTACAGAGTCAACAATGCTGGCATTACAGGAAATAGTTGCAATATATAATGTGTGTATATATATATATATGTATGTATATATATAATATGTAACTGGATCTGTGACAATGAGTAAAATATGTTGAGAAAGGTATTTCAGAGCAAACTATGTGAAAGATGATTACATGTATTTTCATTGTGCTATTGGATATACAGGGAGCTATATAGATGCACAGAAGTGTTAAGGATGGATAAGATTTCATGGGTTTCCTCCTGGAAACCAAAATGTGTGTCAGCTAACCAGTGAAATAAGAGGTAGGAGTGAGTTATTGTGGTGATAGATAAATGAACTGCAAATGTGGGAAAACCTTTCTCATACACATTTATCCCTCCACTCTCTATTTTCTTCTCTCTTTTATTTTCTGAAAGACACATGTTGGCTTATATACATACTTCCCACGGCACTGCAACCATACATTTCTCTTGAAGTGTGTTGTCGACATGGAGATAACCATTTGGAGGCATAATCACAGTTGATGCATTCATACGGTGTGCTCTGATTGACTGTTGAACGGAGGAGATTTCACCCATGGCAGTGAGCACAGCCTTCCCACGTCTGCATCTCTATCACACCTCCTGCTGTAATGCAGCAGGACATCTGCCGTCTCCTCCCTTGGTGTTATCTGGGCCTGAGATGTGAGTTACTGCAGGCTTTTAGATAAAACGCCATAATAATGTGTTTAGTCTGCAGGCAGCCAACCAAAGGGGAATTTACACAGCTGATTCACAGGTGGTCATCATCCATATATCACTTAAATATCGCTCATCAGTTGGGTGGTCTCTCTGAAAAATTTTTAGATACATTTTAGCCATGTTAGTGCCATGGGCTGCAGACTCTTAGGGCCGGGTTATACTAAAGAAGAATTACTGTGTCCAATGTGTTGTCCAACCATTTTGGAAGGCAGAAATGTTTATAGCTTCTTTCTTTATAGTTCCCAACGGCCACACTGAAAAACGGGAAGAAAAGCCACCCATCATAGAGAAGGGGGAGATGCAATCGTGTTTTCAGACAGTCTCTCCTTGAAGACATTCATAGTGTTGCACTTGTTTGTATAGACAAAGTGTGATGGAAATAGCTGTGTAACAAATGAAACTGAGAGAGAAGTTCAAACTCATTGTATGGCCAATTACTGCGGTAAGAGGGTCTAAATTGCGGATTGTCGAAATATTTGGACGCAGCCCACCTAATTCTGATGTCAGAGAAGTGTAGGAGAAGGTTTTAGAGGGTGTTCAACCATCTGACAGGCACTTCTGTTGAATCCTACTGCCCAGCAAGAATTTTTTGTTCTAAAAACGTTCTGAGAATGTCACATGTAATGTTCTAAGCAGGAAGTTTTCTTTTGGTTCCTGGGATGTTCTAGGATAACGTTCTCTAAAAACATCCTAAGAATGTTTGGTGACAACCTTCTAAAAATGTTTAGTGATAACTAAAGCATAATTAGAACATTATGCCCTAACATTCTCAAAACATTTTCCAAATGTTGCTTTGAGAATGTTCTCCCTTAGTTATCATGTAACATTGTGGGAATGTTTTTTTTGTGTAAAAGACGGTTCTATAATATGTTACCTAAACAACATCCTCAGAAGAGAAGTTAAAACGCTATGTCATTTAACTTTATAGGAACATTATTTGAAATGATAAACATCCTTAAAACATTATATGAACATTACATTAAAATGTTTTCTTTTAAACATTATTAGAACTTGTAGGTAACGTTATCCAATGTTGTGGTAACCTTCTAGCTGGGTTGTCCCTTTAGTCTTGTTTCAAGCCGTACCCTCTTACATGATCATCTGTAGTCACAAGAATATTGGAAGGTTAGTATAGCCTTGCCCTTTGACCTCCTTACAGCTGGTTGCTTGTAATATGAAGGATTTTTCTATTGTTGCAGTAACTTAAATCTACTTGCAATTCTAAGATGTTGAGAAAAATGCAGTTTTGGAGAGCAGATTGTCTTCTGAAGGACAGCAGGACAGGGATGCACTATGGCTCTCTGAACCAGTTTGGTTGTGTTATGACACACTGGTGCTGTTTTGGCCCCCATAACTCAACATCTGTCATCAGCAGAGCCAAGGTGACACACATCTATCAACATCTCATATTAGAGATGGCAGCACGCCCAGCCACACACACACACACACACACACACACACACACACACACACACACACACACACACACACGCACACACACACACACGCACACACACACACACACACACAGACCTTGACTGGTAAGCCATATTTTCCTTGTGCTAAATTACAGGTAAACTGATGTACACCATGAGACAATAAAAGTAGTTCAATTTGTAGAGTTACATATAGCTCCGAGGTTAAAGACTGATTTCAACATCAGTTCATTAAAGTTGTTGAAAACATTTCTGACAGTGCAGAGCTGATGGTTTTATTGAGCCCTGTAATTGCTACATTACCCAGACATGAAAAGAACATTCAGATGTTATGGCAACATGATGAGATAAATAGCAAGGTGCCGCTGTGGCTAAACAGTGATTAAATGGTGTTTAAACAGGTTCCTAATGTAGCTGACTGTAAAAATATACTTTATGTGTGTACATTTTTATAAAAATAGTTTTTACAGTATATCTGTTACTTGACTGCTCATTGTCTGTGTGAGATGTACAGATTTCACTAACTTCAAATATGTGAGGCTAAAAGATATAATTTGGCTGACTGACAAATGTTAAAACTGCCTTGTGAGAGTGCAACCCGTGACAAAATGTGTGTAAATTTGCTCTGTGGAAGCACCACACTCAATACAAGCACTCCTGTGTTTTGGGGCTCCATAACAAAACACACCTAGCTGCATTTTTGGGCACACGCTTTATTAAAAGGAAACTTGCTCAGGACCACTTTCAAGCTTGCCAAATATTATTTTACTGACCGGAATAACAGCCTAAAGTATCAAACGTGAGTATATCAATTGCACAATTTTGTCAATAATTCCCAACATGCAGGCTAAGCTTAAACGACATCACACAAATTACATTTTATTGCCTCTCATACATAAACAGCTCCTATTGATTTCTTCACAGATAGTTTAAGCCTGACTGTCAGCTCAAATAAAAGTGCTGATGATCATAATAATTAAACCATTGGTGATGAACATGCATTATCTCTTGCACAGCTCGATACTGAACAATTGATTATCAGTGACCCAACACGTCCTTTGTGAATTCTTTGCCATCAGGAATGTGTTTTAGATGAACTGTATGTAGAATAAACAGGAGAAAGCTTGCTTTTATTCCAGAAGCTTTAAGATTTGTGAACAGTCATGGTTACATGGTCAGTGACTAAAAAGCACCCAATTTTACCATTAAGTCTTGTTTGCAGTCTGTATGCAGTAATGCTTGTTGAACGTGGGAGAGAGTGTATGAGATTAACAACAGGGTGAACAGATCCTCTCATTCACACACTCCCTATCCTCCCTGTCAGTCTGTGTCTGGGAGGAGGCAACTGTAGATGCTATTACTAATATGAATATCCCAGCACCACCTTTCAGTCTGGACACTTCCCAGACAAGTGTTACTCTTCTTGGGGAAACTGAATCCTCTCCCCTGCTCAGGGCTGGGTCCAAGTGAGGGGATAATGCTTTCTGCACATTGACAGAGGAGGACAGGAGGAGGTGAGGAACGAAGGTGGAGAAAGACATGGAGGAAGAAGGAGACTGCAGAAGATCAGCTGAGGAAATGTGAGAGGAGGTGGCAGACATGTGGTATGACAGAAGGATGATGTGTGGTGACGGGAAATTTGAAAGAGAAGGAGCAGGAAACAAGAAGAGAAGGAGGAGGAGGATGTATGACATTCATGTCCGACCCCCTGCGGTGTCTGTATCTCAGCAGCAGCAGTGGGTCCAAACTGAGGGCTATGGAAAATCAGTGAGGAGACGGAGGAAGAACCACAGCTCCTGACCCTGTCAGAGAGAAACCCCTCGCAGCAGGGGGTTGACAGAGAGGAAAAGGGAGTGTGGGACAGGAGTGAATTCAAGTCAGAAAGAAGCCTGGAAAGAAACCTGGCCCACTCCTCTCTGAGTCAGGGAGGATGTGGTTAACAGACAGGAACGCTACAGTAAATTTTACAATGAAGAGAGGAAAAGAAGCCCTGAGACATGGAGGAGGAATGCTATTCTCTAGGTTCTTTGTTCAATGTTGAGTTATCGTGGGAGAAATGTGATATAGTGAACTTCAGTTTGAGGATTACTTAATTGGCCAGTTTTGCACAAAATGAAGAGATCCTTATTCAGTCTAATTATATCTACGGTCCACGTCTTCTGTAAGATTTGTGCCCTTACAGAAGTTCAGGGTTCAGTGCTTTGCTCATGGGCCTTTTGGCAATTATGGTAAAACAGCATTAAAGTAATAGTACTCACATTTACAGCACCAAATATCAGTTTTTTAGTCACCTTCTTACCTCTGTTCAAACCTGCTATATGTTTTTTTTTCTCCACTTCATTAGAAAGTTAAGTTCTGCAGACTTAATCAAAGAACAATGAAAGCACATGTATAAGATCAAAACTCTCATAACTGTGAGGTTACTTCAACTTCAAATATGCTGAAGTTCAATCAGTTTATTATGAGCCCGGCAGTTTCAGGGTTATGATTTTGGGTATAGATATACCTTCTAATGTTTCAAAGTGCATGTGCTTTTTGGACATGTGTTGGTTTTCAACAACTGTCCCATACCCCATGTTAAAATGACATTGTCACATGTAATGGCAAGTGAAAAAATATTCACATATATAGGAATAAATATAAAAAGAAATGTTGCACTAACTATTTTTATATTAACAATGCATCAAATGACTATGTGTAATTTTAAAGGTTTGTTTTGGTTTTATGGGCTGCAAATCTACTGTCACTCTCACCACTGTCATTGACCTAATTTCCTTTCAGCAAAAAAAGTTCTGATAAACCTGTTTTACACCACCTGTCCAGCACCAAACAACAGAAGGACAAAGTTAGCAACTAGCTTGTAAACACAGTGTAGCAATTAGCAGCTAGAGAGCCAGTTATTTCCCTCAAAAGTTGTTGGAGAACAAAGCAGAGGCCTGGTGGCCAGAAATACAACTCAAAATGAATTCAAATGTTGCTCTGTTTCTGCCGGATGTGTAAATTTACTAACACATTCACCATATCAACTTTATACGGTGACAATATGTCAATATGAGTATGTTGTGTTTACAGCTTGTTGCCTGCCCCTAAGTGGCCATAAAAATCGATAAATGCAGGTTTATGTAAATCTCGAATATATACTGTATGAAAACTTAACGAGTTAAGCATGCACAGTAGTTGTACAGTATATAGAGAAGACAAGTACACAAAGGAAGCAATAAACACATATAATAATATAAAATATAATAACATAATATAAAAAAAAATCAAACCTCAACATAGACTCAGCCTTTGCCTTCTTCAGTGTGCATGCTGTACGTGCTATGATAACTATTGCAAAACCTGCAGAGCAGCTGTTTTTACTTGCTGTGGCAAACAGTTGAAAAAGGGCAGCTGAACTTTGACCTTTTCCAGAGGTAAAATAGCAAATACCTATCTGGTCAAACATAGGTTACATATATAGGCTACAGCTATGCCCTTAGAGGGATAGAGGAAGAAAACAACATGGCAAGATCAGGTCAAAGCCCAAGACTTGTGCACTGCAAAAACACAAGTATCATAAAATTGTATATTTCTCAAAAGGAGTGAAAAATTATACCACAGATAGACATTATTCTGCTTGTTTATAATGCAGATTTGTTTTACAGTAAGAATCTTTGCAAAGAAAACATCATTTAAAACAGGGAAATACATGCAAAATAGTGTGATGCTACTAGTAGCAAAACAATAAAGGTAATCATTTAAAAATTTGAATTAAATTGAATATTTCCACAGTACCAAGAAATGTAACACTGTAAGATTCTTAAAAAAGTTGTGAAGGTGGATATTTTTTGCAGCAGAAGCTGGAGTGCCTTGCAGGCAGAGTTCAGTCTGGTGTGCACACAGTATGAATGGTGCTGAAACAAGGGACCCTGTTCTCACCCCCGCCCTGACCATGCAGTAAGTCTACCCTATAAATCAGTCTCACCCTGGGGCAGGACAGGCTGTCTGCTGAGCTATCCGTCTTCCACAACACCCACCGGGAGGGTGACATGCTGCTTCAAATGGCGTCACATCTGCCAGTGTCATGTTGGTGCTTGACCAACACCGTCAGCTGATCACAGCTCTTTTATCTCCACTTCCCTTCTTATCCACAGCATCTTTATCTCTGCCTGTCAGTTCATCCATCTGTCTCGACCTCCCTGACTGACTGTCTTTCTGCTTCGCTGTATGGTTCCTCTGTATATATTTATGTTTAAGATGAAATGTGATCAAACTGTTACTGATCCCTGTGGTGGATTTGAGTCAAGAAGCGGCAAAAGCGACAGGAAAAAAGAAAAGCTGATAGCAAGAACAAAAATAGAATACCAAAAATAAATCATATAATACACCAAAAACTGCTTCTTTGAAACTTCTAAATTCAAGTATTGGTATATGCATGAAGCCTATATATACATACAGTACTAGTCAAAAGTTTGGACACACCCACTCATTCAAGGGGTTTTCTTCATTTTTTACTATTTTCTACATTGTAAAACAATACTGAAGACATCAAACTATGGGGTAGAACATATGGAATTATGTAGCAAACAAAAAAGTGTTAAACAAACCAAAATATCTTCTTATATTTTAGATTACTCAAAGTAGCCACTTTTTGCCTTGATGAAGCTGTCATTAAAGTAAAAGCATCCTTAAATGTTGTAGGTGTATCCAAACCTTTGACTGGTGCTGTGTATGCTGAGACATTTAACTAGAGAACTAGAGATTTTGAGTCTTTTCTGAGAGAAAATCCAAATGCTTGAGATGTCAGATGTAAATTATTCTCTCATGTGTTGTGTGTGTGTATCCTGCAGCTGATCTGACCTCTGACACTGAATGAAGGCCGACAAAACATCTAATAGAGCAATAAAGTAGGGCAGACATGCAGCCTTCTTTTTCTACTTATGGTTTACAACCAAGCAATACCAAAGTAAGCCACAAGATGGGGATAGACAGCAACAAATTCAACAGGGGCAGACAGGTTCATAATGTGGAGTGCTGTATGATGCCTCATACAATGATATCATATGATGTTAATGATGTTTAACAACAAAGACAATCATATTAATAAATAAAATAAAGTCAAAAAATATATATTTCCCCCAGAGACAAAGAAAGGGATGTATCATTTTTTACAAATTAATCTCAATAAGGGATTTGTTGGCTCGTGAGTACAATGGTGTGTTGTGTATAAAAACTATACTATTATACACACAAATAAAACTCTGTATGTTTACATGAATCCATCATTTATGCTTAGTACACACTATCATTATTACGGTGTTTTTAACCTGTATGTAGGCTGGCCTGCAGTTTGTAAACTTGTATATTCATTTTAGACTCTTATACAGTATGTCAAGGAGCCCATTCACTATCATTTACACACAGGTTATGTAGGGGACTTGTGGAAAAGTCAGTTTCTCTCATCCTGCCCTCTTCCTGTGCTACGCCGAAGTGCTGTAAAAATCCTTACCAAATCAAGAAAATCAAGACAGAAAACAAGTGGAGAAAATAAAACTGCAAAATTACGTGTTCTACAATTTGAGGGGAAATCTTTCAAAATTCATGCATGGTACTGTATGAAACCTACCTAGCAGGCATATTCTGATCTCCTAGATCACCTGATCAAATGATTAATCCCTCTCCTTTTGCTACACCAACAACTTTAAAATATCCTCAAAATGCAAAATTGATCTGGAAAGCCAGTTTCTCTCAGAGAATCTTTGAACACTGCTTTATTGCTAATGATGAATTCTTGTATGAAGCTTTTTTGTAAATGCTTGTCCAGAAAATGTGCTCTTTCCTCCATCCCCAAAGGTTTATTTTTCATAAAGGATTAATCATTTATTGAATAATTAAGTGCTATCATCCACTCCACTCCTCCTCTTGATGCTTGAAACCTTTGTATGTACTTCTACTTTAGTGTTGCTTTTAACACATCGGACTATACTGGTGCTCAAGCCAGATGTTCAGTTGACCAACTACCTGGTAGAACAATTTTCTCTCAATCAATGACTTCTCCTCTCAGACAATCAACATTGCTGGTGGTGTGCCCCAGGGCTCAATCCTCTGCCCCCTATTATTTTGATTTGTAAATGCTTTCATGGAAACCCATCATGTTCACAGCACGTTCAGTTATGGCATTCATTGGCTTCATTAGCATGTCAGATTACTATTATAAATGTAAACCATGACTCTGACATCAACAGATGGATGACTTGCTTAAAAGTAAAAGTAAAAGGTTATAGGAAGTGAGATAATACACTCTATTAACTCTGTTCATCAGATGACAGGCCTCAGCAGGCTGAGAGGATTACATCTTTCACACTTTGTTCTTACTTCAGATGATACTGTTCACTTTCTAATCTGTTATTTAATTAGTCAGACAAATACACCCAAGTGTGTGTGTGTTTGTGACCATGTGTGGCTACTGTGTCCTTTATTGCGGACACGAAAATGGCGGGCGGTGGATTATGAGTGAGGGCTAAGAATTAATTGCACTGGTCTGTAAATGTTTTTGAGAGGCCCTTCTGCCCCATCTTCTCTCACATGCAATACTTCATGGGAGAGCATTTCCCATAATACAAGTTAAGCTCCAATATCCTGACATTCACATAGTATAAGACTGCATACAGACCTGGGTATAAGAAAAATAAAGACATCAATATATAGTTACTGATTTTCAGAAGGCTACTAGATAGAACAGATTGACCACATTAGTAGTATCAGGCAGTTAGTTGACAAAATAGTATTTACTCACTAAATATAAAACTGTTGTTTATATCTTGATAAATCATTTCTATCACAAACATGAGATCTGACAAGCTTATGGAACCAACTCTGTTGCATGTCTGCAGCATTTGTTCCATGTTTCTAAGTCTGTATTAGAGTTGAAAAGTTAAAGAGAAACAGTGTCTTTTTAGGCCAATTGGGATGCAGAAAGTTGTATTTGTAATTGTCAAAATGATGAATTTTAACCTTGTGATATGCAAATGAGCTCAAATTGTTTGCTTGTTTGCAACACATGGTCAAATGTAATACTTGGTAGATTTTATCAGCAAAGGACTTCTATTACACATTGTCATATTCCTCCAACAGCAGAAACAGTGTGTATAGAGTTGAATAGTAAATAATAAATAAACTCCACAATGAAACTAAGCTGATGTTTTCTTCAATAAATGACTAATAAGCCCTCTCCTCCCTCTGTAGTATCAGGGAATGAGAGAATATGCCACATTTGCATCCCTTGCTTGCCTTGAACGTTTTAAGTGCTTTAATTTCCTGGTCCTGTGCACCCTGAGAATTGTCTGCTGCTAATTGGTTCTTTAGTGTGTATCAAAAGCATAGCTGCTGTATGCATGCTCTAATAACAGCTTCATTATACACTGGTTCTTTGCAGTGCACTTTTGTTGCTGTACAAAGCGCTGTTTGCCAACAAGGGTGGCCTTGAGGCAGCAGGAATGCTATGAATAACTGATTAAAGGGCCGTGTTTACACTCGGGTTGTACAGCTGCCTGTACACTGCCAACTCTGTTCAGCTTTTGAATGAAACAAAAGTGCAAAAATTACCATACTACTCAATGAAATTCAAATTTTAACAAGCCAGTTGTGTCAATTAGAAAAAAGGTTGATCTTTGGAGAGTTTTTTTTGTCAAAAGCTCATCCACAGAATTCCTTTTAAATATGGACATCATCTTAACTTTGTGTGGGTGCTTTTTTGCTCAGAGATCTCAAACCTCCTATGTAAATAAGTCCAACCTTTAATAAACATATCAAGACTATCTTTCTTTCTTTCCACTATGAACTGCAGTCTTGCTGCAGCATTTATGTCTATACATGCAGAGGCTGCAGTTTGAACTTTGACCCACAAAACATAGTTGCCTTCAAGAGCTGCAGCAGTGTCAAGCATGAACAGAGCGGGAGACTGCTGTGTATGTGTGTGCGTGCGCGTTTATATACAATGCTCATGCATATATTGATCAAAAGTTTGTTGTGTCTCACTCATTAAATCCACGTTTGTACGTACATTTTTGTGAGTCATCAGCATAATCAAATGCTGTCAGGAACTATAAGGTTTGTATTTTTTGTGTGTGCATATGTGTGTTTATGTTTATACATAGGTAGTGGAGAGTATGAAATGTTATTATGTTGCACAGACTCTACATACTGTATATACTGTAAAAATGTTAGGCCATTTTACCAGCTTGCAATTGATTTTACAAATTGTTTAAGCTATGTTAGCAGTGTATATATACATATATCCCACCTTACTGCAGTGATGTAGGACTGTACTCTGGGGCGTGTCAGTACACTGTGACATCACTATTGTGTATAGTTACAGGTGCAACAGAGCACACTTTCTTTTTTTGCCTTTTTATTTTACAGCTGAAACTCAGGAAATAAGAGTAGGGAGAGGGGTATGACATGCAACAAATGTCCATAATCAAACTTTAGTTATGTGGTATGTGTCAGTAGGGTTACAGGGCACCCCAACAGAAAACACTTCTGACCATATCCAACCACACCTATCGGTGATGCTGTGTGACACACACACATAGTCACATGCTGAATAGTGGCTAACATGAGGAACTTCTGGGAGTGCACGTGATTTATTAGCAGAAATCTAATCACACACATAAATGAGCTTCAATTAGAATTTATAAATAAGGATGATGAAGATCAGCCCAGATAATACACTGCAAGACAATAGGACTTAGAGCAGAATATAGATATTAGCTAATGACTTTTGTCTCATGTTTTTTTATGATTTCTTGTCAGTCAGTCAGTGCACAGAAATAGTCACATTGTGTTTTGTTGTGTTGGCACAGTGTCCAATTTGTAATCTAAGATAAGAAATGCCAGAAAATGGCGGCTTTTTGTTTGGTTTGAGTTTCTGCAAATGAGTTTTCTTCAATTTGGCAAATATGGCATATTTGTTTGTGTGTGTGTGTGTGTGTGTGTGTGTGTGTGTGTGTGTGTGTGTGTGTGTGTGTGTGTGTGTGTGTGTGTGTGTGTACGTGTCTGTGTCTGTCATATGCTACTTTCGGGGACAAATTTCAGACTAAAGACCAGTTAATTGGGGACGGCTTGTCCAAATGAGGACAAAAGCCGTGTCCCCAATTGGGAAAAAGCTGATTGTTGGGTCAGTGGTTAAGGTTAGGGTAAGGTTTAGGATTAGGCAAGTAGTGGTTATGGTTAGGGTTAGGGTTAGGGTTAGGGAAGGAAATGAATGTAAGTCTGTGTCAGTGTGTGTGTGTATGTGTGCAAAACACAGATACTTGAAGCAGATGCAGGGATTCCTCTTATTAAAGGGCATGTGGAGAGCTATAGAACTTCACACTTACATTTGATGGTTTCCCAGGTGGTCCACACCACATTGTGCCTAGGAAGGACATCAAAATCAGAGTCCCCATCACATGTGATAAAAATGTATTAATGCATAAATTTGAATGCAACATAATAAAAAAATGGCAATGTTGTTATGAGCAACCTATTCATTGTGTGTTCTTGTAACTGACTTTTGTGACTCCTGTGTTTGCTCTGTTTCTAGCATTTCTTTGCAAAAATGCATATAATGTATATTTATGTGTACTAGAGATGTTTGCTCTCATGTATGTGTGCTAAAAATGTTCATTCTTCTATGGCACATATCCGCCTGTGTGGTATAGCAGGGTAGATGTTGGAGACTGGGGAAAGTAATGCCTGTATGTGTGTGTTTCCGTGTCTGAGATGATGAAAATTGCATGGTTTGATGTTTGGTGCTGGTGTGTGGGAGGATGTGAGCAGACACGCTTGCCAGAGCACCCTCAATCCATGTAACCTCTCACTGTTGGCCCTCCACCTTAAGCAGAACTTTTACATGGAATATCTGTTCCACGTTTTCAGGCCAAGGACTTTGCAAAGGCTCATTATTGTATCCGTTCTTTGCTAAAGAAAATTAGCAAAAGACTCCGGGCAAGGGATACGAGTCTGGGCATTAACACTCCCACTGAACAGATTGATTGTTAAAAAAACCATGCTGTAAAACAGAGTGTAAACAGTCATTACCCCGAGCGATGACTGAGTCATAATTTTCACAGGGATTTGAAGAGATATTAGGTGGAAATCTAGCATATTTAAACTCAATCCTTGGTTACAGTGAAAACAAATCTGTAAAGATTTGTGAACTCTGTGAAGCACACACACACTCACTCCAAAGTGTTCACCATCAAGACCCAGCATGCCTTGATGTATACAGTAATTTAATAAGGGTTGCTGCAGGCGGCAGCTTAGTTGAAAGGAAGAGCACTGATTTGAAAGAGAATTCCTTGTTCTCTTGGATGTAATGCATTTGAGCACTGTGAGATATATCTTAAACTTGAAACTTGAGCTTATGAGTTACACAAACAGGTCCGCTTTATGCGGACTTTGGGACACACTCAGCTGAGCTCAGTTTGTTTGAAACCTCTCTTCCTTACACTTAAAACCTGTGAGTTAAAGATTAAGTGTAACAGATTACTATGCACACATCTCTGCTGTGTCATGGATGACTAAGAAACAAAAAGTGAGCCATTATAGCTTCACAATCTTGAGTTTCTGTGTACACCTCTGACTGAAAACCTTCTCCTGCCAATTGTAAAGGTCTTTGAAATATTCATGCATTTTTTTTTCTTGACGTTACTAATATTTTCTGAAACAATATCCTGACAATAAATTAATGAATCTGTTTTTTCAACTGTTTGTCTGAAACATAGGAATGCATCTAACCAATCACAATGCAGTTTACTGGACACTAAAACTTCCAACATGGCAGATGGTGTGATTGCTCTTGTTTGCTACTTTGTTTATTGTCGTAGCGTGTATCAATATCACAACTGTTTTAATCCAGATGGATAGAAGAGTATTGGGCCTGGGTATTTACAACCTGGTCTCTTCGATATGCGTACAAATAACATGACTTTACACAGCCTTATTTACAATTGCATGCAGTGCATATGCCAAAGTCCAATTTTGCATGCAGGTGATACGCCAATCCTTTCCATTAACTTCTTTGGCAACGTTATCTCAAAGGTCATGGTTTGGATTAAAGTTAGGTTTAGGCACAAAAAACTCTCCTGCGGACTTCCTCAAGTAGGTCAGAAAATGGCCATGGTAGAGCTTTACTCAGACTGTGATGCACAAAAATATATTTTCATTATCATTTTCACTTTCATTTATAAGAATCAGGACCAAGTTATCATCAATTGATGTTGGCTCCATTTTATTTCGCTGAGTGATTTAATAGAACATATATGTGCACATATTAGATATGTTAATACATGTGGTGTGTTAAATTTGCACCTAAAATTCACAATTTCTTGTTTATTTGCATCATTCCTAGTGTATAAAGATTATACATATTTTCTCTTGATACATGACTTTTTAGGAATTTGGGGGATTTAGGAATTTTGAAATAAGCATGGTAGCCTATATATTTAGCTGTTCTGAAAAACTAATTTTATGGTCAAATGTTTGATTTGGATTAAAATATTGGTTTGAATAAATCACTCAACAGATTGAAAAAAATAAAACTTGTAACTGTAAGGTCAAAGCCAGAAAAGCACAGGTATAATTAATAATGTAAATTATGGTTCATTAACTGTTTCAGTTCCAGAGTCGGTCCTGGCTTTCTGAGACACTGGGTCATTTATGTTATTAATTACACCTGTGCTTTTTGTGCTATGACAAGTCAAAGGCCTTTTGCTGTGGAGAAGGCATCAAAAATCAGTCAAAACTGATAAAGCATAAAAGCAACATCTTTATCATCTTTCCTGGTATTACATTTCTAATAAACAAAATCTTTTTCCAATAATGACAATCTGCAGCGTAGTGTGCATCCTTGGCATGTAAACAAGCATCAGGCTTGAGATGATGTCACGTCTAGAGCTGTAAGAGTGTGTCATTTTGCCTCCCTACTGTGAACTCAAAGAAAAAGAGAGGTGGAGAGACTCAGCTGAGCAACAGAATGGCCACTCATTCACTCCAATCAGGGCGGAAAATCGAGAGACAAGAGACCCCTTCCCCTGCCCAACACACACACACACACACACACACACACACACACACACACACTCACTCACACACACACACACTCACACTCACACTCACACACACACAC
Source organism: Thunnus albacares (assembly GCF_914725855.1). Taxonomy (NCBI): domain Eukaryota; kingdom Metazoa; phylum Chordata; class Actinopteri; order Scombriformes; family Scombridae; genus Thunnus; species Thunnus albacares. The sequence goes on along the minus strand of NC_058106.1, from coordinate 8,126,717 downwards.
ACACACACACACACTCACACTCACACTCACACACACACACACACACACACACACACACACTCACGCACACACACACACACACACTTGCACACTGATGATGACTGGCTTCCTGTGGCCCAGGCAGCAGTTGAAAGTGGTCGGTGTGATCAGACGAAACGAGTTAGGCCTCTATTGTAACAGATGACTAGAAGAGCCATGTCACCACTCTGAAGCTCCCCGCCACTCTGCTGTACGGTGGGTGGGACTTGTCAAAGATGAGCTCATGTGCGTGGCGGTTGCTCGTGTTGTCATTATTTACTGTTGCTGGTGTTTGGTTGCGCTGACACGCAGCTTCTTTGTGGGCAGGAGCGCAGATGAGAAACCATGAAAAGTCTGTAAAGCCACCAGTGTACCTGTCACAGTCAGAAGCTGTTACTGTCAAGTTCATCTCATCCTTTAGAAGTCAGAGGCTCCTATTGTTCTCAGCTCAGAGAGACATACTGCTGCCTTCACTAACATCATGTTGAGTGCTCTGATCAGCAGCAAGTAAAAGTATTTAGTAAAAGTTAAATTGTGTCTTGTTTGTCAGTCCCAAAAAATGAAACATCTTTGCAGTATTTGAGAAGGGCATATATACAATTCATCTCATCTTAACTTAATTTATTACTTTTTTTTCCAATACAATGCAATTTGATATATAAAGAGTTTGGATGCTGGTTTCTTTTTTTTACCCTCAACACAAATTGCAAATATATTTAGGATGGACTGAACAGTGTTTGTCTGCTCTAACATAAGCTACAAAAGTTAGCATGTCTGACTAACTAGTGTAATAGTAGTAACCCAGCGTTAACGTACAGCCATTAGCATTTACATTAGGCTTATAGGTTATGTGAAAAAATTTAAAACAAAAATTTAAAATTACATGAAAAAATAGCCCCGTTCTCAACTAGCACATTCCCTGTGTAGTATTTCTGCATGATAGTTAGTCCTTAATATGACTAGAGTACACGCTAACGTTAGCAGCTCTGTTCTGCTCTATTTGGGGAAAGTTACAGTCCAGAAACCCCAGCCAGATGATAGCATTACATTCACCAAACACATTAGATCTGAAAAGCTTTTTCTCTTGTAACATTAAAGTGAAACCGTTTGAAATACAAACAATAAAGCCTAATCCTCTGTCTTGCTTGTCTTCCAGCGTTACCATTGAAAAAGCACCAATAGTGGATCTTTACGAATATTTATTTCGTACAAATATTTTAAAAATTATTTGTTTTTGGGAAGAAAAAAAAAAAGTCAAATTACAGTGTACAGGTTGGGACTTGTAGTGAGGTTACAGGGGAGGTTAGCGAGGTCTGGTGGAGCTGAGCTTTGGCTGAGTGTTCAGCACAGTCATCTGTGGTCTTGGAGACTGGGGTTTGAGACCTGGCGTGGGAACCCCTTATTCATCCTCTACAGTGTGCAAATAATAGCCCATCATCATTTTAGAGCCTAACTAAGAAACCACATCCAAATTTCTCAGTTGAAAGCCAGTATTGCAAATCTTGGTGAAATATGGTCTAAATGTGAACATTTAATCAATGTCTTCAAATAGTTTCTTTCACAAACTTTCACTTTTGAACCTTTTTGGAACATCTTTTCACTGGGAAAATGTTCCCTGGGAACGGTCAATAGAACATAACTTTTAGTTATGTTCTATTCCCCTCAGTGGGAGGGGATGTCTAACTGGAGAGATAATTATCTCTTCACATTAAATTCAGCAGAAAATAGCTGCTTTTGATATGGTTGCAGCTGTAGCGATTCTGGCATTATTAAGTCATGTTAGGACAAAAAGTAAAACATGCTATATTTAAAAAGATGGATTAAGTTACATCAAAGCAGCAGATACACTGTAGTCCCTGTCAGCTGATTGTGTACAGCATTTTACAGAACAATGGCTTTTAGGGGGTGAAAGCTTATTCTGGCTACACCGTAGCTTCATATTACTTAAAGGGGATAGAAAAACAAAATTACACCAATGTTCCTTTTTAAACTTGCCCCACTGCAAGTTAGTTTAGGGCTTGCTTGCTCTTGTAGAAACAGGAATAATGTATCATTATCACATTGATGGTTATATTACCATCATTAGTCTACTCAATGAAAGATTGTGGGATAGATCTCTAGTTAACTTGGCTGTAGTGTGTATGATGAGCCTCAGTTCTCTGTCTCTTTGATACTGATATTAAATCACATTCGGCCCAAACCAGTAGAGAGAGAAAACCTCCCACAATGCAGGAAACTCCTAAATCCTCAAAGTTTCTGTCCAACAATAACTCACTGAACATCTTCTGAATGCTCCTTAAATCTGAATTAAAACATGTCTGATTTTATGTTCGGGTACTTAACATGAAAAAGGGCGAACGGCAAAGTAATGACTAGATGAAATACGGTCAACATGATGTTTTTCACACAGTATCTTAACGTTCATAGGTCTTTTAGTGTCTCAGTGCTGGTGTTTAACTGGGAGTGAATTGGCTGTGGAATCTTAATTGAGAACTCATCTGTTAAGTGTGCTTTTACAGCTGCCTCGGCTCAGAGTGTTACAGTGATTTACAGATGAGAAAAAAAGACACATTTCTCTTGTTCTAAAACATGACTTTCAGATGTGCCCTCCAGCAGAGACAAACCGCCTAAATCATATGATACAGAATATCTCCCCTGACACAGTAAACATATAACATTTCATATAATGAATACAAAACTGTCACAAAGGTTACATGTTAAAGACATGAATTATACATATGAAAACACTGTTTACATGTCCAGTGGGATTCTGCCCACACTAGCTGTTTCAGATTCTTCTCTAAAAGCTTATCATCTCCACTGAAACACAAAAACAATGGAAAGGAAAATGTAGATACTGTATCTGTTCTTCTTCCTCGTAATTGTGCATTACAACCACCATCCTGTAAGGAGCGGGCCTGAAATGACTCATCTTTTTGACAGACAGTCTGGTTCCCTCACTTGGTCTCAGCAGTTTACGATACTATGAGACAAGATTTTACAACTTGCACGATAAAGTAATTTAATATGAACAGAAGCGCTTTGGTAAAGATTAGACAAAGATGTGGTTTTGGTTAAATGTTAATAAGTAGTTTCTCGTCACTGTTGACTTTTCCCATTGACCGAAATTGATCTTTAGCAAGCATAACCATAAAAAACATGAATCATGCTGTACTTTTTATAATCACACATTGCATTGGAAGAACAGATATTGTTGGGAAAAAAAAAGTTTTACAGAGTTTTGGAGATATATTCAGTATGAACGTTCATTAAAAACTTATTCTAATTAGATGGCAGTATGTTTCTCTAAAAATGTAGTTGCTATTGCAAATTAGTATATAACTGTAATTTCTAGGGGGACAGGATTGAGATGTAAACAGTCACCCCCTTGCACCACACTAGTTTAATTTCAAAGTACTTCCTGCCTCAGGTGTTAACGTCATGTAATTCTCATACCTTTCTTGCACTGCTTGCAATGGAAGACATTCAGTTTATTTTACTTAAGTTGGCAGACAAAAGGAGGTATAAGACACCTATTTCAAGCGTTACTTTGATCAAAAAATGTAAAGTTTTCATATTTGTGACCACTGCCACCTTCCATATACAAGAGTGGAGGTCAGGACTCAGGACCCACCCCAAACAACTGCATTCAGACATGCTTGCTGCTCCACTGGCATTCAGTAAGGATTAAAATAAACAGATCCATCTGTGAGGAATCTGATCTCCATGTTTCAGCTTTCTTAAAAAACAAAATACTCACTTGAGAATAAACTGCTTTTATTGTCTCTTGATCCCGTTGTGAATCTTTCCTTTCGATCATCATTCATATCCTCAGGAGAAGCCTTGTCAGAACTCACTAATATCTCAGCATTCTACACAAAGAAATTATCTTTGGTAAATTAAGGCTTGTTCTGACGGTAGTTTATTACTGTGTTTTTGATATTTCCTCTGGCTAGGCTCCATTTGGTCTTGCTGGCATGCTGCACTTTGTGTATCAACAGGCAGAGAAATATGCTAAATGTTGAAACCCTATCAGCTGATTGTCAAACAGTGGCAGGCAATGTGACTGACGGTGTGGGAACACTGAGTTGTATGAAGATGTGCTAGAAACAGCTAAAAACAAATGTAGGTCAGAGATGTTAAGTCACTGCACTACATTATACACAACCAACCCTAAGGCCAAACTTTAAATTCATCTCTTCACAACTTGCTAATTCAATGCCGCAGTCTTTCCATTCAGATTTAGCCATGTCAAGCCAAATGGAAAATATACCAGTCTTAATTGTTTACCATGTCGTTTGTAGACTAACAGTTGTCGCTTTGTTTTCATGCCACACAAGCCTTCAATTCAGGTTGGCAATTTGCGAGCGCCACGTCCATCCTCCACAAGTCAGCACTGTACTGGTCATGTTTTGGAGTCTTTTTCACTGTCACCGCCGAGCTTGATCAGCACACTGGTCTGCCACAGAAACCTCAACTGTCACTGTGTCTGACTTCCAGCTATTTGACATCACTCATGTCATGGTAAATGATGCATTTGTATTAATCCTGTGTTATTTTTGTTTTTAAATATGAAATATGAAAAAGAAATCTAGTGACAAGCTTCCCTGGGATGCAACACAGATTCACAAAACAATGCTATCAAGTGCCGTGTCCCATGATTGATGTCTTGATATTGTTTTATTCATATACATTGGAACACAGCATCTCATTGTCAAGAAGGAACAACTCCACAGATTTGCCTGCAGGATCGACTCAGCCCACAATACAAAAGCAAGAAGGGAGAGGGTTTTTTTTTTTTTTTCCTGCACCAGGGAGGTGAAGATGAAGAACACTTGTTGGCTGGTGCTGCTCCGTTTATTTGGATCTGTTGCTTGATTCATTATGCAAACCCCAGGGCTATATGCAGATGATAAAGAAAGATGTGTGTGTTGCATATTATTTCTGGAAATCAGTCTGCAAATAACATTGCAATAATCCCATGGGCACCTGTTGAAAGTTTTATTTTGCATCAATTTATTTGAGAAATGCTGTATTTTCTACTATTGATTCACTTTGCTTCATCACTGACTTTAAGGGAACTTTCTGTACTTGCCGACCCCAAAAAACCTTGAGCTTTAGCTTTTGTTAACTCAGCAGGCTTGAGACCACATAGTGAAAAGACTGCATGGTGCAGCAATATCCTGCTCTGTATTGTGTAGGTTGAGTAGGGTCGGGCACAATGAAGAGTGTGTGTATGTGTGAGTGTGTGTGAGTGTGTGTGTGTAATCCCATTTGAAATGATCTCACCTCTCTTCAGGTCACTTCATCATTGAGGCCCTCCATCTTTTGTCCTCCCCTCTCCCTCGCTGTATTTCCTTCTGTGTTTTTCTTTTCATTGAAAAAGCAAATTGGCTTACCCAGCACACACACACCACACACATACACACACGCACACACACACACCAGTGAGAGGAGAGGAGATAGAAAAGTCAACATCGCCGGCAATAATCCAGCGCTGTCCTCTTGGAGGACGGGGTGTCAGGGGTTTGTCTTTGCCCATTGTCCAGCCCTGGAGGCCCGAGACAGGGGAGGGTTTCCAGCTTCTGCCTCCAGACAATGGGGCCCTTGGAGGGGTCAGGACGGACAAAGTACAGCAAGGTCCCTGGTTCTGATAGAAGGGGTCAGAGAGGTCATTTGACCTCTCAACATGTTTGACTTGTGGTTTTGGGTGTCAGAAAGTGATCATTTTTGATTAAATTCAGTCTGAAGTTGTCTCAGGTGAAGAACAGGGGCTTGAAGGACTGAACACATTCACAGTGCCCCAAGATATCCTTAAACTAGAGCTTCTCAAAGATTTTTTTCCTAATACAGCACTTAGGTTTCAACTCTCAAGCTATGGTCGTCTTGCCAACGAGACACGATTTAACATAAAATAAATGACGTCCCTGTGGTTCAATTTTCTCTTATGCTCTCTGCTTTCCTTCTACTTTGTGGTGCATTTTACAAACAAGCAAATTTATAAATACATCAAAGAGTGGCCCTTCCACCCTCGGCCCGTCAGAGAAGCCACAAATTGAGATCCACATGGCCTCACAGAAGTCAAAGGATGAGATTATCCCTAGAAAGACAGGTTCTAAATACGGCAGGCAGACGTGCCTTCCCCCCGTCGCACCCTGGTGAACCTGCTGGGTTTTCTGCTCCTGGCCGCTTGGTGTATTTTTACAAGAGATGTTTATCCTCAAAATGCCTGTTGAGCTATAATTTTGGGTCGTCCGTCCGTCTCTCTGTCTGTCTATTGCTCTCTGGGGGAGGAAGGAGGTTGTGGCTGCTGACCACTCACGCAGACTGGGTCTGAGCTGCTCACACAGCTTCTTCTCTGGTTGACAGTAGCACTGATGTTACCATGAATCACCTTTGACGTGGTCAGGACACAGCTTCTGTTCAGGGGCTTTAAAAAAATGCTGTTGCAACTGTTTCATCAGTAATATTGTGTCAACGTTAGGTTGAATCCCAGAGTCCTCTGAATGTTGCTTTTATAGAACTGAAGAAATTCAGACTCCGGCTCCATTGACTTCTTTCTCTCTATTTATTTCTTTCTAATTATTTCTTAGGACGTATTGGCCATTTTGTAATTTTTTGAATTTTGTACTAATACCCTTGCAGTTCGTAAGAGCCATTATTTAACAGCCAATTTATTTGAGACTCATTTCTTTTAAATTGGTAGCAGGCCTCACACAAAAAGTTGGTAACATTTTCCAGTCTGTCCCTAATCAGTCTATCTTGATACACACACGTACACACATTCATGTTCCCTTCAGGATGAGTGTTTGTACTAATTTTTTCTTTGCAAGCGATGGTCTTGAGCCATTGCAGCAATAATGCTTACTGATTTCAATAACATCCCAATATCAATCATATCAGTTAGTGTCTGTTGTGTAAAGAAAGTAGCTATGACAAGGAGCGATTAGCCCATTTTTCCGTGCCATGACAGCACAACTACAGACCTGCGCTCTCTCACGTCCACCCAGGAAGTAAGTGGGCTTGACTTGACCTGTAGGAGGACAGAGGGGGCAAGGGGGACACCAGGGCTGACTATGGGAAATCCCAGTATGCAGAGCCAAGCCAGTGGTCCTGTGCTGATGGTGAGCCAGTGGGCCATGTGTTGACTGATGGGTTTTGGGGTGGATGTGAAGGGGAAGGGAGGACAGGAGGGACATTGGCAGGCGACGCATCCCAGATGGAGAGAGATGAGTGCTGCCAGTTGTCACGTTGTGTTTGTAGCACGGTGGAAAACACAGAACCGCAAGTCTGGAGCTCCTGGCCGGACCTCATTATCCCATCTGAAGTGACTCACTGAGGCAGACTTTCCTCTGTTGCTGCTGTTACAGGCCTCACTCTCACTCTATTTTACTTCATGGTGCATCTTCTTCCTCCTCTTTCTTTCTGTCTTTCTTTCTCTGTATGCTACTTGCATAGTTCTTCTACTTTACCTAATTACATAGATTTACAAAGGTGAATAAGATATTAATTAGAGGATTTAATGAAATGAAAAAGTTAAAAGCTATAATATAAATCAATGTTTAAAACACCACTTCAAAGGTGGGTCGTATAAGCTTACATGCTAAATAACAGCATTTTTCTGGTGCCCTACTGTATAAAATATGTGAGTCATGTCTCTTGTGACCACTGGTCTTCTTTGTCAGTGCAGTTTGCGTGTTTGGCATGATGTCATTATTTTCCAGACTTTTTCTGACATATTAACTAATTTTTAAGCTTTACTGACAGGTGTACATGTAATTTGGACATGGATTATATCTCCTGTTCTCATAGTTGAAAAACTGAGGGTAAAATAAATTCACCCTACCATGACCAATGCTTTTAGTACTGTCTTTAATGTCCAAGGTTCATAAAAATGATTGAATGCTACCTGATTTGGTCCAAACAGCAGCCAGATCCATCTTATGCAGTATATGTTCGGTCTGTTATTGCCTGTCAGATCAAAAACAATGGTAACATCTGTGTTTCTTAGACAAAGAAACACTAGATAGATAAGAGTCCAGGAGAAAGGAAGATGTGATCCAACCTTTGTCTTCATATTTGATAATTTGTTCCTACACGATAGGGCTGTCACCTTCAATCGCTGTTTGTAAGTGAGACAAATGAAATGCAGTGAGAGAGAGGTTTATATGGGTTGCACCTGAATTAAAACAGACATCAAACTGCACCTCCAGATTCACATTTAAGTTTATATTTCCCTGATCTAAATGCAGATTGCAACATCCCCATGTAATGGTTGTGATGTGCAAAACTGAGCAACACACCACCTGTTCTTGATATATCACTATTCTGATAACTTTTATAGTGTCTGATTTATGTGCTTTATGACCACATTTACCCTTTGGAGCTTGGCGCTTTCTTCAACATCTGTGCACCACTTTGCTGCTCTCAGCTCCTGTGCAGAACAAGATCAGCTTCAGAACTCTATACTGAACAACAGAAAGTTGTGTTACTGTTTCTGCAACCGCTTTCTGTACAGCTGGCAAGTGCACTTCACAAACAGTGCTTTCAGGAGTAGAGCATCAAAAGCCTTGAGGGGTGAAGATCTGCAGTGATTTAATGGCATTTATATCACTAAACTGGGATTACAACTCACTTTGTTTTTCCTTTGACACTGTGATGATGCCTGAGATTTTCATTTAATAACTGTGAGATGCTACGAAAGATTCTACAACAGATATTGCGGTTCGAATCCGGCTTTGGACCTTTTTCGCATGTCACCTTCCATCACTCTCTCCCTTCAAACCCTGTCATCTCTCCACTGTCCCTATGATACATGCATAAAATGCCCCCCAAAAATAATATATATGAAAAAATATATCAGTATTATATCACCCTCATCTTTGTGGTTTGTATCCTTGAAAACAAGAATATAAGAAAGAATATAGGAATCTCTTCATTAAAACATTGCTCTACAGCACTACTAGTGGTTGAAAATTTGACACTGTACCTTTAAATAGAAGGTGGAAAGTGTTTGGAGACGCAATACATTTACTCTTATTACCATTTCAAATATTTTATGACCAAGGTGTTTAAATTTTATGTTTATTTGTCTTGTCCTCCCTCTAAAGCTGCATGACTGCTGTACAGTATGTAGCTCTGAGGCATTAATCTTCCTCTGGACACATCTGCTTTGTTTCGTCTCTTTTGTACTTAAACAGCTTGAGTCAAAAGGTCGTTGTGAAGTACAGATAGCTTCAATTTTATATTTCAAAGACCAGAGACCTCACGAAAGGTCTCACTTGGGGTCATTGCTATTATATAGTACATCTATAAAATACTGTCTGTAAGACTTTTCAGAGTACACTTGGAGAGATGGTGCAGATGACACAGATTAGGCTCCTCTTATATCTTACTGACATGTAACTGATGAGTCCACTAACTGTTCATCACGTCTGTCTTACTCCACTCTATTTCTTTGCGTGACACATGTTAGTTTAAGCTGTCATTTCTCACATTTTACTTTATAATAGTAAATGTTAGAAGCCTAACATTTAATATCTCTGACCCTGTAAATTGTTGCCTTTTTTCAAACAGCTGATTGAGGAAAGACTTCAAAACAAACTGCTAGAAGACTTGATAAACAGTTTCCTACTTGCAACATGCAAGAGCAACATGGCAATTGATCTGGACGTCTCTACACAACTGATAAAATTCAGTCCAATACTTGTTGACATTTCAACTTTGGTTCAGTTGCCCAAATCATGAAAAGAATATCTGGGATCTATTTAGCCTACTAGGTACCGATAATGTAATGTGGCTCTCCATCATTTTGGACAGTAACGATTGGATGTCATGTTGGTTTTTTAAGCAAATTTTGTACAGGACTCCCACCGTTGTATGGACTGACATAAACAATGTGTCCGATCCATTGATCAGCTAGTTGATGCCCTTATTTTAGTTTCAGAACTGAGTTCTCTATCTTCATTAAAACGATATTCACACAAGATCTATGTGTATATTTATGTAGGCTTGAAGCGTAGCTGTTAAAACTTGGTTGTTCCTTCCTGATCAGAGAACAGCAGCTGTGGTCAGTTTGAATTCTACAGAAACTCAAACCTCTCCTGCAGCATAATCCACCTCTTAGCTGTCCACTGACAAGTGTTGGCGCTAAAACATTCCTGATTGAAAGACACTTTATTGATTCATGGCAAGAAGTTTTATTTCGCTTCCTCTTTGATAGCATATATCAGTTTTTGTGTGCTCAGTTTTTACATCATCAGCAATGCTCAGACAGGTACCACGTTGCACTGTAACCTGAAGGCTTCTACCGTCAGCTGTCCCTGTTGCCTCACCCACTAACGGGAGACAAAGAAATAAGGAAAGCAGTCTGCTCCAGAAGTCCTGAAAGGACCTAGATATGAATGGAATAGTGCTGACTGGGAGGTTTTGCCAAACATTAGCTCTTTTTATCACTTGTCACCTGACGCCTGCAACTCTTTGTCTGAGTAAAGCCATTAAGCAGGTATCCGAGGCCACCAGGGCGCCGTGTGACACAAAACAAACGCCCTCTGTTATTCTTTACCTGCGGTTCCTGGGGGAGATGGAATGAGGTAATGCTGCTCCACTTACATGATATGTGCACATGCTGAAAAAATGCTCGCCGTCTTTCACACACATGCAGGCATTTCTGATTTTCTTTACACATGCACATACATGAATACAAACACACACAAACCTATACTGTCTGATGGAAAACAGAGGGGATGAACTGTCCCATGTCAACGTTTTCTTTCTAGGGCAAACTCTTCTGAGTGAGTCTGTAATAGAGGCTTCACTGCAGCTGCTGGTTCTTCCACCAAATCTGCCTGCTCTTATCTCCAGCTCAGGCTTGCCCTCTTCTCCAGGAGCATTAAGATATCAAAGGATTACCCCTATAGTCAGCCTTGTAAATATTTTGGTCCAATAAGGGTTTATTAAGGGCTTCCTATTTTCATTGGAGAGCAGATAAGGGGAGGGGTTGACAGCTGCTTGGATTTTCTTTCATTGGTATCGTTTATACCTTTCAGCCTCACCATCATCCTTCTCATCACTGACACAATACTTGGCCAAATACACTATTGAGTCATCTCTTGACAGAATTTCTAGCTCTGCCAAATTTCTGTTTGTGTAAGTGATATCTGTGTGTGTGTGTGTGTGTGTGTGTGTGTGTGTGTGTGTGTGTGTGTGTGTGTGTGTGTATGTCGGTGTGATCTGGTAGAGGCAAAATTAAAAATGAGTTGGTATCTGAAGAGCAGTGCTTGAATTTATTGCAGTACTTTTAAGAATAAAATGTTTACAGATGGGAAGTATCTAGCATTTTCTTTTTCAGCCACATTTTTTTTAAAAACAAGATTACTGGGATGCTTTTCTCTCCAAATTTAAACAGTGAGTCAGTCAGTGGTTTTGTGGCTGAGCAGAATCTCACAAAGCTTTTAAATTTGAGATATACTATGTATACTGTATACTGTATTAATGGTAACAAGGGTGTAACTGGATAACAGATTAAAAACATGGTTTGTTAGAAGGTATTTCTAAAATGACACACGTGTTTGATTCCTGGGTGGCTGGGCCTGAAAGTGTTTAGCAAGAAAACTCGAGCTGCCTTTCAAAGTCAGGTTTTAAAAGAAGCTGACATCAAGGCACTGACATGATGTCATTAATGCACCTCCAGACTTATGCTACATTGAACTGTTGTCTACCAGTTGAGGCATTTAGCAAGACAGTGAACCTCTCTCTCCCTTTGTTGGCACATTACTACATTTGTTTGCACCTTACCACTACTAACTGTCGATCAGCAGTAGTGTGAAATCAATGACAGGATTGACCTAGCACAAGATACTGGGTCAAAACCTAGTATATGTCTGGACTGTGTATGGGCAATGTGTGAAATTGTAACCAGTTTCTTACAGGGATAGTCAGTGGTAGTGTCTATAATGTGAATTCCTGGATAATAAATGTTCATCTGCAATTTTCCGTAGTGGTCCCAGTAATATTTGCTGGTAAAGTGTACTGAAGTAGCATATCACATGACATGGTTAAGCTATGTTTGAGTCAAAAAAAAAGGTTACAAATGCTTATTTTAATTATAATTATAACTGTTGTCTGTTAACTCCACCTGCTCTTTCATCTGTTTCACTCTGCAGATGTCTCTCGTTTTTCACGCTGAATTGAATGTTTTGTCAGAAAGATTGTTATTTGGGGTGCTTTAACTGTGCATGCGCCTTTTTCTGCCTCTTTCCTGGTCAATGATCATGGAGGCTGCGGTGGAAATTGTAAATGAAAGTTTTGACAGCATTTTGGGTGCAAATTCAGGAGGCTTATCTCCGCCCAGTTACCGCAGTTGCAGACAGCTACATGAGTTGCACGTTTTACCTGCAAGACTTGTGTTTTAATGCTGTTGTTCATTGTTTGTGATGTGAAAACATCAGAGAAATAAAAAGTTTGCGTCCTGGTATTAGTTCAGTTAAAAAATCCAAACTCACCGCAGAGTGTCTCTCCTGCCGGCTGCTGACAGCGCTGTACGCCAGAGAGTCGATCACACTGGACAGTAGAGGAGGAGATGCAGAGATGCTGCTACGTGTCTGTTTAAACAGGAGTTTAGCTGACTTCGCTGCATTTAACACCAGAGCTGGGAGCGTCAGAGCAGGCGACACAGTCACTATGTGTTGTGCTGCTGTCCTCCGCTTCCATCATCTTGCGCGATTCATTTTGAAATAGCAATGACCACTGGGAAACCTCCAGCATGGCCAGCCGACCAATGGTGAAACTTCATCACTCAGTCACTCACGGACAACCACGGTTATAGGGCTGGTCTGTCCAGCCAAAAACATTGCTCCATATCGCCTCTAGTGGTCAAAAACTCTTTTAAAGTCTGCAGAAGTAGATACAAAGTAGTTGATTATTCTGCAACATGGATGTATTTTAATACTATGCAGTATGTGTTAAAATTGGCATAGTATAGTTTGTTTGCATCTTGTATGCAAGAAATCAATGTACTTTGCTGTTAAAAGGAAATCATAAAAAACAAATTGAGACTTTGGAAAAATACAGGCGATTTGACTGAACAAAGAGAAAATATTTTCTCTAAAATTGAATCCTTTATTTTTCACTTAGTAATATGTTCCTGGCGCTCTCAGCAATGTCCAAAATTTGTTGTCATTTTTTCAGCTTTGAGTAACTTCTCGACCTCTGTTGTGCATTGCGTTGAAGGACAACAGTGTCCACCAACACACACTGACAAAAGTCAAGCAACTTTAGGGTATTGTGATGGCAGAAGGGCATTTTACGACTGTCATTGAAACAACTCTCTCGTCTTTGTTGAGGTTTATTTGCTGTCGGCTGATTTACTGGGCTACTGCCTCATCACAACAACTCTACAAGAAGGAACCCCTTTGATACAGATCAGGGAGATTTTTCGCAATAACATAGCATCAGCTCTATAAAAGGGGGTAATGGACAGTGTAGTATGTGTGAATGTGTTTTGTGTGTGGGAAGCCTGCCACATACAGTGAGACCCCAGGGCAGCACCAGACCGTATCTAATGGGAATTAAACAGCGTATTAAAACATCGCCCAGTCATCTCCCTGCCCAGCCCCGTCACAGCAGTTGGAAACTTCCTATGCTTGGCTACTGAACAAGTTCGAGCTGTAGATCTCATCCAGAGACGGAGGGATGTAAACTTTGAGTTGTGCGTGTGGTATAGATTGCCCAATGGGGGGCACTGCAACGAGTTGTAAACATAATGTTGTCACACCGTTGATGAGAGCGGTGAGAGTGAATCCAAACAGTAATGTGCAGCCCTTTAAACCAAAACAATGAGCTGAAAGACACTAAAACCCTAGATAGAGCTGAGCGAAACTCCTGTTCTCTGTGAGCAACTCCTTCCACATTACACATAGTTATTTCACCCATTATTTATATGAACATTGATAACTGCAGCTTTAAACATGTTTTTAATGCATGCAGTGGAAATTTGGGGCTTTTTTCTTTGTTTTTTTTTCACATTTCATGGTCAGACTGTTGGCTAAAAATGAAAACAGACCTTTCCAACTCTGAAACAAGTTAAAAATATATCTGAATATCTGAAACAGTTAACAATGATTGTGCACATCAGAAACCTTGTCATTGATTTACTTTTCATACTTTTATTACTGTAACCTTTATTTTTTGAGCATGTGTCAAAACAATGTTACAAATTGCTTTATGAGAGAAATAAATGGACACAGCCAGATGGGAGTGTCAGAAATATGTGCTTAATCAACATTTCTCATTAGCCAGGTAATAGAAACTGGCTGGATCAATACTGGAGCTGAGAGCAGTGTTAAAAAAAAAAAAAGGTATTAAGTATATATTCTTGTTGGTGGGCATTTAAAAAAAGTCATGATCTTTAGCACTAAGGCGTGTTTTTACACTTTAATTCTCAGAAACCAGGTGCCAGTCAAACCAAGGCCTTGGATATTGTCTTGATGAAGTTTGAGTTTCTGTAGGCAATGTTAGTTTCTTTTTTCTTTTCTTTCAGCTATGGTGGTTATCACATCTCATTCAAACTGTCCACTTTTTCTTATGTTTATTCCAAACAAACCGCAAACATTCAATGCATCTCTTCCTGCGTGCAAGCAAATGTTTCCCAGGAAGACGATATCTTCAGTCATTGTAGGTTTATTGCACAAAAGTGGTTATTTCAGATCCTGCTGTATGTGAGGAAAAGTGTGTGTGCACATCTGTGCCTGAACTAGAGTGTATATGACGGATACTTCACACACTTTTCACAATTAATTTAAAGCACAGAGATATGAAAAAAAAAGTTAATCTGAAAATAGTCTGGCCTGGTGCCACAGGAGCAGTAGGCTTTATTCTGCCCAGCAACAAACACAGAGGCACATCAAACACACACTCCGGGCAGTTAGCACCTCCACTGGCACGGGCCCACTTGACGTCATCAAAGCCAGAAATCCCAGGTGCTGATGGGATAGGAAATGGTCTCTCTGGCTCTCCCCCGACTCCTGGCACCTGGCTGACAACTGATGACATCTCCCTTTTCATGTAATGATCCCCTTGACTTCAAAGTGAAAGTAGGGGAATCCCACCTCACACACAAACACACACACAAACACACATGTACACAGAGCATAAGGATATGCATTCATGTAATTTTTTTCTTCCCAGTGTCAAGGTGTGAGATGATTATAGCTGTCATTTCCTTTTGGTAAATATTCTTTAGATGTCAAACCCCTTAAATAAAGGGTTTCTAGAAATGTGTGTTTTATGTCATTATGGTCACATTATATGAAACTTGAGACCTTTGAGAACAAACCAGAGCACAAATTGATGAATGAATGCACTGATCTCAAACAAATCTGGATGAATGCATTGTGTATTATATTTTTAAAAAGAGCTGTCTCATGGTCTCCCTTTCTGCCCTTTTTTCTCATTGTAAATAATAAGAATATACTCAAAAACAAACAAATATAATTTGTTCCAGGTAATTGACCATTTGCTAAGCCCCACCTGGCCTTACTGTCGCTACAAGATTTCCATTCTTGCATGGCACTTATGCAGTTTACAATGATAACAGTGGCAGAAATTACCACTAGTAATTTTGAGTAATTTCTGAAACAACGGGTCTTTGTTTTTGGAGATAGGTAGATAAAAGCAGGCTCATAATTTTTTGCCAAAAACTGATGGTTTTACCCAGCAGATACACTAGCTGTAGCTAGTGAGCTAATTAAGCTAACAAGCTTAAGCTCCAAAAGCGCTGTCTCCAGCCGACTCTTTTAATTTGTCCTACCGAATTGTTTTAAAATGCAATTTTTTAAAAGAGGGTCTTCCATATGTATGTACATGATGGCTACATACAGCACATGATATTGTGCTGAGACTGACGCTAAAGCTCACAGACACAGGCAAAAACTCTGCACTTCACCTGTTAGAGATCCATGTAGAAGACATGTACACAAAGCAGTGTAGAGCCAGTTAGTATTATAAGTATTAACTGTTGTATGTATAAGGAAAAATGTAAGACTTCTTTTGTTCTAATATAAGCCTGTTTTCACTTTTAATGTTGCAAAAGTAAAGACTTATAGGATGATAAGGACTAACATGTTCAGCAAACATAACGCTATCTTGAGTAACGCTGGTTGGGGTTACTGGAGTGTAAATCTCTCCAAATCCGATAGAAAGCAGGTCAGACTATTGTTACCCTAAATTCTGATAGCATCAAGGATCAGCTTACACACAGTGTGTATGTTAGTGCATGATGAACAGGTTTTTTTTTGGTTTTTTTTAAACAATCTGCAAACCCACAAACTGATGTAGTTAATGTACTTGGACAACCACTGTTTGGGAAAGAGTTTAGCGAACCGCCAATGAGCACAATTCACAGTTTACCCATAAAATATCATACTGTAGGAGAATTGTCACTTTCCTCTTGGCAAAAGACAAACACGTCCAAGATCCTTTTCATAAGCCTGTAAAGTGAGGTCAGATATTCACTGACGAGCCATGTAACCTAAATTCTGCTGTTTTCTCCAGCTTGATAGATGACTAATATCACAGATGCTGTTTTCAGAATTCTAGATGGGCCATCTGTGAGTTAAACTATAGCATTTCACGTCTTTGATGCTGGTGGGGGGTAGAGAGAGATGCCAGAAGGCCTGACTGCAGAAGAGCTACTCAGTAAAAGATGAGACTATCAATAACACTGACTAATACTGGAGACGCACACTCACTGAGACAAACAATACCTGCACGCATACACATTCATCATGAGCTTGGATCTCTAAAAACTAAAATGTAAAAATAAACTTGTATTCTCATCCTGCTAAATACATTTGTAAAATGAGTAATGTGACCTGTTTTTGATGGAATTTTATATTGTAATTCCAAGGATATCATACTCTTACACACTGTATGTGTTCTTGATCTAGTTCTTTCCCCATGGAGGAAGAGATCACACAGGGCCGCAAAAGACGAGACATGAGTGACAGGCAAACAGATGCCTGCCACTGTGTCAACCGCTGACACAGCCAAAAATAATCTGAAGAACTGACAGAAATTCACCCCAAAATGTCCCACAGATACAAGCAGCAGGGAAATTATAAGGTCTAAAATAAAGACCAGATACAGGCGGAGAGGACAGGACTGGAGAGAAGAGGAGCATCTGGTGCTTCTGGAGCCCATGTCGGAAAAAAAGCCGTGCCACATGACAGGAAAAACAAACAAAGAAAAGCAAAATGAAAGGGGGAGAAATCAGGGGAAATGCTGACATATTCCTGAGGGAACAACTTGCTCCTCTTCAGGTTTCACTGAAGTGTTTGACTGTTCAGTAAATAAATCCTGCGTCTGATCAGAGTCCCTGTTCTCAGCCAACACTGAACCCATCCTTGAAGGATGGGTAACCCTGAAGCGCAGTATGTATAAGTGGTAATAAGTGATGCCAGTGTACTTGGACCAACACAGCCAAGCTTGTGCACTAAACCAAGGACTCACTTACAAGGTGTGGTCTGGGGACAACCTGGAGCCCTTAACGTTGCCCCAAGGTACTAGCTACATCAAGCACTTTGCCATTTGTTAATCAATGCAACATTAATTTTTATGACATTAATGTAATTACCAGAAATAAATTAGAAATAAGAAACCTGGCAGCCTCTGTCAGTCTTCACAATTTGCCTATATTTTATGAGCCACCAGGTTGAGATACAGTGGGAAACCAGCTGGACTGTTTTCTGGCATAAAGGAAATTGTGTTCCTGGACCTGAAGATAGCTCCAGTGGGAACAGATTTATAGAGGTAGAATGCAAAAAAAAAAAAAATCACTACAAACATGCTGCTGTTCAAACACGCCACCAGGAAGGAGGATCTTCAAGTTTAAAGCTTCTGTGTGCAACCTTGTTATTTCACTGAATGTACACTGATTATTGTTGTGTCATAGGTTAAAATGCTGTCACATTTAGCAGATATGAATAAGAAAAACAACTTATATTCTAATGACATGATGTGAAAGGGGGTCTGTGGTCAGCTGCAAATCTGTGAAAACTTTCTTTTCAAGATTCACAACCTGAAAGGATTGCTTCAGATTATTTCAAATCTATCTTACTGTAACACAACACTCACATGCCATATGTACGCTGAAAAAGGGCATCTTCAAACGTTACGGCTTTGTTAGTATGAAACTGCCTTTGTGTTTCCTTGCTGACCCAAAGTGGAGAATTTCTAGTAGTTGCGTGTTTGGGATATAATAGTGATAGTGTTAGGGATAAACTTACTGCCAACTGCTATGACATATATCCTCACCTCATTTAGCTAACTGAGGCTGCTCAATCCTAATATTAGTGCCAGCTGATCTTAAGGGGGACTTTAAGTTCAGCTGGAAAAAAAAAAAGTGTTTTGGACTTGGATGTTTGACATTTCACTGTGCAGAGTTTGACACTAGAAAGCTGTTTTCACATTCATTTGCTGAAGGAGGAAAGTTTTTTTGTGTTCACCCTAAATCTGAGTTTAAGATGTACTGTATCTACGAGCATGATTTGTGACACTACAACTAAGCCAGTCATGGTCCAGTATGTGACTTGCACAAGTGTGACTCATAGCCCCCGGTACACATACACTGAGAATGAACTTTTCAGTCATGTAGGAGACAACTTGAGTTCAGCAATTAAACTTTTGGAATGAAAAAATATTTGCATATTCATAGATTTAGGATTTTTCAATAAGGGAGAATAAATAGATGTCATTTTAAGGTTTTCTTAGGGGGTTAATTGAACTTTTTTGAGGAAAAAACATATGAGACACAAATTATTATTCAAAGCAGTTTATTTGCATATATCTGGAGGGTATTGTTGTGTTTTTGCCAATAAATAGGACTGTAGACTTGCCCCATGTCTTACAGTAGTTATGCTATGAATTATTACAGTGAGCCAAAATTCTTTTTTCCAAAGTACTGAACCTATGGCATGTGATTATCATATTGAGATGGACTGGAAAATGTAAAACCTATCCTTTAAAAAGCACAACACACTTAGCGAGACAGAGGCCCACATTATTAAATTTGTTCAAATTATTACAGTCAGAGGAGATCATGAAATGTATCATGGTAGATGAGACTAAGCTTCTGTGTTTACAGTGACATAGCATGGAGACCATGTTCACCGTCATAATGAAGAGCTTTGAGTGCCACCTCTTCAAGTCTTACATTATGTTACCCTGTGAGTGCACATATGTTTGTGAAGGTTCATTAATGCAGCCTACTGCTTCTGAGATACCATCAACTTGTTTTAACTCTGGTTCCTCTCATGTCGTGTTCCCAGGACAGAAGGCTCAGGGGATAGATCGCATCTCAGTGTGGTCTCTAAATCTTACAATCTATTTCCATCCCTGGCCAGAAAACCCAACTGCTTATATTTCCAGCTGCAACAAGATATGTTGTATGGCTTTTGGGAAACAAACAACAGACTGGCCTGACAGGCCTGGGTAACTCAACAACCCAACTGGGGGAGAGACAAAATGAGAGAAGGAGGGAGAGAGAGCGAGACTGCTAAGGGCTTCAGACAGTTGGTTTAGCATGCCATAAATAAGCACATCGTCTGTCAACACAGTGGCACGGTGCAACGAGCTGTGGTGTACCGGGGTGTAACACTGCTCAGATTTAAAAACATCTGTAGCCACCACCAACAATACAAACTACATTTTCAGGGGGAAGGAAAGAGAAGCATCCATGCTGAAAGAAATAGCTAGAAACAAAGGGCAGGAACCACTTCAACCACATTACAAAATGGCTCTCAGCCCACAATTTTTTCCACTTTCCTTTCTTAATGTTGTGTATTTCGGTGTGGCATAGGACCAAATGGGTCGGCTGGGGCAGAGTAATCAGGTAGTCAGCCGGAGTGTCAAACACAGGCAGCTTATACAACAACTCAGGGACCTTCTGCGGAACTGCGGAAACAGTGTGGTCATGTTTCTTCACTAACTCTACATCACACTGTGCAGATGACAGTGCAATTACCCTCCAAAGTACAGTGCAGGAAATTTCCCAGCAACCTCAAATCACTGACACTTACACTAACACTTAGGCCAAGTACAGGGCCACCAAAATTACATCTTACATCTTAATGACAACCAGACGTTGTAATGAGCCAATGAGGTGTAATATCATCATAAGGGTGTCTCTTCCAATGGAGAAGTTTGTTCCATAATGTGACATCCTTTATTGTAAAAAAGTGAATTTTCTTTTTTAAGGTTTTGAAAGCACAATATTACACAATGCATTTTAACATTGCACAGAACCCCTTACCCTTTAATGGGCTGCAAAGGTGCCCCTGCAGATCTGCACACTGATGTTTTTGTTGATTTCAATTTTCCCGGCATGCTTCACTGCTACATGCTAAACAGAAGTCTAAAGAGAAAATGCCATTCTTACAGGCTCAGTATGTTCAACTTTCATTGGTTTTGTCAGGGTGAACACACCAACAATATCTGGTGCAGGCTGTAGAAATGGCTGTTAAAAAACAAACCTGACATGTTGATTTCAATTACAGAAAGAGCAACGCCACAATGAGACAATTATGCAATGATGTCCAATCTGCCCCATCTGTCAGAAAAAAAAGGCTACCAAACTGCCTGCAACATCCACCTGGGAATACAGCATGCTTTCTGCCAACACAGTGCCAAGGTTTTGCTTCTGGATCTGCTGCATCCACTAAGGTTGTCAGAATAAATACAGAAGATGCAATATGTGGGTGGCACCTTTGAAGGAGATGGGCTGAATAATACAAAGTAATGTAATGAGTAATGTAATGAATTCTTCACTGAGAAATAAGTAATGAATAATGGATGACATTTTTCAATTAACTTGCACACTGCTGCTAAAATGTTCCCAATGCTCTGATTGTGTCTCCTGCATGCTTTAGCATGCTATATGGAATGCAAAGCCTTTTTGAGATACTACAGCAACTTTCTTATGTTAATATAAAGGGATGCATAGTAGGACAATTGAAAAGACAGACTGGGTCATTTGAAGGCATTTCATTTGCATATGAGCTAGCAGTTCTCCAGCTGCTACGAATACATGTCCATCAGGAGTAAAATAAACTGTTTGCTATTAAGATTGTTGTATTGGTCTTCACCTTGGTCTTTTGTTTGCTTCTACCTGCAAGACATTTCTGGATACCTCTCATGTTGTTGATTTAACTGGTTCCTGGTTTGACTGTCTGGAGAGATAAATCTGTTATCTGGCACAGCTGATGTCACTGTCTATACCACCCTTGCATCCCTCAGAATTCCATGCATATTGCACAATTTTGCACCTCATGATGTATGTCCAATGCCAATGATCAGTGTCAATGCAGGAAGTAGCGAGCACTGACTTTCATGCAGGAGATAGGAAATTTGTGTCGTGTCACAGACCTGCAATCAAAGTTCGCCTTTTTTTTACTAACTCTAATCATAGTTATTCCCTAACCATAACCATGGCTAACCCCAAAACATACCTTAACCATACCTTATTTGCCATAACCATGATTTTTCCCTTACCTTAACCATACTATGTAGAGAGCAACCTTTTTTAAAACATTGGTGTTGGAAGTAAAAACAAATGTTGGCATTGAACCTGCAAATTTGTCCAATATCAACATTCCTGTGTGGTGATAGGGTTGGTGTATATGGGTAGATTGGATAGATTATGCAATGTGGGACGGTGTTGAATTCACACATCAAAGAAGCCTGTGCTAGTTGATCATCTGCATGATAAAAATCATCATGAAGATCAATAAATGCATAGGGTTGACCCTTTATACGATGCTATTTGCAAGATTATGTGCTGTAAAACTATCGCAACAAAGTGTTCCTACAGCACCCTGTTGTAATACTATACGTCTAAGAGCGTAGCAGATAAAAAAAATTCCACAAAGGGTGATTTGGTCAGTATACTCTAAACACAGGATTAAGTAGCGCAGACATTCTTAAGCCCCATGAGAATATTGAGGGGTTATTGGTGATGTTGCATTCGGGCAGCACTTTGTGCCCTGCCAGAAAAGCTGGCAAGAGCTGTGAGAAGCCTTATTATGCTCGACGGAGTGTGAATATCTGTGTAGTGAGTTGGCTGTACACTTCAGCAGTGTGTCTGTCGGTGCATTCCACTAACCTATCCAGGTGTTTGCCAGCCACTGGAATGGAAAAGGCTACTGCAGGACCACCTGTTCACAACAATTAGGATTACACACATGCTTTACAATACCAGCCAGTGAAGTGTCCCTTTAACAAGTCAGATTTAACCATATGACTCTTAAACGCTTCAACAATATGACTCCATTTTGGCTGGTTTAACTGACTTGTAGAACACCGCTGAAAGGAGGAAGAACTGAGTACAGCACAATGCTGCCTTCAGGTGTTGTCAGAAATGTCAAAAATATTAAGCTGAGTGACCCTAGAAAGTCCATGCTTGCAGAAAATGTTTTGTGTCAATTTTAGAAACAGCAAATCACTTTCTAATGGGCTGCAAAGTTTTTAGAAAACATATGCTGACCACATTTACAACAAAAACCCTACATAAATCATCTTTAATGCTTTTTTATTTAAGCTACGGCTTGTATTAGTTTTATTGTGATCATGTGCATTTGTCCTCATTTGTTCTTGTTTTGGGCACAGGCTTTACTCAGTGCATTGTTGTATTGTTTTTGTCAGTGTGTTGGTATAATGTGATGAAAGCATCATTTCATTCTCAACCCGAACATAAAACATTTCGCTGACAGTTCCACAGCTGCAGATGAAACAGTGCTTAATATGGTCAGACATACTTCAGGGAGTCCTGCAAATAATCATGTAATGCTAGAATGGCTAAGCAGCATCCTTTATTAGTTTGTGCAGCCCAGCAACTAAACATAACAAATGTGCAATACAAAGAAGATGTAGGAAATGAAATATCTTGTCTGTAAAATTTTGTCGAGACTGAAACAAAGTTGTAGAACAATAAAACTAAAAGTTGCCATTACACATGGACCATGACCAAATGTGTGGGCATGACACACCCTGATGAGTTTTGGTGTTGATGTTGACATTTGCAGTATGTTTTTTCATTTTTTTTGTTCATTTGCACAGACAATTTTCAAGTGCAGGGTATTAAAATATACAGTATAACCTGTTAAAAAACCTGTAACTTTGGAAAAAGGGAGAGAAAACTGTCAGAGCTGACGCAAAAATCAATATATGTATACATAATATAATATATGTTGAACATACGGTCAAAAGCTCCAGAAAACATGTAGTATGTGGACCTTGAAAGCACTACCTACATGTTTTCTAACAACAACAGCAACTATATTGTCAATTGCTGTTTTCATGTTGAGGATGCACTTTCAAGCTTGTCTCATAAATCAACATGGATGAGAAGTCCCACAGATGGTGGATTTAATATCTACATTTGACAAGACAACAGAACAATCTCAGTATGTTTATGGTGATGACCACGTGATACAGTAGACAGCTCCAGAACAATCAAATAAGTGGACCTTGATTTGAGACATTTTTTGTCATTTGCCACCTAGACTTCATGCTTCTAGATTTATAGGCCAAAACAACATTCCTTGTTAGAGCACCACCATCTGGCCAATCTATATATCTCTTGACTGAAAGGGGATATGAAATCTTTACAACAAATCTGACGGTTCTCAAACGTAGTCTTTAAAGTATATAACAGTTGGAAAAACTGGAAGAATGACAAATGATTGTCGGCCTGTAGTCAGTCATTGTTCTGATTTATTTTTTGCCGCACTTCATTCTGTCAATATAAATTTAGAAAATCTGAAGAAACCATTAAACTTCTAAAAAGAAATGTACGAGCGGCACCTGAAGGCAGCAGTCGTGCAGCTGCCAAGAGGAGAATCTCTTTTTCTTCTCTTTTATCTACGCGTGGTAAATGATGCTGCGCGCTGATTGGCTGCTGGCCGCTGACTAGTGCTCCATCCAGCAGGCCGACTCTCACAGAGCCGGGCTGAGTGCTCAGTCAGCGCTCCTCCTGGTGCTCCCCGACTCTGCTACCTGCTGCCGCTCCTCCTCACACACACACACCACACACACACACACACACACTCACACACACTCATGAGTGCGCACCACCGGTTGCTGCAACCTGCCGACTTCACCTGAACGAGCAAAGAACAGAAACACCAAACAATGCGTGCATATTGCATTATGCGATACCGCAGGTTATTACTACTTTTGCGCTCTTTTAGGAGGTAACGGAGGAGTTGTAAGCTTGCATGCCATCATCATGGATTGCTTTTTTCTTCTGATATGGACTTTACCCATCCCGCTGGTCGGCTGCACCTCAGTCAAGCTCCTCTCCACTCTCTTGTCCTGGAATATTATCAAGGCATGTGGCACTTAATTAGAAATGCACACACTCTTAAATCCAACACCTGCACCTATTTAGTTTTGGACTAAAACAAACAGTTGTCTCTTTTCAGCATGGTTTATGTCAATAACAAACTGCACTTTGTCTGCACTGCTGTTGTCATTCATTGTGGTGAAAAGTCAGACAAGTGATTGTCATCCCAAATTAAACAAAAGTGCAACTCATGTTTCAACAGAGGAACTCCATTTATCACCTTGTTGGCTTCCACTCCTTCCAGTGCTTGCAACCTGTTGCTACCTGTCCAATTATTATTATAATTTTTTTGCAGACGCTGCACATTTACTGCTCACACTCCTCCCACACCGTTTCGGCCAGCTATTCTTCCAGCAACAGCCACGGATTAAATCATGGTGAGTACTTATCTTTTGACATCTATGAATGTTTCTTCCAGCTGGCATGATTCCATGTTTGTAGAGAGAGAGAAATTGGGAATTAAATGAGATATATGGCAGTGATGGGCTCAGTGATATGACCAGTGGTTCCCAAAGTGGGGAAGACCATGATCTTCAAAGAACCAATTAGGAATATTACAAATTCAGTGTCAAATGGGGTGACATATCTCATGTTTATGTGGTAAAAAATATATTTATTATGTGCTGACACTACTGCAGTAGCGACCAATGAGTGCAGTGCACACTTAGGGATTCCCTCTTGGCTGCTTTGTCCTGTAGAAACCATGGAGGCAAGTTGAGATGATTTGTGTGCTTTGATTTACTGAGTGAAGAAGGGAGGTGGACTTCTCCCGGCAGACACTGCATAGGAGGGTGATCAACATGCAGAAAACCTTTGTTGAATCAACTAGGCTGAAAGAGAGAGGAAACAATGCAAGAAGGAAACTTCTGGAATTGTTATAACTTCTGCCTTTACTATCATAAAGTGCCTCCCACTGCTCTACTCTATTGAAATGGTTAGTGAATAAATAATTTTTGCATTTTATTAGACTGGAACTCCATGACAACTGCATGAAATCAGGACATCATATATTTACAACCTCTGGTTCTGAAGTTTTGACCCATATCTGACATCCATGGAAGTATGATGTTGGCGTTCAAGGCTACTGTTAAAAACCATCTGTGATACATATGATGTGCTGCGCTCTGGGCAACAGTCGAGCACTGAACCCTTCACCCGAACACAAGCTTGTCAGTTTAGTGTCTGTGATTTTGTTTCCTGTGGACAATTCTTGAACCTGTTGGTGATGTACCTTGTGTTTTTTGGTGCATTTGTGAATAGAACTGGCTTAATGCGACCAGGTCAATTCTAAATTTGATATCAGAACTTTTTTCAACTATCAAAAAATATCTTTTTTCAGTAATAAAACCAGAATGAAAAGCAATTACTAGATAGATAGACCTTTATTTTCATACTATAAGTATGGCGTCACTGTCACTCTCTACTCACATGTAAAAGCAAGAGCTAAATGCAAGTTTTCACACTCCTCCTTGGCCAAATACATTCTGGGAAATGTTGAAGATATAGCTGAAGCAGAAGGAGATGAAGCAAGTGTGTACGCCAAATAACATAACTCAAGTCAAAGAGCGACTTTCCTTTGACCTCATGTCCATCTCTCTCCTCCTCAGACTACGTGTTTGTAACCCCGGTGGAGGTGGACGCTGAGGGAGGATACCTGACCCACGATGTGACCAGGCGAAGCCATCGCAGCAGGAGGTCCCTCTCTTCGTCTCTGCACTACCGGCTCTCTGCCTTCGGGCGACACATGCACCTGGACCTGCGTCCGTCCTCTGTGGTTGGCCCAGGGTTCACTGTGCAGACTCTGGGCTCGGATGGCATCGTCACGGTGTTCGAAGATGCAGAGTTTGACAACTGCCTGTATCAGGGATTTATCCGCAACCTGTCGGCCTCCTCGGCAGCCATATCGACCTGCTCTGGGCTGGTAAGTGTTTGCCAGCAACTTCTTGGTTCCTTGGGGCTCCTGTTGGCATTGCAAGCTCTTCTCATGTGAAAAAACTCTACACTTGTTATATATTTTTTAGCTAAAATTGATTACATGGTTATCCCCTTAAGTGGATTACATGCTTTCTCCTTGTTTTTGAGAAAATTCTCCATCCCTTGGGTGGATGAAACATTTCCAAACCATTTTACATTACCTCAAAAACACTAATAGGAATACTGGAAATAAAAGGCTTTCACTCAAAAGATTTTGGGCTCAATCTCTACCTCAAACTCCTTGCCTTTATGCCTTTAAAAGCCTTTGTTCCTTTAATAATCAGATTGTTTTGATGCAGCATTGTTGGCACAATTAAGACTTTGGTAATACTATGGGTGAACTGCAAAATGACATCATTGCCCATGAGAGTAAGCATCGTTTTCTAGTGCTTTGTCGAGTACTTCTTTGAACAATGGGAGGAGTGGAAAAACAAGAGAATGTGAAAGGAGAGAAGAGAGAAACTACACTGATGAAGAAAGGCCATAATCCAGTTAACTGTTAATTGTAGAGCCAGCACCCAGAGCACAATCTTGGGAAGACTATGGTTAACATGTTGTGGGTATTTGTCATGTGTACTTGCTTAAAAATCAACAGCATCATCCAGTTCCTGCAGGAACTAATTTTGCTAACTTGTTGATGACAACGTGTCCGCACATAGATCCATATTGAAAGTGACATGGTGAACAGTCAGCCCAGCTGTTCACACCAGCACTAAAAGTGGAAGACTGTTTGTTTTGCCTTGTGGAAAAGTGTCTTCATCACATTTTCCATGTTGTTGCCTTGTTTATGCATCCATGCTAAGTTTTGGTCACTGCTATTTCCAGATTCCTGCAGTCACCACACCCACTGGTGTACTGTGTATATGAATATTAATGTAAAAGCTCATTTTTGGGAAATATGCATATTGTTTTCTTTCAGAAAGTGAGAGAAGAAGAATAATATCGACCTGTGAGTTTAGTACAGAGCTGGAGTCAGAATGTGTTTAGCATAAACGTTGGAAGCAGCTAGCCTTTCAAAGCGAAAAAAACAAACAAAAAAAACTTCCTACCAACAGCTCTAAAGCTCACTAATATGTTGTATCTCATTTGTTTAATGTGTACATACATGTAAAAATGACATTTTGTCATTTTAGAGGTCATCATCATAACCATAGCTGGAGATGCTGCATAGAAGTACTTGGTGGATGGATAAACTGTTGTTTGTCATGAAGTATCACTTCACTGAAATGTCATTTTTACATTTCTGTTAATTAATGAGTTAAACAAACAAGATACATGTAAGTAACATATTAATTAGTCTTCTGTAGAAGTGTTTATACAGAGACAGGTTAGCTAGCTGTTTCCCGCTGCCTCCATGCTAAACTAGCTAATATGTCCAGACTTCAACACTTAACCTACAGACATAAGATTGATATTGATCTTTTTGTCTAACACTCAAAAGACAGAAAGTGATAAAGCATAATTCCCAAACTCCTAAGCTGAATTTGCTTTATTTCTGAGCAAAAACAAAATCACAGAATTTGTGATGTCATAATTCCTCACTCAGCTACAACAGACCTGCTTTCGGCAGTGATGCTATGCTGGGGCTTTAAGTATGGACTTATTGGTTGCTTTGCCCACAGTTGTGAACTCCTCACATTCAAGATAAAGATTTTTTCTCTTGAAACCACAAGGACTCTGTAATTACAAGATCCTCTGCTTTCATTTGTGGTTTATGAGGTGCCTAGACCCTCTGGCCCACCAGCACACACGCATTCCTTGACACATCCCACACCAGCCTGGACCAGATGGACACACTACACCTCCATAAAAGCCGTACCTCCATTTATCATCCAGCCTTCATACCTCCTCTTACCTCCTCCTCCTCCTGCGCTTGCCCTGCTCTTTTGTCCTCTGTTTGCCCTGCCTCTACATCTCCTCTTGTTTGCAGCAATTAAAGCCAGGGTGAAGTTTGAGCCGCCTGGCTGGCACTGCTAATCTTCGCATTGTCCCTTTCATTAGGCTAGCTCTCACTCACAATAAAACACCACTGACCCGTTCTCTTAAAAGCGCTGCGAGAACACAATGTGATTGGGTCGTGATTGCATTTGAATGGGCTGCGATGAACGCTTTGATCTATTTTTTACTCCTCCCAAGCTTTTGCCTAGTTTTTTTTGGTCTTCTTCCTCTCCTGAGTGTGACTGCAGGGCCATGTCGGATGTTCACTCGGCCCGTTAAGTGGACTCATGTTTTTATATCTCAGGCAAGATGAGCAGCATTGTTGGGAAAGTAAAAGGGGAAAGAATAAAATGAGATGTAATGACAAGTGCATCAAAAGGGAGATCTGGGCCTTTTCCTCCTCCTTCTATCTGTTTCTCTTAGTCCATCAATGTGTGTGTGTGTGTGTGTGTGTGTGTGTGTGTGTGTGTATGTGTGTGTTTGTGTGTGTGTTGTTAGACCACTGTGAGGCTTAGAACAACGAAAGCAGTTAACCCCTGCCTTTCATCTAACCCTCTGTCCAGAATATTTGGATTAAGTACAAATGAGGAAAGAGCCATTCAAGTCTGCTCGATGCAGCGACGGGGGTTAAGAAAGAGATTAAGGTGGGATTAAAAACAATGCTAGAGAGGAAGAAAGTCAGGGAAAGAGAAGAAGACGAGGAAATCCAGGGGGGAGAAAAAAAAAAAAAAAGGACACGAGAGAAAAAAGCAAAGAGGGTGAAATAATGAATGAGAAGCGAGCCGGGACCGCAGGGGTAGAGAGAGAAAGTGTTGTGCAAGAATAATGTGAATTCATTGTCTGGGGTGGAAGCTCCCTTTATAGAGAGTTGGAGAGATGGACTCTGTTCAGTCAAAGGGCTTTGGAGAAGAAATGGGGTGAGAGCAAGAGAGGGGGAGAAAGAAAGAACGAGAGCTTCCTCGTTCTTCATGTCAATGTCTCCTTTCAACAGAGAGCAGGAAAGAGGAGGGAAGGGGAAAAGAAAGTGTCTGAAATAGGATTTTTTGGACTTGAATCTGCTTTTTAATAGCAGCAGAGGTGTCAGCACCAGCTACTGGGACTAAACATTCACCCTGGTCCAGGTCAAGCAGATGGAAGTGAGATTCAGCTGTTCAAATGAAGGGCGAGATGGTATTAAGAGCAAGGCAGGATGGATGACTGGCAAAGAGGGATTTTCAACTGTAAATCCCTATTAATTAAACATGGTGTTATTTGTTGGTTTTTAATTACTTTCTCTGTCCTTATAAAGCACCACACTCATGTTTTTGAGTGAAATGAAGCTGTCAGTCTCTCTTTTGCGTGAGAGATGAAAGGATGTTGTTTCATATGTAATGCTCTCTGATTTGTAAGAGAGAGAGAGGGAGAGGGGAGGGAGGGAGTGGGGGGCGTCCTCTCTAAGTTTGCTTTCTTCTTTTGAGGTTTTCTCATCTGAGGTCTCTGTGCTGGTTGACCCCAATCCTCTCTGCTTGGGTGTGGGGAGGAGGCGGGTGGTAGGGTGGGCGGTCGGGTGGGGGTTTGTGTCGACCTGGACTCTCACAGGTTCTTACTGTGTAGTGCAAGTTCAGAGCTGCTCGCCACTCATGTGAATGCAGAGAAGGGGAATGATTTACAGCTCCCCTCTGTCCTCCCAGCCCCTTTCCAGGATAGGATTCTTCTCTTGGGGGTGACGAGGGCGGATCTGAGTCCTTCACTACCAAGCCTGTGCTCGCCCCTGTGAGGGAAGTAGTCAGAATATACATCCTCAGTGTAATCAGAAATTTGACTCCTTTTTTAGCAGCTTGTGAAAGAATCAGTGACAGAAGACGGTGATCTGAGGCTTCACAATATTGAGAATATTGTTAGATTTTTTTTGATATTGCATATGTGATATATTTAGGGCTGTCATTCATGATCATTTTAAGTATCAATTAATCTGTCAGTTATTTTTTCAATTAATCAATGACTTGTTTAGATTTTAGAATGTCAGAAAATAGTTAAAACTAGCCCATTACAATTTCTGAGACCTGAAAAACACCATCTTCATGTCTAACACTCAAAGATGTTCAATTTACAATGATATAAAAGATCAAAGAAGCAAATCCTCAGACTGGAGAAACTCAAACTGTTGACGTTTGTGGATGATGAATAACTTAAACAATGACTCGATGATCAGAATAGATATAATAATTGATTCATCGACTATTTTTTTCTACATATATTAAGATATATTGCGCCATTTTTATTCACTTTAAACATACAGTATAACATACATGGGAAAAGAACATAAAATGCAGTACCTTGTGAGAAATCTGTACAGCAACAAATAGTCTCATTTAAAAGGTTATCAGAACAACTTTTCCCTGCAGATCTCAGCATTCAAATCACTTAGCTGTGGAGCCATATCTAGGACACAAGCAGGCTTACAGAAATACACTAGGTGCAATATTTTGGACATTCCCTGTGGCTGCTATAAATTACAAGTCATTATTCATGACTTGGCAGCATTTCATTGTTGGATTCTCCCCGTGTCAGCCTGGCTGTGTCAGGTCATGGCAGAGCTGACCATGACCTTTACTGTGATCTTTCCCAAGCCCCTGAAGGCCAGGTCAGAGACAGGTTGGGCTCTCTGGAAACTGAGCTCTCAGGTTCAGAGTGTCCAATAGGTAAAATTCATGGGATCAGTTTTCCTGAGTCTTCATCGCTACAGGTTGATACAACACAAGAAAAAATGTCAGTTGAGGTTTTTTAAAGCAATACATGGTACCCTGATGAGAGCAAATGCAGAACAGATGAACAGTTGAACTGTAAGAAATGACAGTGTTGTTGGAAGCAACTGGTTAACTTAAAGAATTTCCCACAGTGAGGTATAGTTGCCATCTTGCCTGAAATAAACAATGCCTCCACTGATGTCAGAGGAAATTATTGTTATTATTATTAAGCTTCCGGGAATATGTGCAGAAGCACTAATTCACACGACAGAGCTGATTATGTAGACCACCATCAAGCAACTAAATGTATCATGATAAGAGATGTGTTGGGATCTGTCTGATACAGTTGGATTTGGCTCAGCAGGTGACATTGATTGATTTGGTGACATCATATGCTTGAAGTGTAGTTGGTGATACGCAATATATTTGGCTGGCTTCTACAGACAGGAAGATAGAGAGATAAAGAAAGAGAAAACAAAGAGCACTTTGTCTGTAGCTTCTGCAGATTTCATAGACTTGCTGGTTGATCTAGTCGAAGTGTTTCATTTTCCTTCCCTGGTTGCCTTTGCCTTCAGTTTCCTCTGTTGACATTTCTATAGTAACTCGTCTTAAATCCCTGTGAGCTTCTAATAATGCAAACTCAGTAAACACTACAAACTAACCTCATGTGTTTGTGGTGACATTTTTAACCATGGTTTGACTTAAATGAGCTCGGGAGACTTCTTGGATGTTTGTCAGGGGTTGGCCTAATGACCCAACACCCCCAGGTATCACAGTTTACAACTTAAATGTATGTGTGTGCACCCATGTGTGAGAGAAAAAAAAAACACTAGGGGAAGTGTCAATACACACCTCCTTTCTTCTCCCCTCCAGTCCCCTTCATCTTTTCAGGCAGCACAGATCAAGCCTGCTGTCTGGTGGCTGTAGTTGACACGGTGCCGCGTGTTGTAGCAACCACCAGTAACTGTTGTAAGAGGGAGCACAACCTACGACCTCTGTCTGTCTCCACCAAGCACAGAGCTCCCTGGGGTGTGAAAAAGAGGCTTGCTCCATTCCCGGACTCTGCTATTGATGCTGGATGTACTGTATCCTCCGGAGGGCTTTGTGGTTGTAGAAAACATCACATTGTGAATATATGAGGGGTTGAGGTCTATTGCTTGTTTGGAAAATGTGACATCTTCTCTTGCACAACTGCTGCTGGCTTCAAAGCCTCTTGTTTTTTCCTTTTGTAAAATTGAATATGTATTTTAGGAATAATTGATTATTTAAAAGGCAGTTTTAGTCCAAAACAGCAATACGGGATTTTGAAATGACATGCAAATATCTGAAAAAGTGTCTGTAAACTACATCTGGAAAATAAGAGTATTTGGCCAAAAGGCATACATTTACACACTCACTTACTCCGTTTGAATATTTAGCATGTGTAGATGTTGTAATCCCATTAGACTCCTCATGGAGCTGAGACAATATATGATTACTCATCCTCAGGGCTGGGAAAAGAAACAACATATGATGTGAGTGTGAATGTCCAAATCCCTCAGGTTTTGCAGACCCAAAATGACACTTGAATGACTGATTTCCAGCTAGTGCTTGGGCCATTTGTACCTGTCCGTTTTCTGTAAAGGCCAACAAATTGGAATGTCTCCGCACTACAATGTGCCTCTCTGGTTTGGCCATAATTCAGTGACTGGGTTGGGCCGCAGAGGAGCTCAGAGCTTGGCGCTACAAGAGGAGAGTGGCCCGGAGCCGTTCCCTGGTGGTCTGGATGCTGACAGTGATGTAGTGCCCAGTGTTAGATGCCAGCAGGAGAGAGGGGTCAGGCTCTCAGCATGGGTGTGGGATGCTGTGTGTGTGAAAGAGAGAGAAAAAACAGAGAGTCCATGTATGTGTGTGTGTCCTTTCTGGTCTGTGCAAGGTCTTTCTCACATAAGACTAATGGCCAGTGTTGAAGTCTTCAAGTGGATGCTGCAACTTCTACAAACAGAGCCCATACATCAAATCTGACCTACTATTGTCACCAATGCGCTACATTCACTAGTGCTGTGACAAAACAGTCCAGGCTTACAGTAAACCTGGTGCTGCCAGGACTAACAAGCAGTTTGGTGAGTTATTAAAGTGTAATAGTTGTATTTTTAGATTCTTTTATGGAGTTTTTTCAGTCTTTGTTGGCCAGGACAGAGGCTAATATAAAAGTTTGTGTTTTAAATACAATGTAGTGCTGTTTATCATTTAAGATCTAGCCCTCAATTGGCATGTAGTGTGGCAACCTTTCAGCCCCAGTTGTCACATCATAGTGGAGTCCTTGAAGTCTCCATTCCAGTTCTGATGAAGGCTTAAATGACTTCAGACTGTTGAAGTGAGAATACTTTCACTAGTGTCCATGTAAAACTAGAAGGGATGTGGAGTTTTGGGTGGGATGCTGTGCCTTAAGTTTTAGTTAGATGTGTTAAACAGGAGTTTGTCATTACTTCAACAAGGGACCACATTAGAATACCTGCTCATGGTATCTATAGTCATTGTTTGTTATGTACTGCATGTATACATGTTACATGTTTGCAAAAACATGGAATGCAGGCAAAGGGAAAGATAATTTATTGATGCAGATCATGCCTCGGCTGTTCAGCACCTGATCCAGATTTTGCTCACAATTGTCCCATCTCCTTTCAGAAAGCACACTGCCTCCATCACTGCTAACATACTGTAGAGGCAAACAGTGAAGTTCAACGGTGACACATGGATAGTAGCCAAAGTAGGAATGTAAAAATGTAGAGAAAACAATTTGCAGAGCACTTGAAGCTTTTCATATCTGTTTACACCTGGCCAATCGCTGCAGAAAGCAAGTGTGACTGTCAGATTTTCAGTTTCAGAAAAATTGGGCAGCGAAGGCCCCCCTCTTTCCAACCTTCTAAACGTGCCTGTCAGAAGAAGCATGTAACCAGCCTGAGGGCTGGGATATGCTCAAAAAGAACTTTGTACAATGTGGCGTCCAACCATGTTGGAAGGCAAAAGTGTTTTTCAGAATGTCCACACTGAAAGGCGAAGTGAAAAGACGGTCGTCATAGAAATGGGGGAAGATGCAATAATTAGATAAATATGGGGTGCACATTTTCAGACAGTTTCTCCTGGAAGGTGATCATAGTGTTGTACTTGGTTGTAAACACAAAAATGACAGAAATAATAAAGAATGAAAAGGGCTTAAAAGAAAAGTTCAGACACTGCTTACTTTCTCACCCCGGCCAATCACTTTCACATTCACACCCACTTCAGTGCATGAAGTGGGTGTGAATGTCGGGTTAGGAAAATTACAGAATTTATCGAATGCATCCCTCCCAATTCCAATGTTAAAATGGTGTGCGGAGAGGTTGTTTCAGATGGTGACAACCTGATGTTCATGTCTAGGATCTCATTGAAAATGTAACGTGGTTCACCATGATGAAAACTAACCTGAAGCCTATAAACAGCACTGATTTCAATGGGCCTCTATATTGTTTTTATATTGGAAATGTATGGAAATGTCAGACCATGTTTAACTGTCAGACCTTTTTTTTTTTAGTTGAAAATTGTTGAAACTGAAATTGTTGACAGAATCAACTCTTGACTGTGAATGTACCAATTTATTGTCACTGGATATGATGACCCACTCTTTTCCTTTTTCCTGTCCTTTAAAACCTCAAGTTCATTCAGCTCCTCTGGGTGTTAGGGTGTGACTTCCCATCTCACCCATGTCACCTCCACCTATCCAGCCCTAGGCACAATTACTAAGCTGGATGCCCTTTGCTGGAAAACTGAAAAGTTGCTCTCACACAAATCCCCAACACATCTATGCGAATTTCACCAGAATTACAAACCTTAAAGTTCATTTAAATTTCACCCTCACATCATTTGCATCATAGCAGCAGCAGTTCATCTCTCAGTCAGTAAAAGTGTTATAGCTGCACTGTAACCCAGTTAGAGTGCAATTAACAGCACTTTGAAGGAGGACATTTCCATTTGTATGGGCTGGTGTGGGAGTAGTCCTCCTGTTCCCTGCTGTGTCTACACGGGATAACGAGTGGGACCGTGCCCAAAGGCTCCAACTGACAAAAGACTCATCCAACACCATCAGTTTCTGTCTTTGTGTGTGCCCACCTCTGCTGTGTTCCCTAGACATGCTCAAAGGGTGTCAGTAGGTTGTTCAAAGACAATTAGCGAGGCCAAACAAGGACTGAAATACCCTGGGCTATTGACACGTTGTGATCCTAATCAGTAGTACATGAAGAGGGTTATCTAGACATGCTATCACTAATGGAGTGATTGTAAATGGCCCGGTAGCAGCTCATCAATCCTGTCGTATTTCTATGAATGCTCCTGTGAAACAGTCATTTGAAGTTATGGGAGGAGAAACTCAGCCGACGCTATGCCCTGTCATTGCTGCTTGGCTCTTTTCTACTGTGCTGTTTTCTTTTAGAAGATCCAAAATTACCATCTCTTCACTACCCATTTCTTACCCCATTTTAAAGACACATAATTCACTTGAGCAAACTATAATTATTCAGATGATGATTCTATTGAATAAGTTAGGTGCCTGAGGGGCCTCTCTGCTCGTGTCTGATTTCTTTCCCCCTCTCACCACACACTGTGTTCACGTGATTCTCCGCTGAGCTAGAGTGCAGATGTGCTTCAGAGCTCGGTAATCACCAGCTTGGGGCTTCTCGCTGCTCGGCCCTAGTCTTTAACAGCATGTAAGCACTTACTCATTTGACTTATAATATCATGGTAGGAAACCTTAAAAGAGGCTGCAGTTTATACAGAGACAAGCTAAAGATGCCGTCTCCCCTGTCATAAACCGTTATGTTGCCAAAGTGACACAGAGGTTTGGTTGAGAGTAGTTCCAGTAAGTTGTTGTTGTGGCTTATATAAAAGGAAAGAGACCTGAAAGAGTTTCTCCTCATGTAGAAAATAGTCCCATTGCTGATCAGAGCTAAAAGGGTCAACCTGGAATGTTACTGTGCGAATATGAGTTTGAGAAATGTGTGAGTCTGCATGTAAACGTGGGAAGAAAGTAAACCGGTGTTTAGCAGAGAGCGCTCATCCCTTTAATCTAGCCAAGTCTTACAAGTGTTAATGTACAGAGATAACTAGAGGTCTGCGTATCAGTGGTGCAGCTGGCCTTTCTCTGCTTCTGAGGAGGGCATCTGTAAAACTCTGTGAAACTCTATACGGCTCATCTTTATCTTACACACTGCACATCATTAAATGTATTACAGCTCGCTACCTGATCACTGTTTGTCTTTTCTTGAGGGTTTTGTTACCAAAATGAGACAGGCAAGAAAATCAGTTTGATTCTAGGAATAATGTAGATCTGCAAGATGCATGATTAAAAATATCCACCCTTGGGGCACATTTTATATGTTTTGGTGTATTAGACTGCATTTGTCAGTCAAACAGTGCATTCAGTAATTTGATGTCTTTGACTGCACCTGTGTTAACTGAATTGTGGCTAGTACAAACAGAATTTAAATTTAGATCATTTTGCAGGTGTAGACTCCAGGGCACCGGAAATAAGCTGTAAACACAACATTGACATACTATCATGTTTTAAATTAATTTGGAGAATGTATTAGAAAACAGTTGTTTATTTACTCATCCAGCAGATATGAAGCAAGTCCAATATTCCCTCTCCTATTATCTCTGTTATACGCTCCACCAACTCCTGAGGGAAATGTCTGGATCTTTAGCTGCTAAATGCTTCACTATGTTCATCCACTAGTCTGGTATGTTGAGTTTAGTTTTGTCTTGAGCAGGTAGTGTACATTAGGTTTTTAGAGCTTTTTTTTGGCAGAAAACAGCTGCCTGCTGTGGCCGAAAACAACATGATGAAAGCGATGGAATGAAACAAAACAGTAAAACCAAAACAATGAGCTGAGAGATGCTATAAAGCAGGAACTGCAGAGTTGGGTGATAAGTCTCTGTAAACTCTTTCACATAAGTGTGGTGATGCTTTGCTAACATACAAATATTGACTAAAGCTGCTTTAAGAATTATGAGGCCTCATAGTCAGACAAGAGATTTTAAGTGTACAAGCAAATACTATTTCTTAGTTAACTTATTCAAAAGTGTCACAAAAGTTGTATTACAGCACTGTGAGAAAGTGCTTATAGTCCATTTAATGGGGTTCAGGCCAGATGAAGAAATCTAGTAAGCAGAAGGTCTGCAGCACAAATGGCTTTGCTAGATGTAAGAAACAGAAGACTACCAAGAGTGTCTTTAACCTTCTCATGTTGCCTTCAGTATCAACATTCTCTACGCACTTTGGAAACTTGAAAACATAAACAGCCCAGCTGACCAATCACAATACTGCCAGCCTCCACATTGCATGTCTGTAGCCGGTGTAGCCCCAATTTGTAGTAATATTTTTGAGGAGGCCCACATCAGCTCCAGTGTAACCTACAGTGGCTCCTTAACACACAACTACAAATCAACCTTTACTTCACAATTTAAGGGCTGATGAGGTTCTACTTAAAGCTACAGTAGGTAATATTTTGTTTGTTTGACAGGTCTTAAAGGCAGGTAACTGTTAAAAAAATGAAACATTACAGTTGAAATACATTGTGCATTGTGAGTACAGAGAACTGAGTAAATCTCCTAATGTTTGAATTATTTATTAGTTTTTCTGTCTTTGGAATTCACTAAAACACACAGAACAGGCTGACAAAAGAAAATTAAAATTGTACACACACACACACACACATACACACACACATACACACAGCACCATTATTACCATCCCCGCAGATGGAATTCATTTCCTGTCATTATCATTACAGACACTTCCATCTGCTAACTGCTGGAAAAGAAAGTGGACAGCTGGCAGATGTGGTGACGCAGCAAAAGAGAGAGAGAGAGAGAGAGAGGGAGATGTAAGGAATGCGAGTTGTAAGTTAAAGAAGTAAGTTCAGACAGTCGGAGCTTTTATAGTTTTATTGTTGGAATGTGGTGGCTGCCAGTTTGGGGGTAAGTCAGTAAGTATTTAGCGTATGTATGGTGGCAAATTAGATGATATGTACTGCAAAAAGATAATCTAAAGAAGATTTAATACCGTATAATCTCATATTAAGGTTTAAAAAACTTAATTGAATGTTGTTTTGATAAGGTCAGTGTAATGTTTCTAAGATGCTACTTGAGAGGGAAAAAAATTCCCTGGAAACAAGTGAAATTATCCTCCATGGTTGCAGGATAATTACACTGATATCGTTTGACCGAAGTAGCTGTCAGATAATAAAAAATTAAAATGGTTTCATCTTTAAAAGAGGAATATTTGATGAGGTGTACGTTTTTGCAGGTCAAGTCTGTTGTAAATGCCAGACAGAAAGATAGATGAAAAGATGGGCAAATGAGAAGCAACAGCAGTGTGTGCTGATGGAAGACACCTCCTTTGACCTCCTTAAGATGTGTTTTGAATTCCAATCTATTTTGGGAAGCTGCAGTTATTTTTTTTTGCCAAGGACCTGCTCTCTCCTCTTAATTCAAGTCATTGATTTGATATATTTTATTCATAACTCTGTAGGGGAAGTTTTCTTTCCACCCAGCACTTGCAGGTTCAGCCTTTCAGTGCGAATCCGCTGGAGCAGGTAGCTGCGAAGCATCTCGCTCAAGGTTGTTTTTGGCAAGTATTGATGTGCTGGGGTTCAAACCATTGACACTGCAGTTGGAGAACAAAACTCCCAACCACTAGACCATGTGGACCTAACATGTAGTCAAAATAATGAAGTCTGACAGTTAACTTCCTGTAAAACTTCCCTTTGCACCATGGAAGATTGATGGGAGGAGACGATGATTTATGGACAGATGAAAGGATGTGTTGGCAGCTGGATGGTTAGAGGACTGGATGGATGGATGGATGGATGGCTGGATGGATGTATGGATGGATGGATGGATGGATGGATGGGGCTGATGATGGCAGCCTGCCATGTATCCAGGCACTGTTTTGACAACAAGAGCCCCACCATGGCTTCCCTTTTGTCCTGCCTGTGTTTATTTTGCTACCTGCTAGTCTGGGGGGAATGGGGTCACTTCAACAGGAGCAGGGTCCTGGCTCACACACTCATGCTGACACACACACACACACACTTCAGTAGGTTGCTGGGGAAGTTGATGACACACGCACACACACAAAAAGGTCAGGGGTCATTGGGTCAAAGGGTTTATTTGTGTGTGTGAATAAATTCAGTGAGTGTTTTGGATGTATCTGTGTGTATGTGTGTGCGTATGATTGATTGCACAGCTATTTTGTGTACATTTGACGAGTCGTGGAGTGAATTAGGTAAGATTCCGTGGTCAGACGGAATGTTTAAGGTTCAGTAGCTCAGCCACTCAGTTTGGAGGGCAGTTAAGGCCACTCGACTAAAACAGGGACCCAAAAGACTGAGGTGGTCTTCTGCTGTGACATTTGCTTCATACTGCGTCTGCGGGCAAAACCTTCAAACAAACACTGAATTCATTCAAATTTTGTCATTCACAGTGAAATGAAGTCAAATCGGATGTTGATATGATGAGTAAAGAACAGTTTGTGCCGTCCTCCAATAAAGATGATATTAGATAAAACATTAGTTGACTGTTTCAAAGTTGGAAATCCCATGTATGAATAGCAAGGTTGTGAATAAAAAAGAGGCTTCTTTATGTTGATTTAGAGCCCAGAATCATAATTCAAGCGTTGCATTAACTAATCATCTTCCTTGTTTTAAATTCTTATTCAATTATATTAACCAATTCAAAAACTTTACCCGATCAAGCTTTTCAAAATTGAATTAAATACTGAAAAATAAGGATTATATAACACGCTTTATTTTGAGAAAAGCAGATGTTTTATCGGAAACAAAGCCAGGAACACAATATTTTAATTGATGGGGTTGAACAAAATATGCCAACAGCAAGTAATGCTAAGTAGAGCCCTAACTCAGATTTAACTGATTCTGGTTGTACACACAACTTTGATTCTGTCTTTCACATTTGCTGATGGTAGGATGGGGTCTGGGTAGTAATTATAGGTGGGACTGAGTTGCTTCAGGTACACTTAAGCTGTAGGGGAGACTGGGGAGCTGTGTGCTAGCAAATGCCAATGTAGTTGTTTCTGTATACAGTATGTGACTGTATTATGATACCACAACATGTAGGTTTTTACATCATTATGGAGGTTAGAAACATTGTTGAAAGCAGTAACTGAAGAAACATAATGATGTAATATTTACACCACCTGTTATATGAAGACTAAAAGACTGACATCACTCTTTGGTCAAAATTTGATAAAACCATGAACCAACATGTTTTAGCGTCAATAGCCGTCATCAGAGTAACAGAAACACATCTTACATAAAGATGTATGATGAGGTAGATATATATAAATTCATAAGATTGAACACAACAACATTTCACCTTTGTTCATGTTCTAAATACATTTGAAACTATTTGATACTTCTGACCCCGTGGATGTCTATACACTATTTTAAACAATGAAAACATATTGCTTTGCTCAGTGGGTTTAGTCCATTCCTATCAAATATTTGTTCAATTTATCTGAAACTATTTTGAGGGGTCTTGTGAATAATCCATGGTATTTATTCATTGTGTATGCCTGCTTCATGTGTCTTTTCTAGTCAGGTTTGATCCGTGTGTCTGAGGAGGAGTATTTGATTGCACCGCTACCCCAGCATCTGGCCAAACAACATAACTACAGCGCCCCCGTTGGTCACCACCCGCATGTAGTCTACAAACGCTCAGCGGAACACATTGTCCACAGCAGATCTGGCAACCCATCTAGCCACAGTTCTTCCACACCTGTCAACCCATACCTCCAGCATCATCAGCAGGAGCATCACCATGACTACCAACATGGAAAGCTTCAGAGGCAACACTTCTGCGGACGCCGCAAGCAATGTATGTAAGGGAACCTTATATTCCTTATACTTTTCCAACTGAAAATTCTTTATTCAAGTTTCACACAAGTTATACTTTCCAGTGAGGCGTAAAGTCTGTCAAATGACTCTTTTCATGCATTAATTATTTAATCACAATAGAATTAAAAACCTTTATCCATTCTTTAAAACAAAGCTAAATTATTGTGCTTTTTTAGATGTTATTTTGTATGTTATACAGAAGTTATATCCTCCACTGAAGTGGACACTATGCACCAATGTCTTTGCATAGTCCTACATGTATCAATGCTTTGCATATCCACACATGGTTAAACATGCATGCAACTCCATTATGAATAAATCGATTAACCTTGTTAAATTTAAGTATTTAATTACATAACTTTATCAGTATTTTACATAAAACATGCATTTTAGTGAATAAAGTGAATAGAGAAATATGCACGGTATCTTCTACAGTGAACGATGATACAGTATTTCCAGGCACAGAAATAAAAACTGCAGGAAAAGTCACATTAAAATCTTAAAATTAAATGGAAAAAATCTCTATATCTCATTTTGTGGAAAATCTTTTACCTATTACACAAATTTATGACGTGGTATATAATGTGGGAATGTAATTTAGGATGGTTAGGTTGCAATAATACTAACAATACAATATGATAACATCTGCAAAGATATTATTTTTAGACTAAAATCAGTGATTTTTTTGTTCCAGTATTAATTAACATCATCATTTAATTAAATATTATTTGACCGTCTTCATACTGAGAAGGATATGCAGATTCTATCAGCTAGGGTAGAAAAGCTACTGAAACCGCAGGTAGAACATGATAGTAGTGTATTGTCGCAGCATTATGGTAGTATTATTAACATTTCATAACAATAGTGTTGTTACATTTGTTATAGAGCAGTTTAATATGAGGATTCATGTGTATTAAATGTTCAGTATTTGAGTGCGTTGCATTTATTGTAATGGCACAAAACCAGGCTGAGGCTATTCAACCCTCAGGCTAGTGTACAGTTTCATCTTTCTCTCCAGTGGTGAGAGGTAGGAAGCAGCGTGGGGAGTGAATTTCCTGGCCTTTCAGCACCCACGCCTGTACTCTTATCACCCGGCACGAGCCAGGAAAAAGACGGTTCATCCATTTGACCCTCACTGCCAAGTTCTCTCTCTCTCTCTCTCTCTCTCTCTCTCTCTCTCTCTCTCTCTCTCTCTCTCTCTCTCTCTCTCTCTGTGTCTTTGTCTCTCCCTCATGCCCTCTCTGTCTCTCCTCCCTTCCGTCCTTCCCCTTTTGCCCTTGTAGACGCTCCCAAGCCTCCTGCTGAGGACCGGTTCATCATGCCGGATGAGTTTGCGATGCCCGAGGCAGAAGGGCCAGGGAGGGCAAAGAGATCGCCCATCAACTCCAACAGGGTGGGAGGTCTGAATGTGGAGACCCTGGTGGTGGCAGACAGGAAGATGTTGGAGAAACACGGCAGAGACAACGTCACCACCTACGTTCTCACCGTCATGAATATGGTGAGGGTGGGAGAAGAAAAGGGAGTAGGAAAAAAAGCAAAAGATAGTAGGTAGACAGTAAAAGCTAGAAGAGACGGGGAAAACCAGTTGTATTGCTATTTTTCTCCTAGTTCTAGTTCTATTTTTCTCTTCTTTTCTTGATGGACCGAGCTAGCACTAATGTTTGCTAGCTTATTTGTGGTGTTGCATTAAGAGTTTTTATTTTAAAAAAAGCACCGTAATTGTGTACAGTTACATAGTGTACATTTCAGTAGGTATTGGTTATTGAAAATGGCATTTGTTGTAGTACTGAGTTGTTTCTTCAGTCAGACATTTTGAAGAGTTCTAGTTGGTGGAAGTCTTCAGCTGGGTGACAGACCCACACATTGAAGGATTTATCAGAAAATTCTGTGGTAAATTCTGTGGTAGTCTGTTTCAAGTTTGTTTTGCTTTGAAAAACTAAATAGAAGTAAAATAACTTTAATGTGTTTTTCTCTTTGCTGTATGGAGGTTAATTAACTTCCCAATTATAGTTGTGTTATGTGGCTCTTCACCTTCTTGTACAGTACAAGTAGACAAGCTAGCAGGGTTACCGAAAAGTAGCCTACTGACACTTTTGCCTGTCTCCATCAGTCACTCAACCCTTGCCTTGCAAGTAGCAGTCCGTCAGCATTCTCTCGCCTTTTGTGGTCAAAAATGTTGTAAGGGCATTAATATCTTGAATTTTTTTTTTGGGTTCAAGACATTTTCATGGCCTAGGAAGTGGAGCTTGTTCTGCTTTTGTACCTGTAAATTAACCCAGATAA
Source organism: Thunnus albacares (assembly GCF_914725855.1). Classification (NCBI taxonomy): domain Eukaryota; kingdom Metazoa; phylum Chordata; class Actinopteri; order Scombriformes; family Scombridae; genus Thunnus; species Thunnus albacares. The sequence goes on along the minus strand of NC_058106.1, from coordinate 8,083,449 downwards.
CAATAGCACAGTCATCCTACCTAAGGTTGAACGTTACTTTATATTTCTCTCTAGAGGAGGAAGGCATATGATAATCAGTTATCCATGAACATTAGATCTGGCACATTTGGTTTATTACCAAAAACTTTCTCTCTTTTTTTTTTTGCAGGTTTCCAGTCTTTTCAAAGACGGCACCATTGGGACGGACATCAACATTGTGGTGGTTAGCTTGCTACTACTGGAACAGGATCCTGTGAGTAGATTCACCCTTTTATTCTGCAAAAAGTCTTGTTGTTTTGCACTGGATGCTCATGATTGATTTATTCATTCAGTCACTCTACATCTCCTTTCCTCTCCCTTCACTTCCAGCTGGGTTTGACCATAAATCACCATGCAGACCAGTCCCTCAACAGTTTCTGTCAGTGGCAGTCAGGTTTGGTGGGGAAAGGTGGTAAACGGCATGACCATGCTGTTCTCCTCACCGGGCTAGACATCTGCTCCTGGAAGAACGAACCCTGTGACACGCTGGGTAAGACAGCACTCAGCTAACCTTAATGAGCCAAACGCCAGACTTCCTATTTCTCAGTCAAGTGGGGAGCAGCAGTTCCTACTGATTGGCTGTCATGATGATGTGGTATTATGAGATGATAGGGGCTGTCTCCAGTGGTTACCCCTTACATGACATAAATGCCGTCATTTTGGGCATGTAGGTGTAGAGGTGACAGTATGGGTGTAAATATTACAACAAAAAGTGAATGAAGTTTGACAGGGGAAAGCATAAGAGATTGTAAGTGCAGAAAGGCAAATATTTGTCACTGTGAGCAAAAGTGACATTTACTAGTTACTGCAGTGTCATAAATCCAAGCATATGTGATTTTTTTTGGATTGTGACAGTCCAGATGCAGACAGGAAACATGGAGAGAAGTGGTATGACATGCAGCCAAGGACGTCTTCACCATTAGGCCACAAGGACTCCCTGTCTGATTCTCTATACCTTTAGGATACAGCTTTGACCAGTGATGGAAACCAAAATCTCCTACACATAGACAGTCCGCTGAAGTAGATGTAAAATTACTGTTGCTCATTTAAAATGTCATCAGAAGTTAAAAGTTAGAGTTCTCTGTTTCTATGAAAGAGAATCATAAGCTCTATAAAAGGGGAACTCCACAATTTTTATACATCAAACGCTGAGTACTACCACATATGTGAAAAAGTTGTTTATAAAGCCTTTTTTTGGCTCCAGAGGGAGCTGCATAAAATCTTATAAATTGGCTCAAGTTATGTCACTTAAGTCAGGTTCTGGCTGAAGATAACAAGTTTGAAAATGAGAAAATCTGGGGGTGTGGAGTTAGAAAAAGTTAGACCACTACTTATCTCTGCTTGCAGTTAGTGACTAGGCCCTTAATTAACTGTCACTTTGTGGGAGAACTTATTAAAAAAGTATCCCACCACGGATACCACTCAAAGTTGTGTGAAAAACACCTTTGTCTGAATAAACAAGATGAAAAATCAACAATAAAGTAACAAAGTAACACATGTTAAGCAAGAAACATATCCCAGAATATCCATGGTGACCAGTGTTGGACTTTAGAATGAGCTTATGTTCAACTTATGCATAAATCTGAAGACTTATAGGAACAAAAGGAAGTTGGAACAACAACAAAGTAGTCAACTAATTTTGGCTAATATCATTATCACTTTAGATTTAGTTTGATTTTCAGTTAAAATAAAGATGAAAATACCACAGATATATTCAAGTTTTTGTCAAGCGTCCGCAATGATCAATGCAGTACTTTATTTCATTAGAATTTATTTTGGAAGTGCAGAATTGTTGATTGACCGTATGTAACATCTGTGTGTCTGTAAAAAATTTTAGACCTGAGACAAAGACAATGTTAAACTGAGCTGAGTATTTTGCGCTGAGGTTTTTGGAGCAGCAACACTCACACTTCATGTTTGACCCAAATTCTGCCAGTGTTGTAAAGTTTAACATCTGGCTCCTTAAGTCACAGTCACATACATCAACCACATATTGATGTTTCTGCTGAACATGTCCTTATTCTCCGGGTCTAATGGGAGAGACTGCTGCCAGAGAATATGAAAAAAAAAACAGCGACCACTTCTGAATATTTTCATCAGCTTGTCAGTTAAATCCCACATCTAGTATCAGTTATCTTTCTCCCAACGCTGTCAGGTCCACCATCAGCAGTTGTATGCTAAACCAGCCATCAATGTCGAGGAACAATCTCAGGATAAGGCGGCAAGGGCTTGTGAGGCAGCACTTTGCAGCTGGTGTGAAATCCCCCTTCAAGCATGCATGCACGCGATTGTGCATATGTGACATTTACTGCACGCCAAATCTGTCAAGATTTAAACTGCAAGAATGTGCTCAGATACAACACGGAGAAAAAGACAAGTGATTTTTATGTTAGGGATTTGAGGTTTGATCTTTGTTTGTTCTCTTTGTTTATTTTATTAATAACCAAGTATTCCATAACACCTAACACATTATCTCTCACCTTCTTTGTCTATCTCTGCAGGTTTTGCTCCCATCAGTGGCATGTGCAGTAAATACAGGAGTTGTACCATCAATGAGGACACAGGACTGGGTTTGGCTTTCACCATCGCTCATGAGTCTGGACACAAGTATGTTACACAAAAAAGTGCATCATGTCAAGCTTAATAACTCACGTTTAAAGGGCTAGTGCACGACTGTTGTAGACAGCACATCACTCACAGTACGCCACAGTTGTAAAGTTGACAAAAACATTGACAGAAATTGTACCTGTAGACTTAAAACAGGTGAAACTGTGTCTGAATTTGTCATTTTAGAGCAACGCACCATACCAGTCACTATATTGGCTTAGAGCTGTGAGTGGATGTAATGAGTATATATGAAATGAAATAAATGTGGTCTGATTTAAAGAAACAAATACACAGTGAAATAAGAGCATTACGTTAGAGCACTACTTCATCCAACCCATGACACTTTATGAGAGAATAATGGAAACTGCCTCAGGCTACATGGCTCTGTCTTCGTGTTTATATGTTTCCATTGAGAAAGGAGGCAGTTTATTTTTGATATTTGTAGATTTAATGTTGCAGTAAAACTCTTCTGTCTGTCTGGACTGCTTTCAACACAAACTGGGGGCAAAGTGATTTGTTTCTTACTTCACCCGGGTGATAATATATCAGAATATCTATAAGACATAATATCCTAATGAATTTAGCCAACTACACTGAAAGCATGCCCAGAAACATGTTGACTTTAGGGCTGAAACTGTTAATCACTGACAAATTAGGACAGAGGTACTTGCTAAACATATGACGCAGTGATGAATAGAGAATACGAGCATCAGCAAGCATTGTGTAGCTGGCCTTGGAGAGTGAGATTTTGTGATTCAATGCAACATGCTATATTTTCATTTGATTAGTGTGATAGTGATGATAGTGTAACATAAAAAGGTGGATAAACAATGACATCATTATGATTAAGAACTCACACTACATGCCAGTCAATGTTTTTGTGTTTTGTTGTGAGAGATCTTAGTCATTTAAATCACCTTATGTCCATTTTTCTCCAGTTTTGGGATGATCCATGATGGGGAAGGGAACCCTTGTCGCAAAACAGAGGGCAACATTATGTCTCCTACTCTAGCTGGAAACAATGGGGTCTTCTCCTGGTCTACCTGCAGTCGACAGTACCTCAGCCGCTTCCTTGGGTAGGCCTCATCATCACACGCAAACGCACAAACACTTACATTTACCAGTCAGTTGTTGTTGCTGTGTTCCTGACTTACGCGGGTGGTTTGCTGTGTTCACCAGTACAGCCCAGGCATCCTGCCTGGTGGATGAGCCCAAGCAGATTGGTCAGTACAAATACCCCGAACAGCTTCCCGGGCAGCTGTACGATGCAGACACACAGTGCAAGTGGCAGTTTGGCTCCAAAGCCAAACTGTGCAGCCTTGATTTTGTCAAGGTAAGGTATTCACTCTGTACATTTTTAGTATGATTTTCCTTTATTAATTTTAATTCCTTTATTTAAACAGGATGGCCTCTGAAGTGCCATTTACACGTCATGTCAAGTGTATCATATCTGGATTAACTCCACATGACGCTTTAATGAGGCAGAGAGAACGATAGCTAACTTAAGTGTAATTTTAGCTGCTATCATCACAAGGAAAGACCCTGTAGAGGCTTTTTCCACAGGCAACTTACTGACTTATTTACACTTTCGAGGAGTAAGGATTACTTATGCTTCTCAGAGAGACAGATGCATTTACAACTTTCCAACATCTGGCGAGAATGCATCTCAGATCAACTCCTGAGGTGGTTTGAACATTTCATTTTCAATCTGTCTGTTTCTTGGGCGCATTTACTCTTTGCTTTATTGAAATCGGATCCATCCAAGACCCATGAGGTTAGTAAGTGAAAATGGGTTTTCAGTTGTTTTCAAGGGAATCCTGGCCAAAATGGCAACGCAGTGGTGTTACATGAACCAACAAAGACACTAAAGGCAGAGGAATAAGGAAAAGAGGAAGGATCATTCCCACACTAGATCATTAAAACTAACTCTGTGCTGTGTACAGAGAACCCAATCTATAGCACTTGAATCATCTTGATCTTCATGGACCCCAACAATCCTAAATCAGGTTTATTCATGTGTCCCCCTGCCTAAACCAAGACTAACTACATGAGTCTCCAGTAATGAGACAGAGCACCTGGGTCATAAGGAGGCTGGAATTGTCTGCTTTACAGCTTTAATGATGTCGTGCTAAACTGGCACTTTATTAATTAGCATGATCTTTGCAAAATAACCTCAAACGCCCCACATTTGACCTTCCATTAAAATGCATTCCTTTAGTTGCACCCCCTAAAGCTTTGTGGACTTGATATAAGCCTTTATGTTAGGTGCATTCATTGCTGTTGATTCACATGTAAATGCTGTTTAAAATACTATGCACTCTCCCCCTGCAGGCTGTAATTGCTGGGAAATCGACTTTGCCAAATCGTATATATGACGGATTAGCGCACATGACATCATCACGGCTATTCATGACTTTTCTAAATCCCTGCTATGTTTCCCTAACAGAAGATCAAATACTACATCTGCATTTCTTAGACTTGTGTGCAAGTCAGTGGGTGGTAAATTAACCTACACGCTGATTAACAGTGGATTTAGGGCTGCCTTTCACACTTTTTCTTTATGTTTTTTTTGTGTCCTTGATGGGCTCATGTAGAATGATTTTCAGCCTGCTGGTGTGGCTGTCAGCCACCTGCTCGGTGTCAGAGAAGTAGATCAGCATGAGGACAAAGATTCAAATTCACACACACACACACACACACACACACACAGGAGCTGTCTCTCCTGCTCTTACCCTCCCTCCTTCCTCTCTCTTTGCCAATTGCAGTTGGGCGGGTTGCCAGACTCTGCCGCCTGTCTCTCGACCCGGGCTCTCCCTCTGTGCTCACTCGCTCGCTCTGTCTCTGTTTTGTTGGGTCAGATGACACATACAATTATAGCCCGTTTCATTAAAGAAGTACAGTGATTAGATTTGACACTGAGGCTTTGTGGGGAAGCTTATTTGCCTGTTATCAGGGGCTTATCGAGCAGTGTGATGGTGGTCTCGGCAAGAAGCAGGTGCTGTCGGTCAGGGAAGAGGAAGGAGTGGAGAAACAGTGCATGGTCATAAGCAAAATAATAAACATCATATCTGATATGATATGACGTCTCAGCCTGTCGGTTTGTGTGTGTCTTGTTTGACAGGACATCTGCAAGTCGCTGTGGTGTCACCGCACAGGTCACCGGTGTGAGACCAAGTTCATGCCCGCTGCAGAAGGCACCAGCTGTGGTCCTGACATGGTGAGGAAAGGTCTTCTTGTTCCTGTGAAATAGCAGCAACCAGTCCCTCATCCTGCTGACTGACACTTCCACTCTTTGATGCACTAATTAGACACCATGCATACATTTTAAAATTAGTGACAAATGGACAAATATGGGCCTAACAGTGTCTTATTTGCATGCATGATATGGTTAAAAAGAAGTCTGAGTGGGCAAGAAACACGAGCAGTAAGAAAACAAACCACAGGAGGACAGACTTTAAAATTATTACCCAAACTGTTCATTGTAACCATCCATCACAGTTTACAGATCGACTCCCTGCTTTAACTTTGACCCACCATACCTGCTATAGTTTTACAGTTTCTTGTGCAATGAGGGACTATTACTGACATTTGGTTTAGATAATCTGGCTAAACTGTTAGCATGTTTACAACCTGTCTCGTCGTCTGACAGCTCGTTTCTTGCCCTGCGTTTTTTTTTTACGTAGATATTGCCGTGTTCCCAGATCTTTTACTTTTGTGAGTCAAATATTTTCATAACTGATAGAAATAATGTCTACGAATATAAGACCCAAGTTGTAATAAACTGGAATTACCCTTTAAGTTGACATATTGTCACTTTCCCGAGCCAAAGTAAACCTTGCAACTTTAAAATCCAGAGAAGACACCACAAACTAGATTATATTACAGTAACTGGCCACTTATTTAATTCAAAGCACTACAGTAGAATCAATAAATACTTAATAAAGTATCCATCCTTGCCGCTTGTGCATGCACGTACCTGCAGAAGCACTGCGCTCTGTTAACTCTCCCAGCTGGACACAGAACAGCTGCACCTCTTCACATATCGAAAGATGATATTTAGACCGAGAGAGGTGGTGATGTGTGTGAGTGCAGGGCTTGGCTTGGATTGGCTCGGGTGTGGTGCACAGTGTATTTGTGTGTGTGTGTGTGTGCATGTGTTTTTTGGCTTTAGCTAGAGAGTCTGGGTGTCCAGGTGTGGTGCTGGGCGTTTGTCCAAACCAGAAAACTCAGGCAAGACGCCCGGGCCGAAGCTCAAGTATTGATAAGAAAGCTATTTATGTGTGTCTTTTTCTCTTCTCCTGTTTCATTTCTACCTTTCTCTCATTCCTCCAGTGGTGTCGGAGGGGTCAGTGTGTTAAATATGGGGAGCATGGTCCCAGGGCAGTCCATGGCCAGTGGTCAGCCTGGTCCCAGTGGTCCGACTGCTCCAGAACCTGTGGAGGAGGGGTCATGTACAGGGAGCGCACCTGTACCAGCCCGAGGTATGCACACTTGCATACACATAATCTTCTATTAATCTAATTCATCTCCTCTTTTTTGATGCTATTAAAAATATTAACTAGCCAAACACATGACAAAGTGATTCATGTTGTCATGTGGCTGCTTCTACAATAAAAACTTAAGTTGCAGTTTGGGCCAGAAAGCAGTTCTTGAAGGCATCATTTCCCAAAATCCTTCCTTTCTGAACACCTGAAAGCGCTGTCTGCCAGGTAGCTGTCAGCAGCATAGACTTGCACACACATACTGTACATGCACACACACACACACACACACACACACACACGCACTAACACACACACACACACACACACAGATAACCGCTCTCATCAGTCAGGCTGACAGTCCAGACAGACAGACTATCTCTCCCCATGCTCCAGACGAGGAAAACCTCCTAATAGCATGCTCTTTTCTCTGAAAGCCGCCAAGACAGTCAGCAAACGTCCCCCATTGCTGCTCACTCACACAAACATAATTCTACATAATTCTGCAGACCCACATCCCACAGTGCATATCTCTTTGTTAGCAGAGTGCTCTGTGCATGTCATTACACGCACGTGAGAGATTCCCAGTTTTAATTCAGCATTTCATAACAGACATACAATCCCTCGTTGTTATTCCCCAGAACACTTGGGAGATTTATTAGATGTTTTTAGGCCTTTATTTCTCTCACATACAATAGATTTCTGGATTTATTATTGCTGTTCTGTCACTATGTTGCAATCACTTTATTGATTGTCTTGGCCTGCAGTTAGTTAGGCAGCTCCCACAACACCAGCACTTTAAATTTGGATACAGGATGTCTGCAGTGGGATATTTAGAGGAAGGATTAGTTTCCTCATCATTCATGCCATTTCAGCCTCTCTCCTGCATTTACTGCGCAGTATGTGTAGTCCACGGACTGATTTCAGCATTTTTTTTCCCTAAATTACATTACAGATGATGAACACTGACATTATTTTATAGTTGTATGAAATAAATTTTGTTGTTGTTAAGGGTTTCATTATGTTTAGGTTGCTACGTCTCCTTGAGGAGTGGGTTTTTGAACTTTTTCCATACTGTAATACAGGAACAGTCATGATGGGGATGGTGGAACCAATTAGCAGTGTTTTTATTTTCACTTGTGCAAGCCACGTCCTGTGAACAGAAAAACATAAGTCAACACAGATTCCTAGCACCTCTAATGTTTTTCCTTGCTGTGTTTCTAGCCAGCTGTCAAATGAATTTTAAGCATGCTTGATATTTACCAAAATACAATTTTGGAGGAATTTATTCCTGGGCTAGATGTCACTTCTTCTTGTCAGCTAATGTTTAGCACAGTTTATATTGTCTGTAGACAACATTTTCACTTAGTAGATCTCTAAAGAATCACCTTATGTCAGGACGACAATTAAAGGAATATTGTACTTGGCAGCAACAGCATTGCTACATGAAACACATATTTATGCATGAGCACACACACTCACACATATAGTTTCCAGCAAGATCATGACTAATGGATAATATCCCAGGCCAGTGCACCATCTTGATTGGTGCACAGACCTCAAAATTCATCACTAAGGATATACTGATTGGTTTGTATTGAACACTGTACTATTAATGATTGCCATCATTTATGAATTAGTCATAGGAGGTTAGATCATATTTGCAAGTCATATCCAGTCTGAGTTATACAAATAAAGTGGATATCTTCCACAGTTATTCTTTTAGGAGGACTGTGGATTTTGTCCCCCATCTCTTACATCGTAAACACATTATGAAGGGATCTCTTGTATGAACAGGAGGAATGATTACAGCAAGAAAAACGTGTTCAATTGGGCACCTGACTATTGTTTCAAGACAGACTTGAAAATTTGTGAATCTATCCTTTAATGCATTTTCTACAAACAACACAACAGGTAAACAACCTATTTTACATAGCCATGCTATGCAGTATAAAAACACTTGTAGCGAGCCAACACAGCTCGACTGCTTGTGGCATGGCTTGGCATGACTACCCCAAAAACCCTTGTCTTTTAGTTTCCAAACTTGCACTAATTTCCACTTCGACTGACATTTCCAAGTCAATTTATCACCTACCCTTTCACTGATTCTTTAGCTCTTTTCAGCACTTTCACCTCAACTGATACTTCAGCTTTACACAGGGCTTACATGTAAATTGACATGTCAACTTAATTCAGTGCCTACACACAAAACAGGAACTGCAGCTTCATTCAGAACTTCAACTTTAACTGAACTTCTTTTAGTAATTGTATTACGACTGACACTTCAACTATGACTTCTATGAAGTTTCAGCTGCAAGCACACATACATTTTTCTTCAGAAAATGAAGCCTTTTCTAGTTTCATAATGCCTTTTTTCATCACATCCACTCCATTAAGGAGTCAGTTCAGATATTCAGAGACTTCTACTATATCGCTCGCCTCACTCCACTGGCCTCATCACTGCTTACTTAACAGCAAGGCAGACACTGATGTGGCTGTTCTGTCCGTCACAGCTGACTCGTCTCCTAATCCCTCTGAGGGATCAAAGACGTTTTCAGAGGCAGACCAGCCCTCATATGATACACATTATACACCATGACTGGCAGACCAAAAAGGGCCACAGAGCCCTTTAAACCAGGTTATCTGTCAAGTTCATTTATCATTCCTGTGGCACTAAAGAGCGCTTAATAGCAGCAGTCTCTGAAAAATGGGTTGATGCTGCTAAACGGTAAGTTATGGGGTCAGTGGGACACAGAGAAGGAAAGATGGCAGGAGCTAAATATCATATTCAGTAATGCCAAGTCATGATATTATTATCAAAATGGGCAAAGGTTTTGTCAGATCAGTCACTAATCTGATGGGAAACAAAAATATTACATGTTTTAGGGCACCTTCTCATCGCCATCACCATCCTCAACCCCTCCACCCCAATACTCACTTGCTTCTGTACCCTCTCATACACACTTTGACTTAATCCTAGCTGCATACCCCCGAGTCACGTTGTACTCCATGACTCATGAGATTCAGAGAGCGTTTGTGTGTGACTGTCCCCGGTAATCGCTGAGATTATTTTGGCAGGGCCCCTCTGCTCCTAATCTGAGCAGAACAAAATGGCTTAGCCCGAATCTGATTGCTTGTCTCTAATGTCATCCACACCCCCAAACTGGACTGTCTGAGGGGCGTCCTCCTCAAATCTCTTGACATATCACTGATACCTACTGTAAATTTTCACATTTATAGATTCTAAACTGAATTTATAGATTTTTATGTCCAACTTGCAACATGTCCAACTGCTTCAACTGCTGTTGTGGATGACATTGTTAACTCGCTTGATAAAAAGTAAGTGCAGCACTCTTTGTAGACCTGTCCAACCTTTTGATAATGTTGATCACAATGCTTTGTTAAATAAGCTGCTCCCCAGATATTTGATAAAGGTGTACCACAAGGAACAATTTTAGGCCTCCTGCTTTTTACTCTATACATAGATAATATCTGCTTCAGTCCAACTGCCAACTAAAAATTGTACATTGCTGACAATACCATCTGGTATGCCATCGGCTCTACAGCAAACTAGACCTTCTCTAGGTTACCGTCTGCTTTTGATTAGTAGTAGTATTTTAAAGCTGGAGCGTGGGACTCATTTACATATAAATGAACGTCTGTTACATTCAAGCCCTTGCCAAATGAGTTCACTCAATGCTAATTGAGCCTATCACCACCAGATAAATTTCTCTGTATTTCACAGTATAAAAAGTTTATAAATCTGGTGTCCATGTCACGTTCCCATGCTGGCACACCAGTAGTAATGCATTTTATGTCAACCAGCAATGATTGGTTTGCCGGAGCTGAAGGGCACCCTTAGAGCATGCGCATAATAAGAGCCAGCTAACTTCCGGTTTAGCCCTCTGCTAACTTGACGATTTAACTATTTACTCTCACTGCCAGAAGGGGGACACCAAAGTTACGCAGGTTTAAGTACTTTTATGTACTTTTAAGTAAATTTGGTTTGACAGCAGATGGTCCTACAAAACGTACGTCAAACATCTTTCTCAAAAACTAAGATTCAAATTGTAGTCTTAACTGGAACAGAGTTTGTTTCACCTTTCAAAACAGGAACACCATTATTCAATCCACTATTATATCTACACTGAAATACTGAGAAATTCTGTATGTTTATCATGTAAATCTAGAAGGCATCAGCATACGTGTACTTTCATCTTCCAGACCACGCTACTGAAGTTGCTGAGATGCTTGACAACCTCAAGTGAGTTCAAAGTAAAACAACCATAACAACATAGGTTAGCTTCAAATATTTCACATACCAACTCTGCTCCTTACTTCTGAAATGAACTGCAAAACAAACTGAAGTTAGAGACACTCATTCTCTAAATATCAGCAAGTTCTACTTAATTTGTTGTAGTGCATGTGTAATGATTACTTTGTGTGGCTGAATTGTCTTGTTGCAATGTTCTCTTCTTCTTGTAATGATTGTAAACTCAAATAGACATACCAACTCCAATTTTAGACAAAATCTGTTAAAATCCCATGTTGTTTGGAATCGGAGCTTATAGATCTAACAGCTTCTTGAACATTTTCACCTCTGTTCTGCTACAAAATCATCACTCAGCAGGAGAAGTCTTAAAAATCATTCATTTGATTCCGCAAAAACCCATCCATTTTATGACTCAAGCATGTATCTCTTGCTCAGCCTAGTAAAAGAAGTCTATTGGATCAGCCGGTTAAAGCCTTCCTTTCTAGGAGTTGCTCCAAGACGGAAAATGAATCTTCTCCCCTTTCCCCTCCCTCCACCTCCCTCCTTGCTCCTCCATTCCCCGTAGACCACCTGCCAGATCAAACACAGTCAACCTAATCCTCACCAACAAGCCTGGGAGATTAGGTTCACGATCTTGACCTGGTTTTGTATGGTGTACATTTTGTCACACACTCATTTTAATGGGAATGGGGGTTGATAGTGCTTAGATAGACCCTTGTTTGGAGGAGTCTCCCAGTAGACTTGTAAAGGTGTTTTACAGGGGTTAGGCCCGTAGCACAGCAGCAGAATGTGGATCTATTTGCATGTGTGTGAAATACAGAGAGAGGGGCAGGGAAACAACAGGTGACTCAAGAAGAAGAAAAGACTAGACATGGTGACCTCTGACCTAAAGGAGGTCAGTCTCAGCTTCTGTCTCCAGGCAGATTTACCAGGCTTCTGGGACATTTAAGCAACCTTAAGGATCTTTAGGGCTGTGTTGGAATTGGGTGCACAGACAGAAGGGGAATAACTGAAACACAAACCGAAAACTTGTCATATCTGGTTTCTGTCTTGTTTTGGAAGTAGATTTACAGTTGCGATGATCTGGATGATCTAGGGAGACGAGAGGAGAGGGGAATGGAGGACAATGAAGAAAAGAGGTAGAGAAACCTCAAGTGTTGTGAAACTCAGGGAGAGCCTCTTCAGACAGCCTACTCCACCATAATCCATCAAGTGCATTCAGCTCCATTCTGAAGTAAAAACTGCCCCTCTTCAATGCTTGCCTCTGATCAGAAAGCCTTGACTGACAGAGTATACGGTGTAGTCCCCTGCTGGCCCGCCGTAAGCACATTACCATATGGGCCGCGTTTGTCTACTGCTAAGTCTTAATAGGATCAGGCCTATGAAAACCTGCGCCAAATCCACCCCCCCCTACTGAGGGAAGCAAGATCGGCACAGAGCAGATTTACACACATACACACACACCCACCTTGAATGGAGCTCCATCACTCCTGGCAGCTCAGTCACTGTTTGATTGAGTCCAGGTCTGAATGGAGGAGGTGAACGGTTAGAGTTTAAGGAAAATGCAGTGAATTAGTTCTGATTGTTGCTGACATTCATTTCATGCAGACATTTTCAATATTGTTGCACTAGTGAAGCAAATTCAAAAGACATATGCCTCTGGTTGCATTGTTCTCCTGGTGTTTACTGTTTCTATTAGGGACTTTTTCAGTTCCCTTGCCCAAGGATTTCATTACATAGTAACACTTAGTGAATTGTTTTTATTAGACATGCTTCATCAGCATGGTTCCTCAGTCTCTGTGTGTGTGTGTCTATGTGTGTGTGCAAGCCACTTTTGGTTAATGGTGTAAATAGCTAAACTCAATTTTCTCTGTAGGTGGTTGTGCTGGAATTCCTGGCATGAGTTTAAAAGGCATGGGAAGTCTGACATGGCATCCTAATGCTCACTACATGTCAAGACCCTACTTGACTCTTTTCTAGCAAGTGGTGATTGCTTTCATTATTTTAATGGAATATTAAAGCTCCATTACCTGTTTATGTTCTGTACACTATATTCTTGTGTGGTTAAAGAAGTGTTGATTTAGCATGGCAAGAAAACATCTGACATGGCACAGCACCTACATGAGCTTAATCCTGTTGATCCAAAACTTGTAACACTTTTTACACTTTGATCAGGGTTAACAGTATATTGACACAAGTTTTGAGGTAAACAAAACCTTTTGGTTGGTTAAATGATGACGTCTTAGATTTGACTGTTTTCCAACAGGCTTTACCTCGGTTCAACAGCCACACTGATTTGGGGATACCAAGGTGCAAAGTTGCCTTTTTATTTTAGGGAAATATGCCATTTCACTGTCTTGCTGAGAGTTAGATCAGAAGATTGATACGACTCTAATGCCTGCCTGTTCAATAAGCTACAGCACCCAGTTAGCTTAGCTTAGCAGAAAGACTAGAAAGAGGGGGAAAAAGCTAGTTGGGGCTCTATCCAAAAATAACAAATCTGCCTACCAGCACCTTTCAAGCTCACTTGCAACTCTTTCAACATTCAATCTTTGTTTAATATGTAGAAAAATCAAAGTGTAAAAAGGTGGTCTTCTCCGTGAGGTTGTTAGGCTACCAGCGGAGACTCCAGCAAGAGCCAGGCTAGCTGTTTCTGCCTGTTTGCAGTCTTTATGCCAAGTTAAGCTACCCAGCTACTTGCTGTAGCTTCATGTTTAATGGACAGATATGAGAGTGGTATTGACATTTAAATTCCTGCTAAATACACTAAATAAGTGTATTTTCCAAAATATCTGGATATTAGAACATGTACAGGTGTATTTCATTGAATGGTTGCTAATGAGTGCAGAGCAAAAACAAACAGCACATGCACAATTTGGTCTTGTCCTCTAATCAGCTGGCTTCATCCCTTTTGTGAAATAAACTTACATTAGAGCACTTGGTTTAGTTCTCTACCTATAGTGATATACATTATATTACTGACACATTGGTAACAATCCAGTGGTAATAAAACAAACTCATCTGACTTGTCCCCTCTCTCCTTCTTTCTCATCCATCCAGGCCTCAGAACAATGGTAAATTTTGCTCAGGCTCCAGCCGTCTCAACCAACTGTGTAATAACCGGCCGTGCCCCCTCAATGCAGTGGACTTCAGGGCCCAGCAATGTGCTGAGTACAACAGCAAGCCCTTCCGGGGCTGGTACTACAAGTGGAAGCCCTACACCAAAGTGGACGGTAAGGTGATCAGTTAATTAGACTCAACATGTAAAGAATTTGTTCAGTCCTGGCACATTTGAGTTGAGGATGTCTACGTTGCTCTGTGGAGGACTGTAGAAACTGTGGGAAAATTCTTAGATAAGGTCACAGTGAGTGAAGATTCACTTAACATGGTTCCTTTGTCAACAAATGTAGAAGATCAAGAATATTTTTTTCCTTACATCCTTCTGTGAGAGTTTTTTTGTGTGAATTAAGAGATTTTCTATCTTTAAATCACTCAGTGTTTCCTGAGGATTATGAAGACATCCCATGATTTAATGTATTCTTGGCACATAATGCACAAGAAAATAAATTTAATTGTTCAAGCACAACACAACACCACTAAATAAACTTAGAATTGCAGATTGCTCAGGGCAAGCTTTTTCTTGTCTTAATTCTGCTGATCTTTTATATTCTACACCCTGATGCACTCTACTAGTTCTAATCTCTTTTATAAAATGTTTCTGTAATGCCAACCTCTATTTACTGCTGCAGTGATTACGGCCAAAAAGCTGGAGGAAACTATCACTCCGTGTAATATGCATGGGAGACATGTAGCCACCTGCACCCTCTGACACAGTGGGGATAGATTTAAAAAGGAAGCCTGCGGGCCAGCTTTGTTACATAGAGCAAGGGAGAGAGAGAGAGTGAAGTGAAGGAGAGCAGCGTTTGGCCGTCGTCCCAGGCCTGTTTAAGCTGTTGATGAATGTTGGGTGATGTAGAGAGGAACAGATTCTGAACTGCCTTCTAGGACCTTGGGCCAAGTCACCTTCACCGTCATTTATTTTAATCAAAGGCGGCTGTAGAGACTTGTCTGTGATAACTGATCTGAACTACAAAATAAACCTGTAGCCCCACATGAATACCCCTGGGTGCATTCATTGTCAGTTCCTATCTTTTCCAATTCAGCAGGAGCTGCACATACTGTATGTGTAACAGGTTGCAGTAGCTACTGTAACTTCAAATATACCAAGTCATAGAAGAACATGAGTGGATCAGCATTGCCCCTACAACTTCCTGATGCTATCTTTTGTTAATACCATTTTCACAGTATGTATGTGTATGTTTTCTTTGCAGATGAAGACATCTGTAAGCTGTACTGCATTGCAGAGGACTTTGACTTCTTCTTTGCCATGTCCAGCAAGGTCAAAGATGGCACCTCTTGTTCTGACCTCAAAGGAGACATCTGCATTGACGGAGTGTGCGAGGTACATTGGCTTCATGAATTTAAGCTGCACAATGAAACTGTTTTTCTCCAGTTGCAATGGGAGATAAATGTTGCATGTGAGTTTTTTGACATGACAGTACATGGCAAAGGCTTTGCATACTTGATATCACAAAGTCATAGGAGAGACAAGGATGAGAGGTGGTAAGAATCAAGTGCAGTTTTTGGTGGATGACCAGGATTTGCAATGACACCACTTTAAGACCTGGTCAACTGCACTGTTTTGTGGCTATTTATGTGATGTCCTATTTTTGTGCGGCTTTAATTGGCACAGGCACACAGACTACAAAATCAAACTTTAAATGTTATGTTTGCCTTTTTAAAACTTTTACCACCCCAGTAGACATGCTAACATATATTTCAGAGGTACAATTATAGCAATAATGCCAGAAAGGAAGATTTTACTGGATTGCAAAAAATGGTGAGGGCAACTTTGCTTGTCAGCTTTACAACAAAGTGTACGTGGCAACCTCACAAGTAATGAGATGTGTAAGGTTTGAACAAGTCAATAGTTTAAGTTTTAATTAAATTAATTTTGAAGTGAAAACAAAGACATTCAAGTACAAATGTCTATTATGTCTTTAAGAATCAACTCCTTGTGTAGTGCTAATCTTACTGCAGTACAATAAATGATTACAGCTGACGTTTTGGGTGCGTTCACTTTCAGCTCCACATCCAAATAAGAGGTTTAGATAATTGGGTTAAACAGGGGATTTGTTTAAAACCTGTCTGGTTGTCTAAACCAGTCATGTTGCTGGCCAAACTTGCTGTACTGTAAGGGAGGTAATTCTTGCCAATATGTCATCTAATTGCTTTTAGGATGCATGAAGGCATAAGAAAAAGGTGGAGAGTGTTTTTTTCTGTAAGCAAAAATGGGTGCTGTGTGTCCCAGCATGCTTCTACCTCAGAAAATTTAGTGCAGCACCGAAACCTGTACAAGCAGGTTTCAAAAACCTGGCTTCTTGACTTTTTTTGTACTGATGGACAGTCTCTCCACTCTATTACAGTATTTTGTCTGTTTTTCTGAATTTCTTAGCGCCAAACAAAGATCAACATCTCTCTGTTTTGTGTGTTTGTGTGTGTAGGCTGTGGGCTGTGACCAGATTCTGGGTTCCAGGGCCTCTCTGGATGCCTGCGGAATCTGTAAGGGAGACAACTCCACTTGCAAGTTCTTCAAAGGCCAGTACTCCCTTCAACACAGGGCTAACGGTAAGCTTGTCCTTGTCTTAGTTTGTAGCATACACTGAGTACTTCTGTAGGACAAAGGGAGACTTTACCAAGCAAACAAGGAAACTGTAATAAACCATGCACAGCCACATGCACCTCATCCCACTTCATTATGCATTGTTCCACTTCAGCCATGTGCAGTAACACAAATAGACCAGAAACAAGGTTGAGTGCATGTAGAGTTTGTCTGTGTGGATGGGTAGCATGACTGTGTGATAAAACATCTAAGGATTAGAGAACATTAATATAGAAATATCTAAACATGATGATGACTTTCTTCCCTCTCCATTTTTTATACCAGAGTATTACTCCATGGTAACAGTCCCAGCTGGTGCACGTAGCATTCGCGTTCAGGAAATGGAGGTTTCCACCAGCTACCTGGCCGTCCGCTCCCTGAAGAGGAAGTACTACCTGACCGGGGACTGGACAGTGGACTGGCCGGGGAAGTTCCACTTTGGTGGGACTGTGTTCGACTACCAGCGCTCTTTCAACAAGCCGGAGAGCCTGTATGCCGCAGGACCTACTAATGAGACGCTGGTGTTTGAAGTAAGCCGCCACTGCCCGGGTGACGTCCGTTTATAGCAATTGACAGTGACAGGGTCCCTGGCAGAGCCGCCGCGCCTCTTTTTTTATGTCTGGACAGGACGAGGCCTAGATGAAGACAGAAGTTAGGGTGGGGGAAGGCAGAGTGGTGGAGAGAACAGGGGTGGTTGTAGCTGCCTGTAGTGCTTCTGTGGGGGATTGATTTTGCAGGGTGATTAGTTACGTCAGGGATGTTGGGTTGGGGGGGGGGGGGCGTTGAAGGCTTTAATCTGAATAAGTTAGAGCTTTTGGGGGCATGATAGCCTGTTTGAACCCACACATTGAATGTCCAGAGCTGTCATCTTTGTGAGTGAGAGAGAGAGAGAAAGACAATAAAAGAGGGTGAACAGTAGAAGAAGACAAAAGGTTCATGACACAACAAGGATTAATTCAAATCAAAGCCAACTGTTTAAAGGGTCAGTTCACCCAGAACACACTGTCAACAGTTTTCATATGGACTCATTCTTCAGTATAAAGTTTTTCCACCGAAAACACAACATCTGTGGATTATCCAGAGTAACTGTTTCTGAAAAAAACATGTTGAATTTTAAAATGTAAAGGTGTGTTCAGACAGAACAGAAAACAGCCAAAACAGCAGAAATGTAGAAGGCAGATATAAAAGCCAAAACTTGCATGCACAGATACTGGGAAAATATGTTTTTTTTTCTTATTCTGGTTCAACAGATTCCTTTAAGCTTTAATCGAGTGACAGAGAGAATAGTGTGGACATCAGGCAGAGGGAAATATGGCACAATTAGTCTAAATCAGCCTTTGTATAGCCCCTTGTTTATATGCGGTACAGTCTCTTGGTACTGGCAGTTCTAGTGTAAACACAGAGTCACGTGCTTGTCTACATACACGTATTCAAAGCCATGGATGTGGCCCCTGTGGCCACTGACCTCAAAAGCTCTTTGTTGCAGACATGTGATTCAAGGCTAATAGAGCGAGAAAAATCCCTAAGTCAACTGCCCTTTAGAGTCGGGTTTGAAAAGTATAAAATCAGATGGTGTCTTGGAGTGAGATGTTCGCATAGTATAGTAGGTGATTTATGAGCTGATGGTACTTTTTTTGTGTCAGAAGCCAGAGCTTGGAGGGGAGGGCGAGTCTTTACCCGTTGTGAAGCAGCTGAATGTTATGCTGGACAGGCATATCCTCCTGACAGCACAACTAATATTCGACAAGTGGCCGAGTCATTCACCCTATGACTCTGTAGGTTTAAGTGAATGGTGTTGGGATGTGTGGGATGTTCTTCCCACATAACTTTGTCAGCGTAAGCATTTATTTTCTCTTCAACTCTGAACCCTAGGCGTGGAAACAGAAGTGGAAACCAGGTGAAGACTAGACATTTTTTTTCCCCACCATGGATGAAGTGATAGTCATGTAAAAGCTGGTCTCCTCTCAGTCCCCTGGGCTACTGAAATACTGTGGTTAAAGCAGGAATGATTGGCCTGTAAATCCAGGAGGAATACCATTGCGATATTTCTAAAGTGCTTTGCTGGTCTTTTGTTGGGCCATCAGGAAATGTCTGTGTGTTTTTGGAGCTATTTTAGAAAAGAGGCTTCTGTTTGAGGGCAGTTTAGCAGAATAGCTGCTGTTGTTGGCATTTGAACAGCCCATTGTGCAAGATGAATGCTTGCAGAGACGGAGCTTCTAGTATTGTCATTCCCAGAAGAGGTTGTCCAGTATATAATAATTTACCCCATAATTTTTAACACAGTTTGATCAACATAGACCTACCCTATCATGGTTATTTCTAAGCAACTTTGCAAGAATTTCTGCTTCTGCAATTTCTGCATTCTGCATTGAGTGTGGGAAAATTTTGGGATAACTCAGTTTCTTTTACAACTTCAATTTTTTTAGCCATGCTAGTGGTATTGCCTGAGGGATGTTGGTTTGTCGGTTGGTCCACCACTTTGGTCCAGACAGAAATATCTCAACATCTATCGGATGGATTACCATGAAACTTGGTACAGATATCTGTGGTTTCCAGAGGATGAATCCTAATGACTTTGGTCATCCTGTTACCTTTCCTCTAGCGCCACCAGCAGGTCAAAGTTTTCACTTATCCTGAGAAATATCTCAATATCTACTAGATGGATTAGCACAATATTTTGCACAGACATTCATGGTTCCCAGACCCAGTACCAGTACCTGCAAACAAATGACACTCCCATTAGCCTCATCTATACTTTGTGGGTGGTGCTAATTAGCAAATGTTAGCATGCTCACACGACAAAATAGGATGCTGAAGATGGTAAACATTATACACACTGAACATCACCATGTTAGCATTGTCATTGTGAGCATGCTGCCATGCTAGAGTTAGCATTTAGCTCAAAGCCATGCCTGTACAGCTTCACAGAGCTGCTAGCATGGTTGTCTTGTTGTGCTTTGGGCCTTTTGTTCCATTTGATAATAATAACAATTTTGTCACCAAGTTAATTGCTCAGGGAACATGGCAACGTTGCTAAAAAGAAGTCACATGGGGCAAGAAACATGAGCATTCAGCATTCAGTTTTAAAAAACTCAGAGGTTAGTCAAACCTATTGGGAAAGAAATCGAAACTGAAAAGTTCAGACAGACTTCCTGGCTCACCTTTGACCTGCATTGCAAATGCCACGTTCATGTGTGGGTGTGCTTACTTTCGATTTTAGTTCCAAAATTTAAATAACCTGGCAATACAGCTGGCTTAACCTGTCTGATTTTCTGACTACTTGCCCTGTTTCTTGCCCTGTTGGACTTACCAATGTCACCATATTCCCAGACCTCATCACTTTCTCTGGTGAAGCAGTGGCCAAAACCACAAAAAGAAGGTGAAAGTTTTAATAACCTGAAATGTATCCTTTGAAAAAAGGAGCTTGCTAAAGGCAGACAGTCTTGTCTGCGTGTCCCAGTCATACATCTGTCCAGCAGAGCACTCGGCGGTAGCATGCTGCTGATCTGCAGATGACATGAGCATAATCTCTGTAAGTATGTCCTGTAATTACAAAAAGGAGAAAGAGGTTGATAGAGAGAGAAAGAGAAGGGGGGGGGGGGCAGTGAGATTAAAAGATTAAGAATTCTGCAATTGAACTCTTTGGATGTGACAAGTTAAGGTCAGGGCATAGGGACTTAAACTGCAAATGAAAAGCGCCAAATGAAGGAAAGGGGGTAGAGTGTTTTTTTTTTTTCACTGCTGATCTTCATCTGTTTCACACATTCTACTTAACTGGCGCTGTCACAGAAAAACTGCAAGGGGGAGGGTGTCTGCACTGATCCCACCCAGACCCTTACTCAGCTTGAAACACTCAAAGAAAAACAAATGTTGGGGAGTGTGAGCATAAACTGTGACAAGGTGTTCACATCTGCACAGCTGCTCAGCTGGTTGGGGGGAGAAGGGAGGAGGAGGGGGCAAGAAGTAGCTAACAAGAGGAGGAGGGAACAGACATAACATATGGCTGCCTCCGGAGGTCTCTGTGGATACCAAGTAGGATTATTCCCCCTGAATTGACATTTTTGTGGTATGGCATGGTGAGGTCATGCCAGTCCAGGGCAAAGCATTGTGGGTCCATAGGTGAGACTGATATCTGTGTCCGCCGCATTGTAATTCATCATCATCATCTGACTTGATGAGCAGTGTGGTTGTTGGGTTGTGTAAACCAAGACACTCTGTGGTCTGATGACATCAATCACACTAGTTAAACATGAGAGGTTCCTCACCCTGAACTGTAATTAAGGAAATATCCGTTTCTTTTAGTAGATGTGATCTTTCTATTAACCTAAATAACACAAGTATATATTTGTACATCATTACAAAAAAAGAGCCATTTATGGGGCTCAAACATCTGCCAATAAAAATTTTCGAGCTTAGATCCAAAGAAAAGAGGATAATTGAAGTCAAATGAGCTCAGTGCAGCTGTATCTTGTTGCTGTGCTAAAACATCTTGTTTTCGCAGCTTGTTTGTGCCACCCCAAGTGGCCTAAATATCAGTTAATGCAGGTTTAAGGTAGAGTCAGTAATTCTGGAGAAAGATATTTGAACATACTGGTGGTATCTCAATTAAAGTGAATTAGTGATGAATCACCCTCATGCATAAATCATACATCAATAATAGCCTAATTTTATGCATGATCCATGATGATGAAGATACAGAAGAATAGAAATTAATGGCAAAAATAGCATATTGTCAATATTTTAGAGACCCCCCAAAATTTCACAACTCATATTTTCAGGGGAGCTCATCTCTTATTATGAGGAGCCAAGCTCCCCCTGGCTCCCCTGTAGTTCGCACTCTGAAGGCAATGACACAGCACAACAGTCCAGCCACACTCTCCGCCTCTCTGCGGCCTCCCCACTTCTCACTCGACCTGCGTTCAGGCCGGCTAAACTGCCTTCACCAGGCTTACTGACAGCAGAAATTTACTGAACTAAAATAGATTGCATGTTGGAAAGAAATCGACAGTGTTTGTATTTATTGATTCTTTGATATGGTTAATAAGTTCAAAACACAGATACAGCGTGATATTTGTGTGATTTAAACATCTGTCTGCTCAGTTTACGCTTCACTAAACGTGACAGAAACAGACACGGAGCGTAAAAAACATGGAGGGTCTGACTGTTCGGATTCAGTGTGGATTGATACATTTAATAAAATGGAAACATTTCTATGTGAATTGGACAGGGCCCCTCTTTCCCCCATTCTCTTTCCCACCGTTCAGCCGGTGCTGGAGACAGGAGACTGTCATGTCCTCCCACAGACAGCTGCTCTGATGACTTCCCCCTGTCCTGTGCATGAGCACAAACAACCCCTGCTGATTGGCTGGAATAATAATGTGTGGCTTGCTCCGAGCCACTTTGTTTGTTCCCCATTTACAGAGCCAGTGCTGTGTATGAACACCAGATTTTTTTTCAGCGCACACAGAACGGAAAGCTGGTGGACCATGAGGAGATATTAGCTGAATTTGACAAAAACTGTATTGGATGATCTTTTCCCAGAATCACTGATTCAACCTTTAAAGTTTGAAGATATATTTATGATCATGTATTTAAACTGACAGGATAGTGAGTTGTAGAGCTGTAGTTTTTTCTTACTATGCTCATGTGCCTACATTTTCTTAATAGAGGCTAACTGACTATTTTATTTATCAAACTTTCAATTTTTTCAATTTTATGGTGAATGTTTGGTCTGATCTAGTTATTTGAATACTATAATGTACATTAATAACTAAGGATCTATTGTTTTATTCTGCCACATGGCTGCCACAAGAGCACTTTCCCTCTCCATAGTGTGCACACCTAATGTTTCATCAGGTAACCAAGGTTCTTTCTGATAGCTCTTTGTGTGTGAACTGGGTTATTTTTAAGGGGGCACTCCTTCCATTTTCACATGAAGATTAGTTTATTTGTCATGAGGAGTGCTACTCAGTCAATGTGAAAATAATTGCTCAGTGTCTTCTGTGGCTTTAGAGGAGCTTTGTAAAGTCTTAGAAAATAACCCTGCTTTACAAACTTGGGGCGCCGAGTCTAATAGAAGAAGCTATTGAGTTGCATCATGGGAAGTATAGGATTCAGCATTTTTGGAGTTTGAGCTTAAGACTAAAACTCAGGATATCTTTGCCTTTACTGCACCAATTCAACTTTCTTGAAAAAAAAAAGTTTCTACAGGTTCCCCAACTTTATGAATGTTCCTCTTATACCATTTAACTTGAAAATGGAAACTATTGACACAATTTTTAAAATCACATAATAAGTGGAGTACAAGCAACTAATTAAAGAGCATTTAAACTCATGGAGTCACTTTTGCATCCTACCTCTACACGCAGTATTCACTGCAGTTTGTTGTCAGTGCAGATCAGGTTCAGTCCCTGGATGGCTACAGAGCTTAGGTAGATTTTTATGTGTTGTGACTAACATCACAGCAGTATTTTGGTGCTGCCATTCATTTACTTTGACTCCCAAGAATTTCACAAGACCAGTGTGAGTCCTATCCATGATACAATATTAAGGAGCTGTTGGGTAGCTGGAAAAAGCGTGAAGTCATCATTGCTATTGTGACTGACAAGACTCTGGGATTTTGGTATTGTTGGTTTGGGCGGTTTGGGCAGATAGAATATTTATCTTTGTTCTTACTGGGTTTGGTGATTCATTGTCAGATAGGGAATGAGCTTTGGCTGCATTTGTCCCAGACTGAACAACTGGAGAGGAGACAGGTTTGGATATGTCTGAAATTATTGTTTGAAAGTTAGTGTCTCTGGCAGACAATGTTAACGCTGTGGTTGGTTGGGTGTATTCAACATTGTGGATGACTTCAGAAAGGGAGATCAGTTATTTAGAAAACATCAAGGCTTCAAGGATGTGTAGGTCCTCTATTAAAGGGATTACCCAAAAAAGGTCTGCTGAACATTGTTTTTATAGCTGTTGGTTCACATCACTGGTGATTGTTTGGTGAAAGAACAAGAATGTTGGTAAGAGTTGGTTTGCTTGGATAAGCATAAAGTCCCGGTGTGGTTAGTGGTAGCAGTTGTTTTGTGGCAAATGGAATTGTGTTGGTTGGGGTGGATATTATCCGCACAGGAAGTGTGGGTGTTAAAGTGTTGCCAGTTTTTATGAAGTTTAGTAGAGGCCAGGACCACAATTTCATCATTTTAGGCTAAACATCCTCAAATTTAGAGGGGCCACAGCCTGAGACAGTGAGAGAACAAATGTTAAACTGTGGCTTGGCCTTGTGGCTGATGGCCAATAACACGTCAGTAATGTGACTGAAAAAGGTAGCTTGGTAACTTTCTAATAAAAGTTTGCATTTGATCTTAAGGCATATTAGACAGAACCTGATGGTTTATGGTTTGTTTATTAGGCAAGATTAGGACTCGGGTGGCCATTAGTAATTGATGGTGATGGACTCTAGAAGACAGTGCACAGTTAGCCTTTTGTAGAATTAATCAAATCTTTGGATTTAGGCAATATTATCAGCACTTGATGGTGTGAACAAAATTAACAGGCTGTCTATTTCTGCACTTGAATGCACTTTCTTTCAGATTTACATAAAATTCTCTCAGTGTAGAATAATATGCACAGCAGGTTTTAGCAAGCAAGCCTAATTCAGTGTGATTAAACTCAAGCTTTTGCTGAGTTTTGAATGACATCACAACAGATAACAGCTCACATAAGCAGATAAACTTGTTTCAGTGGAACATTATGTGAATGTTAATGTGCCTGCCTCTGTTGGAGAATCTACACATGCCCACATGGTGCAACGTGGGTTTTTCCATCCAGCTGTTAACAATTCTGCAGGTACTTTAACTAAATATACAGATGTGTTTGTCTCACAATAGACGTCTTCTTGCTCCTCTCCAGATAAGCAATTTTTGTCTCCTTTTTGATACTGGGCTGACTGTACACATGGAATAGTTAACAAGCAGCAGAAGGTGATTGGTCCAGTCAGTGGAAGCGCCCCAGGACTGTTGAATGTGGATCGGACCCAGGAGGTACTTGGCTTTCTAAGTTGGATGGTTGATGGTGGATTCTTTTGTACTGTAGGACTTACCCCAAAGAAAATACACTTGTCAAAGCTCGTTATTGCAGATATTGATAGACTGATATGTTTGTCAGGTATTGGACTGGAAGTTGACAGTTGGACATAACACAATTTGCCAAATGGATGGAGGATTAATACCCACCCAAGCTGAACTAAACCGAGTTAGGCTGTAAGAGAAACATAACTATATTGAACACAATCCACCGCACTGTTTTGAAATGGTTTAAAATGACACACTCTAACCTGAGTACCTGAGTTTGCGTCTCAAACAAAATTCCTCACCATAGCAGTGAATCCTCATGGGGTTGCTTTAATGATAGCCTGATGCTTCTCCTGTAATGGGTATGTCTGCTTTCATTCATCCGTTAGTCTCTGCTTGACTTGAATGTCCAAATAAATCTCGGTTGCAAAAAAGGTAACTCAGAATCACCAGTCAGTTTAGAGGATGTGGTAAAAAGGAGCAAACTCTTGAAAGAAAATGGAAATTGTCCCTCATATGTGCACTGTACTGCCCAAATAAAGTGACCTTATAATAGTGTGGTCAGCCAGTTTGGACTAGAGAGGGAAAAAAGTATTTCTTAATGTTTCTAGAGCCTTCTGGTTAGTGGATAGCATTGAGCAACAGCTTAGTGGGAACTAAATGACTGAAGTATCTTGCCACGTGGTCACTAGTGGTACCTTTAGTCCATAATAGACAGCCCTTCAATCAGAGTTATTTAATTCTGTCGTGCCGAATTAATTAGTTGATTCATTAATTGATTAATCAATCAACAAAAAAATCATTTGACCACACTTTTGATAATTGATTAATTGTTTCAGTCATTTATCAAATTGGCAAAAATGCCAAACATTCACTAGTTCCAGCTTTTCAAATGTGAAGATTTGCTGTTTTTTTCTATTTGCTACCATTTTGAATTCAATATCTGTGAGTTTTGGGTTTGTTTTCTGTTGGTATGACAACATTTTTCACTATTTCCTGACATGCTAAAAATGAATAATGAAATTAATTGTAAAAAATGACAGATTAATCAGTATTGAAAATAATTATTAGATGCAGCCCTATGCGCTCGCTGAAAAGTTGAAGAAGTGAATAAGAACACTGACCACTGACCACCAGTGAAATGTTCCCAACAACTCCCTTGGTTGCACTTGCTGACCATTAGTATGCGTTAAAGGCCTCTATTGTGTTTTATGATTGATATGTGAACATGACATGATTCCTCACATTTCAGTATATACCAGTAGCCTAGAGATTAGACGGAGAAAGTTGCTGTTCTGAATCCCCAAAGCATCCAGGGAAAAGGTGGTTTTAGTGGATAACTCTTTGACAGTCTGATGTTTATGTAAAACAGGGTGATGCTCGGTATGCTTTCCCTGGATGAATAAAGGTTAAAAAACAGACTATGTACAGAATGTGACACATTTCTGACTGACTGTGTCGTTGCCTGACAGATCCTCCTGCAGGGAAAGAACCCGGGTGTGGTGTGGGAATACACTCTGCCTCGCACTGAGAGGAAACCTGACTACAGCTGGGGTGTGGTACGCTCTGACTGCTCTGCTCCCTGTGCTGGAGGTGAGACTGTGTGTTCGTGTTTGTATGTAGGCCTATACATGTGTATTTGAGGGAATAAACCACAAGAATTCTGTGTGTGTACTGTGTTGTGCACATTAATTGACCGTTTGCTAAACCCCTTCACTGAACGATTGTCCAGTCACAGCTTAGAAACCTTAACTAGGCACAAGATTATAGTTTTAAAACCAGTAAACTGGAAACATAAAAAAGTCAGCCAGAGGCTAGCAGCTACCTACGACTAATAAAATCTGCCAGAGGTTGTCATTTCAGCCGACAAAATTAGCTGTCATTGGCAAGAAATGAGAAGCCTGCTTTTGTCTACCTCTATCTGAAGGGCCCATTTTTTAATGGTAATCTTCCATTTTTATCACTGTAAATTGCATGTGCTGTGTGAGAACAAACGTGCCAAACATGATAAGAATTAAATGTGTACTCTATGTGCATATGTCTAAAATTTTATCTGAATGTTTGTGCCTGTATTTGTCTTTGTATTGTGCAAAATTCCCTTCTGCTACAGTGTGGTTCAGGAAGTGTGTTAAGGCTAATGAAAAGCACCTTTGTCAACTGAGAAGTTCTGACTCTGTTGGTCCCCAAAGACTCAGAGTAGCCCTCCCTGCTTACTTGTCAGTGGATGGAGTGTGTTTGTCTGACTGTGGTCCTTGTTACTCCACTCTCCTTGTCTCAAGGGGCCGCAACAGCCAGCAGGCAGATATACAGACTGAGCTAACACAGAGATCTCCATCCATCTCTTTCTGGCTTCAAATATAGTCTGAAAGAGGAATCAAATTTAAAGTAATAATAAACAATTTTGAGTTCCATGTTGCAGGCATGAAAGCCGAACATGTCAAATTGCTTGCAAGAACTACATAAACTCTCCCTCTCTTTCTTTCTCTCTGCCTGTCTCTCCTTCAGGTCGTATTTCCACCAAGGCTATCTGTCTGCAGGACCAGAAGGTGCAGGTCAACTCCACCATGTGTAATCCCCACACTAGACCAACGCTGGGCTCCCATCTCTGCAACACACAGCCCTGCCCTGCATAGTAAGTGCTGCTGTCTGTGTGTGGGTCAGTACATTTCTTGGTGTACACTTGGTTGTGGGATATGTGGCATGGGTCTTTATGTTGCCAAATTTTCAGGAACCTAAGGCGCTGTTTTTATTACAGGCACACACACGGGCATATACACGCACACACTCACACACACCGTGGTTGAGCAGTCTAGAGTTTGCCTGTGGTCCATTTGCTGTGGCCAGCCACCACTCTGCTCAGCCTGTGTTCTTCTCTTCTTCCCATCCTCGCACTCTCTATTTTTTCCTCTTTTTTCTCCCATTTTCCTTTTAGAGAAAACACATGAAAGTCCTCCCTGTCTTCTGTCTTTTTGCATTAGTCTCTATTTATTGCACTTATTGCACTGTAGTGCTCTCTCCAGCTGTATGTCCATCTAAGTGTCAAACGGATTTTAATCATGCTATCATGACAAAATCAGTCACTGATGTCCATCTTTGTTCCACTTAATGTGAACATCTTCCAGAGTGGTTGACAAGCAGACCATTATAGATTAATCTGAAATGCCTTAGTGTGGAAAAGTCCTAATCAGTAGTTGAACCCAGAAGAGAGAGGTTTAAAATTTGCAAAAAGTTTTTTATTTCTTGTAATTACTGTGAAGTATCTGACACTCGTTTTAAGAATGTATTATCTTAATCACAATTCAGTTATTCAAATTACACTAAAGCTTGTAGTCCCAGCTCTGGCTTCAGCTGTAGCTACTACAAATGGGGTCACCAAGGTCATACCCTCAGTAATATTTCTGGGAATCTGAGTTAACAACGCATATACCAAAATCCCATATAAAAATACACAATTTAAAATAGGCCTTGTTTGTAGGTGTAAGACAAGCAACATGGATCATATTTTAAAAGTAACATTAGGAGCCACTTTAATTCAGCACATATTTTGTAAATTTATTTTGTAAATGTAGACTTGTTTCAATAAAAATGTAACTTAAATGACTAGTTAACAAGCGATCCATCACCAATCATCGTTATATTAAATTGTCGTTTTTTTCAGTGGAGTTTGGTGTACTTAATGTTACTCACTTCTCTGTTGATACGTCCTTGGCGGCTTTATTGTGGCCGTCACCCTTGGGGCAATTGCCTCTCACGCTGTGCTTTTTTGTGATGTGCTGCCCGGCGAATGCTCTCCCTCTGGTGGGGGACCTCCCAGCCGCACAGCCAGTGCCGAAGCTGAAGCCACAGGTGGTGGCTGGTGTCAGCTGCTGCCGGCGCCACGTCAGTTGATTCTACCCGTCCTCCCGACCGCACAGCCGGTGCTGAAGCCGAAGCCATGGGCGGCAGCCAGTGCTGGCTATTTTTATAGTAACTATGAGTATGTGGGGTTATAGGGGTCATGCTAGTAACCCCTCTATGTCATTGAGCCACCATTTCAGGCCTGCCCAAAAAAATCCTGAACACAGAAATGGTGAAAAACAGTTTAAGACTCCAACTCCGCAATTCAGTACTACATAGTTCACAGTCTTTTCACATGTTTTCAGCAATTATTTTCTAACATGTATAATCTCTTATTTTCCTTTACACGGACATTAACATTTTACTATTTTTTGGCAAATAAGACTACAGCCATACTAGTGGCTCTGTGAGGCTGTACTTAGGCACAACAATGCTTTGATCTAATTGCTAATGTCACCGTGCTAACATGCTCACAATCATAATGGTAAAATGCTGATGGTAAGCAGGATATAAAAAGGTAGCAGTGACTTTGGTGATCCCTTTCCTTTTCTTAGATGGGTGAGGTTTTGTTTGGAAATTTGGACTTGGGACCTCAGTATTTCTGAAATCCTGGCTATGACCCTGTGAGAAGCATCTTATTTCAATCTAACCCAGAGACATAAGCCTCAACCAACTTAGTGACTGTTTTTGTCCTGAAGCAAATACAAGATGACGTTTCCAAGTTTTGAATGGACCTTTTACTTTAGCCAACACTTGAGTATCATCATCCCTTTCATACATTCTCATCTCCCTACAGACAGAGCTTCCTGTCTCACTCTGAAGCAAGATCATGCCCATGTTTTATCTCTGTTGTCTAGACATTGTGCTTAATGGCATGCATTTTTAAAGAAGTGTGTGCATTCAGGGACCGGTGCAGCAAGCAAAGGAGGAAACCAGGCTAAAGTGCAGTGGAGTAACAAGTTGAAACAGCACTGAATAAATGGCCTCTCTCCTATGTAGGCCTTTGGCTGAGGGAACTGGAGCTAGCTTGATTTACAGCACTGCTCCAAAGAACAGGCAGGGAACCGTGTCTTGGGTTCAAAGAGAGTACACACACTCACACAAATGCACACACACGGGGCGGTTTGCACATTTACAGTGGGGATGCACACACATTTTTCAAATGTATGATGCTGAAATAATGTATTAGGAATCCAAACCATGAGGTAAAAATAGAAATACAAGCCGACAAGCTTGTCTCTGATGTTAAGTTCATTTTGTCCACCATCAGCCATGCCGCAATAAGTCCAGACTGAACTTTCTCCAGTGTCAGGGGTTGAACAAACCAGGCAGCTATCGGTTACACCTTCAACATACAGCCTCTGTTTCTCACTAAGTTTCCCACCACCCGAGAGGACATTTCCTGCCCCTAATCTTGGGCATACCATTTCTCTTATCTCGGCGAAAGGTATTAAACAGCCTTGTTGCGTGTCCTGACCTCCCCCCCTTTTGTTTGAGTGAAGGAAATGGTACAGCCCAAATAAATAACATCAGTGCAGGTTGTCCATTCAGGAAAATAAGTAGTGTTTGACACCCATGGATCTTATTATACAGTAGCTGACACCATTTCTCAGATGGTAGTGTGTACGGGCCAATTTATGGGCGCTGCACAGGAAGAAAGTTGAGTTGAGTGAGCAGCATGAAAGCTTTAATGACTGCATTAAGACCTCCAGGATGTATGGGCACGCATTCAAGAGCCCAACAGAGAAAAGGAAAATTGACAATGAGGTGGGATGCATTTGTGCTCCGTGTGTGTGTGTGTGTGTGTGTATGTCTGACAGGAGGGGGAATGTAAAAGTGGCTGCTTATCTCTGCTGTGTGTATCTCGGGCGCTGACAGGCCTATCCATGTTTTATTGTGCAGAGACGGCAAGATTCCCACAGGGCCCGGCCAGTCTAGCCATACAGAGCCAGTCAAACCCAACACCCCCCCTCACATATACCCCCTTTTGCTTCACTCCCCATGTTGCTATGAGCCTGTCAGGGAAAACGGGGTTGCTTGACTGTGGTATTGCAGCAGTTTCTAGGCATAAACGGGAGATGCAAGGAGAATTTTAAGAAGTCAGTTCAGTCTCCCGGCCCAGCATGCAGTTAGGAGGAGATATGACCATATCTTATAGGTTTTCTTAAAAGTTTGTCTTGTGTTCCCCCTGTACCCAGCCCCTATCCCCACCTCCCTCTGCCCCTCTATCTTCTCTTCCTCTGTAGTTCCATCCCTCTGCTGTTTGAAGTTACTTTGCTCTTTCTCTTGATGGAGGCCATCTGTAGAGTCACTTACCGCAGGTCGGGGTTTTCTCTGTGTGCATCATGCAGTGGCAAATGTAGACAAATCAAAGTGAGACATGTTGCATCTGTGCCAGAGAAGATATACAGGATGACAAGGGTATTATTTAACCCTGTATTCAACACAGAGTAAAAAAGTTCTTTGCTGAAAGTGAAGAATATAACATTTATCAAGCAACTTACTCTTACTCACAACAAAGTGTAAGAGTAATATTTAAAAGCAGCTCACAAGTCACTCACATGATTAATCACATGTATTAAGCATACATGTAGCGGATATAGAGCAGACGTAGCTACTCAGAGACAAAAAAATGTGTGAAAGTAACATTTCCAGTATCAATTTATTACCATGTGAAATGAACAACAATCTAATATATATGGTATACAGGTATAATAGGGGTGCCAAATAAGGAGAAGGAGAAATAGAAATGGAAACAAAGAAAACCAGTCAGAAGAAGAAAAGAGTTTTTTCAACTCAACTGGTAGATGAGAGAAAGCATGCAATAAGGGGAAGTAAGTACCACACAAGTGCATATAATGAACATGAATGGAAAGTGATTGCAAAACAAATCAATACCAGCTTTATTCGTACTGTTTGCACCCAAGACAAATTAAAATAAATGAATTTAAAAAAAGAACATTAAAACTAGGGTAACGTTCAATCTGTGTTGTGAGCTAACAGCTTAGTAGAAAGCGACAGCTTCAAATACTGAGATAAAACTACACTGCTTTTTTAATTTACATGTTGCTTCAGATAACATATTGTTCATCCTGACCAATGACATCTAATCTTAATCAACCTAAATTTAAGAGCATTTTTAAAGCATAAGAAATTTGATTAAAAAAAAAAAAACTTCTATAAGTCCAAATTTTCACTCTAAGCAGATTTAGATTTGTACAAGCAATCGGAGCACGCTTGCATCCAAAGAAACTTTCTGAGTGCAACAGTAGTCCCAACATGACCAAATACCAAAATTATAAAGAATTCAAAGAAAGGAACACAAATGTCAGAGCCAGTTGAGACATCCAGTGGACATTTTGGAGTGAAGTGCTTAGAAAAGAAATAATGTAAAGATGTTTTTTTTTCCTAGCAAAATGAGTAGAGACGGGAAATCTCTTAAGTACACAAAACCACACAAATGTAAAAATGTAAAAACGTGGGTTTAAAAAAAATTCATCATTTTGCTATGAGTCTTGGTTTGCAGAAATATGGCAACCTGTTTGGCAAAGGTGATTATTTTGGTATATAATAATGCAGAAAAACTCAAGAAGAACCGCTGGCCTCCAATCAAATTCAATATTAGGTTAAGAATAAAAGTTCATTCATTAGTGGTAACTGGTCTGCAGCCATACAAGTAGGTTGACTAAAAATGCAAGGGCGAGCTTCTCAGAAACTCCTCTGCAGTATTGCAATCTTATACCTCAAAATATGTCAGTTATTGAAACATTTCAGAGATACAAATTACAGCTAGGTCAGTGGCGGTTTGCAGCGAAGCGGAGTGGCACTTCAGCCACTTATCCCCAATGATATATTGTTATTTATAAGCCAGGGAAAACAGAGGGAAAAAAAGCAAACAGTCCCCAAGCCAAAAATCCAAACCGATGCTTTCGGGTCCCAATGGTTCACATCTTTCCCATTTCCAAATTGCAGTTTAGTCCTGCTGCTTCATTTGTCTGCGGGGTTTGAAAGAGAATGAAAGCATTTTTCTTCCCCTGCAGCAGGTCGGCGGCATGGAGGAATGGTCTTTGCGGTAGCATGTCGTCTCAGAACTGGACTGAGCCATCTGCCCATCTCTCCATCTCCCTCTTCTAAGCCTGTGGTTGTCAGACCACTCATTTGCTGTAATCTCCCCCTTCAGCCCCGATGCCAAGACAGAAGCTATTTCAGAAGCAGCAGTAGGCTTTCATCAGTGGCAAAGCGGGATTTCAGAGACACTAAAGGAGAGGAGAGGATGGGAGAGGCACAAAAGATGGGAAAAAAGAGAGGAGATTAGAAATAAGATGATGGAAGGAGAAAGGACAGGTGAAAGGAGAAGTGAAAAGAGGAATGAAGAGAACAAGAGAGGACAAAAGAGAGGAGAAAGGGACTGCTGTCCACATCTGTCTGTAGCCTTATTGTATGTTGTATATTGCGGTTGGCCCTGGAGACCTGGGAAAGCTGTTATGGAGAGTTGTATATACAATATGGTTTTCATGTTTAGAAGTTTGGTTCCAAAGGAATATATACTCCAGCCTGTGTGTTTTCTTTGTCCCCAACTACCAATTTGTGCACTGACAAAGATCAATGTACAAAATATTTTAAGTATGTTAAAAGAAGCAGGTCTGGGTTTTAATGTGCCCTGGTTTCACAACTTTTAAGAAAAGCAAGGAAAGTCATAGCTCTTTTTCCATTTGGAGCTTTTAACCACTTAATAATAAGTGTTTTTTGGTGTGATAGTAATCACTGGTAATTTAGGGTAAAATTACGATTTTCTGTGCGTGTGTTTGGGCCCAAAATAAGTGCAGCAGATTAGAGTTTGGACCTGTGGTTGGGTGTCCTAATTAGGAGCTCAGTCATGTGGTTGGTATCCTGATGACAAAGGCTGAGTTTACTCTATAGTAGCTCCATATACTGTGTGTGCAAATGCATGCATGTATGATGTTGCATTTTATACATACTATCCTTCACTGATGACTGTTAACCCTTTGTAACATATCGGGCCTCTCTCTACACACAGTTGGGCGACAGGAGACTGGGGGTCGTGCAGTCGGTCATGTGGAGGAGGTCAGCAGACCAGGACACTGCGCTGCCTGAGAAAGGTGACCTATCAGAGGGAAGAGGTGGTGGCACATTCCCTGTGCCCTGTCATCTCTCCAGCCCAGGTCCAGCCCTGCCACACCCAGGCCTGTCCGCCCGAGTGGAGCACCGGATCCTGGTCACAGGTGGGTTCATCCACAGACACATGACATCACTCACTACAGGGTGATAATTTTAGACAGAACATTTTATAATTTTCTTGTTTAAAAAGACAAAAGAAAAAAGACTTCTTACAGTAATAATCAGTATAATGTTTGAAGCTATAAGTACTCTATCCAAAGTCTAATGTTTGAATCTAAATTGATGCAGATCTTGTGTATGTCACGCACAACTTTAAAAAATCTTTATTTTGGGGATATATTGTATACAAATAAAATACAGGTCATTTGTCTTTATTTATTTAGCTGTAACAGGCCTTATTTACAGCAGACATTTTGATGTCATAGTAGGAAAAGCACAGGTGTTACTAATAACATTAACAAGGACTCAACAAGGACTCAACAAGGACGTTCTATTCAAGTGTCTCAGTAAGCCATGACAGTGTGCTGACAGTGTGACAGTGAGCCAGCAAGCACAGTACCAGGACCCTGAAACTGAAGCAGCTGAATGGAATTCATCCATCATTAATTTTATTACTTACACCTGTGCTTTTTCTGTTGTGACATGTTAAATGTCTTCTGTGATAAAGGCTTACAGTTACTTTTGTACTAGCTTTTCAAGCATAGAACTATGTTGACGTGCTGACACGAGAGTTTTATAAGAAAATAGGTTTCAGTTGATGTTGATGATACTTTATCTTCCTCTCTTCTGTCTTTGTTTTGAAGTCACTGTTTTTCCTGTCGGGGGGTTGACAGCTATGTGTGCTCTCTGTCACAATTAACTTAATTGGCTGAAAGTCATGTAGAGCTTCACCGGCTTTACCTTAAACTGAAACATGGTGACATGTTAAGACATCTGCATGACAGAAAGATGCAGGTGTCTGAGAGGAGCTACACACACACACACTCACACACACACACTCACAGACTTTCCTATGCAAACTGTCAGATGTCTCTCAAGCAAAAACAAACACTCTGCCGCCCTCTGTTGGACATGTGGCAAACAGAAAAAAAATCACAATTTAACACACAAAGAGCAGAAAAAAAGAGCCACATTCACATTTTTTGTGACCTTGAAATTGACTGAGAATGAACTTAACTGCACATAGTAATCAGATCAGTTTTATGTGCCAAGCAGCCACACAAAAATGTTAACAAGTACAGTTTTCCTGGACGATCACTTCTAATATGATGTTGACTTGCAGGATTGAATTCATTTGCAGCACGGAAACGTGTTTTTGTAAAGCCAACATTTGATTAGGATATTCAATTCTATGGCAGTTAACCAAGTATGACTGAAAGGTCTCATCCAGTTCCTCAGTAACCTCAGTGCATCACACACTAGACAGGATTTTATTTGCTCATTTTCCTGTGTACAAAATTAATGGTTTGGCAGCAGATCTGATGATTTGTCAAACTTTCCGGGATGATTAGCTTATGTGACCTGCACAAACTGTACAGTCCTGACACTGAGCTGTCATTCAGCCACAATTCTTGCATCGTGTTGTCCGCTTGGACTATTTTGTAACACTATTCGAGAGTTCAGTTGGCGGTCAGGCAGAGACGAGGCCAGTCTCCCTGAAAAGATCAATCGGACCTTGTGACAAAAGGACAACTGGGATGAGGCAGGTTGGGGTGTGTGTACTTGTGTTGTTGTGTATGTAGATGGATAAGCACAGATGTGTATGTGTGTTTTGTTTAATAAATGAATGCGATGTGGTTGCATAAACTGCTGGGACGGCTGTGGTCGTCAGTCCCAGCGGAGCAGTTTGACTCTGTTGTCCATCGCTCTGCAGTTCACGTGGAGTTTACAGCAGCACTATCTGCTGTTGGTGGACACTTTGATGGGTTGGGGTCACATTCATCTCCGAGTTATGGTTTATTGTATTTAATGTTAGGCCATAATGGGCTGTCGTCAAACCGATGACCTTCTGTTTGCTTGTCCACCATGTGGTGAATTACAGATGCATTTACAGTGTCCGTGCCAAGGATTTAACCTCTGATAATATGGCCTAGTGCTTAAATGTAAGGAGAGATGAAGGTTAAAACAACGTGAGGTTAAGTTACAGTACATGGGAATGCATGTACGCTTTAATCTGTACATGCTCTTTAACCCTTTGCTTATTAAAGTCACAAACCTCCTTAGGACTCTGTCATCTGTGTTTTATGCCTTTTTCGTTGACTCACAGTGCTCAAAGACCTGTGGCCGTGGACTGAGGAAGCGGAGTGTGTTTTGCCGCAGCACTGATCCTGGGGCCAAAGCGGTGGTGGTGCCCGACAGCATGTGCAGACAGCACCACAAACCCAAAGCCCAAGAGACCTGTGTTCTGCGGCGCTGTCCCAAGAATGAAAAGCTGCAGTGGATCCCCACTTCCTGGGGAGAGGTAGGAAAAAAGAAACTCAAGGAGCAGAAGCAACAAAAGTGAATTGTGTTGTGTTCAGTCAAATCATTTTGAGGAAAAATCCACCCTAAAGCACTGGAAATCTGTTTTGAGAAACATTATTTGATGGTGCACCTTGTATTTGTTGGTCCATTCTTTTGCTTGCTCCAAATGTAGAAGATCTCACCTCACGCTGAAACAAAGTCATGAATACAAAGGCATCTTTCGAGTGTTCCCACTTTTCCAAAAAACTTACAATCATACAGGAAAAAATCCATCACAGAACAGAGAAAGCATTTTCACAGCCAGCAGCCCTCAATAGACCAGAATGCAATGCAATATCAAGATGTGTTTTGGGTGAGGACAGAGACTATTACTTCATCTGGACCTGAAAAACAATCAGTACAGCTCAAATTCACATTTCTTCTCTGAGGTTGTTGAAAGGAAAACGGGCAAATGTTGGGAATGTTTAAAGTTGATGGGCCAGGTTGAAGAAAAAAAAGATCAAATGAAATGAATAATCAAATAAATTACAATACTTTATCACCAAATAACATGGAATCAAGATCATTTAAACTGTTCTTTTCAAGCCATGGGACCATGAAGGATGAAAAAGTGTCACACAGACACAAAACAGCAAGTCCTGAAATGAATTGGTTAGCAGATGGGAAGAAAATTGTCATAAATTATTTTTGCTTTTTTGTTTTAAGGTAATTTATCAAGTAAAATCCAAAATCACATTTCAGAAGATTCAGTTTCTGAAATGTGAGGATTTACCTCTTTTCACATTTTGATAATTGTAAATTGGTTTTGAACTATTGGTTGGACAAAATAAGATAATGATTTGAAAAAGAAAAGAAAGGAAATAAATAATTGTTACAGTCCTAAAAGCAGCCATCAGGGCACATCACTTATTATACTGATATTTATGATAGACACTACAATAAAAAACAACATGTATATAGATCATGCAGACTGAGTGAATATAATTATAGGGCAGCATATGCAAATAGCAGGCTGTCGACATCCACTTATCTTTCTCCCTTATAGTGGAGAGGCAGGTCAATCTGCTGAAGTGCCCACGTTATTTTACCAGCTTTGCTCAGCAATCTTGCCAGTTTACCCCTGAGAATATGGTTATCCATGCCAATAAATTATGTTGTAAGATATTATACTCTATCAAGGATTTGCTTACAATTTTTAACATGTGCTAGCTCAGCACAAAGACAATCAGTGTCCTTAAAACTAAAAGGTTCTGCATATATTCTTAGCCATGTTACATGGCTCTTGCTGGAGAACAATCTGTGTTTTTTGCACAGATTAATCATGTTGAATTTGTGTCTTTATGAAGTATTTGATGGCCAACATGGCTCATTATGTTGGCCATCATTCATCAGTTCTGCAAGCAACTTGTAGCATTAAAAAAATCTTCTTACTTGCCTGGGTGATGTAAAGTAATCTTTGTTCTGTTTGAGTTGCTGAATATGGAATAAAAAAGGTCAGTATAAGTGTCAGGTTTGCTAGAAATTCACAGCACAAGACTAGCAATATAAAACACTGTGGAGACACAATTGTTTGGATTCAGAAAAAAACACATCTGTACACATACATATACACTGTCTGCTCATCTAAAATAACGACTGAAAAATTACTCAGTAGAGAACTTAGTATTTTGGCTGTAGTACCACAACGATAAGTGACCTTGTGTGGTGTCTGCTGCTATGGGAACCTTCTGCATTACATACACACGCACACAGTTCATTTTCTAAAATTGTCCCTCCTGCCTGCACCGTTCCAGTGCTCCAGGTCTTGTGGCTCAGGCATCCAGAAGAGAGAGCTCAACTGCGGGGAGAGAGACTTACAGGGAGGGTACGTGCCTGCAGCTGCACACCAAAACATCCTTCACGCTTTAATAGATCTGCACAGAAACTTAAGACCCACTGTGTAATTCCTGTACTATCTATTTACTGTCCTGTCCAATGTTTTCAA
This sequence comes from Thunnus albacares, assembly GCF_914725855.1. Lineage (NCBI taxonomy): Eukaryota > Metazoa > Chordata > Actinopteri > Scombriformes > Scombridae > Thunnus > Thunnus albacares. Next base: position 8,044,865 of record NC_058106.1, on the reverse strand, counting down.
AATTGCATGTTCTGTAGTCATTTTGAGTCCCCCCCACACAGGTATGTGGAGTTTCCCATACGGAGGTGCAGGAATATGGCCAAACCTTTGGTGGATCTCCAACAGGCCTGCAACCAAGGTCCGTGCCTGGAGCTCCCCCGGGTCCTCCCTGGCAGGACCACCTCCAGCGCTGTGGTCTTAGGCTGGTACTCCTCTCCTTGGCAGCAGGTGTGTCTGCTCATTTTTTAGTTTACATCGGTACTTTGACGGAAAAAAAAACTTACGTCAAGGTCAACTTACTAGCTTATTCCTGAACTTTTAACCATATCTCGTGGTCTTCCTCAGAAGATGGACTTTGCTGTGTTGTCATGAAGATAGCTCAGCATGTGACCTAAGTGTGGAACTTTGGTGGTTGTGTATGGAAGCTTAGAGAAAGATATAGATATTAGCACCATCATTCAATTGTGTGATCAGTTGCTTTGCTTCTAAACTTAAAAAAATGTACTGAAAGGGTTTCTTTAGATGAACAACGTCATTGATTTTTGTTTAAAAGGCCCTTTTTTCTGGGAGGCCCTGGCATGAGGAAGTCTGAGCCAAAACTCTGATCAATACAAGACATATGACCATGAGTGGATCTTGTTCACCAATACCTTTTGTTCCCCCCCAAAACCTCAGAAGCGGACTGCACAGTGTAGGTGGTGGTAGTTCACAGGCGTAGCTTAGTTCTGAGCCCACAGTGGCTGGCTATGAGGAATAGGCCTCAGATGTAATCCAAAAGCTCGAGTCTGTTCCAGAGCCTATCGGGGCCTATGTGTTATATCATCTATTATGCAAAAAGTCTTAAGGGCAACCTCTTACAGCATAGTGTCTTATTCTGCTTGATCTTGAGCTTGTGATCCTTCTATGTTTCCACCAGAGAAGATATCTCCTGACAGCTTGCTGGAGGGCGAGTACATGCTGTATGGGATGTTTGTTTTCTTTATCTGTTCTTTGTCTCTGCATAGACTTTTCCTCCATGCTTTCCCCTCCTTCCTCTGCTCCTTTTATGATGATTCCTTCTTCTTCATGCGCTGCAACATTTGATCTTCTTCTCCTATTTATATCTCTGTGCCCCTTCTCACTTCTCTTCTTCTCACTCTACCCTTCTTTTTAATCCTGTCTTTCTGCTGTTTCTCTCTTGCCTCTGTGCCTTTGTCTCAGTGCTCTGTGTCCTGTGGCGGAGGGGTCCAGACTCGGTCCATCCAGTGTCTCCGGCAAGGTCGCCCTGCAGCTGGCTGCCTGCCCCACCAGAGGCCTGTCACCTCCAGAGCGTGCAATACACACTTCTGCCCCGCTGCTCCTCCGGCTCTGCCACAACGCCCTGGCCGGGTCACAGCTGCTGGGCCGGCATTGAAAGGTAAATTCCTTCGAGGGAAAAAGACAATCCATCCTGTTTAATTTACCTATAACCCTGAAATTACATGAAGTGTGTGGAACAGCTCCTTCTCTGTTTTTTGCTCTTCCTCAGTCACTTTATCTCAACAACTACTTGATGGATTAAATGAAATTTTACACATCCATGCTCATGTCCCCCTCAGGATGAATCTTAATAACATTGGTTATCCCAAAGTTTTTATCTGGCACCATCAGGTCATGTTTTTCATCATAATAAATTGAAGATCTTTGGGTATTTGAGTGTTGGTCAGACAGAACAATCATCTTGATGACCTCACCTTGGATTCTGGAGAATTGAAATGGCCCAGTTTAAAAAAAAAAAACATTTTCTAGATTTAATCAATTCAATCAATCGAAAGTGAAAATAATCGCCAGTTCCGTCCCTTCATTAAACTGCTTTAAAAAATTTGCCTCATCCTGTGTTTTCTCTCTACAGGTGAACACTGTGTGGATCATTTCAGCTGGTGCCACTTGGTTCCTCAGCACGGTGTTTGTAACCACAAGTTCTATGGACAGCAGTGCTGCAAGTCCTGCTCCAGCAAGAGGCCATAGAGCTGTGATACCTCTTGAGTGTGTGGCTAAAGGCATCAGAGGGAAATGACACCACAGAGGCCATTTGGGGGCAATAACTTACAACACACAGAACTGTGCTCAACAGCGTGTGTTGTCTTCCTGGAGTACTTGACTAATGAATTTTGTAAAGAAGTAGAAGAGAGACTCCTCTTCTTTTTAAAGAAGGCAATATGGGTGCTGACGCTCATCTGCCAAAGCGGTGTCAAGTCATTGATCACATTGGAACTGCAAAGACAGTGCAAACCACAGCATCTGAAGACACATTGATGTAATATATACTGTCTGTTGTCATTTTGTTGAGTGTGTCCCTTTTAAAACCTCTGAAAGTGCAAGCCATCGAGAGAACAGTAAAGGACAATAGCGTTTTTAGCTTGCTTATACGTATGTTGTATATTTAAAGGCATCTGGTTTCATACGCCTTTATTTAACTTATTATGGTTCGTAATATATGATTTTACATTTTGTCAGTTGTACAGTGGATCTGTGACATGTTATTTCTATGTTTGGATATTCCATAGGATTGTGCAGTCACTCGTAGATCCACGTAATGAGATTTTATATGAGGCATTAGTAATCAATGGTCAAATGTCCTTTGCACTTCTCCTTCACACACTCTCCGCTTGTTATGTTTACTGCTGCTGAATCATACCGGGACACATTTTTTCCTGCGCATTCCATTCATGTTAACGCTATGAAAAGATGCAAATCTGTGTATGTAAAACATTTTATCCAGTCACGTTGTAAGTGGTCGTTTTTATCTCACCTGTATCGTTATGGTAAAAGAACTTGATCATCTACCTGTCTTTCTTTTCTTCCCTGCATAGTCTCTATCGATTACAGCCACAATAAGGTGAATAATGTGCAGCGTTGCCTGCAGGCCTGGGGGAGATCAGAGTGGGGTCAAGAGGGAGAAAAGAGGATGATTGTAGGGTGAGCGTGGGTGCAGTCTAGATAGCAAGAGGTTTTGCTTGTTGAGGGATAACAGAGTAGGTGTGTTAGGTGTCTGGTCAAAATGCAGCTCTGATGTGGCAGAGATTGGGCTGGTTGGACTTCAGATATGTGATGACGCAGTTGCATTCAGTTTGGTGTTAATCAGCCAATACTTGAGCAATATAATAACTGGCTTATCAAATAGCAAAAAATGGTCTGACAGCTTGGCTAAGTGGTCATTTACAGGTCAAAAGATGTCAAGTCAATGTTCAAACTGGGCTAAATTTGGTGGAAGTTTTTTAGCTGTTTAGGTTACATGTAATTGTGGTTTCAACAGTATGTAAATGACTATATTTCAATGTGAAGCAGGATCTAACTGTACAGTACGCTGGAATATAATTATGCTGTTGAAATTGTTGAACAGTTATATTTAACCTGGATGTATAAAAAACTTTCCAACACAATTTTGCCAGTAGTAACCTTAAATACAGTAAATATATCAGATCTTTTCTTTTTTTTCTTTGTTTTTTTTTTAAATCACCAAATCAGTGCTTGCTGCAGGTACGCAAATGCTGAAATGGGGAAGATTAGATTTTTTGAGATGAGCTGTAATTGCTCAAATTCCCTCTTATCAGTGAAAACTACAAAATAATGATATGAATAATAAAATAATGGTATGAATAATGATGTCAGAATGTCCCCTGAGCTTAAGTGAAATTATATTTTTTATGTTAACCACACAATTTTTTATTCATATTTATTCATGTTTTTACATTTTGGTGTCATGTATCAACTGGAGCCAGATATTATTTTGCATACATATTACCCAAATCCCAGTCACAGCATAGACACACTTTCTAAACCAATTAGCTCTTGAGAGAAATTTACTCAATTAACTAATTAATTAATAATAATTGTTTTTTTTAATTAACTCAAAACTACTATGATTCTGTTATCACATTTCATTAGAAAAATCATTCTAAAACTTCATAAAATGAAGTATAAATACAAAAACATTTTTGTCAACCATTTTCTTTGTATATAATGTAAAAACATACTTGTATTATTTAATTTGTAAGAGAGAAAACACATATGTGTGTAATTCATATTACCTCATATTGTCATTTTTTAATGATGTGATTAAGAACACCTTTGAAAAGCTCCTATGTGAAATCAGATTGTCTTGTTAAAACTTGCATTCATTGATTTTGGGTTACTTGACGTAAGCCCAACAATTTGTTAACACAAAACTGATATATAAAGTCCATATGATGAACGTGTTGGTAACCAGTGGCTAATTCACACATGGAGAGTCATGGAGCAACATTAATTTTCATTCAGATTCATGTTCTTGGCCATCTGATGAATGTAAGTCCAATATTCACTCTTCTTTTAGCTCTCTTTTGGTCTCCACCAACTCCTGAGGGATATATCTAGCTCTTTAGCTGCAAACTGCACCACTGTGACTAGCTAGTCGTTAATTTTGTCTGCTGTTTGGTGCTGGCCAGTTAGCATGCTGTGTGTGTTTCAGAGCTTTTTTACAGTTTTACTTTAACAGTTTTCTGCCAATTGAAAATGACACTGATGAGATCAATAAAATTGTAGGCCAAAAAAAAAAAAACATACAATGGCCATTATTTGGGATCTGCTTAGATTATCATTAGCCTCCTTGGAAACTTAAGACATGTGGTAACTTTTTGCCCCTCTCAAAACTTTCATAACTTGAAGCGTACTGAGATTTATGCTACCAAACAGTGTTTTTCTTACGGTGATTATGCCACCCTTTCTCGCACTGCGGGGGCTGCAATTGCTCTTTAATCAACCCGTCTGCATGAATCCTGGAGCCTGGAGTCCCCACATCGTCTCGACTGCATGCTGTTTACTGGCATGCTGTGAGCCAGACACCACAAGCTGGGACTCATACACACAAATATGATGGCTCGGCTAACATACACAAATATATTATGTTCACTGAGCATCAGGTTGGCTGTGAAGGTGTGTGTTTACTGTACTTGAATGCGTGTGGGTGAATGCATGTTTTGCATTCTTTCCTGGATGCATGTGTTTGCTGATTGCATTCATGCATTTACAAGTGTGTGTGTGTGTGTGTGTGTGTCATAAAAGGGGAGAGAGTGTGTTTGTACAATATATATGTATGTCCCAACAACCCAGCTTATGATGTCTACCTCTCAGTGGGGCAGCAATTTACTTCTGAGATGATGTGAGAATTTCTATTTCTCCATCCTGCTTTCAGTTCCAGATGGGATTCAATTTACCCTATTCATATTGGTTCATAATGGCATATTTCGATTATCTTAGCATGGGGAGCCACATCAACTCCAAGCATTACTGCAGCAGAGAAATAAAGAGACTAAGACTCAAATAAAGAGACAAAACTGAGTGGTATTTTTATTTGGTACCCTTACTTGGATTTTGATCTGTACCTATGTGTTGGGCTGGATTTTTAACCTCAATACTGTTTTAGTGCCAACCAAATTATGCAGGACTGCAGCACTGAGTGTTAAAAACTACTAAGTCGTTTAATCATTGTTTAATCAGATTATTCCTTATTTACATCATAATTGCATTTCAGACTGTATGTAGGTTAATATTTTTTTTTTTACAGCTGCACTAATGAGTTTTAGAGGTTTGGCTTATTTTACTAAAAAGAAAGAAGGGTTTTGTAGAAAAGCATCTGTATATTGCTCAATGTGAGGTATTGCAAAAACTGTTTTGGGGTCTTAGTACTGAAACTTCAATATAGCATTGGCACTCATTTGGGAAAAATAAAAACACCCAACACTGACCATGTAGTGATTGGTTGGAGTGCTCAACTGGTCTATCAGTCAGTTTGTCCACCACTTTGGTCCAGACTGAAATGTCTCAACCACTGTTCAACTGGATTGCCATGAATTTGTGTACCAACATTCATGGCTTCCAGACGATGTAACTTAATCACTTTGATGATCTCCTGATGTTACCTCTAGCCCCACCATGAGGTGGTTTTGGATGAAATATTCCAACAATTGTTGGTTGGACAGCCATGAAATTTGGTTAAATCTCACTTGGAATAACTTTGGTGAACTCTTTACTTTCTATACAATTCCATCATCGGGTCAAAATTTATTTTGTCAAATACTTTATTTTTTGACCAAATACCTGCAAAGCTAATGACGTCTTTGCTTTGTGTTTTGTACTAAAAACTGTTAGCAAGCTAACATGCAAAACTAAGATGGAGAACATGGTAAACATTACACCTGCTAAATCAAGCATGTCATCAGCATGTCATGTCATTGTCCTTGCGAGCATGTTAGCAGCTGATGTTAGCATTTAGAGGAACTTTTGTGCCTCTTCAGTTCAGCCTCACCGCCACTAGCATGGCTGTAGACTCTTCGTCTTGTTCAAAGTTCCTATTACATCACATCTGTTTTCATCAACAATGTAACAAAATTCCACTATAAGAAAACCTTGACTAGAGCAAAATAAGTGCACCAGTTTAGCCTTTTTGGAAAGAGGGTACACTCAGTGCACACTAAGCCAAAGTAGATGCCCTGGTCTGTCAACTCCAAAATAGGCCTGTCTCTCTTAATACCTTCCCTACCCAGGCTGATCGATGCAGGTATTTCTTTCCTGTTTTCAACATGTTCTTGAGGTCCATCTTTTTTTTTTCTCCAGCTGGCAAAGCACCAGTGGTTGTCAGTCCAGCTGTAAGTCAGGGCCGGCTGTTATTTCCAGCCTCAACATTCCTCCACTAGCCGACTGTCAGGCAGCCTGGCTAAGACGGTCGTTTGTGTGCACTCAGTGTGCAGTGAACCTTGATAGGACCCCTCACAACTGACAGTCAGCCTAATCACATCTTAACAGAGTTCCATCTTTGTGTGTATGTGTGTGTGTGTGTGTTTGGACTAAGAGAAAGTGAGAGTGATCTCTCTATTTCTTGCAGGGCTTACTCCGAGGGCAGGCTTCAGAACAAGTGAGAGCTGTCATATTTCAACGCCACCATTCCCATCAGTACCTCTGTATCAGGCAGAGTTCACTGAGCACGTGCCCACACATACAAAAAGATAAAAGACACACACTCTTACCCCTTTTTTCATCCCCCCCTCCCCCCTTTCTCTCACTCACACACACACAGTGTGGCTGCCTGCACAGGGGAGCGCCTGGTATTTGCTGCAGGGTGATTGCAGGTGGATCACGGCATTGGCAGGGCTTTAGAGGTGTGCGGTTGCGTGGGAGTCGCAGTGTGGGGCTCATTTGTTGCTGCCAGGCGTCTCCTCCGACGTTAAGAGATCTGCCCCTTGCAGATCTCCATGATTAACAGCTCAAAAGACAACTGACAGCTCTGCATCAAGCCAAGCCTTTGTGTCTCTGTCACGCTGGATGATTTAAGAGTCGGGTAAAGACCCGTGGATATCTCACTCGCGCCTAGCTAAACCTCCTCGGCTCTCCTGAACCCTCGCCCCGATCCTCGCCCATCATACTCTCCTAGCCTCCCTCTCATTAGCCTCCTCTCCTATTCATCTCCATCTGTTTTTTTTTCTTACAGCATCTCCTTCAGTTCTTCACACGCTGTCTCCCTCTCCTCTTCTCTAAACATCACAGTCATCCTCCTCCAGCATGATTCTCACTTTTCTCTCACTCCCCCTGTCTCGTTACCCTTGCTTAGGCTTTTGTAAACTCTTTGGGGCACCCAGGCTTTTGGAGCACCCAAATCACTCTATAACCCACCTGCTGTTAGTTTTCAGTGTGCAGTAGGTATCATCTGGGGAAACAGCCACAACTTGTACCTATGCAAGTCTTCAAATTCAGTTTAAAGGAAAAGCCTCCTTCTTCTTCTGGAGATTATTTATTATCTAATCTGGATATTATCTATTCTGAGAAAGAGAGTGAAAATTACTTTTTTACCCTGCTTGATGAGGATTCTGTTTTCATTGATTGATTTTCATTGATTACATTTTGCACAGAGAACATCGCACCATGCCATCCCTTTTCGTCACAGAGTGCACTGCAGCAAGTGTCACTATTCCCACTGGCTGCTTGAGCATCACTCTTACAAAATGTATTCCACTGGTTCATTTTTTTTAGACTGTTGACCACACTAATGTACAAATACACTGACCAGCATTAGAGTGCATTTTCTCTCATCCTCCCTCAGCGTATATTTATTTCAGGACCTTGACAGTGGACAATTTCTCTCCTTTTGCTCATACAAGCTCACTATCTCTCTCACTCTCTGGAATATAAAGGTCGACATACCAGCTGCTTTTCTGAGCATCCTTGCTCACATCCATTGAGTAAAAAGCTTTTACTTGACGCTCGGTCTCTGGGAGGATGCACCAGTATTTATTTATGGTGCAAAACCAAAGTCATATAGTTCAAACGTTGAATACCCAAAGGTAAAAAGGTGGCACACGCACACAGATCCTCAGGACAAAGTTTTACTCAATGTATTTTCTCCTTGAGGCTATGAATATTATTGATCTGTGTGTTTGCTGCAACTCTCTCTCATCTATCTTCCTTTGAGCAGCTTCGGCTTCTCATCATTTTCCCCTGAAATGTAAGAATTGATTAGGATCCTCAGGGCCCTGTAGGCACCAGCTGTAGCAATGCCCACCTGCCTGTTAACCCTCTGACCTTGAGGAAACAGTGTCCAAGTAGCTGTTAAAGGACTGTGCTTCTTGCTTGTGCCTCTCTCTCTCTCTCTCTCTCTCTCTCTCTCTCTCACTCCCTCTCTCTCTCTCTTTTGCTCTCTGTCTGTCCTTCTTGTCTTTGCCTTGTCCTTTCCCCTTGCTCTTGTGTTTGTTCAGTATGTGTATGCATGTGAATTAATCAACATAACGCAGAAAGCTCATCTGTTTCCTCTGTGAGGCGCTGATGTTTGTCCCACCCTCCCTGATGTGTCTTCTTCCTTGGAGACGCATTGCTTTGCTTGACATCAATTTACTCATATAGAGCCATATACAGTGCATGTACACACATATATACACATGTGCACACAGCGGGAACCAGCTCTAAGCTGCCACACACACTGAAGGACATGCTGAAGAAATGCTCTGTATGGGAGATATAACACAGATCAGTTCCTTGCCTCACCACCAGAGGGCAATGCTCACCCAATAATTCCACAGTGATGCATTGTTTTGTCTTTCTCACCCTCCGCATTTTAAACCATATTTTAAATGCAAATTACAAACAACAACATAAACAAGAACAACAAAATAAATCATACTCTCTCACCTGAGATGGTAGATATATGCAAATAGATTTCCCTTGATTTCCTTGTACCTCAAACAAAAGCATTGACTTCTCTGACCTCTGTCGCCTAGTTAAACATTATCACACCACAACTATATGCACATTCCCTAACTTCATTTTGATAGACGCCATCTCAATATTTGTTGCTCAGGCATTCATATTTTATTGATGAACTGCACGCTCTCACTGGCCATGGGGAATACAATTGCAACAACAGATATGTAAATTCCAAACCTATCAATTTTTCAGACTTTTTTGGTCAGAATGCCAGCCAAATCTCTGAGGTGATCCTTCATTCTTGCCCCTTGCGGATAAAAAGATGAATAGGGGAAAACAAGCCAGGCCTGATTTTAAGACCACCAGTGATTTCCAGAGTAAATGAAGTGCTCTCCAGCATGTTGAGGGCAAAGCTGAATTACAAATAATCAGGGGGAAACATCATCAGACAGAAAGAAACAAGGTCAGAACTATTACCAATTAACTATTATTTTTTTGTGCAAGGCAAGCAACAAAAGTGTTGTACTAAAGCAGAGGGGATGTGTGGGGGTGAAGTGTTCTCCTTCATTGTGCAGAAACAGCTAGGGAGTGTGTTTGTAGGTAATTGGCCAAGGTTACAAACCTCGATAAATCAAAGCCATGCTCGTGCTTCAAACAAGGACACAGCAGTGATCACATCACAACAGATATATTATTTTAAGACACATAGTTTAGATGCCGACATCCTCATACATAATGACTGTACTTCCCACCGCTGGCTAGCAGCACTCCCCCATTACTTGACCTCCCACTGTATGTTCTGTTGTATTGAGTGGCACACATAACAGATGAAGAGCCTACATAACAGGCTTAGCCACAACAAGACTTTCATTATATTAAGGCCTTTATGAGACTGAACAGATTGCATTTTGACAGAGAAAGGCTGGCCGAATGCTTGAACAAAATGTGTGTGAAGTAATTTCAGAGGGAGACTGTCTTCAGTCGGTGCTATCAATGCAGAGAATTTCTGGATGTTCTGAATCATTCTGTAAAGACACATTCTCCACAACTGCTGTATAAAATTGATCTTTGGCAGCTCAGATCAGATCAGATGGATCAGAATAACTCGATAAAATCTTAAAATTGAACTAAAATGGCATCTGGCGAGCCGAGGCAAGTTTAGACGAAGGCAAATTGCTGCTGTGGCTCATCCTCCCTCAGTCTTGCTTAAATAACTCAGATGCATGGTGACTTGTGTGCCTTTGAAATCTTTTAGAACAAAAGATCTACAATATTTACAGAAAGCTTCAGAAAATGTGTGTAAAAAGAGTCCATCTCTGTGTTTTCTGATGTACAGTAAATGCTTTAATCCCATATGAACAAAAAAAAAAAAGGATTGATGTGATGTTTCAAACAGCACAAGCAGAAGCTATTAACTGCAGTTAATGTGTACAGTACCAGTCAAAAGTTTGGACACACTTTCTCATTCAAGGGAACGGGAAAGTGTGTCTAAACTTTTGACTGGTAATATAAGGGTGTGTGCAGGTGCTGGTGTGTATGATTTGAGCGAGTTCTCGCTGTGTGTGCTCGTGTGTGTGCATGCATGACTTCATGTGTGTGCACACGCCGGAGTTGCGTAGGAATAAATCACAACTTTCCCTAAGACAATAGTGACAATTGCAAGTAGATCTCGACCGCTGAAGCGTCTGTGGCTGTCAGAAACAGCTCTAAAATGGAGAGATTTTCATACAGACAGAGAGAGAGAATGAGACAGACAGACAGAGACGGAGTGAGAGAGAGGAGTCTGACAGATTTCAGTGACAATGTGCCTCACAGCCACTTCCTCAGTGGTTTTTACTCAGTGCCTCTGGTGAAGTACACACATGAAAGTGAAGGAGGCAACGCATGCAGCCAAACCGGTGAATGGCACCATTACAGATACAAAACAACTGTCACCTAAAGCTGGAGTCAGCGGATTTGATGGCTTACCCCACTTTACCTTCAGCACTTTGTTTGCAGTGAACTTAAATGTTGAAAATATGACAAGTCTAAAACCAGAAAAGCCTAAGCACACTCTCTGACACATGTCCATGCAACTCTGGTATCAACACAGTAAATAAATCTCATCTTACAAACGGCCTCCTTTATTAGACATAGCACTTGTAGCAGCCTAAAGTATTCTCTAAATACAACCCCACTTCTCTTTTGTTCTCTCTGGAGTTGTATGAAACTGTCGACAGCAATCACAACTACAATAGATACGAACCTAAATGAAGCAAATCAATCAAACCGCTCTCTCCTCTTCCTTTTCCCCTCCTTTCCCCCCGAACCTCTCATGCACCCACCAGCAGAGAGCTAAAACGGGAAAGTTTGCTTCCATCCAGGTTGGGTTTCCTTCAGGGAGCAGTGGGATTGTGAGTGGGGAAGCAGCGAGAGGTGGGCAGGTGTGTCTGGCTGTGCTGGTGAGGTTCAGTTTCCTAGTTACCTTTGCTACACCTCAGCTAATCATCTCACTCAGTGGTCGGTCCACCCGACAGAGCCTCAGATACCTCGTTCCTCCCTCTGCCCTCCCCGTGTTGGCCTCAATTAGTGGGGAATTAAAGTCCTGCTTCACGGATGGGATTCATGGGGGACACTGCTCCTTAATTACAGCAGCTCTCCATGTGCTGCTGGGGACTGATTGCAAGGCAATACATCCCACAACCCAGCACCACCCCAGCCCTATTTGGTGGTGTCTGGAATACAGTGTTGTTAAAATCAGCAGGCAGATGCAGATTAGTTATTCAGCTGATACAATGGCGCAGAGCTACAAGTGTCAATGTAATCTTTTTTTTTTTTTTTTTTCATTTTCTTATCCTGCTGCCTACAACAAGTCCATGGAGAGAAGAGTCTTTTCTTTTTTTAAAATCCAGAAACAGTCAACAGCACAGCTGTGAGAAAGTTTTGTTTTGTTGCAGTTTTTACAAGGCTTACAAAAAATAGAGTTTTAGATAGAAGAATTTTCTCTCCACCATCATTTTGGGTAATTGTCTGCAGTTTTTGTATTGTAATTGTAGAAATTCATTCAACATGTTATACTATCAACTACATAAATTTCCTCCTTTTCCTTTTGAATCTATGACATTGTCCGAGATTGCTTTCCTTTAAAAATGATTTAAGTCCTATTCATATTTTTATTTTTATTCTTATTTTCTTGTGCATGTGTTTATGTCTGTTATGATAAGAGTTCAGAGATGTAACTTGACATACATTCTTCATGAGGTTTTCCTACCTCTCAGTCAATGCTGATGATGATACTTGGTTTAATGCACTATACCCATTGCTAGACATGTCAAATGCAGATCATATTTGCCAGAGGTGCCCAACCTTTTTTGGCTCAAGATCCCAATTTTAGGTCTCTTATTACATTTCGTTGCTATTGGATATCTTTTTAATGACAGGCAGGAATTTTAATGAGAGTTTATGAAAGTTTAGTCTACAACGAAATTCTATTGTATGCCACGTAAGAGTCCAAAAGCACATTATGTTGACACTGACGTTCATTTGTACTCACCATGCCTAATGAGATAGTTGTGCTGCATGTCATGCTGCAGCCTGAAGAGCCAAACCAATGGCTGTGGTCGAGAGAGCACATCTCATCTCCTCTGTCACATCTGGCCTGGAAAGGTACTTTGATTTTGTGCAAATGAGAGCAGTAAATCCAGTTTTACACAGGTACTGTAAGTGCTTGTAAAAAGAACCTTTTGTTTAAAATGCACTGTCACTTTTGAGTAATGGCCTCTTGCCCAAAACCAAAACTCCTTGTAGTGTTCCATCAGATATCAGCTCAATCAGATCAAGCTCAAGCAGATTCACAGAGAGTGCATTACAGTTGGTCACCCAGTCAAACTTTTATTTAACACTTACAAGCTTAGCACCTGTCACAGGAAGGTTGGCTTCCTTTACTATGTGTACACCTGTGCTGAATGCCAGGTCACGTCGGTGCAGTCTAGTGGAGTCCATGAGTTAAAGGGTCATGCTGCATAACCCAAACTAATTTTTAACGCACTTTTACATAAAATTATCTAATTTAAATTTTAGTTTTAAAAAAATGTAATTAAATTTAAATGACCTTAATATTGACTTAAAATTAATTTCATGCAATATGAATAATTTATAATAGACTTAATTTTGATTTTCTCGTGAAAATCTTTCTGGTGAACTGAATTACTTCAAATCAAGAGTCCCGAAAAAATCAGAGAATCCAGGGAAGTAAAAATATACAACAGTGTGATTAAATGTGACCCTGGAATGTGCTTTTAATTTCATATCTGCAACAGGAAATAAATGTTAAAATACAAAATTATATATCTGCCTTCACACTCTATATTCCATTGACTAAGTTGCCACAAATGGATGTTCGAGAGTGTTGTATCTGGAAATAAGGCATCAACTGAACCTACACTTGTGTCCTCACTGGGTCTCTTGCTTCTGATGGTTTGATATGCATTCTTTATTTGGGAGGGCAGAAAATTACACAGCCTGTTTCCACAACCCACATCTCAATGTGGCTTTTTGCGAAAAGGTTGGAATAATTGCTCTTTGTCTCTGCACCTGTGTGATACCGAAAAGGCAGAAAACCCTCCTTGAATTTCTATGAAAAAGCCCAGAAGAGCCACTTGTGGCAAGGGCGCAGCAGCGGGCTGAAGTGGCTGCAATATTCCAGAATTAGCAATGATAGCTGAATACTCAGAGAGGCAAGCGGGTACACATCTCCTTATGTTATTTTTACATTTCATTTCAAAAAGTCAAAGGGAGAAGAGTGAGAGGGAGGCATCCATAAAATGTATCATTTGAATTTGGTGGTAGTGTAGCGTCCACCTTATATTACATGTGAATGTACAAGATATAAAGTTATAAACCTCTACAACAAATGTCACTCCTCTGCACTACAAATTTGTATTCTGAAGTAGTATATTCTTGTCACAGCACATATCCCCCCCTGGAATAGCCTTTGGTGAATTAACTAAACTATTACAAAGAAGAGGCTCAGCCCCTGTCTCACAAACAGCAAAGATGGCCTATTTCTCTTTCAACGGGGAACCACATGCAGACTATATCCACTGCATGGCTCTGACAAATGTCACCAAGATGCCTTTCACATTGGATTTTGCACTTGTATCAATAGTTAGGGAGGTTTCATAAATCAGCCGAGACAAGTTTTTCCCAGTCTTCTCAGAGCTTAGATTTACAGTGGTATCAGTGATGGCATGACAAATGAGGACCATTGTCACTTTTGAGGAAAAAGGACTGAAAAGGGAGAAAATCAAAAGATAGATGGATATACTTTGAAAAGACAAGGAGGGGGGCGCATTCAGGATGAAAAGAAGGGAGTGTTGAGACAATACCAGATCAATTGGAGCGTTTTTTTTTTTTTTTGTGGCTTTCCTCCACCTACTGACCCCAGCTTCAATGCAAATTGGCAAGTTTTGATTCATGTCAGAGAAAATAATGTAGAGTAGATGTGTGTATACATGTAGGCTGTGTGACTACGTATTTATGTGCATATGGCTGCATACGTGTGTGAATTATCATCACCATCACAGATGAGTGATGGACAAGAAAAACAGCAGCTGCTGTGACTATAAGCACAGCAATACATCAGAGGTAGAAATAAATGTGATGCCTAATTGGTTGTGTGCAGCATATTCTTACAGATACTAACTTGGGTGTATGGCATGCCAATCAGGAAATAATTTGAATTTGTGTGGAAAATTACATGATGGAATGAAGATGTGAGGAGATAGAATGAAACGTATTCACTGAAACACAATAATGACATTGCACTGGTAACATCTCATAATGTGGGCCTACACCACAGGTCATACGTTGCTACACTGAATCCAAATAAGCAAGGTAATGAGAAATCAGGTGGCAATAATCTAATGTTAAAATAATTAGTGCATGAATAGTGCAAAGTAAAACCCAACAGACTTGTAAAGCAGGTGACCTCCAGCATTTTTTGTGGAGTTGGGGTCATTTCTCTGGCTCTGCTGTAATTTTAGCATTAGCATATTTTAGCAAACATGGTTCATTATTTTTCATTATATTTCTAATTCTTTTCAATACAGATACCACTGTCAATTTTAAGATTTTATTTAATAATAATTATTTTTTTTTTACTTTTTGCCTTTAGTTTAGTTTAGTTCACTGTGAAAATGCTAACAGGAAACATCTGGATAGAAATAACCACCAGTGCAGATTAGAGAACTTAATATTCTGTGAACAGTAGGATACCATGTGTTATACCAAGGCATTATTTATTGGGGGATGTGTACTGTACGTTTTATTGTATTTTCAGGGTGCCTTTTCAACATCTGGCCAGGGACAGGGAGGGGGAGTTTGTTTGAAACAAAGATTCCACCAGCAAATAATCGAATGCAGGGACATTGAAGTTATGTGGTATGTATCTTGACCTCTAAGCTATACATACAGTCTAACATACACACAGAAGGTTTGTCTATTCAGCTCATTCAGTATCAGTCAATATTTTCAGACTTTCAATCCATATTATCAAATTGTCATTCCATTCTCAGTTTTCCACTCAGTAAATTGAACAGCATGCCATACTGGTTACTACAAGTCCCTTAAACAAACTTTAAAAAAAAAAAAAAATTACACTTCAGTAACCATGTCACACAGTAAAGGTGGCTTTTTCTGTCATTTTGAGGTGTTAGTTGACAGCCACCTTTATACTGGTCAGATATGAGGTCATTAGCACAGGTCTCAGTGTCTTGACAGACATCACCATGGTAGAGGGCATGACTGAAAAATAATAGCTCACATAGGTTGAGATATCTTAATGTTTTATTTTTTGTATTATCAAGGTCAAATCTTAGCTTCTGTTAGGTGAACCACCAATTATTCCACCAATGGCCAGTTCATGGGAGCTAGATGTATCCAACTCAACATATTGTGATTATCTTTTAAGTTAAAAACAAAATCTTCTGGTATATTGGAAGTGATGCATTTCTTCTTTCTCTCCCATAGTTGAGCAGAGCACCCTTTGAAGGAAACCCACCCTTCTTCAGTGGGCGGTCTAAGGACACAGAGGTCACAGCAGTGGCCACTGTTTGATTGACAAGTGATGTCTGGGTGAAGCACTGCAGTGACACAGCAGCAGAGTGTTACAGAGGGTGACAAAACAAAAACATGGACACACATGGGGAGTATAGACTAACTGAGTGAGGGAGAGTGAGTGAATTAATGTATGACTGAATGTGAGTGGGTTACATTCTTCATAATGTATGTATCTAAACCCACCACAGTGCTTAGCACCTAAGACAAAATATTTACACCTGCATTAAATTATTTTTCTGTCCACTTGAGGCCAGCCAAACAAGCTGTAAGCACAAGATTAAAATAATATCACCTTATAAAGTTAATATGGGAAATGTATGCAGACACAGAGCAACATTAACAGTCATTTGCAGTTGCCTGTCCACCTCATGAATGTATGTCCAGTATTCTCTCTCTTTTTAGTTCTGGTTCTGACTCCTAAGGGAAAACATCATCTTTAGCTGCTATATACACCTCTCTGTCTCACCTCTCCATCTAGTTGCTAACTTTGTATGTGTGTTTTATGGTGCTGATGGTGCTAGTGTACAGTGGGTTTTCACTGAAAACAGTTACCTGCTGGGACCTAAAATGATGCTAAGAGAGCAGTGAGAGTGAACCAAAACAGTAGAGTAGTAGGTTGGAAAATGAAAACAATGAGCTGAAAGATGCCAAAAAAGCTCCCAAGAGCTGAGCGGAACTGCAGAGTCCCACTTTATCTGTGGGTTTGCCACTATGAGTGAAGCCTTTCATATTTTACAGTCATTTAATGAATTGTTAATACAAAAGGATTTATTCTAGCACCTTTAAAGAGCCAGATGACCCAGATTACCAACACTGAAATCAAAACTGTGGTATCCTTGCAGACAGTTTTATGTGGTGGATTTAATGTGCTATGGATTTTGAGATGTCCACCTCTGAACCTTCTGCTGCCACCTTGATGGAGCTGAATGAGATTTTGTTTGTGCTGCCGAAAGCTTTTAAAAAACTCCATTTGATTCAATTTCACCCTCATTGTATTGGGGTTACAGCAGAACACTCAGAGACTGATATGTCAAAACCTCAACTGAAACTATCTGCATGGCTATATACCACTAGGGGTTTGGGTTAACTGACCCCTTAAATACAAAATCCTGTTGATTACTTCAACCTGTGAGAGAACAATCAAGGTGGCAGCATGCCTCATTGACAGAAAAGATTCACAGAGAAACAGGCAAGTGAAGCACTGCCATTCAACCATAATTAAATGCTGACACAAGTCTTTTGAACATCAGCCTCAAAACAATCCAAAGGTGGCTCTTGCCACAGTGGAGTCAGAATAATGCTACTCTCAGTTTTGCCTCTTTGACACCCTCTGTTTAATTCTGAAAGCAGCGATGTTAAGGCTTTGGCAGTTGAGACAAAAAATGAAGGGAGGGGAAGCAGTGGGTTTGTAAGCACCACAAAATTAAAATGTCATTATGTATCTCTATTCTTAGCTGAGAGACTGCTGCAGGAATCTCCCACATCTCTGGTATTGTTCAGAGAAGTGGCGTGTGGTTTCACAAAAGTTCACGATTTCATGTGGATCCCAGAATAGACTGATGTGCCATTGTAATGCGACATTAGTTCCAACAGGATTTTAATACTGTGTTCACGGAATATAACACACATGGATGCACAGGCAACTCCCTCTAATAATAGTCAGGGCTGTGTAAAGGATTATCTAGGCGAGATAAGAGCAAGGTATCGAGATGTCAGTGTCAGGTTTACTAACATAGTGATGTTTTTGGTGAACTCTTGTAACATTCTGATGAAAAGATTTCATAAATACCATAAAGCGGTTTGTGGTTGAAATGATGAATGATTTCTATGTTTCTAGGCTCATACATGCATCAGTCAGTTATTGGGCAAATGTTTGCCCCATGTGGTGCAATTGATTATAGGCTGCTTGAACAAAACCACAAGTCTTTTAAGATAGCAACATTTGCTAATCCTGTGAAGCACTGTTGGTGGTTACCATTTTGATTCAGTGTGAATCAATTCAAATCACACACTTCAAAAATTTGTTGAGAAAGAATGAAAAGCAAATCATTTGCAGGGTGCTGGGGTGAACAGACAAAACACTACTGAATTTATAACCTCTGTGTTTTCATTGATTTGTACATTTCTCAGAATGGACACTTAGCATAATTAGTATTATTTCTGCAGGTCAATCACTGATTACAACTTTTAACAAAAAAAAATGTGTGCATGTCCTCTTAATGAGTACTCTTAGAAAAAGTTTGTAGAGGCAATATTGGACAGCTCTCTGCAAGTTGTTTGTTTCTCCACTGGCTGTCAGTGAACCCTCGATTGAACTTTCTCTTTAATTTTAAAATGTGAGAACATTGAGGAAAATTGAGGATGTATTTGAAAAGAGGTGTGCAGTAATTTAGATGATATACAGTAGCCTACCAGTCAAAAGTGGGCAAACCTTCACATTCCCTTGAATGAGAAAGTGTGTCCAAACTTTTGACTGGTACTGTAAATTTCGAATAATATTGTGTATAAATCAGTTACAAATTAGTATCTTCATTCTCTTTAAATGCAAGATGAATTCTTAACGCAAGATGTTTTGTAGTGATGTGGCTTTAGGGATAGCAATGTCAGTCGGTTGGTTGGTCAGTTGGTCCACCACTTTGGTCCAGACTGAAACAACTGAACAGCTACTGGATGACTTGCAATGAAATTTTGTACAGACATTCATGGTCCTCAGAGGATGAATCCTACTGATTTTGGTAACCCCTGACTTTACCTTGAGCACCATCAGCAGGTTGATATCTTAGGTGTTTAGTGAAATGCCTTAGATCTTGAATCAGTGGCATCATACCCCACCATATATGCACACAAGATGCATGTGTCTGTGTTGTGGTTGTTCACCACAGAGGTGTCTACCAAAGAGAGCAAAGTGTATACTCTTTAGTAGACACAGTGGCGTCTACCAAAGAGTATACACACACAGGATAATACATCAGTGTTGTGGTTGTCCACCACAATGATGTCATAAATTGACTTTTATTCAGTTTAAGCCACATTTTTATGATAATTTTTTAGATCTTGGTCATTTTTAACTATATCTTTTAACTGGATGAAGGATTTTAGTCTGGATCTTAATGTTATCAGAGAAACAAGCTGAGCAAATGTTAGCAGCAGCTCGGCTACGACGTTTAGTTCCAGCTGAACAGTGTCGGAGAAACATTGATTCTTTACATGAAAATGCTTTAAGCAATGTTTTTGCCGTGTTTTTTTAATCCCCATGTACGTTTGTTCTGGAGAAGAGGAGACCTCTGTGGATAATTGGCTCCCGGTCAATACATCCTGAGCGATGAACACTGAAGTAATCCGAACCAGGAGAAACTGGTTTCATTTAACAATGAAGACAACAACTCCCATGATCCTACGCTACTTCAAATATCATCAAACTTTGTCTTCTGATATTGTTTTCATTGAGAGACCCCAAGTGGCAGAAATTACATATTGTGTATTTAAAGGCAATTTGGTGCAGTACGGTAGTAGTTTATCAGTCCAACAGTTTGGTTTTCTTTATAATGAGGATGAGAGCCTCACAGAGCTGCTAACATGGCTGTAGACTCTAACACCATGTCTGCACAGAAAATTTAGTGTGAGCAGCATGTTTAGCAGAGCAGCAGCAAGTGTTCAGGTACAGTTTTGAGCGTATATAATATGTACAGTACCAGTTTAGACACACTTTTCCTTTTACTTGAATGAGAAAGTGTGTCCAAACTTTTGACTCGTACTGTATATGTCTATATGACTGACCCAGTACACAATGACTGGGGGGAAAAAAGACTTGACACACGCCTGACACATGAGCCATTACAATGGGCTTTGTAGGCAGCTGTATTGATTAACGTAGAACAGTTCCATCAGACATGCGCACAGCTGAAATACTTTCGGTTTAGACTCAACATTAGTCTTATTGTACAAGCAAAATAAGTTTGTACATGTAAATTATGGAGCATTATATTGATAAGTAAAGGTGTACAAATATTATAATAATAATTTGAGTTAGTAAGGAGACCTTGTATTGATATTATTTTGTCAAACTGTCTCAATTCTGTTAATTTACAATTTCCTAGTTTTTAGTTTTACTTTTGCTTGGAAAAAAAGGAACAGAGAATGAAGTTTAAACAACTAATGATAGACATAAGATTGGGGTTGCTGTTCACTTGTTACAAAACATCTGTGTTGGTGGCATGTTTTTGTTTTTGGTTGACTTAAAGCCATATTTCTGGTGTGGAACAACAACTTCCACCCTGCTACTGGCATCAGTTGTTACCATCGGCCTAGGCCAGGCAATCTGCATCATCCTCTGCTCATGTTGCAGAGAGCTCACAAAACCAGCAATATTTTTGGTGCTATTTTCTGTCTATTACCATAGAATTCAGCTGTCAGTTAAGGCTTGTATTTTCAGCTAGAGTTGAATCCTCCTCCCCATCCCTCCCTCCTTCCCTCCCTCCGTCCCCTAGGCTGTGTTGCGGGCGTAAAAAGCAGCCTGTTGAGCAGCCATCAGTCTGCTGGCATTTGATCAATGCCCAGGTCCCTTTGTGCTGCTAAGCGACAGATAAAAGAGACTGTTATCAGCTCCACAGCATCAACGGCAGATAGCTGTGTTGCAGTGGCTGAATGGGCCAGTGGAGCTGAGGAGGGAGGGTTACACCTCAGCAAAGAGTCGAAGAGGAGAATCAAGGAGGGAGGGGGGTGGATGGGGCATCACAGCGTAGGTCAGGCGCCTTGATACAAGGTTTTACAGCTGTCACAAGCCCTCGGGAGAGAACCAAAGAGGGGGAGGAGATGAGGGGAATGACGGAGAATAAAAGGGAGACAAAGATTATGGAGAGAAATGGTGTAACAGCCACCCTGAATCTGCTGTAGAGGGAATTGGATACTGGTTGAACTATGCTGTCAGCTAAGAGCACACGGTCAAAACACGAGGCATGCACAGGCAACGTGAGTGTGTGGAGAGAAATCGAGCAGAAACTCACAGATATTCAAGCAAAAACAATTTATATGTACAAATATATACACACAAACTCATATTACAAAGCATTTATTTATCCACACTATGTGCCTGCCTTGTTATCACTAAATGAGAAAGACCTGAGTCACAGTTATCCCATTAAATCTCCTTTTCTGCCAACATTCACTGTCCCCAGCCTCATCAAACACTCCCCCCTCCTCTTTGAAGAGTCAATAAGGAGCATTGATTGGTATGTTTATAAGATCTCTTTTCACAATCATTCTGTTGACAATTTTGTCAACACCCTCTTCTGTTTGAAGGAGACAAATATATTCAATTCATGACACCGCTTTGACTAAAGCAAACACAAAACTTTATACTTGTAAACAGCCTAATGGATTGAAGTGTCCAATTCTGCAAAGCGACGGATGGTACAAATGAGCGACACCGAAAAATAAAACGGATTCTGAAGCAGTGCGTGACAAGCAGAGTAATGACACGATGCTTAGAGGGCTTTCTTTTTTGATGTGGATTACTGGGAGCAACAAAGAAAACAATGGTATGACAAAAGGATGACAAGACGGCACATATCAGCTGCTATTAAAGACCCTGAAGCGCCGACAGAAATAGTTTTTCACTCCCCTAATTTACTGAAGATGGGAGGTGAGGAGAAAGTTTGGAAAATCGTTTCACAAGATGTCTGCTCATTTAAACAGCCGTAGCATCATGCCAGGAAATGAATGGAATGCGAAAGTGCTATAATTCCTGCAAGGTTTGACTTTAACAAGATAGGCAACTGCCTGGGGCTTCAAACTTAGAGGACCAAATGCTGAAACATAATTATCACAGTGGGCATTTCAAACAAGAGGGAATGCAGTGCATTATTTCTAAAACTCCCAAAAGTAACCTCCTTTTTATTGCTCCCCTTGAAACAACTAGCAGGGCCACAGTTACTCACTTTTTCCTGCAGGCATCGACTCACTTGTTAGATGACGGCACTACTGCCCCGTCCTTCCCCTGAACTTCATTAAAACTGTGCCAAAGATAATGATGATGACACCAGAAAGTAGCATCCAAGAAAGAAGATAGAAGGTGCAACAACATGCTGGTGCTAGTGGTGGAAGAATTTTTAAAATTATTTATTTAAGTATAAAAGTCATACCACAGTATAGAAATACATGCTTTTAAATAAAGTCCTGTATTCAAAGTTTTTAAGTAACTTAAGTAAAAATATGGAAGTATTATCAACAAAATGTAAGTATAAAAAGTAAAAGTACTTATTAGGTTTATTATTATTATTATTATTTCTATTTCATGCAACTTTACACTTAAACTCTACTTCTATTAGGAGCAATTCAGCAATTCCTTTAATTCAGAGGGAAACATTGTAGTTGTTAGGCCTGGGTCATGTTACGAAAGAAATAGTTCGTATAACTATGTCCAACTATGTCCGAAGGCAAAAGTGTTTATAGCTTTTTGAACTGCCTCATTCAAAGGAGGTGTTAAAAGCTGGCTGTCATAGAGAAGGGGAGACGTGATAATTGTTTACATAAGGATATAACGGCGCACGTTTTCAGACAGTCTCTTCCAAGGCATTAGTAGTGTTGCACTCTGTTGTTAACACAAAAAATGTAACACATGAAAACACCTTGCTTACTTTCTCCCCTTTGCACAGCTGGCCAATCTGTACTTGAAGTGGGTGTAAATGTGAGATAGAGTTACAGAAATTGCTGGCTGCAGCCCCCCCCCTCCCCCCATTACAGAGCCATTTGACCATCTGACCATCTGATCATCTGATGAAGTATACTGGCTATATTATCTGACAGCTTGGTACTGGTTACTTTGCAGATTCAGATTTTTACTCACAAAATGTGTCATCAACAAATTAAGTATGATGCAATTATAGATACAACTATCCAGCCCTTCATAAATTATTTAAAATTAGGTCCACCTTTAACAGACTGTGTAATTTTAAATACATTGTGCTGATAATACGTTTATTTTGTGTAAAATTTCAGTTTTGCACACAGGATTTTTACTTTAAAAAGACTATTTTTAGTGTGGTAACAGTACAAAAAATTAATTAGAGATATCAATTAGAGAAACTATAAAAATAAAATTGTGTCTACACCTGAGATGTACCATGAGCAGCATGTTAGCAGAGCAGCAAAGCAGTGAGTGCTTTGCTTGTGTGTCTACACTGGATGTGTTCAGGCACAGTGCTGAGTTTGGGTCACTTGTGTTTTGGCAGCACTTAGAGCCCAGCACACAATCACTATAGTTACAAGCGTGAAACGGAGGAAAATAGAATTGAAGCATACAAATACACTTTGGATTGTGGTTATGCACGTATACCGCGAATAAAATGTGAACTGTTGCGTGGCCTCTGTAGACTGGTGTGTTGATTAAAGAGGAAGCATATCTGTTACTTCAAATTAGTGCGAGGCAGGCGACTGAAAAACACGGCTGAAATGCTTTGTGTCTCTGAATTCTTGCAAAAAGCATTGCAAAAAAGCACAGACAAAATTCATATTTCTCTTCCCACCAACATTACAGAGAAAGTGGCAATAATCACCTTTCTGCGATTTGAAACCATGATATTCACAGTTGAAATTGCTAAGTAGCCTAATTTTCACCCATTTAAGCAGCAACCCACTTGGCATTGGGTGCAATATGACAGTTTGTTTCCTCCATTTTCTAAGATGTACTGTGATTGATTCTGCATGAGAGCTGGAAAAGGTAGGAGGTAAGGACACGTGTGTGTGTGTGTGTGTGTGTCCGTTTGTGTGGTAGTGTCCCTGGAGGGGAGTGTAGATACCCTCAAAACCAAAAGACACTTTCTTGCAAATTCTGATACAGACAGTTGTCAGTGGGTGAAGCCAGGACACGAAAACACTCTTTTATATTTGTCTGCCTTTACAGAGCTTTTGTTTCTCAGTTCTTGCCTCCCTCTTGTCTTTGTCTCCCACTTTCCTTCTGTCTCTCTTGCACTTGTCTCTCCATGTCTCTCACCCATCTCTCGCTGTTGTCTGTTTTCTTCTGTGAATATTAAATGGCCTTGAGTGTCTGTCAGCAGGGAGCCCACACTCATCCAGATGTGTGTTTGTGTGTCCATTCATCTAGGATTCATTGAATGGAAGCAGTTTGTGCCTGATGGAGGCAGTTTGAAAGCAGTATGGGGAGAGTTCAGGGATAATTTTACAAGCCTGTTTAATAAGACTTTTGTCAAAACTGTGTTTTTGTGTGTACGTGTCTGTCCATTGCGTTGGAGATCAGCTGCTCGATGATACGCCCATGAAACAAGCAGAGGATTAAACTTACAAGAGCACAGCATCATTAACTGTGTATAGTTAAATGTTAATGGGCGTACTGCTGCCTTTGAGCACAGACGGAGGAAGGTATAAAAGTGCAAGAGCACAGAAAGGGCAAAGAGAGGGAGAGAGAAGAGAGAAGCCTCACAGTTTTAACCTTTATTTATGCAGAGAGGGCTGACTGAGGGAGCCTGCTCTTTTTCAGCAACCTTCAGCTTCACGCTCATACACATATTTAGACCTGGGAACTGCCCCAAGTCTGCTTCTGCTGGCAGCCCCACTGCCTACAGGCATTTCAGTGGTAGTTATAGAGGGAAGGAAGTGCATTAATTTGTTCACTTCCCCCAAATCCAAAGTGTCCTACCTTGACAGGAGATTCAAACAAGCTCACTTTCAGGTCACAGGCTTACCTCGCTAAAATTTTGACTAAGCCAAAGTGGTCATACTAGTTGCTGCCTCACCTTCTACATCCTTAAACGAACACGCACACCTCTGTTGGAATCTTAGAGATAAGTGTCTTGAAGTAGTGTTGACTAAGTGGCATAACAACTCAATGATTAATTGCAAATTGTAATTTAAGCAATATATTTGCTAAAGCAAGCATGTGCAGCTTTTGCTAAACAGTGGCCATTGTGGCCAAAGGCAATTACAGAATCATGGTAAATGCTAAAACTTACGGCCAAATCAACAAAAGGATTGCACAGCTTTTGTGCCTGCTAAACCTGCGTAAATGAGACTATAAGATAGCATGTAAATCACAAAGCACCCGCAAAGGGTGAAATGCACCGCAAACTGCGCTGCCACACTAATAGCGTAATGGTGCGCCTGTGTTATTGCATGTATGTAAATTAGGTAATATTCATACATTCGACACAAAATTGGACCCTTTCTATGCAAATAAGCCTCGTTGCAAAAACAGTCTGTTCACAAAGACCAGCGCTAATTGCCACATGCAATTAAGGTGGAGTCATTAGCGTCTTCAGATAATTGGTGTTAACTGTAAGCACACTCACCCCTCACTCTCTCTCTCTCTTTCTTCACATCTTCAAACTTGTGAGGCTTGAATGATATTGAATTGATATTAAATGATATTAAGGGTGAAATCTGCAATCAGACATTGGGGGGGATCAGGTGGGGTTATAGGCTTATCTCAAATTTAAAAATAAAAATAACACTGATGGAGCTCAGGATTCATACATACAGTAAAGGGCTTCTTTATTACAAACAATTCCACTGTCTAAACCTGGAATGTGTGTGTAACAGCTGACCTGTAGGTATGTAACAAAACACAGAACATTAATTACCGTCAGATCCTGACCGATCCAGCGTTAATGAATTTACCGCTGCTGTGCCGCGTGCATAAATGTGCACAGCGTCTTTCTCAGTTTGGAGACCCACTTATTGTTTTAGCTGCTGTGTGATGCTGCAGCCAGCTGTGACACACAGCCAGCTGTGGGCAACAAACAGAAAATCAGTACTGAAGTTTCTGCAAAATCCTGGATACATTTAGTGACACCTGAACAACATTATTGTAAGATTCAGACTTTATTTCAACACTCTTCAGACCTGCCTGAGTCACATTCATAGCTGTATTTTTGACATTTTACATGTCAGTAGATTATGTTATAGATGCGAAATACCAGAGAAGTAAAAGAAGCAAAATACATGAAAGTTGGTTTGTGATTGCAGAGAGCTGTGTGTATGCATACCTCTGTTAATTGAAGACACACAATTTGAGGCCTTTGTGCTGTCTGCAGTTTTCATCATAGACCAATCTGTGTGCTGAAATATGGAGAAAAGCCTGAAACACTGGAAACAGCTTTGCTTACTCAATCAGACGCAAAACAAGGGCAAATTGCACTCAGCTGCAAAACTTATCGGTGTGTTGTGTTTGTGCCAACATATCATTAGCATAAAATCTTTTGTGAATCGGACCTTAAAATGAGGCAGATTGCGGGTTCAAATGTTGCACAGTTCACAGTGCTATTAGCAGGTGCAATACATTCTTTGTGGATTTGGCCCATAGTGTAACAGTAGAACAAGTAGAGATGACTCATAACATCAGTGAACTCACTCAGTAATGTCTGTTATGTCTTTTCCACCTTAAGTCAAGTCAATTTTATTTGTACAGCCCCAAATCACAAATTTGTCTTAGAGGGCTCTAAGCTACTGGTCATATCAGACCAAGTGAAACTGTAGCAGCAAAATTCCTGAGTGTACTGAATTGATCAAGGATATGTTTTATAGCTTTTGAATTCAACTTCTCATTTGTATGAGGAAGAATATGTTATTTCAGCTTTCAAAGGTTACATGGTCTGGCCTTAAAGGTACTTGTATTCAATGGTATTGAAGTATTTCTTATTTTTAAGAAAAAAAATACAAGTATTCATGTAATTCATGCCAGTTTGAACAGTATTTAAATGATGATGTCACAGTAAAAAGATAGCAGCCCTTTCAGTATAATGGTATATGCACTAACCAAATGGATAATTAAAATGTAATCAATTTATGTATGGAAGTATTTATGGAAATATACTTATACTTACTTATATATACTACATATATATATAAAAATTCCCTTTCTCACCCCCCCTCCCATGGGGGGTGGTGGTGTGTCTTCCTCAAGCTCGGGTCCTCTACCAGAGGCCTGGGAGTTTGAGGGTTCTACGCAGTATCTTAGCTGTTCCTTGGACTGTGCTCTTCTGGACAGAGACCTCAGATGTTGTATCTGGAATCTGCTGGAGCCACTCTCCCAGTTTGTGGGTCACAGCCCCCAGTGCTCCGCTTACCACTGATATATATATACACACACCCACACACATACACACACACACACACACACACACACACGTATATATATATATATATGTATAAAGCTGCAGGGCAAATGTGAACATAAGCTTAGGTAGCTAATTCTCCAGGTAGCAAAGTGGAAACAAACAAATCTAGCAAAAGTTTTTTTTTTCCCACTCAAGATGTGCCACCAATTTTGAGAATTTGTAGGCTTGCAGCAAAGCAATTGGCAGAAGAGTGCTTGGACATTTTAGTCAGACTGATTACATTAGAAGTACTCTGGGCTGGCAGCAGTAAAAACTGTTTTCCACCAAGAAAGCTTTGTGGATGGCAACAAGTTACTCTTACCTTTGGAGAGTCTTAGCTAGTGCCCACAAACCTGTAGCTATCAAACAGCTACACAGACTTGTCTCTCAAAGTTAAAGGAGATAGCAAAAGAGAGAGAAGAACTCTCCACCATCAGTGAAACTGTCGAAGTTAGAAACCCGAAGTGAAGATATGGGACCAAATTCACCTGATACACACAGCCTGCTCTGAAACTGGCTGATATCAATCCAACTGAAGCACAGAAGGTAATAGTTGAAAACATAGTAAAAATATAGACTCTGCTATGCAGGTACATACATCCCTGAGACTCAGACCCTTGAGCATTACCCCCACCCCAACAATGAAGTGGATTAGGAAGCATGGCATTCTAATGTGAAACTTCTTAAAGACACAAAACAGTCAGTCTTACACAAGTCATGGGAACTCCTTGGAAGCCTTTCATCACCCGCTACTGACATAGTGAAGCACTTGACACCTGAATCTCCTCTCATATGTATATTTGGAGACCTTGGACTCTGCTTTCAGTACTGTTGGTGATGGAGATGACCTGTCTCAAAGCAGCAAGTGTCATCCCATTATCAAGGCATTTGTGTCCAATGTGGAGAAAAATGTACCCCATCACAATTGACTCCTTATTCCAAATCTGAAATTCAAGATTTAAAAAGACAAATAGCTGACTTCAAATCCCAGCTCACACGAATCACACAGAAAGACAGCAGAAAGAGTCTTATTAAACCAGTTGCCACACTAGTAACTCCCAAGTCAGCTATCACAAAGTCTTCAGCTGACACTCCCACATCTCAAAAGCTCCAGTTTCACAGCTGAGATGTAAACAACAACAAAAGCAATAGACCAAAACCCTGGTATTGCTTCAGTGAGCCAAACCTCTCTCTGGTAGCCTCAAAAAGGAAGTGGCTAAGAGAAAAGCACCTAGCATGGCATATTGAAAATGGTGCCTCGAAACCTGATAATTTAAACTAGAGTCAGTTCCTGTTGAGGGGCAAACAGGGATTGGAACACAGACAAAGTGTCTCAAACTGAAGTGGCACACTTCCCACATGTACAAGCTGCTTGAAGTGGAGGGAGCTAATGGTCAGGATGTTCCTTATCTTGGCTATATTGAAACTACCATCAAGTTCCCTAAGGGCATAGACACTGAAGTGCCCACACTAACTCTGATTGTTCCTGATATGCGCTCCACGCTGTCATCAGTGTTGATAGGCACCAAAGCGTTGGATGCTCTTTATGAGAAGTATGCAGACCACACCTTAGAACTACCTATCACTGCTTTATGGTTACAAAGTTGTCTTAAAGACCCTTGAAGTCAGAAAAAAGACTGTTGATTCCAATGTGGGAGAAGTGAGACTGCACAGAAGAGACTCTGAGACTCTGAGATTGCTGCTGGTTAGACTGAAGTCTGTGAAGGTTCAGTGAGCTGCAGAACACCAAATGCCGGAAAGTGGATGACAGAGTCACCAAAATCAGCTTCCTTACCAGGTGGCATACTGGTCACAGATGACCTGGCAAGTCTACTACCTAAGCTGCCATACTGTATATCAGTCACTCTTAAGAATGAGTTAGACCATGATATCACCCTGTCTCCAAAAGCTGTGCAGAGATACACGCCATCAAGAGTGTTCAGTCCATCAAATCTCTTGGCTCAGATCTGCCAACAAAACCTGACCGCAAACCAAAACTCAAGTTTGACTTTGGAAACTCTCTGGTACCCCGCGAGTGGAAAGAGAGAATAACTTCATGCCAGTGGTGTTTACACAGCATGATCTTGACTTTGGCCACAACTGTTACAGAGACCTGGGTGCTGGACAGAGGCGGAGCAGAAAACCTCAGGTGGACGGCCTGGGGACTGGACAGATGGATGTAGTCATTTGGGAGGGCAACCAGGAGGCAGGACAGATGAGCAGAGCAGCTTAGGAGGGTGAGTAGGAGGCAGGACCAAAGGGCAGAGCCGCTCTAGAGAGCAACCAGGAGGACGACCAGATGTGCATAGCTGCTCTGGAGGATGGCCCAGAGGCCAGCTACTGGTTGGATCCTTCTGTTACGGAAAGCAGAGCAGGTTGACCCAAATGCAGGAGACATTAGGCACAGGAACTGAAGAATTATCTTTATTAAATCTCAGGAGTGCAGGCAAAGCAAAACTGAACAGGACAGAACAAAACTGAGCTACACAGAACAAGGGATCCAACAAGATTTCACTGAAACTAATGGGGAGATGAGGGGAATGAGGAGATGAAACAGGAGAATGTGAAAGGGTCTGATAAGCTGGGGAAAACTCTGGGAAAAGGGCAGGGCTAACGAGGCTGAATGCAGGGCAAGTGTGGAGGGAAAGAGTGAGGGGAAAGCAGGCTGGGGAGGAGCACAGGAACATGGGTGGAAACAGTGCAAACTGATAACCAAGTACACAGAAAACACAAGTAGGCTCAAGAAAGCCTTAAAGCCTAGCCTTGCCAGCAGACAAAATGCAAACAAAAACACTCTGTGCTACAGAGCTACACGGACTGCAAGATAATCTGACACCAGCCTGCAACACATTTGCAAAACAATCTGGTCATAAAACAAACATTCTCATTATTAACCAGGTGAGGGCAAAAGTATTTGAGATTTCACTTCAGTTATGTATCCTCATCTAACTGAGCACATGTATCATGAACTAGGCAGTAAAATGTCTGGACAAAGGTTCGATGCAATGAGCAACAATATCTCAGGTGGCCCTTTAATATGATCTGCAACATATCTTATCTGTCCTTCTCACACTGAGTCCAGTCTAAACTAACAGAAAAAGTCTGAGGGCAACTGGTGGACTTGTGGACGGACAGAGAGCCAGACTATGACAGAACCATGACAGCACTGCTAAAATGAAACCACTTAAAACTCAGTGATGAGATGCCATTCAAACATAGGGTGAGACCTATACACCCCCAAGAAATAGCAGCTGTGCGTAACCATCTCTAGCAACTAAATGAATCCAAATCCCTTTTCTCTTGGCTGATTGTAGTCGTCAGAAAAAGAATGGTGATGTCAGACTCTGCATAGATTACAGGAAACTGAACCTCCAAACGGTGATGGATTCATACGCTTTGCCTAATTTGGAAGAGTCCCTCTCAGTGTAGAATGGATCCAAATGGTTCTTAGTGCTAGATCTCATATCTGGCTTCTACCAAATTGAAATGGAGGAAATGGACAAGCACAAAGCTACATTCATCTGCCCATTAGGATTCTTCGAGTTCAGCAGGCTGCCTCAAGGGATAACAAATGCCAATAGCACATTCCAGAACCACATGGAGCACTGTATAGGAGAGCTGAACTTGAAACAGGCCCTAGTTTTCCTCCTTCCTTTTTTCATGATCTCATCATCTTCTCCTCAACACTGGAAGAGCATGAGGAAAGGTCAATGCAGGTGCCCAACCAACTGAGAGTATGGCCTGAAATTATCACTAGATAAGCGCGAGTTATTTTAGAGCTCTGTAAAGTATTTAGGCCACATTGTGTCTGAAAAGGGCATTTAAACAGATCCAGAGAAGATAGCTGCACGAAAAACCTGGCCAAAACGAAACAACCTGAAAGAGCTAAGAACCTTCCTGAGATTCTGTGGCTATTATCATAGATTTGTTAAAGATTATTCAAAGATTGTGAAGCCACTCAACAAAGTCACTGTTGGATATCCACCACTGAGAAAGTGCACTAACATAGTGAACACTGAGAAATAACACACACCAAAATATCTCTTTGATGACAGATGGACCCTTGCTTGACAGACACCCTTAGACACCATAACTAAAAAGCTGATGACTGCCCCTATCCTTGGGTTCACCGACCCTAAGCTGCCCTACATCTTACACACAGATGTGAGTACCTCAAGTCTCAATGCTGTCCTCTACCAGGAGCAACAAGGACAGAAGCAAGTTGTCGCTTATGCAAGCCATGGTCTGTCGAACTGTGAAACCAGGTATCCTGCCCACAAATTTGAGTTCCTTGCCCTTAAATGAGTGGTGACTGAAAGATTCCAAGATTAATTCTATAGAAGCCCATTTCTTGCTGTCATCTATAGCAACTCAGTAACATACATCCTTACCTCTGCTAAACTTGATATCACAAGCTACAGATGGTTGGCTGCTCTGTCAATGTTCAACTTTCAGCTACAATACAGAGCTGGGAAACAATATCAGGATGCAGATGGACTGTTCAGATGCCCACACAGCAGATGTCTTGATGACACATCATCACAGAGAGAGTTGGAGAGGATACAACAGTTTACGAAAAGACACTTGTTGGAATATGAACATGCAAATCTAGATGAAAGCACATGACCTCTCGAGCTTGTGTGCTTGGACTTTCTCACCTTGAAAGCAGACTCCAACAACACCAAAGACATCCTGGTGATCGCAGACTACTTTACAAAGTATGCAGTAGCCATTCCCACCTCGAACCAAAAGGCCTGGACCATTGCCACATGCTTATGGGACCACTTCATTGTCCACTATGGCATTCCAGAGAGGCTCCACAGCAATCAAGTCCAGACTTCGAGTCTTGCACCATAAAAGAATTCTGTGAATTAGCTGGCATTCAAAAAATTTGGACCACTCCATATAATCCAAAAGGGACTCCCATTGAACATTTCAATGTTTCGACCCTGTTGAACATGCCAGGCACCCTAGAGAATCAGAATAAGAGTCACTGGTGAGAGTATGTTAAGCCTTTACTACATGCTTACTACTGTACTAAAAATTCAGTCACTGGTTTTACCCCATATGAACTGATGTTTGGGTGACAACAGAGGTTGCCAGTGGACTTAGCCTTTGGCTTACCAGTCAATCGACAGCCAGGCTCACACTCACAATATGTTCCCAACCTGAAATCCCAACTCGAAGTGAGCTACAGATTGGCAATGGAGAATGCAAAGAAGACAGCAGATCACAACAAAGCATAGTTTGACAAATATGTTGTTGATTCCACCTTGAAGGAAGGTGACAGAGTCTTGGTTAGAAACATCTGCCTTAGAGACAAACATAAGTTGGCAGACAGGCGCAAATCACATGTATATGTTGTAGTGAAACAGTCTGGAAATGTCCCAGTCTACATTGTGAGACCTGAAACCAAAGATGGTCTACTACAA
The DNA here is from genome assembly GCF_914725855.1 of Thunnus albacares. Lineage (NCBI taxonomy): Eukaryota > Metazoa > Chordata > Actinopteri > Scombriformes > Scombridae > Thunnus > Thunnus albacares. The sequence goes on along the minus strand of NC_058106.1, from coordinate 8,012,059 downwards.
ACCCTTCATCATCACCTGTTACTACCATGTTGTTTCCTTCCTATAACTCAAGATGAAGTTGGAGTGGCCACAAAAAAGAGAGCCAGACGAACAAGAACTCATCAGAGCCCAAAAGATGGGAGCTTGGATGAATCTAAAAGACAAGTCTCTGATTCTGAAGATCATGTTCCCACTTACCTTTATGGTCATTATAACCTAGTAGTAGAGACCCCAGGATTCTGTTGAGCACTGTGTCACAACCCCTTCCAGTGTCCACTGTTGAGCAAGACTCCTCTCCAGAAGCTTTTCTTGAGGATGTTCCAGTGGTAGCTGCTGATCCAAACTTACTGGATAAGAGCATCCTATGTGAAACAAGACCTGCTGAAAGCAACATACTTGAACAGAATGTTGTGGAAAGTACTTTACCTGATGTGAACCCAGAGGAGAATGCCCTACCTAATGTGAACCCCGAGGTGGATCAACCCAAAACAGACCCAAATGACAACTGTTCTCCTGTTCATGATGCAGCATAAACAGGAGAAGATGCAGATATCAGATACCACAATGACAGTGAGGATGGACAATACATAAGAAAGTCTTGTAGACATAGCAAACCTACAAAGAGACTGACTTACCCTGAGTTAGGGAACCCATTAGTCACAATAGTTCAGTCACTGTTTCAGAGTTTAAGTACAGTTATCACAGACTCTTAAAATGAGCCTAATCTCTGGAGTTAAATAGATTTATAACAATGTAGTCTATTGATACCATGCACAGGGAAGTGCATCAGAAAAACAGGGGGGGATGGTGGTCACATGACCCAGAGCATGATGGCCACTTGAGATCCCTCCATTTTCCAAATAATTTCATAACTCTCTCCAAATCACCTTGAAATGACCAGCTAAACTCTATTGCAGGGATGCCTAAACAGCAGTGCCACAAAGGCTTTCCTAATTTTTCATTGACTGGCCCCCACACTGGTAAGAAGATGGCTCAACAAGTGGCTCAAGTTCACTCAATCCTTGCCACTCACTTGCGTTCCAACTTAATTACTCCTATGTCTGGGTCACTTAAATTCACCCATGTCTGAAGGATTGGCCATGTAATGAAAAAGAAAAGGTTCTAATGCATTTGAAAAAACAAAAATCTGACATAGCACTGCTTCAAGAAACTATATTATCAGATACAGAACATCTGAAGCTCAGGAAAGATTTGGTAGGCAGAGTTTAAGGATTTATTCCAACAAAACTGGAGTTGGTGATGGTTGAAGTGGTGGAAAGACTATCCAAGATGGTTTTGGGGAGTTTTACTTTTTTTTGTCGAGTTTCAGTAAAGTGCGTTTTACAACAAGTTAACAAGGTATTTAAGCTTTTCTTAGTTCGGGAAAAGGGAGAAACTTGATTTCAGAAGGTGTATGGTTGTATGTCTCTGTTTAATCAGGAAAATAGGTGTAAGAATAATTTCTTTCTTGAAATTTGAGAAAATTGAGTTTATTTTGTTTTTATTGATTAACCGTGGACATAAAAGAGCCAACAGCTCTGGCCGCTGCCATTTTAAGTTAATTTTTGTGGAGTAAAAGAGTATTTCTCTTAATGATTGTGTAGTTTTGCCCATAGGACTGCCCATAGAGAGACTTTATTTTCTGTATGGCCTGTCGTACAGGCCAGGTTTTCTTCCTCCCCGGGAGAGTTTTGCAGAAGGTTGAAGGTGGAGTCGGATTCTTCATTAGTGTGTGTGTAGCTGTGAGTGACAGCATGCACGCACGCAGGACACCAGATGGCTAGCCTCACCCAAGGATATTTTTACCTACAAGAATTTCAAAGACATCCCGGCAACCGGATCAACTGCATACGGTTTGGTTTGACTTACCTAAATACCGCTTTGCCACTGTTGCAGTAGGATCAGGGTGCATTTGCCAAATGGGGGTAAACTCAGTCTTTGATGAGTAAATTATGGAGACCTCCCACAACTCTGGAGAAAGCTGCTGGTTCGCTGTGTTTGTTTGTGGGGTAGATAACTCTGGTTCACACTCCAGCATAGTAGGTAGCGGTAATACACCTTAATGGAAACAGGAAAAAGAAGCGCTGCACACCCATGAATGTGCACACTCAGCGGCAGACCAGGAGACAGCCAACCAAGGTGAGTCTGAGACAATGGCAGGAGATGGCAGGAGCAGAAGAGCTGCCTGGAGGAAGAGAGGCCTTGCCGTGCCTGTCATGCTCCGAGATAACTTCTGCCTTCTGCTTAGAAGTGGTGAATTTACAGCTTACAGCAACTTGATATGATATAATCTCTGGCTTTTGTTTGATATCTAGCGTTGGCAAAAAATGTTGTTATACATTTCTGATCAGTTGTTAGCGTAGTTAGCATGCACTAGCTCATAGGCTAACTTGGCTTGTTAACTATATTACATAAACATCGCTGTCACCCTAAACATCTCGTTCAAGCAAGTTTAAAAATCTGGCAATTCAATAAAGTGTCACTAGATGCCACACATATAACATACAAATAGTACATAATTTAAAGTATTTTGCTAATCATGATCCTTCTGGTAAATTTGGCATTCAATTAAGATGCAAAATAGTTCTCAATGAAATCACTGAAATTCATGACAATGGATTTTCTCAAACACAGCAAAATAAACTTCAGCATATATTGCTGTTGACAAAAATGCAGATAAATCAGTCTGTCAAGCAGAGTGGCTTGCATTTTAAGTAATACAATGTGAATCGAACTAAAAGACAACTGCAGCTCTGAATAACATAAGTACTGTTTCAGTTCACTTTAGTACTTAGTTCCAATGAGAGTCAATGTAGAAAGCAACGGTTTCTCATGTGGTCCTTAAATATAATCTGCAACCTCTCTTTCTGTCCTTCTTCCCACTCAGTCCAGTCTTAAACAGGCAGAATAGCCTAAGGGCATCTGGTGGACTGGTCACCAGACTGGGACAGAACCATAACAATTTGACGTCTCTTTTTCTTTTTTTTTTACTCATTTGTCTAAGTGCAAGTCAATACCAAGGAAAATATACCGATGATAGGCAACAAATCACATTTGGCTTTAAAAGAAACAACCACAATCATTCCATCGCATATAACATTATGAGTAAAGAACGATCATCATTTATCACTGCTGACTGTTCATTTTTGACAGCCTATGACAGCTTAAGTGTCTCCTTTCCTCACCAGCATCTGCTGCTACAGTGTACAGTACAACTCCACATGGCCTGGAGCAATTTTGTCCTCTCATGTGAACTGCAGTCACAGACTTTCCATCTCCAGGAGGAAAACAACTTTTAGACTGGATTTAGAAATAGAGAACAAGGTGTAAGGAACACCATCCCACAACTTGTAACTGCTTTCAAAACACTCAAACTACAATAAACCTCACCAGGGAACAAATCTGTCACTAAAGAAATTGACAAATCAGACTATGCCAGTCTTCAAAATGTATTGCCTCTGTGGTGACAGCAGCACATTTACAGTCCCTCTTTATCAAATTGCTTGTATTCATAATTCATTTGGTAGGCTATTTAATTCCATGCTCCGTAAACAAAGAACAAAACAGGACCAGACATTATGGTACAGTACATGACAGTAAACCCACCAGTTTTAATGTCAATGTAGTTATTATACATCACGTATTGAATAGTACCACCTAACGTTGTTAGTTTTAATGTTAGGACACAATCAAAACTATATAGAGAAAATTTCCAAGCAGTTTTGCCAGACTTGACTGAGCCTCTAATAGGGGTGGGGGAAAAAAAAAAGATTCTTAGATACATTGCAATGTGGACGTGGACGATTCTGCATCTATTCACAAATGTCGAAAATCGATTTTCTAAATGTTAGAGAATAACATGATGTTGACAGAATGAAAAAGGTGAAACTCAAGCGTTTTTTGATTTGATGACTAAATAATTACCTTTGCAAGATGAACGTGAAGTATACTGTGAACTTTCTATGCTGTCACTTAGAGACTAACATTAGCGGAGTGGAGCAGTAAACTCCAGCAGTAACAAATGAGACCAGATGACCAACACACTGCAGCATTAAACAACTTAAACCAACTGGGATGAAGAAAATAACTCGGTGCTCAGTCTGTTTCACTTCAAAAACTCTGCGCCTGCTCAGCGTGTTGGACAAAAATGTCTTTCACTGGGGCTAATGGTGCAGCAGAGAGTCTGCTCTCTACTGCTGAAGACATGATGTTAATAACAACACAGCGGAGCACTTCTCCTCCCCCTCATTTTGTTATTCTCAAACAGGCAGGAGACTGTAAGATGCTTTCAAATGAATTCTTTCAAATGCAGTTAACTTTTTAAAATAAAAAGGCTGTGGACCATTTATCTTACCATCCAGTTATGTTTCATATTGTATTTCAGTGGACTAAGGAAACCAGTGAATGGTTTGGCACACAGTATATTGGAGCAAGAGACTGAAAATAATAATAATAATATTCATTCAATCGAGAATCGATTCTGAATCAAAGCAGACACCAAAGAATTGGAATCAAATCGAATTGTGAGAATCCCAAAGATTCCCACCCCTAGCCACTAACCTGCTCAAACATAAACAAACATAGCCAAATTTGCAGCAACGGTTAGCCGGTCAACTTTCTAGAAATATTTCAACAACTACTGGATTGCCATGGAATTTTGCACAGACATTAATGGTCCCCATGAGGATGAACTCACACATAACGCACAGACATGATACACATATTTTCATATTCAGCGTGGCTTACACTTTTCAGGCATATCATTATTTGAGTCTGAATAAATGCTTATTAGCTTAGAAATCACAGAAAAAAGAGGCTTTTTCACATTTCAATCATCACGTTTTTAAGTTTTCTGTTGCTTTGCTCAGCATCAGCTGACTTTGAGACAGCATCTGAGCTCATGAGCTCAGCACAGGAAGTCTCTCCTGTAGGCCATCCCAGAACACATCCAAATCCACCACTCTACATGATGTAGCTCTGAGTGCTGCTGGACCAGAGCTTGGAATCAAGAATGAAATTCATCCTTAGGCATGTCAGTGAAACCTGAGATGGCCTGATGCTTGATGCCCGGTCATCCATGAATGTAATATTGCGAAGGTCAAACACCCTTACCTCCTCAAGAAACCTTACATGTGTTTGCCCATCCTACATGTACTTGGTGCACTTCTGCCACACACTTGTGTATGAAAAACACAGAGAATTAGGCTAAACATATATTATTCATGTTAAATTACATTTCTTAAAACTCAAATTCAGGCTGTGTGTATTTGTGTTTGTGTGTGTGGGCATTGCAAAGGGGGGCTAATAGGTGGATCAAGAGGGATTACTTTTGTTACTTAAATTGCTCAAAAATGGAGGAAGGAAAACATTGGTTTACCCCTATTTCCATCTCTATGAACTCCTTATACAGTCCAGAGTTCTTTGAGTGGTACTGCACTGCAAAGAACCCTGAGTTCCAGTGTGTTGCACATGGATTTGGAGCCATGGTAGTCTTTTTTCTTGCTGAGAGCTTGTTTGTCATGAAACAAAAGTATCTTCTTTTGCGTGATCGAGCTTGGTAGAACATCTGGGAGAAACTCAGCATGAAGCTGTTCAACAGATCAATCGGTTTCCAGAAGGCACTGCTGATGAAGTTCATTATGTGTGTGGTTGAGGGATGAATGCAGCTTTGAATGCTTTCTTCATGTACACTGCACTATCGGTGTCAAACACAATGACATCCTCATTGTTAATACTGTATTCATGTAGACACTGAAGATGCTCCCAGATTCATCCTTCTCAAGTTGTGCAAGGAGGATGTTCAGCACGCATCTCCCCTCTATCTCTGGAGTTCCATAAAATATCACAGCAATGGGTTTTCCAGCAAGATTGGTTGCTCTTAGAGAGTGGAATGTTGACTGCAGTGCAGGTGGCAACCCATTTTTCACAAATCTAAAGACAAAAATGACAGCTGGATTTAAGTAAAATAATTAATTTCAATGTTGTTCATTTAAAAGCCTTTCATTTTAAACTATTGGGCTGACTTGTATTCTCTTTCTCTCTCTCTCTTTCTGTCTCTCTCTCTCTCTCACACACACACAGACTCTCTTCTCTGTCTCACTCTGTTTTTACTAAACTATCAACTCTTTCATGATCTGACCAGCTTCAGTCTTGTAGTCTACTCACCTTGATTCAGCACTCGCCACTGATTTCGACATTGTCGCTTCAGTGACAGTGACTTGTCTGTGTCGATGTTGGAGTATTGAAACCATTTTCAAATGCTTCATGCTAGAAATGTGGGTGTCCAGCGACAATTTCCGTTTGTGATCCACCACAATGCTGCACAGAGTGCAAAATAGTTTGTCTCTACTTCCATGTAAAACATTTGGAAATTGTTTTGCATGGTCTATTGCAGTTATTTTCATTGGGGTTTGTTTATTCATCGTGTAGTTGCACCTGAATGCACAAAGATTTGACTGACGCAGGGAAAGACCACGTTCCTAAAAACCCTGTCACGACACAGCTGTGGCTCAGGAGGTAGAGCGGGTCGTCCACTAATCGGAAAATTGGTGGTTTGATTCCTGGTTCCTCCAGTCTGCATGTCAAAGTGTCCTTGGGCAAGATACTGAACCCCAAACTGAATCCCCAAATGTGTGTGAATGATTAGTTTCCTCTGATGGGCAGGTTGGGACCTTGCACACACAAGGTCCCAACCAATGAATGTGTGTGTGAATGGGTGAATGTGGCTCCTAGTGTAAAAGCGCTTTGAGTGGTCATAAGACTAGAAAGGCGCTATATAAGTACAGTCCATAGCAAGGTTGAGCTGAGAGAGAGACAGTGCAGTGGACAAGCAAGGAGAAGGAGCATTATTAAAACAGTATTTTCTTATTGTTTCACAGCGGTTACATTCTGAAGAACAAATAAACAGCCATCAAACACTCAACAGATGATTTACTTTGGAGACAGATGCTCTTAGTTTCATTTTCCTCCTCTGCATTCTTCCTTTTCATTCATTCATAATAATGCAGCAGTAAAGAAAAAGAACAACAGGACAAATCTGTGTTGATTCTGTGGTGTTGGCATTTCAAATCTGATGCCTGCAGTGCGCCATAGGAGCATCAAATGATGCACGTCAAATGAGGTGCGTCAATTATCCCTTTCAGTGCATTTGAGCCTTCAGAATGTTCTTGTATTTCTGGAACAGTGACACTCTCCTAAATCCATTTACATACAGATGTATTATTACAGATTAATAGTATATATCTAGTAATAGTATATAACTCAAACAATTATAAATAGCCCTACTGCATGTAACAGTGGATATTTATGAAATGCAAATTGTGTATACCAAAGGTATTCATGAAAGGGATATGGGCTACTGAGGTCAATATTCACTGCCATGTAGTCTGTCTTTTTGATAATCTATTGCTTTTATGTTAAAGTATTACTTATTTCTGTACAAAACAATTACATATAGGCTAACCAAAACCTTTATTGTATCTTTTTTTAATTTCAGGCAGAGGAGGTACCACTTAATATCCCTACTCAATGAGTTCTTTTTTTAATCTTCATACACATCCTTTATGTTTCTTTTACTTAGTGTTTAATTTTTATATAAATAAATAATAGAAACTAACCTCCTTACAACAGATAATGTTTGCCGAACTAAATCCCAGATCTCCAGAAGCCTCTGAATTAAAAGTAAAAGGCCGTCTTTGCTACTTTTTTCCCTCAATTTCCAAAGAGTGGGAGAGATGAAATCAAATCTTCTCTGTGATATATCAAAGAGTAATAGCTACACTCATGCGTGGAAGACGACGCTAATCCACAAAGTAAAGTGAATCTCCAGGTATTGAATTACTTCTGCAGTTTTGATTTTTTGATATGAGACATTTTTCTCTTGCTTGCAGGTCCAACATCTATGCCCCTTGTGCATACACGCACACACAAATACATACTGACACATACACAGCAACCTTTGACCTTTCAAGCCTCCTCTTCCACTTCCACACTTTGAGACCTTTGCAGTTTGTCTATCGCTTTGGAGCAACCTTTCCCCATCACTCACACAGCTACCACTGCTGCACCTGAGACCAAGGTTAGGCCACATCTTGATTCTCTCCTCCTGTTCCCCTCATCACTTCTGCTGATAGCATTTAGACACTCTCCTACCAAACAGCAGAGTATACCCATGTACGGGTGGAACCATGCAAGAGCTGTGTGGAATACTGTAAACTTCTTCCCTTTTTCTGCAGGGATGAGTCATTGTGGGGGAGCAGTTCCATTTTCATGAGAGCAATTCCATAGCTCATAGGGAAGGAAATGAAATCTTAAGATCTGAAATAAACTGATGTATGCACACCTCAGTAGAGAAATCTAAGATTATTAGCCAAACCTTTTAATCATGGTGCTGTGACAAATTTAAGGGAAACAAATTTAATTGCTAGGCAATTTGGTTTACATTTCTGTGTTTGATTTGATGCTTTATGTATAGTGTTCTCATAAATAACCAGCTAAACATAGACAACATAATGTTAAGTACACATCTGCCCATCATGGCTACAGAGGAGTTTAGTAGCAGAATATTTCAGGTCTGTGAAACACTGGCAAATATCAGGAGTGAATGAGAACTATGGCTTCTTTGTTGTGTCAGCCATCATACAGAGAGAACCATCACAGAAAACCCCCTCAGTACCCATGCTAAATGTTTATTAAACCCCCTATGTGTCAAATTTGTATGTCCTTACAACATCTTTCAAATTATTCTGATGACATTAGTTTGCAGAAAAAATAGACAATCCTGGTAAAAAACTGGTGCAGCATGTGTGCTGCTTTTAACCCAGTGTGCATTACATTCTGCCAGAGTGTCTTGATTTTACCCCTGGGGGATGCCAAAGAAAAAAAAAAATCAAATACTACTCTTAATGGATTTAACAAAGCTACCACTGTTTCTCAACTTAAAAAACTACTGCTACTACTACTACTGCCATTCTCTTTACTAACATAATGAACCAAGTGCGCATCCATTTGCCAGTGGTTATTAGAGGTAGAAATTTAAAATCACATGTTCATTTGAATAGCTTTATTCAGTACAGTTCAAAAATTTGTGGTCAACGACTATGTAATTAGTTCCATTTTTTTAGGCTAAACAATCATATCACAGTACAAATTTACTTTAGTTCGTACATCGGTAAGTGGACACTTCGCTGCTTAATGCCAGGGTGTTTGCCATTGTTTGTGACTGTCTTTAGTTCAGTAGTGAGTTCAGTCAGTTGCTGGTTCAAGCTATTACATACAATCCAGTACAAAACGAGGCCTTTAGAAGTGCTGTTTACTAGGTTAACAGAAGATGATCATTTCTGTGGCTTTTTGTGGCTTTCAGTAAGCTTTTAAACAGGAAGTAATGTACTTCTTATCACAGCCAAGCTGCCAAGAGCGTGCTCAATCACCAGTGAGGGGAGGTCTGCTGCTAAAAGCTACTGATTCAGTCAGAGTCAATGGTGATCCAGTACAGTTGGTTCAGTTTGAAGATTCAGTGCTAAACATTTGTTTGTACTGTGTACTGAACACCTCTAGGGGTTTTCACATTAAGCATTCTAGGAAATGGAGGAAATTTACCACGTAGAGGAAGACAAGACAGGCTAAGATTACACTTAATCACAGCTACATAAACTGAAAAAAAAAAACCTTCAGGTACAACTTCCTGTATGTTCTGATAATGTGGTGCAGTGATGTGCCACTTAAGTGTTGAATGTGTTTCTCATCACCTTTGCAAAAAAGCAGTTTACATAATGGCCAGACAGCTGAATAAGAGTTCAATCACAAAGCTATTTTGGTGATATTGCTCACTTTGACTGACTCAATCCACCCTGTTAATAATGAATAATGATTGGGCAGGTAGAATCACCAGAGATTACTGTTAACAGCATTTGGCCGTGCAGACCATCTGCAATAATGATATTAATGGGCAGGCTGGGAGATGCAAGAATTTCAGCTGAGCAAATTCTTAAATCAATATTATATTCATTACCTATCTCACGTTCACACCCTCTAACAGCTGTGCTCAGAGGAACTTGTTTATGTATGTGTGCAGGCATGTGTCCCTGTGTATGCATGAGTATGTGTGTGTGTGTGTGTGTGTGGTCCAGATATTCCTGATGTTGTGAGGACGTAAATCTGTTTACACCGTCATGTTGTGGGGACTCGCCTCCCTTATGGTGTCAAAAAGCTAGTCCCCTTAACGTAAATCATTAATTTTAGGGTGAAGACTTGTTTTAAAGTTAAGGTAAGTTTAGGATTATGTTAAGGTTAGGGTAAGGGTTAGGGTTAGGCAAGTAGTGGTTATGCTTAAGGTTAGGATAAGTCTTCAGGAAATGAATGTAGGTCAATGTAATGTCCTCTCAAGTGATGGTAATACGACTGCGTGTGTGTGTGTGTGTGTGTGTGTGTGTGTGTGCGCGCATAAGCACATGTATCTCAAACGTGTCCTCACTGCTTTTACATCTTGCCGTTATCTTCATTTCTAACCCTGCAATTCATCAGCAGCTCTTCTATCTGTCATGGTGGAGGGAGAGCATGACATAATGACCATTTTCATAATTATGTCCCTCCCCCACCACCACCCCACTCCATACATTCCTTTAAGGTGTGAGAGGACACCTCACCTTCCCACACACACACACACAGGACTGCTGTCCGCTTACGCTTCCAACCGGGTACACCAATTTGCTTGACGGTTACACACTCAGACTATAAAGGCCCAGCATGCAACTAGCAGCAGCCCATCCTTTAACAATTACAGATAACAAGATGAACATTGGAAATGAAAAGTCATCAGGGTTCCCTTTCCGCCAAGTGTGAGTGACTGTATCGGTCCTCTTCATCTCTGTGTTAACCTTGGCTTTGTGTGTGCTCAAGCCCGCTGCGTCTTCATTGGCATTAAAATCAAGGTGGTGGCAAGGGGGGCAGTAGGCGACATTTCACCCTCACATATACTCCCACTCACACACAAACCCCAACAATGCTTTTGTGTTTGTCATTTTCACAGCTCCCCCCACTCTCTCTCATTTTTCCCCCAGCTCCATCTGCTGGGGTTGAAAGGGTTTTAATTTTCGATGCAATCGCCGCTCTTTGGCTCGTAATGTGGCAGCATACTGTAGCCATAAAGAGCAGGGATGTAATGTTTGTGTGGGCCGGGTGTTAAATGCTACCTGTCCCTGTTAAGCCTGTCTGGCCATGCAGATAGCCTCCACTCACAGGCATTAGGCACAACTGGAATAGTTCTCATCTGCTGCAGGGAGCATGGCCGCGTCTGATAATAAGGTGTTGATAGAGGGCATTAACTTGATGGCTTCTGTAGCCTGATATACCAACAGTCCGTGGGCAAGGGCAGATTCAGAGAGAGACAGAGAGTCAGAGACAGCAGACAGTCACACGTCAGTTCACATATCAATCATTCATTTGATTTGCTTCTGTACAGCTAACACGTTGAATTGATTTACTTGCAGATCTGAATCAGAATTTTACAGGGGGTCTCTGTCATGGTGGACTGTGTTTTGTAAGGTGCAACTAAAGCCGACATGCATGCAAAATTAAAATGATATTATTGGTTGGCTCCTGTTGAAGAAAAATAGAGCACAAAGCAGAGCAGTGGATGTGACATTAGCACAAAGACTCTTATCTCCCCTACTTGGCAAAAACCTGAGAGCTGACTGGCTACTCTTGCAATTATGGATTTAATTGCAATGTCGTTGTTCATTCATTCAGTGCTATTACATGATACAGCATTCATGCTATTTCATGATTTGAAAGTAATATTGTGTGATTCAGTCAGCTATTCAGGCACAAGGCCAGCTAAATCTGAAAAAAACCCAAAAAACATCTACTCTGTGAAAATGATGTGCATCCACAGTAACATTTTTAAGTCCCTTTTGTAAAGATCTCTGTTAACAATGAAATGCCTCCTCCTCTTTTGGTCAGCAAACTACAAAACTGTGCACAGCCAACATCTGGTAAGGAGTGGAACAAACACAGTCTGTTCACTCTCTGCTGGTTAAACCTCCATTCTGTCTCCTGCTCTCCATCATCATCCATACTGTTTTTTAAAACAGTCAAACTCATAATTCAGTTGTTCTCATTTTTATATTATATATATTATATATTGTTTCTGTTGTCAACAAGATCATGACCTATTAATGCTGCCTCTTAACCAGGTGAATAGAGAGTCATGAAGGGCTTTTTTAATATGCACCTTATTAAATTTGGCAGCACCTCGTTAAAAAGCTCTAACTACAACCGTCACCACTCCAGATTCTTTCTCAATTGTCAGCCAAATGTAATCTACATCTTTATGACAACAGCTTTATTGTGTGACCAACTGTATTAATATTTAAAATAAGTGATAACAAAGAAAGTTAGAGCGGACAGAAAGTTGTCTCCTTACGGTTCAAAACTACTTAAGCAGGCTTACAGGCTGTCATCATTGTCTGAAAAGCTCTCTTTTTCTTGTCTACACTAAAAATTCAAGATATTTTCACATTTATCCATTTATTCCTTCTAGGGCATGAAAAATGTCTGCTCAGTGTGTACAGTGTGTGTATTTTTTATTTTTGTATTTTGTAGGGCAGTACCACTCAGTGAACTCAAAGACATAATTAGGTGTTTTATGCATTGTGTGCTACAAAAGTGCCATTTCTACAAAGGTAAGATGACACTGAAATGAACTGATCTTTTCCTGAAATGCTTTGCAATTTTCCGAAGATGAGAAAAAAGGAAAAGACAGAATAGAGATAAAGACAAGAATAGAGAAGTAAATATTGGTGGTGAGAATGATAAAAACAGATAAGACCATAAAGCGCTGGAGAGGTTCAGAGTGTGGACAGTACAGAGAGAGAAATAAGTAAATAAAGACAAAAAAGGCAAGGAAAAGAAAACCACAAAAAGGCATAGTGAAAAATGCCCCTCTCTCTTTTCAGTGTCTGGGCCATTCAGAAATCTGATAAGCACATATCCTCCAAAGCACTGCCGCCTCCACTGCCATCTCGACAGACTTAAGGGAGAACATGGCGCGCAGTGTTTATCACCCCATTGCTGTCATTAGGAATCACACAGATTAGCTTTGACATTCTTGCAGATGAGAGGGGTAACAAAGGGAGCGAGCTATTAGCATGCTAATGCACATCAAAAGAGTTCAGAGTGGTCCTTTCATCCAGGCTTAAGCCCTCTATTCTGGTGAAAAGCGCACATAATACATTTCTGACTCACCTGTGAGCAGGTCTCTGTGCATAAGTGTATGCATCTTTGCATGTGTGTGTATGTATTTTCGGTGCATGTGTGTGTCTGTCTGATTGCATGCTCAGGTGGTTTCACACTGCCAATGAATGGGGCTACTTAGCAATGACAGAGACAATGCTATAAAGACTAAATGACAAAAAAATGTTCAACTGTTCACCACCAGCTATTTGCAATGGTCATTAGGCAGGCAAATCTCATTCTTATTTGCCTGTTACTGCTGCCTGTTAGTCTGCCTTTCTTTCTCTCACAAGGTGGCAGTGTACCGCCTTGGTTTCTTTGCTCCAGAGGGAGAGAACCCTGCTCCCGGACACGATCAAGTCTCTTTGTTTGGACTTTGAAGTGAGAGAGGTATCAGTTGAAGCATACAAAAGCTGAAAGTATAGCTTCTTTCAATCCTAATAATGTGCTGCAAAGAGTTGAGCGTAGTATTATTGATTGGACAACTCGGTCTGAATGAGAAACAATGGCTTTAGTAAGAGTGTGTGAGTGTAGACAGGAAGAGTGTACATCTCACTGAGTGCATGCATTTGTTTGTGCATGCACAGACACAGACATAGTATTTATGTGAGTGCACATGTGCTTCAATTGTGTTTTGAATGATACGCAAGCACCATTGTCTTGTGTTACTTTGCATTGATAATTTCCGGCTTTATCCTTTGTTCATGCAGCTGCATCGTTTGTTGAGAATGAGGACAGCACGATTCAAATCCCTCGCTACCCTCACATGGCTGTAAAATTTTTTTAAAAAAGTGAAAAAAAAGGAAGAGGATGTCATATTCAAAAAAGCCTCAAAATGCAATTCTTTAAGTATGAGTCTAATCCTCAGTCTATTTCTCATCTTCTTGGATAAATGGGAATTAAAAGTCTTTAGTCAAATGAGTCCATTATTTAGGCCTCTTAACAGCAATCCTGGCCTTTGAATATGTCTTCAGCGGCTCTCCACAAAGAGCATATGATCCATATTGTGGCTGAATAACGCTGATATACAATGAGATGGCAAGTGTCTAGATATGTGTGTCTGTACATCAAGCCAGGGAAATAAGGCACTCTCTTAGGAAAGATCAAATGAGAGTCTAGAAGAGCCAGCGGTCTCTCACAGTAGCTAAGTGGTGGCCTGTTGAAACATGATGGGCAGAATATTTGCCGCTCATCATGAAGCCTCTGTTTGTTTCTAACTTTGCAACAGAGCTCAAAACAAATAAGGAGGGGTGTTTTCAATGTCTACATTGAATATGCCATACATATACCATTATATTTAATACTTTCTGATCTGTGACTGTCACAAACTGTTCATGCAGGAAAGTCACCATATAACAAAGGGGAGATACTGTGGAATCAGTGACCAGCATTGCATTTTGTTTATGTATTATATATATATAAATAAAAAAGTATTTCAAACATAATGTAGTATATACATTGACTGTGTTGGTGTTGATTAATGCTAATTCTGTGTGGATGGGAACTACAAATAGTCTGATGACACAATTATCAGATGTTTGTAGGGCATGGTCCTGCCTTTCAATCAAATGGACAATTGAGACATTGTTTGTGCCTGCGTGGAACACTGAAATATGATCGAATAGTTTCTTTGAGCAAACACGAGAAAGTAAAGTCAGTTTGTTCACAGTTTGTGGGATACAATCTGTCTTTTTTTTAATATAAAGATACTGGGAAAACACAAAGACTTAGACAGTTGAGAAGGACTGCGGCTCTTTTAGACTTTCCAAAATGGACCAAATGGATCAAATTCTGACAATAAAATGAGTCATTTTGTGGGGGTTGTGATGCTTAGAAAAATGTACTCACTGTTTTACAGCTGCTCAGCTGCTCAGCTGTTTTCCAGTGATTGTGTGTAGGAAAAATGCTTTTCGGGCCAGTGTGCATCACGTGATGGACCTTGAAGTTGTAATTACACAGCTTGGCCAATATGTCAAATTACCTTCACACCCTGGCACTGTTCCTGTGGGCTTGGTTTTGCCAGTCTGGTCTTTCCACCTCAGCTAGACCCTTGAAATAGAGACTGTTAACGCTAGCTAGTACACCACCTATTTTCTATACTGTGGGATAAACACAATAAAGTAAGTTGTGGGATCTGTGAATGACTCAGCTGATCGAAAGTCATGCTGTGCTGGAATCAACACTCCCACAAGCCAGCTAGGCTAACTAGCTTTCAATTTACTTGTAAAATATAAACTTGACAGCATGGTGGATCCTCCCAAATGATGAAATGATGCTGGACATTATAAGGAGGCTAATTATATCACCATTGGTGCAGAAATAACTAACACTATGTGGGTTAATTGTAAAAGGGGAAATTTAATAAATCATATCAACTTTTGTAGGCTATAGAGGACTATGAATTGCTCACATCAATAGTGCACCTGGGAAATTGACTGGCCTCTCCATGCTGGCTCTTGATATCAGCCAACCACTACACATTTAGAAGCTTTACGTTTAGATGCTGATGTCCAAAAACAGTTTTGTCCTTTTTTCGGACGAATAAAAAATGTGTATAATAGCTGCAGTATCATAACACTTTATATTTCCTTTCACAAAAAGTAAGAGAGGATTGTAAACCTTAGACTTTAAGCCAAAAGACAGCAAACTGTAACTTTCCCTTTAAAAGATGCTCCACTGTGAATAAGTAGGTGACCTCCATTAATCCTACCGACTACCCGCAGACCCCAGAGGTATACTTTTTGTCATATCTCACAGATGCGTTATTCTATTATTCCATTTTTTTTATGACTTTGTCAATCAATTTTTTCCTTATGACTTCATATCATTGTTTTCTGTTTCTGTTTTAGTGCTTTTTAAAAATAACAATGTATTGGGGTCCTGGGAGACACCAGTCAAAAGCACCCAATTCTGCCTTTGCAGTTTTAATAGATGGAACTATTTACTGAGTTCATGTTTGCCATGGTTCCTAATTCAAAGTATCACACACTATTACTATCAGTGGAAAGACTGTACTCGGGATAAAAGCTGTAATCTGTATTAAAGAAAAGTATATATTTTTATTTTACACAATATGCAAATTACCTGTAACTCCTAAAATAATAGTAATCTAGAAGAAATAAGTTAAATTTTTCTATGATGGTTGTTTCTTACAGTAGTTTATTCTTGGGGTCCCCAGGGACCCCAGTCAGTAGTCCTTATATGTTAAATATGTTGGTAAGATAAGAAACTGAAGCTCTATACAGATAAATATAGAAAGGTGAGAGATAAGGAGGATAAACCTGCAGTATAATAGAAAGAAATTCCAGAACACAGAACAAGAACCAGAGCAGAAGGAGGGATTGTAAAGGGTCCACTTTGTTTTCTGTAGTGCGATATGATCTATCTGCCACATATCACACTCCAGATGGTGACACTCTGGTCTCCTTATAAGATGAGCTGACCATCTTAACATCTCTTACTTTGCCTGTCTTTATGTGTTTTTCTTTCTCCTTTCTCTCTCTCTGTTTTGCCCAAAAAGCCCACCACCTAACTGTTGGTAGGCTGCCATCAATCTGGAACCCAAGTACAAAAGTATCGACTTTTCCTTGTCAGCCTCTGCAGATAAATGCTGGCTTATTATTTTGGTTCAGCCCCCAAATATCCAGACACATAGTCCAGGGACTCTTGGCTCTATTGATTAACCATTAAAAAACTGGCTAGCCTTTGGCTGTGTGTCCTGTAGAGTGCAAAGGGGCAAAACACACACAGAGGTGTTGATGGTGAAAGCAGTTTCCTCCCTGCATCACTGTGGCTCTTAACCTTTCAACTGGACAGGGTTTAGCTCTCCATGTGCTGAGGGAGCTCTTGAGGAGCATCTCCTGCTTCCTGGAAGTACTCGGAGCATCTTCAGTATTTACACTGGCTCTCTTTTCATCAGCACTCAAGTGCCTGTAGTTATAAGCCAATATGATGGTGCAGCAACAGTCACCCAGTCAATATCATACTTACCTCTAGCATTTGTAAGCAGTGTCACCCCAGATAGGCTGTGATATGAAATTTCATCTCTGTAGTGCCTCATCTCTGTGGTGCATTTCAAATATAGATGGATTCCATCACTACTGAAGTCATTCATCACTGTAGCATCATGTATTTTACAATATCATTCATCCCAAAATACTTTTCTTTACATTGCACACTAAAAGTTTCAAATTTATTTTTTAATTTTTTTATAAATATATTTTTCAGAGTGGACATACCCATGTAATACATTTTTGAAAGTTTAGACTTGTTAAAACTGTACTGGGAAAAGTTTGATGGGATTCACAACATAGAAATGAAAAGGTTTTTTTTTTGTTTGTTTTTTTTTACACATGCTAGCTTGCTGCTATCTTGTCTTGCAATAGTTACCAGGAATTAATATGTCAAAAAAAATAAACATAAGCTATCTGGGACAACTGAGGACTCATTTTGAAGAGCAAAAGTCAACTGATTAAATCCAGCTCAGGTTATGTCACAACAAAAGTAACATTTTTTTTAAATATCCTTTTTGCACAGTGAGCCAGCTATCAAAGAAAAAACAAACAAACAAAAAAAAACATATGGCCAATTTCAAGGGACTGACCAAACCTTTTCACTATTGCTGGACAAAAACAAACCAATCCACACTTGTTACCACCTAAATTGGTGGCCTTTCATTGAAATTAGCCCATCATAAAATGCATAGTTACAGTATATTGACTTCATTGACAGCTTGATGCATCCAATGGTAAGCCTGCACCATGAAGCCACTAAGGGATGCAGCCAACAAAATTGGCCTCCTAACCATATATAGCTTACAGTATATACGGAATTTTCAGTGGTGGGGTATACTGTATTTATAGAGCTTTTGGAGACATTTTGAGCTTGTTATGGATAGATATTGTAATGCGCTGTCCGCTGGAGATGCTCTGTACTGCATCCTGAAGTCATTACTCCGAGTCAGTTCTGTCAATCAACCTAAAATTTTATTAACACATTATAGACAAATTAAGGAAGAGACCATGTGAACTTCTGTCATCTGACATCTGATTGCCCATGACTGACAAACTGTATTTGAAACAATCTAAAATAACTAGGACTTCAAGAAGCAACAAAGGAAAAAAACGTAATATAAATTTATGTACAGTCATACTTATCTGAGGAAAGCTTACAAGTGATAAACCAAACTGCAGTTCCCAATTTATGGCAGCTACTTTATGTCACCAATAAAATCTCATTTTTTTGTCTGGCAAACTCTTTGAGCTCTCATACTCTCACACCCAAATAAAAACAAATTATGTTTGCTACATGCAGGAAACATTTCCTTTGTTATTTTTATTGGCGAGTAATGGTTTAGGGGTTGTCTGTGGTAACAAAAGCTGAAATCAAGAATAAATTGATGAAGAAGAAATAGATTGATGAAGCCTGCCATCTCTCCGGAGAACCGTTAATGAGTTAAAATGGGAGAAAAAGTAGTTCTGCTTGACATCACATCAGAGCTTGTCCAAGTTGTCACTTGCTCTCTGGCCAACCACAGCCAGCGGATGATCATTTTGCACAGCACCTCTGACCGATTGGGCCGGGGGGGTATTATAGAAGCCATCACATCCCATCTATTCCCTTGTAGCTCCCCTTCAGCCACTCTCCTGCCTGTGACTTGGCAGACATGCAAATGATCCTGTCAATATCGCCCTCGCCTGCACCCCACAGCCCCCAACCCTGCAAATAAGTCATGCCCATTTGCTGAAATGGGGGGCTGTGACCCGAGCTGGCTGTCACACCACATACTGCTTCTCCTCAGTCACTTTGGAGATAGCACTGACATCTCAACTAAAGGACGGGAGGGAGTGAGAGAGAGAGAGAGAGATTTTTGTTTGGCTGCATTTATTCATGGGATAATAAGAACCACTTTGGCAGTATTTAGCGAAAAACATTACAATTATATTATAATTCCATGTCCATACAAATGTAGAGGAAAACAATGGCATTCACATGTCTGCTCCAGTTTAACTAAGCCTGGATGAAAATGATTAAAGTTTTTCTAATTGTGAGGAATAATCTGTGCCAGTGGAGAATTTACTGCACATATATAAATCACTGCACTTACTATAATAACTACCTGCAATGTTGCTAGATTAATATTCAGTTGACACTTTTCTGTATATAGTTCTAGATAAAATATCATGTTTCTACATATTTTACACATTTATTGAAAATAAATGATAGAAATACCCCATTTTAATTAATATTAAAGCCCCTTAGTCAATATTTTGTCAAAGCAGTGATTTCAGTGATCCTTGTGGATATCAGTATCTGCGCCAGTTCTGCACATGAGAATTTTATCATTTTCTCCCATTTTAAGATGCAGATGTGCTCAAGCTTACTCAAGTTGAGCATCTTTGACGATGTGTCTTTAAGTTATTCCTGAGATTTTCAAAGGGATTTAGAGTTCTGGCTGGGTGAGTCAAAGACTTCTCATATTCGTTGTCAGAAGCCATTCAAGTGTAGATACACTTGAATGCTTAGGAATACTGTCCTGGACATGAATTGTTTCCCAAATCTATGGTTTTTGGTAGATTCTTTTCAAGATACTTTGATCAATTAATTGTTCTGGCTTTTGTTACAGGCTTCCTGATGAAAACAGATCCCAGACTGATGCGCTGTACTATGGATGGTGTCCAGTTTACAACAGATTCAATGCTCAATGGTCAACATGTAGGGCCGCAGTACTTGCTAAAAGATCTTCCAACAAAACTTTCAAACCTTGCAATTGTGGCTTAGTGATCTGTGGCTTCTTTGTCTAAGCCCTGGCCTTTTTTGATCAAAACTGCTGAGTTTCCTTAGTAAACCATCTCTATAAATAATAATATTCCATATTTTAGCTTCTCCAGCAGCTTGACTTGAGGTATCACAATGTCGGGTTGCCATGAAAACTAGACACTCAAGGCATTTAAACATGCTAACTGTGAGCATTTTGACATGCTAACTTTCAAATGTTACATGCTAAACACCAGCATGAACAGCCAAGGGTTTGTTAAAATTCATGCTAAAATATTACATTTCTGCTTTGAAATGTGCTATCATTGAAATTCTGCATATAGTGCTGTACAAATGTAATATACATCTAATAAATGTTACACATCTATCACAGATAAAGCATTGCTTGTGGGGTTTTTAGTGAAAAGTGGTATACGCCATAAGCACTACATTTTCTATTCTATTGTGGGAATTTAAAAACACTATACGTTTACTCACGCTCAAAGTATAGTGCAATGGGTAGGAAATAGGGAGTTATTTTGGACACAGCTTAGAAAGTAAAATATGCTCGGGAGGCAATGTTTGATATTAAACTGTAATATATTGTACATAAGGAACTTACTAATTTAACATAGGATTCATAATTTTTCCATAAGAGAGAGAGAAGCATGGAGAGATTGAGCCGCCATGGGCCAAATGAAATAAAGCTGCTATTGCATCCAATTAGCAGCTAAGGCCATTCCAGACCAGTGCCACCACACTGTAAATGTGACACGGGCTCGACACCAGGACAGTAAAGAGGCTGGCCAATGACTGCTTAGCTTTAAGGGCTGCGATGTTGGCTTTCAACGAGCTAAACAGAGCTGGTCTCCTTGAGGGGTGTGTGTATTTGGCTGGGTGTGTATTTGTGTGAAGGGGGTGGGGGGGGGTACCTCGGTTTACCGGGCATTCTGCCTTCAGAAACAGCCTTGTCTTCACCTCGGAACAACAGGAGACATGACAGCCATACGGTCCCTCTGCAGCTGGCTAATTGTCTGCAACATGTCTGTGGAGTGGCTGCTTCAAGCCCTTCACCCGCCCTCTCCCTCACTACTGTGTTGATGATAAAAAGAGGAGACGTGGTCCTAGTGTGTAAAAAGGGTCGATGGTCAGAAATAACAATAACCATTTAACTGTGGTTTGATTCAGCTATAAGGTGTTATTCTCTTGCTGAGATACCACATAACAGCTGCAGAAAATGGAGGTATAGTCCAACACTATGTGCACTGAAATAAAACAAAGGCTGTGTCCACACTCCCTATTTGCTACCAAGCACACTATATTTACCCTCTACTATTTTATTTGAATGTTCAAATTCTAAGTGTACCATATATCCACCATATAAGCCCTTAAAAATGTCCACAATCGATCAAAAAATCAGTGTCCATAGCAAGTACATTACTTTTTGCAAGAAAACAATGCAATACTGCACATTTGATAGACGTGTAAACAACAGCTGAAAGACACTATATGTGTAAGTGAAAGGTGCAAAATTAGACTATAGTTAATTTATTGTATTAGGCAGAAACACGTTAGAATGATGTGATGACTTTTTTTCGGTAACAAGCAGTTAAGTAATTACTAATCTCAGTAATGCTGCGTTAATTTGACAATTTGGGGAAACTTATTTGCTGTATGACTGGTAGTTTGATGGAAGGTTGATCAGTTTAATCTCTCTGTGGACACACTGGTCTGGTAGGTGCCTGCTTAGTGAGGGGGCTGGAGGTGTAGGGATGCAGTTAGCTGCTCCCTAAAGAGGGGAAAAGTGACCCCAGGTAACTTAAAAGTTGCCAACCCCCCTTTAGAGCTCCCACACTATAGAACTCACTGCCTACTGCACTCAGACACACAAATTCGCTAGCGTCTTTTAAATCTCTTCTTAAAACTTTTCTCTTTGTAAAAGCTTCTGGAAATGTTTGATATATGCTTTTATTTATTTGATCCTATCCAATTTTACTTCTCTATTCTCTTTTTATCTGCCTTGTCTGGTTTTCTTTTCTTTTTGTAAAGCACTTTGTAGCATTGTTAAGAAAAATGTTATAAAAATAAATACATTTTAGTATTGAGTATAGTATATGAGTGACCTTACTGTTATGTGATTTTCTTATGTCCTGTTTCTAATTGGTGCCTTTCAACAACCTTGTCACAGACTTGTTTGGAATGTTCGTTTGTCTTTGTGGTGTAGCTTTTGGCAGGATATTGGCCATCAAGATACAAGTACATTTAGGAGAAATAATCACATATCACACAATGATTTCAGACACGTGTTATCTCCATTCAACTTATCATGTGACAAAAATTGGGTGATTTTTTTCCCTAAATATTTGCACTTAATTTAGATCAGTTTGGTCAGATTTGTTACAGGCTGACACTGTTCATTGATAAAATTGTCCTCATTGTCATGAATTCCCAAAATATATTGTTTTTATTAAATTTACAAATTTACTCTGTTAGTTTAATGACAGAGAACAATTGTGTCAATTACACAAGCGTTTCTTGTGGCAGGGTTTTGGGTTCAAGGTGCCTTGTTTGGGAAGGCACTTGGGCAGGTATTTGGGAGGCTGAGGTGGGAGGTGCCAGACTGGGGGCAGAGACTTTTTATTGTTATTTATTTTTTCCTTCGTTTTTTCCTCACTTGTGTGTGTAACTACCATATGGCTTTGGTTGCAATGGCAATACACTGAACATTACATCTCCCACATCCCAAATGGCTGACTTAAACATTACTTAGGGTAGTATCCGTTTTGTCTCCTGGAACATTGAGGGTTCAAACAAGGTCACTAAATTAAACAGATTTCCCATTTACAACATCTGAAGGCCATCATAGCTTTTCTCCAGGAGACCTGTGTGCTTTTGGTGTTCCAAGACTCAAAAGGGAATGCCAGTCTCCTGTCTCCAGCGCTGGCTGAATGGTGGGGGCTGGTGAATTGGAGGCTGTGGCCAATATACATAGAAAGTGTTTTCTCAAGGTACAGATACGCTTCCATTTATTAAATGTATTAATCCACACTGAATCTGAGACAGTCTTACATTCTGTTTCTGTCATGTTTAGTGAAGCGTAATGCGAGCAGGTAGCTGTTTTGAACCTATTAACTGTATCAATGAATCAAGAGAGGTATATAGAGAGGTGGATAGTGTGGATGGACTGTTTTGCCCACAGGAAATGATTTTTTTCCCTGCTCATGATAATGTGTGAGAAGGGAACAGAGGTGACTGTGCAGCTGACACATTGCTCTGGATTCTGCCACATTTCTCTTTTGGTCATTGCCTTGGCAATGTGCGTCCATTTGGGGGGCGGAGCTTCTGCATTTAAAGCTTACTTACGGGGTCAGATGTCTTATGTTTCATTCACCAAAAAGTCAGAAGCAGTTAAATTGCTGAGATCTCTGAGGAAATTTTACAATTAGACAATCAGTATGCAACAGTGCCAATACTGCCTTTGTATAATAGATGCCTTCACCTACAGGCCGAGTTTGATATGTTATCAACAAGTAAGGCTGAATAAGTTGTGCTAAATCTAGACAACGTATGTTTGAGATGGGAGACAAAAGCAAGTAAGCATCTTGCCTAACCCACTGGTGTTCATTCAGATACAAGACATATAAACAAAACCTTTTTAAACTTACAATCTTTATTTCTCTGAATGCCCTCCAGATATGTGGGACCACCAAGAAGCAATAAAAGCCATCCAAAATTGCAAATCCCCTTGGCCTGACAGATATACAGTGGAATTTTATAACACATTTTCTCACCTTATATGCCTCGAATTGCAAAGTATGTATAATGAATAATTTTTGAATGGTCAGCTGCCAAAAACATTATCTCAAGCTTCTATCTCCCTGTTGCCTAAGAAAAATAAGGACCTGCTTCTTTGTAGCAGCTGGAGACCAATCTCACTTCTAACTGTGGACCAAACGATTTAGCCAAAGTCCTTTATAACCATCTTTGACGAGTGGTCCCAGACCGACTTTGGTCTTAAAAACCAACCTCTCATTCCCCAATATGTCGTAACCACCTGTTTAAACCACTGTGTACCAATCTCATCTTTCAAACCAAGTTGGACAAGGGAATCCGAACTGCTGATGATCTGTACAGCAAAGGGACTTTGTCATTTTCAGACTTGTCTGAGAGATTCAGTTTGTCTGGCTCTATTTCTCTACTTCCAGGTTAGACATTTCTTACAAAATAATTTTTAGCGCAGGTAGTCTTGCTTTAAATTTGACAAGTTTACATGATTAATTTCATATGTGATGTGCTGTTGTGTGTAGCTTTGTATTTTGTATGGTGTGTTCTGTGTGTTTTTTGCTTTGTACTGTTTGTTGTTGTGTTGTTGTATGTTTTGATTGTGGGGATATAGTTGAAAGCGGCCTAAATTTATCATGAAAATGTGGCTTAAAACTGAATAAAAGTCAATTTATAACAGTTTCTGTGGAACAACCACAACGCTGACGTATTAACTTGTATGTGTGTAAATTACTCTTTGGTAGACGCCATTGTACAAATACAGTGCCGCTGTATGCATCTTGTGTGTGTTTACTCTTTTGTAGAGGAGGTATGACGCCTTTGACATGCGACCAAATGAAACGGTCCATTACTTTGATTAAATTACAGATTTCTCTGGGTTTGAAAATTGTTGGAAATATTTGGGATAATGTAAGCACACAACTCAACAAAATATATAACATAGGTCTACTTGTTTTTAGACATTTTAATGTGGAATAATTATATATTATACTTTTAAGCCTCGAAATCTTAACAATCTTAAAGTTGCTTGGGAGCAGGATTCGGGGGTGGAGCAGACAGACAGGACATGGGAGACTGTGTTGGGGCTAGTTCAAACCTCCTCAATATGTGCCAGACACAGTCTTATACAATGTAAGATTCTACATCATTTTACTAATGCTAGACTAGCAAGGATATTTCCTGTCACAAGTGACACATGTAACCATTGTAGACAATCACCTGCCAACCTTCTCTACATGTCATGGACCTGTCCTCACTTATTTGAATTCTGGACAGACATTTTTAAATACTTTAGGGATATATCTGGTGTGGACGTTCCACCCGATCCTCTTATGGCCCTGTTTGGTGTTCACTTGGGACTAACACTCCCCTGTATTGTAATCGAATTATGTCTTTTGCCTCACTTTTAGCTAGATGTCTCATACTTAGAAACATGGAAACATGTATTGCCATCCACCCACAGTAGATGGATCAAGGATGTATTATATTGCACCAAGCTGAATCAACCTGAAAGGTTCAGTGAGAAACTTTAAAAAAACATGGACACCTTTTCTGGACTATGTTAAGACCTTAACAGTTGTCCAGAGGATGAGGATACATGCCTTTAGTTGGCACCCAGTAATTCTTGGCAACCAGGGTTCACGTCCTGCCAGTGGCATAATAGACTTACTTGTCATCAAATTCAGCTTTTGCCCAATGGCCTTGAAATTCTGTACACATCATCTTTACATAATGGTAATTTTGTTTTTGATCTGATTGTGCCATCTGTGCGACATGTGACATACAAGGATTTTATGTATTGCTGCTTGCAGCTATATTTTTGTTTTGTTTTTGTATTCTGCTTTGTATAACCTGTCTTGTATTTGATGGTTTCCCAATGCCATTGGTTCTTCCTGTTTATCTCTGCTGTGGGATTGGGAGGGAGGGAGGGAGGGAGGGGGGAGGGGGGGGGGGTGTATATGTACAATTGTCTGTGTCATGTTGAAAAATTTCAAAACCTTATAAACAGATTTAAAAAAAGAGTATATTGTCAGTTTTTTATATTTTGAAACACATCTGTTGAGATATTAAAATATGTATATATACACCAAAAAAAAAAAAAAATCAAGATAAGCCACCAAACAAGGGAAAATATTCAGCTGGAAAACATAATCAATATTATAACAGAAGAGACACAGTGGAAAGCAGAACAATTAAAGAAGCTGCATGAAATAACTTTTAAGGGAACTGAGATAAATGCAAATTGCCCTCAGGAAGAACGTAACACGTGTGTTTACATGTCAGACTGTCAGTTAGTAGGGAGGAAGAAATAAACAGGAAGAGAAGGAAGAGAGAAAGCGTCTGGCCAGCTGAGGCTGCTGGTGGGAATATACCAGCGTCAGGTTTAACCTTCAAACTAACAATGCAATAGAATGATCAAAGCCAATGACCTACTTTCCCTTGCCTAATTCAATCTAGCTTAAATTTACCTTGAGGGTAAGAAAAGTGAGTCCCGGAAAAGGGAGGAATCCCAGGGGAGGAAGTGCGATGTTGAGGAAGATGCTACACAGCAAAGGCCAAAGTGTTATAATCCCAGAGTTTTGATGAACCAGAGTAGAATTTTATACACTTTGGAATAGAATGGGTATAAAGTACACTTCTCAGGCTACACCAGAATCTATCTTTGGTGTTATTTCTTCATATGGTGTTAGCGTGGAAATGTTATAGTGTTTATTCTGGGATGATGGACAACTGATCTGTTGATTGAGTCTGTGTTTAGGTTTCAATTCATCATCAGATCGGCCACGCTTTCTTATTGGTTGAATGCAACCTCATCTTTTTTAAAGATTCTCTTGGAGGAGAGCAGCCATGACAGTTACAGTTCAATGTATGACAACAAACACGGAGAAAATGGACTGTAGGTAAGAAATGACCAAGTGAATAATGCAGAAAATTCAAGTTTGCCTTGTTTTAATTCTCATACAGGGTTTGTACGGTCATGAAAAACCTGGAAAAAGCATGGAATTTGAAAATAGTAATATCCAGGCCTGGAGAAGTTTTGTAAAAATAAATAAACACAGAAAGTTTTGGAAAAGTCATGGAAATTTGCTTCACAAATACCTGTATAGGCTATATGTGGTTCAGTTAACGACTGAGAAAAATCTATATTGGTTAAACAACACTTTAATGCTCAGGCAGATCAGACACGTCATTTGACGTTATATTGTTCTCTGTGCAGTCTGACCTGCCAGCTGCAGTGCTTCTCATTCATCCATCATCAAACAAGGGACCATTTCAGGTGCTGTGTCCAGACACAAAGCCCTAACTGCAGAGGTACGGTGGGCGCTAAAGGTGGTTAATTCTCACTAATCCTAAAAGTCATGTGAAGACACAAGCCAGCTTTTTCAGGTCATGTTCCCTGACAGCCAGAATGCAAGTGCTCATACATACTTTTGGACTGGCCCCTTATTTTAAGAAACTGACTTTGTCCAAAATATTGAAGCAAAGATTGTATCATGTTATTTGATGAAAGCCTGAATTAGTATTTACAAGCTAAGCAGTTAGACATGCATGTCAGGCTATGGGACGGGCCCGAGGTGAAGACTAAATACATCGGCTCAGAGTTTGTGGGCCATTCATCAGCTCAAGATATTGTTGAGAAAATGAAGGACTTGCTCTCAGAGATTGGGATCACAAATTTCATCCAAATCTCAATGCACGGACAGAACATGAATTTGAAGGTGGTAAATTTTGACATAGATCTTTATTCTTATTTTTCATTTATAGACAGATGTTTCGGTGAATGTATGGTCATGAAAATTTGCATGAAAAGGTACAGTATGCTTAAAATGCAAAGTAATATATCCTATTTAGTGCCAAAAAATATTACTGGTGGCCTATACCTTAGGTAGATTGTATCAGATAATAATAATATATAAGTTACCTGATCTCACTTGAGCCTGTGGATTGTTGAGGTGAAAGGTCAAGGGACCCCAATATGAATAGCCATATAGATTCTTCCCTGTCAAATTTCTGTTATATTTGAGAGAATTTCCATCCCTTCCCTGAAAAGCTATGTAATGGCTGGATCTATATATTCCTCAAGAGCTCTAATTTTAGGTTATACCTCTAACTTCACTCTACTGACAGTACAGTAATATTGGCTGAAACCCAAAATAGTGTTCCACTTTTGGTAGTTATGATATCTGATCTTGCCCATAGTCTATTATGGAGGGTTGGTGTCTTCATGGGAGGTAGAGAGGGACTTCATAACAGAGAGAGGGGATTTGTCAACTGTCTTAGCAACTCTCTCTCATGGCTATGAGAGTCGTAGCCACAGTGTTGTATCCATTAAATCCACATTGATCTTTGTCTGTATTGTGGGGCTGTACACAGAAGGTGAAGGATGTGGTTTTCTTTACACAAGTCACAGGAATTAATGCAGAAACAAACCAGCAAGTCTGAGCTACGACAAACTGAAAAAAATGATTCTGTCGTAACAAGTTTTGGCCACAAGAGGGCAATATACAACATCAATTATGTGCAGACTCAACACTAATGAGTAATGTTAAAATGTAATGGGGCAAATTAATAGCATCGGAAATATAAATATATATATATACTGCTGTGTTCTGCTGTAGACTACTGCCGAGTATATCATACCACTTTGTGTCAAAAATCCAAACTATCCCTTTAATGGCAAATAAAAAAAAAATTGTAACAAGCTTTAACGCCCTTATTTACACAGTAGGCAAGGGATGTGGTTTTCTGTATATATGAAGCAAGCATGAGTGGAGGTTCACCAGAATTAATGCAGAACTACTATTACAAGGTTTTACCTCTTTACATTACAAGCTTATTGACCCTTATTTTTTGCTATATTTACCAATGCCAGGATTTAACTTGATACTAGTGCGGACTGTGACTGCCATAGAACAGCCCACTGTAAGGGAAGGTACTTTCCATTTGAACAAAAATCAGACAGTCTTCACTGTCAGTAGTTGGCATCGCAAGTACACAGCAACCTCATAGAGGGTTTTTGGGAAGCTTTTTAGTAATGCCTTGGCGGCTCCAGGCCAGCATCCAAACATTGTTCAGTGTTTTCCCTACCATAGCAACAACTTTAGCACTCAACCATTAGAAAATTTCAAGGGAAAAGCATTAAAAACTATCATATGGTCAAACTCCTCAGTGACTGATCCCTCGCCATTTCGATGCCATTCCCATCAGCGCTATTGCTGATTGGCTGTTCTTTGCTTGCTCATAACCTGAAAACTCTTTGATGTAGAGAGTTGGGGGTTGATTCGTGGGACTTGTCAGTTGAACAGAGATCTCTGTCAGTATGCCTTAGCCCTGCCCCCTTTTGGTGAAGCTTTGCCACCTTTCCCAATTGGCTATTCTTTGATCCTTCATAACTTTTGAACTGTTGGTCATAGAAAGTTTCTGACCAGGTTGGTATAACCCAGCTGAGAAAGGCTTATTGATTGGAGATGAAGCCACACACCCTTTCCTGATTGGCTGATCTTTGATCCTTCATAACCTTTGACCCGTTTGTCATGGGGAGTTGCAGTTTGGCTCTTTGGATTCAGCAGGGGCCCTCTTATACATTGATTATACCCGCTAAGCCCCACTCCCTTTTCTTTTATTGGTATTTTGCCCAGCCCTAATGCATTGTATCAAGCACATCTTTTAGGATTATAGGATTTCCTTTGCATTCATTTTAATACAGTTAAGAGACTAGAGAAAACTATTATGCCCTAACTTGGTAAGGTAATGTAGCAGTGTAATTTACCTCCGCAGGCATGCTCCACCTATGGACAAAAGAACACAGTATGCATTGGCGTAAAGGTGCCTTCTCCAAAAAAGGCTACATGAGTATATGTTTCAAAGTAAGGTTAACGTTTCCCACCACTTCAGGTTATAGCAATCAAAGCTTTTATTATTTTTTAGGAGGCTTCTTTTTTACCAACATCGCTAACTATGCAGGCAGCCAGGCGGCAATTAACAGTGTTGATAGTAACAGCCAATGCAGAATTGCGATCAGTGCGAGATATATTTAGTTTGTAAATCTTGTTAACAAATGAATAATGTTCTGGTGCATTTTGAGAGTCTTACACTTCGTTTCTCCACTATTCTATATAGATACATACTGAAACTACTCTTTATGCTTTTATGTTGATATTGTCTTTACACACTTTTTTGACAGACAGCAATGAGGGCTACATTGTCTGGAAACTTAAAAACACACAGTGAGAACTCAGCAGTGGTGGTAGCAGTGGGGGTAGGAGAAGGAGCTCTCACATCTCAGACAGCAGCGGACCAGAGTTGGAGAGAGAAGTAATTAAAGAGCAGCAGTTGGAGGGAGACCAGTGTCATGAGGCCATATCTCTACTGAAACACAGCAAAGACAACGAACAGATCTTCATGAACATGAGAGCAACTTTCCAGGAGAGACAGAACTTCATCCATGATCCTGAGCAACGCAGCACAGTGCTTAAGAGTATTCCTGAGGTTCCTTGACACAAAAGGCCTGTTAAGTTCACATTGATTATGTTTACAATGTATTCTCTGTCAAGAGCAGCTGTACAAAGACGAAAATGGTCACCTCCTCCCACTACTATCATCATCAAATACACCTACACTCGCTTCCTCCTCTTTAGGTGTTGCAAGACTTAGACCTGTTGTCTGGAGCCGAAACTTCATCAAAATTGCTTGAGAAATGGGTAACACTCCTGATGGCCAATGTAATAAAGCAAGCCAAAAATCTCAGCAAGACACCCCTGCTTGACTACCTCATCCAGTCTGCAGAGGAGACACCTGATGAGGATGACAAGGTCCCAGGTAAATGATTGACATTAACCTGGTGTGTATCTGGCCACCTTTTCAAATGTTGACTTATTTAATTTATGACCATGACAAATGGTTGTGTAGACTTCCATTCTTCTCAGGTTGGGATAGTGACATGGCCTCACTGCTACTGCTGCTCCACCTCCTGCCACCACCACCAAGTGGAAAGAAGGGAGCTGTGAAGATCAGTATCTGGGAAGCTGTGAACCATGTAGTCAGGTTTCATAAAGTCGGTGTGTGCTGATTTCCATTTTTATCCATGCAATAGTGTAACCCACACTCTAAAAACTACAAACATTTTGGCCAACTATCATGCCTTCCACTCCAAACAAAGGAACTATACAGGTGTATTGCCTCACAGGTAGAGAGTCACATGATGAAGCATGACTGTTAACTATATGTACTGAATTGAGTAAATATCAGTGAGGAAATACCTGAAATTAAGCATATAGTTAAGCAGGTTTAGTTCATCTGTTCATCCAGAATTATAGCATTTAGACAAGCAACGTCCCACAAATACCAGAATAAAATTGCAAGAAATGACATGTAAGCAAGATGGTCAATGTTCCACAACTTATTCTTATAGGAAGCAGTTTAGTTGAAGCTCCTCATTTAATCCTTCAGGATGAATGGTGTGGAGATGATAAATCCTTCTCGATTTGCATTACACTCGTTTCTTTTCAATGTCACCTCCACATTGAGGCCTAGTGATTCTTTGGATACCACAGAATTTCATGTCTGATACTTTATGGTTAGCCTCCTTGAAGTGCCTAGCCACTGGAGAGTGGGGTTCACCTCTTCTGAATGCAGTCTTGTGTTTGTTTATTCTTATTTTCAGTTGTCTGTTTGTCTTTCCAATGTATTGGAGTTTTCAGGGACATTTGATAAGGTAAACAACATTGATGACCTCTCTGATGTTTTATTCTCTTTGCTACTAAAACTCGGATTGCATTATCACATGCTGAACAAATCCTGTGTGAAAAAAAACAACTGTGCCATCAAAGGTTTCTGTTAGTCTGACTCATCCATCAAAATGTGATGTGTAGTGTAGTCATATTTTTGTTTATTGTTATCTTACAGTAATGTCGTAGCCTTCAGAAGCACTCTGGTTCAGACCAGCGGACGGCAGCCCTACATCCTGGCAGTTGGGACAACAAGAAACAGCATCCATGGTGAGCTCCTTCCCTGCAAGGCCAAGTCTTCCCTGTCAGCCTTTGATGAACTTTTCAAAGCACATTAGGTGTTTGGCATCCCTTATTGCAAAAATCCAAAGCTGTGGTGTGGCTACTAATGTCATAAAGACTGTTATTGAAAATAACAGCTTGTAGACGAATTGCATTCAAATGTCAAAGAAGGAGTAAAATTACTCCCTAACAATGAGGACAAGAGAACAAAATTTGATGATTATTTTGACAGCCTTGAAAATCCATTTAGCAAACTGAACACTGAGACAAAATGAAAAAAAAAAACATTTCAGTGAGAAATGGGGTATTGTAAAACCTGTTGAGGTCACTGTGGGAGTGAGGTATGACATTAGAAGGAATTAAAATGCTTGCATATATCAAGTTCCTGTAACAGACAAATTTGTGTACATTTCTCTCTTTGAAACTTTGAAGTTCATATTCACCAACCAAGAGATCTGTGATCATATTGCGCAACCTTGAGAGGAAACTGGGGTTAACAAAGATTTCTGTGATGGAAAATATTTTAGAGATCACTCCCTCTTCTTTGAAAAACAAAACTCTCCAAATACTGATATTCTACGATGATTTTGAAATGGCAAATCCACTAGGATCCAATCATGGTATCCATAAAGTTGGAAGTATATACTTTGTTTTATCTTTATTTTCATCTCTAAAGATAAAATCAGCTCTTATGAGTATTCATCTTTTGGCACTTTTTCATACTGAGGAAGTATGGATTTAATGCTATCTTAGAGCCGCTCATACATGGTCTGAAAGTCCTTGAGTGTACAGGAATTGAAGTTCCTTTCTCTGATGAACCAGTTCATGGAACAATTGCGCAATTAACTGGGGACAATTTGGGATTGCACACACTACTAAGATATCTTCAATCATTCAGCGCAAACTATATATGCCACTTTTGTCTAGTAGACAAACAGACCTTTCGGATGATTTTCAGTGATGATGATCCAAGAATAACATTACGTAATAAAACACTGCAGCTCAGCAATGCAACGACCTCATGGCAGATCCTACACTGCCGTCAACAGTTGAATCAACAATAGGAGCTGAAGTTGCTTTCCTCTCAGACAACATCATATCCAAGATAGATGTTAACTGAATTATAGATGTAACTGAATATACACATACAATTATGGCTTTGTTGAGCGAAATAATTGGCCAACCAGAATCAACTTGTAGTAGACTGGAAATGGAATTGGTCTCAATGCCATTCAGACATTTTGCTCAATCTGTAATATGCCCTTGATATTTGGAGATGTTGTACAAGAAGGAAATGCACAATGGAGCTGCTTCTGTTGCAAATTACGAACATCATTTTCTCCAGTCATTACTGATGGCATAATAGTATGTCTGAAGCATCTCACTATTGACTTTTCAAACTTTTCAAAGAGCTTTACCCACATTGCAAAATGATTTCTAAATATCAATTCAGTTTTCACTTCACTTAATGAAAATGTTTTCTTGCTGAAAGTTGTGAGTTGTGTTTCTTTAAGCCATATGATTTGCTGACAACTTGTGGTTTTGACAGAAATCAAAGTATGTGGTTCCTGTGCATGTGTTTGTATGAGAAACTTGTTACTTAACTGTTTGCCATGTACTCTTTTGGTTTTTGGTTTTGATCCTGTGTGGTGATCGTTATTTTTTCAAAACAGGATTTTTGACAGTTTACTTTGCACATTAACTTTATTACTTTGGTGATGGTACTTTTGTATGTTAATCCGCTTTATTGTCCTTTTGTTGTAATACGATTTTGGATTGTTGACTTCTAAAGTACTTCTACTTTCATGTCAAAGATAAAAGCAGTAAGCAGGGATTCTGGCCAGAGACCTGTTATATGTGCATTGCTCACCTATGACCAATGTATTTTGTGGGTTGGTTCAGGTTGCTACTGATTAGATACCGTTATCTGCATAAGTCAAACTGATTTTGATTAAAAAAAAAAAAAAAAAAATTGTTAAAAATAAAACTTATGTTTACAAGAATCTAACTAGACTGTTCATTCCTGAAGTGTTAATGATTCACCCTGAAAGTGTAGGGTGTACACCAGAGAAAAACTAAAAAGACTGGAGTTTGTGATTGTAGTGTGTTACACCACAGGTGTTTAAAAGTGCTGAAACAGTATCACAAATTACTGGTCAGAGTACATTTTCACTCTCCAAATGTTAAATAATCAGCTCCGCAAAGTGCTACAAAAACACTTGGAGTACATTTTTTACTCACTGAGGGTTCTGGGTTTACACTGCAGGTGTTGGAAAACACTGAAAGAGTGTCAAAAAGTACCAGTTATAGAGTACATTTGCACTCTCTAAGTGTTCTAATGTAACGCTTTATTTGGAGTATATAATTCACACTTTTGACAGTGTTTAGTGAACACCAAACTCTTGAACCTGTATATTGTGAGAGAGATTTAGATAGTAGTTAGCATTTGATGTGTGATGGATTGTACAGTGTGTACAACTGCTTCAACAAGTAACAATGCTCTCTAGTGTCTTTGTGTGTTCTTGAGTGAACCATGAAAAATTTCCATAACAATATATACACCGAAACTGGTGTTAAATGTACACTTATACAATACAGTATACACTGTAATTTTTGCTGTGTATAAACATCAGTAGAGAGTGAAATAAAACAACTGTGACACAGGTAGAACTCCCCCACCAACCCTTTATTGTGGTGTTCATCAAACATTAACATTGAGGATTGAATACCTTAGAGGGAAATGTTGGACTTGGAGACACTTGGAGAACAGTGATGATGAAAAGCCCCCAAATGCATCTGACAAGGAGTAAATATTGAATTGAAAGATAAACAAGGTGAATGCCCTTCATAATTCATGCCAATAGGGAGACAAGGAAACGCGATAGCATGGAAAACAACATCCTTTATCTGTCCAGTCCTCTTATAAAAAACCCACTCAGACACAATGGAGGTGGGGTCAAGGCATAATCACACATCAGCGTGGTTTTACATTGTGTTGTGTTTGTGTTATTTCACTGCTTAACAGCATCTATAACTGGCAGAAAGTACTCCTGTGTTTCAACATTATCTCACATTATCAGTTTTTCAATTCCCTCTGAAATGACAGCCGGGCATACGGAAGTCTCTTTATGACTGGGCCATGAAGTACATTTCTATTCATGTGGCGCAGTACCTTATTGCTAGCTGCTCTGCATTCAGTGGGTCTATTATCCCCACAGATCCATGCTTGGGATGCAAGGCTGGTCTACTTTGATTTCAATACTCCTCTCCTTTCAGCACCTTTGTAACACAGTAAACACACATTACTGTTTCTGTCCTTACATTTGGGCTGCCTGTGTTTGTTTTCCATGGGTAGATTTTGAAAGCACAAACATACAATGATTCCCAGTGCATAAATTTAAGATATGTACTTAATTATGTTTGTGCATTTAGTGATTAGTGCAGACAGTACACTCATCTGGGCAAAGAAACAACAAGCCAACTATCTCAGGTCCTTGTAGGATGGAACCAAATCGTGAACTAGGAGAGGACCAGAACTGTCACATCAGAGATGAGGGATGCAATAGAAATCTGAGAACAGGCTCAGTGGACGATAAACTGGGTTGAGAGGGTCTAACAACTGTCCCACACCTGGGATGCTGTCCTAACAAAAGCTGTCAGGCAACAACCAGAAAGTTTCTCAATTTCTTGCACACATTGTACCACAACTTGCAACACTCCTGAGGAAGGTGATAGAGCTACACCCAAAACTATCAAACAAACAAGCAAGTCTATCAAGCAAGACACATTTTGAACCGTGAAATTGGTTGCAAGATTATTGCAAAGCAAAAGCATTTCCTCTAAAGAATACTTCCTAAGGATAAAGGAGCTTTTATTTGACTTACAATGCAACAAATTCAATTTGTTGACCCATTTTTACCACTCTATTCACTAACACAGGGCTAATAAAACTATTCTGTGGGGAAAAACAACTGTATCCTAAGAGCTTCCTTTTGGGATGTTATTTCTCATTCAGATTTGGGGAGCAGATGGTGCTCTGAGGTGATAATGTTCTCATGTCACCCAGGATGCTTAGGTCTGTTCTGGGGGAAGCAAGCTGGCCTGTTACCTTAACGTTACTGTAGGATTGTGTCAACAGTTGTGTATTTCACTTGGGAGTGGTGAAGTGGTGGATGGGTCTAAAGACCTAAGAATTAAAACTTAGGCCAGATGTTATTAGACACACGAGCTGTGTGGATTTAAGGCCAATTGATGGTTTCTGCGTCCATGTATGCGGACAGCTGCTGACTTGCAAGTAGACATTTGGATGCGTATGCACTTCTATGCATACAATCAGGGGTCTGCACTCAAGAAAACGAGGTGGATACCTCACAACAGCAAGAGGAAGAACTCCTCTGTCCTTGTTATATCTGGCAGAACAACAAGAAAAAGTCAAGAAAAACCTCGTGGACACGGTCAGATGACAAAATTTATGTCACGCAGAACCACACGGATGTGGAAACTATGAATTGGTACCAGCGGTCTGCTACTTGGTCCAAACTGGAATATCTCTACAGCTATTGGATGGATCATCATGGAATCTTGTACAGACATTCATTGTCCCCAGAGAATGAATTCTACTGACTTTGGTGACCTCCTGATTTTACCTCCAATGAAACCATCACATTAACCTTTGCAGTTTTGAGTGAAATTTCTCCACAACTGTTGAATGGATTTTTTTGTGAATTTTGATACAATATTTATGCTCACCAAAAGATGAAGATCGCCACTTTTCCTCTAGCGCCATCATCAGGTCAAAATTTGTTTATCCAGTACTTTAGTTTATTGCCAAACACCTGCAAAACTAATGACATTTCCAACAGCCTCAGCTGTCTTTGTGTTTAGTGCTAATTAATTAATGTTAGCATGCTAGCAAGCTAAACTAAGATGGTGAATATGGTAAAGTTTACCACCTAAAAACCAGCATGTTAACATTGTCATTTTGAATATGTTATTATGCTGATGTTATTTATTTTTTAATTGTTTACCTATTCCACTTAAAGCCTCACTGTGCCTAAGAACAGCCTCACAGATCTGCTAGTGTGGCTGACTCTGTCTTGCTCTACAAGGATTTAGTTTTCCAATTAAACCATGACAAAACCTTAATCTTAACCAAAGTTGTTTTAGATGCCTAACACTATTTGACATGAACTAATGAATGACAAATGTGAAAACATTTTCCAATTTATTACCTTATCCTCTTGTGGAGAGACACAATTTTCACATTTAATCGCCAGTTCAGAGTTTGTGCTCATTTTACATAATTTTGTGATTCATCTGCCAGTAACTATTCTTAAAAGTGCTTTTTCAATTAATAAAACCTACATATTTTCAAGTTCACTATTGTGTTAGCAGAACCTGTTTCCCTCTTAGTTAGTAGAATGCAAAATATGAAATTACTTTATAAAATTACATTCATGACATGAATAACAGTCGTGTGGCAACACAACATTTGATCAAACCTGAACTGATCAGTTAAAATAATATCATACATAAATCCTTCAAATTAATAATACGTTTATTTAGCACCTTTCACAGAAATAGAATTCACAAAGTGCTTCACAAGAATAAAAGTTAAAAATAAGTCTATAAAATGAACAAATGAAAAAAAACATAAGCTACAAGTTAAAGTTAACATATAAACAAAACACAGGCAACTGTTACCCCAAAAGAAACACACAAAAGAACAATCACTAGACATCTTAAGGTGAGACAAAGGCCAATTTGAAAAGGTCTTCAGTTGCTTTTTAAAAGCTTCTATAGAAACCGCAGACCATATGTCTAAAGGAAGAGAGTTCCATAGTGTTGGAGCCACTACTTCAAAGGCACGATCACCTTTTGTTTTCAATTGAGAGCGAGGGACAGCCAGTAGGCCCTGGTCAGAAGACCTAAGTGACCTACAGGCAATATAGGGATGGAGAAGGTCACAGATGTACTCAGGTGCCTGTCCATGCAGGGCTCTATATGTGAAAACAAGAACCTTAAAATGAATCCTAAACCTGATGGGAAACCAATATAAAGAACTTAAAATAGGTGTGATGTGAGTCGTCCTGCTGGGCCTGGTTAACAGCTTTGCAGCAGCATTCTGGGCCATTTGTAGAAGGTTCAGAGATGACTTGCTGAGACAGGTGAAAAGGGAATTACAATAGTCCAACCGGGATAATATGAAAGTAATCATCTCAGCTCTTATTGTGATATGAAAAACCTGAGTTTTGCAATATTTCTTAGTTGAAAAAACATGTATGGGTCAATGATTTAATATGCTAATTGAAATGCATAGCCTGATCAAATAAAAACACAGAGATTCTTAAATTAGACCAAACAGCTGAGGAAAGGGACCTAATACTCTGAGCAACCTTGGGAGCTATACTGTCTGAGGCTATGATAAGAACCTCACCAGATCAGTAAGGTCTTGCAGGGAAACGGGGGAAAAATAGTCCAGAATTGACAGCTGAATTGCATAAGTGGAGAGGGGATTATTAAGTATTTTGATTTGACATCTAAAGTGCATCCACATGTTTACTGTTTTAAGGTAAATTCTGATTATATTAAGTACATTTTATTGATAAAATGCATTTAAAAAACATATTTGTGTGTGTGTGTGTTTATGTGTGTGTGTGTGTACTTGTATGTACACATAATTGCTTGCCCGTTTGCCATTGTGTGAACGTGTGGGTGTGCATGGATTGGACAGATATTTTCTGCCAATCTATCTTTCTGATTTGGGGCCAGATACCAAGGCATCTAACACCCCCCTGATGTACACACACACACACACACACACACACACACACACCTCACCCCTATCCAACTTCAGCTTGGCAGTCATTTACACAGAAGCAATCTTCCTCATCATTAGGCCGGCCACCTTCCGTGAGAATACCAGGGGCAGCGTGACCCCGGTCTGTGCCAGCATCACCTTCCCCCTCTCATCATTCCCACTGCAGCAACACAATCCAATGGCCATTGTTTCACTCAGTGCCATAGTCAGCTTCAATCTGCCCAACAAGCATTTCACTGACAGTGGTTTACAGAAAGTGGCCAAATTTAACACCGACCTGAATGAGGACACTTTTTTTAAAAAGGGTATTATAAGAGGTAAACAATTCAGAGCTGTGGAAACTTTTTGTTAGGACAAAATTTAGGTCACAATTGCACAGTAAATGATGTTGATAACATCTAAACAAGACTAATGATGTTTTAATTTTAATTTTTGGTGCTAAATTCCAACATGTTTTCAAGTCACTGGAGGCCATTCCAAATGATGTATCATCTAAATAATGGGTACTGTAATTGATTGGTTGAATTTTTTGGTCTGTGTGACTGTGTCTTTCTCTGTGTTTTTTTTTTTTTGTTTGCTATCCATTCATCTGTACATCCAATATCAAACAGTGCTGCTGATTTTTGTACAGTGATAAACTTAAGGAGATAATTTTTGTTCACAGTAAAGTTCATAGGGAGGCTGCAAACATAGGCCATTATTTAAATCTGTCACAGCTGTATGAGCAAAGTTAATATTAGATTAAGAGGTTAGATTAATTACGTTGAGGAGGAGTGCGGCGTGAGGAAGTGGTAATATGCAAGATTATTTTACATTGCTTTTATTTCATTGTATTTTATGTCTTTTGTGCTATGACGAATTGTAATTACTGTGGTGTTTCCACACTCTGCATTTGTGTTTCCACACTGTCTCCGGAAAGTGTAACATCTTTATTCCCAGATTTTATGCTTTTTCTGACTGAAGAGTAGTTGCCATTGCTGCTCATAACAACTACCCAGTTTTTCGTTTTATACCAATCAATCTGAAAACATCAAAAAAATTTCAAATAAAACAAAAAATGTGCCATTTTAAACTACCAGACAAGACTAGAGTTGTTTAGAAAAAACAAATGATAAAGATTTCATGGACTAGATGTTTCCATTAGTAAGTACAAAGGGCCATTGCAACTTGTGTGGAAAACAGGAATGTTATAATTTCTCTGTAGGTCAACGTCACATCCTTGTCCAAATTTCTCTCTCATGTTCCTTGAGAATCTGGGCCATTTTCCCAACCTTCCCTCCACATTCCCTCCCTAGTTGGCTATCAAATCCCCAGACCACCACCATTTAAAGGACACCCTTGCAATATATATATTTTCTTTTCCTTTGACATCTTGTCTTTTTGCGCTCTCTCTTTTTCCTTCCCAAAGTGCTATATATATGCCCCCATGCCCAACTGAGTGATCCTCCTGATCAAAAAATCGCCACTGTTACTTTTTCATCATATTCCAACATCTCCCTTGGTGTTTCATTTGTCGCCAAGCAGAGTTGTGGACCATTGCTTGTGTGTAGTGCAGTGTTTCTCTCAGTGCAACAGTGGAATAAACTATATAGCACAGAGTTCATACTGTGTTTTGTTTTTTTTCCTCGAGGCTGTGTGGATTCATCTCCATGTACACCGCCATAGTCACCACACTGTCGCCCGGTTATAGCTGAGTGAAAACGTACTCCTGCACCCTCTCAGGCCAACTAATTATGGACTTTGATTATCCCCATTTTGTTTTACTGAGTGCGGCGCCGTTGCCAACAGGCGGGCCGGCAGAAAGGCCAGCACCATTGATTGTCTCAGTTTCGGGCCTAATTGAGCCAAATGGGAATGGCTGTTGCCAGAGTTCACTCTCCTCCAGTGTTTACATGCTGATCCACCAGAGAGACATTCATTACCGCCTCGCTGAAAACTCCTCTAGACACGCTCACACACACACACACACACACACATTTACGCTCACATTTCATAGTCATATTGATAAAGGGTTGAAGTTCTCAGTGGTCTGCACATACAGCTGGGCCTGCAGATGCTACTGGGAATTAATGCTGTTTTCTAATGGTGCTCGGGTCTACATCACAGAGCCATTATTTCTATCTCTGTTCCTTTCTCGACATCACAGTCTGAATGTTTGCTGATGTTCAACCCACACTGGCTTATAATTGCATACAAGTGAGCATGCTGTAAGATTTTTGTCTAACTGAATCATTAAAATGCATGTGTGTGAAGTTACTTTCACAGACATGTTAATTGTGGTCAAGCTATTTGACATAAGAGACAAAGAGCTTCTCTGCAAACAGTTCTTTAAGGGTAGTACCCCTCAACACAACTTTCATTCATCTGCAATCCTTGTGCTGAGAATGCAAGCACTCTCCTTTAATTAAAGAGAAAGAAGTATTTGTACCAATTTAAAAGTCAGTTTTCCTTTTGAAAACACTTATTGTCAAGGTGCTAATGCCAAACAGGTGCCAATTCTTTTCTGAAAAGCTCCATTATGCCATAAAACAACCTCTAATGAAAGATTTCTCCCCCTCCTCTGCAGTTCTTGGGTTACAGAGAAATCTGTCAGAACATTTTAGATTTTTGTTTGAAGTGTGTTTCAAGTATGATGCCATTTTTAGCTTTTGCTCCACTTCTTTTACCATTTTGAAAGATAAAACTATATTTTGACATTTGGCACAAATGGGGAGGCAACAGTGCCCGGTTGTCTTAGAATGGGGGATCAAACTTAGAAAGATAGGGGGGGGGGGGGTCTGGAGGTTAATTTAAAACAAATTTCCTGCATTTCTACACCACCTAACCTCTTGGATTAAGTCAAGAAAGTGACACCTGCACTTGTCTGGCTAAATTAGATTGAGGGTGCTGTGAAAACCAAGAATACATCAAGGACAGTATATAATTGGGTGGATCAGGACAGGAAATGATTATTAGAAGAATGGCTTATTCATATTTACAGCGTGAGAGGATAGGGAGAGAGAGGGATGCTGCTGCCAGAAGAGCCTTGACTGAGATTACTCTGAGCAGCATGCATGGGAATAAATTACAATGTAACAGATTTGTGTATATTTCTTGCTTTCCTCCTGATGGTCTGAATAACTTGCTGCTGCAGTGCTGCTGTTGTGCTGTGCTGCTCTGTATTGTCTTTCCGTGCACTGTCAGTGTCCTCTTTTCACACCATAACGTTTTCAGTTATGAATTTGTTTTTCACTGCATGAGAAGAGATGAGAGATGTGTGGCGTGAGAGCATGTGAAAAGTGCAATTGCGTAAGTTTCACAGTCAATGCATGAGAGTCTGTTAATAGCCACATTACAGTTAAAAGAGCTGACTCAGATTCAGCTCCTTTGCAAACGTCCCATCTCCCGAATCCTGTCTGATCAGTGAGCTAACATTAGGTGGGCAGGCTGGCAAAATTAGCTAACGTTGACTTGCAAATCAGTTCAGCATTCCGGCAACAGTACAATCCTACTTTTAGCTAATTTAAAGTTTGGCTGGAGTCAGTAGACCAAGAAGGTTCATTTAACATAATGTTGCAAACAATCAGTGACGAGTTTGACTGAACCAACTCAAAGAGTGGTCCAAAAATGTATGTATTTTGTAATAGTTGTTTTTGTCAGTCGCTGAAAATAGTAAAACGATCATTGATATAGGCTGCTTAAATATAATCACCTTATTGCTGAGACTGCATGATGGTAAGTTTATTTTTAAAAAAGACAAAAAGTGGGACAGCTAAACCATAACTTTGGTCCCCCTAACTGAATAATGGGGATGCTTTTGCTCCATTTGCTCCATTGCTCAGGTGCGTATACTATGGTATCTCATGTCTTTAGCAACTCCAGCAACATTAAGTACATCAAGTATTGTATATTCATTAAAGTATTGTATATGTGATCAGAGTATCTTTAAAATGATTCTGATGGGATAAATTTTTGTTAACAGAAAAATGATTTTTTTTTTTTTAATATTAACAATCAATCAAACAACAAGGTGTAATGTGAAAAATTTAACTTTTAGTGATGAACCCACATAAAATTATCACCCGGAGTTCCCCTCATTTCTACGAAGCATTGTAGGCTCTTTCATCTCTTTGTTTTGGTTTTACGTGTGACAACCCCTCCCACTCTGTTTGCCTACTTGTCCTTTGTTATATTTGTGCTGGGCGGGGGATCCAAAGGGCATAAAGGACTGCCCCTCTGGGTTTCTTCTCTCTCTCTGGGCTCCTGGCATCCTCCACAACCTACCTCCTGTTTTTGTTGGTCTGCTGAACCATACATCACGCAATAAACCATACTTTCACCCATCCATACACTACACACACTGATGACCTTCATGCCATTCACACATCTCATAGTTATGGTTACTTATTGGTTATGTTTGGTTCAACAAATTACTCTCTGTAGAATGATTGTGTGTGTGGCCTCCCTTTTGTTACCAGCCTTGGGCCTGGTGGTAACAACAAACCACAACTTTACTGTTTTTGTTCACTCTGAATGCTCTCATCAATCTCTTTTCCAGCAGCAATAAACAGCTATTTTCAGCAAAAAAAGTCAAGGCAAGGCAAGCTTATTTGTATAGCCCCTTTCAAACACAGAGAATTCAAAGAGCTTTAGAGAATGCAAGAAATTCATTGGAAGGACATTTAAAACACATGGAAATGGGAGAAAATATTAAATTAAAAGATGATGAAATTTGATAAAAAATAGAATCAAATAAAATTAAATGCATAAAAAATAATGGACCATAAATACTAATACTAATTAGTATTTATTAATACTAATACTAATAGATCATTAGGAGGTTTCTCCCATTGTGCGCAGAATAATAGCTAGCATGCTTTGCATTAAAATGCATCTCGTATCCAGATTGTATCTAGATATGATTTAACCTGATTACATTTACACCTGGTATTAATACGTGTCTCCAGTATCCACAATTGTCACATCTTCCTCTCATTTGCACGGGTCCAATGGTAGCCATCTGTGAAGCTGCACTATTGTATGGACTTTGGACTTAGCTGCTACCTCGCTGGTTTGGAACAGTCGATTATGTACTTTCGCCCATGTAATTGTTGTATGTGGATTGACGACGCAATTGCATTTACATTGGTGTTCAGTATGGTTACAATGAGTCCTTGACCTTCTCCAGCAGTGGTTTGGCTGATCAGTGCATTTACACCTGTACTTTCATGTGGTTCATTACTATCCAATTGCAATCCAATCACCCAAAACGCATTTTAATGCAAAGTGTAAAGCGGGCCTAAGGTACCTATTGGGATTATATTCTTTGAGAAGAAATGTATTTGGCCCAAGGTTGCGAAACGATTTAGGCACAGCACCTGAAAATGTATTCTGTAAGTAACTGGAAGCCTGTGTAAAGATTTAGGAACAGCAATAATGTGCTCAGGTCTTTATGTTCTTGTTAGAGTCCTGGCAGCAGCATTTTGAATACAATGCAGCTGACTCAAAATGTTGCTCAATATCTGATGGATGTGTAAATTACAGCTGCAATGATTAGTCAATTCATTGATTAGTTGCCAACTATCAAATTAATAGCCAACTATTTTGATAATTCATCATTTTGAGTATTTTTTTAAGAAAAAAAGTCAAAATCTCTGACACTTTCTCAAATGTGAATATTTTCTGGTTTCTTTATTATTATTATTATTATTATTGTTGTTGTTGTTGTTGTTGTTGTTATTATTATTATTACGATAGTAAACTGAATATCTTTGGGTTGTGGACTGTTGGTTGGGACAAAAAAAGACATATGAGAACCTCATCCTGGCCTTTGGGAAACAG
Source organism: Thunnus albacares (assembly GCF_914725855.1). NCBI lineage: Eukaryota > Metazoa > Chordata > Actinopteri > Scombriformes > Scombridae > Thunnus > Thunnus albacares. The sequence continues at coordinate 7,967,662 of NC_058106.1, read as the reverse complement.
TGATTGACATTTTTTACCATTTATAGACCAAACTGATTGATTAATCAAGAAAATAATTGACAGATTAATCAATAACAAAAATAATAATTAATTGCAGCCCTAGTATAAATAACCAAGTGTTTGCTAACATGTTCACCAACAACAACAAGATGATAACATGTCAATGTTTTGTTTATAGACTGTTCTGCTGCCCCCAGGTGGCTAAAACAACAACAAACTACTTTAATTTTACATTAACATGTAATATTGAATATCCAAAAGAAGTGGTAAATTTATTTTGTTTATGTTGATTTTTCTCAAGTACAACTCTATAAAAGCTCATTTTAGCATGCAGTTTATCATTTTAACCCTTTCCTGACACAGTTTAAGCCTACAGTATTAGCTGGTTGAAAAAGCCATCACATTTGTTATTGTGAAATTATAGAGAACAATGAGTATCTATGTTTATATACTTTTAAAGCCAAAAAATCATGCTCCTCCAACAGAGTCCTTACTGAATAACTTTTTGGTACAGTAACATTTTTAGAAAACTCAACATTTTGGTTCAGATTCAAGTCTAACTTATTATGATCTGTTAGAGCAACAAGCTCCACATCATCATTCCCCTTGTAGTATCTCGTTCAGCTAACACACTGCTGGCACAAGGCAACCGTCTCAAAGCCTTCAGAGAGCACAGGGGAGAGAAATATAAATCCTGCGTGATAAATCCATGCCAACAGTGAGTCTGGGACAACGACATAAAGCCGTATTTCATTCCTCATACCGGGCTCCTTCATTGAGGTCGGATTATCAGGGAGAGTAAGTGATGCAAAGGGAATACAATACCACCACTGCTTACATATGGATGATATGATTAAGGTGCTATAAGCCAGGCTTTGACACTGACACACAATCCAGGTGGCAAGTGCATGTTTATGGCATCCATATCTATGTGAACGCAGTGTGAATGTGAATGTCACACTCTGGCTGTGTGTCTTGCAGTTGCTATCTGATTTGATTGTCTAAAATTCTTGGAGGGAGAATGGATGGTAGACGGGGTGATACGTGGGTTGATGCATCATGATAATTCACTTTACATCTTTTTGATAGACCTCTTCTCAACACAGTCATCGTTAAAATGAAAAATCCCTTTCATAAGGCAACGACAATGTTCATTATGTCATTATGTGGGAGTGCAACATTTCTTTTTCTTAAATAAATTTTTCTTCTTTGACTGACTTCGCAGCCATTAACTGAGTTGAGCAGGCACATTTCAGCCAGCCAACTTTAGAATAGATCATTATCCTGTTGCACTGCCCTCATAGAAAAGTGCAAACACTGACTCTGATAACCCGAGTGACAAAGGCAGAAATTAACAATTATCATACCACATGCCTCCGCTGCCATTGATAAAAGGCCTTTTTAATGGGGGTGATTACTGTAACCATGTGCAATTTAACCTGATCGACTCAATAGGTGATGGGACTTCAATGCTAGAAAAACTGTGTCCACCTGAAAGGCTGAGGCCAATATTGATTATGGCAGCATTAAACATTTAAGTAATCACTGCACTTAGTTAAATGATTGTGTAATGAATAATAGATGAGATGGAAGGCGGACAGGGTAATAAATGGTCTGGGGAATAATATCTAGCCATGTGATATTCAGCCATGCCTCTACATCCACAAGGACAGTCGCTTTTTGAACAGCACCAAGTCTCTCATTCCACTGTCTCATGAATCAGGGCGTTTGCCTATAGGGATACTGTACACACACACACACCATGTTAGGGAGTCGTTGGGGGGTTTAATCAATTCACATTACTCTTGTGGAATGTTCAATGTGAGTGCACCACTTATCCCCCTAGCTTTAGACCTCTATTGGGTTGTTTGGTTATGTACTGTAACATAGATTTTCTTCACTAAAACGGCTTCTGTTCTATTTTGTACAGTGGCCCTAATAACTATATGTACTATAGCTACAGAAAACACATACAAATAGACAATCAAATCAAGAAAACATCTTCACCAATTTCATAAAACATGTAATTTGAAAATATAGAAAACAAAACAAAATACAAAGTCAGTCTGCACATACCCGAAACACAAGCAAAAGAAATGCACTGCCTGCATATATAGAGAACACAACTAAATACAGAAATACACTTCAAATCTCACAACCGAATACAGAGACATGCTGCAAATACAGACAACACAACCAATTACAGAAATGGACCGCATATACAGAAAACACAACCAAATACAGGAAGGTGCTATAAATAGAAAGTCTGCAGTTCAGAGAGTGATGGCAACCTGTGCCTACTAATGCCCAAAAAAACACCACTGAATACGGAAATACACTACAAATACTGAAAACACATTCAAATAGCTAATGTTCCAACACCACTGATGGGAGTCAACTTCAGTATGTTTTTGTATTTGGTTGTATTGTCTGAATTTGCAGCATGCAGTATTCTGTCAGGTTGGTGAATGTGTTTCTCAGTTGTCTGTGTTTAATTTCCTTGCTGTGTTTTTTTAAAAGCTATGCATGTATTGTCTAATTGGGGAAGATGTTTTCATTTACTTCTGTTTTGTCAATTTGCATGTATTTTCTTTAGCTGCAGTGCATTGAGCTCTCAGGGCCCATGTAATTCTGTTCTATTCTATTGTAAGCATTGATGGCGTGGATTTTAAATATCAGTTGTCTAAGAGAGTGTACGGTCAATAAGGCCTGTCCACATGCGCGCACACACACACACGCACGCACGCACACACACACACACACACACACACACACACACACACACACACACACACACACACACACACACACACCACACAAACTACAGTATATGTGTGGGAAGGACACCTTCTTCAATCACTTGATGTAAATGGGCTGAGGCCTGTTGCAATTTACAACACAGTCCTGTCGTGTCTGATAAATTCAGCTCTGTCTCTGTGTTTATCATGTCAAGATGACTTCACTCTTGTCCCTCTTTAGACCCGGCTGTCTTTCCTATCCACACGCATTTTGCTCGAAGCCCCTTATTTCCTTGGTGAGTGGGGGTTGGGGCGCATAAGTAAGACAGCTTGGTAATTAGTTCTCGAGCATGCTCTCGCTAAATATTCCTGCCTAATGACAAGGCCAAGCGGGTGCATTACGACTAACGGCCTGGGGTTTAGTTTGATTCTACAAGCTCTGATCATAATCCAAACTTGTAGTAAAACTATAGCAAGGATGGAATAAATAAATAAATAAATATGTATGTGAATAAATGAAAGAATGTAGATGTTAGGGCACACTTTGAAATGTACATCAAAAGCAGTGATTTGTCAGCCATCAATAGTCTACAGAGGGAAGCCTGTCTCTCTCTCTCTGTCTCTCTATCTCTATCTGTGTCTCGCTCTCATTTAGTTAGATGATTGCCTCCTGCAGCCCCAGGGAGCAATAGCAACCACCAAGTCTATTACTTCCTACAGCTCTTTACTCCTACCAATATGAAACACTCGATAACAACAGGACCTACCCCATGTTAACTCCTTTAGTCTATTAGCCAGACACCAATTCTATCCAACAGCAAGCGTCGATACAAGGGAACCCTTGAGTAACATTATCCACATTGAAATGACTCAGAGGAGGATCAGGCAAGTCAGCTGCATCAAAATGGGCGTAAAGAAAAATTTGTAGAAGCTAATAAAGAAAAACAAAACTGACGAGCAAACAAACAAACTCAGCAGGGCTGATGGGTGAAAGCCTCCTCATAGAGATGTGATGTTCAGACGGAAATGTGGTGTGCAGTTTCACATACAGGTATGCACACGTTCTCATAAAAACTGCTGTGTTGTCCCAAAGTGTTAATAGCCGGGCACTGCAAATCCAGATGCTAACCTCAGTTTCTTCCCCGATGCAGCAGGGTACAATGCATTCCAGCCTCTCATGGCTCAGGTGTTAATTTATGCTGCTGCACCACTTTTCCCCCTGACTACACAGCCTGACCCCAGCCCAGCATGTCCCACGGCGGGGCTACACCTCTGTCCAAGCAGGCTAGCTTTCATTCTTCAAAATGAGCCTCCCTGCACAACCACATTCAGCTGCAGAAAGAAGACGAAACAGATATAAACGAAAGCAGGGAGCAAATATAATGAAAAGGTTTTTGACAGATATTTGACAGCGGTTGTACACATATCAAGGTGACATGCTAGTATAAATCAACCAAGGTTGTAAATCACAGATGATTATCAGTGTGGAAATACTTGCATCATGTAGTCATAAGGAAGAAAACAAAGGATTGGAAGGAAAAAAGAAAACAAAAATGGCACAAGGCAAGAAACAACACATGCATCATGTCAGTAAGGCAAAGATTTAAATGTATATTGCATTAAAGCATTAGCTATGAATCAAGAAGCAACTATACAAGCTTTATTGTTTTGGAAGAATCTTTGTTTTGTACCAGAATAAGCATGCTTAATTGATGATTACATCTCATTGCACTGCTGTTTTTTCTCGAGAGTGTGTGGAAGAGAGAGTGAAGAGATGTCTGGGGGCAGGGTTCAAGTCAGGGTAAGGTAACAGCAGCAGCAGCTGATGGCCAGTTAGGCCAATATGTTTGTGGTTGAGGGAGTTTCTGGGACAAAGCCTCTCAGATGCCGAGCGGATGTTTGGCATCTGAGAGCCAAAACTTCAATTCATTATTAATGATCTGTGGTGTCACTGCAGTCCATTCACTTCATTGTTGAAACATCACCTGAGACATCAATGCAGATGTACACTGACACACAATAAACAAAGATGAAAGCTTCTGAGCACCTGCCTCTTAAGTTGTTTTCTTATTACTCTCTGTCACTCCCACTGGGCAGAGGGCACTTTATAGATACCCTGAAGATGTAGATAGTGAGTGGAGGAGTAGAGCATTGTGGGGTTGCTTGGCATTCAAAAGTAATCGAGGGACCCAGCAAAGGCATCTCCTTGCTTCATTTCATTCAGAAAGCCCCTGCACTGCCAACAGGCTGACAGACGGGAGGGCCTCGCACATAGACAAGTAGCGAGCAGCACACTCTAACCTACCCAAAGGCATTAAAGACCAAAAAAGAAAAAGACTCGAGGGAAAATAAAAGGTGTAAAAAAAGAGGGGTAGTGGAGGAAAGATAGCCTTTATAATTCATGTCCGGAGAGGCTGAGTCGAGGATGATTTGCTTTGTTGTCCATCTCGATGGTCAGTCAGGGAACAGAGGACTTGTAGTTCAAAGGCAGCCAGCCATTGCACCTCTCTTACAAACCTGTGGGGACTGTGCCATTAAATTCAGAGCTGTTTGGAAACAGATGTCATCACATTATCCCTATTTAGGACCTTTGTACTTGGCGCCACAATTAGCATAGTAGCCTGTCTGTCTGTCATTAAAGCATCGAGCTGGGGTATGAAATATATTTACAGAAAAAAATTCAATAACACATCAACTTCAGTTCAGCTGAAGCCAGCTTTTTCTGAGCCTCAGTAAGCACAGGCATTAATGTGGGTCCACATTAGCCTGTGAGCTGGCACTATCAATAGCGCTGGCGCAGGGAGTGAGGGGTTTGGATAGGGGGTGGGGGGTGTGTCAGGAACTGAAAGTCAGCCTGGGAAAACCTAATACCCAAAGCTTTTTTTATTGAAATATTTATACAGGTAAACTCACTGTATCTGTGCAGCTCCATTTACTGGAGATATCTAGGCGTCAAACCAAAGCCGGAATCGATAAAACACAATTATAGCAGGACAACCCATAGCTGGATCTTGAGCGATAGGAAGGTGGTGAATTAAAGCATCAGGGGCTAAATACATAGAACAGCCACGGGGGCAGAAATGTGACTGGACTGTCACTTGCATGGCCTTGCTGCCTTCACTGGCGGTATTAGCAGCTTATAGCCACTCCTTACAAGGCCTCATTATTTACCATGGTCTAGCCTTTCTTTTCATTTACCCATTGATTACTGATACCCCTGAGCTTCAGCAATAGTTAATGTGCTAATGTGCTGTATTACTCTAGCTGGAATGACATAGCTGTTATGCTCCTCCTATAAATGGCTTAAATCTGGAAGGAAAAAAAAAAACCCTCTAAAGAAAAACAATAACCTTGAAAAACACTGCCAGCATTCATATTCAAGGAAAATGCCCCCAACAAATCAAATGACCAACAAGTCAACAGTACTTGTTTTGAAAAGGAGCCTCTGGAGAAGCATATAGCCAAGGTCACAGGCCCGGGAGCCACGGGTTCAGATGTAATAGATTTGAATTGTATTACAGATGACTGATCTGCTACAAATCACAGGCGTTTCTGCAACATGCCAACAATGATTCTCCTATATGCAAGTGATCAGCTATTACACACAACCTTGAGGAAATGTCAACTTGACTCTACGTGTGTGGCGTGTTAGCTGTGTGTTTACATCGTGTGTGAAATATGTGAAGTGTGCAGTCGTGTGTGTATCAGGGAAAAAAGGGAAAGAAGCAGGGGGGGGGGGGGGCGTAAGTGGTCGGGGTCTGTCAGTGTCACTGTAAACCTTCTGAACCACCTTCCGAACCACCTTCTTCCCTCTAATAAGATTGAGCACCAAGCTGAGCTGAACAACTGCCAGACACTGAGACACCACCCGAATAGAGAGGAGATCTGTGGCAAAGAAGGGAGGGCAGGTACAAACATTTCAATGCTGTGTCTCGCTGCAGAGCTCCACTACTGTCAAGGAGAGCTCAAACAGCCCTTGTCAGGTAAATCAAGTATGACTTTTATTTCTCGAGGTGACAGAGGCACGTGGCGGCTACTAAGACGTCCTGGCATGAAACAGTGGGGACGATACTTACAAGGTGGGAAAAGGTGCACACACATACTGCACATTTTCTGTTTTTTTTTTTTTTTTTTTTACAGTAGATTGGAATTTTTTTAGTGTTTAGTCTCAAGTGCTGCTAGCTGTGATGAATGTGCTTCATCTATTCAAGCTAGGGCCAATGACATGTATATAGTAAGTAAATAGAGTAAATACAGTTATTTCAACAAATGAGTGTCTTTCATGCTGTTAAACATTATGCTGTAATACAGCTGCTGAATACTCTTTTTTTTGCCCTGCTGTATTAAAACTATTCTCTTCTTCAGAAATAAAAAAAACTACTCCTCTGCCACTCTCTCAGCTCTGCTGTGTGATTGCAATGGGAATGTCAGGGTGGCTCTGCCCTGCAATAACCTCCTCCTCACCCAAAGTCATTTGCTTTAAATGTTTTTTAAACACTGTCTGCCTGCGTCAGGTAGATATTACTTAGCCTAAGCAATTGGCAATTTGCAGGACATCAAAGCAGACCTCTGTATAATGACTGCTGAATTACTTTGGGGATGCACTCTGGGTGGTTGTGGTTTACCGCAAACAGGCTAATGATGCTAGCAAACTCTTTATACAACTGGAACCATTGCAAATGTATCAAGTTATATCATTTCACAGTTTAGTTTAATGTCTCTGCCTAAACAAAGAAACTTTTCTGCTGTCGTCCTCACACTGTCACCTCAGATTATTGGGTCAATACGAGGTTGTCACTGGAATCTTGTACTGTGTAATCACATGACTTTTTTGAATGTGTTGTTTAGACATTGAGGGGAATCATTCCTATGTTCCCAGAGTCCTGTTGTAATATTGCCTCTGCATCATTCACCTTTGCGTGTTTGCTGTCATATGCTCAAGCTATGCTATGTTCTACAGTTCTGGAGCAGAGACCGTTGTATGTGGATTTGAGTATTGGTTTTGATTGTGGCCTGATTTCCAAATCTGGTTCCGATTTTGAGCCGTTTGTCAACGATGCTGTTGTGTCCTTGAATGGCAGTGAGGAGCATGTACCAATAAAGGTGTTGCGTGACACTGGTGCTAAAGACTCATTTATTGTGGAGTTGGTGCTGCCTTTTTCAGCTGCTACAGAAATGGGGGATTTTGTACTGATGAAGAGTATGGAGCTCGGCTTAATTAATGTGCCACACCATTATATTGTGCTGGATTGTGAGCTGGTACGGGGCATTGTTCCTGTCAGAGTGTGCCCTGTGTTGCCACTTGATGATGTGGGTATGATTTTGGGCAACGACCTGGCTGGTAGTGCTGTGTGGGCCAATGTACTGCAGTCTCCTGTGATTATTTCCAAACCACTAGCGTCTGGGGAGCCAGATGAGGGTGGTCGGAATGATCCAGAGGCTTTTCCAGTCTGCACCGTGGTGCGTGAACAGAGCCTTAACGTTTCTGTTCCAGACCCCCCTGATCCAGGTGTTTGCTCAGCCTGTCACCTTGTGGTTGCTCTGTGAGTCACCTGTCTGTCTGCTCTCTGCAGGTGCTCGTTAGCTAACCTGGAACACCTGAGACCCCGGTGTGTTCCCAGGTTTAAATCCTGGCTTCAGCACAGCTCTCTCTGGCTGACTCTCCACTCTGCTGCTGCTGTGGCTGCTGCATCTTTGCTCCGCTCCCTTTTGATTTGCTTATGTTGGTTTAGTTCCTTACTTGCATGCACCTTTCAACACACACACTCACCACCTATGCATCACATACATCACTGATCCCGCTGATTTCCACACTTCGTACTGTAAATATTCAGTTATCTCTTTGATTTGGTTTAATTTGCTTAAATAAATATCTTTTGTTGAAGCTTTATCACAGTGTGTCTCCCTTTTACTGGGGCCATTTGAGCCAGGTCATGACACTATGTTCCCCAGATTTATATGGCACGTAATAGGAACATGAACACATGAACACTACCAGTCAGAAGACATAAAGAGCAGTCACAAGACTTGAAAATGGAAGCAAATATAGTGCCAGGAAATTGAGGTGGGTGGGGTTTAGTGGCAGAAAATTTTTAGCTACTATAGACACCACACGAAGAAACACAGTATTCAGTGGTGGTGTTGGAGAGAAAAATGCCAGGCAAAACTGGTCAAAAATGGCTTTGATGTAGAGGAGGACCATCCTAATATTCAAGTCCTCAAGGTCTGTGAAGATGTCTATCCCCCTGGTATGCAAATAGCGCAGAATTTCGCTAAACAGTTACTGAAGACATGAGGAAGAAACCTACAGTACCCATATGACATATTTTCAATGCAGAGCACATACAACTGAGCCGTCAGAACCAGGGTGGAGGTGACAGACCACCTGTGCCAAGCTTTTTGTCAGTTAGATCTGTTATGCACAGAGCCAGAGCTGCGGTAATGCCTCCCATTCCAGCTACAATTGATGATGTAAGGATTGAAGGCCCATGGGCTGAGACATGGGGCTGAAACCACATCCTCTTGCATCAAGACAATGGGTGGGGCATGGCAGTGTTTGCCACAGAGGACAACATAAGACAACTGCAACGCTGTAGAACATTGTACATGGATGCAACATTCAAGTCATGCCCACGCCCCTACAGCCAGGTGCTCACAATACTAGGGGACATTCATGGTTTTGTTATCCTCCTAATGGCGCACAATACAATTGGACACTACAGCCAAGTGTACCAGTCTGTCCAAACTGCAACAAGGAGACTCACCCACCACCACTGTTGTGCCCGTAAAGTCATCTGTGACTTTGAAAATGCAATGAAAACTGTGCTTGAAACAGAGTTGCCACAAGCCAGAACTGGAGGATGCTACTTCCATTTTAATCATTCAATTCATATTGTGGAAGAAGGTGAAGCAGATTGGATTGGCTGTTCCATTCCAGAATAACCATTGACTAGCAGCAGTCATCGTCAAGACACTGGCAGACACACCAGGTGTGCCTTGAGGAACCACCCTGAGTTGCAGGATTTCCTCACATACGTTTGTAACACGTATGTCCAGGCTGGAGCCACCTTTGCACCAGCAATGTGTAATGTGTTTGACAGAAATATGGAGCAAAGGACCAACAACCATGTTGAATGTAAGGGCCTTTTCACACCTGAAAGGTTCATGTTTCTGTTACATTGTATACATTTGATCCACTTAGTTTTGGTTTCACATTGCAATCATGCAGCGCACTTAAGAACTTTACATAACATACATTACCTACGTCTTGTCATCATCACCTACCTGGGCTGCATCTCCCAATACTTGACACTGATTGGTTTATAGACGAGCGTGCATCTGATGTTGTCAATTTAGTGAGTAGCCTTCTATCGCTGTTTGTTTGTTATACTATATATACTACAGTATCTTTATCTTCAGGTGGCATTGCTCCCCCGTCCTCTCATATTCTCTCTCTCCCAATATTTGTACTTTGCTGAACAACGTAGTTGTATTCGGGCACACCCCTAGTGTGAAAGGGCCCTCAGTGTTGCTTTAGATCTGGTGGTATGTCTATATTTTCACACCAAACCAAGAACATTAATTAATAATAATAATGATATGGCCAGGAGAGGTAGATACTATGGTTTTGCCAGGTAGTTGCAAAGCTATGTTGAATTATTGGTATGGTTCTGCTAGGTCATAATGTAATTGCTATGGTAAGGTCAGGTGTTTACAAATAGATACTAATTGTGGCAACAAACATAACACAACAATAAGAATAATGAAATGAAATAATAGATAAAGCAGTAAGTTGGCTTTCTCAAGCCAACTTAATAATAATAATAGTGCCATGGCACATTACATTTGTCACATAAGTCATCATTCTGTCTTTTTGTTCTAGCCTATCATCGCACACTGAATGATGCTGTCGAAGTGCGCAATCCCTCACTTTGGATATTTTTATGCCACATGAAAGATCAGCAAAGTCTTGCAGAGGAAAAGCGGGTGATGGCAGACAGAGGCAATGCTCCTCCATCAAGGAGACGGAAGTGGAGGGAATTGGAGGCCCGACTGACCAGATTAATAACACAGTACAATCATACTGGAGAGCTGTTAGCTGGTGTGTCCTTGAAATTGTATAGAGTGGGTGATTTAAAGCTGGACTTAGGCTTCAACATAAGTGAGCACTGGGGCATCTTTGTACTTAACATTTTGTTCCTTTTTTGACCGTTTACAGTGTTTTATAGGCTACATTATGTTCTGTATAGCACATAATGGGAACCTGACAAAGATGTTCCCCAGCTATCACTCTGGTCCTGAATAAGTATATCATCAAGATCTTCTATTTTTTATATTATCCAATTTCATATCTGAAGGATTTCTGTTCACCAGGTCCACAGCCAGTCCTTCAGTCTCTGTGTTCAACAAGTTCATTTTAGCCATGAGAAGCCCTGAGTTGAAACATTTAGTACAGTCAATGTATCAGAGACCCACACCTACATTAAAGCTGAAGGTAGGCTTCAGCATAAGAGAAGGCTGGGAATGTTTGTACTTAACGTTTTGTTTCTTTTTGGACTATTTAATGTGTTTTATGGGCTACAATATGGCATTTCTTCAGTTTGATGTACACATTTTACTATTGTTCATGCTGATGTTCAAATACAATGATAATATCAGGTTATTATTTTCATTCTACACCAATGTTTTATCTGGTATCATGTTTTTTTTTTTTTTTTTTTTTTTTTTTAATAATTACAGATATAATTAACTTATATCAGAAAATCAGAATGGGTGTTTGTATGTGTGGGCATGTCCAGGGAACATAGCAGAATATTGAACTAGATACTATAATGGAACTGGAACTAGATACGTTAACTTTAATGTGGTTTATTGGACAACTGATAATACTGTGGGAACTATTCCTCCCAGGCATGTGCACAATGACAGACAATATATATCATGTTTTATATTAAAGTTTATAATACATTTATATTATAGTTACTGTAAAATAACATATAGGCTAAACCTGTTGGTCCCCTGTTGGTACCCTGTAACTATTTATTTTGTACTGGGTACTGTTATTATTTACAGTGCAATTTATTTCTAGGTCTTTCCAAAACAAAAATTTGTTACCACCTTATTCCATGTATTTCTTGCCAGTAGGTGTTGAGTTAGCATTTAATTTGTACTCTATATGTACAAATTACAGCAAATCACACAGTAATTCGGGTGCTGTAATCTAAAGCCTTACCAGGAAATTTACTGTTGTGTTAATTTTGTGTGTGCATCCTTTTACTCTATATGCTTTCACATTTAGTAATCAGAGATGATATTTTGTTATCTGTCTCCACAGTGCCTGCGAATAAAAAATATGGGCCACCTTAACTTGCTAAAATGCAGCAAGGTCTTTAGTATTTCAGTGAAATATGATGCAATAAACTTTATACAAAGCATTCTGTGTGTAGCCACCTGGTATTCTACCCTGAATCTAGTTTGAAACTTATAAAAGAGAATATTTAAGTAAAATACTTGTGCCATACAAAGTCCACTTCTTTATAAGTCCCCCTTCACTCCATGAAAATTCAGCTGTTCTGCTTGCCATGTTTTCTAGCTTTCAGGCAATGGATGTGAATGACAAGGACTCCACTGGCAGGCTGTCAGAAATCGATTTGGCACCATCAGAGCATCAGTAGGATAGAGGCTTAGGATCCTTTCAGATCAGGGCTCCACATACTTATAGTATCTGAGGATCCTTTGGAAGTTTCAACAACTGGAATTCTGAAGCAGACAGCGTAGTCTTATACTGCAGGCTAGGTATATAAATTAAAATATATACCTAAAAAGTTACAGAGACGGAGGGTTCAAGAGTAGCAATCGTTCCAGATTGCCTTCACACAAGCATTTGTTTTGTCCCTGAAGAAGCCACCTTGGCCAGTTACAGAAAATGCTCTACAGTAGGATGTTAATTGAATGCATATGTGTTGGTATCAAACTTGAAAAGACACCCCTGTTTTTGCTGGACCTGTCACAAGCTAATCAGCAAAGAGGGCCTCTCCAGGTAAAGCCCAGCCACACTCGTCCAACCAGATTCCATTTTGTTTTAGCACTTTTACATGTGCCCTTTGAAGCAGTAACAATCATTACAGTTTCACTCCTTGCTGGTGGAGGGGAGGAATACAAAAAGGAGGAAAATGAAACAGAGAGAAGCTCGGGTCTCTGTGGGATTGTCTGCCCAGCACCAGAGCTAGAACACCCAAAGAGCTTAAAGTGATATAAATGTCCCTGAATGACAGCATAAATCTGTATGATGACAAATAACCTCTTTGAAGCCCGCACCGCGGCGAAAAGGATACCATTTCTGTATTTTAAAAAGGCAGGGGGACTTAAAAAAAAGAGCCCTCGACAATGTCACAGTGGCAGTTTTAGTCGTGTAGAAACTGTGAGAGAGAGGGAGTGAGGTGGTTATCTAAATAAGAGTGTCACGCCTGCTTACTTTTATATTACCTTACAACAATATCCCCCTTGACAAGCCATCCGAGAGAAAAAAGCAAACAATAAAGTAACACAAATTAATATATATATTTTTTCTACTCTGTCCAATGTGTGGCGTAATTCATCACAATTCTGTGTCCAGGTGCCAGCATAATGCATAAACTTAGCACGTTGCCGTGTAGCAAAAATTGAAATAGACTTGTGAAGAAATGAGCAATTTCCCTGTGGAAGAATTGGAAATTTTGCGAGGCCGTTGGTGGCTGACCTGTCATCAATCACTTCACAGCAGCACAAACTTAAAGGCTGGTGGGAGGCTAAGAGATTCAGGCAAACACCCAGCAGTTGTTGACAGGTGATACCCACCCAGCCGACAACCTAATAGCACACAGCTGAACTAACACGGGGAGTCGATGGTGTTGGTGGCTCAGCTATCAAAGATACTGTGATGATAATTGCCACAAACCTTAAAAGAAGGGAAACTCAGTCATACTCAGGAGTGGTAATTGGAGATAAATTGTAAAGCCTGCAGCACAGTACGTATCAGAGTTTTTAGGAAGTTTTTGAAGTCTGAATTTTGGCTGTGACAATGACAGTGATTTATGAAGTGTTTTCATAGTGAATTTTGACTGATAATTATAAAAGAGGAAAGTGACTGAGAATATTCTGTTCTTGCATTACAGTATATAAAAGCAGGATGAATATTAATGTTAATTTTATATTGTATAGTGTATTGTTTGCTAATCAGCATAAATACATAGCTTGAGCAAAAGGAGTGATTATTGATCTCCTGCAACCTGCCTATGACATGAGGATACTGCAGGACATCATAGCCATGGTTGTAATGTTGGTCAGTGCTGAAGTGTTTTCATTAGACTTCTGGCATTGAATCACAAGTAAGACTGTGTCTTGTAAATTTCATTTGCACCAAGTTGTGATATTTTTCATATTGTCAGCATGGATGTGTGGTGGGTACATCAGTATTTCCATAACAAGCAATTTTGAAGCAGTGTGACTGAACATGCACAAAGAGAGTTTGACATATATTGAATGTGCAGTTTGTACCCAAACTTAGATTCCTGCTGCTGTACGATAGCTACAAGTATTCAACCAACTGAAAGGGAAGGATCATAATCATCCTTCAAGTTGGGACTGAAAGTTTTGGTAATAATCAGTCATTAATCCAACCCAAAGTCAAGGTCCTGTACTTTGTACATCCAACCTTTCATGCCAACTGCCTCTTGTGCTGTGTAAGGCCAGTGAATGTTAGGCAGCAATTCAAGCAAAGCAAGTTAGAAACGTGTTTTTTTAGAGATTGAATAGAGATTAAAAAGGGGACTTCCTGTCAAAAATGACATTCCTTTGCATTGCTGTTGGCTTTGCATCCCCATAAAAATGAAGCTTCTCATGTGTGCTTAAAGGTATCGTTGCTTAAAATTCAGCCTATTGTGACATCTATAGCCTAATGGTTAAGACACATACCAGATAACCACGATGTTCACTGTGCAGTTCTGGCTGTGAACCTTTGTTGCATGTAAAACTCCTCTCTCTACCACTGTTTCCCCTCTCTGCACTTTAAACTCAAACATAAGCAAAAATGCTTTGGTGCTGCTACCTTCTCATGAACAGTATTAGTACCAGGTGATTTTTTTTTAGTTTAAAGTTTTAATGACATTAAATGTGTGTGTGTGTGTGTATGGGTGGGTGGTAATGGTGCTGGTGTTGGAGGGAGTGGGCTTTCCCTATTGTGTAGAGACCTCTCCACCATCTGCCAGCCTGCTCCCGGCCTCTGTGCCTGATCGTGCCTGATGAAGACCAGATGTTTTCCCTAGCTGCGGCTCCCCAGCAGGACCTCTCCTGCATCATCCCAGCCCACTTTGGCAAACACTCAGATAAACACACACATGCTGCACACTTAATTAAAACTCTCACTTACACATACAGCACATACATGCATGTATGCACACACGCTCACAGACCTGTAAATAAACATGTTCTTTGTACATTTGCTTCCCCTTTTAATTTCTTTTTCTTTCACACACACACAGTCACATACCATGCTTTTCCCCCCCAACTTTTATATCAAAGCGATTTAATCAGCATTATCATTCCAACCCAGTAGAACATCCTATTCATCTTTTAGAGATGTTGTAGGTTTATCCTATTTGCTCTCAGGAAATACTTATTTCATTATGGATACAACATTTATGATTAATTACAGTAAGTGATAAATACATTTTAAAAAAGTTTTTGTGCCTCTTGCATCTCTATTTGATGTGGAATCACACCAAATGGGGTGCTAAACAGTGTGTGGTTATGTGAAGGTGTACTGATATACTAATGTCATCCTACAAGTTTTGTAGATTTAAAGTTATAATCCTCAAGATTTGTATAAAGTCAAACAATTTTTGGTCAGCATTTCTTCTGCAATGGCCATTAAATTTAGGTATTTACATTCTGTAATTACTTTAAAGTTGCGTTAATCAACATTATTTGAAATTATGTCTAGGTGGTGGTGGTAGTGGTTGTGCCCAAAACAGAACAAAAAGGAGAATGATTATTGGGCTTAAATTCTTCAAGTGGCCACATAAACCAAAACTTTTTGGCTTGGAACACCTTAGAATAAAACAAAATCTACTTGTAACTCAGCCATCACCACTTGCATATGCCTGCCAGCTGTGACCAGTTTGGCGAAAGAATTATTTTCCATCCTTCCAGTTTTGTTTGAATATTTTAAAAAGGCCTGAAATGCTTAAAATTCAAGGAATGATGATGAAGGAAAATCAGAAAAAACAAACATTTTTTGTAGCAGAAAACTATTTTTTTCTGCTTTCCTATCTCGTCAATAATCTTGTGACACCCAGATTTAATTTAACCCCCAGGTTTGAAACCATGTGTCAACAAAGTAAGATCTACACATTTTCTGCATGATTTGGTCAGTGCATCAGTTTTAAATATAGCAGGGAGGAATACAATAGTACAAGGAGAAACAGCAACAGTGAGCTTTAGGATGAAGACCTGCAGACGAAATGTACAATCATCAAGCATCATCATGCAGTCATCATGGCAAACAATGCCTTTTACTTTACGGATGATTGCTTGCTACGTTCAATTATTGCCATTAAAAAAAACGGCACCTGTCAGCTTGATTTGGACTTCCTCTGCCCCCCACTAGGGGGCAGAAGAAGATTAATACAGCTCTACAAAAATAGATTAATACAGCTTTAAATAGTTGCATTTTCACTGGAAATAGGAGCTCCCAGTATGATGTTGCCTGGCGTTTTTCTATCATTTTCCTCTGGGCACTGACTCACTTTAAATCTTCACCTCAAACTGGCATGAAACAACGACTAGGCGTATTGAATGGAACAGTAAATTGCATTTCTTGGCGCTGTCCTTTCTCACCCATTCTAACCTCATAACTGCTGTTGAACAGTTAAGAGAGTAATTAAAATCTTCTCTTCCTTTGATTCTGTGCAAACTGCTACTCAGTGCAGAGGTCAACAGTTGAGGCAGGAAATCTTAACTGTGTAATGAAATACACTGAAGAGGAGAGAAAGGAGAGGAATATTAAAAGATGGCTTTATATATATATATAGAAGTGACCAGCAGTGGTGTCAAAACCCATGAGGTCATATGACATTGAAAAAGTAGCCTTGATTTAACATTTAGGGAAGGCTTTACACATAATTGTAAAACTTCTCCAAAAGGGATTTTGAGAATTGTTTACAATCTCTCTACAGTTCTCTACAGTTGTATGATTGGCAAAGTTGGCCATGTTAGGCTAAAACATATTTACAGATTCACAATAAATACGATGTAGCTACCTTGACTGAGGGACCTCAGCTGAGGCACCAATCTTTGCAGGTAATAACATACTGTTTATTGCAAAATAGGATATCTATTTCATAAAAGATACAAGGTTCTTATTTGTAATGTTGACATATACTTACACCTCATTAACTGGTTATTTTTTCTAAATTAAATGGCCATGACATCATCTGCTATAGCTGTATTCTGCTGGTGTTTACATATGGATTAGCATAATTCAGTCCAGTGAATGATCACAAGATAACAGACTGGGTCTAACTGATGAAGGATGTAATGAAGTTGTTAGCCTATACTTTATTCAATTTAAATTTATAATAGATGTAGTCCATGTAGGATAATGAATCCAGGAATATAAGAGGAAAAGTTTAATTATTTCAAAAACATTATGATTCCTTTTGGCCTAACAGTCTGTCTGTGTAGGTGTAGGAGCACACACACACACACAGACCCAATGACCTCTAACCTGAAGGCATAAGGAAACATCGGACAGGACTAGAAACCCAGCATTCTCATCACCAGCCATGGGAAGAAAATGGACAGTTTTGGAAATTAACAACTTTGTTTTTCTTTTCATATACAAGCAGACTGCCCAACCTGGATGGACTATTCTCCCTTCTTCTACTAGCTCACTATCTCTTAGGTCGTAAATTTTGGGAGAAGCTGCATTCCTTTGAGTTGCTCTCCTCCTCTCTTTTTCTTTTATTTACAATCAGTGTCAGAATTGGTCAGAAATGCCACTAAAAATGTGTAAAAATATGTATCTGGACTTATCTAATCAATGTTTATTTTTACCGTGTGTTAGAAATATTAAGTAGATTGATATTATGGAAATTTAATCTGTGCTTCAAAATTTGTTAATTAAAAGTCAATCATATTATTGCATTTGATTTATTTGATATTAACCGGTGAACATGTATTATTTAGCTATGGTTCGATTGCTAGGATAATTCTTTCTTAATAGATTTAATAACAGATGAGAAAATTAGGATTTATTGATTTTATTCTGTATTTACGTGGTTAATCAATATTACAATTTCAAAGTGTTCTGACTGTTTCATGATGTGAATGAGTGAGTATTCAATTTGCAAGAGCATAATTTTCAGATATACAATATTTCTCTTCACATAAAGTAATTAATGCAGTCCCTCAAAAGAATGCCAAAGGACCCTCTTTCTCCAAAATTAGGGGTGGGTGGATCGATCCCAAAATATCAATACTACAGATACTACATTTTGACAATTCTAGCGTCAATAGGATTGATACAAGTTTCATTTTCTCTCTTCTTCTCTCTCCTTGTTGATGCTAGAATTGATCTTCAAAAATGAAACGTAGTATCTATATTTTGGGATTGATCTGCCCTCCCCTACAGTTCATGACTTTCAGACATAAAACTGATTAATTTAATTTAATTTAATTATTTTTCCTCCTAATTAATTCATTCATTAATAATTAATTAATGGAGGTGGTGTCCCTATAATTTTATGAATGCATAATATTAATTTCAAGTGTAGTGTTATTCCTACATCCACATCCACACATCCACATTTATACCTCTTGCTAATGTACTCTGTATCACTGCAGCCAGCTGCTGCCACCATCAACTGACTTCAATGGATTGCAGGAAAATATTGGGGGAGAAACTACTGAAGATATGTCTAGTTTCCACTTTTCTGCCTGAAGGCATCACTACTGCTTATTCTGCCATCAGAGTGGAAAACTGCATTTTGGGCAGCCAAAAAAAATTAACAGTTTGCACAATGAATAGCACAGATTATATTACATTTTATAACATTTTGTCACAGTCAAAGCAGATTTGTTGGATTCAGAGCACACTGCTGAGTAAATGCAACAAACAGAGGCAAAGGCTCTGGTGCTGACACTTTGCTAGTGGTTGGCTAGTGCTACTAGCCATACTTCCAGGGGCCAAAAGCTAGCGTTGACTGGTAGCACTATGCTTATTTCTGCTCCACTGTCAGACAAAACATGGGATGATCATGGCAGAATTTCTTGGAAAGATAAAGTGCTGTATGATGCCGTATGGCTTCAACAGCTAAATTATTTCAGTTTTAGTGTAATTGACTGCACAGTCTACCAGCACAGATTGGATATCCACAGTCCACGGAGGAATGAGAAACAAAAAAGGAAGTTGCAAATCAAACTTAGAGCCAGCTCCCAATCTGGAATGATCCCATACTTGTGAAGTGCCTAGTCATGATTTGTTAACTGGTTTAATGAAGTATGTTGTTTTGTAATTTGTTGATTTGCATAAAAAATGTTGAAAAAGAAGTGTCTTAATGATAATGATAGTGTTAATGATGATAATGCTGCCATTGACAGCTATGAGCAAGGCATCTGTGGTATTAGTTCTGATGAGTTGATCATATTTTATAAGCAGAATAAAGTGATTTGATACATCTGTATCTTATTTAGCTAATATCTTATGCAAAATAGGTTCAGCCCATGAACTGATATATTGAACAGCAATATGTTTAACTAAGCCAATGTCAAGTTTCAGTTTTAATGGTAGCCTAACATAGCTTTTTGTTGTACACAACGCAGCACTAATGTGGATAGAATGGTCAAGAAATACAATACAACTGAGCAGAGCAGAGCACAACAGAGGTGCATTTTGAAATGTTACATACTTTAGTATTTTCAATGGAGATCGAGCAATGGCCATATTACAGCAGACAGCATTCTGTACTTGAGTGTTTGACATGTTATCCCATTCTGCTTGGGAAAAAAAAGCTCTGCCAAGATGATCCCATTTTAGGCTTTTGCAATCCCCTCTCCTCATCTCTCCAGGGGCTTTGGTGTATCTTCTGAGCCCACGATGACTCATTGCTTTAGAAACTGAAATCTTTTTTTATGCAATTAAGTGCAGTGCTTTCTTTCATCCTCCATTTTGACACACCTAGAGACAAAGATACAGAATCAGTAATACTTCAAAAAGGATTGATCCACAGTTCATTGAGAAAAGAATGCATAAATGGGGCCCTCTGCTTATAAATGATTGCCAGGCTCTGTGTCTGTGTTTTGACAGATTTAATCAGATACGTGCTAATATGCAGTTTATATATAACATAATAAAATATAATTGACATAATTACACAATGTTAGTGAAACATCCTGTTAGCAGTGAGAAATTTCTCTAACAGCATTTAAAATAAGAAATCAGTCCATGTAAACATACATGCTGTAATAAAGGTAAAACATTTTCAATCTCATGTTTACATGAATTCATACGGTATTTCCACTCACATCCAGGTGTGAGACACAGGTTTGTGCATTTTGCACAGTTCGGTGTCTCTGCCACCCACGCTGAACATTCAAAAGTGTAAATAGGGAAAACAATAAGCTGCCATTTGCCTGGGTGCTCGCTGACGTGCGCACCTCGAATCACAGATTTAGAATCCATTCTGTTCCCTTGACTGGAGCTGACTGGGTGTCCACAGGGATTCAACCGACCTCCCCAGCATAGCCAAAGGTCACACAGCAGAGGTATGGCTTTCTAATGCAATGCCCTTTTGTGGTGTCTGAACTGCCTGCATTGTATTCCCCTCACATAGACTTCTTGCAGGGAGAGGCTTTGAGAAGCCGGACAAGGAGAATAGCATTGACAGCAGTTCTAAAGGGCAATCATACAGATAATTCAGTCCAATGGCCCTCTTTATTGAGATTAAGGCACCGGTACCCCTGATATTGTATAAACAAAACAATGGGCATTTCACCCTGTGATGGCCCAAGGACTCAGTGAGAGATGCAGAGAAAAGGCATTTTCTACTCTGACAACAGCTCAAGCAATGGTGTTTTCTGATACAGCCGGCCAAGGAGAGCTGTGCTTCTGCCAAGATGGCATCATCATCTACTGAACTAAAGCACAAAGTATGCTGTTGTGATGTCATGATAGTATATTTGGCAAGTTTTTCTTATATCACTGTTGGCAAGTGAAAAACTCATTCAGTATCTCTATGATGTGTTGTTTTCAGCAACTCTGCAAACCAATCTTGTTCATGGTCTAGTTTTTAGCCTTGCTAATGGCAACGACTATATGGATGGCAGTGTCAGTCTATTGGTTAGTCAGACGGTTCATCACTTTTGTCCGGACTAAAATATCACAGCTATTAGATGGATTGCCATGGAATTTTTTTACAGACATTCATGATGCCCTAAGGATGAATCCTACATACTTTGGTGATCCCCTGACTTTTCATCTAGCACCACCAGCATGTCAAAATTTCACCTATCCAATGAAATATCTAAAGTTTTGGCACAATATTTTGTTCAGACATTTATGGTTACCAAAGGATCAATCGTTAGGACTTTGGTGATCCCATTACTTTTTCTTAAATTCCCCCATGAGGATGACATTTGCTGTTTTGAGTGAAATGTGTTAACAACTTTTGGATGGATTGCCAAGACATTTGGTAGAGACATTCATGTTACGCTGGTAACATGAATGTCAGACTCTCAGACTTTTCAACTAGCACCATCATTACATCCAAATTTCTATTTGTCCGACACTTTCATGTATGACTTACTACTTGCAAAAATAATGTCACTTGATGGTTTATGTTTAGTGACAAATAGCAAATGTTAGCATGCATGCACAAAACACGCTAAACTAAGATGATTAACATGGTAAACAATGCTGCTTAATATCAACATTGTCATTTTGAGCATGCTGTACATCTGCATTTAGTATGTGCAATCTCACAAAACTGCTAGTGGTCCTAGTCTTGTTTTGAGTTTAGTTGGCTTTGAAAGGGTTTCAACAATGTAAGGTTTGCATAATTTCCGCAATTCCATTGAGGAAAGTTAAATACCTCATCTTCAGTAAAAACATGACTGGAGTTTCATGAATTTCATCTGACACCAAAAGTATGGTACAGGCTCTTTCCCTCCACACTTCCTACAATGGCTCAAGGCTATATAGTGAGATGACAACTAATTCATAGAAATGATAACAACACAATTTATGTGGATTATCACCCGTGCAGGATGTACAGTATAAAATATACAGTCAGTGATGTCCCAGTGGCAGGCTATTATCTTGACGACATAATTTCTCACTAGTAGAGTTGAACCATAAATACTTTTATGTGTGTCAGAATTGCTGATACTGTGTAAGACCAACAGCTTGTTTGTATGTTCTGATACTCCTTTAATGTCTGATGCAACCTGTTGCAAGAGCATACAAAGAGAGCAGGAGAAGGCTGCTAGCAGATATGGGATTAGGGGGAAAAAAGTAATTTATCCCCTCCTAGCAATTAGAGCATATTATCTTTGTAATTACTATTATTATCACAGTTAAAAAGGAAAGCATTTGTAAAAAGTGGTGTTCACGACACTGCACATTACTCCCTTATTATGTTAAAATTCTTATTAAAAATCTGAAAGTGCAATTATGTCAGCTGGCGAAGAGTCATTAAATCTAGCATGAAAGCCAGCCTGATATCAAATGGTGAGATTCAGCCTCTCTCCTAGCCAAACTCTCTCTCCACAATACAGCAGAGCTCTGTCACGCTCTGCAAAGGCTCAACAAAGGACACTGCAGTCCCATTAGCCAAGTAAACAAATCAGAGAGTGAAATGAGATGCTTTTTATACTGAAACAATGGATTTCCCATAGGAGAAAATATGGCAGGAGATGAAACCCAATAATGAGGCACATGCTCTTATAGAAACCCTGAGATGGGAGGCTTGAGTGAAACAGGCTCTATCCATGCAAAAGAAATGAAAAATCCTGACGATGGTTTATGGATTGAAATGAGAATGCTCTGTGTTTGGGATTTACTCATAATTCTGGAGAATCTGAGATGAGACAGCCACAATTTAGCATTGCCAGCAAGACACATGCATCCATCTGATCATTTAAGAGGAAAATCTGATTTAGAGACAGCTTTGACCATATACTGTATTGCATTACCATACTTTTGCCAATTTGAGTGTAAAATTACAGGATTTGCTGCAAAAGAGGTGGATACAAATTCACATTGTTAAAAAGAAATTAGGAGTTCCTATCCCCACTGATGCCCATTTTTCCCTGGAATGTGTAATGTAAAAACATGTGCTCCATACTAAGTGAAAATCAATTTGCCATCTTAGATTGCCATATTCCTCCTCACCAACCTGTCTGCCTGCAATTATTGTGCAGCAGCCACTTCTACAAGTGTGAGGCTCCCCTGAGTGCAAAAGCCATTTTTTTTATTTCTTTTTTTTTGTGAACACATGGCTCTGAAGCCAGAGAAGATTAGAGCTAGATCGTGGCGACCCTTGTCTTTAGAACGGAGCTCTTGAGGGACGCGAGGTTGGTGGCTTCATCTCTGTCTGAGACAGAGCAGACCTTCCCAGCAGCTGCTTTAACACAGAGGTGCTCTAAGTATGTCTGAGAGTATTGATTATCTCAGGTCTCATGTGCAGAAGGACTGCATTAGCTCACGACAGCAAAACAGACATCTCACACACATACAGGCCTCTAATGACCTCAAGGCAGATGGTTGAAAAATTCTGTCAAATCACAGTACAGACACAGTGAAAAAGTATAGAGCAGGGTACACCTGTAAAGTGCATACTTATGAAATACAGAAAAAAAATACAGAATACACAATTCACAACAGTGTGGATTCTAAATGCTAAAAAAGAATAAGGTGCCCATCACCTCAACATCTCTAAATCACTCAGAAATAATCTTACTATAATTGATCTATAATTGCTCAGGGTTTTGAGTCCAAATGTGACCAATTCTTAAGCTCAAAAATCATTTTGGTGTCAAAATCCCACCCTGTTCCCATGAACTTTTATGAAACAAACAATATATCCCCCATTAATGGAGTGCATTAGATATGAATAAAGACAGACAGTGAGACTGTGGAGGTTGGTGGTGGAATGGGTGATTTTGGTTGAAGCAGGAATTATTTATCTTAAAGCTGTTTTTTTTGTTTGTTTGTTTGTTTGTTTTTTTGGATAGTTGAAGGCAGAGGAACCCTACAGCAAACTAAAAAAAACCCAGACAAACATATTTTTACTTAATAAAGTTGTTATAGCTAATGTACCGTATCCACATCCAGCTGACATGGAGAAACATTTGTCTATTTCCACTGACTGCTGAGACAGAAATACCTTGCTCTTCATCAGCTAAATGCTCCATCATGTTAAACAGCTAGTTGCTAACTTTGTCTCTCTGCAGATTGGTCCTTGTCAGGTAGTATAAGCTACTGTTAGTTTGTCAAAGTTTATCAAAGGAATAGTTCTGCATTTTGGGAATTACACCTATTCACTATCTTGCTGCAGATTTATGAGGAGATTGATACCAATTTGAAGCTTAAGCAAGGAGGCGGTTAGCTTAGCTTAGAATAAAGACAGGAAACAGGGGGAAACAGCTAGCCTGGTTAGCAAAATCCACCTACCAGCACCTCTAAAGCTCACTAATTAACAAGTTATATATCTTGTTTGCTTAATCTGTACAAAAACCAAAGTGTAAAAAGGACAGGTTGTGGTTTTACGGGGGGTTGTTGCCACACAGTTTCTTGGCCTCTCAGCTTGTTGCCTGGCAGCTTCATGGTGACTGTGCCCGGCCAAGAAATAGTCCTGCACATTTCCCCAGTAAAACCACAACCTGTCGTTTTTACACTTAAGTTCTTTTATGGATCTTTTTTTCTTTACTTTGCTAAGCTAACTGGCTGCTGGTTGTAACTTCACATTTAGCGTACAGAAATTAAAGTGGCATCAATCTTCTCATCTAAGTCTTGGCAAGGACGTGAGTGAGCATATTTCCCAAAATGTTGAACTATTCCTCTAAAGCCTAATAGTTTGTCTGTCACTTTTTACTATTCATCTCTCTCATGATCATATAAACCTTTCGTTGTCTTAGAAAACTGCATCTGAAAGCCTTTTATGGGCTCTACTGAACGCTGCTTTTTGCATCCATGTAGTGACTACATACAGCATGCCAAGATGTCATTTCGAACGTTTGGTAAATCTTATAATAAATACCAACTGTGATTTGACTGTTGAGTATGATACCTGTTCTTATGACACAAATACCACTGTATTGTTTTATCTAAACATTTTACTATCTGTTCTAATGCCACAGTGTGTTTACATGTCTGCTTCTCCCCATTGTACCTGTATACACCTGCTCCCTCCCACTATCTTTATTACACATAATATTAATGTAGAGTGGGGCGGTGGTTGACATTTTTATTGAATTATTTACAAGGGAAAATAATGACAGTGGGGTCTCAGCGCTAAACAAATAAATAAATCAGATCTCTAATCAAATCCAGGGATGATGTATGTGGAGCAGGATGTTATTAGGTTAGGTGATAGGTGTCAGCGCTCACAATGCCAGCAGTGGAAGAGTGCACGGGTTTATACACAGGAAACAATTGGAATTTACCTCTGTTTTTGTTTTCCTTTTGACGTCTGATTCTCCATCTCAGGCAATCAGACGAGGTGAGGATTTAATAGATCACAGTTGGAAGTTTTATTAGACTGTGACGCTGCACACTGTGCTTAGTGACTTTTAGAAAAAAGAAAAGATGCTATTGTTGATAAAGGTTCTTCGATGTCCATGTCCATCTTTTATTTGTTATTTTGACCATCTTTAATATGGGTTGAGCATAGAATCTGCATAGAAATATGCGTTAAACTGCATTAAAGGACCAGTGTGTAGGATTTAGAGGCATCCAGCGGTGAGGTTGCACCCAATGAACTGAGCCTGTACTTCTACCTTGTGTTTCTGCTCTGTGGGAACTGACACTAAATAGTGATTTTTTTCTTTTCTACTGACCCCTTTCCACTGAATCGTCTAGGGATCCCCAGGAACTAATCTAAACTAAATCAACACTGGCTTGACTGCTGCTCTCTCTCCTTCACTTTCTCTCTCTTTATCTTGCTATTTTTTGGCAAGACTATCTGCCCGAGAAAAATTACTTTTCAGTTGTTTCATTGAGTGCTCCAAAAGGAGTTATGTTAATGTTTATATGACAGCGCCCTGTAGAGGTCGTTTTTTTCAAACCATGACAACAATCGTCCCCTAACCTTAACAGAGTAATAATTAACCCAATAAAACCAAACCATGACCTTTTCCTAAACCTAACCAAGTCATTTTTGTGCCTTAACTAAACCTTAACCATAGCATTTTCACATCATAAAATGCATATTGTGCTAGATGGCAATGTTTGTGTTTTTTTACATCCAATGCCAACACCTATTTAAAATTCTCACTTTCTACACTATCTGGGCATGGCAACTAATCCTAAGGTTAGAGAAAGATTGTGAATATGGTTAGGGTTAAGCAATTAAAACACTTTGATAGGTTTTGGGAAAGATTGTGGTTATGGTTTATAAAAAGGCAAAGATTAACTGCAGGTCTACGATGGGACACAAAGTTCTGTATCCTGATATCTAGGAATTAATTTGCTGTCATGAAAGTATAATGTGCTACTTGCCCATCTACCACCCTGACCTCCACATGATTACTTTCTGCCTCACTTCATAAAGGACGTACTATGTATGACATTGGCATGGACATAAATTGTGATGCGCAGTCAGCAACGTACTAACTCCAAAGCTAGAGGGGGCCCACAGTTAAAGATCCAGTGTTGCTAAAAAGGTTCCTGTGTTGCTGGAAAAGTTACTGCAGAGAAAAAGGGCTTTGGCACAGTTGTGAAGAGATGAAAGTTATTATTTGTTCAAGATTCTGTCAGCATTAGCTCTCTGTTTGATTTGAAAGTATCCCTTAACTTGATTCTTGCAGATGTGGTAATTACAAACCAGAACCACAAATGAGAGTACAAATTAGATAACCAAAGCAGGCACATTTTTTCGAAGTCATTACAGTGTATTACCGCCAGGTATATATTAATTAGAAAACCAAACATGTTAATATCTCTAAATATTGTAACGAAATAACCAAACCTAAAACCTTTTTTGTCACACCTACTTGTCCAATTGACATTAGGACCTTTTTTGCTATAGCAGTGGTTCACAATGAGATAATCCCCTCACAGAGGCAATAATAAGTGCATGGAGGAGGTGAGGAAGTCAATGGACAATTAACTTCAATTGACATTGAATGGACAATATCTCTAAATGCATTTACAGATGTACGGAGGCTGGACTAGCTGGAATAAAAGGAATTAAAATTAGACCACTGTTCACAGCTGAAGCCTATTATCCCAATGTGCCACAAAGAGAGAAAAAGAGTGAGATATAGTGAGTGTGTGCCTGAGAGAAGGACAGAAAGAGAGAAAGAGGAAAAGACCACAGACGGAGGGAAGCAAAGTTGAACCATTAGCAAAAAAAAAAAAAAAGTCAACCCCCAAAAAATGACCTCAGGTGAAAATGAGATAACTTTCCCTCTTTTTATGGTTTCCACAATGAGGCATTATCAGCTAGAAAAGGGCATAAGGCGGGGAAAGCGAGATGAGGGAGAGCGTGTAATGGTGAGGGAGGGATCTCCATTGATATATCCATCCAAACTGGAGGGCCTGGAACTGACAGGGCCCAAGAGGAGCTTCTGCAGAGAGCCGGAGAGAGATAAGGGGGTCATTATTCCCTAAACTTGAATAATCCCTTGACAGCAAAGCCTCGGCCTTCCCCAAGGGTTATGAGACTTCTGAGCATCTGCGAGGAGAGCAGAAGAAGAAAGCAGAAAAGTTTGTATTTTCTACAGTATATGTAATCGTTTTATTGTTTATTATTTACAGAATATGTACAGTATATTGGCAGAATATGAGTAACTCAGCCCCAAATGAATCCCACATTAGCATTCGATATTTGCATATTGTATTCCCAGTGAGATCCAAAAATGGAAAAAATAAATAATTGGCAGATGTTTGCAGTTAATTTATTAAACAAACAGGAAAAACAGGTGAATATAGAAATATATTAATAGTGTTGGGCAAGCTACTTGAAAGATACTCAGTTACTCCTTAAATATTAATCAATGAAAAAGTAATTACATTACTTGGTAATTAATCAACAATAGAAGTAAAATTACATTTACATACCTGAGATAATTTATTTATTTGTGACCTCAGCACAGTGCAGAGAATGCTATGCATAGCTTTACTGACTGCCCGTCCTCATAGTGAAGTGTTTACACACCCTACAACTCTGAACAAAACCTAAACCCCAAAACTCAGCTGATTCCTGAATGTTGGCTTAGCAGTGGCTTGCTAGCCAACTAACTAGACAGAACTTACATATAATGCAACTTTGGAGTTACCTGAAGGCATATTACTCCTCTTTTGGTGGAGACTAGCTGCCTCTCCACACCTCCAACCCCTGAGCAACACCAACAAATCTCGGAACAGTGTCCACTGAACACACATGAGCAAACAAAATATGTGTCAAAATTAAAATCAACCCTCCCAGCTCCCATACACTATAATCCCATATACTACCCGTTACTGAAAAAACAGTCACTTTATTGTAACTTGTTACTCAATAATGCATTGCTGCCCTAAACCACAAGTTCTTAGGTAATGTTTAGGCACAAAAACTACTTGGTTAGATTAGGGAAAGGTCATGGTTTTGGTTACAAAAATTACAACTTGGCTGGGGTAAAGGTTAAAAGAACCAACGTTACAGAAAACAGGATGTGAACAGCTGTCTTCCATGTGAAAGTCACACAATTTGCACACTGAACCATCAACCCCAAATGCTCCATTAGGGGTTTTGTGGTATGTTAACAATGTCACACTATATTCGCCTTTGCTACTCAAAAGTCATAATCCCCATGGCCACAAGAAGACCCTCGTCACTTTAAGCATTTGAACTAGGGGCGAATGCTGTTGTTTTTCTCACAAGGACTCGTCGGTCTCGCGCAACACTGTGTAAACCAATACAGTACTAATCCTGGGTGTGTTCCTTACTCACCAACAACAAGCATTGTTAGAACAGTGTTACATCATTATAACAATGTAAAAGACTTTAATTAAAAAGTTAAAAAAGAGAGGGTCTAACAAGAAAACAAGTTGATTTATGTAATAAATAAATCAATCATGGTTTGAGGGCAGGAATAGAAGAAGCCATGTTAATGTTGAGTTTGGGTTGGATTTGGTCTCTCTCACTGACGTGCATTCTACATAAAAGTTTTGCAGTTTCTCATATCTGAGACATCAATCTGTCTATCTCTGGCTTCTCAGAGACCACCTTGGGAATATTCTGCCTCTGTTACCTTACTGTAGTCCATGAGCTAGGTGGTTGCAGATCAGAATTAAGGGCAGTCAAGCAGAAAATGGCTACAGGGGCCATGCAGACAGTGGCGAATGAACAGCAGAAGATCATTTCAGAGGGACCCTAAAAATTAACTGTGCTGTGCCGTTAACTCAATCACCTAACTGCTGCATGGTTACATTCCAGTGTTGGCATTTCACTGCTGTCCAGTTGGTATTTGATGAGCATTGGGTTTTTTGATGGACTCCAAATTGAACTTCAGATGTTGTTTGAGAGTTCAAGCATCCAATTACGTTGTGAGCCATATGTACGTGACACATCTTCAATTACTGTCCTGGAGCCTTTTCATTGAAAAGCAGAGACAGGGAGTAATGCAGAGCAGATCTTACAAGGAAAAAGCTCTTTGAATGCGCTATGCCAGACTGCTTTTCCTTTTCCCTGCTTTTTTTTAAAGATGGCATGTTATTGTATATGACTTCTTATGTGTGCTATAGGCATCATGCTTTCTTTCATGTGCATTGTGTACTCGAAATATTTCTGTTTAACAAGTTTTTTCCCCTGGAAACTCAGCATTAAGTTCAGTGTCTCTTGATAACAAGAACCTGTCCATTGTGGAACAGTTACTGTAAAGTTTCTCCCCGAGAATGAAGACTGATAACAGTCATACCATACACAAACAAAATCTTTTCTGTACTTTCTCCTACCATCTATCTCTTTTTTCTTTCTGGGTCTGGTGGGTAAATAGAAAAAAAAGTGGAGAGTTGTATGCAAGGGGAAAGAAACCAGCAACACTGTCAGTTAATTTTCAGATCTGGTAATCTTCCAAGTTCATTAACAAAAGCTTGTGTCTGACTTGCTGTGGCTTTTGTACGCACCGAGGAGTTGTTGTGATAC
The DNA here is from genome assembly GCF_914725855.1 of Thunnus albacares. Taxonomy (NCBI): domain Eukaryota; kingdom Metazoa; phylum Chordata; class Actinopteri; order Scombriformes; family Scombridae; genus Thunnus; species Thunnus albacares. Next base: position 7,937,541 of record NC_058106.1, on the reverse strand, counting down.
ACCACAATGAATAAGTGATAAGCTGTTTGGGTAATTTGCGGAGTGACACAACTTTTATTATTTACGCCGTAAACCCTGATGGGTGGGGTGGGGGTGGGGGGGTCGTGGATAACAATGAGCAAATGTGACAGGATTGTGTGGGCGGAATCCACTTAGAACTATTACAATCAAGCTTCATTTACATGAGCCGCCGACAACCTTCAGTTGACTTTGGGGGCTGCATTTGGGAATAGCGGACATGGGTATTACAGAGCATACTGATGCATTTGTAATGGGGGCAGGCAGCAGAGCCTAATGCTGACTCGCTCCGTAGAAGAAAAAAATGCTCCAAATGGAAAGAGATCAATTCCCCCCTACTTCGCACTGCGTGATGGATTTGACATTCATCAGTGCCCTGTCAACTAATGCATTTGGTTTTATATTACACCTGAGATTTTTTTTCTCTCTCTTTTCTTTTATGGCTTCATGAAGCCAGATTAAAATGGTAAAATTGTGAATAAATTTTTCGGTAGGGCATGGGAGGCCAAGGAAATTTTGATTTTGGAAAGTGATGGAGTATTTTATTTTAAGAGAAAGAATGATATTGAGGGAAAAGGAGAAAGGGAAGTCATTTTAATAAGGCTAGAAAGTCTAACCTAGTTTCGTGTTATTGATTTATGTTATTATTTTCAATATATTACATTTATACTATATTATACTCCCCCCACTCAAGTATCTCTGATTAAAATCTCTAAGACATTAAATAGGAAAACTTGTGTACAACTGCAAGACTTATCAAACCCTGCAAAGACCATATTTTTAAAAAGTCTTTGATTTTAAATTTAACCAGCCCCCAGACTAGAAGTTTCCTGCATAGTACCATGCATCCCTCCCACAGAAAATTCCATTATGTTTATATCAAGGTAGGTATTAATCCCATGGGCCTTTGTGGTGGTTTCCATTATAAAACTCCCATTTTTGGCAGCATAAGACCTGACAGGAGAATACATTTTTGCAACGGTGATAATTCAAGCGATGATACATCATTGTGGGAAAGCTTGGCACAACAATACATAGCCCATCTGAAAATGTAGAACACACCTCATCCCAAAAGAGGCTCCCAAAACTCCTGGGAGAAGAACGGAGCACCGGAATCATAAAATAAGACAAGCAGCGTTCAGTCATTTACTGTATTTATAAGCCATTCATGCTGTTTTATCCATCCACGCCATGGTCTGTGGCCTTCAGACATGTGGGAGAAATCAAATGCTGAAATGAGAGTGTGCATTTTAAAGCAGGATTCACTCTTCATGCTATTAAAAAATCACAAACACTCAGAAAAACATGTTTTTTCTAGTATACTGGGGAATATTTGGTTTCTCTCTGACAACTTAATCAAAATTTGTATTTTATGACTCTAAGAAATCCCTGGAATTTAAATTAATATATGGGGCAAATGAAAGCTTCAGATTCAGTGCCCTCGATTTCATTTTCTCTCTATTTTTACCAGCAGTTGCAAGGCTTGGCCTGTCTTCCTCCTAACACTGGGGGGAGCTGTTTTGTTATTACCACAGAAAAGGGCCATGGATGGAAACCTATATTGGAAGAGGAGTGAGACAACACATGCTTGATTAACAATAGCTGGTTGCGAACTCAGAATTATGATTTAGGTTTGTGCAAACTATGTTTACCAATTATTTTGCACTCATTGTTTTACTTGTGTATGTTTTTGCACTTATATCCACCAACCAAGCACACATCCACAAACTCACACCAGTGTCCCTGAGCATCCTGTGAATTTTTCATTGAAACAGATGAGTCCAAACTGAGCCCAGCCCTCACCCCCACATGCGGCAGATAGATACCCTGACTGCTTGAAATGCCCTTTGCAGATTATGATTATTATGATTATGATTAGAGTTTGTCAAGTGTAAACAACTTGCTCTGATAAACACTCTCATGAATGCTCATCTCTCTTCCCTTGACATCCTGCTCTTGCTCTCCCATTCTCCCAGCAAGTCTCACACCACCCAATTTATATCAAAAGAGACATTTGATGTCTTTGGCAGAAATCACAAAGCACACTGTTTGTCACATTAGCGTTAGATAAAGGAAAAGACATTTTCTGCTTGTTGAACACTGTGGGGAATGAAAAAGCGATAGCAGCTCCTTTTAATCACATCACAAGTTTTGTGAAGAAGAAATGCAGATTATTACAATCAGCATTTAGGCTGCATTGTTTTTCTTTTTTTTCTGACAGTGCAGTTGTTGCCTTTGGTGTGTCACAGCTGATTGCGGTGTTTCTATGTATCACAGACAGAATCCATGCATGTGCAGATGGGGTCCTTCTGCGACAGATCTATATATGCTGTTTCTTCAGAAAAGATGTAATTTCACTGACAGGCTAAATTTCCGCAGGCAATTAGCCAGGGACAAGGAGTGCGGAGGAGCCTCACCTCCTTGTAGGCAGGCTGTCTGCTTTTCTGTCCTCTCCTTTTTACTCCTTGACAGAGCGCTGCGTTGCCTGGCAGAGCATGAGAGAGACAGCAGCACTCCTAATTCATTTTATTCTCTACCAAGGTTGCCCTGGTGAAAGTGCCAACAGTCTTTGAAGTTGCACAGCTTGCAAATTTGACTTCTATTAGAGATCAAATTTTCGTTTCAATTTTGATCTTTTAAATTAGAATATTTTTTGATTAGAAAAGAACAGATGTGAGATGTCTTTACTCATGCTTTGCTAATACCATCCATAATATGAAAACACCTGTGCACTTAGTACCGTTATCCCATAGGTTGGTGTAAATACACACTAATTTAGGTGACCTATGTTATTTTAATGATGGATGAGTTAATTGAGCAATTAACTCAATAACAGGTGTCCGTAATTGCCCAATGCTTTAGAGACTGAGGCTTAAAAAGCAGCTTTGTCCATATATAGCTTGATGGACAGAGCTGTTCATTAATGCTTACAATTGTAAAAAAGAACCACATGTATTGGAGGTTTGGAGGCTTCACACACCATGACACTTAATGAAATAAAACTAGATGCTTAAAGCAGTGGAGGTATCCAAAACCTTTACTAAATAAAAGTACAATTAATTCATGTAAACATATTCTATTACAAGTAAAAGTCCAGCATTCAAAGTAAAAGTACAGTATCATCTGCAACATACTAAACTGGCAACAAAGTAAAAGTAAATTTCCTGCAGAGAAATGGCCTCTGAGACTGATGTATTATTATATATGATATTATTGGTTTGTTAATACTGCTGGATCAATGTGTAAGCAGCATTTTGTATGTTGCATGGTTCAGCTAGTTTAACTAATTTACAGTATGTTAAGTTAGGTTGGTCAGTCTAGTGGTTCCCAAGGGCTTGGAGTAGCAATAAAGAAAAAAACAAAGTGCTACACAAATTTGTATTACATTTTTTGACTTTTCTCTAATCTTTTCTTTTTTGTTGAACAATTTTGTGAAATTGTTTTACATCTATGAGTCTGAACTACATAAACTGAAACCATCTGAGAAATTTAGAAGGCAAATATTTCCTAGGTGAAACTGCCAACAAGTCCCCCAAATTAAATGTTGGTCTATGCATGGAGTGCAAGTGTATTCTGATATTTAAAAGACCATGGTTTGGGTTAAAATACGTACTTTATTTATGGTTAGGGAAACTGGATTAAAATGACTACTTCCTTAAGGTAAGGCACCCTTCGTCGCTATCGTTACAATAATAACCACGTGGTTGAGGTTGGGGAATGACCACAGTCATGGTTTTAAAAAACAGTCTTGACTGCTAGACTGTTGTTTTGTAGTTGGAAATGCGAAACTTGTGGTTGTAAACAGGAAACAAACAGCAATCTCCTGTGTCAGAGTCAATGTTTTGTTGACTCATCAATCCACCCCAACCTCTTCCCTATGCAGAAGTTGTCGCCATATAATAACGCCACAAGAGGGCTGAAATTGTAAACATGTCATTCTGGGGCACCAGCATACTACAAACGTCTGATTCTGTCATTTGCAGTCCAATTGGAGAACCTTCTTGGAACTGCTAACAATTCAAAGACATCTGAAACATGAGAAAGGGCCCTAACTACACACTGCTTTTTTGTAAGGGGTCACTAGTCAAACAGTTTGGGAACCTCTGGTTTGCTCCTTAACAATGCATTGCATTATAATCTGGAATGTTTTATATGTAAAATCTATGGCTGTCAAATAAATGTAGAGGAGTGAAAAGTATGATATTACCCACTGAGATGAAAAAAAATTATGAAGTATGATTGTGACTGTACATCACCATCATACTTCTGTGTTTTGTATGTCTATGAAAAGTGTCATATGTGTATCTGTATGTTTAATTTGTGTGTAAACCTCTTTAACAGAACTGCCTAAGGATGCAAAAATAATTTCAGTGTATGCTAACAAAAGGTTGTATCATATTGTATTGTAAGTAGCAAAAAAATAGAAAGTACAAGTATTTTCAAATAGTATTTCAGTACACTACTTGAGTAAATGAATGGTCAGCATTTAAAAAGTATCTCACTCAAAACTCTTCTCAGCAAAATACATTATTACCTCTTCATGTGTGTGAAATAGAAAAAGAGACAGGGGAGGTGTTCAGAGTCTCGTTGAAACCAGGATTAACCTATCTGTGCTGCTTATGTCTCAGCAACACTAGGTAATGGCATGAAACAGACTGTGGCTAGAGGTTTCGCAAATGTGTAGCTCTCACTGGAGTGTGTCATAAGCGTTCAGCTGCTTTGAAGAAGAGAGCAAATGAAAGAGGAGATGCACAGCGCTCCTCAAAGCTTTCATTCCAATCATTGGCAAAAAGACTTTTTTTTCTCTGTCTGAGAACAACAGGAAGATATGATTCTTATTAGAACCTGTCAAACTCAATAACAGCATTGCTCGTCACATATTTTGGCTTCTGAGCAGCCACATTCCTGCTTTTCCTGGATCTGTGATTGGTTCCTGACATTTTAGAGTAATTTAGCAATTTGATGAAATACATTCCACTTTTGATAATAGCATTTAGAATATTCATAGAAGTAGCAAAATCATATGTAGCATTTTTGGCAATTGATGTGCTCTATGACAGTATATTCATAAACAGAATGCTGTGAAGTGTCTCAAAAAAAAAAAGAACAGCAAGAACAAGAAGAATACGAGGTAGAAGGGAGGGCAGAGTGATTATCAGTGTGAAACAGTGATGGAAAAATTAAAATTCATTGGATAGTGAGAGAATGAAGTCAGTGAATGAATGAAGATGCGAAATCCAGCTCTGTTACATATTCAGTGCAATGTTTATATCTGATATGGATACCTTTTCATTGTAAAGTAATATTAAATGACTTTTTCTAGATAATTAATACACACCTCACTGCACAGATGGATGCATATTTGCAAATAGAGCAAACACTAATGTCATTATTACAACTATTAAAGTAGTTTTTAAAGTAGGATCTTTGAAGTAAATACTGTAGATGTATACGAGTGTTTGTTTTATATAAATCTCCATTTTGCTCCTTCACAACTGATAAAATATAGTAGAGTATATTTACTAAGCCTGCTGCAAATTACTGTTAGGAAAGCAAAATATTTCTCACTGCCATTTTTCAATTAAGCAGGATATTTACTAAGACTACAGATGTACAGTAAATGAGCCCAGCTGCACATCATGTGATTTGCTGTTAAATTAAATCTGACACTGGACTGTTTGGATGCATGTTATACTTGTCTGAAAAGCAATGGAGTGCAAAACTAAAGCTTTCTGCTGCTGAACATGTATTGGTTCTAGAGAAGATATTTGTGGAACTACAAGTGTGCATTATTCCTGCAAGAAGAAAGCTGTGCGAGGAAATGTCATCTCAACAAAGAGACCAAAAGAGATAAAAGTTTTAAAACTTTTGGTAAAACTTCTAAACTCCTTTGAGTATGTAAAGTACATTATTTCTGTTTACATGTAGAAAAAAGTATAGTAGGTCTGCTTAATAAGTGTTATTGTTTGTGTCAATCATACCACACTGTACATGAGGTGCTGTAAGCCTTTAAAAGTCAGGAAAAATAAGCAGGAGGCCACTGTGGAAAACATAGAGGTAAAATCATTGCATGCTGCTGTTTTTTTTATCTTGTGTTGTTTTGCTTAGTTGGAGAGCACAGGTAAAATAAATTTATAAAGTATCTTTTAATTTGCATTCCTCTATCTCTCTTTCACTCACTGTTTCAACCTGCAGTCTCTCATCCTCTGTTTGTTGTTTTTTGTTGGAAATGGAAATCTCTCATCCTCAGTCTCCTCTGCTGCAGTGGTCAGTCTGTGTTGGTAAATCAGGTGCTGAGGCTATTTATATGAATTTCCATTCCCTCCTACCATATAATGTGCCTCTAATGCATTGAATTACACATTGCATGAGACCAAACACGCAATCTTCAGCGGTGCCGTTTTCTTCCGTTTTTCCTGTACAAAACCTCTGTGCACTCCTTTATTAAATAAGGAGAAAATAAATAGATGCAGTTAAGATGTCACAGATTGCTCCTCTAATTTGTTCATACCGACATCACTGTCGAGCAGCAGACAAAGTGGCATGCTTTTTGGGACCTAGAATAACACGATTTAGGATATTGTGGGTCTGGCTGTATGAAAAATAACCATGAGCGTGTGTAAGAGTATTTATTCATTTTCCTCCTTACTCTTCCCCATGGCCACACTGCTTTTGTGCCTGGTGGACTGTTATTAAATCTGTGTGTGGTCACACAGCCTACGGTCTGTAATGGTTGATTCGTGTGTTTTTCTTCCTCTCACCCTTGCCTTTGTTAGCCCACCACTGACCTTTCATCATAGCCTTGAGTCAGTGTAAGAAGTGCTGTGGGCTGACAGGAAACGCTGTCTTCACGGTTCTCTACCCTCAGTCGAAAAATGTCATCCTGTAACACAAACAAGTACTAATGACCTACGATAAACCACATTCATTTGGCACTTAAAAACAATGATTCAAATGCGTGCCAACTAAAAGCCTGATAGAAGATGATTTATAATGATGAAAATGAGCAGTAAGGTGACTTAAAGGGACACGAAGTGAGATCATCTATATTTATTGACCATGATCAGGGACCAGTAAGAACTGCAACAACATAGACAGAATATACGGTAGGCCTATGTCTCATAGAGCCATAGTAAAGTATTATAAACATGTTTGATAAACTGTCACTGAAAGTACTGTGTCATAAAATGTTTATTACATGAAGTAGTAAGTCCATTCCTTATATTTTATGCTTCAATTTATACGTATGCCTTTATGTGGGCGACACGTTCATGGTCCCCAGAAGATGACACCAACTGACTTTGGTGATCCCTCGACTTGTCCTCTAGGGCCAAGTTAACATTTTTTGTTTTTAGTGAAATGCCTTTCAAATCATCAGACATTTGGTACCGACATCAATGTTCCCAACTGGATGAATTGCAATAACTCTGGTGATCCACTGACTTTTCCTCTACTGCCATTATCAATTCAAAGTTTTAATTTGTACAGTTCATTGTGTCTGGTGCTAACTGGCAAATGTTTGCATACTAACGAGCTACAGATGGATAGTTAACATGGTAAACATTATGCACTGTGCATCAGCATGTTAGCATTGTCACTGTGAGCATACTACCATGCTGATGTTATCATTTAGCTCAAAGCACCACTGTGCCTGAGTACAGCGTCACAGAGCCGCTAGCATAATTATAGACTGTTGGTCTTGTTGCCCTTTAATTGCTTTTCTTACAATTTAGAGTAGGCTATTAATCTTTATATGTTTAGTACATTTAGGAGAGTTGTAACAGTTACAAAGTTCATATTGTTTTTAGGCTGAATGTGACTGATGTTGACTGAAACTGAGACAAAGCATTTCCACCAGTGTCAATACTTCAACTACAAATTATAATACTTCTTTGACTTCAGATTTGTCTTACAAAGTAAGGATAGTTTCTCAGTATGAAATGTGTACCCACATGCAATAGACTTAATAGAACTTTAATGGATGATGGAGGAAATTATGTAGATTCAAAAAAGCACTTTTGGAAACTTTTGGTTTTAAAACCAAAGCTGAAATATTGTAGGAAGGGCCACATTAAATGTATTTATGTGTTCAGCAGTGGTTAAAATCAACTTTGATGAAGGACTTGTTAAAATGAATGACACATGGCAAAACAGGATGTTTTTAACTATGCAGGGCAAGTACATACATTTATTGTGGACAATAGTGGTGCTTCTAGATCTGATGGCGCAAATCACTTAGCCAATCATGAGGCCTAACAAACTCTTAGTCATCATAAAGCAATCAAATGTCAAACGAAGGACAAGAAAGATGAATGTCATGCTATTCTGCAAAGAAAAAATATGATGGAGGTACAGTATGAAACTAGTATGAATCACCTAGTAACTATATAAATTATGCTGCCTTGGGAGCATTGGCAACATAATATGGCCTAAAGTGTGAAGGACAGCACACCAGCAATCTATAAAGGCAATGGGGTTAGACTACTTATGGTCAAACAACAATGATGTTTAACTTAAATAAATCAGTTAACTGATTGAGAAATGTATTCATGGCATAAAGACAAAATTGAAACCAATTAATTTAAATGTACAGTAGCTAATCAGTACAGTAATAGTCTCAAATTACTATAAAGAGTCTTTCCTTTCTTTGGTTATGAATTCATTTATCCACTTAATGAATTTGCTTTTCAAATGTGTTGTATCACTGAATTTGTACATAATATCTGGGTTGGCATAGAATTTCTATGCAGTACATCCATCCATTCACTTTGTATAGTGTTCATGGTCATACAGAAATGTATACCCACACACAAAGATGTATGTTAGGTTTTTAAAATGCATTAAAGTTTCACAAGACCGAGGACTAATACAGCTAATTAAAGTAGAGATACAACTAAAATCTGCAGCACAGAGGGAATGTATATTACCATAATAAATGCTGCATTAAGAGTACTGCTTTGTCATTGCATAAATGTGTCATTGTTGATCTGCTGAAAGCCATAAACCCACAGCACCTGAGAGATATACTATAAGGTTGTATATCATACCTATTGAAAAAACAGGTACTGATTTCAGTTGCTTGATCTCTTCACTGATATTCTCCTTGTTATGCAATGGCTGGGTTGGGATTACAAGGGACTCTGAGGTAAAACCCCTAATGACCTTTTGATTTTAGTCTACACTTTGGAGATGCAAAAAAAAAAAGGTTCTATGTAAAGATCTACGTAAGATCTGAGCTTAGGACTCTGCTTTGTTAGCGATTACAAGTTCTGTGATATAGCCAGAGGTACTCAATAAAATTTAGAAAAATCAATTCTAACAGTCCCAGGCAACCAGTGGAAATAACACTCATATTGTTGTATATTTTGGGGCTGGTTAAGAGACAAACTATGCCAAAGTTATATAAGAGAGGAGGCATCTCAAGTCAGTAGCAGACTTACTGTTATGTACATAATAACAAAAAATCCAGAGAAACATGAGAGCAGAGAACTAAGATTGTCCTTAAATACACTTTATCATGTTGGGAAAGCCAGACAAACTATTTCATACCCGTTATGACTGAAATTAATTTGAAGGCCTGTACAAATTCTTTTCCACAGAGTGATGATATCCATATGACAGGGAACATTTGTTGTGCAAAATAAAGTGTAATGACACAACAGAGTTGGGCGAGTGTGACCCAAAGCCTCAGTAAGGTACTGCTGGAGAAATACAGTGACCAGATTATTTAAAAATCCCTCTGTATTTCAGAGAAATATAACCTTTGCCAAAATCTAAAGAAAAAACATCCCTTGTCTTCAGATAACATTGAACATATCACAGTGGCAAATAACATGGTCTAAAGATTTTACTTAAAATACAGCTCTTGAAGTTTAGGTATAACTAAAATATAAGCAGCAAAATGTATGTGTTTTAGCATAGATTACCCAATGCAGCAACAGACATTTATTGCTTATTGTGCATTAAGCTTGAGTGCTCTGTTATCACTAGTCAAATGCGATTAACTCCAATATTTTAGACAATCCAGGGCATGTTTAACTGTTTTATTAGCAAGCAAAAAATATTATATTTTACAACAGCAAACAGCAAATCATTTTGGAGGAAACGTAATACCACATAAATTATGTTTTTTCTTTTTTTTTTTAATCAACATACTGAAGAAATGTAATATATTTGGCAAATCAGTTAAAAGTTCACTGACAGTGTATTTTATTTGTTTTCCTATAATAGATAGACGTATAGATAGATACTTAAGTAAATTCACATTCATCTGTTGTTGCAGAACAATATCTTCTCATTACATGATTGAATGTTTTAGTGGCTATGTTTAGGCACTCACAGCACTCAGTTGTGGTTAGGGAAAGATTGTAGTCTTGGTTTAATAAAGAAAAATTCTGCAGTGACTTGAAGCACAAGATACTAAGTGTTCACTGTATTGATATTTCACTGAAACCACAGCCTTACATAACCTTAACCAAAGAGCTTTTGTTGTCTAAACCTACAACCCTCACATTGACTCAGGATGTGAACCCCGGTATTTGCTGGCAAAGTCCTTCTCTATGTATTTGATATAAAAATGTAGTGCTTCCTTCACATGAAAAATTTTACCCGTGAACATGATCCTGCCAGCGATTACATTTTCTACCACAACATGATAGGTAAAAGGGAGAAAAATAAGTATTATATAAACATAATGTCTATGAGACAGGGTTGCACAGAACAGAGTGAAGGAAAAATAACTTACTCAAATTTATTTTAGTCTCACTTCTAGGTTTTGTTTCATGTCATCTCATCTATTAACATTGGTCTGCTTAAAGTATCACTACAAATCAATTATTTCTTACAACTTCTAAAGGGTACCAATAATTTTGTCTAGGCTATTTTACAATGTCTTTGTAGAATAAGCATGGATTCAGTTATTTTCACCCCTTTTTTTTGTTCCACTGCAAACCTAAACATAGACATGCATTAATAATAAAATATCTTTTAATTTCAACACTGTTCAGCGTGAATAGTGCATTATTTTAATAAAATACAAGGGTACCAATAATTTTGGTTCTGTCTATATATAGTCAAAACTATAGTCCTGACAGGCGAACACAGAAACTGTTGAGATGAATCATAAACACCCCCACTGCCCATTCTATCCTCATCCACCATATTTAGACTATTATGACAACTCTGTTTTGCACGGAGTTTTTCCTATGAAGTCAGACCTTCAATGGGAAAAAGAGAGAACTTACTTTGCAGACCACATAGAATAAATGTTTTTACTGTCAAAGGATCATCACACATTATGATTGTCTGCACTGATGAAGAAAAACCTAATACCCAGGCTAGGACCCAACTGAAGACATCATGAAGAATGAGTGTGCTGAATGTGTAAGCAGCTACTCTGCTCTTGATAAAGAGCAGATTTACAGAAACTCAGGAGAATGAGCCTCAGATGAACTGATACACTGAGATGTTCACAGAGCCTTCTGAAATGGTTTTACTAGAACCATTATAGTCCAGCCAAAACAGGTCAAAGGCCTTAATGTAGCTCTTACTACATGAAATGCATTCAGTAGAATGGAGACTTATCTAACCGTATCTTGACAATTTATTTCTGCCTTCAACACTACACTATTCTACTGTACCAACAATGGCTTGGTGCTGTGTTGGATCATTTACAAGTTAACATTTAAAGGGGGTGAACACCATAAAAGCAGTGTGTTTACAGTAAAATGTTGTTTAATACATATGAACTGTAATAAATGCTACCTTTATAAAGCTTTTGTGGTGTTGTGTGGTTGCTCTGCCCAGTGCCCCACCAGCAGTGAGGCCAGCAAAGTGTGGAATTTAATTAAGCGAAAATTGAACATGATATCTATTTTATCATGAGAGAGCAATGAGCTTGGGAATCATTTGGAGTAAAGAAGCAGTTTCTCCAAAATACAATAAATATGTTGTCTATTGCAGAAATGGCCATGAATGCAGGAAAGCTGTGAATATGGACTGTATGTATTAATGAAGTCTGAACCCTGCATGACTGGAAATTACTCCCTAAGATAAAGCTACAATGAAGCATATTATATATTAATGTTATATATTAATGTCACATCTTTCTCTCTCTTTTTTCACTGAACCAAGTGAGTGCTCCACCTCATTCTCATGATCAGCTGTTCCACTATAATCCATTGAATTTAATTCAATAATCTAATTTAACTGTTTGATTCATTCATAGATTGTAAATCAGTTTCTTCCATTCTATTCCATTGAATTTGTTTACCGGATTGCATTTCCTTGACATTGTCTGGGTTCAGTCTAATTCCTGGTCATATTTTTCTTCATGTTCTGCTTTTAGTGTGTAGTTAGTCAATGAATATTCCCATTTATTATAACTTCTATATATACTATATCTTCAGAATATGACAGGCAGGTGAAATTAATATTTCTCTCATTCTAGTTCATAGTGTTACTTAACTACAATTTCCAGTAATACAGTCTTGACGGACCCAAAGTGCTGAAAAAAATATTTTATTTAAAGAATTGTGTCTATACAGAAATCATTATATGCTTCCTCACAGTAATCAGTTGACTGCATTGTGAAGAGGACCATCAACTGCTCTTCATGGACACATGTGCTTATAGCAACACAGCATAAACATGAACATAAACAAACGTCTCTTTGCATTTTGCTTGGCTGAGCTGAGACTCAGTGGTGCATTATGAACTAAAAGCATCAGATGGCCATCAGTATATACATCTCCACAAGCTATGTGTTTCATGATGCTGTGTTCACACTTACGTGTCACAAGCTCCTCCATAATTTCTTCTCTGTTGTTATATTTCACTCTTTGACTCATTTCTTCACAGTTTCCATTAACCCTCTTTAGGTTAAAGTTGCAATACATGACATTCAACCACTGCATGTTGCACTATAGCAGCAACATGTCAGACCAACACAAATGTGTGTCGTTTACTCAATAAAGTTGAAACTCATATCAAAATGAAACTCATATCAAAATATCAAACTAGGACAACTTTCAATATAATTCAGTGTACTGTAATACAGTATCTTTACTAGTAGTAAACTCAACATTTTAATCTGATCATCTGTGCAACTTCGCATCATTAAAATGTAAAGAAATATGATCAAATATGGATCAAGAGCTGTAATTTGAGAAAGTTTGTGACACGGCTGCCATCTTGGAAACAGACGTGGAGGACATGGAGGGACTCACATGCACTAACATGCACACACCGGTGCTGCTACCAAAACAAAGAACAGAGAAGCTTGGATAACAACACCCACAGAGGGAGTGTGACTTTATTCACTGCTCAGGTCGCCATTACTCCACTATATCCTTACATAGCAAATAGTTGTTTGCTAACATACAGTGAGGTTCAATGTCATTTATTGGACCTTTAACAGTGCCTTCATCAGAACGAACAGACCTTCCCCAATCACTCACCCCACAGACCACTACAGACAGAAACATGGCGTGTCAGATCATCATGAAAAGAACCAATGTTGTAGCTCCTATCACCAGGAAAGAAAGCTTAGCACTTATGAGGCCTTTGTGATTGAAGGAGAACAGTGCTGTGGCTAAAGAGAGAGAGACATGACCACATAGAAAAAAGACAAAGAAGAAGCAGAACGTTGTCTTCTGCACAAAGCGGCAAGAAAAAGCTCTGGAGCTGTAAATTATGTCCAAAAAATTATTGAAAAACATTGGTGATCTGCAGATTTTTCTTAGATTAAAACACAAATCTGATGGTGAGAGCAAACCAATGATGAATAATACAATTAAAAGCTATGAATTAATTCAATAGTATAAATTAATAATTACACACACGAACATTAATTAGACAACTATTTGCAAATAGAGAATTTTTATTGTATCAGAGGCAGTAAAACACATGGATAAATTGAAACTACTGTATGTCTTGGGCCTGCTCTGGGTGTGCTATGGATGGTTCCTCATATTATAGTCCATACAGCTGAGAGTCATATTAGACAGCTTAATGGATAGGTTTCTTCTCAACTGTATCCCTTGGCTTAGCAAATATATTTTAAGTCTATTATGCTTTCTATATTGAATTGTGTGCACCCTAACATTTTTATTCCAGGTAAGACACAGAATGTGCAGGACAGAGCAGGGGACTAACATACAAAGGACATTTCTGTTCACATCCAGGTGCCATAGCTTCCTGAAATGGTCCTTCAGAATAAGAAATCATATAATAACTTACATCTGAGGACATTTAACAAAGTCCTTTTTTGTTCTTTGCATTTGGAATTATAATAGCCCTAGATTTACACACTGAATACTCTAATTTCCTTATGTCTTGAAACAAGGAGTGTTAGAAGGAGGGCCTAGAGGGCCTAAAGGGTAAGACTTCATTGAAGACCCAAACAAAACAACCCTGCATGTCATAACAGAATGTAACAGTCCTCTAATGCTACTTTTTCAGGTGCATTTTTAATTGTTGTTGACCGTGTCCAAGAGGTGTTGACTCGACTTCATAGTAATTTTTGAGGCTGCAGTTTGTGAAATGGTTTTACTGGATTTCAGTGTAATACAAGATGTTTCTCAAATGTTTGTACCTCCATACTTTACATGTAAATGTGGTGGACAAAATATTGGAGACAACTTTCAATATAATTCAGTGTACTGTAATACAGTATCTCTACTACTAGTACATACAAATCATACCTGATCACCCCGTCAACAGACAAACAACTAAACTAAACATTTAAATCTGATCATCTGTGCAACTTGGCATCATTAAAATGTAAAGAAATACTGTACTTTTGAAGTGTGTGTCTGAAATTCATATCTCATGTTTCCCACATTATTATTGGTTGCTGAGACTGGCTGGTCAGTGTGCAAGCTTAATGTACTGTATATCTCATGGGATTTTATAGAATGCTACCTGGAGCTGTTAAAGATTTTGATTGGCGATGTTTTATGTGAGTGCAGACTGTGACTTGAATGAGTCATTCTAAAGAGAGTCTTAACATCCTCATCCCTGCATAGTTTTCTCAGCACACTGCTATTCTGTACCTCTCGATAGAGTTTTTTGTCCGCATTTCAAGTATGCCCATTGCCTACTTCAGTGTTCAGCATATAAATTATGTATGTCTATATCTGCATCACTCTCCTATAAGAATACACAGAAGTAGCTAATTTGCGTATTGCAAAAACAAAACACAGACATAATGTCGTGGGCAGGGATAGACACACAGTGCAAGAGTAAAACAGTAAAACTATGTCTATTGAATATGACAAACTGAAGGAGACCATGTGACCTTTTATAGACACTTTGTAAATCTGGATGTCTTTGAATGCTGACATGTGGAAAAGAAATCCTGGTCATGAGTGCTTATTTCTGTAATCAACCAAATGTATCTGTAATAGCTTACTATTAGCTATATATATAATAGAACTATAATAAACAATAACTTTCTATACTCAGACTATCAAAGCTTTAGCCTATATTCATAAAATAAAAGTGTCCTGAGAAGAAGTAATTTAAATGATATTATAATAACGATGCTTAAAGGAAGCCTGTGTAACTCTTGGCCAGTGTGGCCACAAGTGGCAAATATGGGATATAATATATTTATGGTCAATGATTTAATGTAGAGTAATAGTAGCACAAGCAGTGAGAAGTAAAGTCAGCAGACATACACAATAATGTTGGTAACACAACACTAGCTCTCTAAAGTTTGCTATCTTTAGCCACCATTAGTCAGCTAATTGGTCGTACCAGAACAAGGGAGGCTGTAGCAGCAAAACCTCTAAGTAGACTGAAATGGGTAAGGGTGCATTTTATTGCTTGTGAATTAAATATTTCTTGTGCTATTTCTTCTTTCTTTCTTTAAAAAAATGACATAGTCTTGCTTGAATTAAGTTTATGGCGTTTGTCATCAGTAAATAAATGTATTATAAATAATAATACATTTTGAGACTATCCTCCTCTAAGAAAAATGACACAGTAGGTCATAATGTCAGTCACCTACACCTACAGCAGTGGCACAGTTCAGATGACATATACAGTATATTAGTCATCAAATTTCCTCATCTGGAGGAGGAGGGGCGGATGGAGGATGACCCAACAGTAACTACAATTGTGTCCGAACCTTAACCCTGTGGTTATTATTGTAGCCGTGATGACAAAGGTCGCTCATCTTTAAGAAAGTAGCAACTTTAACCTGCACCACATGTTTCTCTAACCTTGACAAAGTGACCATTAACCAAACCATCATCTTTCCCTAAACCTAACTGGATCTTAACCATAGCATTGTCACATCATAAAACATTTTTTAATTTTTTTTTATTTTAACAGTGATCTGTAACATCTTTGAAAAGCACAGACAAATGATGATGTCCTCCTGATTACTGTGATATGGGCACCAGATTAGAAAATGCTCCTATGTGTCATTCCGGAGTGCACATGGTCAAACAATGTATTTGGTTGTATATCTATCACTATTGTGCTATTGTACAGAGGTCTAGTGTCAGATCCACATATCATATTACATCACCTTAACATTCACAGTCCTTAAAGTGCCAGAAAAAAATGGAAATTTAACACTCTGCTATACCGAGACAACTGGGCAAACTCCATCTCCTGATGAAATTTGTGAGATATTACTGAAAGCTCCAGAACAGCTACTAAATAGGCCTTGAGGTGAGATTGTTTTCTAAACAGTAGGTTTAGTGTGACCATTTCGTAACAAGACTGACTTAGTATTTCAGACAGTATCAGAAAGAATAGCAAAATACCAAGCAATACAAAACTCAAACCTAACCTAATCATTTCAAGGACCGCAGAGAGACTTCTTCTGTAACTATAACCAAAGTTTTCTGTGATCCATTGCTTGCAACCCATTTTCATCATGTTTTTTATTACATAGCATGGGCCAAGTGGGAGCATGTATTAAATATCCCCACATCGTGCTGAACACTTGTGCTGCCTGCATTTTCTTCCCTTCCTCTTTTTACACGGTTCTCTGTATGAGTGACAAAACATTTCATTGCAGGTACATCACACAATACCACCTGTGGCCTTGAGAGCAATGTGGACATCAACTATTCAGTGCCATGATTTGACATGTCCTCACCTATGCTGAAATCAAACAGAATATGCCTCAGTATTCATTACACATACTGTAACTATACAGAAGTAGTCTCATCTCTCAGGTAAGTGTGTGTTAAGAGGTCTTAGCTGGGCAAGTCATTTGATCAACGCAGGCTTTAAGGCTTATTCAGTTCATTGCAACCCCTGCTCCGTGCTCCTCTGTGACTCAAGAGATTAGGCTGGTGTGCACACACTGAACACTACGCCTACTGTAAAAGAGCCCACTGTTCAGGCTCAGCACATATACAGTAGGCCTTTCAAAGGCTCCCTACTCCAGCTTACAGTGTGCAATTGAAGCAAAAAATAGCACAGTGTGAAATGTTATTCAGTCAAGATGAGAGGGAACATATTGGTTGTCCTTTGCTACCACTGTCAACTCCTCATCCCAAGAAATCCCTCCCAACTCTGATGGTTTCTGAGTGGTGAGCCATGGCTGTCAATACACTGTCATTCATCCCCACACCCTCTCCTTAAACCAGCGGCTTAAAATGGAACCTCAATATTTGCATACCAATTAGCATAAATGTAAGAAAGTGGAACAAGTAGCTTTGAAAGTCATCCAGCAAAGCGCATATTCAACCAGCAGTGAAAAAAGCAAAAAAAAAAAAAAAAAAAAAAAGAGGCAAAAAAAGCATGTGTCAGAGAGAAAAGGAGTGAGGGCATTGAGTGCTAGAGGAGGAGAGGAAAAGGGAAGGGGAAAGAGAGAGAGTGTTCTGTATTATAATAGTGGGCTTGGGCTACATGGTTTGAATCACTGGTGTATGTCTTTTATGAGCTTACGACTTCACACTGCGTGGAAAATCCGCCCTGCTGCCAGGGTTCTTCGGCATTCACAATGTCACTTTTAATCACATTCCCCTCCGAGATCTGATCCCACTGATCAAAGACGCTCTGACTTTAAGTTAACATGTCAACAAAGATGGGGGTCTTGCGTATTCTTGCCAGGCACACATGCCACATGCTCGAAAAATGCAGGGGGGTGGCGAGGTTGGTTAATTGTTTGTTGTTTGGGGTGAGGAAAGGTTGAGGCTTGGTGGCGAGTTGTGGCTTAACAGGGGAGCTTGGGGTGAGTGTGTGTGGCCTGTGCGTGGTTGTGTGGGTGGTGCAGTTCACAAAGGTCTTTCTCCTTTGCACTGACAGGCAGATGTGATGAAGTATAGAGGCTGAAATTCAGTCTTAATGACAGTTATCACTGTTTATTTTGGCACCTGATTTTGATAGTTGAATATTAGTTTTAGTCATGTTTTACTGCACATTTGATTTGTATTAGTTTTAGTATAGTTTTAGTCAACAATAATTTAAGACAGAAATTTTAGATCAGTGAAACTGTAGTCTTGAAAATGTTCATATACATCATCCATATCTCACTCCGCTGTAATAAGCTCAATTTTCTTCATAATACAGTTGTTCGCAAACTCTGGGTGTTTGAACAGAGCCGCTTACTCACTTCACAGTTTTTCAAGTCTGTCTTAAAACAACAATATGAACTCATATGAACACTGAAAGAGGTTTTCCTCACTGTAATCATTCCTCCTGTTCATACTGGCTATTAAAAGATCCCCTTCAAATGTGCTGTCAATGTAAGTGATTGGGGAGAAAATCCACAGTGTGTCCACACAGACATTTTCTGCAAAAATGCATTTAAAAGTTGATGTGAAGCTTATATAAGGCTTCATCAGTCTGAGTTAGTCATATCAAGTGGATATCTGCCACATTTACAGTCTTTTTAGCATCAAATTCCCTCTTTGTGTTTCCTTGGACAGTGTTTCCCTGTTGAGCTGCAGTGGAAGAATAATAAAAAGAGGGACATTAAAAAGACTGGAACATTTAAAGATATCTACTTGATTTGACTCATTTGGACGGCTGAAGCTTCATATTAGCTTCAGATAAACTTTTAAATTCATTTTTTGTACAGAATGAGGCTTGTGGATTTTGGCCCCCATCACTTACATTGTAAGTGCATTATGAAGGGATCAGTATGAGGAATGATTATGACAAGAAAAACCTGTTTCAATAATCATTTGGGCACCTGACTGTTGTTTTAAGAAAGAAACTTGAAAATTAAGAAACTTGAAAAGTTGTGAACATATTCTTTAATGCAGCTAATGCTCCACTTCAGAGCAGCATGATCTTTCAGAAACTGTATTCACTCATCTGGTCACTAAAATACTGTTACTCTTAAATGTCAGATAACATTAACACAATGATATTCCTTAAAGTCCCCCTCCACTCCAAAATATGTTTTTCTTCTTGTTCCTACAGTTGGATGTTTGAGTTTCACTGTGCGGAATGATGTATGTGCAGAGTTTGACACTAGAAGGCTGTTTTCACTTTCATCTGCTGAAAGTGGAAAGTTTCTCTGTGCTCACTAAAAATCAGATTTTAAGTGGTGGGCTTATGAGCAGGATTTGTGACATCACAACTAGTCTGGAAGCCAGTCCTGGTCCAACATTGAAATTACCAAAGTGTGATGTGGAGACTTGAAGATTAGAGATTAGACTTTACAGTGAAGAAGGAGACATCTTGCGTCCAGCAGTTAAACTTGAAATATATTTACATATTCATAGATTCTGGAATTTTAATGAGTGAGAAGGAGTAGATCCTATTTTAAGGATTTCAATATGGTAATTACACTTTTTTGTGAAAAAAACATATCGGACACACATTATTGTTCCAAGCAGAGTATTTTCATATGTCTTAATACATGTCTGGAGGGGATCTTTAACATTAACAAACATCAAGGGGGAGATTTTAATAGCTGACAGCCTACAGTAATCCTGAACTCATTTGATAGCCTTTGGTAGCTATAGCCATAGCCGTACCAGTGGCCTATACACACAAAAGATAGTCAACTGAAAGTAGTATTAACGTTACACCTACATCCATACAGCCCTCATAATTTTATATTAACGTTAGCTTACCTTTTTATAAACATTGACATGCTGGCCTGCCTGGTCTCTTGGTTTGTCTCAGCTGTTTTGTTGCTGCTTCTTGTTTGATTTTCATAAGAAACTTTTACTTTTTCCTTCCAACAACAGGTAATGTTAGCTCGCATTAGTATTCCTGGCAGAGACTTAACATTACTGAAATGCAAGATCCCAGTGTAACAGGTCAAGTAGCAAAATCAACATCTTAAGAAGAGATAGGTATGGGTCACAAGGACTATTCCAATCAGGATACCAAGATACAATGTGTGATTCATTCAATGTGTCATTGAATAAGACTGCATTTGTCTGCATCTTTGACATAATTGTTTAGTTTTTAATTCACTGATCACAATAGTAATTCCTTTTGTCCTTTAGTTCTTACTGTCAAATGTTACCTTTTTATGTTTAGTCTCATTATCATCAGGGAAAAAAGGTTGTCAACATACAGTATATATTTCATCATAGTTTTTGTTGATCAAATGAAAACTACTTAATATTCATAGACATTAATAGAGCTGATGGTTTGGATTTATCAACCACTGCGGTTGTGAACAAAGCTAAATACTGAAATGGTTCAGTAAATGTTCAACAAAACAAATTTACATTTTAGACCCGTGGCTGTGGTGTGATTGATTACAGCACTGGACAATTAATAGCTTTTTCACCACAAATATTTTGAATTTTCACAGGAAAATCACAGGTGTAATATTGACGAAAGCTCAATTCTATTCAAGTGTCCCAGTAAGCCATGACAGTGTGACAGTAAGCCAGCATGCATAATACCAGGACCCTGAAACTGAAGCAGCTGAATGGAATTCAGTCATTAATTTTATCATTTACTCCTGTGCTCTTCATGCTCATTTCAAAACATCTGTGATAAGGGCCTTCATAGTTATATTCAGAGATAAGTATATAATAGTCTAAAATTTGAAGACAAAAAGACTTGTTTATTTTGATAATTAAGGTTAAATCAGATATCATATCACCCCATCAACGCATGGTGTAATCGAACGACATGTTTCATTGGAGCTCCATAAAAAAAATAAAAACAAGAAAACCACCTGAACTTGTGACAACAACTTCAAGGCCAAATTAAAAAATCTACTAAAGACCAATCAGCTCTGTGTCCACTGAGTCTAAACTTCATCTATGGTCTTCTCATAAGCGCAGGTAGTCTGGCTTTTAATTTGACAAGTTTACATTATTAATTTCTAATTGACATTGTGGATGTATGTGATGTGCTGTTGTGTGTAGCTTTGTATTTTGTATGGTGTGTTCTGTGTTTCTTTTGCTTTGTACTGTTTGTTGTTGTGCTGTTGTATATTTTGATTGTGGGGGACTGCAGATGTACATTAGCTTTGAGCAGTGCATCTTTTATGTTAAAAACTGTACACTGTCCCAATAAATAAATACAATAAAAAAAAACCTTGATACTACATTTCTTAAGTCCAACTCATATATTGTTCTTTAGTAACAAGATCTTTGTTTCTTGCAGACACACCACATGTTACTATGTACATGTTTGTGTGTTGGTGGGCAGAGACAAAGGCATTGTACATCTCAAGAATACACACACACTGACATACAACATACAAACACTGAAAAAAAATCCTGCCACTTTTGCTTTGCAGTGTACAAATGAGGTGCTAATGAGGATGAACGCTTCTGTTGGCACAATCTGGTAAAGAGCTTTTCACAATTTATGGCAAGGGTCCTCCCTTTAGGCCTTGTAAAACAGGAACGAAGCATAATCAAACACAGTGTCTAATGTATGCTAAGTATGTCACTGTGTAAGAGAGGATTAAAAAATAGCCACCTGGACATGTGGCTGAACACATTAGCAAAAAGGAAAACGAACAGGAAGCCACTTTCCGTCTTTTCAGCTCCAGGGTCTTCAGTATACCACTCATAATAAAATAAGATGTACATTTTTACATGTTAGGCTATTAGCAGACACTTTTACCCCAAATAACACGCTGTATAACAGCATCATCATCACATGTAGCTACAGTGTAAGGGACAGTATAAAGCAAATCGGGGTTTTAGTTCAGCAAAGATTTCTCAGAGGCAGAGCTGCACTAGAGGCAATAATCTCATAGTTTGAGTCAAATCTCAATGGGCAGAGCCAAAGAACCAGAGTTTTCTGGTTTAGTAACTTTGGCTTAAGCCCTGTGAAAAAAGAAAAGAGGGAGAGAAAGGGAGGCTAATAGGGGAGGATTTGCACTAAAAAACAACAATATAATCAAGCCATAGCGAGTTATTTAGGGTTGTTCGATTAGTTTAGCTGACCTTCACTTGTCTGTAGTGACTCTGCTCAGTACACTACAGTATTTTTTCATAGCTGTTAGTAGTTAAACAGCAGAGTAACACTGATCAGGCCGCCACTGGATGACATTTGTTATCATTTTATTTGCCAGTTTCATCTGCTGGCATTTCTGCTGTGTACCCTTTTCCATTAACCATGTCTGTCCCTCCCAGCCCCCCCAACCCCACCCCTATCTCTCCATAATGACCTCCATCTAAGCCGCATAGCTGTGGCCAGCAACCCTGCCTGTCCCAGGGGTGCTGACCCTGGAGGAGCCTCCTCTTTGCCAGGGAGCCCTGAGCAGCAGGGGACCAGGGGAAATGCCACTCTGTAGACTGTGTACTGCATATATGATGATGTCAATGTTCGTCCAATTGAGGGAGAGACATTTGAGTGTGTGTTGTGGGGGCAGGTGGTGGAGACGAGGAGTGTTTCTTTGTATGTGTCCACTGGAAGGTGTTTGTGTGTGTGTGCACGCACAAAGCATGCACTCAAGTTGCTTCTCAAATGTGCCTTCAATTTTAATCCGGAGATGCATTATAGATGGCCTGGAAAAGTGTGAGAATGTGCAGCTGCTCAAGAATCTGCGTCATTTCACTCAGCTGTGCTCCCAGGAGGAAGAGCAGGGATCTCGCATAGCATATACCTGAATATTTAGCTCTCCTGTGGCATAGCATCTTATACACAATAAATAAGTTACACTTATTGCAGCCATTCATGCACCTCCCACTCTTGAGTCCCTCTGAGTGTTTATATCTTTATATATATGTAGACCCTCAAAAGAGACAGGGGCTGCTCTTTAGAGAAGCAAAAAGTGAAATAATACAGACCAGTAATGTACAGCACAACATAAAAGGGCAGCATTTTTTTTTCTTTCTGAAAAGTAGCTACTTGCTGAAAGCAAAAGCTTTGTCAGAAGTACTGACTATATGTGCTTGTCAAAGCCTTCTGAACTATCTACATGAGCCCAGAACCGTTTCATCTATACTTAAGGTCTGGGTAAGTTTGGGTTAAAAGGAACCGTCATTGACCATTGATAGGAGACAGGACACATGAGGGATCTCCAGATGGGATTGGAGTTCTTCCCCATTCATGACCTCCATCACCTCCTTTTCACTGCACTATAAGAACAGCCCACACTTGCAGTCTTGAGTGCTTAAGGTCACGTTCATGTGCCACCAGCTAATACATACACACAAAAAACACACTCAGTACACTTAAACCTCTATTGTTCAACACCAGTCCAGTTGTTGGTGTAATGTGAGCTGATTTTATGACATTAAGAAGGTGAAGTTTATGACATGAGGGATTCAGCACTAAAATTATTATTCACATCCAAATGCGATGCAATTATGGTAAAACTTACTGATCTAAATCTTTTCTTCCTGATGAGACTGGTAAAATATGTTCCTTTTATTAGATAGAAACCATTAAAAATAATATCATTTTATGTCTCTATTTTGTATGATAGACCTACATACTTCAAGATAACTCAATTTAATTTCTAAGTAAGTAAGTAATTTCTGTATTAATTGTATTATTTCTCCCTGTCCTGAATGTTGTTTTTTTGTTTTTCACTGTCATTTGATTAAAATTGAAATACTCATGGTTGATTCTACTTATTTGTTCTTTATATGTACCTAAAATAAAAACAACAAAGCATCTGACCTTGATAGTGTCGTGTATTTGCATGAGCTACTGGATATCCTCATTAACCGAGTGTGTCTCAGTGTGCCCTGAGGAACTTCTAAATGCTTGCAGACTTGCCTTGCACCTGGGCACTGAGGGAAATTACCAGAAATAAGTCACACAAAAAGACACTTGACTATGTGCAAAGTTGGTATTTGGAACAGAATTAATGTCATACTTCCTCCTGCTTTGGTATTGAATGTGAACATTGGTCATTTGAAGCTATTTGTACGAATAACCAAGGCTTTTGTTTTTTGGATAGGGCAGTCTCACTCTTGATGTCTGTTAACCAGATTTTCTTTTGGGTTTTTTTGTATAGCTAGGGATTACTAATATAAGTACTGTATATGGTACAGTACCTGACATGAGCATACAATTAAATCCTGCTGTTGCCTTGTAATATGCTATTCACACTGGTTAAAAATAGCAATATTGTTACTCTAAGTTCTAATGCACTTAAAAATGTTGTTACATGGAAAATCCTGGATCCTCCTTAGAGATGGGAATAGCCATTATTACTGCCAGGTTGATAGTGAAGAAACATATGCACCTATTCTAGCCCGGCTAATTATCAGCTCCCAGCATAATTAAGGTTTATAGATGAGCAAACATAATTAGTAGGCATTATGCGGACCTAATGGTGGGAGTGAACAGGTGAACATGTATTCAGTCCTTTGTTTATGAGCTAAGGGTATACTGTAATGAGGTAGGAGAATAAAAGTTGATTAGTTATGACCTAAATGTGTCCTGATATTGCTTTAATAGAGAATACAATGCAGTGTGGCTGCGGCACTGGAATCACTGCCCTGTTATTGACAAATCAAAATCTGCATTCTTCATGTATGGCTGAGAGACAGACTGATTTCAGTACACCTCACCTCAGTCAGTATACAGTACGTACTGTATTTTAGAAGATATATGTGACACTGAGGCAATACACACACTACAGTAGAGTGCCCCGGTAATCAAAATGTAACTAACAATGTGGTGCGTTATTGGCCTTTAGGGAAAAATCATTGATCATCCTGCAAGTAATGGCGCTGAAGCTTGTTTATGATGAGACATAGGTGGGCTGGGAAGCATTTGAGGTTGTGTGGAGGACCTAATAATTGGGCACATGTCATCACTGAATGAAATAGTACTCCCAACGGCAGGAGCAATCCTGTCCTACATGACACATTCTAAAATACTACAGGAGTAAATCAGTGTAAAAACTGCTTTGTGGAAGTGTGTATGTGGCGTGGTGTTATATAGTGTTTGAATGAAGTTGAATACGGTGCCTGGCAACCAGTGTAGAGAGGGAACATAATAACACCCCCCGAAAGAAAGTTGGCTACTTTGAAAACAAGGCCTAATTAAAGCAGTTTACCAGTTATCTTCAAATAAGAGCGTTTGTGTCCTTGCTCATTTCCCTCATGAGTATAAGATGCAGGGTTGTGGGCGGGGACGGAGGGGGGCTTAATTTGTAGAGAAGAATCCACTTCACTTGGGGTGGCCTAATGAAAGTGAGATCAAAAGATTAGTTAATATTCAGCCACATTTATTAAACACAATACTGATTGTGAGCAAACAGCGGTATTACACAGAATCCTTGCAGGGCATTGGCTATAGCTGATAAGCTTCCATTAAAAGGTTGCAGTATCACATAGGCACCACTCAGGGCCTTGCTGGGAACAGAATAATATTTATTCCCACTCTGTTTGAAATTTAATTCTGTCTTAATAAATCAGCCAGAGCTTGCTTAGGAAATGGTACACTACCATAGCGTGTGTCTAATGGGTGAGCTTTGAGCCTCCCGCCATGATTCGACAGGGGTTTGACTGCCACGGCTTGTAGAATCAATTGCAGGAGTTTTGGAGGTTTGTTGTGAGCAGATGAGTAGACCTTGCTGTACCATTGAAACATGTCCTTGACCACACATACTGCTGGGACTATTTTGGGGAAGGACAATGTGAACATTCTGGGTTGATGGTGAACAACCACATATACAGTTCATCATTGTGGAGATTTGTTTTGAAGGTCACAAAATCCATCAGTTTTCTGGTCACATATTCAATATAACTGTAGATTTTGTAGCCTCAGCAGCTTGAAACAGTGCACAGCCATGCCCCGCAGGAAATGCATCATCACAGTTTTTGTTGAAGCCTTCAAAACAGGAGACAAAAGGCTGATTTATTAAACTTTTAATAAGTGTCACTCAACAGAAATTAAAGAGTCCCTCGAAGTTTTCAATTTATGCTTCTGCGAAAGGTTTCAGTCATCTCCATGGTAACCAGAAACTATCCAGCAGTGTGTAATGTAACTTCTTTAGTTATATCATCCCTACTAATTAATTAAACAAGGATGTTACAATTTTTCTAAAGTTAAAGACCAAATTATCGATAAGGAAGTTCAGTGAAAGCTACAATCTCCATGGCGACGTTAGTAACACTACCCAATCACATTGTGTGACAAAATATGACAGTGACCACCACAAAACAAATTCTCCAGTGGTGCGGCATGAGAGGAAAGTGTCGAGCGACACTTTTTCTGTCAAAAATACATAACTTCTGTCGAGCGACACTTATCAAAGGTGTGGAGCGACCGACTTTCATGTGATGTAACACACCAAGGACCTCAGCACTTTGGCAACAGTGGTTGTTAGCTGCTGGCTGCATTTCTAAACCCACAACTTGCCCCCATTGGGAACATAATACATGACATGATGCAGAGTTGATTTCAACAGCCTGGTCATTTAAACATTGATGCACTAGACTGATTTTATGTTTACTTGTTAGCAAGGAAATGTTTAAATTATGGTGACACACGTGACCCACTTTTTCCCGACACAGACCAACCCGCACATCAAATCAACTACTGACACATGGAAATAGAAATCACCACAATGTAATTAGTTAATAAATCTGTCAAATTTACCTCCTCCTGCAATGACAATGGTGCAGCTGTACAAGCTGTTTTGTCCTTGTCATTTACATGGGTTTGTTGTGTTGCAAGAAGCACAACCTTAAGGGTTACTGAAAGAGAATGGGTTTAAGGAGAAATTATTGTAAATACCAGTTTTGTCATACTGTATCTCAAAATTTTACTTGAAATGCACTGTATGTCTATTTTTTACTTATCCTTTTTATTTTATTAGTGCATTAATTTTAACCATTTACCAATCGGAGGCCACCAGGAAAAGATGAACATATAACACACATATGAGTAACAAAAATGATTTGTCATTAAAATATGTATTTCACAATTGGAATTGAAGGAGGGGCAGCGCCCTGGCGCCCTTGTAATGTGATGTAAAACAGTTGATCTTGTTAGCTAGCTACCAAAGACAAAAACCAACAGCTTGTTCAGGTTAACTCAGCTGACTCCTCTGACTCTATAGGCTGTTCACACATTAAAATGGATCCAACGCGATCAGATACAAGGTGCATTGTGAAGCAATAGCTCATCTCTCAAATTCTCTCTGTCACACTTCATTGTCAAATGTCACTTTTGTTCCTGGCTTCTGACTTTTGCGTCTTCATTTTTGCATTTTAGCCCAGCAAAATGGCATCACAATTGAGATTAATTTGTGCCATATTAAAATACCAGGTGTGCTACTTCTTACACAAAAGAATCTACTGTGTCTCAGTGTACCTGACAGTGATAAACAAACCTATCTTTTATTTTTAAAATTTTTGAACCACAACATTATTCTTTTATTCTACTTTTATTCCAGTTGTAAAATGGACTTTCATGATGGCCCTCAATCTAGCTGTTATGGAGATTGGTGATACAACTGCAAAGCCTCTTTTCTATAGCAGTATATCAGATACATAATGTCACTGCACTGATGGATACCTTTGCACCCACCCCAGGCATATAGAGTATGTGTTCTTGACCCAGGCACTAGGAAACCACATAGCTCCATCTCCCTGCTGTGGACAGAACCCCTGTGGGTGGTTAACCTCATCTACTCTCTCTCCCAACTCCAAATGTCACTCCCCAGTGCGACTGACCACTAAGGCTGCCCTGTGTACATTATTAAACCCACAACCCCTTTTTTGATACCCCCTCCTGACTCGCTCTCTCCCATTCTTTCTTTCTGTCTCTCTCTCTCGCTCTCTCTTTGGTAGATCCATACTCGGCAGGACACCTCTTCTCTACATTATCAATCTCATTGGTTTATGCTGTTATTTCTCTCTTGTATGTGAGGCATACTGTTTCTAGAGGCCTGTTGTTTTCATTTCCATTTAGCTTTTTCTTCCTGATTATCAGTCTTCACAGGCATGGTGTTTAAAAAGCCTCTGAGGAGAAAAAAACATATGGCTTTAAAGGAGTCTTGCTGGAAGTCAATGCAGAGCTAACCAAAGCTTGGCAGATTTTGAAAAACACCAGTTCAATTGTTTTTTTCTTTGGTTTCAGCTGATAATGGAGAGAAGCAGCAGTGTCAGACAAGAGAGTCAACACACTATACTTTCCCTTGTTGGCCTTTTTTATTCATGTCCAAAGTGTATAAAAGTAATTTTTCTTAAAAAAAGAAAAGAAAAGAAAAATAAAAACAAAACATAGTGGACTTTTGCTCAAATTGTAGAACAATGTTACTGTGTTGCCTTCCATACATGTGGTGACAGCATGATTTAGTGCAGCCTGCGTGAAATCGTCTTTTTGCTGTCCTGACTGCAATTTCTTAAAGTACTGACTTAATGAAACTCTTTTTGTTGATTTTGTTGAGTGCAATTAAATGTAAATAATTTCAGAATTACCTATACATGCTTACCTATTGAAAACAGGTCATATACAAGTTATTATTATTGAGTGTCTTAGTGCTATCTTCATCCAACATGTCCCTACACACATGAACAAGTAGACTTATTTGAATATTGGACACTATTAAACCCAGGTTATTAAGTGACTAATAATGTATACAAATGATGCAATTTGCAATACACAGGTCTATCTGAAAATATTTTTTGACATATTTAAACCTGTAGCAAAAGAAAATGAAACTTGCACACACATCAAATTTAGTGGGGGCCTTGCAAGTGCAAAATGGAAATAATTTCTCTCTGGTATTGATAAAATTCATAATCCACCAACACAGATCACCTACCCCATGTCTTGTGAGCAGGACCATAAAACACACTTTAAATGTGTTGCCTTACAGTAGCTAAGGGCCCATTGTGATTTACTACCCAGGGGTCCATGGAGGGCTTGATCCATCTAGAGTTGGGAGAAAAATATGGGAAAATGACATTATGTACAATATCTTGTAAATGTAAAATAAATCATTTGGATTCATGTTAATTGGAAGTTTTGAACTGTCCATGATGAGACTCATTTCTTGTATCTTGGGAACACAGAGCTTCTTTCATCCGCAACTTCCAATAGATACATTAAGAAATGCCATTTCAACAACTTTGCCTGAAGCACTTTCAGAAAAAAACACCAGAAATTATATCTTTAAAATTCAGAAAGAAAACGCATTTGATGTTGATGATGAACACATCCCACACTAAGTATTTCCAATACCCCCCCCAGTGTTTAAATATACTTGAAACAATAATAAAGATATATATTATTAACTCAGCAATCCATCCATGGAATTGAAAGCGGCTTTACAATATTTCAAAACTTCACAGTAAATCCTTTGAGGAGTTGATTTGGTCAAATGGCTCCACTGTCAAAGAACTAATTAAACTAATCATTTTGACTATAGAGAAAAAAGGATTAAAATAGATTGATTTTTTTCTCAGGGTAAAAACACAACACAAGTGTTGGTGATGTAGCTTGTCTGATACACTGTCTGCCCTACAAATGAGCAGCTAGCCCACCACTCCTCTCTTCCTTTCACTTACAGGTAGCTGAACTTTAGTCAAGATATTATTGTCAAGCACTCTTCAGCGAGAACAACAGTCACCCTCCGATGTCACTGCAAGATATCATCATGGGCAAGACCTATTCCATCTGTACCACTCTTGTGGTTCAGCTTCTGCTGGATGGGTTGGTATCATTAAACCAAAGCCAATTCTTACCCCACCTGACTCTTGCTCCGTCGGGAGGAGCAAAAGCTGTGGTGGCTATTCACAGAGTCTTCTATGCCAGCCACTTACTGGTGAAGGTGGCACTTGCAGAAAGTGAAAGAGCAAGCATTTGGACGAGTAGAAAAAGGAAGATGGAAGATCAAGCCACCCTCATTGACAGCTACCGACTCAACAACCTCCTTGGTCTGTTCCAGATTCCACAGATGGTGCCCATATTTTTACTACGTCAAGAGGTCACTGGATGTGTCACTTACTGCTAACCTACCAGCCGTAACCTACACTCCTTACTGCATTGTTCATGCCAGGCAGCGGGAGTTCCACCTGTTATTGAAATACTGTTATTCTGTCTGGGTCTGCCTCCTTCCAACTTCCAATTCTAGCCTGATAGTTGGCTGTCTCTCCTGCCTAAGAAGCATGACAGCCTGACAACCGTCTGTTTGACCTCTGCTAGGCTAACATGCTCAGGTTGTAGGGCAACTGACAACCTAAGCTTTATGGAGGGCTCCCTTGACTATGCCACTAATCAGCAGACTGAGCTAACCAAGTCAAGCCAAGTCAATTCAATTCAAGTTAAGTCAATTGTATTTACTGTATATAGGCCAAAATCAAATTAAATAAAAATGCCTCAAAGAGCTATACAGTCTGAAATCATACGACATCCTTAGAGGGTTCAGATAGGTTTGAATAAAGAAACCACACGTCCCCCCAAAAAACCCTGAAGATGGGAAAAAAGGAAGAAACATCAGGATGAGCAACACAGGAGGGATCCCCTTTCCAGGACCAAACTCTACACCCAGACAGACCTTTCACAGGATGTCTTAGGCCTTTGCTGTCAACTGCGTGAGATGCTACACATTTGTCTGCTCCAGGCACGTCTGATGGAGGATACGCCATGCTCATCTGACTCACTAAAAGGGGCCCACTCTGGGATGACCTCTTTTCCCTCACTTAAGTGAAGTGAAAAAGAGGAAAGCAGAGTTGGGAGTCTGTCTTTCCCTCTCAATTGCCATTTTCCCTTTTCTGTCAAAACCATTCAGCTAAGGGTCACCTCTGGAAGAGGTCTTACTGGAATGGGAACGGTTTCTTCTTCCTTTCATTCAGTTTGGGTGAATAAGAGGGAATCAGAGTCAGAGGGGAATCTTGGGTGTGTAAATAATATTGTAAAGAATACAGTCTGGACCTGCTCTATATGAAAAGTGCCCTGAGATAGCTTCTGTTATGATTTGGCACTATATAAATACATTTTATTTGACTTGAAATTGACTTGGTTCCTGAAGCTTTCCATAACAAAATGACCAAAAAGACCCACAGCTTGTGTCTGGCAGAAGAACTCTAGCAGCTATCCCTTTGTTCTCAGTTTCATATTTCAAAGTGAGAAAAGTAGTAGACATGCTAGCACCTGAATGGCTGTGAGCACACTGATCTTTCTCAGGGTGAAGAGGTACAGCCCCTTCTGGGTAAATTAGTGGCTGTATGTCTGTTAGTAGGTATTCATGCTGGAGTTAAAGTCAGGTAACTTCTACTTATATTTTACAACCCTTGTCTGTTGGAATGAATTAGGCTTTGATACTGTTTGAAGTGATTTGTGGGTGAATCTTTGAGAGACAGACTAAAGTAGCAAGAGTGGGTTTGAGTTGTATATGGGTGAATTTCTAATAAAGTGTTTCCTCTCAAGACAGCACCCAGGACATGTCTTGCATATCTTTCATTTGTTAATAAAGCCAGTGGATTTGGCATAATTAGGAGAAGGGTAGAGAAGAGAGAACGAAGGTTGTTTTCCCAAAGTGTCTGTCACAACATCTCACACATTTATTTACCCTCTGAAATATATCCAAGGTTACCTATAACTATTAAAAATAAAACATATGTTGTGATTCAGGCTCCCAGATTTAACCCCATCCATTTTCCTCTGGATTTTTTTTTATTCAAAATTGCACTGTCATGATTAAAATGGCATAAAAATCATAAAATATCCGATGTCAATCACGGCATGTGACTGCAACAGAAACGATCATCCCATCATCACTGATATAAAGCAGATTTTTTCCCCAAGTGAAATGTTGGTGTCGGGAACAGTACAATGTGTACACTGGCAGGGAGTCTCCTCAATGCAGAGGAACTGGCAAATTGAAACTTAAGGGCAAAACACAAAATGGAGCCAGCATGCAGAGAAATGATGCAGCTGGCAGATTGATGAACTGCTTCAGACCAGGGGCATGATCTTCATTCTCTTCAGCTTTGAAATGACATTGTCAATTTGCATTGCAAGCGGTCAAGCGCACTCTTCAGATGATTGAGATGATAAATTTTCAGTGAGTTGTGATTGCCTTGCTGGACTTTTTCTTCTTTTCTTACATGAATCTAAGTGAAAACATTACAGATACATAAACCGAAGACATTTATAGATTTCATGGTAGCTTAGAAACAATTTTACAGCACTTGCTGAAGGATATTTCAAAGTGCATTCACCATTGAAGACTAGATGCTGAACAGTATCTGATTTACAGGATGCACCTTCAAAGAATTCATTATAACTGTTTGACTGAAAATGCATTTTTATGTGGTAAATATGTAGCAAATAAATTTCACAAATACTGTATGGTGCAATGTTTATGGCTTATACAGCACCTCCACTAAGTGTGTGTGTGTGTTCTTGTCTTTGTTGCTTCAGTGCCAGTGTGGTCTCTTACATTATTCTACTCCTATCATGCAGAAATTGCCTGGACAGCCATTTGGCTCGTGTTTGCCATCCATTTGTAATCCGGATAGAGGGGCCATGACTGCTCGGGCCTCGGGACAGCAGCAAAATCAATTGGCTAGAAATGACATCTGCCAGAATCTGCCACTGGAGCGCTCGTAGGTACCATAAATGAAATCACAAGCCCTAATTGTGTGCTGATTTATTCACTTGTCTGAGTGCATCGCGGCTGGACCAGCTAGTAGCCCCAGAGCCCTGTCTGTGCGCTTGGTCATACATAACACATTTATTTATTTACCCATCCCTTCTGATTCACAGCATCACTGGGGGATATACCGTGCTCCCCCTCCACCCCCAACGCACACCCGCATCCCCCATTCCTTTGCCTTTCCCTACACATTTGATAATTCAGTTTTTTTTTCTTCTTCTTTTTCGTGGTGGCGTGTAAAATGAAATGGCTGTGGAGACAACTGTCACTTGGCTCAAGTAAGATAAATATGTCGATGCCTGAAGCGGTTAGAGGACGCTTGCATGTTTGACTGCATTCAGAATGGAGAGACATTTTTCCCAGGATTCTTTTTTTCTCCTTTTTTGAGAAAACTGTTGCAGATTTTTCACCATTCATCTAATTGTGAGACAGAGCTGAGGCCGCCTGGTAAAGTCGGTTGTGCATGTGGCATTTCCGTCAAACAACAGCGAGACTAAGAGACCACGGACGAGTTTGAAAGCATGCGAGACATAATTTTCGCCTTATATCCCCTTCCTCTCTCGCTCTGACCCTTGATAAGAGAACACTATTGCCCTCAATGTGATATTTCCTCAATGCCGCCAGACTGTTTCAGGGTGGCAGTCTGCTGAAACTTTAACCTAGCTCTAACACAAGCCTAAATAAAACATGAAACAATGCCTGCAAAAGTGTCTGTGAGGCAGTAGAACATCAAAAATTGATACAGCCTTGGCAGGCCAGACCAAGAAATTTATCTAAGCCCAAGAGTTCATCTCGCTCTTCCTGTCACCTAGGCGACAGTCATGGGAGGTTACAAGCATGCCTGAGATGATACCACAGGAAAGAGATAGACATGGGAGAGAACCCTGTTTTTCATTATATCATGGTTATGGGAGAGAGGCAAATAGAGAGAGAGAGGGAGAGAGACAGAGTGATGGGAAGGGAGTAGAATGAAATGGACTTAAAGAGAGGGAGAGAGAGACATGAAGGGACAGAGAGAGAGAGGGAGAGAGAGAGTGAGAGAATAGACCAAATGTGAAAGCAATTTTTGGGATGAAAAAGAAGTTGCCAGCAAATGACCTCTCAGAAATTGGGCATGGAGGGATATCAGGCATATGGGAGAGAGTCAAATTAGAGAGCTGTATTTGTGTTGCAGAAATCTGCCTGTGATGAAGCCATCTTTAAAATATCAAACACGTCATCGTGGTTCTTGCTTAAATGACATTTTCGAATATTTGTCCTACATTGCTGTTAGCGACATCAGAATGTGTGAACATGGCAGTGCGGCGGCCAGTGGGGAGATGGTGCTACGGTATCATTTAACGCAGTGAACAGCCCTGCCTTTTCCAGCTCATTAGCCATCCCCTTCTATGTCCCAGGCCATTTGATAGCAGCATTAATCTACGGCTCCACTAGGCTTCCTCTCCCTATTTACCGGTATTTCATGAAGATTACACCACTCAACCGTGTAAATGTATGCCTTTTTTTCACCTCCCTGCCTAATGTGAACCCCAAACTCCGTGGAGTACCTTGTATAAACTTCTGCAACATACGGCGGATTAAACAGTGCATTTCCCCAAAAGCCCAATGAGATGAGAGGCGAGAGTGAATGAAAGGAGATCAAAGGCATTCGCCAGCAAGCCGCATCCCGCATCCCGCTTGTTTGTGTTCTCGGGATGTTGTGTCTGTTTACCACCAACATGGATGGCACACTGCCATAAACACCGACGTCCTTTGATTATGATCACCTGCCATTTGATTACAGTTACTTGCTTGTCTGTCAAGATGGCATGATTAAAAAATATTACAGAAAAGCCATGTCCTGTCAAGTACTAATATTTTGTTAAACATCTTCTTTGTCTGTGAATCTTTCTACTATAGTGTGATATCAACACTATAAATATTTTAAATGTGGATTGTGTCTGTCTTTTTCTTCTTACCACTTGATAAAAATTGCTAAAAGAGAACTAAACAGAAGCATAAGCTTTGGTGTATCTCTTTAAATCTAAACTTACCTCAATACCCTTCCAAAAATAGCAAAAATAAAGACAAAAAGTCTTACATAGTCACATATGGGAAGCTGTGGCATATGGATCCATATACCACTCTTAAGAGCAGGTAATCCTCAGGGAAGTGAGGAGCTCTTTGCACAGTGTCAGGCTGAACCCACATCATAAAATACCACAACTACTTTGTCACAAACTTCTTAGAGCCCAGTTTTTCTCTGGATAAAGCAGCAGCTCTGTGATCAGTCTGGCAGGCTCCCTCTCTCATGGGGTATCTGACTTTTTTATGGGGAAAGACAGGAGACGCAAACTCACTCTGCCTAGAGCTTGCCATTCATCTAGACATGAGAGGTTTGGGCGTATTTGGCATTTAGAGAGTCAGTGGCATATTTGAAGGTGAGTCCATTCATTCTCTTTTCCCTGCGAGGGTTTGCACTGTGTAATGAAAACTGAAATCAGTTGTTTGACAATAAATGGCAATTCAATCTTTTCATTGTGGCCTTTACTGTGATGTTCCTTTTTCAGGTTTAGGCACGAAACAGTGGCCATTTCTCCTGGAATAAGTACAATTGCTATGCAAAAGTGTGCAAATTTTTCCTACTTTTCACAGCTCAACGTCCTTGAATGATGAAAAAATGATAAAGGAAAGCTAACCATGAAAATGAAATTGAACTTCACAATGGTGAGAACGAGAAACATTTCCAGTGTTGCCCTATTACAATGCCCATATCAATCCACATCATGCATCATGCATCCATCTTTTTCTTTTAAATCTTGAAACACAATTGGATAGAAGAAAATACAGAGAACTTAATCCTTTTTCAGTCCCATCTGGCCAATATGAAGTTCAATTCCAGGCTATAACATTGGCCCAAATATAGAAGACACTGGCTGCTATTAGTTCTGTGTGACTTTAAGACCTGTGGCCTTAAAAAACAGATACTAAACTGGAGTGGCGAGAGATGGCATCAGTGTCCAAATCATTTTCACATGGCCACCAGTATATAGGATTCACTTTTAGTCGTTGAAAGTGAATTAAGACTAGTTTAGTGTGATAAATGAACGATCATAGATTCTCTCAGCAAATTAAGTTCAGCACATTGCTGTCAGAACTGTCATATTTACTTTAAAAACATCAGTTGATGTAAAGACAATCGCTATTTTCATATTTTAAGGGTTTCTATAGAGATCCAAGTATCCCAAGAATGGCAGAGTTATGAAGAGAATAAGACACAGCTTTATATCTGTAGCTCCATTAAGATCTGACGCCTTTGAAGGAAGACGGCTTTGCAAGG
Organism: Thunnus albacares; assembly: GCF_914725855.1. Taxonomy (NCBI): domain Eukaryota; kingdom Metazoa; phylum Chordata; class Actinopteri; order Scombriformes; family Scombridae; genus Thunnus; species Thunnus albacares. The sequence continues at coordinate 7,901,224 of NC_058106.1, read as the reverse complement.
ATGTGTGGGTGGTAGAGAACGGACAAATAAGATACATCACAGAGGTAAACGGTCCAACGCTTGTTTAACGAGTTATATCAGAGAGCCATCAAAGGCCTATTGGTTCAGCTAACACGCTCCGCACTTGCGCTTATCAACGTGTCACTGTCAATTGTGAGGCTAACTATCTCGCTACAAGCCCCCACACCACCCTTCCTGCTTCCCCCTAGCAACAGATGCTGCACTGGAACAACAATTACATGTGCTAGCATCCTCATCAAATGTGAATGGTGGATGTCATTGCAGTACCCACACACACTCCAAGGCTTGTTTATGCACAAACAAATTAGCCCGTGCCCGTCTATGTCATTCATTTCCCCATTCAAGATGAGCACATGTGACCTTATGAGTGCCATTGTTACAGCAGAAAACAATAAATCCCATCCCCATAATTCTGATAAGAACTTAATGGAATTTTTTTTTTAAAAGGCAGATGGAAAGATGGCCAATTAAATACAGTAAGTTCCTTATTCTATATCCAAGATACTGTTGGAGAGTATTGCAAAATTTGAATAATCATTCTTGGTGTTTACACGGAAATAACTGAGAAGGGTCTCTTCACAGCGTGTACTCAACAGAACTATTTAGTATCATATTTATGTGAAAGCAATTACAGTGGTAAAACCAACATATGAATAAGCTGCCCCCGAACACCTCCACCCACTTTCTGGATAGCACAAAGAGAGAATGATTACAGACCATTAGGCAGAGCCTGAAGTAGACATGCCAATTTTTTCTTTTCCTATTTTCTTACTTTTCGCTGGTTTTGTTTTGGAGGAGACTGTGGTTGTCAATAAGCACGGCCATGATAGTGTGGAAGTACTGCCAGTTCCAATAAAGCGGCAGAGAGATCACCGCAATGAAAGGTGACCTTGGCATAATTGAGATTCATCACAGAGAAAGCCAGGCGGCTGAAGTGACAGGGAGGGGAGCAAATGAGGAAAAGAAAAACAGGGGGGCTAAAAACACAACATAAATACTACTTCCATTTTATGGGGGAACAGCCAAATACTGGTTGAGCGGCAGGACCTGAAGCTCAATGTCAATGACTGTATTTATTTAGGCCAAGACTGCAGGCTTATAGGCGGCTCTGATCCTCCCTGCTTGTATTCTATTTTTGCAAGCGGCACACATGTGAAATGATAAAAAGCAGCGCCCTCCGCACCAACAGAGAGAAAGGGACTGATTTAGAGTGGTCTGTACACTCTCTGGATGAGATAACAAACCGGCTGCATGTTGTGAAGCACATGTTTTGACCACAGAGGAAGACAATGAAAGCTCTCCATCACGTTTTAACTTGTGTGAAGCAGCATGGCATTGCACAGTGTTAAAGGCACTCTGGAGAGATGCAAACACAGTGAGGGATGAATAGAGGTTAGAGGGGGGTGTTGGCACGTATGGGAATGGATTATAGTGTCCTTTCAGACCTGCACAATATGCATGTTTGGGTCTGGGCTGAAGCCTTCACATAGCAGCCACACAGAGCTCTTGGGCTGGGGGGGATCCCCCAGACATCCAAGGTTTTCTATGGCCCACAATGGCCCACATTCTGGGTCCACAACCCACCTGGCCTTGTCTGATAAATGGCTTTGAAAGGGGACACACACTGCACCCAGTCCAGCATGTAGTCCATGTGCCCAAAGACATCACTGTCTGTTGCTATATTCTGTATTTGCTTCTGTTAGGATGATTTCTTTGACATCAGATATTAAGCATACCTCCCTCCAGCTTTCTCTGGATTAACCGATTAAAGGGATACTACAGCGAATTATCATTTAATTTCTATAAAGTTAGAGGACTCATGAGAGACTGATTAAAAACAGGAATGGTCAAAATCAAATGCCAGGATATCCTGACTTTTAGTCCCTGGTATGGGTCAAGCTCCAAAAACACTGATTCCTACATTTCCCATAATACAACTGGGCAGTGTCTTCCCCTAGACTGTCCCCACCTCCTACAGTAAATGTCCAGATCTTTCAAACACCACACCTCCAGTTTGTAACATAGGCTTTTGGAGTCTCAAGCCAATGACCTGAATGACATCATCAGGGTTATTTTTTCAAACTTTGGAAAGCATCCTTCAGAGCCACAGACAACATTATAGCATTGTTTTCACAGGCTGAGTAGTACTACATGATGATTGAAATTCATGTGAAAATCAGTGGAGTGCTCCTTTAAGTTTCAACTTTTTAGTTTCCACGTACTTAAATAGCTTTCACCAGAATTGGCAAAGAGGTCAAATCAACAGTATCTCTGTGTTCTTTATACTGTATGACTTGGATTACTAAGACTGCTCAGGAGACAGAAAAAACAAGTATGTATATGCCAATACCAGCAGAGCTCAGAAGAATTGTTCCGTTAAGCAGTTTATGTTATTTATGAAAAAAAAAACTCTGCTGATGCTGCACAAACAAGTAGGTACTTCCATTTTCTACAATTAACTGGCTTCATAATCTTTCGAGGATTAATAGGCCAACTAATGACCAAAAAAAAGGGGGGATTTAGTAAAATCAAAAAGGATTAATTACTTCTCATACTTTGCAAGGTGACTAATTACTTTCATCCACTCAAACAAAAAAGGGAATAAAATAATTGGCAGACACTTAATTAAAGGTTACGGCTTTGACGTAATTGTGAAAGACAAGACAATTAAAAGTCCTATTATTCAATCATGATACACAAGGAGTAATTGGTGTGTTGCTCTCTGGAGGGCTGGCAAATGTGGGCTCTGTGAAGGGTGGAGAGGGTTTGGTAAACATCAAGAGGATAGTGAGAAGGATGGACTGATGCATCCCTCTAACCCATCCAGACAAGGTTATTGCTAGGGTTCAAACTTCAGAAGGGCCCAGGGGGGAAACTCAGGAACCTCTGTAACAGATTATGGTGGGCCCCATAAGAATTGAGAATGTGAAAACCTCCCATTAATGTCAAGGTTATATCTGTGAAACACCTCAAAAAGTCAATGGGCGTACTCCCAAGAGGCTCTTTGTGATTTGTTACCTGGACTTCTCAGACAGGGCTACCTCACAGACATAGAGCATTTGGTGGAGATAAAAAGTCATGTCTGGCCTATGTTAACATACATTTTTGATTTGAATTGCATGCTGCACTTGAAAATTATCAGGCTGTCTCCTACTGAAATTTTATAACACAGTATACACAATAAGAAGCCAGACTCTGTATAATTTTTGTGGATTAACTAGGTAGATGTTTAAAAATGTATTCACAATGCTCCATGGCATGACTTGATAACAGACGCATCGATCAAAAATTCATGTTTTTGGCTTTAATCTGATTTGTATGTACTATGGTAGAATTGCAACGTTAAAAAGATTGTTTTTTGTAATGGTTTTTATTCATTCCTCTATATCTCAGATGGGTGGCCAAACTAAAACTGTCCACAATCCGAGACAAAAATGAGACAGATATGTTTATAACTGTATCATACACTGCAATTTAGAGTTTCAATTTGACTCAGCTGCAATTTAGTATCAATTAAGTACAGATTTTATACAATTTGATATTTTTCAGTTTTGACTGATGGTTACTAGAATAATTTGAAAATGAATTATTTTCTCTTGATTTATATTTCAAGCACCTAATCAGAAATGCCCCAGAAAATGATGTCTACTTCCACACCAACAACAGTAAATATGGCAAACAGGGTACCCTTTTGGCCAGTCCCCATGAAGAAAGAAATGCTGCTGATTAGTTATCACTCACCACAGTTCCATGGTTGGTGCCTTCAACATTAAAGGAAAAGTTTGACATTTGGCAAAATACCCTTGTTCACTTTCTTGCCAAGAGACAGAGGAAGATCAAGAACCACTCTCAAATCCAAATATGAAGTAACAGCCAGGAGATAGTTAGCTTAGCCTAGCACCACTAAATTATATATATTATAGTGCAGTGTAAAGTGTAAGAAAATGATAAACTGTGGTCTACAGAGGATATGCGATGGACAGAGGCGGTAACTTCCTGTCATCTTGTAATCACTGTGAAGACGCCAGGAAACCAGTGGAGACTCCATGAAGTCACTTCACTCAGCTTTTATCTCCCAAAATGTTGAACTACTTCTTTAATGTGCATATGTTCTCGTAAATAAGTCAGTGATTTGCTTCAGTTATTGCCTTTGCATTACTTTTACACATATTATGGCTCTGATCTGTGCTTATGTATTGTATTGTATCAGTGTCTTGATACTTATCAGTTAATCTTTACATGTTGTGTATGTTTACACATCCCTATTATGTTGCTGTTTCCTGTTCCCACTACAGCGTAATGATTATCATTATATTATAACCTAGACAGACATAGCAGACAGACAGTCCTGAACTTGGACAACAACCTTATTCAGTCTGAATCTCTTTAAACTCAAAAAGTCTGACTCTCCACTGAAGTGCATGTAAGAGGCCATGACTTCTTGTCTGTGATATCTAGGTCAGACTTAATCAAACGTCAGATTCTTAACCCAAATGACAGATTCAGAGAACAGCCATCACTCACGCTTGCCTCCTTATGGTTTGCTCTCTGACTCAATCTCTCTCTTTCTGCCTCCTCACTGTAATGGACAGTAGCCTGGATCTTTCCTCAGGTGTGCCAGACAAGGTAATATTCCTCAGGTATCTTTAATTACCTATCATTTAGTATTCATGGCCCAGGTATTCATCACCACTTTGCTCATTGCTCATTGGCTGAAAGATGAGGATTTTCCTCAACAGTATGCACTTTCCAAATGGAATTACCGTCCCCCAAGAAGAATGGGGTGAAGAAAATGAAAGGTTTGCCCACACAGACAAGACAAGAGGAGGCTCTGCTGATGAATGACAATGAAGCTGACTTGATTCGGCATCTCAGAAAACTTTTAAATGGGTCACAATAAGGCTTCACTGTGCCGATTGAGAAGAATGCATTTCTTATCATATTTGGCAGTGATGTCTTGCATACACAGTATTATTATTTTTTCTTTACATGACATCAATTAACAATGACTCTAAACATAATTGGACAGTTTAGCACTGGTTCCTGAAAACTCCAGAGCTATTAATCTTTGCCTGGCTATGCATCCATCAAGTTCTTAATTATGAAGTAACATTTGTTAATTTACATTGTAAAAACACTAGTCTCTTATAATTGGATCATTGTTTGGTCATCTGCTCATCCCAGTTATGCTCCGTAAACAGAATGAATTTTGTCCAATCACACCAGAGAATCACATTTAACTAAATATTGTTTTAACAGTTTTTAGCATAACTGGTGTTCAAATATGAACTCTAATGCACAAGATATGGAATCTTATTGTGGGTACTATGGTAATTGTGCATCAAAAGAACAGCAAGCTGTATCCATGTGTTTTAATGCGGAAAATATGAGAGTGTGAAATCATCAGCTTCATAGACGTACCAGAAAGCCTTTGTTCAACTGGATTTGCCTTGAAGGAACGAACAATCTAATCAAAGCTTGTTCCCCCTGAAGAATACTGTTAATGAGTTGCAGCATTCTCAACATTTTCATTCCGTCTTGTGGGTATATATTCTAATAATTCTTGATGTCTAATTACCACCAAAAAGCTGTAAAATGTTGTAAAGATGGACAGTGACAGTACGTACCGAGCATAAAACATAATGACACTATCACTGATATACATTATTTAGAAAGCTGACATTTAATGCTGGAAACAGTTCACAATTTACATATTTCAGATGAAAATTATCCGTGATTGCAAGGACACAGCAGATGTTTAACAGGTCAACAAAGACAGCAGCTCTCCAGCACCAAAACCCACCCACCAAAACCGCTGTTGTTGTAGCAGCATTTTGCTCCCCTGATTGAACTGTTTGAGACCCACTGTCACTCCTCTGCTATCCGCATGCCAGTCCAGGGAAGTACACAACAGATGGAAATGGGGATGAAAATAATTATGCTAAACAAATGTTTTTTTTGTAGATGCATTTCTCCACTTCACATTCCAGTAAATGTTGCAGTGTCCGTTGTCAGTGTGACAGCCAAGAAAGCCTGGAATGCTTGTCCCTGCTGGAATCAAACCCACAAAGTGCTGTTTATCACTGCGACACATTAACTATGCCACTTGGGATGAATAGTCTGCAATTTTTTTTAAATTAAACTATTAGGCCACAATAACAAGACATGGACTTTTGGATCAGTTGGTAAAATCCCCCTCCTCTTCAATCTTGCAAGCCAGATTGCTTTCTCTTCCTATCAAGAAATGTATTCCAAGAAGAGAACATTTGGTGCAAGTCATATGTCAGAATGCAAAAGAGAAGAAGGAAAGGGGAAAAACACAGCCAGGAAAATTCTAACGTGCCCAAACAATGTTAGAGAGATCTAAATTGCATTAATTTTGTGGGTTCACAGGGGGTCCATTAAACTATCCTTTAATGTGCCTTGAAAGTGTTGAATGAAAGTGTAGCATAAAGAGTGAGGAACAAGACACAAGTAGCAAAATGGGCATATATAAAAGGGAAAAGAAATGGGAAATGGAGGAAAATGTGATGCAATTACTAATGAATAATGTCCTACAATCTCTCTCAATCTGTGATTTGTCCAGCACACATTATACATTTTTTAATGATACCATTTACTGCCTTTGTTCAAGTCTTGGTTGGAGGATGGAAACACATCCTAGAAAACCAAATGTTTGAGCTGCTAAGGTGGATGCCAGTAATAAAGGGTTGCAATATAGTTAAAGCACAAATTGAAATTCTTCATGTTGCTTTAACATTTAGCCAGCAAAAAAACAAGCCAAGTGTACACTATCTACTCAGCAAAAAATGGCAAAATTTAAAAGAAAAATGTGGCTGGTAAAACAATTACATATAAATATACCAAAAGAGCTAAAAGAAGAATGAAAAAGATCATTATATTGAGAAATATTGCTTACTTGCAACTTTATACAGTAAATCTTTGGCATTTCTTTGCAGTGATTTGGTTATATTTATACCAATATACTATATCTGTGAAGAGCCAATACTGGCTGTTGTTTCTTGGTTGGGCTCCGGTTATGAGCAAAAAAATCTTTTAACCTTTTTTAAAATCATGTCGGTTGTGTAATGAGCTCAGAATATATGCCAAAATAGGAAATCTTTTTGCACAGGCGCTCTGACTTTAAGTGACAATTTTTTCTAGTTTTTCTCATGGGGAGTAGGGAGCCCAAAGTTGTGACATATAGTTAAATAACAAAAATGCAGTGTTAAAATGTCAGTTAAGGTAGGGCTACATTAGAACCATCTCAGCTCTGTATGAGATAAAAAAAATGCTTTCAACAGGCCACAGGGAGAGCATGGAAGCCACTTCAATGTTGAAAATGGCAAGAAAAAAATCTGACTACACTGTGAAGCAAAAACAAGTGTTTGTCTCTACTCTTCTCATGTTGACTACAAATACAGAGGCAGCAGCAACATGTTTCATCTGATGCTGCCTGAGGAAGACCAAAAGGATTGAAATATCCTGCTGCTGCATTTGTGTTTGCAGTCACAGTCATTTAATTGTGTGCAACTAAATCACAAGCTGTTTTTGCTCTTTTTATTTTATTTTGGCTATCTTAATCAGAGAATAATTAACTGTAAAACAAAGCACTCTGTCATCATTTCTTTTCTGAAAGAACACTGATGCCTCCTCCCTATCAGCTCTCTCTGAAAATAAAAAATCTCCTGCTAGAATTCCTGGAAGTCATTTTGTCATGTCATCATAGTAATAACTTGTAACCCTGGGATTGTTAAGCTTGTGTGCTTGGTCTTTGCAAGGCTACAACAGGGGAGAAAACACATCAAAGAAGAGGTTAGTGTGATGGTAGATAACTCTTACATAAGACCCACTTGCTGGATGAAGTGCGTTCATCACAGGAAAAAATTGACAGTAAAAATTCTGAGTTAAGTCAGGCAATGTCTGACAGTCAGTGCCTTTTCAAAACCAGGAGAACCAGAACAACTTAATGTAACAGCTGCAAACAAGGGGCTGTTGAGCTGTTAGTGTGCCAGCCTCTTGCCAGAAGAGAGCAATTACCAAAACCTGTTGTCTCCCTGCCCCATCATGTTTCTCTCTGTGTTCTTTGTTTTACCTTGTGTGCCCAGATGACACCATTACATATCTAATATCTCTTGACAGAATCTCCTTTCAAAATGAAGATCATGTCCTTGCTGTGTGCTTTTAGTTGTTTAAAGGATGAAACCAGTATATCTTGCCAGACAAACACTACATACACCTACAGGGATTCAACAGAATCACTTTGCTTTGATAAGCAATGTTCATAAGAAATCCTAAGAAAGACTACAGCTTCTAGTATACTCCAAAAAACTTAACTTGTCATGTTCTTACAAGTGAAATGGTAGGTGTGCCACATATATTTTTTAACCAAACACGATCCCATCAATACATTAAATGCTGCCATGAGATCTGACCCGACCTACCCAGATCTCTACTGTCTATTTCACCACAGTTCTGGGTCCTGTCTGTCTTAAAATTTCCCTTTGCCTCATGTATGTACATTTGACTGGACTCAACTCAATCCAAGAGAAAGAATAATAACTTCAGCAATATGCTGCATCTATAGGCAGATAATGAAACCACAAAAAAATAATAACTTCATAAGCTAACTTATCTTTTTAATTGAATCATGTGTTTCATGTGTGTTTTTTCTTTATTTGCTTGTGCTATTCAGCCATGCTAGCAGCATGGATCAAGGGACAGCAATCTCGGTCTATCAACCGGTCAGTCCACCACTTTGGTCTAGACTGAAATATCTGTGGAGACATTCACAGACCCCAGAGGATGAAGCCTAATGACTTGGGCTAGACTTTTCTTCTACTGCCACCATATTGTTGACATGGGTGAAATGGCTTGATATACTGTATATTGGATGGCCACAAAATTTTATGTGTATTTTCTTATTTTAATTTTTTGTCTAATACTTTCGTTTATGACCAAATGCCTGCAAAACTAGTGATATTCCCATCCGCTTCAGCTGTACTTTGTGTTTGGTGCTAATTAGCAAAAGTTAGCTTTCTAGCACTCTGACAAAGGTGGTGAATGTGATAAAATATTTGCTAGCATTTTAGCGTTGTCATTGAGAGCATGCTGACTTAAGCATTTAGCTCAAAGCAAGTACAGCCTCACAGGGCTGCCAGCATGGTTGCTGTACCATGGTTGCAGACACTTAGTCTTGTTCAAGTTGCAATGTGCTGGATAATCATAAAAATCAGGTATCAAGTAATACAACTTTGGTTATTTTCCATGTGCTACTTTAGGTGTCAAGGTGGTACCTGCTTTCCTTTCATGGTAAGAGAGATAATTATTGCAGCAAGACATTATTCAAAAGGTGTCATGCTCATTGATGACATTTCATGAAATAAGGTTAAGGGTATCACACAACATTGTTATGAGTGGATTAGCTCTCCCATATTCCCTGTGTTCTCCTCCGTTTTTCCCTCCCCTGTGTGTGGGTTTGTCCCCAGTTTGTCTCTGTGTGTTTGTGTGTGTGTGCTGGGCGTGGCATCCTGGTTTCCCTTTCCAGCTGTTCATCCAGTGCACCCGCAGCTGATCACCTAATCAACTCAATAAGCCACCGCAGCATAAAACCGTAGCACATCCATCAAGACTCTGCCAGATCGTTCAGTCTACCAAGCGGTTCACACACTGCCACAGTTGCCTGTCACGACCAGCTTCGTCCTCGTAACCTGTCTCTGGTTTGGATCCTCGACTCATCGCCTGTCCAGCTCTGCTGTATACCCCAATCTCCAACCTGCTTATAAAATACAGAACCCCTCACCTGCTACTTTCTGCCCCACTCCTACATTGGACTCTGGTGATATCAAACCAAACTGCTTTGCAATAAACCCTTTTCTTAACAATTTCTGTCTACGAGTCTGTGTCCTGCATTTCAGTTCCTAGATTGAGTAATTATAACAAACATTACATGGAGCAAGAAATTGCCTGACAAATTTCATCATCCAACTTCTTGCTGTTTATCAAATGTCACCCCAGACTGCCTTCTTATACCCGGCAACAGATGAATAGAGAAGCCATTTTCACAGACTGTTTGGGTTGCACCCTCTTGCTCACCGCCCCGCACCAGATGAGAGTCCCTTCTGACTGAGATTACAGAAACAAGATGAAGAAAATCTTCAAGCCATACCTGCCAACATTTAGGTTTCAAAATACAGAAGGTTGTTTTTTTTTTGGGAGGTGGATACGCTCGCATGCACCTCGAACGCTAAACCTGGACAGTTTTTCTTAATGTGCAGTGGTATATTTCTAATTCAACATACAGCCGAGGTTTGTGATGCACATGGGGAATTGAAGCAAGCCTACACTACGAGAGATCCTATAAATTGAAACTGTTCAGTCCAACTCTGCTTAAATTTGCAGGTGTATTTGGATTTTTTAGGTAGACCGCTGTCCTGCCCTGACATTTTGACAACAGCTAAGTTAACTGGCCTGCCTGCCTGAGCAGAGCAGCTGCGCACACCCCTTGAATCGGGTTGTGGGTTGCCAGGTTGCGGTGACAGATGGGTTGAAATAGTATGTAGTGTGTGGATTGTGTGTGTAGATTGTGTTTCATAGACAATTTGAGCAAAGACTGTAGGCCTGTTAAAGCTCTACAATGAACATCTGTAGCTTGCTGTTTAGATTTGTTTTAATTGTACTGTGGTTGGGGGCTGAGTTCGGAGTGAGATTTTTCTAGGGTTACTTCCTGTCAGTGTTAATACCCATTAGAGACTTGTTCACTGATTCACACTTTCAGAGAGTTTCAGAGTGTTTTCAAACTTTTTTTTTTACATATTATATAGTAGTTTCAGTGCAAGAACTGCAAATAAACGTTCCTTTTTATTTCCTTACAATTGAGCACAATTAACTGGTTGTTCGTATATATCGGTTCATAATTAATCCAAAAATATCAAATTATGTTGAGTGATGCAATTATAGAACTGCAAAAACCTCGTAGGGAGGTGGTCTTGGTGGATGCATGGGCAGTCAAGGCTGGTTTCTTTGAACCATGACCATGATCGTTTCCTAACCTCAAGCAAGCTTTTTTGTGTCAAAACCTAACTAAACCTTAACAATAGCGGTGACAGATCAGAAAACTGGTATCTCTGGTTTCTGGTGGGGGTCAGGTGGGGTAGAGGTTGTTGTCAGGGCAATATGTTTAAAATGTTCCATGTGGCTGAAAGCTTTGGAAACAAGTTTGACCTTGCATTTACCTTTATTTATTTTTTTGGTCAAAAAATGGAAAATGGTGTTTTGATGATGGTGGTGGAGAGCACCGTCTAACACATCAGTCCAAAATCTCCCATAAGTGTGCAACTGGCTTGAGATCTGGTGACTGCAAAAGTCATAGCACATGATTCACATCATTATCATACTCATCAAACCATTCAGTGACCCCTCGTGCCCTGTGAATAGGGACACTGTGATCCTGGAAGAGACTACTGCTATCTGAATAGAAATGTTTCATCATAAGATAAAGGTGATGACTCAGAACAACTTTGTATTGATTTACAGTGACACTTCCCACTAAGGGAACAAGTGGACCCAAACCATGCCAGCAAAATGTCCCCCACAGCATAACAGAGCCACCGCATCCCCTCACTGTAGGGGTCAAGCATTCAGGCCTGTAACGGATTTTCCTTTAATTTGTCACCCATCTGTACATCACTGTTAATTTCCATATCCAATGAGTCAAATGATTTATTCAGTTCTGAAACTATGGAGAAAGTTCAGTAAGTATGTCACAGCTGATGATTTGATGGCAGGTTTTATCTGATTGACAGTTGAGAAGAGTGATATCAGTAGTTTTGTCTTGAAGAGCAGGACCTGTAGGATACCATTTGTCTTGGGAAATATGTGGGGCTTAATTGTACATCCAGGTCTTCATCAAGTGATGGATCCACTGCAGGTGAAAAGAGGGTGATGACAGGTTGTTAAGGGCTGAATTAGCATCCACATTTGTCTACTTATTGGCTGACTGGGAAGATATCTCAGGTCACAGAGAAACTATCTTTAAGAATGACGGCTGAATTTTAACTTTTATCCTCCTGGTGGTGTCCTAGCAAGTTAAACAAAGTGCTTTGTTTTGCCTTATAAAAACTTGAGGCTAACTAAAAGCAGCTGCTGACAGTTTTATAAAATGTAGCTGCTGTCAAACATCATCACTTGATGAAACAAAGTTTTCATCAAGTGATGAACAAGATCTAAACACAAAAAATGTTTTGTTTTCAATAGAACATGAGAAAATTATCTATTAACTGTTCATTCATCATCTTTGACCTTATGTTATGTTAGAAGCCCTGTAAATGGGTGTTTGCACATATAATATTAGCTGAAAATTTGCTTTGCTTACTGTCTAAACATACCATGAGAGTTGAACAGATTTTGATGAGGATTATGAAAACTACACAGTGAGCAACTTCTGAAACCACATTTTATAAGGGTGAGGCTGGGAAAAGATGCACAGTAAACTTGCAGGAGAGGAAAAAATCGGAATGTATAATAGCATTCTTGTGGGTGGCTCTGTCTTTCTCTCTCACTCCCTCTCCCTCTCTCCTTTTCTCTCCTTTTTTTTTACTAATAATTCCACAGCCTTTTTTTGTAAAGCCCTTAATGTCAAATAAAAACTATATTATAAAATTGAATGAGGCATTTAATAGAGTCTGGAGCTGCAGGAGCACGCCGGCCTGACATGATTTCTGGGGTGAATTCTAATAAGAAATAGATCCTCAGAATGCTTGCTGAGTGGGAGAAAGAGAGGAAGAGGGAGTGAGACAGTGAGGAAGAGAAAGTGACTTCAATAGGAATGTGAGTTCACTGACAGCATTAGCTGTGAAAAGCCTGTTGTGCCTCTTCCCTGCATGTGAATACTGCATTTGCAGTTTTCTGCATCCTCTGTGCTTCTCTGAGAAATTCTATGGAAATCCTGCATATTTGACCTTGTTTAAAATTTGAAAACTTGCACGTATTTGACCAAACAACAGAAAAAAGATAGTGAGAATCATACAAATATAGGGAGGCAGGCTGGTGGGGGAGTCCCTTGACCTGGGGTTTCATATCTTCACTGATATAGCATGCATCTGAGGATTATTTACTGACTTGCTAGAGCAGTCACTCGATACTTATGGATATTCGTCACTCACTTCTGATTCAATATCAACTTGGCAAAACTCTCTGCCGCTACTGCTGCTCATGCTTATCAGATCGATGGCACACCCGGAGAAATTGATTGGGATAAGAATCGAAAGGAAGACTCTATGCTCAGAATTCAATCAAAATCAAGAGCTACTTCAGCAGAGTCTCACTTAGGATTGATCTGTCGATATGAGGTGTGGACAGTAACATTGACAAGCAGGTACATCTTGGGCCTATGAGGGAATAAACATCAATATTGTATTCAGGATAACATAATATGATTCATCATTCAGTGTTTAAAATTCTGGGGGGCCATTTTGGCTCTGCTTTAAAAGAAGAACTTCTGAGGAGCCCTGCCAGACCTCTGAAGGGTAAAACTTAAATCATTCCTTTCCAAATAAAACGTCCTTCCTGTTCTGTCTTTCCAGTCTGTGTTGCAGGCAGACTATTATCTATGACATATGTGCACTGGCCGCAGCAGAGGAGTGCACAGTGCCCTTCAGTTGAGTTATAGTTACCATCTAAATGTATAATATGTGACTTAAAGTGATGATTAGGCCTCGTTCCAGATTTTTTCCCCCCTTTTGTAACTCAGTATATTCACATGTCATTTTACAGCAGCCAACAGGGGTCTAAGGCAGGCCCTCACAGCCACCCCGGATTACTGTAAATTGCTGTGAAGATAAAGCTGTTGCCTGGGAGCCAGACAGGACAGTAATTCTCCACTCCACTCCTATTATGGGCTTTTCATTTCTTCCATTTACTTCATACCGACTGAATGTGACTAAACTCTTCATCATCCTTCCACTGTTACCATCTGCCTGCATACCTGCCCTGCCGAGAATGAATGCCATCCGACAAATACCAAAGCTCAGTCAAGCTTTAAGGAAAAATAACAAAGCTGATTGAAACTTTATTATGTCTATTGTCTTCACCTACTGGAGCAAACAAAAGCTCTCTGCCAGCGTAAATGACCTCCATGCACAAACCAAATTGGAGCATCACACCAAAATGTGAAACTAATCCTGAATTCATGAGATTAAAGAAGTTGTGCTCGGTGGCGTTAGAAGGAGAAATAATAATCTGGCAGAGAGACTTCATTTCATTTCCTGGATGCTGACATGCAAATGAGGCTCATTTGTATAATCTTTCCAAATGAAAAACAGATAATCAAATACCATCAGAAGCCATTAATATTCAATTAGGTGTCGCTTATGCAAAGTCATGCGGTTGAGGGATTTCAAATGGTGAGTGGACCACTCTGGAAAGAGATGACAAATTGGCATTCCCAACATTGCCCTGCTTCTTGTGTCAGGTCAACTGACTGGACTACTTTCATTGTCTGTCACCACATTAGTAATGGTCCTTCAAGCTTTCTTCAATAGATTGGTGTTTCTCTCCTAACATAATGTACACTTCTATTTTATTTTTTGTTTATTTTTATAGGGGAAAGTATATATCATGGACCAATGCCACATACCACTGCATTTATAGTCTAAGCTTGTCTGCAATGCCCATACCTATTTGGACCTTCTTACAAAAACACAAAACTTACAACAAGACACAAACAATGATCATTTATGACTGCATGACTGATCCCTCCTTAAAAAGCTATTTCATCGTGTGTTCAAAATGATCCCATTCACAATCCATTATGAGTTCAGTGGGAGTTCCACATATTGATCCCTTGTACAGAAAAACACACATGTCCAAAGGAGTACTTATTAAGGGGTACCTTCCACTTCCCCACAGACGTACCTGACTTAATGAGTCAGACATCCTGAGAGGTTTTACCAGGTCACTGAGTCACTAGTAGCCTTGTTATTTAGGCATTTATGGATGACTTTAATAGTAGCAGTAGTGAGGTCTTATTGGCTGCCTATCCAAAATTTGAATTGCATAATTATATATCATCTTCAGAGGTTTTAGAACTGTACGCAATATGCAGCTATGGACTGTGAGGGCTGCAACAGCTGGGTAGAAACTGACAAAATAGTTCTGCTATATACATACATATAACTATATCATCCACATACATCTAAAATCTACTCCATGACTTGATTCTGTTATCTATATATCTATCTATCTATCTATCTATCTATATATATATATAAACCTCAGTATAAAGACAAAGCGGCCAAGGACAGAACCCTGTGCAATTTCCATTTTACTCTCGAAGAGAGATGATTTCTAATTGCTAATAATAACAGACGGTTCACAGTTAGAAAGGTAGGATTTGAACCAAAGACTTTTATCGGATAAGATTGAGGGCTGTATTTTAAGTGCAAAAGCGTAATGACAAATGCACACTGGTAGGTCTTACTTAAAATTACCAAAGTTTCAACGGATTGATGTTACATCAGAAACAGACATAGTCCGGAGATGTCTTTTTTTAACACAATGCTTAGGACCAAAGTTCAACCAAAATACAACAACTCACTTTGCACTGCCTCATTTGAATGAACAAATTACTATTTGCACCTCTCCTCCCACCTGTGCACCATGTGCTTTGCGCTGGTAACCAAAATACCACACAGACAGGCGAAGCGGGATTCAGTAGTCAATGCGCCTCCACGAAAATAGTGGAAACTTGGAGTGTTTAAATGGGAATATCATGGTTCAACATGTCAGATGGCTTTTTAAGATGCAGAAAGCTGGGACATTTCAGATGGAAACCTTTGCCTGTGATCATCTTCCCCGCCACGTGCCAGTTTATGCATTTTGTCTCATCCCTGCAATTTTACATAACGATCTGTGGGTTAAAGCGGAGGCGACCTAGCCCAGATGTGGTGCTGACTTGACCCATGCAGTCAGCCTCATCACAGCTCCTCTGCTGAATACTAATGTACACCTGCCATGGTTGCACAGGCTAAATAGATGTCTTGTATCCATTCATAGTCAGATCCTGTGGTCTCTCGTATCTGCTCTCTTTAACCCATGTTTTCCCTTCAGACAAAATATTAGAAAGCAAGGGATAGTTTCACTTCAATCATGCATCCACTTTCTATGTACTGAGCAGCTTGCATGGAACTGGAGATTGTAGCAAACATTTGGATGAATAGTAACACGGCTCGGCTCGTATGCTATGTTTTCAATTTTGTACACGTATACATAACTGTGGGAAATAGTTCCAAGTCTCTCTCCCACATTCGCTCTATTTCTTCCTCTTGTCTCTTTTTCAAGTTAGAAATCCTCTTAAGAGAGGTTTTCCAAAATAACATTATCTTCAAACAAACATTTCACTTTTAATCATTGCATTTTTCTCCCTTATACAATTCACCGTGGTATTGCAGGCCCTTTTGAAGCTGTTCTTTTTCTGAGTGTCCGTTGGGATTTGCTCCCCTGTGGCCTCTCTGCTTACACCAAAGCTTCTCTTTCAAACCCAGCTTTGAGTAAAGAAGGAAAATGGGAAAAAAAGAAACCTCATAGGAAAATAGGTGGTGAACTGATGAACAATTCACTGGTGCATACCTGACAGGAATAGCGATTTTATCACCTTGTCTGTTCTCAGTAACACAGAAATATGATTTCTCACTGGACATCCACATGTCAGTCAAGAAGTTGGGCAGCTCACACACACACACACACACACTCTGTGCATCACACACATTGATACATGCTGTGATGACCTAGCAAGGAAGCACAAAGGGAAAAGCCTTCCAATTTGCCCATGTGAATTTGGTGTTATCTTAGAAACGTTTGAGATTGTTCTCGAATTAAATACATTTTTACACACAATTATTACAGTTTATTTAGCCATTTCAAATTGTTACTGAGAGATTTGATCTCTCAGTCTTTCAAAATTAGGTGCCATCACTCAGCACTGAGACAGGAATATGCAAAACACAAAACAAAAAAAAATTGTTGGGTGCTTGTTACTCCTTGTTAGGTATTTTATCCAGAAATATTTTTAAGTTATCTTATCCTTACCTTATCCTGGCACTCATGTATCATAAAATAAAAATATATATAAAATATAGTAATAAGCCATGTAATGAAGCATGATTTGTTGATATTTTCCCTCTTAAGTTCTATTACTGTTATCAGATGAAGAAGCCAACACCAACAGTTGTAAATGCAGCAGCATCCAGACAGCTAGAAACCAAAGTAGGTGCATACTCAACCCCTCAGTTGCTGCAGTGTGACTAAGATATCCAGGAGTTCAAGACAAACCTGTACCAATTCAGAGCCCAGAATAATATTAGAATCATATAACCAGCTTTCTCCAGGCTGACAAAAAAAAAAATCTTAACTCAAGGTCCACATAGTAGCAGTTTTTTGATACACCATATGGTCTGATGAAGTGGACCTTAAGTCAAAACAGTATTAATTGATTATTTCGGCCACTCTGTTATCGATTGCCTTATAAAGTTGATATGGCAAACATATTATCAAACAGCAGTTGTCTATTTTCACATCCAGCAGACACGGAGCAACATTTGCATTTATCTGGAGTTGTGTCTCTGTCTTCCTGGTGAACGTAAGTCCAATATTCTCTCTACTTCTGACTTGGTTTTGGTCTCCACCGCCAACCCCTCAAAAAAATATCTGGCTCTTAAGCAGCTAAATGCTCTACTGTGTTCACCAGCAAGTTGCTAACGTTGTGCATTGTTCAGTGCTGTGCAGGTAGTGCACAATGGGGTTATTGGTGCTTTTTTCCCCCTGTAAACAGTTGATTGCTGCGGTAAGACTGAACCAAAATAGTAAAGTTGCGGGTCATAAAACCAAAACAACAAACTGAAAGATGCTCATACTTCATAGAGCTGAGGAGAAATGGGCCATTATTCTCTGTTGGTTCATCATCACAAGTGACCACTTTCCCAAGTAGCAATTTTTATGTAAATACTGATTAGTGCAGCTTTAAGATTGTTCTGTCAAACTACTAATCTAATCTACTAACACTCACTTACATTGTTCCGTGAAAATGTTATACATCATCTATGCCTGATCTGGCAGACGGAGGTGGTGGTTTTAATTTTAAGAAGGGGGATTGGAGGGTGTGTTCCAATTATAGGGGTATAATACTGCCCAGCCTTTCTGAAAAAGCTTATGGGTACTGGAAAGGAGGCTTTGATGAATTGTGGAACCTCAGGTTCAGGAGGAGCAGTGCAGATTCCATCCTGGTTTTGGAACAACGCACCAGGTCTTTACCCTTGCAAGGTTACCGGACGGGTCATTTGCCCATCCAGTCTACATGAGTGTTTGGACTTAGCCCCCTGGGTGTTTAGTGGGGCTGATAAGGGAATATGTGGTAAGGGGGCAGTTGCTACGAGCCATTTGGTCCTTATAAAACCAGAATGAAATCTGAGTCCATATTTTGGGCTGGATCTCAAGATGCATCTTCTCTGTCCTTTGCAGATGGTGAGGCACCGGGACTAAGAACCAACACATGAAAGTCTGGGGCCATGGTTCTCTGCCAGAAAATGGTGGATTGTTCCCCAAGTTAAGTAGTTCAAGTATCTCAGGGTCAAACGGAGCGTGAAGTCAGCAGTAATGCAGGAGTTGTACTGGACCATTGTGGTGAAGAGGCACCTGAAGTCGAGTCTCTCAAATTACCAGTGGATTTACGTTCTGACCAAATGAAATCACCAATACAAGTGACCAAAATGAGTTCCCTCTGAATGGTGACTGGGCTCACAGGTCAAGATAGGGTAAGGTTCTCAGACATCCAGGAGGAATTCAGAGTTGAGGGAGCTGAGGTGGTTTCAGGAATCTGATAAGGATATAGGATATACCCAGGACATGCTAGAAGGATTTTATATCTCATCTAGCTTGGGAACACCTTGGGATCCACCAGGAGGAGCTACATTGCTGGTCTAGACTACCTTGTTTAGCCTGCTGCCACTGCAACCCTGCCAAGGATAAGCAGATGGAAACAGATGATGGATGGATTAATTTTCAAAAAACTGTTAGTAAATAATGTACATGACATATGCAAGCATACATATTTACATATGGTTAAATAAGCAATGAGCAAAGGACCTTGTTTTTTGTTTCTACATTCTCTGATTTTATTTTGACCTTAGAAGATCATGACTGTTATTATAATTTCTGAAGCAAAGGAATTAGGCCAGGATCATTTGTATTTGAGTGTTCCATCAGCACAGTAGTTTGATTTATAAATAAATGTTTTATAGGAGTGTGCAGACAGGAGTAAAACGGCTTAAGGGGAAGTGAAACCACAATATAAATGAACTGACAGCCATGTAAATGTCTAACCCATGACTGATGTATCGACTGAAGGAAACAGGAATGAAGGGTGCTGTACAGCGATTACACAATTTGACATCTCTATGCATAGTGTGCAAACATACAGTTCATCTATTTATTTATTTCTCTCTTGCTTTACACAGGAGAGAGATACAAAGTGTGAAGTGAGTCTTTCCTATGCAATCAAAATAAAACATAAACCTTTGCCACTTGAAACACATCTCATTATCACTGTAATTATAGTGTTTTGCAGTAAACAATCTTTTCCTTACGATGAATACCATTTTGAACAAATATGAAATAACTGAAATGTCATATTATGAACCTACTATGCAAAAATATTAAATTACTGAGAAAAAGGTCTAAAGTTTATTCACTGTGACATTAATTTGTATATATACTTTTTTTATAATTTTTCAAAACATGTTATGGGGAAATGTAGGATTTTAAATCCCTGTTAGGGATACATTGACCTGAGAGAGTTAATGGACAACTTCTTCTTTACACAAATTAGTCCTGTTATGAGGTTAAAACTATTTTTTCCCGAATACTTTGGTTTATGACCAAATACCTGCAAATAATGACATTCTCATTAGCCTCCATCTTACTTTGTTTTGTATTACTTAGCAAACGTTACTTTTCAAACACGCTACACCAAGATAGTGAACATTAGCATGCTTGTTCTCATTAACATTATGAGTTAACATTGTTATAGCATTTAGCTCAAAGCACGGTTGTGCCTAAGTATAGCCATTTGTATTAAAGACTACCAAATGGGCACATACAGACACAACACAGAAACTATGTAGGTACATGTTATTCAAATCAATGAGTTACTGAAGTGGACATTGACCGAACAATCATGAACAACCTTGCACAAATGAGAAGATAGCAAATCCTCGGTGAATAGTATTACCTGAAAACATCTGATTAAAAACATTCCTCCAATCTCTTGATATTATTCTGTGTCCATGTCCATTTTCACATTTTCTATTAGACAATAAACCATTAATTTGAGACCAACAAGAGTCAGTAGAATCTGCTAAAGCTACAGTATATCCAGGAGGGCACACAAAACAGTGACCTACCACAGTGTTTGAAGGTATGATTTATGGATGGGCCGATACTATTCTTTGTTCTATTCAAAGCACAGACGGCTGATAAGGCCGCACAATGGCCAGATTAGAGGCACGATTGGACACATCCCTGAGACGTGTAGTGTTTAAAATCTCCTCACTGCCTGTAATTCTGCTCCTCTCTACCCCAACCCTGTAACAACAGACCCTTGATAATGTTATTGCTCATGGTTCATGACCAGGAAAGATAAGAGAAATAGGTTTCTTTAAGCCCTGCACAGGCTTAACCTATGACTCTACTTATAGCAAGCCCCAAAGACCCAGACAACCCTGTTAGCTTTAGTTTTGTACAATACCTCAATACAGTACGTGACAGATTTTAATACTTCCAATGTACTGTATGTGCTGCGTGCAGGAATGAAAACATTTACTACTTATGCAAATCCATATCCACAGTTTGAACAGCTCCACTCAAAATGCAATCCATGCAAGCCATTTAGCAGTATCAACACCCACATTACTCAACCTTAATATGTAAATTAAACAATGTGGGTTTGACAAAACTACTCTTTGATAATAATGGATATTATGTAATTAATGAGGGTCAAAGAGAATAATCAATCAATATTAAATAAAATGATAATTACACTTTAAATAATGGCAACTTTGGAGTTGGAATAAAAAATGACTTAGAGTTAAAGCTGCACTAATCAATATTTTTTATCTTAAAAATGGCTCAAATGACTATGTGTAATGTGGAAGGTGTCGCTCATTGTGATGAACCCGCAGAGAATTATCACCAGACTGGTTATTTCCTCAACTCTATGGAGCCTTTAGTCTATTTTGTACCTTTAGCTAAAAAAGCTTTCATAAACTGACTGCACACTACCTGCCTATCATCAAACAACTGGCGGACAAAGTTAGCTTGTGAACATAGAGCATCTAGAGCATCTAACAAGCTAATATTTCTCACAAGAATTGGTGGAGACTAAAGCAGAACTAAAAGGAGAGAGAATTCTGGACTTACATTCACTCGGTGGCCAGAGACATAACTCCAAATGAATACTAATGATGCTTCTGTGTCTGCTGGATGAGTGAATAGGCAGCATTTGCCATAACAAATTAATAAGATGATAATATGTCAATGTTTTCTCTGTGTGACAAAACAAATAAACAAACAAAAAAAAAAAAACAATAATTACAGCTTTAAAATTAGCTTTACAATTTTTCCTGTGTCTCTTATATCAGTTAAGTCACATTCTTACATTGGAAAGTTAAAGATTTAAAGTTTAAAATTATGTTATGTTACTAACAATAACATCATAGCAGGGATGATTTCCACATGCTGCAATAGCTGAAACTACAGACACTGCATCTTCACAAATTAAAAAGTCAGCACATAGAAATCCACATTACACACTGTGTTAACATTTTCCACTGCACAGTATCTGACATAACTCTCCCACAATAACTCTCCCACAAAAGAAGCACAGCTTGGATGTAAAGAAAACAAGGGGATAAAGTGGGCACCTCCCATCACAGATGTTTAATTGAATTCAGCCCACAGCACCTACAGCAGCATCAACCATAAATTCCGGTACCCCTGAAACATCCTTCTGTATACCTGCTCACAGTTCTAATTAAACCCACACATACAGGTCTATTCTTACATTTCGCACAGACGCTGCAACTATATTTAGACTAATACTCGCCCACTCCATTTCTTTCTGTGCTAAATCATTTTTTTGCATGGCTGTTTTCAAGCAGGAACATATCATTCACTCATCTATGTCTGGAAGCTGTCCTATGACACAACCCTATTGTCAGACAGAACCTTGAAATAAGATGATTCTGCAAAAGCCAGATTATGTTCAATGACAATGTTTTTTTATACAGTATGGTCAGCAAAAGATTGTGGTCATGACAAATAAAGTAGGGTGAAGGTAGCTTAAGGTTAGGCCACTAAAACTCTTGGTTAAGGTGAGAGAAAGATCATGGTTACAGTCAAAAAACATTAACATTAAGCTAACATTAACAGTTAGATTGTGATGGGACAGTCTCCCATGTGAAATTCAGATGCGTTACACTCTAATCCACCACCCTAACCTCCACATGCTGCTTTGCTATAAAGGACACACTACATGCTGCATTGGGACTGAACTTTATGTAAAATCATTAATAAATAATATGGACTGTTAACTGTATGAATTAAAATTTTCTGCAAAAGCAAAGTGATAATTCATAAAATGCAGCACACTTGAAATATCTTGAAGGTGGTTAAGTCTTTCTTGTGTGAGAGTGAGTAAGAATTTCTTAAAGTGAGCATTACCTTGGCTGATGTTAAGGGCATACTGTATTTTTTGTTGGAACTGCTAGGATCTAAATCCTAATGTAATTCTTAAAATGTATGTAGCTCACTGTGTCTGACTCACATTTATGTTCATTGTTTTTCTGATTTTATTTTCAAGAGTGCAGAAAGTATTATTTTGCCAATTCACTCGACAGATGAAAGTGCTTTTTGGTCAAAGGCCTGACAGCTTTTAGTTTGATAATGTTTGCCTGACATCTAATACCTGAGGTCTGAGGTCCAGTTACTTGACAGTGTTCTTCCTGTAGCCTGAAGCCTTTTGGTTTATGCAATGATGCCGTTTTGTATGATGTCTGAGAACTAATGTAGAGGTTGAGGATTTCCTAAAATCTACACTGTACTTGTACTTTGTGTGATTTCAGTGCCTTGCTTAAGGAAATTTGAATGATACACATTTATATTCCCGAACCACATTATCCCATTCCCCTGTGACTCTCTGCTCAACAGCCAGCTCTCAAAACTCAATGCTGGATGGCATGCATTATGCATGTATGTTCCAAAACGACAGCCTAAAGCTACATTGGTAAGGCCTTTCACTCTCATAAATGCAGTATATGTATATATATATATATATATATATATATATATATATATATATATATAGTCACAGACACACTAGCAAAATTCAGAGCATTTTTTGTTGTACTCGTTGCCATAACTGTTGACATTTGCCAAACACAGCTTCTAATTCAACTATTCTTTGTGATATTAGACAATGGTGTATGCAAATGTAGAAACTTGTCTGATGCTAGAGAAAAACAGGGCAGCCACTCAAAAATGCTCACCATGAATCATGGCAAATGAGAAATTTCCATTCAATCCACAAGAGCAGAAAGAAATTATTAGAGCCTTCATTTTGAGAGGCCTCCAAAAATGGGTTGAACAATTGATAATGGTAATGCAGTCCTCAAACCGGTGAGTGAGTTGCAGGCTGAAGGTTAAATATGATCAGTGAAATTGAATCTGACAAATCTACATTACAATCCATCTTGGGATATTAAACATTTCAAATTTTCTGAGTTAAGGACTAATAAGGCGGCTGAGATGAGTGTGAGATGGATGGTCTTGGTTAACAATCACAAAACAGATCTGATGAGAGTAAATGGCATCAGAGTTGACATATGATATTGTTGAGGGGGAAAAATGAAGTCTTAAATTATTTTGCATCCTCAGAAATTGAGACAGCTACTTTTCAGAGCATTTTCAGTGAAAACTGAGAAGAAGCATTGATTCTGGGTGGATTAACCAAACTTGCTGCTTTCCTTTGATATTACCTGCATGGTCACTGTGTGATATTTTTAATGGGCTGATCTTTATCTGTCACCATTGGAAATGGTTATCAGGAGATTACACAGCGGGCTATTATTAATTGCGTAAATTACATTAATTACCTGTATTATGGCTGCTGGATGCTCTGTTCTCCTGGTAGCAATACTTGCACAATTCTTTAACGAATACAGACAAAAACAAATATTTCAAAGAAACACACCGTTTTCTCTCTTCATTTTGCTAAATGACTATTTGCTAAACCCTGCCCCTGAACAGCGAGTGTCCAATCATAGCTTAGCAACTGTAACCAAGCACAGCAGCCCTTTCAAACTCTGAAGATACCAAGCATAATTCTAATAATTCTAATCATGTTGCTTGTCCAAGTATGGGTTTGTATAGTGAGCATCATTGGGCTTTGTTACACTAAATATTTTAATGTTTTTTACTTTTTTAAGTGTTGTACTATAATGGCTAACTAGCTTTACCCTGCAATGCTCAAACAATACTGTTCCTATATTTCCATGTCTTCTACATGGATCTTCAGTGGGTGAGAAAGGTGATTTTGTGCTTGGGACCTGTTAGCTTTCGCTTCAGTCTTTTTGCATGAAATCATGTGTGATGGGGGATATGTTTTGATTGTGGGGGACTGCGGATGTAAATAAGCTTTGAGGTAACTCTGGTGCAGTGTATCTTTTATGTTAAAAACTGTACACTGTCCCAATAAATAAATACAATCTCAATCCAAAAATTCACAGAAGCCATCAATAGCTAAAGTTGGGACTGAAAGGGAGAAGATTCACCACTCTGGAAGAAATCCAGGAAAAAATGCAGAAGGTCCTGGACACAGTGAAAGAAGATGACTACAGGAAATGTTTTCAGGAATGGGAGAAGCTCTGGGACAAGAGTATTGCATCTCAAGGAGAGTACTTTGAAGGGGATTATAAAGGTACTACTGAAATATTTATCTAACAGTTTTTTTTAACAATTCCAGGAACTTTTGGGTCCCCCCTCGTATGTAGCCATCAAGTGCATATTTGGAATGAACTAGATACATTAAAATGTCAGCTAGAGTTTTCAACCAACTCACTGGGTTTTAGTGTTAGCATTATCTTACGCTAGCTAGCAACAGCTGGAACGATCTCCTTGTGATACATGTCATTTCAGCAAAAAGCACACACAGTTGTCAGGTAGAAACAAGAAGACTTCTTTTGTTTACTTCTGTGTGAAATTAAAGCCCCATTGTAAGAAAAATGACTGCACATTTCAAGAAATAAATCTACCACTGGTAGATCTACTAAAACTGTGCAGTGGTAAAAATAAAGCTTGACAGTGCGAGGTTTAGCAGAGCATTTATTTATTAATACTTTGTGTGAATGGTCCATATGAGTACGCTATTCCAGTAAAATAAAGTCATAAGGGGCACATAGAGTTTGGCCAATTTATGTTCTTCCCTCATCTTGAAAAGTAACTTGTGTATAAAGTTGCACAACACAAAAACACAAAGAATGACTAAGTGTGTGCGTCTTCGTATGCGTCTGTGTGTACTGGATGTTCAGGGAATAGCTGTTTATGAGGAGATCTTGACGATTTATTCCAGACAGCTGCATCGTTGACAGGCCATCATTAGCAGAGTGATTCCTCAGGTTGTTTCATTCCCCGGTGGCCAAGACAAACTGCACAAGATCTTAATTGCTGGTATGAATAAAAGTTCATTTTCCAAGGGGTGGTATCATTATAAATGCAGTATAAAAGATTACTAGGAAGATGAATATGTCAAGTACTGTACTCTCACACTACTGCAATAAAGAGACTAATAAACCTGAGATGGGCCAGAGGGTTATTCAGGGACAATAGAGAAGATAAATGCTGTTTATCTCCAATTACAGTACATTCTTATGACTGTTGAAGTTAGGAAGGGTGTAAAAAAGACAAAGAGGCAGATGCAGAGACCGACAAACAGAGACAAAGAACATTTTCAAGCCTCAGAGGGAGCCTCTTTTGAAAGCTTTTCTCAGGATAAAAACTGTGTTTTACCCATAATTTTCTTTGCAATTGTCCAAAAATGTTTTATGACAGATAAATGAGAGGCTGTCTGTGTTTTGAATGCTTGTAGAGTTAGAAAGTAGCACTGAAAGCCATTCTGAGCTGGAGTCTGGAGAATGCTGTGTGGTAAAATGCTACCCATTATTATTGTGGTCAAGGGACTGTGGAAGAGGAGGTATTAGAACTGGTCTCTGGGGATGGGCACTGGGAGTTTAGGGGCCTTAGTGTAATGTAGGATGGGAATAATGATGAGCCATATATCCCTGATATCCACTTCACTAAATAGCTATTTTCTTCAGTGAGGCATTACTGTACAGTCCGTGGTTGTCGTGAAAAAGTCTCTACAGTATTCCTGGGTACAGTATTCAAATGGTACTGCACAGTGAAAACATCACATCCCAGAAATATACAAAACTAGCAGTGGTGGAAAGTAACTAAGGTACTGTGCTTTACTTGAGTTTTCCACTTAATGCTGCTTAATAGTTCACTTCATATATTCGGCTGCTATAGTTAGTAGCTAGTAGTCAGTATTAACATTTGTCATTCAAAGCATATCATCTTATGAAATGTGATGTGTTGTTATGGATGGAAATGCCAAACCCTGTATAAAGCAGGTACAATTACAATAATGCATGAATAATAGTAATAATCCAATCATGTTATGTAATATATAAATTAAACATATGAAAGGGACTATTCTGCATAATGAAGACTAATATTTGATATTTTAAGTATATTTTGCTGCTATTAGTTATGTAGTCATTTTGAATGCAACACTTTTACCTGTAATGGGGTGTAATTGTGGTATCAATACTTTTAATTGAGAAAAGAATGAGTACGTCTTACACCACTGAAAATAAAGACATTTTAAGAAAAACAATAAAAGGTGAGTAAATAATAAGATTCAGTGGATTAATAATGACATTTAATAATGACATACAATGACATTATGACAGAACATAAGCATTTCCTTTTCAGTTGATTGACCTGAGAAATTATTTCAAATGAATGAGTGCCATTTCATTTGTCCACGGTTTTTAACAGTATAAGTAATTTTGTCCATTTCATACACTTCCTTTGATCTGTTTGTTCACTCTCCAGTGGAGGGTGCTATTATTCACCACAATCTATACTTCAGTTTTAGGATTAATTTTCAAGGAGATCACCAAAACATTATTTGTCAAAAGAAAAATTTTGTTTCAAAATTTCATCAACTGAGAACACAACTAAAAAACATGGAAAAAGTTTGCAGATTGTGAACCACACTTTCTCCAGTAGGATCCTGTTTCGATTCCTATTTTATTTTTAATGTATTGTATGGAGTTAAAAAATGTCTTTTGATAAGTTTTCATTGGTATTACTTTCAAGTATTTGTTATGGCATGGACATATATACAATCTACAGTACATTATAGTACTGTCTTGTGCCATAGTGGCAATAGCTTGATACAATTTTGCTGCTGATTTTCTATTAATTGCTCCATTCTGTCTATCAATGATATATTTTCCAATGAGTGATTGTTCTTTTTAATGTATCACCCAGTTTGACATTTTCTTTTACATTTTGTTCACATTTTTAAAAAAAAGAAAAGTCAATGGTTAGCTTTTTTTCTTGGTTCATGAAAAAGTAAGGTTTTGAAGAGACCACTTTTTCACTGGATAGCAGCAGAATGTTCCCAGGTACACCACATGACAGTATATGCACCAGATTGGCCACAGCAATGGCATGTCTATGATATTTGTGTTTTAAAGGAGAGACAAACTGTGAAAGACTATTTCCACCATCCACTGACATCAGAGGAGGAACTTCAGTGAGAGTTAGGCTGAGATGTGATTGTATGAGTCATACATTCATGAAGGAAAGCATAATGTCAAACTCTGACTTTGAGCAGCCCATGGTAGGTCTTAGAGGAAGTTATTATTCAGCAGCTAAGGCTGCCGCTGCTTAGCCCTGAGTCTCTAAGGCAGAACTTCCTCTCAGGCTATGTATAAATCCTTCCTCCTTCATTTTGATCGGCAGACCCTTACTCATGTCATTGCACTTCCCCTAACATAACCATCTAATGTATAACCATAAAGTCCCCCTCCATTCAAAAATATGTTTTTTTTTGTTCCTTCACTGTGATGTTTGAGCTTCACTGTGCAGAATGATGTATGTGCAGAGTTTGACACTAGAGGGCTGTTTTCACATTCATCAGCTGAAAGTGGAAAGTTTCTCTGTGCTCACTGAAAATGAAAAGAGGAAGACTGTGCTTCACTCTTCAAAGACAACGAGCTGCTGGTAGCCCACTGCTATCTGCTCGACGACCTGCCTAACCTGTTTGCCTCAGCTGCTGGATGGCGACCTCCTGCCACCACAGCCACCCTCCAAAGCTCCTACTAAGGATTTCACAACAGGCCTCCTTACCCAGGCAGCCTCGCCCTCATATCGTCATTCCCAAGATGGCATCCATCTTTGGCTATGCACAGCGTGAGTGGGCCACACTACTGTCTGCTAAGCCCCTGGCAGTGGCTTATGGGCCATATTCCACTGTCAAGGGCTGGGACAAGGGAGTGCCTCCCACTGAGGCAGTCAGAGTCTACCTCCTCCTCTCCGCCCCCTTCTGGCTAGGCAGTCGCCCATTGCTCTCGTCCAAGAGGGTCAGAGTAATGTCCAGCTTCCTTGACTGCTGTTATGCCAGTGCCACTCAGGTGGCGCAAATGGCTAACTATATGGCTCTCCATGCAGGATCTCTGGACTGCCTCACGCACCAGAGGACCATGCTGATGGCACCAGAGATAACTGAGATGCATCCTCCTCCACATATCCCAGGTGTTCGCTGTCGGCGGCTGCCACACCATGTAAGAAACTACGCCTATTATAACACAAGCATCAACGGAACAACAGAGGCCTCAATGGCTGCATTCCCAAGGAAACCTTATGAAGTATGGCAGCTACCAATCGGTTTTAAGTTAGAAGAATATACTAGCAAACAATATCTAATAAGTCAGTCTAATGTTAATTCTTGCTTTTCATAAGCATTTTTACAGCCTACCATGTGTCGTCAGTACGGGCAGGTAGCTATTACGTCAAGATCAATAGCTGGTTATGTCCTGTCTTGCTAATATCTTACTCCTGGCCTGTACCTTGCAGTAGTGAGTGGGCTTTATACCAAATCAGGCCTCAAGGTGTGTGTCTTGTCTCAAATGTTGAAACCTAGAAACAATTATTTTCCCCTCCAAATCTGTGTACACAAATGCATAGCATTACATTCACATTTTTTACAGGGAACAACATACAAAAACAAATTCCATTCAATCCATTCATTAAAGTATTACTGATGAAGAAAACTACCAAATAATTCTGTTACTTTGCTGAGCACATAGAAACACGTGGAAGAAGCTGGTCCTTGTGCCCGTAAATGCTGCTAGGGCAGGACAGCTCTCATGCAGCCTGCAAGCAGTTATGGAGAACATAAACTTGTTCTCTGGTTGAAGATGTTATAAATCCTTTCCTCTGACCAAAACACAAAAAAGGTTTGTGTTCATGTTTGTGTCTATGAATGTCTGAACATTTGAAAAATAGTTCCACCTAAACTTGAGGGCAAATCGTAATCAACGTTGCTCTCTTTCATCCAGGCTTTAACTTTACATAAAAAAAGATAATTTATTAAAATCACCCCAGAAATGCTATATTTCTCAACTTTACATAATATTTGAATAAAAGCAAGGATTTTAACTAAAGCGAGAAAAGGCGTATGTGAATATGCATGGGGACATAATGTGCTTCAAACCACACTGAATTTCATTTAAATTGTTAAACTGCTTAATAGTTGAGACGTTGTGATTATAAAAAGGTACTGAGTTATTTGAAAAGCTAAGACAAATAATAAAAACATACAATCCATTAGGGGAGCAGTGAATGATAATGATTTTCTGCTACAATAAAACTGTATGGCGATAATTAGCGTCAGTAGATTTTGATTAGACACCTTAAATTTAGTAAGTAAATTATTATTTAGATTAAGAAATGTGACAGCTAAGCAAATTTGTGTTGCTGATAAGAAACACAGTTTGCACACAGATACACAGTTCAATCACACTTTGGTGACAATCAATCTATCAGACAATCTTTTTAATCTAGTATTCACACAATACAGTTTTTACTTATTTCACTTATCCAATATTATTCATCTGTTCACATATATTTAATTGAAATTATTTACTTACAAAATGTCATGTCTGGTTACAGGTTACAGGTTACTGAGTGGGAAGTAATAGGGTTGACATTTTAAATGTCATAATATTTACATTTCAATGAAGAGTAAAAAGGGTTGATAAATTATGATTCTTAATATCAGTTAAGCATTTGTCAACATCCAACAAAAATAAATAGGGCTGTGAAAATGTTAAGGTTTCTGTAATGTGTTTCATGGAAATGATTTCACTTTCTGTAAATATTGCTAATAACTACTAACGTATATTTAAGGTTGAGGTTCACTAGAATAGCAGTAGTCAAAGGAGATTCTACTGAACATATTCAATGTTTTCTGAACTTAAACATGCATTACTGATGATATATGAAAAACATAAAGCAGTCAAAATACAACATTTATCCAAGGTAGAGTTCTGTTACTTTTACATTTAATGAATTCATTTTAAAAATGGAAGGATGTACTTGGTATCGACACATTTATCATCAGATAAAAAAAAAGTATTATTATCATTATTTGCATTTTTAGGTGCACACTTGTGTCATATGGGGTAATATACGTACTATAGTTGGCTTCAAATTACAATATTTGAGTTCAGTTTGAAAGTCAATTCTGATACCAAAAAAAAAATGTCTAAATGGTCCTGATGCAGAATACTTAATGTGGGTGGCAATTTGAAACAAATGCAAATCATTCATTTTCTCTACAGTTTCACCTTTACCTCTGGTGTCATGACTGTTGATTGCTATTTTGTCATCCTCATGATCATATGATTGATCACATTAATTTATCACGTTAATTGTGTTTTTTCAAATGGTTACTCTCCAAAAACTCTTTTCATAGAAAATTCACCTAATCAAGTTGTCTGTGTGAATGACCATTTATATTTTGTAGCCGTTGTTGGCCCTATTTTATACTCAGACCTGATGGTTCAAAGCAAAATTGATTTGTTTGAAATGCTATGGCCTGGAACCTACAAGTGAATATTACATCGGCTCAATTTACTTTGGTTAGCATAGAAATATATTGCTTAAGTAAGAAATGGCAAATATGGAGAAGAAACCCCAGAAGGCTCATGAGGAAATTATAATTGCCACTATCCACAAAAGCCAGGTCCATCCTGCAGCCCTACAGTACATGCACACTTCTTAATTGCTGCTTATATCTGTACTTAAGGATGTAGCCCATTTCCAATATGAATATAAACTGACAGAAATATTCAGATGGCATGCACAGCAACAATAACGAAAGTTGACACATCTGGTTCTGTTTCCAGTGTATTCTGGTTTCAGTAGAGTATGTGCCTTCCAGTTTTGACTGGATTGTGCCATCTCTCCAAGCACCAATCAAGTCAGGCATTTGGCATTGTTTCCATTGCTGGATCTCATTGTCCTTCATGCCGTTCAGTTTCCTACCAGGATTAATAAAGTGTACCTCATCTCATGCCAACACTGGCTCAGCAAAGCTACTGAAATTATGACAGTTGTCTCAGGTGAATGATTTCACCTTAATTTATTGTCAGGGCAGCTGTGACTAATTCTGGTTTGAGCGTTTAAGTATGACTCACATGTAAGTCACCGAGCTCTGCCCTGTTCAAGTTTAGACTTTAGCACTCTAAGCCAGCGTCTGCGAGACACATTGGTTACAATAGTTCTCATCCTATTTGAACATGTGAATAAATATGTAAGCTAAGCAGCCAAACAGGGTTATGTTAGAAAGAAATAACACTAATACACTAATAGCAGGACTAACTAGCTCTACACTGCAAAGAACAATGCTGCTTCTGAATTTCCATGTTCTCTACATGGATCATCAATGGGTAAGGATGCTGACTTTTTGCCTGTGACATGCAGCTTTATCCTCAGCCTTTTAGCACAATAACATCTAGCCATCAAATGCATAATGAAAACCTCTAAGACCTACAAGTTTGTCATTTTAACACAAGCTAGAAACATAAGAAAGTCAACTGGAAACAGCAGCTGTTTTCAATCAACTTATGGAGCTCATGTTAAACTAGCTTAATTAGCTTGCTAGCTACAGCTGATAAAATCTGCCAAAACTGGTTGTCATGTCAAGCGGAATAATCGACAGATCCCAACCAGAAATGGAGCTGAGCTTTGTCTACCTTTCTCTGAAATCAGGGACCCATTGTTTCAAAAATGAGTATGAATTTTGATCTGAAAATCTGCCAAAGTATCACTGTAAACTGCATACTGTATGTCCTGTGCTCTCTTTTCATCTTCCAGTAGCCACAACTCAAAAGCCCTGATTCTTTATTCACAAACAAGTGATCATTTCAAACATCATGTTGAAATCATAATGGTATGAAATCAGATTAATCTGTCAATTTAAAGGTAAACTACGTAAAGCAATTATTACAACAAAGAAATGAGCAGAGTATACTTACATTTGTGTCCATAGTCAGACTGAACCACATTTTGTATATTTTCCAGTATTTTATATATTGTATAAATGGTACACTGAGTGCAAGCTGGCTGGTCAAAGTGTACACTGACCAAATGAACGGTGTATGAGTAATGTATATTAATGCGAGCGGTAAATGATAATCACTGTGACATGAAGCGCTCTGCCAGAGCTTGAATTACAGCGATTGCACATTGTAGGAGCCCTCGAACCAGCATAGTTGCACGCCAGAAGGTCAGCGGGTGAATATTTAAATCTCATTAGCATGTTGAATGTCTACTGATGTAGGAACATTTTATTAACAACTTGTGGAATACAATCTTTAATATCACAAGCAAATATATTGCAGTAGACATCAATCTTACTCCATACAGCTCAGGTAAATAACAGTAATGTATGCACGATACTCACAGTGGTGCAAGGCTGATATTTCAGGCTATGTTGACCACAGTTTACAATGATTTGATTGTAATTATATGGTGTCATAAGAGCAGATAAGTGATAAGGCAATGTAGATCAAATTGACCTTATGAAAATTATGTAACAATCCAAAATATTTTTCTGTAAATAAAATGGAGCACAGAGGATGATTGTTGCACTTGTTGTCTATATGAGGGAAATTTGCAACACACAACTCCAACAGTGACCTCAAGAAAAATTTGAATCCGACAGATTATAATTTTAAACTATGAAATGACAAAACAAAAGTTAGAACTGTGAGATCCATGCGACATTATAAAAACTACTTTCTTTCCATATTAACAGGGAAATATACAGTGTGTTTGGTTCAGTTATTCATTAAAAGACCCGCAGGTGCAGAAGCACCACAGTGATGTAGAGCGCACACAGTTGCTTTGCATAACTGAAGAACTGTGAGAGAGCCTTGCAGCACAGTGCAAGTGCATTGACCTGTCAACATACAAATGTACTGCTGGTCACATTTACCATTTTCCCATGCTGCAATTAACAGAATAATATTACATTTTTTATAATATATAATATTTTGGAGCCAGACCTCAATTCATTTCCAGTGGTCTGGGTGGATTCTAGGTAAAGGTCCTTGATACAAGCAAGGGATTGACCTTGGATGGTTTGGAAAGAGGTGGAAGTTTAGACAAAAAATCCTGGGGGCTCACTCATAAAATATTGATGGCAAACATGTCAAAACTTGTACTGTGGAGATTTTTGTGAGATAGACAAATGAGTAGATTTGCTTGACATTGCATCATAGATATGACATTTTTTGATATTATCAAATAAGTAAAAAGAACTGGTGTGGAGGGAGTCAGACGACGTGACCATAATGTCAAAACATTTTCAGAGAGAAAAGATATTTGAGGTTTTGTTAATATATAATAAACAGGAGATCTTTTGAAAATACTCATAACTTTTACTATTCTATTGACGATCCACAGATGGAGCAGCAGTATGAATGTTTTCCACTTCTCACCCAGGGGTATCCTAAATGTTAAATGTGTGTTACCCCTTGACTGAAGCTGTAGATCCATGCTGGCAACATTTTAAAGAAACTCCTGAGTGCTTTTGTGTCATACATCATTATTCACACTGAAGTGCGCTCAGGTAATAGAGTGGTCCAACCCTTTCTCTCACTCTTTCTCTGTCCCTCGGTCTCAGTTTCTCATTTTCCCCCCCAATTCCCAGCTCAGGAGGAATGTGCCTTGATTGATGACAAATCACTCCAAACTGCTTTAGAGAACTTTCCATTCACGATGAGGAAATTGGTCTTTTCTCCTCTGCATACTCCATCTTGGCCCAAACAGGGCAGCTCTGCTCAGTTCACTGCTGAGCCTGACAATAAAATGATGATTAATATTGGCCTACATCAGCATCCAATTACAATATCCCTTTGACTTTGATGTTATAGACAGCTACCAGAATGAAATAGATATGTTTTGATTTTTGATGGTTAACTATGACAACAGTCCTGTGTGGATGAAGTGGGATAATTTGTTCATTTATCAATCTGTCACATATTGACTCTTTGCAGAATGTCATGCTTTAATGGCTCTTGAGGGTTTCATGTATCTCAGCAAATTTTCCTGATAGCTAAGACATGAGTACTTGTCCCATGAATACTGATTGGCATTAATGTCAGTGGGCTAGCACCAAACACGGTCTGTATAGGCTTACAGCTTAGCTTGAGATTCTATGAATCCTGAGAGAGTACATACATTTGACAACAAATCCTCAAAAAAAATGTCAAAAATTTTAGAACCAATTGGAAAACGATCTTTGGAAAACCCACCCAAATCTTTTTTACAAATCATTGCTAGAATCAGAGCCAGTCTATAGAGCGAGCAATCAGATAACCAGACAGGAAGTATTCAAATTCCTGATTGTTACTAATATCCAAACAGTTTATTTGAAAGTGTGAGTTGAATGTCAAACAATAATAGATTAATATAGTTATTACGCACTCTGTTCATACTACTGTTAATTTCGTTAATGAAAACTATGAATAAATATATTTGTCAACTACCTTTTTTTCTATGACTGATAGGAGATGATGACAACACAGCACCGACATCATTAAACACTAACTGTGACTATATCAACATGCAGTATTGTTGATGGAAAAAGACAAGACTAAAATGTAGTTTAAAAAATAAAAACTTCACCAAAATTTCCTTATTTTCATTGACAAAAAAAGAGGAGATAAAATATGTCTGACTGTTTTTTGTTTTGTTTTGTTTTGTTTTTTTCTCAATTGCAATCCAAATATCCATTTCATTGGATAGCCTGTGCAGCAGCTCTGTTTCCTTTGGTGCATGTGCCATATCAGGACTACACCTGCACAATGAGCACATTGAGCAGTACATCAAGTATTTTACAGAAAGTAAGTTAATGTTAATAACAACAACAACAGGACTTGGGAGAAAGAAACAAGCTGACATTTTGGCCCATTTTCGTAACAATGAGGCTGAGAAAAAAAACAAATGTATTGCTTTATCAGAAGGGTAGCGATGTGGCCATAAAATAGCTGGTAAGAATACCACAACCCTAAAGAGACACATTTAGGCTCATCATGAAGAAACTGAGGTAGGTTAAAGTTTTGGTGGTAACGTTTATTAAGCCAACTAGTGCGGCAGTGGTGTTACATTATGTAGGCTGTGTTTTATAGCCAAACAGCTGCATTCTTAATCATTTAACCTGTGTTTTTTTATCGGATAAAAATAAGATAAAATCTTTTATGAAATAAGTTTGACTAAAATGACAAAAAAAATATTGGTTTTGGATAGACTAGACTGACTGAAATGCTCAAATGTTCATTGACTAAAAAGTACTAAAATAGTTATGGTTTTCTTTGACTAAGATAAGATTAAAATGCCCAAACTTTTAGTCAACTAAAACTTACTTAAAATACAGGATGGGGTTGACTAAATATGATTAAAACTAACAAGCACATTTGACACAGGACTAAGACTAAATTAAAAAAATAGCTGACAAAATTAGCACTAGTTCACACATCAATGTTAATTAGATTTTGCAATTACTTTCCCTTTGACCCTCTATAATTATAGTTGTTTTGTGTGTTTGCAGTTTTTCATTGAAGTAGGTGGAGAGATTTTGGATATAGGTTTTTAAACTTTCTTTTTGCAATGGTTTGGTTTAAATTATATAAACCACTTTTGTATATAAAAAAGAGACACTTGAAACAGCTTTATTTTATTTTATTTTGTTTTATTTTATAAATGAACACATTTAAATGCATAAGAGCGATAGAAGGGGGACAATTACCCACATTTGGGCATTCTTAATATTTTTACTTATGAACAAAATGTTCAAGCCAACAGTCCATACTATATTACCTAATATCTTGATTGAGTTCACCTTATATACAGTAAATATTTTCTTTCATACTTCATGGCTAAATTTGGACATATAGGGTATAGAAAACTAACTTAATCCTTTTCTCACATTAATACACATAATAAATGATGCAATATTTTACTGAAACAAATGTAATTGCTGATGCTATTTGAATTAATGACTAGTAAATACTTAGAGACTAAAACACTGATCTGGTGATCTGGATTCAGATATAACTGAAAACAGTCTAACATGGTTCAGGCAGTGAATGTGTTCCATGTTGTCTCTGTCCCCCTCTGGAACAAAGCCCATTGACAGCACATCTCTAGTGATGCACTGATGCATTCAATGGTTTGGTAGAAAGCACCGGAGGCCTCCTTCAATGACATTATTTTTGGCAGCAACATGCTTCAATATGAACAGATTAAAATCAAACTACAAAAAAATGATTTGTTTATCTTAATGGCACAGAGCACGACCTCAGTATAAGCTTTTTTACTTTCACTTTTTCAAAAGCACAATTATGTAATATTTTGCTGTCTCCTAAAACATAACAGGAAGGGAAAAAGACCCACACATGAACCAATGTTTAAAAATTCATACATAAAAATTAATAAATCAGAATAAATCAAACACAGCATCACGTACTTCATCCAGAGAGTCTTTTCTGTCTTGTTCTCAGATGTTTTTGTTATACATCATTATGGGGACCAGAGGAATTTGTTGTCAGGAGAGATTTACCCTGATGGTGGATAAGGCTTGAAATAAAACAAATCATGTTTAAAGCTCTTCTTAATTACCCATAAATCAAAGAAATCAACCCTTTGCTGTTGCAACCTTAGATGAATACAGCACATGCAGCAGGTCTGTTGCAATTTTTTTTTTTAACTTTCTTAGTCGTAGCAAAAGCACTGGATCTTGTCAATTGTTTTCCAGAAGCCTTAGGGAGACCCATAGTTTTTTCCCAAAAGAGATATCATGGCCCTGAGCTGGTTTTATATGATATGAGATATATTTCACCAGTCAATCGATGTGGTACAACCCATCTGGGAAGCCATGCCTGCTTTCTGCTTGTCTTCTATGCCTGCCTCCTCCTCTTTCTTGTACATTTCCAGGGAATAGCCATGATGAGAACACTGAAAGGGGGAATTTGTCAATGTATCAAACGTGTTGAGAGGCATCTGAGAGTGAAGTGCAATTACACAGGCAGAGAGAGAGGGAAAACATGTCTCAGAAGTTGCAGTGAGGGAGAACAGAGCAGAAGAAACTTTTTTTTTTTCCCCTTCACAACTTTTTATTCTCTCTGACAGTGTAGAGGAAGCACAGTGCTGTTATTGCTTTGTTTATGAATTCCTTATGCAATTTTATTCACTCCTTATTTGTTATGTTTGTTTTGTTTACACAATATGCAAACCACCTAGTGTTATTTATGGCAAGTTGTAAGTGATAATTGTGTAGGATCCTCATTAGAGGTGTTTCACCAGCAGGTATATGTTATTTTCATAACACTTTCTCGTTTCAAGCGTCTTAATTAATTATCCATAGTGGACACAGTAGGAACTAGCACATTATACATGCATATTCAGTATTAAGGTGTAAGGTGTAATTCTCAAGGGTTAGAGATCATTTTACATCTCTGTACTCAAACATTTGTTTTTCTAACCTAATCACACCCCAATCACTCTCCTTGTGAGCCATAAGCTCTTTTTAGTTTGTCAAAGTCATCGAGGTCGGAGATATGAAAACATCTCAGACCCGGCATGTGACTGTTTGTTTTGAAACATGTATAGTAGTTACCAGGAACATCCAATGGGAAGTGACACTTGCCTGCAGCGCTCTCCGGGCTCCCTACACGGCCCGCATCAATCCAAAAACACAGCCGCTCTCCAGAGATTACTGGTAGGAGCAGCAACAGAGGCAAACAAATAAACCAAAGAGATTCTGTCTTTGAAACAAGTCACATCTCCTTTGATGATTATTACTGTGCAGACATGCTTATTTTTGAGCTGTATGTTCAAAGATTTTAAGTTTAATTGTTTCATTGCATAGCATTGGGTATGGTTTGATCCCAGTGTACCTGAATTTTACAGTTGACCTGAGAGTGCAGTGTATTACAACTAAAGGAAACACCTGCAAATAGACAAAACACAAGCAATTAAATAAAACACCTTCACCAATTCAACAACACATATGCAGCATTTAGGGAAAAAATAAATGCTGCAAAGTAATAAAACAGGCAAACTGAGAGACACATTAAATTTGACAACATGTATGCAGCATAACAAAACATGCTGAAAACACTGATAACACAACTAAATACAGAAAACACACCCAAATACAGAAATGTGCTCGAGTTGACTATCTGTCAATGGTGTTGGAAAAAAGGCCAAAAATTCAATTTTTTTCAGTTTTAACATTCTGATTGCATGTTCAGATATTATTGCAGATAAATGCCATAGACATAGGGTATAGTAAATGTACTATATATAGTGTAAATCATGGAGTGGTTAACGTCATGAGACACAAACTTGCGTTCCCGGGTGTGTTCATCAGTTTTTAATGTACCCTGCAAACATCCTTTAGTAACTTAGTTCCAAGTTTGCAACTTGCTTTATTTAGTTGTGTTGTCTAAATTTGCAGCACGATTATTTATTTGGTAGTTTTATCTGACTTTTTCAGAACATCTCTGTATTTTTTGTGCTGTCTGCATATGCCATGTTTTTCTGTATTTGGTTGTGTTTTCTGTACTTCCAGTACATTTCTGTATTTACTTGTGTTTTCTGTATTTTCAGCGCATCTTGTTATGCTGCATATGTGTTTTGTCAAATTGGTGAAGATGTTTTCTTCATTTGATTGTGTTTTGTCTGTGTTTTCTCAGGGCCACCGTAGAATTCGATTACAAGCAGACTTTCAAACAGACAGATGACAAAAGTGTGAAAAAATGTTTTGGAATCAAAACATATTGCTTTGTATCTTGTCTCCTCTTAGGTTTCTATGTCTCTTCACTGTGGTAACAGACTAATACAAAACATAAGCAATACATGTGGTGTCCTGCTTTCACGTCCTCATAACTGGCCTCCATCATCTAAACTCTGGATTCCTTATTAACGTCAGTCTGTGATAACCGACACCGTAATGGTTCAGAAATCAGCCTTGTAATTCAGTTGGTTTCTATAATCACTCTGCACAGCTAATGTAGAACACGCCAAAGCAGTCTGATAATTATCTTATCCATCCTAGATGTCTTGATGCCGGGGGAAGAGCAGCACTGTATTGAAGGGTTTCCACATCATGCTCATTATATTACGTATTGTCCCAGCTCATCTAAAAGTATGATTATCCTCTTTGCCCTTGTGTTGTGGGAACCATACAAATTATCTTATCAGTATCATCTGATTATCATTGACAGTTCCTGTGATGTAACCCGCACACCCTTAATATAAATTATTCATGTACATTTATCAGTTGTAGGTATAGAAACCTTTGCATTCATTCCCACATACTGTCTGCCTAAGAATCAGGACGAAACCTATTGATCTCAATACAGTGCATGAACACCTGGAGGTTACATGAAGAATCTGCAGTGCATAATATGCAGAATAAACCCTTATGTGATCATGTGGAGCATTTATACACAGGCTACCTTGAATTTCTTCAGCAGGGGGAAAAAAGTGTTACAGGTAAGGGTGCTTGTGCACACACCACTTGCACTGTATAATTACAGCACCTACATGCTGCAAGGCCCTTAACTGTGTTGATACTTGACCCTAGCGGAGGCAATTTGTTATCAGCCAGCTGAGAGGCTTGACCAACCACTCTATATGTTGATGAATACATAGACACACACTGGCTGATAGAACAGATACAACTCTGTCAGAAAGATTCCATTTCATCCTGTTCCTGCTTTGAAATATTTCCCAGCTTGCCTTCTTTCCCGGCGCATCTCTTATTACAAATGCACTTCTGCTGCACGAGCCCACCTTCGCTGCCACCCAAAACTCTGGGTTCTCTCCCACCTAAAGAGTGGGGAACAGGAGTGAAAGGGAAAGCAGGGAGAGAAAGGGTGGGTTTCTCAGGCTTGAACAAGGCTTTATGACTTTCAACGCCCATTTGCATAATTGTATGCATCTCATGCAGCGTGAGTACACAGTGCCAGCATGGATGATCAGTGCTTATCTCCAAACTGCACCATAAAGATAAGAGAAATACATGCCGATATAAAGTAATCTTACTTCCTACTGCCCATGTCAAATTATTTAGGAGGACTCGACAGGCTGGGAGCTGCTGCAGCTACATGAAAGGCAGATCATTGCATCATGATTTCTTGAGGCCAAGGATCTACTTCTAATTGAAGAGGAGAGTTTGTTGTTGGTAGTTAATCTTTGCACATGCATTGTGCAACACTTCTAGCTTTTTTATTGAGTTATTGATTGGAGTCAATAAACAATGATATACATAAGTAATGACTCTACATCATAATAGATGCATGAAAGACTTCAGACTGGTGATACTGTGTATCTCTATGGTTTATGTAGGCTTGTTATGTCTTAATTAGGTCTGGGCTAACCTAACATAGCCAGACTTCCATCTTGCTATAGTCACAATGATCTTGAGAAAATCAAGTTGTTCAAAAACTAAAAATAATTCCAGGGGGGCCTAAGGTGGAGTTGGAAACTTCTACTCGGATAACTAGCC
Source organism: Thunnus albacares (assembly GCF_914725855.1). NCBI lineage: Eukaryota > Metazoa > Chordata > Actinopteri > Scombriformes > Scombridae > Thunnus > Thunnus albacares. The sequence continues at coordinate 7,859,940 of NC_058106.1, read as the reverse complement.
AGAGGTGTGCTTTTTGAATTTCACAGCCAATCAAATGGCTTCATCAGGTTCTCCAAATGCCTTACTATCCCAACAAGACTTTTTCCAAACCTCTGTGAGCCTGTTAGGATGGAGGTTTTGGCTACACAATGTTAGATTTATGCTAGGTAGGATTTGTTTCTAATAAATTAATACATGGACATCAATATAATGTTCTCCAGTGCACAACCACCCTCTATGACCTCAATAATAAACATAAAGTAGAATGACCTACTTTCTGACAATGTCAACAAAATTGAAAATGTGTTAGCTTCGTAAAAATAGAATTTATGGCAGGGCCGTTGTATTGGATTGCATCAGATTTCAGGTGTTTCTAATAAAGTGACTGGTGAGTGTATACACTCACCAGTCACTTCATTAGGTACACCTGTGCAATACAATACTAAACATAAAGTAGAATTATCACCTTTCTAACAATGTCAACAAAAATTGAAAATGTATAAGATTTGTAAATGTAGAATTTACGGCAGAGCCGTTGTATTGGATTGCATTAGATTGCTCATGTATACCTAATTAAGTGGCCGGTGAGTGTACTGAATTGAGTGTATGTGAGCACTATGACATTACAATCTGTTGGATCATTCCTCTAAACTGAGTCTGGAATTTGTAGCACACTGCAAAATGAAAGAGATCAAGCTTAGCTACACACAGTATAATCATTGTGCCATAATCGGCTCTGCAGTACATTTGTAATGGGAGGAGGCGTTTTGCAGCATGACCAGTCAAGATGAGGACTGAGACAACAAAGCAACAGTGACAACAAATCAGCAACAAATAAACACTTTGACGATTCTATTTATGCCACTACAACCAAAGCAGCTAGCAGCTTCCCTGTTGTTGATCCTCATATACTCTCCTGTCACTCCTCGCCAACCTCCTGCCAGTCCTCTGCCATTCTGACGCTGCCCTCTTGCCTCTCCTCAATCTCTGCCTTTTCATTTTGCTGCTCCAGGCAGAGAAACAGCGTCCTAAGTGCTGGTCATCATCATCATGGAACTGATAACACTGTCAAACACTGTGTTTGGTGGCTTGCCACTTTAAGAAGTGAGCCCCATTGCTGCTACTGGAGGTGGATTAACAGTCTACTGTTTTTAAAAAACAGTTTTTGTTAAATTACAAATAGTGAGTATAGTGGACATATCAGACACCAAGAAGAGAACTTGATGTTATTCGCTATGTTTTCATTCACACAATAACCTGAATACTGTAAGCAAGATTATGTCACTTTTGAAAGAGGAAACAGCAAATCAGTTCTCTTACAAATGAAACTCATCATCAGTAAAACGCACCCTTGCTTTATTTAATACACTCCATGGTTTTGCTGCTACAGCCTTACTTGGTCTAAAATGACCAGTAGCTTTGGGTAGCTTATGTTACATAATGTTAGCAGCTTTTGATCAATATTACTCCAAATTTATCGTGTTTTTGTGTACTTGATTATTCTAGTCTACATGTGCTGCTCTTAAGAGTACATTTTAGCATCCACCTTAACCCGTAATTGCCAGTTGAGGCCACACTGACTGCTGTTTAGTATAATTTAGGCTCACTTTAACGCTGCACAAATCAATATTTGCTTTTTTTATTTTTAATTGTTCAAATGAATGCGTGTAATGTGAAAGTAGTGACACATTTTTACCCAGCTCTACAGTTTCCCTCAGCTCTATTGAGCTTTTCAGGGTCTTTCATCTCACTGTTTTGGTTTTATGGTCCCCAACTTTACTATTTTGTTTCACTGCGACCACTTTAACCCCATTTCCAGTAAGATTTCAGCAAAAAAACTCTGATAAACCCCGCACTAAACGACAATCATTAACATTAGTATTTAGCAGCTCCAGATATTTCTGTCAGGAGTTACTGGAGACCAGACCAAAGCTAAAATGAGAGTAAAAAATGCCAATGTCTCCAACACATCTCTAAATGATTGCTACTGTTGCTTTGTGTCTGCTGGATCTTAAACAGGCAAATGTTTGCTCACACTTTTTCCATATCAGCTTAGTAAGGAAATAATGTCAGTGTTTGTATAGCTTGCCGATACTCAATAAAACATAAATTAATGCTGCATTTAAGTGTTTCCATAATAGACAATAACTTAATTTCACCATTAACCACAGTATACATTATTTGTTAGATTACTGAATTAACATCTTAAATCATGCACAGGAAATTATGAGAACAGTTTATTCACACCACAAAATAACAGAAAGGAAATGGAGGGACATTGCTGGTGTACTGTTTTTCATGTTGATTAATTTATTCCATCCAGATTGGTGTATACATGCCTCAGGGACTCAAAAGATGAATAATCTCCTTTGGTTAATTGGGTTATGCTTATTCTTAATTCTAGGACATACTTGTAGTGTGTTTACATGACAGCTGCAATACTACTGCCTAAATCTAGTTACAATTGTTTATTTATTCTGTGTGTTTTCAAAGTATCCCTCATCCAGTGAAGACCTGCCAGGTGCTTTTTATCTTAGGGAGGCTGGTCCTGGCAGACAAGGTTCACCGGAGAGCGCCCAAGCTGAGCGTCATGGGCGAAGCCACTTCACAAAAGGTTCCCTGCCCTTTTATTGGGCAGGCTTTATTAAAACAGCCAGCTTCTGACAATTCAATTGAAAATCCACTGCTGGGTCTGTTTTTCCTCTAACTGCAGTGACCCCTTAAGAGCAGATGTAGGGAGGGGGAATGGAGGAGAGACAAGGAGGAGAGGCAGGAATTTTAGAGAGCTTGAGATGACTGGCAGGTAGAACAGGCTGACTGATAAAAAAAGAAGCAGTTGGAATAGGAGTCAGTGGTGAGAAATGACTCCAAGATGTAAATGCCTGTAGTTAGGAGCAACAGTGTCATATGTTCAATGGGTGGTGTTTCAAATAGTAACAGCAGTTCCTCTGTGTGCGTGTGTTTCTTCGTAAAACTGCCTGTTCCCCACTGGAAACCAACGTGTGTCAGATTTTGCCCTTTTGCCATGTCTGTCACCATTCCTTTGATGTATTCGTGTTCATGGCCAGTTTTCATTTGCCTTTGCTGCCTTGCTCACACACTTTGTGCCAAGCTCGCCAGCATGTGACATTCACAAAGGCTCGTGAAAAGGACAGTGGTCTACACATTGTGTCTGGATTCTCCATCCTAAAAACCAATTTGAGCCATGAAGCTTTGGCATAATCCTCATAAAGCTCCCATGTTATTCACAGAATGGTAACCAAGTGAGCCTTAAGCTTTGCCAAACAATGAGCTGAACACAAGCATGTTAGCAAATGCCATATGAAATTCAAGCGCTGTTAGGTCAGCTGGTGCACAGAAGACATTTTTATTGAGTGACTTGCTATGATAATCTTATTGTTTGCTAAAATAAACAATATCATCAATCACTGGACAAGATTATCGGAGTTACTTGCTTTGCGACATTCTTCCAAGTGTAACAAAGCAAAGCTAAGTAAACTCTCTGGTAGGAAGACAGTGTTTTTGAGTGTTACTTTTAATAATTAATCATAAAGGCCTCTGAAACAAATTTGTAATTTGGATTTGTATATAGTTCTGTATATTAAAAACTACTAACAATGACCTTACTTGACTTGACAGCTTATATAAAATTTACAATATTCATCTGAAATTTTGGTCCATTCAGGTCAAATGAACCATGTTTATTAAGCATCAGGCTACTAACCTCAAATGTATTTCTATTCAATTAATAACTATTTTGTATTAGCAAATAAAACATTAGAGCCACCAGGAAGCATAATGTTATGCCACCTGACCTGTTTTATTTGCAATGTATCAGACATAATCTGTAAAACATTTAGCGTATTCCTTATATATTGAAAATAACATATAGTTAAACATGCAGTAACTGATTTTTGGCTACATAGGTGCATCGGAAAAAAAGTTGTGAACACAACAATGACATATTATCATCTTTTACACTGATATTGTGAGCTTGTGAGCCAACAGTTGCCTATTTACACAGCCAGCAGATTTATTTAAACATTATTTAATCAGGTAGTCTCATTTGGATTGAGATCTCTATGTTTTTTCTTCAAGAGAGACCTGAGAGCAAGAAATTGCTTCATTCATAATCAGACAGCCACACCACCAGCATACAGAAACAACTCAAGTAATGCCAGACAACCACCATCAACAAATAATTAATCAAATACAGAGTATCTATACTAATACGATACAGCGCAACATTAGCATTCATTTGAAATCATGTTTCTGGAGTCTACTTTAGTCCAATTATCACTCTCATTTTAGCTGTTTTTGGTCTCCACTAACTCCGGAGGAAAATATCTTGCTCTTTAACTGCTAAATGCTCCATTATGTTCAGCAGCTGGTCACTAGCTGTCTTCCATGTGGTCCTGGGCAGGTAGTGTACAGTGGATTGCGGGTTGCGTCAGAAAACCAAAACACTCACTATAAATCTCTACAGCGCTGAGGGGAACTCAAGCAATTACTTTCACATTACACATGGTCATTTGCTACATGGTTATTATGAATATATTAATTATAGCCACTTTAAATAGTTGTTCACCTAACACAGTGTTCTGACTGTGTGCTCAGTTAAGAACTGGTACTTTACCGCTGACAATTGAGGTAGGCTGATATAAAGGTATTTCCTGAAGAAAAACCTTTTTGCTTTTTTTGTGATCTTGGTATTGTCAGTGATGAATTTCATTTTGTATTCCATTGCACTTTGCAGTGACTTCAGGAATTCTTTGAAAAGATCCAATTAAAGAATCCTGATTTGTTTTGGTTGTCTGAAACTGATATGTTGAGTTGGCTTTTTGATGTGGAGATTTTTGTTTTGGTGAGATTTATAGATATTTGGCAGCGAAGACAGAGAACAGTGTATCCACTATTACATTTCTGTCATGTAACCTGAATGCTCTGAAATGAATTTGTAGAACTGCACATCATGATTTGTCATGTGGCCATCCTGTTTACTGTTTAGTGTCTTGTAAACCCATATGGGCTGGGTACTAGAAGGGTGCAGAACACTCAATCAATTAATCAATCAATCAATCAATCAATCAAATTAGGCAACTAAAGCCACATGGTCAAGAGGTGAAAGAAAGGGACAGACCACAGTCATGTTTAATAATTAAAATATCAACACAAAGTGACTCTGACATGCTGGGGGACTCCAACACACTGCACTGAATGTGGGCATCTGATTTAAATCATTGATGCACAACAGTTTCACATGAACATTTTTCATACAGTAGGAGACATGGTTGACTAATATATACAGTACCAGTCAAAAGTTTGGACACACTTTCCCATTCACTTGAAAGAGAAAGTGTGTCCATATTTTGACTGGTACTGTACACTAAGATCTGAACTAGTAATAACTATTTTTACAATAAATCTTGCCTCATTGCCAGAGCATGTATTACTATAAACAAATGCAAAAATCATTTGCTCACCAAAACCTTGCATCAAAAGGCTACTGAATTTAATTTGATTTTCATGTAAACAAAATAATCAGTCTCAGGTTGTCCCTGGTGACCATTTTGTTCGAAATATATTTCTGTAACATCAGAGTGACCCAACATTGTATATTTCAGCATGCAGTCTTTCTTTAAAATTGCCTTTCACTTCAAGTTACGTATGATAGAAAATTCTCCACATTATCCAAGCCTTACACCTACCACCAGAAAAAAAAAAATCAGAGCTAAAGCTATTTCTCCCGTGACCTTTTCAGATACACACTGTACTTACCAGGCAGGAAAGGAAGCGAAGGCCAATTGGCCTCCAGATTACCGTGCCACCAAATGAACACTCTACACCAAGACTCAAGGCACTGTGATTGCACGAGTGTGTATTTATTCAGGCGAGCTCTACACCAGCTCACATCCATTACGTGCTGCTTGGAGCCTGGTTATATTCTCCAGTATAGCTCTTCAAGGCATTTGTCTGAGATGCACAGCAGGCTGTAGAGCCCCTGACAGGAGCTGAGGTGCAGAGGTGGAGTCAGCTGAGGCCAAGGGGGCTGCCTGCTCGTGGGTTCAAGGTTCACTGGTCTGTTTTTGAAGGCTAAAAGAAGAGTGTCTCTGGGCAGTGCAAGAGCAGGGAGAAACCAAAGAGCTGCAGTTAGTCATGCAAGCTTCTCTTTTTGTGGGATTGCTGATTGCATGAGTGGTAGCTAAACCTGAAGACACCTCTCTAAATATGTAGTCCAGTTTTTTGTGCTAAAGGATGATAACCGTGCCAGATTTTTTTTGCTTGCTTCTGCTTATTGCTACTGTTTCCTCATTGATTTAAATATTTTGAGCATTCACTACAGTCCAGAGCATCCTACAACTGATGTACTCCATTCAGTTGAAGACATTCAGATATTCATTTGTCCAGAGCTAGAATTCACCAGAGTACATTTTGCAGTGTCAGCTTTGTGCACATAAGAGTGACATTTATATTCAGTATATTCAGTCTTACTGCAACTAAAAGTAAAAAAAAATGTTTAGTTGTTAATTAATGCAAGCAAATAATGCAAGCATAAGCAGAGGTGGTTAGCCACTCTAAATCAAATAAATCCTTTAACAAAGCCGAGATGCCTATGTCCATTGATTGGTCAGTCCACTACTTTGTTCCAGACTGAAATACTCAATAACTACTGAATGGCTTGGCACAAAATTCAGGTCCCCAGAGGATGATATCTGCTGACTTTGGTGACCCCCTAATGTTTTCTTTAGTGCAACCATGAGGTTAAAATTTTGTCTTTTAGTGGAATGTTTCCAATTTAACACTGGTATTAATGGCACTCAGAGGTTGAATCCTGCTGGTCTTTTTCTATAGCGCCAACATGAGGTCAAAATTTTAATTTAAGCAATACTTTGTTTTATGATGAAATACCTGCAAAATAATGACACTGCTATCAGTTTCAGCTGTACTTTGTGTCTATGATAATTAGGAAGTGTTAGCATCCTAACACACTAAACTAAGGTGTTGAACATGATAAACAATATATCTACTAAACATCATTATGTTAACATTGGTATTGTGAGGATGTTAGCATGCTGGCTTTAGCATTTAGCTCAATGCACCACTGTGCCAAAGTACAGCCTCACAGAGCCACTGGCATGGCTGTAGAATCTTTTTAATACACAGACTATTTATAGGTGTAAAGCTATCAATATTACATTTTTCTCTCCTTTTCTTTTCATCACCTCCTCTGCTTAACTATGACACCATCAGCCAGTGATCTGTCTCATGATTTTACATTAATCCCAGACATCTATTGCATGTCAGGCAAAGGGAAAAGGATCAGATTAAACAAGCTTTTTGTTTCCATTCGGTTCATTTCCACATAAAGTTACAGTTAAAAAAGGTAATTGAGACATAAAAGATGCACAGCTAAAGAAACCCTATCTATTCCCCACAGACATCACATATTGTTGTTGACAATTTCACATAGTGATGATGTAAATCTATATCTCAATTCACAGCTCATAATTACTCTCCCATTATACTGCCTTTACACTGGTGTTTGTAATATATGCAGAGCGGTGATAATTTGTTTTAGTGTGATAGAAAGGTTCATTAATATGGGGAATACACAGCGAAGCGGTATCAGTCCTGGCAAATAGAAACACAAATATACTTTTGTTTTTCTTGAAATTTGCATTCCCCTGCTATAACCAGCATTAAGTCACTGCGGTTAATATTTTGTTTGATTCAAAAAAGGCCGATGTATGCACTTTTGCCATTGGGTGTAAAGGGTTCAGCTCTGATCAAGGTTACCCCCCCCCCCCACCCCCTCCCCATGTTTAACAATTATCAGCTTGTTCATGATCAAAGATTATCCTCCAGTGTTTTCTTGCAAAAAAACAAAAAAAAACAAGAAATAAAGAAGTAGCTCATGCATGAATCCATGCCATTAGGTTTGAAAAAATATAAACCCCACCAAGGTTACTCTCTGTTCTATCCTACCTCAAGTCTCAAATACAAGGCATACAATTATTCAACACCCTTGAAATCATGTATATTTCTTTTCCCCAGATTTCCATGTGTGAAATTTTGGTATCAAGCTCATAGATTTTTATATCCAAACTAGCAGATACCCTGTAATAAGCAACACTGTAATGATGACAGACTGTTGTGGAATACTCAGGGCAGTGGTAGTGGTAGTGATGGTGCAAAAGCGCTGATGTTAAGGCTGTGGGAGAGCAGGGAAAACAAACAAAAAAACAGGAGTCAGATGAATATGCCTTCCACTATTGTTGCAATGTTATGACCAGTCTAATGAGATCTATAGAGAGTTGGGCCTCTCATTTTGTTGTATCGGCCATACACTCTCCTGCACAGGAAATGCACTGTGGAATTGTCCTCAGACACATCCACTCAGATGGATGGATGCATTTGCTGATGTTCCAGACAACAGAGCATTATTCAGTGCCCTTTTTTTATGGTTTACATATAAACACACTGAGTGCTGTGTGATGACAACAGTTTTGCTATCCCCTAATGCTGCATAGAAAGAAAAATGCATCTTTTAAAAAAAAGTGTTTTTACTGTTCTCTAGGAATATAAATTATTTTGTTTTTCCCCTATTCATGTAATGTAATAAATCATATCCCCAGGCATTTAAAAAAAATCTCATCAAAGTAGGGATGAAATAATGCCTGACCTTTCACCTCCCTCTCTCCTACACAGATGCAGGTGCACACTTGTCACACAATGCTTTTGCACTTCACTGCGTTGCAGTGGCCATCGCTCGTCACTCAGAGGCAACAGAACAATAGAGGAGCTTAACAACAACACAGAGGCTGCCACGGAGGTCACATCCACAACGCTACCTGCATATTTGTTAGCAGTTTAATTTTAGCGATGCCAGGCCATCTGCTCAGCATTTGTAGATGGCTAGTGAGCGGTGATTAATCAGTCAAACTATTGCTTCCAATGCTCTGGCTCTTCATTTCTACTTTTAAAAAAGGCAAGTGAATTTGCCGCTCCTTCATCATTTATAGTTACATGAATCGTTTGGACCTTCTTAGTGGAAAACAGATAAATTCATAGGTTAAAAAAACCAAACAAACAACGAAAAACATTGTAGACTTATCTAAATATTGTAAGATGTATTTAAAACTGACCTAGAAAATGTTTATCTGAGCTCAAAATTAAGTTTGACGATTTCTAGTATGTTTGTTTCCAAAAGCATTTAAAGTGTTCAAGGAAAGCAAATGTTGTGAACTCAACCTAAAAAAAATTTGCAAGGACTTGTACAGTAATGGCCAGGGCAATAGATAGGACTTTAGAAATAATGAGGTCATAAGTACAAGACCTCTCAATTCACCAATTAAAGAGAAAGATTATTTGGATTTTTTAATTCAATTTCTGTAGTATTTATTTCCCAACAAGCAACCATGTCTTCTAAAAGCTGTCTGTATACTACTAAGTGGTTCTGCCAACACATTTGGAATGAAATGTAATTGCTGCATATATTATATTCAAAGCAGAGGTGTGGTGGTGCGTTCTCACAGGTATATGCTATATACCCACCTCTGGACATGGGCATTTACCATATTCCTACCTAAAAATAGCCGCAGATACAGATCAGTGCACATCTTGCAGAGCAATGCTGCAGTCATGCTGCACAAGGGAGACTTTTGTTCCTGGACTTCAGCCTTTAAGACAGAACCTCCTCCCAGGCAGCATAAGGACTCTTGTAAAACAGCACTAAGCCTCAGGTGAAGCGCTGTCTTTAGGGAACAAATGTGCCTTCCTTGTCATTCCATATCCACAACTGTGGAGGGGTATAAACAGGTGAGTATAATTTAAACGCTAGGAGCTAGCAAACTCAGCACACACAATTATGAATATGAAATAAACACAGTTCAAGCTAGAAGAGCATCTCTGGAAGATAATGAGATGGACATAGCATAAGTTAACGACCGTTGCACTGTAGGGCAGTGTGATGATCAGAGATGGAAGAGGTATTGCAATATTGCAATATAATCAACTACATTAAAAGTAGAAGTCTAACAATGAAAATGTCACTGAATTATGTAATAATTATTAGCAAAATGTACACAAACTATCAGAAGTAAAAGTACTAAAAACATTTTGAATTTTTTTTTCCTTATGTTGCTAAAAACACAATCTGTATGACATTCCTTTCAAAACATTTTCACTGTTGCAAATTAGTGGTAAGTCAATAAATTAGCACTAGGTGTAAATTTTGGTGGGAAATTCGAATTATTTTTTCTATATTTCTGTTGTCAAAAAGTACTCAAATTTAAGAATACTGAGTCCAAAAATACTGGAATCAGCATATAAAATATCCACCAAGTTTTTCATTGTAGATGGTAAACTAAAAGGTTGCTACAACCCCCAAATTCACATAAAAAATACATGACCTCAGTGTCCTCAATTGTAACTACGGCCCTAGTAAGGACATGAGGATGTGTGTAAAGCTGCAGTTTTTAGTCTGTCCACGCTTAATAACTGTGTCCACTTAATGCCTTACAGAAGTCTGAGTCAATCTCTCAAGTTGCACCCCTGACTGCAATGAACTTTCCCACTAGAACTTCCATTCTCCACGTTTTAATCAGCCCATTCTTCAGATGAAAAGGGGTGGGGGGAATAAAAAGAAGCCTTTCATATTCTGTTCCGAAAAGGAACTCAATTAAGAGGTCCCAAAAGGGCCCTTTAATGGCTTATGAGGAAAGCCATGATGAAAGAGACAGAGGTTATAAATATTTCAGGTAATTTTGTTATCTATTCATCTCTTCTTCCATATCTAGTCAGCGATATGTCTCATTATCTCACAGCCGGATTGTTTTACTTACTCGGTCACGTTTCTGTTGTTCCACGACACATTGTGTGTCTCTAGACAATGTGTTTTGTGCTGGCTTTTATTGAATTAATTTCATGCTTTATGTTGTTAGTGTAACAATTTCCAATATTTTCATATAAATAAATGTTGGTTTTACTCCCCTCTGTCACATATTGATATTGCATTGATTGAACTTACAGCATATCCATTTCATGCCAGCTTTTACATTTCCAAGCAGCAGGGGCCAGAGGCAGAACACTAAAATATGCATATACACTCTTTGCTTTAGATTTATCAAGCCATGCACATAGATGGTTCTGTTTTATAAATCTGTCACTGTGAGATTGCATGCACATGCAAAAGCCTGATTTCCAATTTAGAGTTAGTTAGACAGTTAGCCATAAATGCACGCCCGTAATCAGCTGTGTCTGCTCCATCAGTCTTTACTCATGGCAATGAAAATAACAGTAAAGTAAAAGTCAAATTTCACCAACTGTCTGTTGCATTGTGAAGGTCCACAAACAATACCAAGCCTCCTAATGCATAACCATTAAGCACAGCTGTGGCTATTTATATCTCCCATAGTGTAATTAATTCATCACACATACCTGCAAACCATCATTGTTGGTGATATCACAATCATCATTATCAAATGTCAAACAGGTAATTTGTAATATTTAGTTTAAGGGCTTCACAATAGATTATAGAATACTAAACATACATAATAATGCATACATACATAATGCTACAACATACATAATACTAAAATAACACAAAAGAAAAGAATATCAGTATTTGGTCATAAACCAAAGTATTAGGCAACAGGAAATTATGACCTGATGGTGGTGCAGGAGAAATTACCAAAGTTATTACAGTTTGTCCTAAATGGCTGCACCAAAATTCATTCCATCCAGTAGATGTCAAGACATTTCACTGCAAATCAAAAGTATTAACCTCACATTGGTGCTAGAGGAAAAGTCAGGGCTTCATCCTCTGAGGACCAAGAATGTCTGTACTAAATTTCACAACAATCCTTCAAACAGTTGTTGAGATAATTTCAGTCTAGACCAAAGTGATGGACAGATCAACCAACTCTACCATCCTTAGCTAGTTATGTTTAATATAGATGTTTTGTGATTATAGAAAGTATAAAAATGCGTTGTATATTAACAGAATCTTTAGGAGTCACTTCCATTTATAATTATTAATTTATTAGTCAACAGTAGCATCTGCTCTATAAACTGATAAACAACATAACCGAGGACGTCTAGTGGATTAGCTTGTGAAATGCCTTGAATGTTGCAGGGTGGTCTCAGTATCTTCTTTCTCTAGATTCTCATCTGCATATTTCCAGTGTTGCAAGCCCCTATACTAACAAAGGTTTATTTCTCTCCACCAAAATCACAAGGCTTTTCTAAATGGGACCTATGATGCTCATTTCCAGCTCTATATTTTTATTTTTGGACTCCACTAGAGTAGCTTTGGCCCCCCTCCTGATGAGCCCAGCTTTCCGGAAGCCTGCCAAGGGGCAGCTGTATCAGAGTCATGTTAAGTTACCACTGATGCAAACCCAACATTTCCTGCTTTACTGCAAATTAAAAGCTTATAAATTACTAAATAACAGGAGACTTTTATTATGAAGAATTTACAGGAAACGAAACGTGTTCCTCACAAGATTAGCGGAGCTTCATTAGCACATAACAATATATGGAGATATTTGGAGCTCTTTGTTCAGTGGATCAGTTAGAAATAATGCAGGCAGGAATAGTACAAGCAGAAACAACGACAGTGATGATGATGTTTGATGAAAAGCTGCAGATGACCAGCACACCTCCAACAGGTAAACTACTTATTTTACTTTGCCGTGCTGTGTAATGGAAAAACACTCAAAGCATGCCAGCTTGACTCATGTCATGGCTCAGCATGACTACCCCCAAAACAATGGAAAAATGTCATAATCTTAGCGGAGCAGAGCAGTGAACTGTCACACTGTGCGTGGTGCAGATGACCATATAAAGAAATCTGTCACAACTCGACGTCGCCTCAGGCTGAAAGTAGAAAAAACTGTTGGAAACTGAATGTTCAGAGCAGTCTGTAGCTGGTGCTTTTTGCTTACAGGGATTACTTCTACACACATTTACCTCATTATTTGACACTTTGGCCGCATTTAATATGAACATCTGATATTGTAACATTATATATATATGACTGAAAATAAGGAAAAGCATAATAGATCCCCTTTAATGTTGTTATAAAAAAAAAATCAAGATTTTCTCTTTGCTTAATGATTATTTTGGTCATTCAAATAGTCTGCCTCCTGTGGTTGCCTATTCATGGCATCAGGCACAGAGCAAATAAATGGTGAAAGGATAACATGCTATTAGAGGAAGCTTGAAGCATAATACTTTACCTCAGAACACACCCACAGTTTTCAGTGTCCTGCAATGTAATGACAGTGTCTGTAGCAGGTCAAACCACCTGGGGATTATCTGATTACGTCAACAAGCAGCCGGATCTGAGCAGCTGTTCTTCCAAACTAAACATGCCTGTTTTTTTGTTTTAGGAGATAAAATACCATATGACATGTGGAAATCATCATTTACTGACAATGCCTAAATAGATTATAGTGAAACATGGGAACACCACCATTTAATAGACTGCTGTACTGTATGCTATAAATTCAGAGAAGTCTTACAGGGATTTGTTTCCATTAGTGTGACGCAGTCTAATCTAGCTTTGGCTCCTGAAGTGGGTACTCAGTAAGCTTATGTAAGCCCCAAAATTAAGGAGTGTTAGTAAATCTGTGGCAGTTGTGAAGGAACAACATTAAACCTGCAATAACATTTTTTTGGCCACTTGGCGACACCAGAAGTAAGCTGTGAACACACTGACATATTATCACCTTTTTAGTTGATAAACTTGGCACCATACAGTTGCTATTTACACATCCACCAGTTATGGTACAACATAAGCATTCATTTGAAGCCAGGCTTCTGTCCACCTGATGAATGTTAGTCCAATATTCCTTCTTCTTCCAGCTCTTTTTTTCTCTACCTATGCCTAAGGGAAATGTTCAGCTGCTAAATGTTCTATGTTCACTAGCTAATCCCTAACTTTAGCAATTTGCCATTTGGTTCTGGGCAGGTAGCGTACGGTGGGTTTTTGGAGCTTTATTGTTGGAATCACCTGCCTGCTGCAGCTTGAAATGAAGCTGATGAGAGCAGTGAGAGTGAATCAAAACAGTGAAGTTTTCAAAAAAGTATGCGAAAGTTGAACCATAAATTAAAAGAAGCTATAAAACCGCTCAGGGGAACTGCAAAGTGGGGTAAAATTTCTGTATGAGTTTGTCACAATAAACAACACTTTTCACATAAAAGTCATGTATTCCATTAAATATATAAAATCTGTATTAGTGCATCTTTAACAACTGAAATTATGAGCAAAATAGCATAATAATGTTGGTATTTTCCAAAAAGAGTTAGGAAATATTCAGGCTAATCAGCTTAAATACTAGCAAAAATGCAGACTGACACATTGATGTCAACTGCATTTGAGAGGCCTTGGAAAAAGATCAAATTTAAGTAAAAAAAAAAAAAAAATAGAAAGTACACATATCCAACACAAATCTTAGATAAATCTTTGCTTTTGTGATTCCAATAATATGCCTGTGAAACAAATTAGCACTTTTAAACAAAGAATCCCTTTATAATAGCTAAAATGGATTGCTCTCACAGGAGACAAAAATGCCACACTAATTACCGAGAAAAATATGATCACTGAAGGGAGCTGTTATGCTTTGGGCCCTTTTCTGAATTAGTACGTTACACAGTGGAAAGTGTGCTTAATCACTGTTCACAGTGCCAGGCTGCTCAGGAAGGTGAGCCAGGCTAATGGAAGATGGTTCATCACTCGACACCAGTGTTAGGGTGAAATGAGAGAAAGAAGGAGAAAAGGGTTATAAGGGTGAGGAATATAGATAGATAGATATGTGAAACCTGCATATTTAATATGTATATGTAATATGTGAATCTTCTGTAAACTGCTTTGGCAACAACATGTTTTTGTTCATGCCAATAAAGCTATTTGAAATAAATTGAAATTGAAAATTAAATAGATAGATAGATAGATAGATAGATAGATAGATAGATAGATAGATAGATAGATAGATAGATAGATAGATAGATTTATATTATTTTAGGTTTTTGGGGGCAGTTTGTGAAACATGGAAAGAGAAAGTTAGACAGTTTGCTTTATTTTCAGGGAACATGTAGTATCTGGATAACTTTTCCAGATGCCTCCCATCACTTCTTTTATTTGCATTTATGTTCTTTTCCTCCATCATGGTGGAGGTAATATTACAAGGCACAAAACATTTCAAAGTGTATAAAGTGGAACTAATCTGCCTGGAGTATGTTTGTGCCGTCTTGGCACAATAAAAATAATGGACATGTTTCTGAATGTCATACACGTGCAATGACGAGGTACAATTTGATCAGCAAGTGGTTCAGGGAGTCTTGTGATGGTGGTTGGGGGTTATTGCTATGGAACGGATACAGTACACCACAACAGGTTTGCACTAACCACTCTGATTTAACATCTGCATCTCTATCGCTCAGCCTCTGTTTGATGGATCTTTATGTATGTCTATGCATACTATGTGACACAGAACTGTATTTACTGGTTAATAAAATCACAATGTCTTCATAAAAATTGGGTGGAGGAAATAGAAAGTAATCTACAAGGGCCATGGTGTGTAAAATTGGATTTTCCATAGGAGCCACAGAGAGGAACAGTTGTCGATAGAGGTGGATGCACACTAGTGTGTTTATCATTTTGCCTTTTTAATGCAGGAAAAAAAAGTTCATGAAGAATAATTGTCCTATATACTTTGTCATTTGCATCCAATGCAAGTAGGTGCATTAATTCTCAACAAATGTGGCACAGTCACGATCATGAAGTAGACCTGTCGCCAATAAGTGTGCATTTCACAGTACATTACCGTTACATTAATTCAACACCTATTTACTTCCATCTGGAATCAAACACTGCAATACAGTCTCACAAATGAATTTAAAATTATGTGTGGATATACATTATAAGACGCAACAACAAATTAGATTGTCACTAGAGCAAAAATTGGAAACACTGTTCAACTTTTCAACATGTCTAAAGTTAAGGTTACATTTTGGGCAAAATACCTTGTTAGTGGTAAAACAATGCTGCACCTCCCACACAAGGATAGATTGACCTCAGAAAAAGCCAACCAAGCCCCTTTTCCCAGCCTGTTACAAAACTGTCTGCTGATGTTAAAGTTTCTTTCTTAAGTAGTAATGGCTATGTTGTTGCTAAATTATGAAATGGGTACTACATATAAATTCCTGTAAAATCCTATGTGGATTTAGTGGATACTTTTATTTTGAGGGATACAAGGTTAACACCTCTGGTGTTATATTTCCTATCAGTGTTGTTACCACATTTTTATGGAAGAAAGTAGGTTTTCATGTAGACTTTGTACACTACTGTATAGGGAATATGCTTTATTTTAAAAGGAGGTCTAGCAACTGTTCTATTTCACAAACTGTGTTGAACTTCTGATAGCTTTGCTTCCTCTTTTTGTTATGGACTTTTCACTGGGAAAATATGCATTTTTTTGCTCAGTTTACTTTTGGTGTTTTACTTTCTCGTCTGTCAGTCCAACATGGTCCAGAGTAGTATCTCAACAACTGTTGAATGAATCACAATAAAATTCATTGTCCCCAAAGGATGAAGCCTACTCACTTTGGTGATTCCTTGACTTTTCCCAGCACTAGCACCACCAGCTGGTCAAAGTTTTCACTTATCCAGTGAAAAACCTTCAAAATGAAATACCCCTGCAATTATTAGATGGATTGTTATTAAATTTGGTAGATATTCATATTTCCCTAAGGATGAATTGTAATAACTTTGGTGATCCCCAGACATTTCCATTAAGCACCACCATTAAGCCAAAATTTAAATTTGTCCAGTGCTTTGATGTTTGAGTAAGTACCTGAAAAACTCATGACATCCCCATCATTCTCAGCAATACTTGGTGTTTAGTGTTAATTGGCACCTTTCGACTCATTAAACTAAGATCATGAACATGGTATACATTACACCTGCTGGGCATGCTGATGTTAGCATTTAGCTCAAAGCACTGTAGTGCCTTAGTACAGCCTTACTGTGTGTTTCGACAGAACACAAAGCGCATTTTAGACGTGACATGATACATAAAAAGTCAATGTAAAGACACGAATTTGCCTGGAACGGTGCAAATTGACATGAATATACGTCTACTATGCTATGTTGTGCTACCATTGCTAGCTAGCTTACAGCTATCGAACAGTTGGTGTTTTGCTACTTGGTGTGACTAAACACACATGGTCCAGCAGTCAAGCTTGAAAAATTTGCTTCGGGTTGTGTCTAAACACAGTTTGTCTTTGTCTTGTTGCTATATGAGCTGTTACATTACGTTTAACCAGTGTAAAATAAATATATATTGATATTTTAACATTTCGGAACCATTAAAAAAATTCCATCTGTAAATCTGCTCATTAGAGGAGTTTGTTGAGGCATGTGTGTGTGGCAGAGCTGCTGTGTTGCTTTCACAGCTAAATTATATTGTTGTGACCATGTTGGCCAGCCTAGAGCATTTTTATAACTTTGTTAATGGTATTACACAGGTAAAGAAAGCATTTATAGAAGAGAGACCCAGTGAACGTTTGGTTTCTATAACATGGTGCCATGCAGTAAAGTGATGAAAGACAATTCCAGGAAGTGTAGTCCTCATCCACTACACAACACAACACAGAGTGAGACCCACTACACTTATTGTACTTGACTGGTCATTAAGCCACTATTAACTCCACCTGTTAAGAATGTATACCTCCCTTTAACTTTATTCATCCTGAACTTGTGCTGTGCCAGGACCGGTCACCAAGAACGAGCTGTCCACACGCCTGTACTTTTGTGCTCAGAGTTGTTTCTGGAAAATAGAGCTTGGACACATAGCTAAAGGAAGAAAGAGAGGTAAAAGATAAAAGCCCTTTCTCTGGTGTAACTCGTCAATCATGGTGACAATTTGTGTTGCACTCCTCAACTGGCCTCTGCTATCACTGATTGGACTGTTGTGCACAGGCACAATAAAGATAGCTTATGAAATATGAGATGTGGAGGAGCTTCGTCCCAACCTGTCTGCTTGTTCAAACAGATACCCTTTCGATCTGATCAAGTTATAATTGCTGTGACAAAATATCATCCCCTCTTTTTCCTTCAAAGTATCATGTTTTTTTTTTTGTTGCAAAAATGTACAATGATACAAATGAGATCTATGGTACAAAGGATAAAATGCTGAGATTTAATAGGGCACATGCACACAGACAGAGGTCCAGCTGGTGCAGGACCATCTGTCCAAGTAGCCTTTCTAATAGAAACTGAGTCATTTATCAGGACTGCTCCATACACAATATGCATAAAATAATGAGTTTTGATATAGCTGGGAAAGATACATTTTGCCTAGCCTATATTTAAGGCCGCTGGAACCCCAAATCCACAACAGCCTTGTAACTATGTAAGTTAGGGTCTTGTGTACATAATAGTAAGCATCTAAAAATATTAAACATTTGTTTTGATCCAAATTTGAAATATTGTCATTTAAGTTCTTGTAAACTTTCCTGATATTGGGTTTGAATTGGGCTTGGTTATGCTTGGACATTTATTATGAAAATTACACAATTCAGGGCTGCCAACTCTCACACACTGACCGTAAGACTCACACAATTGACATTTTTCACACGTTGTCATGCCACACGTCCATTTTCTCATGCAGTGAAAAACAAATTGACAAAACAAAACTGATTTAGGTTGGGCCTGCAGCACCAAGCTGACACTGCAGCTAACTACAGCTGAACTACAGACTGTAAAAAATATGGACATAGCCACTGTGACACCATCCATTGGCTTCTGAAGAGTGGTTTTGAAGCTCAAAGTGGGTGGCGGTGCCTTCCATTCATTTCAATGGTTCCATTTTGGCCGCAGCGCAGCAGCGGCCAAAATGGCCGCAGCGGAGCCGCACTACCCCCATTGAAATGAATTGAACGACTGGCATTTTCGCTGCAGCGCCTGATTTGGTGTGAATGCAGTCAGCGGAGCCATTTTGGCCGCTGCTGCGCTGCACCGGACTGCAGCTGGAAAGTTGAGCCAGAGTCGACTTTTGGAGAAACGCAACCCGACATCACTGCGGCTGAAGGCTGCAGTGGCCAATCACAGCGGGAGATCAGACTGACAAGAGTTGTAAACTCTGCCATGAGGGAGGACAAAGATGTTACTAGGACGAGGGGAGGACATTTCTCTTCGCTTGATAACATTAGTAATGGTAGACTTTGCTGTCAGCTTCCCGACTTATTTTAAAAAAGACGAGAGAAAAAGAGAGAGAACGAGAGAGCAGCTGTGGTTGAGCGAGCTAGAAAGTGAATGGGGAGCGCTGATAGCGAGAAAGCCAGTGAATCAGATCAACAAAACATTATTTTCTGATTGTTTCACAGCGGTTACATTGTAGAGCACAAACAAACATGCCCACAAACCTACACACCTCCGCTCGACCCTGCGGCTTAACGCTGCACCACCTGATTTGGTGCGTGTGCAGCCTAACTCCTGGCTAATCCAAAATGGGCAAAGAAGTGGAGCTGGGGCGGGCAAAATGAAGCCTGGTTGCTGAAACAAGCCACCTAGCAGTTAGTGACCTGTAGCCCAAAGCGGCCATGTCCTTAATTATGTATAACTTTACGGCTTCATAAAATTTAAATGGGTGAGTTATAAAAAAAAAAATCACCCCCTGTACAGTTGTCATTAAAGGGGAAATTAGCTATAGAGACCAAAACTGTTTTTTGTACCAGGCTGTAAACATGTTTATTTCTGCTTTAAAGTTGAGCATTTTAACATAAGGGTCTATGGGGATTGAATCACTTTTGGTGCCAGCCTCAAGTGGCCATTTGAGGAACTGCAGCACTTCCGCATTGGATTCATTTTTCAGCCCCAAAGGTTGCCGCTTGAGCTGAACCAACGCAAACCCGGACCTGCTGAGACAACATCCCTGCAGCAATGAAACTCGTCTACAGTAAGGTAAGACATGGCTTTGTGATCAAGGGTTGATATCAGTTAACGTTAAAATTAAATGATAATTTCTTTAGAGAAGTTGAATTAGCTTTCCCTTAGCATGCATCGTTGCAATACATTAGCCTTCAGTCACACACTTCAAGCCATTATTTCTCAGCCATTTTCTTTATTTTATTTTATTGTCATTTATAATTATCATTACTCTTTTTTTTAACATTTTATGCTTTATCATGTATCCTCAAGATGTTTAACTACTAATAAATGTCTTCATATATAGTGTCAGGACAAGAACTTAGGTTTTGAGACTGATTCATTGATTAAATTGAATAAAGGTGCCTCACACTAACAAATAATAACTAAAGTGGGAGGGATGCCCAGGCGAGGTTATGTTTTTCATTAAGTAAAAGTGTTATATTACAATAGTAGTTAGCCAGCCTCCAGTAGCCAGTGCGAGTGTCAACCAAAACGTGATCTGCCATGCTTACTCAGTCTTGAGAGATGGTCTACACAGCAAAATGAGCTGTTTTTTAACTAGGTTTTCTAATAATTTATGAACATTTATTTTCACTCAGATTTTTGTGGCTGCTTAATGGGACACTCAACTTTGATATCATATATGCATTTTTACTAGTTCAAGCCAAATTTCCACAGGTTTTAGAATCAGCAACTTAATGCTTAATGAGTGGAATTTACTGGCTGAGGTTGCTCAGGGATTGTTCATGGCCCTCACTTTTTATTAATGCAGTAATAATTAAACCACAAGCAGAAACTGTACGGGAAATAATGTATGATAATAATAATAATTGTATGGGAAGTAATGACTGATTTAACATCTGAGCTATTTTAAACTTTTTTAATTCACTAAAATGACTATGTGCTATGGCATTGACTGACATGGCCTTTTCATTCAACTAGTGGCCTAATTACCCTGTAATCTTTCTCCTTTGTGCCAGGGCAAAGAATCAAACATACCCCATTAAAGCAGACCTTGGTAAGCCATGTCTCCACTTTGGCCTCACAAATGAATGTTCTTTTGGCACATGGTAATAGTAATAATGTGTCAGTTTGAGTCATGGCAAAAGTTATCAGAGACCAGATACAGGCAACACTGAGATATTCTGAGGTTAGAGAATTTCTACCACACAGCCCTTGAGAAGACATCATAAAACTGCCTTTTTCGATCTCTAAAATCCAATATTGAGTTATGAGTGTTGCCTTTTGAATTTCAGTGTCAGCTAAAGCAATTTTTACATTTTGCTGAACCCCTTAAAGAACAATATGAGACACCCTGGGCTTGAGGGCTTTGACCTGAACTTTAGCTGATCAAATGTTGTCCTGGATTTAGAGCTCCTGGCAGCAGGATTTTCTGTTTTTCTTAGTCTGCTCATTTGGGACATGATGGTCTTCACTCCTTTTTGTCAGATCAGATCTCAAACATAACATTTGCGCACTGATTGGCCAAAGGAGAGTGTGGTGGTAGGTAGGTGGTAGTATAACATATATTAAAGTCTGAATGGAGCCACATGCTGACATAACAATCCTTCAAGGTGAAACCATCAAACATCATAGGGGCACACTGCCACTGTACACTTGCAGCAATAGTAGAAGGGTAGCCTAATGACCACTGGGCAAAATACTGAAGGTGTTGTGTGAATCAGCTAAAATCAATTTCCTGCACTTCACATCCTATTTAGGATACATATACAAATAATACTGCATCTCTTGATATGAAACAGTGTTAGTGTCAACAAAAAAATATTTGTTAAAGACTTTTCCATGTTATAACAAGACTAAAACAAAATAAAAAGCAAGTTTTGAAAATGAAATCTATGACAAAATGCATTTAAAGTTTTATCTGCTCATGATAATGTGTGAGAAGAACAGAAGTGACTCTACAGCTGACACATCACTCTGAATTCACCCATATTTCTCTTTTGGTCGTTGCCTTGGCGATGTGTGTCCATGAATTTGGGTTTAGGAGCTTCCGAAGGAGCACAGAGGGAGGGGTTTAATAGTTCAAATATCAACAGTCTCAGCAGTCTTTCTCCAGAATGACTGACTCTACCTTCAAGAAAGAAAGGTCGAAAAAATGCTTTGAGCTAAAACATTCTTTCCTGATGGTTAGGCTATGGTAAATGTATTGTCTAAAATACTATAAGAATTGGAAGAGAGCCTTCCTCTCCTTCAGTAATTTCCTGTGCATCGTTGCACTAGACAGTAACTGATTTTTCAGTTGCCACGACACCATCAAAGATGGCGACAACTGTAGCTTCAAAATGCTTAGAGGACATAAAATGAATAAAAATGAAAAAATGTATGAGAAAAATTAAAATAAAATTTCACTCATGTAAACTAGATTAAATGTCATCAGTGGTATTGTTGATGAAACAAAAACAAACAAAATACTCAAAAATTTGAGTGAAACTAATATTCTCATCAAAGAACTTAGACTAAAAATAAAGAACAAATCAAATCAAAAACATGTTGCTAAAGAAAAATGCACTGAAATTGATATATATGTGCTCTACTGAGTACCATCTATTTCTCAACCATTGCACTCCTGTGCTAGTGGGATCACCAGGGTTGAGTAATGACTGGGAAATATTCTCTTAGGAAACTACAGAGTATTGATAGATAGCATATCTTTGCTGATGCCTGCAATGCCTGAGCCATATAATTTGACATACAGAGTTCAGCGGGCTGTGTTGACAGTGTGTTTATAGGCAGTAATAAAACATTAATGTCTTTGTCAACCATTTCTTTTGACACCAAAATGGGGAGCAATGCTAAAACACCACTGTGCAGCAGCCCTTGTCATGCTTACTTGTTTAGCCAGGAAAGAATTCAGCTAACATTGCAAGAAGGTTATTTATCTTGGCTAGCCACTGCCCTGGGCTGCAAACGGCAAAGCACTTAATAGCGAACAAGTGACATCTTTTTCAAATGATTCAACAGTCATCTAAAAACAGAGCTGACCAGTGGCCTGTGGCTATTGTTAGTGTCTAGTGTGACTTATAGCATTATGTCACTGCATCCACAGAGGGGCAAATACGGGCTTAGCATAAATTAAAGCCTCCCAAAATAACCATGTAGAACGTCTTGAAAAACAAAGCAGGCCAAGCAAGGCAAGCTTCGTCTACAATTGACTCTGTAAGGAGTGATCTATTTTCATTCTCTGCACTGATATTAGTGAACAGATCAATGTAAACCAATGCAAATGAGTGCAGCAGAGCACAGTTTTAAATGTGAATAATTAATGAGTTTAATTTTAATTTTCTTCTAATTTTTCATCTTCTACTAAAATGAGCAATAAGTAGTTAAAATATTTGATATAAAAATGTATTATTATAAATGAAAACTGCAGCACAATACTCCATTATGCATTAGTTACATTTCTAATATATATTAGCATTACTTTGCTTTAAATTTTTAGTCAAATAAAGTATGTGCATATTTGTGTGTGTGTGTAAATCTATGTGTGTGTGTTAAGGGGGTATGGCTCCTGTCTGTGTGTATGACTAACTTTATTAATGGCTCTCCCTTTTCTATGCATTTTAATACTTTACAATATTGCAGTATGGTGAAAAATTAAGCAGGATCCTCATGGCCAGTTGGTCCAGTGCCTGCTGACACAATCTGCCATCAGGAAAGGGAGCAGCCCATGACCCACTTAATGTTTTAGAACCATGATGGAGTCCAACACAAGTCACAAACTCTGATCTAGAACAAAGGAATAGCACTGATCCTCATTTAGAAAAATATAGGAGGCTACACAGTTCAAACAAATAGGGTAATTTAAAGTATATGACTATAAACACAGACCTGAGCAGCTAATCACAGATCACATCTTCATACTGATTAATATTTCACTTCATGTCAGCTGGATACAGCTGTGTTGTGTTCCAGTTGTGCCATATCGCTCTGTTTCCTCTCCGTTGCTGTTACAAAGTCCACTGGAAGTGTTTCAGAAATGAAGCAAATTCAAGTAATCTGTTCTTCAGCAGCCTCATTTCCTATAATATTTAAAATATCTTTGGTGACTTTTTTTTGTGTTTTACAAGCTGAATGCACATTTATCCCTCATGTCTTGTCAATGTGCTAGCACTATACATCTGTATTTTAGTAGTTCTGCTTCAGAAGTTACAAAACAGACATGAAAAAGCAAGTTTTGCTCTATGTACTAAATACAAATTTCATGTTAATTGTCAATAAATATGGGCATTTAAATACATTCACATGTGAATTTTACGCTTCAGGGATGTGAGCTGGTCTAGAAAAAAATATAGTGAAGCAGTGAAAAGAGCATGGGCTGCATGTGAGATGCTTGTCATGCTCACATGTCAACATTTGGCACACTGGCTACAACATTAGATGATGTAGTGGTCAGGACAGATGGTTTGAATTTTCTTAAGTATCCTCTAGAATGTTGTCTGCAATGTTTTCATTTCTTAAATATTATTTTGCTGAAATGGTGAATGTTGAATACAAGAAAGTGAAAATTCTTTATCAGCTTTATTTTGATTGAAATGCTAATCATATTAAATCAAATAAAATACATGTTCATGTGTGTTTAAAAGTAACTTGCTTTGCTGAGCTTTTCGTTTGACAGTAATGTTTCTCTATTATAAGGCAGCAGCCACTTCCTATTTTCACAGTAGCTGACAGTAATGTTCACAGATCATAGGTGTAAAAAGGGTAATAAATGTAAAGCAGAGGCACGTCCTCACATGAACCCATTGAAATGTGTAATGAAGCTACTCCAGCATGATAGTTGCTCTCATTCGGTGCCAAACTACCATGTAGTTGTAGTAAAGGTTGCTCAGAATTCTTGGCAGAAATCATAAAAGCAGATTTTGGTTGAAGGCCGTTGAAATCCAAAGCCTTCCACTGTAGAGATAAGAAACCTCTTGTCACAGCAAGGTACGCCACTGGCTGAGTCTCATACGGTCATACTGAAAGAATTATGCATAGGTGCCTGAGGAGATTGGAAATTAAAATGATCTATGCATGTTTCTGACTTACATTGTAAAAATGTGAAATTCTGTTTCATCTGACTGTCTTACTGTACATCATTTTTTATGATTACCTTTTTCTTTTGCATTCATCCATAAGTGGGTACAAAAGCAGCAGAGTGGTCCAAATTTAGGTTAGGAATGGACATACAGTAGAGAAAGTGCATTTGGGGAAATAAACAATGTCACACTTTGTTTTGTTTTTTTAAGGTAAACACATGAAATATATTAAAATACATTCTGAGTCTTCAATCTTTCCCTGAAATGTTTGAGAACATTTCCTGCATGGGGTCATGTGTGAATGGGATTAGGGATGGATATTCAGGGAAATCTGTACCACCAATTTCCCACCTCAAGACCTAGTAACATTTTAGGGAAACTGCCAGCATGGCTGTGTTATGAATGAACACAGTAACATTGAAGGGAAAAGCATGTAAAGGGTTACATCCATCTGATGAAAGTCACTTTCACATGGAGTGAGCAAATTAATCACAAGACTTGATGTGTGGGTGACATACTGTGAGTTGCTTGGTTTTGGTTCGACTGTTTTCAACATGGTGGCCACATCACAAACTTTCTCATATTATGACTAAAAAGTACACTAAAATATGTTTCTGGAAAGATTTGAGGCAAGAAATAGGCAGTGCAGTAGCATAATCTTGATTTATATTTGACCAGGACTGCATGTTTGAAAGTTTGATCTGAGATGTGTGAGTTTAGCCCTCATCTTCTGTTGAGTTTTATGGCAATTGTCATCCATAAGTATTGCATTACTGCAATCTGCTGGACTGTTTCTTGCCCCGTCTGCATTGCCATGTCATATATGAAAAGGCACAAGACGGAAATGTTCCTGAACTGTGTGTGTGAATAGTGAAAATCACTAGCGGTGCCTGAAAGGTTATCCCAGTAATTTACCAGAAACTACAATACATGTGAAAAAGCCTTTGGTCTCAGTTGCATGATTCCTTGATGACCCTCTGACCTTATGTCTTCTGTCTAGTGACACAGTTGTGTCAGAATTGTCCCTTCATCAGCACCTTACTCAATGGTATCTTGAAAAATTAATGGCTGAATGTACTATATATATTGCTTTTTTGGTGACCCCTAACCTTTTGTCTAGTCTCATCATTAGACCACAATTCCCATCATGTAATGTACTGAGCATATTCATGGTCCTCAGAGGATGCAGTTCTCTTTTGGTGCAAAAGCCAAAATGTCAACTTTACTTTCAAGATGCAGTGTAATGTAGTGTAAGAGGGAGACTGTCATAGAATTGGCTGAGCACACTTTTCCTGTCATGTGAATAAAAGCTTTGGGTCTTGCAACCCCATGGCATTTCTTCTACTCCTACACTAAAAATATATATATATTTTTGGTCCTCATACTGGTAGGTTGTTGAAAATTGTATGTCTTTTGTTAGTGGTTTGTTAGAGTCTACTCTTATTTCTATAAATCTCAGTATTTTGGCCCAAATTTCTATTACTTTAATGATAAGTATAATGGTTGATGTGTGATTAAAATGGCCAATAAATAATGGTACGTAATAGTATTAATAGCAATAAAAATCTTAAAATAAAAGAAAGTTACTGTCAGAAAATTAAATTTGCCCTTCTGTATGTGACATTCTGATTGATGTTTCTTCCTTTGTTTCGTCTGTCATCAATTTTTATGTGAAGGTAAGCACTGGAGCCACTGTTGACCCTTGGCGCTGAGGTCAACTGTTCAAACATGCTTTATTGCTCAGAGCTGCCACAATAATCTAAGTTGTCAATTGTACACCTTGATCATACACAGCTTTGTACTTGCAGTCCCTACCAAGAAATGCATTACTGCTGCATATTTAAGTGTTCAGGATTTGCAAAGTTATTAATATATAAGCCATTTTCTGTAATTAAAATATATTGTAGGTAATGAATGGGATGCATTTTACATTATGTTAGGTGACTGCATTTACATTACTAACCAACCTGTTTTGATGGAGAGAGATTTCACTCCTTCATCAGGTGTTTCATTCATTTTGTCACTTCCAGCTCTCTGTCTTTTTCCCTCCCTCTTGCAGTTGGTCAGGACAGATTCTGACACTGCTGATGTTGCCACTGATTTACACTATTGTTGAGGGATGTGAGCAGAGTGCCTTTTACCAACAGCTCTGAATCACAGGGGCTTTTCATGTGTTCCTTTCATCTTCACTGCAGAGCAAAATGTATTCCATTAGATTACCATGATTTCCATTAGATTACCATTAGATCAGTGCGCAGTCTGTTGCAGTCTTTTGCAAACATAGTCTATAGGGTATGAACTGTGCTTTGTTAGCTTTTATATAAGGTACAATGAATGTCTGCTGGTTGTGGGGGTTTAACATTGACAGCCCAACATCTGTTGTGCCGAATATGAATACAACACCTCAAGCATTTATGACATTAAAATGATTTTTTTTTCTTTTACATGCATACACACACACACACACACATATACACACATACAGTGTACAGACTAAGTAAACAAAGCATTAAAAGTTGTATTGTCAAGCTATTAGCCAAACTTTGTAAAGACGTGAAAAGCATTTGACTAGAGACTATATGAAAAGTATTTGGGTGTAGAGGGGGACTGAACATTACCGTGTGTTTAACTTTTTTTTTAAAAGTAAGGTCCTCCCCAGCATAATTAATATTCTCTATGGATCCTCCTTTTGAAGCAAAATCACAAAACACCCTCCCCACAATATCTCAAAGTAATATAACACTACTGAATAGGTAAAAATGCATAAATAATTCAGGATGGTGTACTCTAATTTAAACCTTGACATACAACTGGAATAATAATTTTCATATCGACACCACATAGCATAATAGTAGTTGGATTAGCAATTGCAAAAATAATTTTCATCATTCTTTATTTTTGAATGAAGAGCTGTCACTGTCCCTTTATATGACATATTTATATTTGTTCTGACACATTTTACTATAGTTCTGCTTCCTGTTCAGATACAGAATAGCAGGGAGGTGGAAACGACAATTGGATAGTGACTAATGACGTGTTCTTAAGTGAGTGACATTCAGTCACTAAAGACTCCCCAAAATTTAGACTACCCTGCCCCCAGCAAAAAGAAAACATGCATAACTATCCCCCTTTTCTTCACTCACCTTCCACCAAATAATTGTCATACAGTCCCTAAGGCTCCTGAGTTTAATGTGCCTACCTTAAAAAAACATTTGTATTGTCCAGCTGCATTTGATTTTTCTATTGTGTTTCACATTTTAGATATATTTATATACATTCTACCTTTCTCCTCTTTAAAATGTAAAAACAATATGTTGTCATTTGATACAATTCTCTTTTTCTTCACACTGCCTTTTAAATTACATATCACAAGTCCTCACTAAATGCATGGGCAGGAACTTTGCCACTAGATGTAGCTGAAGTACTCAGGTACCAGCTACAGAGCTCAGGAAACATACTGCCCTTGATGCCAGTTAGATGCTGGCTTGCAGATCTTTTCATTTCACAGTAACACTGCAAAGTGATAAAACACAGGGTCTTGTCTTTGAGATGCATGTCTTCTTTTGTCCTTTTTTTCAATAAAAGAGGCAAAAGCAAACATGCTTTGTAAAATATTTGTAAAATATTCTCTTACATTTTCTAAAAATCCCTTACAAAAATATTAAGGAATAATTGTCTTGAGCCATTTCAGATCCAAATCTATTGTGATGATGCATGTCACAAGTAGTTTAGCTGTTGTTTCCAGCAATCATTCCACTTTAAATGGAAAAGATAGACATCCATGCAACATAACTTTGGGTGACATGAACTTCCTCCAACATAACTCCTTTCCTCTCCTGCGGCTCCCTCTCCGTCCTATGTTATGTCTGCATTATTCACTCTCTGGCAGATTGCAAAGAGACAGTGGGGTGGCGAGCTGGAGGTTAGCGCACTGATTATGCCATCTTTTCTTCCTTTCAAATCACCAGCTTCTGCTCTCCAAATGTAACAATCACCAGGAGGGTGGGATAGAGACGCCGACATTTGACCTGATTTTGCACAGATCTATGACCGTTAACTCGGCGCCTGGTTTTTACGCGCCGCATGTAACTTAAAGTGACACTTGCCTGAAGCTCCCTTGGAGGCGCAAAGCTAGGTTGGCGCTCTGAAACCACATATGACAAGCAGGGGAAGGGAGCAAGAGAGGGAGCTTGCCAGGGTAAGGGGTGTTTGTCAGAAAGCTAGAGAGGAAAGGCCAGTGGGGAAAAAAAAAAATCCTCTGAAGGAAATAAAAAGAAATAAATTGTCTCACTCTCACTTGCTCTCTCACTTTTCCTGCAGGTTGGTTTGTTTGACTGTCTGTCTTTCCTGCTCTTGTGCTGGTTTCTTCAGCTAAGCGATGTCCTTGGATAGTTAACTCCTTAAGAGTAAGTGGCACTGCGGTGACAGAACACTGTGAGAAGGGAAAGAAAGGGCAGGGGAAAAAGTAAAGCTAGGCCACACAGGCAGCTGAAAAAAATATTTTTGCTTCTTTTGTTCAACAGAATACTTGACAACGCGAGCAGCATCAGAGTCGATAACGCACATTGTGTGTGTCATTGTATAATCATGTTGACTGGCTGAGGCTATTTGCTGCAATCTTTGTCTCAAAACCTCTTTCAGTGGATTATAAAGCAGTCATTACTGTCTATCGCAAATTAACTGCAACATGTCTTGCTACAACTGACTGTTTACTAAACCCCTCCAGAGAACACACTGGTTACTTCCCAAACCTTCTCCCATGTGGTGTTAACAGTGAAACATACTGCTTGAAAATAAAAGTCAGCATAAATCAAACCTCTGTTATGCCAGTTTAAGTGTAAGCTAAGTAGCTAAACACAGTTATGTTGAATGAAACACGAGTCTGATTTCACATTCTATCTTACACATATAGGATACCTACCTCGTACTTATCATACTTAAAACGCTAATAAACTAGCTTTACACTGCAATACAAGAACAATGCCGTTTTTTATTTATATGTCTTCTGAACTGATTGCAGGTTTAGTCTCAGTCTTTTAGCACAATGTCAGTAAAGTCAGTTTGAAACATTAAAAAGTCCACCTGAGAATTTTCAACCAACTCATGGAGCCAGCATTAGTTTAATCACCTTAACATTAATCACCTTTCTAGCTACGGCTGATAAAATCTGCTAGTGACAGTTAGGTAGAGGAGCCTCCTTTGTCTACCACTGTCTGACCTCAAGGACCCACTGTTTCAAACAGTAACAAGAGTGGTACTTTTGAATGGTAAATCAGCCACTGTTCTAATTGTAAACTGCATATGTGCCATGCAAAATGACAGCTTAACTATGGGAGGTAGAGCTTAGTGAATGGTCAATTGCACATTCTGGTGTACAGTATATCTAAATGTAGTACAATAGAATTTCATAAGAAATGCTGTTATGTTCATTGCAGCCACATAATTGAGCTTTTGAAAATGTCATGGTGACTGGCATCTCCCAAGATAGAAATCGGCAGTTTCAGTTCACTGACTCTCCAAATTTTAGACATCGATAATTGATTGTTTCATACTGACATGATGAATGGCACGTGGTGGATATGAAAAAATGCACATACTTATTCAAAATACTTACTTTTTTTTGGTGCAACTGTTGATTGTGAGGGTGAAATAATTGAATAAATGAATCTGCACACCTTATAGACACTAAACAATGCAGTAATTACTGCAGTTAATCATCATTTGGGAGGACTTTACATGGTCCAGTAGGTGTTGAGCATGTGAGATCAAAGATGAATATTGTATGCTTGGAGAGAAGGAGTGAGAGAGGAAGCTCTTCGCCACACACACACACACACACACACACACACACTTAAACACACACAATCGACCACTAGAAGCAAGAAATGTATCTCCTTGAAGTGTGTTCTTATGCAGCAAGCACCTGAAGGCCTACATGGCTTACTGACCTACAAGGACAACAGAGCGGGTGATTGTTTATCCTTATACTACACTGTCTGGATCATTTGTCAGACTCATATCATTACCCAACAGGAAAGATCTGCTGCATCTTATTATTTTTCACCATGGCAGTTTGTCTGATTCAGCCTCTTCTGGCTCCACCTTTGTTGTGTAAGCTGGAGATTGATGGTGTTTCATGACTTCCTTCTCCTTCATTGGACTTGCTTGTATGTCAGCCTTGGAGATGTCTTTAAGTAAGAGCTCTCTGTCTGATTGAGTGACAGCACAGAGTGAAGCAGAGAAAATGGCTCCTTTAATAGTTGTCCTAAGGCTCTTTTTCTAACAAGGACGCTGCCCCCACCCCCATCCAGACCCGATGCCAGCAGCAAGATTAAAAGTATTAAGGTAATAAATATTTTAATTTAATGAAATATTGTTATGATAATCCATATAACTAGTTCTCACATGTGCTGTACATACCTATGAGGGAATTCACTTTACTGTACATGAAGCGGCTTGTTATCTGTTCAGGAAAGCACAGCAGCTGTAGGTCATATACCTTGATTGGGTGGCAAACATTGCAGGGATATCAATATCAATATCAATATCAATATCAATATCAATCTGTGTTCTTGTCTGTACTTGTGTTTGTGTCATCAGTCATGGCTCAAGCTTTGTTCCAATTCACAGTCTGCATCTATACAAAGAATGCTCCAAATAACTGGACGTCTTCTTGCTCCACCTGTTTTATGATCATTTTATTGCGGATGGTTTGGGAGCTGAACTCCTGTGTGACAATTATCCCATCATGCATTTGTGATTGCAGAAGACATGAGATTGGCTCATGACTATTATAATTTTGTTTGTGCGTCACCAGATAAAGTTTTGATGTGTTCTCAGGCTCAATATTAAATATTTGGATTTCGAATATGTGGTTGTGTCACAGACTGGCTCTATGTCTCTAGCTGCCATTCTCCACCAGTCCTCCAGAGGCCCTCAGACTTTTCTCCCTGTTTGTTTAGACTGGACTGTGTGGGAGAAGGCTTATTTGAGTTGGCTGTTTAAAAGAGACTATCTGGCATGATAATTATTTAAGGTGCCTATAGTCTGTCTTTGTTTTCATTCCAATCTGTACTCACACAGCTTATACTCAGTCTCAGTTATTAAGAGAGTTTTGGGTCCTCTGTTTATTACGGATAAGAGAGGTTGTAATGTTGCTTGTGTATTTGACTTGTATTCATGTTTTTTCTGTGGTGTTTTATATGTCAGTTTATTATGAAGAGGATTGTATTTCTCGGATTTTGGTTTTCTGTTGCTCTGTGTTTTTCCTCCTGTGTTCCTCCCTAGCCTGCTTTTCCCTCTGCCCTTCTATACACCTGTCCTGCATCAGTCTCGTAAGCCCTGCCCTGCTCCCTGTGTTTCCCTTAGCCTATCGGCTCCCTATCTGTTCTCCTGTTTCATCACCTCACTCACTCACCTGAGCTTCTGCTTCCTGCGTTTCAGTTCAGTCTTTTGGATACTTTGTTCAGTTTTGCCTGCCTGCACCTCTGCATCCTGTTCCTGAGTCTCGAATAAAGATTTATTCTTCAAGTTCCTGTTGCCTGCAGTCTTGTGCATTTGGGTCCACCTGCTCCGCTCTCTATAACAGATTGATTCATCAAAAGTAATGGCTACTTGAAAATTTGCTTCAACATTTTTGGAGATGTGAGAACCTATTAGGTGGATGAGACTGGCTGATCATCTCTGCAGCTAGCAGGCCAGCTCCTAAGATGATCTGCCAGTCATTGGCTACGGTCATCCAAGGAATCTTATCTTGGCATGTCCTTTGGTAATTTATTGGTGGCAATTATGTCTCTATAACATTATAAACAGAAGATATAGTAACTTTTGTAAGAGAAGCTTAGGTTTCAGAGTCAAAATTTAATATTTCTTGCTGCCAAACTGGTATGGTTTGATTTTCTTAACCCTAACCCTGAAGGTAAAGCTAAGGTTCATGTTGATTGGACAGTTTAATGTTGTACAATAATGCTGCCTGTGTGTACTTTTGGTTCCTTATATGTAGGAGAATACAGAATGGATCTCAACACAAGTGAAAATTAATAAATATGTGTAAAATCGTACAGAGGGAGCACAGTGTACACTAAATTTCCTCTAATTGTACATTACAGTAAAGTAATGTACAATTAAAGTACAGATGTATGTCTTGACTGCATCTTACAGTCAACATATTTGAAAGCTGAGAAAAAGCTTGTTACTGGACTTTTAAATTGAGGTTATTATACAAAACAGGTGTGAACAGTCATGTTGAGGTGTAGTTAACAGAGCCCTGTTTTGCTGGTGAAGTCAGAAAGAATGCAAGGTGTCTCATTTGCAAAATGAGTTTGCTGCATCCTCCCTGTCCTTCAAAGTCCCAAAACAGTGAGTCTGGATTAATGTCATAAAGTGTAACCAAAATTGAGATAAACCAGCATAGTTTTGACTTTAATAAACTAGAGGTACACTCAGCACCTAGTGACCAAGACTTGACCTGTGTATCAAAGACAATAAATAAAATAAATACATACATAATTTTGCAGTAAAATGTTGTATCCCACTTGGGTTTTGTCAGAACAGGACTTGAAAAAACACAAAATGCCTGAGAATCTCTGAACTCATAATCCAGCACAGTAATGTCTACTGAAATGATGTGTATGTTTTGTTTGAATTACCTGCCATTGCAAATACAGTAACTGTTGCTCAAGGCAAAGCAGTGTCTTTTGCAAGCTGTTGGCAGCTGGAGAGATTTTCAGCACCGTTAATGGACTGTTAATATGTTGATCTGTTCATATCCACAAGGCATTTTCCTGCCAGAACAAATAGGCATCAAACACCGAGACTGA
Source organism: Thunnus albacares (assembly GCF_914725855.1). Taxonomy (NCBI): domain Eukaryota; kingdom Metazoa; phylum Chordata; class Actinopteri; order Scombriformes; family Scombridae; genus Thunnus; species Thunnus albacares. The sequence continues at coordinate 7,826,167 of NC_058106.1, read as the reverse complement.
TAGAACCCTCAGTTGACAAACCCTCTGACTAAATTTTTAGCTGTAGCCACTTATTCTCAAAACAAAACAAATAAGAGGGTTTTAATGCTGAAAAGCCCAAAATAAGATGAAACCAACATTATGCACAATGCAGTTAAAACTATTCTTTCTCTCTTCTTGTCTTCACCTTGCTCCCTGTTTCCTCCATGCTACCAGGGAATAAAACATATCAGAGTGTCAATGAAGCTTGTCATGAAAATGTAAATTGGATTTGGGAATTTCATTTCCATTTATAAATTATCTGATGCTTCTAAATAATACTGAATGCTACTGAGAATTAAAGTCAGAAAAAAAAACAAACAGGCAATCGCTGAAGCCAGTATCATACATTATGTAGGGTATTCAGCCCTGAGTGCACATCTGGTGTCAGTAGAGGGGTACCCAACCCATTTTAGCTTCTCTAAATTCAGGGTGTTTCAACACAAGTTGGTGTGCTCTGACACTCCAGGGAACAAAGACAATGAAAATTCATCTTAATCTGAAGAATTCTTGCTGGCAGCTTCCCCACTCCCAGCCCCATGGGGGACAATAATTAATCAAGCTAGCATTAAGTAGGTGGGGTGCAGGGGTAATAGATCAATTGACAAGCTGATGATAAGAATCGATGGAAGAGATAACCTTGGCTGAGGTGCAGAGTCTGGAAGATGGGAGGAGAATGTGGAGGAATAGGAGGGAGAGAGAGAACTGACATGTGATGATTTGGCTCGCACTTATAATTGTTGAAAAACAGAATGTGTTAGCCTTACCCTTTTCTTAAGATAAAACCACTGCCCAGACGAGGAAGAACCGACCTCACTCACACACATACAGGCAAACTCACGCACATTTACTTAAACATGCTCTGAATTAAGTTGCAGAAATGTGATTTTTAGCCACACTAGTGGCATGGCAATATCAGTCAGTTGGTCCACTGCTTTGGTAGATATATCTCAACAACTGCTGGATGGATGGACAAGAAATTTCCTATATATTGTAGGAGAATGAGAGCCAGGTCACTATGACCTGGAGTGAGAGCCAGATCATCATGACCTGTACTGATGCTGAACATGTTAGCCCACCAAACAAACAGGAAACATCTGGAATATTGGGAAAGGGGCGAAGTACACCACACACACACATAGTGCAGAGATGCCCACTCACATTTGGTCAAAGTTTAAGATAAGTGAAATTGAGAAATGCCCCCCCCCCCCCCCCCCCCCCCCCCCCCTTTAGGATTTGTCCCGCCCTTCTTTTAGCCAAAGAGTCTGGTAAACAGGATGAAACCTATCCAGCCAACACGCACACACACACACACACACAGCCTGTCTTCAGTATAAAAAGGGATGTCACATTCTGTAACGTTGGAAGATATCTCTGACTACGTTGTTAGTAGGGCCGCTGTGAATAAAGAGATTCCCCATCTGACACCTGTGTCTTGACCAACTGATTCCTCTTTTATCCACCTCTTTCTGCCACAACTATATCTTGACTTTTTATCTGGGAATGCCAGTGGGTCAAAGTTCTTACTTATTATACCCTATATATATATACACACAGTACCAGTCAAAAGTTTGGACACACCTGTACCTGTGCTGCCCTTAGCGACTTTGTGTCTAATTGTGCCTTTACACCTTCCCATTGATATTGTATGCAATCATGCTGCCTCTAAAATTAGTCTTGCATTCTACTTACATTTAATCTAGATGCTTAATAATCAACAGATGCCGTAAGTTGGTTAGATACCATTGTCTTGTTAGCTTAGGATATCAGTGGGCTAAGGGAGTAAATGCCTCCAGAACTCCTACATCTAGTGTGGAATCCCAGAGGCAGTTGACCTGTGTATTCTTCTAGAAGTCCCCACATCCTGGCTCATTTCCATTCGTCTCGCCTATCTATCATTAAGTTTGCTTGCGCAAGTCACATCTTCAGGGCATCGTTATCAAGGAATCAAAGTCTTGTGGGGGGATTTATACTCAAAGACAGACACATACTCACTGTAACTTTTGTACTAATGCAGCAACCAGAATTAGTCATCTCCCTGAGTGACTGAGAAACCCTTTTGTGGATGTTTCTGCCCAGCACAGTGTCCAAGGAATTATATCCCTAATGGACAATTCTGCACCTGCCAGTTTACAATGCCAACGTTCAGTGCCAAATCAGGAAAACGCGTGCCCTATATGTAGTGAGGAGTACTAAAGTAAGGATATTGAAGTCAGTGAAGTAGACGCTTGTGTACCCGAAAAGGTGCCCTATCTATGGCCTGCTTCAATTGTCTCATGATCACTGACATCCATGTTTAATTTAACCCCCATCCTAACATACAAGGACTACTGACTGGGGTCCCTGGGGACCCCAAGAATAAACTACTGTAAGAAACAACCATCATAGCAAAATGTAACGTATTTCTAATCAAAGCATTATTAGTATTGTGGTTAATGTCATCTGAAAAAAAAAAAACCCAAAAAACCAAACAGATTATTATTAGTTTAAGAAAGTTACAATTAATTTGCATATTGCATAAAATGAAAATATATTTTTCTTCAATGCAAATTGCAGCTTTTATCCCAAGTACAATCTTTCCACAAAACCTTCAAAACGACTTCCTGTTTACGGTGAGAAAATGTATAAAAGGTATAGAAGTTTAACTTTGCAACAGTACATGACACTCGTATGCCAAAAAAGAAAAGGATTCTAAGCAGGTTTGGGATCATTATGCTGCAAATGTTGGCCTTGGGTCAGGTCTTTCTTTCATAACGGACAAAAAACACTAGAGCTAGAAAATTCTTGTTATCCTTTTGTCATCATTCCTCATCTTCCAACTTTGTTTTTCTGACTACATAGTCTATAATTCTAACACTGTTTGGCAGCTTATTTTCTTTTGATTCACTCCAAACATGATCACAAATACTTGAGTTTGTCAGCTCAGTCCTAATAGTGACCGTAGGTCAAACTGGAGACAAAGTGAAGTTGGCAACTGACCATCTAAAAAGATACCCTATATGATAATGATTTGTAACCCTTCTGATCTTCTACTCCTACTCCTATTGATGTACATCTACTGATCTTTCATCTAAAACCAAGATACAGAAAAGAAATGGAATAGAAAATACAAAAAGTAAACATGTTTAAAGTCAACATAGCAGCTTACATTTCACTTATTGTCAAATAAGCTCTTTATGTGCTTGTAGCTTTTCTGTCAGTTCAAAGAGTTTGCAAGCACTATTCTGGCTCTGCTGTTTATCAGAGATTATTTATTTCACACACATTGTGAGAGCATAATAAAAAGGGAGCAATATTTACATATAAGTGTGTGTTGCTCCTCTTAGTACAATACGTCTTTGTTTACACTGAGAAGTCAAGCTGTAAAAGAGAAATAGAAGTGAAATGGATGTGGACCCAGAGACAAGGTTCTTTTTGCCTTTATTAGGATATTGCTGTCTCCCCAGACTTTTGCTTGCTGATGTAAAGGGACTGACCATCCTTGTGAACAGCATACTGGTAACCTGAGGCATAGTGTATCTCCATCAAACCCCAGTAGGATTGCAAAATTATATTTGTGTTTGGTCTGCGCCTACTCTATTTGTCACATAAATTCTGTAATGCTATTTTTATGACTGTTGTCTCAACCAGTGCTGCCTCTCCCTCACCATCCCACTTCTTGTTGTTTGTCAAGAGGCCTACTAAAATGGAACTCTGGATGTCAAGTACAATCCACTTTTTATGACTCAACAATGTTACAAAGATGATGTACTTGCATTTCTGGGTCATTTCAGTTGGTCGCCAGTTTAGTCCAGACTGAAATATCTCAACAATTTATGGATGGATTGCCATGAGTGTTGGAGTGAAATGGAGTGAAATGTCTTGACAAATAATAGATTGATTGTGATGTTTGTTATAGATATGGATATGCCTCTTAGGATGAATTATAATAACTTTTGTGATCCATTAGCTTTCCATATAGTGCCACTATCAGGTCATTACTTTTCCAATACTTTGGTTTGTGACCAAATACCGGCTAAACTAATGACATTCTCATCAGCCTCAGCTCCACTTTCTGTTTAGTGCTAATTAGCAATTAGAGTGCTAACATGCTAAACTAAGATGGTGAAGATGGTACACATTATAACTGCTAAAAATACTGAAGTTTGCATTGTCATTGTTAGCATGTTGGCATGCTGATGTTTGCATTTGACTCAAACCTTGTCGGTGCCCCATGATTTACACATACAAGATCAATGATCAGCAACAACCACTGCTGGGACCACAAGGAAATATAAGAAGGAAGCTAAGGAGGGTCAGAAAGATGCCTCAGATGAAGAAAAATGGGAAATGCTCCATGTGCTAGGAGGACAGTGATGGACTTTATAAGCTGCATGACAAACTGCATCAATTTTGGGTTGACTCATGCAACTCCTACAAACATGCTTTTTAAAGTACTATTAAATAAACATAAACAAGCCCTCAGGGATCAAAATATAAGCATGCAGGAATGTACAGACAGAGCTGACAAGGAAAATGTTGGAGGGTACAGCACTAAGACAGAGAGTAACATACAACAGAATGACTTGGTGGAAGAATGAAGTGGGATGAGTAGTGCACTCAAGTGAGAGATGGGCTGATAAGGCTGATACACTGGACCTATTCTTCATTGAATTTGACACTCATACCTCCTTGTCCTACCCTAACCAAGCTCCAACACGTCAGATGGATCTAAGCAGCTGCCTTCCCTTGCACCTTGCCTTCTGCTCACCAATCACTGGTCCACAGGGCCTATTTACACCTGGATGAAACTGATAGGAATCATGGTTTTGACTCCACATTTGACTTTAAAACCATCCAACCCCTCTCGCTAGGGTACTAGAGTTGTGTCTGACCTGTTCATACTAAACACTGATCATTTGCACATTTTGGTATGCACAATATTTGAATGTGAAAGGTAGGAGCCCATGGTCACTACACAGTTAAAACCTATATCTCTTTGCACATTCTTGTACCCATAGAAATGAGAAATTAGAAACATTACCGATGTAAACAATCTTAGAGTAATCTTAGTAACTTAGATTTAGTTGTTGTCAAGTATATGTGTATGTCTTAAAGGAGTTGTCAATAAATGTGGGAGTAATACTATATTCCAATTCTGTATTTTGAATATTGGTGAATTTTGGTAATGGAACCACCTTTTCAAATAACAATTTGTCCAAATGCATGCAGGGAGATGATCTTAATTCTAATCCAGTTTGAGTAATTTAATATCAAAGTATGATATAATCAGTTTGTAATATACAGCATACACCCCCTCAGCGTGTTTACTGTATAATGACCACTAAGCACAAATTGTATCTAAAGTGTACTTTGTACTCCCATGGGGACAAACAGACCACTTTATATCTATTAGACTGTTATTCACTGTCTGCTGGAGCCAAAAACAGAACTCAGCCTCATGGATCTGTGTAGCAGGTGTTTTCTTGGCCAAGAGTTACTTTATTATAGCAGCAATGCCAGTTTTGGTTTCTTCAAAGCTATCGATGCAGAAATTAAATTGATGCAAACTGTTTATACTGTTATAATGCAGAATAAGTATCTTCCCAAATATATCACAGACAATGATGCACAAGCTAGAGCAGAGTAAGTAGATTAAATAACTTTTACTAGCTCATGAAAGGTAACTCGACCCAAGGTTGTCACTGCATTAACAAGATGCAGCTGTGGTGTCTCGTGTTAAAAGTCACAGAGCTCTAAAGGAGACACAGAGCTGTAGAAAACTATTGGCCTTCAAACACATCTCCTTCACCCATGTTGTAGGATCAGCATACCTGTCAACCCTACCATTTTACCTAAGATTCTCCCGTATTTTACCCTTCTGTCCCACTGGCTTTCTGTTTAAATATTTTACTGTAAATCTCCTGTTTTAACCTTTATAAAAAAATAAAAATAAAAAAAAGGTTGGTTTTAACATTGACGGTAGGCTTAACCACCAGGCGTTTGCTACATTTGCTACATTCCCCTCCGGTAAAGCAGGTGACAGTATTTAGAACATTAGCTGTAACATCTAGTGATGAGAAGTCATTCAATCAAACGGTACCCGCCAATAAAAGAAGACAAAGAAGAAGAAGAAGAAGAAGAAGAATGGATTCAAGGATGGATGAACGTGAGAGGGATGTAGTACGTGCCAAAAAAGCTAAAAGTTAGTGCAAATGTTTCACCAAATGGGAGGAGACTTACTTGTACTTAATGAAGAGCAACGTCAGTCAAAGTCATGCTTTTTGTAAAATATACCACATGGATTTTAGTGTATCACACAGAGGGAAAAGCAATGTGAGCCAGCATGACAAATCTGCCAAGCATAAGCGCACCCCAGAGGCGCACAAACATGCCCTGCCAATGACTGCATATATAACTACAAATCTTTCTGAGGCAGATCAAGTGAAAGCTGAGCTGAAAATGTCAATGCTTTGCGCCAAAAGTAATGTGGCCTTCAGCTTATGCAATGATTTCAACTGTAGTGCAGCAGACATGTTCCCTGACTCTGCCATCGCTTGGAAGTACTCAACGGGAAAAATGAAAGTCACTCATCAAAGGTAAGATATGGCTATGTTAAGGCTAGCCACATAGCTACTTACATATTTTTGTATAGTTAAACAGGAACAAAATGTATTTGAATCTACTTAATATATTCTAACATTTGAGAATTGAGATAATTATGATGATTTGAATAAATTTGATCTTAAAGCTATATAGAGGGGATTTTCCAAGCTTCAGTATTTGGTGGTATGTGTTAGACAATAGACTGTGTTGCTTCAAAATAAATAGGATAATCTAATTGAATCCTTGCTAATATTCCCATGTTGTAGCCTAAAGTTACTTTTGCTTAACAGGTGTCATTGCTGTGGAGCTTGATGAGGATGTAGCAAGTATATGTAAATCTCAGCCTTTTTCATTGTTGTGTGATGAATCGAACAACAGAAAAACCGACAAAGAATTTGGGTAATACTGAAAACTTGTATGAAAAGTAGTCTGTAGCATTGAGGTGAGGGAACTGCACTGTGTCGACCTGGTTTGCATTTAATTGTAACAGCTAGCACATTTTCATTTCAGTTTCATTTGATCAAAATTTACATAGCAGCTTTTGTCAGAGAGATTATTTTGTAATTGTGGACATATTTTTTGTTTTCCTGTTTCCAATAGCAAAAGAGGCATTCCATAGGAGAACTTCACTGCCCTCAACTCTGATATAATGCAAGTGTAATGAAAGGCAGACACAATGCATTTGCCACTTTTTCCAGCTTGCCACTGGTTCTGATATTAAAGCAACCAAACTTCCAGTGGAGAACATTTTGGTTGGGATATACTACATCCACTTTGACAATAGATAAATGTATTATAATATAATAACATACCATTTCTCTCTTGCCTACCCCATCTCTCTCTCCCTCTCTCTCATTTATGCTCTCACACACACACACACACTCTCTCTTTCTCCCTCACACACACCCTCATAACTAATCTCATAATTACACCATGAGCAATCTGAGACCACTTACAAAACTCAAAATTATTCTCTTGTTTTCAGTGCAAAGAGATGTGAGCTCTTCAAGGAATTTGTAGAGTTCACAGACTCTGACAACCTGAAGCTGCTGAGGTACTGCAGTACCAGATGGCTGAGTCTGCTTACATGCATACAAAGAGAACTGAGCCAGCGGGATGCTCTACAGATAGGACTGTAATAGTAAACTCCACTTAGCACATATCGCCATGTTTCCCTCGCATTTTTTCACCATATATTGCCCTTAAGCCTTTACTGAATTTAATGTTGCCTTTCAGGTGGGTGTCATGACTTCTTGGGATAACGTGAGGATAATATATTAATAGTCACATATGATAATGTTTATTAGTTCACTATTATTTTGTTATGACTACCAGTACTGTCTATAGTCAGGGGGAGTACAGATTCACAGGCTTGAAGAGATGTGCAGACTGATCAGGTGATTCTTGGGCTAGCTCATACCAGCCAGGGCAATAATGGATGTGCCTCTCAGGGAGGTGGACTATGGAGAGGGACATCAGTTGGCAGATGAAGACCTCTTCATTGGAACAGAAACAAAGGTATTCATCAGAACAAAGGTATTCATCCTTGTTTCAACCAAGAAATCTTTCAGTTAGTATATTACTCTGTAGTTCAATATAATTCTGATCATCATCTTTTGACAACCTGAGAAAGGTCTTATAGTGTGCCTGAAATGTTTGCTACTATCTAATGCAAATTGTTGCTTTTTTTTTTTTTTTTTTTTTTACAATTACTCTGTTGTAGAACTGTGAGAACCTTCTATGAAGCAGTTCTGCGAAAGGTGTTCACCTCCTTTCCACTCCCAACCCCTGAATGACCTGAAAGTGCTGGACCCTGCATCTTGGCTTGGCATCACTCCAGGGACAGGTAGAGATTAGGGAGAGTTTCCAATTGATGACAACAAAAACAGTTTGCAAGATATACTTCAAGTGTTATGAAGTATGGCTTGGTTTAGATAAATCAACAATGTTCAGTTGGCAACACTGTTTTATTTTACAGTTGGAAAGCTAGGGGCCCTGTTTCCTCAGTTGAGCTTGAGTGAGGAACTCATTGACTACCAGGTAACTGTTAGCAAGCAACTCTGCCAAGAAGACAGAATTGGCAGATTCTGGGGCCTTGTAGGTAAGGACCTAAGGTTCAGTGAGCTGAACAGATGAAGCCTATGAAGGCTTTAATATGCATTCCACACAGCAATGCCAGTTCTGAAAGGGTATTTAGTATAGTGCAAAAGATTGTTACAGAAAACAGAATGGCATTGGACAACAGTAGTTTGTGCTTTACTGTCATGTAAAATCAACCACACTGGTCAAGCACACAAATACACACCTTCTCACAAGATGTTGAAGAATGCAAAGTCTTCGACCTATGTGTATAACAAGTCCCTTGCTGATGCAAGAGACCCTCGCGATGAAGAAAGCGGAATGCCCAATCCATTCTCTCACTCACACTCTCCTACCCATTCTCTCACTCACCCTATCTTTCCCATCCATTTTCGTAATCACCTTCTCTTACCAACTGTCTCATTTACCAGTAGCCACTCTCAAAATCACCACTGAAGCATTATGTAAGTGATGTATACATATCCTCATTCAAGTAATACATTAAAAAAACTTCTAAGTGCTGAATTTATATGCAGTTTTGTGTTTTCATTATATAACGCAGGGATGTTCACAAATTTCACTTTCAACCAGGTATCTGATTCTGACCACCTTATTGTAGTCACTTAGGCACTGATATTTTAAAGCAAGTAGTTACCTAGTGGCGATTTTAGGATTCACTGTATGCACCCTTGTCTGAATGAATGGGTATGTGGACAATGGTAGGGGCGGTGGGATGGCCTGGGGCGGGGCACTGGAAACTTTCCGCTTTCAAATCCCAATGTTGATAGGTATTTAGATCAGTAGGAGAAGAAAAAGGGAGACATGAATAAATTCTTTTGGAAACCACAAACCTCCTAATATGATACAAGTCCACTGGCTACTATGACCCACAAGCTAACAGTCAAGTGTGGGTTTCTATGATCGGAGAGGTTAGCTAGTTACTCTACTTCACACTTGATTGGATACATGTATATATACACCTCCAAAATCAAGATGAGTAATCAAAAATAATGTGATGTTTTACAGGAAAAAGAGAAAAGAGAGGGATTTTGATATAAAAATACTAAAACCATGAAGTTCTCACACAAGTAACATTTGACTTGGCATGATTTCATGCTCAATGTTACACTGTTACACATTTCTGTAGTTTGTACGGTGACTTACTGTATATCACCCAGTATAATACTGCAAACAGAAACTTTGGCGCCCATGCACCATTTTATCATTTAGACCTAAAGTTGTTTATCTTTTTCTCATTTTTGACATCTGGACTGACAAGCTCTGCTTTATGGTTTAGATTAGGAACCAACACAGTAGCGCAACAGGTTTTGCGGGGGAGGGGGCTCTGGAGTGGCACACACAGAAAGTAACGGGATTCAGCCATAGAAGCAACCTGTACTGAAAACGGATACATCTGATGAAACCAAACGGAGGTGTCCATGAAGAATTTTCTCCTTGAGAGTAAAAGAAAGACCAGCAAGCAAGCAAGGTAACAGTTAAAAAGTTTTAAGAACACAAATATACTGATAAAAATCGCGGTTGTCAGGTCTGTGCACTCAAACTTAACCTTGGTTAACATTTGCTCGTCAACATTAATGTTATCAGTAATGTTAACTTTTTCAAAGTAAACTGAGCTGACTTTTCATTTTACAAATGCCATTGTGAGTTCATTGCATTGCAAAATTAAAATGAAACTTACTTTGTAAAGAGCAAAGTTTAGCTTACGTTAACATACGGCTAGTTAATGTGATATTCTCTGGTGAGGAGGTGGTATAAATGTTTGCCAATAGTTGAGAAAATAACATTGTATGTTAACTAAGTTATTACATTAACACTGGCATTCATTTAAACTAATTAAACCATTGATAGCTAGCCACTTTTTTAGTTTTAGCATTAGTTTGTTAGATTTCTTTTATGGAATTTGAAAGGACTAAAGTTGGCTAGTTAACAAACACCAAGTGTTCACCAAGTAATTCAAGTGATGTTATGTATTTTTTCTTACATTAGCTGCAGTGGCTAAGTTTCTAACGTTAAGCAAATCTCATGGGGAAATGACAAATTTTGGTGGTTAATGTTACTTTATATAAGAATGGAAAAGAGAGTGATTACTGTATAAGCAACAGAGAAAAATGGACAACTTTTTCAAAGCTTAAGTATTTGTACAAGGGTGTCTTTCATTAACAGATCCATTATGGACCAAATTCCATTCCATTTTAATTTATTTTAAACATGTTGTAATCCCAGGCTTTTTTTGTGTTTTAAAGGTAAGTGCAACAAAGCCATCCATCAAGACAGACATAACCCTGCCAGCCACGTTGAGACTAATAATGCTTGGTAAGAGAAGACTTACCTATGATTTTGAGGAAGGTTAATGTGTCCCATTTAGAGTATGCCTTTTAAAAGTGTGCAATTTGTATTTGTTGTCTTTTAGGGAACACATTTCTCTCTGCAACAGAGTGGATGGTGAGCATTGAGGGAAAGGTGGCCTTAGTTTTGGAGGAGCACCTGGGTTTTGCAGATGTGTGTGTGTCTGTGTTTTTTTGGATACTTCTATGGTATTCTGTGTTTTCCACATAGAATACCAGGAGCTTGCCTGTGCAACACTGGAACTCATACAACAGTAAGTACCTGTCTTTTTTTTCCTCCACATATTGCTTTTGGTTAAAAGTTTATCTCACATGTTTAGTTGTTAGTTTACCTGTATCACAAAAGTATGCTTTTTCACTTCCTCCGCGTTGTAACTAGCCATGTAGTGGGTTTCATTTTTATCTTCTGGAATTTAAGCTATCCAGCACAAACACCATTTTTGGATGACGATGATATGAGCAGGTGAAATTTTATTTAGCTTCATTGTAATGGAATGGCAGCAGTCTCTTGAGGATCAAAACAAACAGAACACCTGCACTCACAGATCTATAGTCTTATTTATTGTAGACAAAAACAAATGCAATTTAGCTAGAAACATGTTTGTTTTTGTCCACAATAATTATGAAGACCATAGATCTGTGAGTGCAGATCTTCTGTTTGTTTTGATCCTGATCTTTACTTACCAGGCACCTGGTACATTGTTTAAGATTTGGAGCTGTGTGCACTGCTGCTTTTCACCTTAAATCTCAAAACCTCAGCAAGTAAACCTATTGGTATGACTAGATACTACAGAGATTAAAATATGTTTATTTGTGTTCTGGGTGAAATTACTCTCAAGGCCAATGTAGGTGTACAGCACCTATTCAGCCTCAATCACCAAACCATGGTCCACACTGTCACTCAAAAAATGTGATAGTTTAGCATCTGTTTTGACAGTCAAAAATTCTAATAGAAAAAGTTAGTCATTTACACAAAATGTAATTAATACATGACAGACACATAGACAATTAATATATGTATCTAATATTGGTCATGTATTAATTGTGTTTTCCTTTTCCATTTTTTTTTTTTTTTGCATGAAGATTCTTCGTGAGGATAAATCCAGAGGATGGAACCAAATGCGCCACAAAAACCGGAGTGAGTTATAAGACAGGAGAAATGGTGAAGAGGAAGGCAGTCATCAACAACAGTGTCATCCTTGCTTTGCCAGCGAACAGTGTTCGAGTGGAAGAACTTGGATTAGGTGAGACACTTCTCAATAGATTATGTACAGTATACACACAGTTGCCAGTTTCTTAGGGACACCTAACTAAAACTAATGCAGTCTAATCCGTCCTGCCATAAATCCAACCTTCACAAAGGTTACAATGTTCAGATTTTGTTGAAATTGTTTTAGAGGGGAGTTGATTCACTTGTATGAAAATTTTGGAGGGTATAGTTTGTGAACTGCATTATGTTGTACTGACAGTTGTTTATATTATATTTTTCTACTCTGTATATCAATGCTGGTAGGCTAAATAACAAAAACACCTCTCTGTATTATGCAATCAAGTTCAACAGTACCACACAGTACATCCTCCAAAATAATCATAAAGTTGAATCAGCACCTCTCTACAACAGTTTCAACAAAAACTGAACATTGTTATTTCGTGAAAGCATTGCGGAGTGCATGTAATAAACTGGCAACTCAGTGTATAACATAATGTTTTACCAACTCTCTGATCAGGTGTAAACAAAAACTAAAAATTTTAAGTTTCAGAGAGATAGGATTAATTTTGAAGATATTTTATTAAATTCTATCAGAGTAAAAACTTTTTGTATAGTCAAATATTTTATGACCATCTGTCTTTGCCTACAGGGGAGCATTCCACCAGTGAACAAGCTGAGACCACAGACTTTTTGCCAACAAAGGAGCAGATTGCAGGTTGGTTTAGATAACCAAATGTGTAGTGGTGAATGTATGTGGTTGGTATTGAGTTACAAGATCAGTACAGCCCAGAGACTTTTTCTGTGTGTGTACCTTGAGTCATTGGCATTTAACATTGATATTTCAGTCATTTATGAAAGTCCAGACAATATTGAGTATGTTATACCAAAAAACGTACAGTATTTTTTGAAGTTATTGTGTTATTTCTAAATGTTAAAGTGTTTAATGATTCATTTCCTATACATTCAATACTGTATGTTAAACAGTGAACATGGATGTAAATGCACTCTAATTAAATTTAAGTCAGTCATTGTTTCATTTTAAATCCAGTGCAGTGGAATGTAGACAAAAGACAAAGACAATGTTGCACTGTCCCAGCATTTGCAGACTGTGTATTTTTAAGTGTTTGTTTTTCCACCATAAGGATTCCACTCTGTAAAAGTTTGAGTCTTTCCTTATTGGAAAATATACAGATCTATATACTGTCCAGATACTTTGTTCTACAAATTATTTTCTACAACATATTTTTAATATACAACCGTGACACTGAATGCACTTATAACTGATATTAGTTTTATACATATAAGTTCATGTGCTTTGTGTTATTTTAATGTAATTCTGAAAATAACATGATTGGAAATGAGAATGTTTTAAATGAAATGTTTTCACTTTAAGCATTTGCAGTGTTTTAAATAAAGAATTTGATATTTTGTAATAATTTTGTCTGTTTGGATTGAATGTTAGTAGTATTCATGAATTACAATAAGACTTAGCCTTCTACTATGCATCTGTTTCTGCTGCTAGCTCGTTGTGCTTGAACCTTTGCAGGCATAGTCTGTGACTGTTTGAATGTGCAAGTCATTTGTCAAGTATGCTGACACTCTTTTGAGTTTTCTTGTACCCGGATCACAGGTACTGCTTTTAAAGGTCTTACATTTCTTATTATGTTTCTTCAGTAAATGTGTAAATAAATAGGCTTGCACTCAGAGCCAACTTTGATGGTATTGCTAAGGAGTAAACTAAAGGATCAGTTCACTCAAAAGCAAATCCCCTCACACCACATATTCTGCTGTCTAAATATTTTATTACAATGGTAAAAACAGTCAGTACATTCAACAAAAAGCAGTATAGGTAGATCAAAGAAACCATTTAACATTTCTTAGCTTCAGCTGCAAGGCCTCGTCCTCTGGGCCTCCTCTCTGCCTTCGCCCTTATCCTGACAATTATTGTGCAGCTAACACTAAACACTCCAAATTAAAGTTTGCTCGGCCAGGAGCGCACATTCATCAACGAAGCTTGCTGAAACGTGCTGTGCTTTCAAGAGTGAATAATGCCAAAGCAATGACGCTGTAAGTGGATTTTCTGCCTGCTCCCCTGCATGGCACTCACATCAGAGAACCCATTTGAAGTGTTTAGTCTTGGAAACATTAATCCCTGTAATTTTAGGTCTGGTGTGCCTTCTCTGTCAGGTACATTAGGGCAGCATTGGAGAACCAGTAAAACAGTGAAGAAGCCCCGGTGTTGTCCGCCAGTAATTAGAATGCCATGTGTTCATCCTTACGAGGTGAAACAGCTCTTGTTAAATGAAGGCCTGTCACACTTTAATTGTCTCCACTGAGAGAAAAGAAGGAAGAGTTGCAGAGACAGAGAGGTGGGAGAGAGAAAGAAAAGCAGAGACAGAGGAATAATTTATGTTATAATGTTAAGAATGTGGTTAGTTAAAGTAGTGAAGAGAAGGCTGGGTAAGAATTGCTGTGATATCTGACATGCATCATTGTACTAGTCCTTTTGAAATGGATCTCGCCTCTGTTTATTTGCATAACTACCTCCACCAGGGAGGTTGTGTCATCAGTTCAATTTGTTTTGTTTTTTTCCAGTTTATTTATTAGCTAGTCAAACAGTACTTATCAGATTTTAATTGAATTTGGCTGAAACTTAGACCATGGGCTAAATAAGGAACAGATTATTCGTTTTTGGTGTGGATCCATATCAGGTGCCAACCCTGTCTCCTAGAAATTTTGTTTATATACTAATAATTTGCAGAAGCAAGTGTGTTTACCCAGATGGTTTTCTACTGAGGAGATGTTGTTAATTATCTTACATGCCAACTGCTAAAATGTTGTCCCTGAACTTATCAGCATGTTCACTGACAATGTATTTCATTTGTTTTCTGACCATGACTACTCCTGGAATACAATATTCAGTCATAGCTCACTAATAACTAAAGCATCATAAAACTTGTTTATGGTTATGTTTGGGCACTCAGCACTTTGTTTATGAAAGACAGTTGTCTTGGTTAAATACTGAAAAAGTAAAACGTGACTTGAAGCACAAGATATGACAATGTCTTTTTCGAAGTCAGTAGGACATTGTATAGGTACCATGAATGTCTGTACCAAATTTTGTGCCAATCCTTCCAGTAAATGTTTAGGTGTTTCACAGGAGAAGTGAACATTTTAAGATGGATGCTGGTGCTAGTCAGGTGATCTCCAAAGCCATTAGGATTCATCCCCTGGGAACCATAAGTGTCTGGACAAAATTTCATGGCAATCCATTGAATAGTTGTCGAGGTACTTCAGACTGGACCAAAGTGGTGGACCAATCAACACTGCCATCCCCTTTAGCCATGCCGCTACCATGGCTAAAGGTTTTAGCAGATCCTCTTGATTGTTACTATGTGTATTCTGATCTAGATACAGATGCAAATGAAACATTTGTTGAAATGTTGTAGTATAAAAGTAAAGGACTTGGTGTAGTTATGTACTTTCTGAATGATTAGTGACAGTTAGTGATAGACATGGTCATGAACCTCAGTGATAGATAAAATAAAATATGCTTTATTGTCCCAGAGGGGAAATTTTTCTTGACCAAATATGTGCACAAGCAAATAGACACAGGGACTTGCACTGTGCATGGATGCTAATAAAGGTTCTGTTGTGTTCTGTCACCTTCAGCGCTTAGGCACAGTAATGCTGCGTCTACTGCTGAGGTTTTAGAAAGCTGGAAGATTTCCTGTAATTCATCTGTAGTTACTTAAACATTTCCTGATTCAAACATGGCATGTTGTCAGCGTGACCAACAAAATAGACCAATAAATTAAAAGGAGTACTTCATCAATAGCTGTTTTGAATATTGTAATACTGCATGTCTTTTAGAGAGTGTGTCCTTTAGTCATATACAATTGCACTCTGCAGGACTTGGATTGACTCCAGGTCTTGTTTCATCATGGATTAATGATTCCGCTACTGCCTGTGTGAGCACTCACCAAACAAAGCTCTGTTTTCTAGCACAACCCAAGGATCCTTCAGAAGAGAATCAGAGTGCTAATAAAGAGAGGGTTAAGGTCTGCAGAGTGAAGGATTGTAATGGAGCAGCTTGACAGCGTGAATGTCTTCATTTTCCCTATATTGAAGTTTAAAAAATGGAACCCATCCTTGCCACCTGGGTGTACCTTGAGCTGTCTGAAAAGAAGTGATTACCTGCTCAGTGTGCCACCAAGGCCTTGGGGGATTTGATCATCAATTAATCACGAAATCCCAAAAAGGTACTATTCATCAAAACCTAATGGTTCTTTTGCTGATGAATAATTTCACCGAAAAAAAAGACTAATACATGTGACCAAAGAATCACTTCTAGCATTTCACTCCTCAGTGACCACCTCAGCTAATGCTACCACATTAGAAGGACAGTTTCCAGCACAATAATTTCTGAAAATATCAGAATTGGTGGGCTATCCTGTCAAGTCTAACATGAGTAGGTAGAGAACTTTATAGAATCAGATCAGGTGTCAAAACATCCTAATTACTTCTGGCAGCGATGGCATAGCGATAGCGATGTAGAATGATGTAATCTTACACAATTTAGTGTCAACTTTAAGTGCACACTAGATATCAGAAAAGTGAGGAATACTATCATACAGCTACATCACAGAAACATTGGTTTCCTCCTGCTTTAGTCAAAATGTTTCAGCGGTCACTGGAGAACCCTACTCAGACCACATGTCCCCACTGGGTTGAGAGAGTGTTAATTTAGAGCCTATTATTGTACATCTCACACAATAGCCTATTATTGTACATCTCACAACTGCTGCTTAGCAGTGTTCAGCATTTGATAATGGGCTGACATGTAGTCTGTGTGAATATTCTTAATCAAGGACTCTGTCAATGTAATTTGTTGTCACTAACCAACAGGTGTTGCCCTAATTATTGACAATAGTGTAGACAGAGTAATTGTCTTGGCGCTTGGCTGAACTGGTTAACCAGTTGAATGTTTGTCTTATATAAAGTCAAGGTTGCTGCATTGTTCTGTGAGCCCAACAAGTCTCCATACATACATAAAAAAAGTTAACTGTCAGTATCTTCTAAAACAACCTTTATTGTATGAGTGTTTTCTGATCTGTCACCTCTATGGGGTAACTACTTGGTTATGGTTTGGGATTATCGTCCCCAAACCTTAACCAAGTAGTCACCCTATTTATATTGACACAGTGACTTGAGGCAGGGCGGCTGTGGCTCAGGAGGTAGAGCAGGTTGTTCACTAACCGCAGTATTGGCAGTTCAATCCCTGACTATTCCTGTCAATATGTCAAAGTGTTCTTGAGAAAGACACTGAACCCCAAATTGCTCCCGATGGTCAGGCCAGTGCCAACGGTGTGTGTGTGAATGTTTGAATGAGAAGCAAAAATTGTAAAGTGCTTTGTCCATTAAGGTAAAAAGGCGCTATTTAAGTGCAGTCCATTTGAGTGAAACACCCACTAGCCAACCATCCTTCACTGTCCTCTTCTTGACCAGGGTTGGGCTGAGCTGCTTGGCTTTGGTGAATGGCATTTCGATCACGGATAGAAATTAATTTAATGACATTGACTTTGAAACATCATTTAACCGATTCTTTAAAAACGCAAGAGAGAAGGAAAAACAGAAAGCATACATGTGGGTCATTTTTAAGAAAGTTTTTGAACATTGTCGGTTTTCTCGTGAGGGCAGTCTGTCAGCCACTGTGTCAAGGAAGTGATAATCAGAAACTTTTCTTTTGTTTGAGAAGGGTATAAATACATGTATATCTGTGATAATCACTACCATATCTTGATTTCCAACCCATTTTCTTCAAGTCCAAATTGGATTCAGGCCAGAGGTAGATATACACAAAAGAGTTTGTGTTTTATTGGAATGGTATTTCAGGCAAATGCAGCATTAGTTAAAATCCATTGTGATCTTTGTTCATCTGCATGAGTTTGATGGAATGGAGTAGGGATTTCTGGCACAACTGCAATTGCATGAAGAAGGAAAGAAGTCTGAAGGGGTCAAGACTCCAGCAACACTTGTAGTATAAACAATAACTTTATTATGAGACCAACGCATTTCGCTGTGTGGCCTTCATCAGGGTCAGTATACAACACACTACAAAGAACATTTAAATAAGATAAGTGTGAAACAAAACCCCCTCTGAGTTTGATGGAACTGTAGAATTTGGTGATAATGGACTGTGGGTCCATTGTAACCCCTGTGATACACTGGTAAAATAAAATATTATAGCCATTGAAAAGATCAGGTTGAGTTGTAGCAGGAAAGACAATAATTCGTTTAATAATAATTAACATGATCTATCCCGAGTTTGTCTTTAACTACACCTTGACAGTCCTTTGTTGCACAAGCAGTGTGTTGCACACAGCAGTGTGTTCTCTAATCAAAGTATTGCCTTTGAAGGTATTCAAATGAGCACTGATGTATGCATTGAACATTTTTGAAGTCCTTCAAGTCATCTCCTGTGATGTACATCATTCATACATAGTAATCCAAAAATTGATAGCTAATCCTGAACCATACATTGCTTCATTCACTTAATTGCCCATCACCCTCCACTTAACTATTGCTAGGCAGTGCCATGTGCTGTACACATGCACATGCATACACAGCAAAATCAAGGACACTGATGCAAAACAGGTCAGGTGATTGGGTCAATGCCTTTATTTCTAAATTAGACACAAATACACATCCTTTTGATCATTATTTTTGGACTACACGTTTGCAGTGTTATTTTCTTTTGTTATGTTATTTAATAATGTTGTATGCTCAAATTATGCTTTTAAAACTCACCACAACTATCCTAAAGTAGTGCTGGGATGTTCGAGTCTTTGAATTGTCTCAGTACACTCAAGTGGGGACTTCTAAATGTATCCAGTATTTAAAAATATTTCAAGTTTTTCAGTACTGGATGTTGCACACCTCTCAGGCCACTATAATGCAGGACTCTCTAACCAGATGTGTGTATCAAGTGGTAGTAAATACATTTATGCTCCATTATCCTCCAAAAACATTAGGCTGTATGCTTAATAAGGCTGATAATTCATAAAATCAATTTGATTTTATATTTACTTTAAGTGATAATTGTATTGATGCTGTAAATAAAGAAACAAAGCAACTCAAATTGTATCATGACAAAGTAAGACATGATCTGAAGAAAATTAAGAAATTTCAATCAAAATGCAAAACAATTATTAACGGACACTAAACTAGTCTAACTATAATATCAAACGAACTGCAGCTAACAGGCTAGTGAGCACTGAGGAACTGTCTACAAGCTAACTAGCTAACACACTGACAAGCACTGAGTCTAACTTTGGGTGATCATATTTTCAAACCCCCAAACTGGGACCCTTGAGTGTACCATACGTTCATGCACGTGCACATATATGTGCTTATGCATGCAACATAGGCGTTTTCATTAGGATGGGGGAATTATTTCAGCGCTTACACACCTACTGACTAAAACGACTAAAGACTAAAACGTCAAATCCAGGGTTGCCAACTCTCACACTTCTGGCATATGACGCACGCTTTCACCTTTAGTCTCACGCTCTCACACTGCCCAAACAATTCCCACCGCAGTTTCTGATCTATCTTTTAGGAGCACTCGTTTTGTTTTCCGTTTGAACATTGTATCCTTGTATGAGACACGGAAACAGCTGTTACTATTAACAAGGAGCTACCAACAGTCCACCACCCACTCCTGCTATGCAGGTGTTTAAATCAAACAAACCCTTGAAGCTGAAGCTAGCAGGCAGACTGAAGCCGCTTTCATGAGACAGACGAATGAATCAGAGTTCAGAGGATCATATATGACATTAACTGACATGTGCAGCATCAAATAACAATGTCAGACAAAGGACCACAAAGTAGCTAGCAAAAACTTTACGGCAAAAAGTGGAGCTAAAATTTTTTATATTGACATTAGTGTTTTAACCATCCAGTTTATCTTGTGTTGCTGCTTTACTCCACTTTACAGCAATGTTAATTGCTGTAAAGCAACATTAGCTTCATAGTTTGGATAGCTTGACTGCTGTTGCATCCCCACTGTGTTTTTTGTCCACAATTTCTGTAATTAACACCATACAAGTTAAAGTTCTGCTTTATGCTCACTCAGATTTTTAAAGAAAGGCTTTTTATATTTTCAGAGTGAGTGAAGGAATCAGGAGAGAGGAGACAGAAGTGAGGAAAAAATGCAGAAAAACAAGGAGAAAGTAAAGAACTGATTCAAAATTGAAAATACAGCCCTCCTGCTGCAGCTCTCTCCTCCTTTGCTCTCTGTCCTAAGTCCCTCCCACCATACGAGCTTGGGCATATGCACACACTTCACACACAATTTAATACTGCACTCACTCACTCACACACACTCAACTTCCAACAGTAAACAGGACCATCTGAGGGTCCTACCTCCCTGCTTGAATTTGAGTGATATCGCATGTCTTTCATTGTCCACCTCCAGAGCCTCCTCAGTCACCAGTCCATCAGAGAGCTGAAGTCCAAACTGAGTCCCAGAGTGAAGAGCAGCACCAAGGCACAGAAATGGCTCAGTATCCGACCTGAAGCTGCAGTGATGCATAAAAATCTATCACTGCTTTTCACTTCTGGGAGCCAAGTTCACTTCCATTTAAAGTCTTTTGCTCCGGCGTTGTTGATAAGATTATGCACTGTTGATTTTCCCCTGCACTCCAGGCAAATTCTGATGATGGCATTTTGCTTTTCATTCTGGTTTCTGTTGATATCTTAGTCTTTTTTTTCTCTTCTTCTGCGATTCATGCAGTTTCGTTACTTCCTATCCATCGGCATCCAAATGCTCGTCTGGCTTCCAAACTTTCTGTTTTGTCTGCCTAGCCTTGTGGAAGACTCCAGTCTATGGATGTATTATAAGACCTGGATACTGGACTAAAAATGGCATTCATTCAGTCCTATAGGAATTGCTCGGCTGGCACATATGCCAGAAAAAGTTTCTAGCTTCCCGGTTTGCTCCGTATTGTGTGGTCCACTGAATTAACAAACAAACATCTCTTTTACAAAGGTGGTCTATGGGGAAAAATGCTTTTTGGGCCGTAGGGGGATTTTTCGCTGCAATACTGCAAGTGACCACTGAGAAAAATTGGCTGTAAGGCTGAGTGGCAGAGCCTTATCCAGCTCTGATTATACATCCATGCTCCGGTCATGCGCAGTGAGTGCACAGGCAGAGTGTGCGCAGGTGAAAACTGGGACAATTTGGTAGTAAATGTTGAAAACTGGGACATTTTAGTGTTTTACAGATATTGGGACTCAGGGCACCCAGCTTGAAACCAGGGCAATCCCAGACAAATTGAGACATCTGGTCACCGTAATCTACTTGCCTACAGGCCAAAAGGCTAACAGGCTAACTAGCACCGAGTGTGTCTATAGGCTAACAAGCTAACAGGTTAACAAGCACAGAGTCTACTGTCTACAGGCAAACAAGCTCACAAGCACAGAGTCTAACTGTCTACAGGCTAACAGGCTAACAAGCAAAGAGTCTACCATCTACTGTCTAACTCTGGTACATGAACGGGCAGTAGATAAGCATGTGCAGGATGTCGAGGGCAGTGAGTATGTACAAGCTGGTATCAGTATTGGCAGTCAAGTTGAGTCTAATATATGGGTATATGCATTTGGTACACTAAAAGGTTGCACTCAGGTTATAAATTCAGTAGTCATTTTCAATCACAGGAAGTTAATAATACCACTACTGTAACACCTATGAGTAAATGTGGAGCAGCAGGGAGGAAAGAGTGCTCCACAAAGGGAGACAGGAGGCCCCTGGGAAGACTGTGGGAGGACCAGTATTTCCCTGTGCAAATGCTGCAGACCTGGAGGGAACACCGCTGCTGAAGATTAGCTAATCAAGTGAGTGGCAGAAAGAACCGGGGTGCAAGTCTTTTTTGATTAGTGGTTCTAAACTGAGAGAACTCACCTGGAAGATGACAATGGCAGCCATGACATGAGCTGGTGGAATTAACTGAAATGCTAAGAGAGAAGTTGCAGAGCTTCCTTTCCTACCTGCTTTAGCTACAAGGAAACACAGGACCAATTCTTATGAAAGGAAAATAGATTTTTCTGCCCTGCAATTCCTTGTTCCAACTCAAAATCCTTCAAGTTTTTAATATGCAATGTTTGTGTCACAATGTGCAAATTCTCCTCAGTTTGTGGTTGTCTCTCCCTGTCTTTATGAATTCTCTTTCACCTCTTTACCTCTTGATGTTTCATCAAGGTGAAAAAAAAGAACTCTTTATGGACGGGAAAAGAAGAGAATTTATGTGACAATTCCTACCACTAGAGAGGCACTCAAGAGAAAGAGAAAAGAGTGGCCCATCTGGCTGCTGCTTCTGCCCTCCACCGTAAAACTCTGGTCAGGGAGAGGTTTTTTCCCCACCACATCACTGTCTTTGAGTGTGCCTCTGCCACAAATGCAATTGCCTACTTAACATGCTGTTTCCATGATTGCATAAATTGAGAGAGAGCCCCTCAAAAAGAGAAATTTGTGTTTGGATCTTGAATTGAGTAAAGAAAATGACCTGAAATACTTTAAGGACACCTCTTCTAATGATTTGCACTGTAAGTTGCCAATCTGGAGTGCACTTACCTTGTTAGAGCCTGACGCTGGTCCCCATGCTGGTGGTCATGTACAGCACATCCCTTACATCAGAGACTGCAGATGGAACACACATACCAGTCCTGCTGCTGTCTGATGGCAACAGGGATATAAATAACTGAAAGTGAGGGCTGCATATATCCTGTAAGCAGCAGGACTGGATTGTTGGATTGTATTGATGACATTATCAGTGTCTTTGCATTTCCAGTAAGAGATGGTCTGAGCAAGAGGAGATGCAGGTACAATTTTTGCCAAAATGAATACCAACATTGTACTGCATCCCGAATTTCCATAACACAACCCAAGTTGTGCCACTCTAACCTGATCAGCATGAAATACTTTCATTTTAAGTGCAAAAAACAAATAAAAAACAAAACAAAACAATGACACGCAAATGCAATGAAAATTGGCTTGCAGCCAACATGGCATTGAGTCTGGATTTGTGCCTCTACCAGCTTTGCACTCGCACAAAATAGCCCCTTGTATTTTTCAAATATTGCAAATATTGCAGACAAGACTAAGAGTCTATAGCTATGCTAGCAGCTCAGTGAGGCTGCACTCAGGCACAGTGGTGCTTTGAGCAAAATGCTAATGTTAACAACATGCTCACAATTACAATACTAACATGCTGATGTTTAGCATGTTGAATGTAGTTTTGCATGTTAGCATGCTGTCATTTGCTAATTTGCTAGAGAAAACTAAATACAGCTAAAGCTAATGGACATGTTTTTAGTTTTGCAGGTATTTGGTCATAAACCAAAGTAGTGGACAAATTAAAATTGTTACCTGCTGGTGCCACTAGATGTTACCATGCAGCCTGTGGGGGACATGAATGTGTGAACTAAATTTCATGGCAATCCATCCAATAATTGTTGAGACGTTTCCCATAAAACCACAAACATGATCCTCATGGTATCACCAAAGTCAGTAGGATCCATCATCTCGGAACCATGAATGTGTACCACATTTTGTGCCAGTCGATTTAGTAGATGTTGAAATATTTCACTGGGTAAGTGAAAACTTATGTGGCCTGATATTGGTACTTGATGTAAATCAAGGACTTGAGTCTGGATTTCTGCTTCCACCAACTTTGCACTTGCATGTAAAATAGCCCTGTCTACTTAACAAAATAATTCCCATTTTGTAGCTCATCACCAGTGAAAACATTTTTGATAAACTCAACTGGACAGAGGTTATTATTTCTGGTCATAATGATATATCTGGTGCATGGGATCTTTAGACAGTAGTTTTTGTTTGTGATGAATTATTTCCAATATCATTCACAACTATTCAGTGATGTGTCTCAGTGTCCACAGGTGTGCAAGTAAATTACATACTCCCATTCTAATTCTCTCTATTCTACTCTATCCATCTATTACTATTTCGTAATCAGTCTCTAAATCAACATGTAACAATCTGAGCAGACAAGCAATTAAGCTAAGGAATTGTGGTGGAGACATGACTGCTGTAGAAAATAGTACAGGAAACAGAGGAGGTGGGCTTTGTTAGATTGAAATGGGGGAATGGGAAATCACAAGTGACCTGATGTGTTTGAAAAGTTTGAGCGCACAGTGAAGAAACAAAGTTTCTAGTATGGCAACAGTGGGAAGAAATCTGGTGTGTGCACAGCCAGCCATTTCTGCCACCTGAAAATGGGCATTTTTGTCCAAGGACAAAAATACTCCTTAAAGGCTGAGAATTTCCATGACAAGTATGTAAGTATCCACAGCAATGCTCTACAAAGTAATGAACATTAAAGGGGGCCTATTATGCTTTTCCCTAGCTTCAGTCATATATATATAATGTTACAGTGTCGGATGTTCATATTAAACGTGGCCAAAGTGTAAAATAATGAGGTAAACATATGTAGAAGTAATCCCTGTGAGCAAAAAGAACCAGCTTCAGACTGCTCTGAATGCTTGGTTTCCGATGTTTTTTTCTACTTTTAGCCTAAGCTGACATCGGCTCGTGACGGATTTCTTTATATGGTCATCTGCTCCATGCACAGTGCCTGGGTTCACTGCTCTACTCTGCTTACATCATAGCATTTTTCCATTGTTTTGGGAGTAGTCACGCTGAGCCATAACTTGAGTCGAGCTGGCACACTGTGAGTGTTTTTCCATTACACAACAATGTAAAATAAGCGGTTTACCTGTTGGAGGCATGCTGGTCATCTGCAACTCTTTATCAATCATCATCACTGTGACTGTTTCTACTTGTACTATTCCTCCCTGCATTATTTCTAACTTATCCACTGAACGAATAGCTAGCTATCTTGTTGTGCCGCTAAAGAAGTTCTGCTAATTCAGTGAGGAAAGCATTTCATCTCCTGTAAATTCTTGACAATGAAAGTCTTGCGTTATTTAGTCATTTAAAAGCTTTTAATTTGAAGCAGTGAAGCATCAGCAGTAACTTAACATGACTCTGATATGGCTGCCCCTCTTAGGCTTCAGGAAAGCTGGCCAATCAGAACAGAGTGGGCTAATTGGCAGGGGAGCCTCAAAGAGACAGGAGCTAAAACTGCCTGTTAAGAGACAGAGGCTGAACTGAGGGGCTACACAAATGCCAATATGATTGAACTGTGAATCATGCAAACCTACTCTGGTGGAGTCCAAGAATAAAAATATAGAACTAGAAATGAGCATAGGTTTCCAAATAAATGTTCCAGAGGACAGTGCAAGGAAAATATAGGTGTTTTTTTATTTGCTTCTAACCTCTGGTATATGCATATACCTCACTCCAAATAAGCATCATTTGCAGTCATTTATTTCTCAAATAGTGCTGTTCGGGGGTTAGGCATTTGCTGAAAGCACTGCTGCTGAACTTAGATGTGAATGCAAACTTCCACTTAAAAGTCAGGACCTTCTGCTCTGACATCCCTCATTACTGAAGAAAATATTTTTAACTGATTTAACTGTATTATAGACACAGATCATTTGCCCTCACTTGCCCCCTCTCTTAAAGCTTTGTTCATTGCCTCAGGGTACTTTGAAAAGACTAATATCAAAGTGCTGATTGCACAACCTCTTTCATAGCTGAAAAAATGCTGCTAATTGTTATTAAACCTAATATATAAGCTCTTTGTTGAAGCGATTGCAGTGGTGAGTTCACTACTAAATCTTTACCTTTTTCTTGAAACATTCATAATATTTTGTCTTTTTAAGATACCACATCTGTGCTCATGACCCCCATCAGTCATTCAGGTGTATTGGACACCAAAGTTTCTTTCTAACAAGATGCAAGACTTGAAATGTCCTTTTCCACAGCTAAATCCATTTTCATGAAGTGTGCAGTGGGAATGTGTATTGTGATGCAACAGCAGGCTGGAGAAAACAATACAGCAATTGTCTCCCTCCTGCTTGTCCCGTGTGATCATATTCATTCTTCGGCCCAGACTTATCACAGCTCTCCTCAGCCGGTGGCCCCTGGGCTTAAAGCCGCTGGAGCTTATAGGCCCGCAGCCTCCTCAGTCTACCTGATTCCTCCTCTCATGCCCCTAAAGACCAGTGTCCTCCATTTGTCATTGGTAAACATGCAGAAAATCTGGTCTGTGTGCTTCACATGACAAAAAGGGAGGGAGGGGAGAGCTATGGAGGGAAACAAAGAGGACACAAAAATCAGCATATTTCCAAGAGATGTGAGTTTGTACAAAACCAGGCACACCTCTGACAAGCAGACTGTGCCTTTTAATTTGTTAGCTATAGGTGTGCATGTTGTATATTTTATTGTATGTCATACTATGTTCAGCAATTTAGTCCCACTGTTTGATTTATTGGATTCACATGGCTAAAAGAATAACCTATCACGTAGCGAGGAGAGGTGGAGTGATATTTATGACACGGCTTTACTCACAGTCATTATAAATCCATTGACCACCGTTGTGTCACATACCCTTCGTGGAGTCCCAGCCAATGCATTCTAAAAACAATTTTTAAATACCCATGCTCAATGGGAATGTTGATGAATGGTCTGTCTCACGCTTTGGGAGGGTGATGTGGGGGGGGGAGAGCTAGGTGTAGAAGAGCGGGAGAGAGTCCTGATGAAATTACAGAATGGATTGATTGATCTCTGTGGATGCATGTTGCAATGGTGGCATGCAGTTAAAACTGATGCATCTAGATTAGTGTCAGAGGAGCCGCTGAAGGACAATGAAAGCCATCGCCAGGAGACGTGACCTTCTCAGCATATGAAACCCCCCAGCGCACCAGACCGCGCTTCATGGCAGTAAACCAAGAGCTGGAGGAAATGTTGTCACTGCCAGGAGGAGAAAAACAAAAGGACAATATGAGGCAGGAATGAAATTGCAGATGTTTCAATTCATATTCATTAGCATGGCTTTCCATTACAGAGGGGAAATGAATGGTTACAAGACAACTGGAAACGCAGAAAAGAACTCGGGCGTTATGGTACAGGCTGTGCAGCAACATGCACAAATCACACATGCACACGCAGCTGGATTAAATTTTTCTGCTTTCCAGGAGGCAATACATTCACAGTCATGTTAAAATTGATATTCTCTGGCACAGTGGACTTCCCAGTTGTGGGTCAGCGGGTGGTGAATGTTTGGAATACTCAAACCCTCCAGGACAAAGAGAAGAAACAATGTTAATAATAGGCTGCTTCGTAAATAATGTAGTACAAATAAAATATGTAACAATCAAGCAAAACCTTTTTCTCATAAAAATAACTGTGCTACTCTATTAACATGTGCATGTTGATAAATGATGTGAAACTATGAAATGGTTCCTCTGTGCTGGGAAAATCCTCTGGCTTCACAGGAAGTGATATGCTTTATATTTAAAATATCGTGAGCAGTGTTTAAACATTAAACATTTGTAGAAACAACCCATCTCAAACTGCACTCTGTAACAACATTTGTTTTTGGGCCAGTGCCTACAGTTGCAATGTACATCAGCAGGAGCAGATGAATTAGTGAGTGGACTTTGATTTTCTGCTCTGTCTGTGCTGAAGTGGATGTCTGTGCTTATTCTTGCTCAACAATTTGCCAATGCAAGCCTTCAAATATTATGTTTAGATCATGTTTAATCCTTCTTGCATTTTTCAGGAAAAAAATGAAAGATAAAAACGATTCAAATCATGAATCGTCTCCAAGCTTTCATATTTTTTTGCCATATTGCCCCACTCCACATATCTCCCACAAATTTAGTTTGTGTGTATTTCTGCACAAGTGATCAGGTCCATACACACAGAATAAAGGTGTGGGGGTTTGTGTGGGAGGGTGGTTAGATTTATACACCATGTTTGTTCCATTTTTGTCAGTAGTTTGCAGTGACATTTTCACTCTTTCAGTCTTTTCCAAACTAACTAAAAGTTTTGTTTGCTTGACCTATGTATACCATACTTGTGCTACCATTTCAGATATTTATCAAATAACCAAATGAAAAACTGTGACAGTGAAACTGCAGTGGATACACACAATATCAGTCCTAAAACAAATACAGTAGAAACATTAACCTGCACAGTTAACATTTTCCCCCAAACATAATTTGCTACTGCAAACAAATGTGTTACCATGTAACACAGTTTGGAGGGGATAAGGTTGTGAGGGTTGTGAAATTGATGGAATATCATCCTTAATAAAAGTGCATCTATATCTAATCTTGGCAGGTTCATATTGTCAAGTTGCACACCACACCATAACTGTGCTGCTACTGTATAACATGGACATGCTCTTTCATGATTCTGTAGCTTATTGCCTATTTTCTATTCCCTTACTCGCATATCCTTTCTTATTAACCTGCGTATTTCTAGCAAATGCCCCACTGCCCCCTATCGCATACATTTTGCACTCTCTGAAAGCAAATATACCTGTGAAGGAAATTGGCTTGACAAAAAGCGAGCAAGATCTTAAAATGATTTTGCCTTTGGAAGTTATAGATTTTTATAAACTGGTGTGTGTGCTGCCTGGAGATATTCGTGAAAATTTTGGCTATTCCCTTACAGATAGACTTAATAGTCTTATTATAGAAAAATATGCAGTAACGTCTGTAAACAAACATATGCTCAGCCTGTATGTGAGTTTTGAATTCACTCTCTTCAAGACATGACTAGATAATATCTATTAGACGTATGTTGATTTTGTTGATTGACTTTATCATTGCAAACCACAATCAATAGTATTATCTCAGCTTTAAAACAACCATCCTGCAAACAAGGAGAATTAAGAGCATCCCTAAAGGGCCTTGTAATATAACTTATATATAAGCTACGTTGGCTATTTACAGGATTTACCTTCTACCATGTAGCCTGACACTGACTTTTTTTATTGGAGGAGTTGCTCATTTAAATGATTATAGCATCCACCTATGATGTAGGAAACCTTAGATCACCTGCATTAATGGAACCTGCTTTGGATGTTACTTTGATGATTCACAAGCTCCATCACACAGCCAAGGACAACTTTCCAAGACATCAGATATCTATCCTGGTGTAACAGCCAGACACAACCCCTGATAGCTCAGAAAATGTAATATTCATTAATGCATTCATTTGGCTGCTGTGAAATGCTCTCAAGCCCCATGGTTCTGTATGCTTAAGAGAGACTAGTGATTAGTTAGACTGGGGACAATCTGCTGATTCAGTGCTTTGCATAGGCTTTTCATTGCCTTGTAGTGAAATCCATGGCCACTCCTCTATTCTTCATAGTCTGTTGCTGCCACTTGCCTCACACAATTTGAACAGCCAATTAGTTTCAGTATCAGTGAAACTGGCTCATGAAAGCCACAAATACAGCATGACTAATTATGAGTTGTGGTATTGTGCCATTTATTGCAATGATGTATAATCATGTTTGATAATTTGTTAAGTATCCTTTTTGGTGAATATTAGAAGTTATTTAACTTTAAATTCATGTGAGCAAGGTAATATTATCAAGAATCTCTCAGAAGTATGTTGCATTTGAATATCTTCCTCGTGTGATCCTTTGATCCACTGTATCTCATCAACTTTACAAAAAAAAAAAAGAAAAATACAAGCATTTGGACAACCCTTAGCTTACAATCAAAGCAGTCCTTCTGAGAAAACCCATATGACAAAAGATAAGGGCCTGCGGACTACACAGCCTCCCTTTAATTCTCAGGGCTTAACTATCCGCTCTGTTTGAAGCGCGATATTTGACGTACACCTGATAATCCCTCATTCAACATTAGCCGACAGTTTTTGAGAGTGCTCTCTCCGCCCTCCTCTTGCTTCCCTTGAACATTTCTTTGCTCATTTTCGCTGAGATCCCAGGGCTGATGTCTGCCACTGATAAAGCCTGATCCTCAGTAATTACACAGGGTAAGGGAATTGGATCTGTCTCTGGCTCCAAACTGTGATTTCTACTTCGCCTCGTCCCCCATGCTGTGCCTTTTCTGGTGATGAGACTCATTACAATGCCTGATGCAGATCTGCTTTTGTCCTAAGCAACACTGTAATCACCCAGTTTGCTCTTACATTTCAACTTCCATTCATGTGTCAGGGCTGCATTTCATCAGCACTAACTAGTTTGAGGCTGTGACTCTCACCTCAAAAGGATACACTGATGGGCAAAAGCTGAGGCACCAGGTGAAAAATCAGGAGATCACCAAAGTCAATAGGATCCATTCTTTGGGGACCATCAATGTTTGTGCAAAACTCTGGGTCAGTCCATCTAGTAGATTTTGATGTATTCACTGGATAAGAGCTGGTAGCACTAAATGAAAAGTTGTTATCACCAAAGTCATTGGGACTTATCCTCTGGGCACCATGGATATCTGTACCAAACTTAATGGCAATCCATCCAATAATCATTGTGATATTTATGTAACCAACTGAAATGAAACCCTCAAGGTAGCAGTAGGGGGCAGGTAGGATGACAACAAAGTCATCAGGATTCATTATCATCATTCACTATCATCATTAGAGAAAACAAATTAAATATGTTGACAGTGAATGTTTTACAAAAACTTTCTGTATGAACACTTTGCAGATATGTTCATTAAAAACATTTTCTAATTATGTTGATTAAAATCAAAATTTGGTAGACATTACATTCATTCCTAAATGTATTTACTCTTTCAAATTAGTAGTATATAAATGTTATTTTCAGGTTTGGATGAAGACAGTGGAGGACAAAATTGGATAAAGAGAAAGCTCGATGGAAATCAGAAAAAAGAAGTGCATCTGGCAGAGTGTTAAAGAGATGGATACTAGTAGAGACAAATCTTAGTCTAATGGTATAACAGCTACACACACAACATTCTCTACACTCTTTTCTACAAACATTCAAGAATCTAGAGTCAGAAAATGCATTTTTAAAGAAAATAATGTGGTTATTGGGGAAAAAACAACCAAATCATGAACAGTTTCTTACTGTAATTGTTAGAGGAAACAACCTTCTTATTCATATTAAGAAAACAACTATAAATTGCAGACATATACTGTAAATAATGTGTCTCCAATCTTAATGGTCCAGTAATAAGATTAGCTCAGTTTTACATTTAAAAACACATAACCCTTAACATCTAGCACAAAAGAGGATGAGACAAGTGACAGCTTTGGGGAAGTGAACATTTATTCAAAGGCCTTTAAATACACCAAGTACATTGAAATATGTGTTCGAAAAAATAATTCTCATGGTCCATGCCCTTTCAAAGGTCAATCTAAACCTGTTAATTATAATATCTTGAGCCTGAACAGCAACTGCTTTGCAAACTACTGTTTAAAAAAATATAAAAGCACAAATAAACAGATTGCAGGAAACATAATTTGTAATGCCTTCAAATGTCATCTGTTATAATTGGCAGAAGGTTGGCATCAGGCTTCCAGACTCACAGCTCACTGAGTGAGAAAGATACAAGAATGAAAATCAAGCAAAGCGAGATAGAGAGAGAAAGAGAAATGATATAATTGAATGGGAGAGAGAAATATTATACACAAGAAGGACAACTAACTTCCCTTTATGAAGTGATGTAAAGTTCTTCAGAAGAGTGGTGACGAGGATTCACTGTGAGCTTGTTTGTTTTCTTGGCATTACTTTCCCTGGCTGGCCTCTATTCCCCTCTCAGGATTAATCACAATGAAGTACCTGAAAACAACATGTAACAAATCACCTATTATGTCCCAGGTTTTAGTACAGCTTGGCAACAAACTACAGTATATTTGCAGCAACCTACAGCTTAGCAACACACTTGTGTTGAGCTAAGGTAACCAATATAATCACTCTGTCTTTCGGGGCTCAGCAGCAAACATATCTTAATCAACTTTCCTACATATTTAAATAAACTTCAATTGTTATGTGCTTTGGATAGTAGGCTATTATCAATTATGAAATACAAGTGGGATAAACAAGGTGTAGGTATAGACCAGGTGGGACTAACATTAGCATTCACTGATGTGTAGTTCAAGAACAGTCATCCAAATATAATCTTTAAACTAGACTTACAAGCAGCAGTGAAAATAATGTTTAAATACTTGTAATTCAAACTTCCACCAGCTGAAGAACACTAAATGCTCTCTTGTGCCTGCCAGGTGCTTGCTAGTATTATACCAATTTTAGTTAGCAAAAATTAAACATGGTCACTAATTGGATAACCAGATAAACAAATGTAGTTTTATTTTCTCAGTATGATGTTACAGACCTTTTGATTTGATTCCACAAAGGAAGATGAACAGTAATTATATGATGTCATGTCGTCAGGTTGCATGTGGCTTCTGCCCCTTTTGCAGCGGCAAAAATTAAAATAGTATTTTACCGTAAAATCTTACAGTAGCCTACTGTTAATGTCCGTTCTTGGTTCTGGCTCCAAAAAGCATCAAAATTTACAGTATTTTACCATATTCAGAAAGAACAGTACCTTACTGTTAGAATTTGGCTGTATTTTTACAGCAATTTATTACAGTGTATTCTCTGGCTATAACTGCAACCACAACACCAAACACACAACAGCGTGGTGGAATGTCCCGAAACAAGCCTTATTTACACCAGCAACGAATCTCTGGAGAGGAGATGAGCCACTGAGATATTATTTGACATCCACTGCAGCACTGGATCCAAAGTCATTATAATTGGAAAAGCAGGAGAACGTTTGTCAGAAAGTGCACTCATGAGGGAGGTACTCGTACCCATTGTGTCAATCTTTTACCATGGTGATGCCGGTACAAATTTGTCTGTGTATTGAAAGGTTTATTTGTACATGAATTATACATTAATTCCCCTTTTCCTAAGTCACACAGGCATTGACAGTGTGCAGCAGTATGACAAGCAGTATGACAGTGCAGTATGAGAAGTCATACCGTAATTGCCTCAACGATATCCTAGCTATTGTTTATACAGTTTGATCCATTTTGTAGATGTGAAATTGTATGTTCGACTCATATTGTTTGGACATACATTCACCTTTTCCCTCTATAATTTCATATACCCATACAGACAGTTGGCATTTGAAAGTACCATCCATTATTGTTAATCAGTGATTTAAGTGATTTGCATTGACACATGTAATGTTCACTGCAGAAAAGCTGCAATTTCTACATCAAAACAGCTTCAAAGCCTGAGGGTTTTTCTTAGGAGCGTCTCAAATGACAAACCAACCGAACATGGATACCATCTACTTCATTACCTCCCTTTATGACAGACCCATTAGCCCCTTCTTATGTAATGTCAGCGTTGAATGTGAGACTATAAAAGACACCAAGAAAACACAGGAGAGAAGAGAAAGAAAGGAAACATTGACTTTAATCTGCTCAACTGAGCTGCTGTGATTTGGGTGTTGAAACCCCTGCCAGATGACCTGGGGTTTCTGTTGGGTGACTGGCGCAGTGCTACAGCTTTTTCTTTTATGCTAAACCCCTCTGTGGGGACGCCGTTGATTGTGGGATTAGCACACAGGTCTCCTCCCCTGTTCATTGCTTTCACCTCAGCCCTGTTTCATGACAAGACAGCTCTGGACCTCAGATCTCTCCTTTAGACATTGTTAGGGAATAATCAATGCAATGGCCTAATCTCTAGGATTGTGTGCACTTGTCAATGAGTGGGCTAGCTGTGAATAAGAGTTTCTTTGTGCAAAACATAGGAAATCTCTCAGGGTGTTAACACACTTTAAGTGCTTTAGTACAAACAGGTGAGAAGTTTTGTGACCTTACATGCTAATAAACAAACTTCACATGGACTCATAATCCATTTATCTCAGCATGTTAGCCCACTGGAAAGACTTTCTAACATTAACGTCTCCTGCCTGAAATCCAAAACACAGTTACTGGATCAAAAAATGTTTTAGAGTTTTAGGTGTTTTAGGTCAAAACTGAGATCAGATTGTCACACTTACTACAATCTGTCAGAGTGAAAGCTAACTGGTGAGCTAAACCTAAAACTAAATTTACTTACTGATGTTGCCCCATAGTGACTATTATCTGCAATTGAAAAATATACATTTTAATAACCTGACATCTTAGTAATTCAGTTTGTTGTTTAATATAACTGAATGGGCCAATCAATCCAATCATGATTGAGAAAAAAAATGCCAGCAAAATTCCTGCTTAAGGTATCTATGTTAGCACAGTAGCAACTACCATCTCAGCTTTTGACTCATGTAGAATTCATGTGAATTCTTGGTGCAAGTAACTACTTTTAAAGCATATATTTTAAATGTGTTAAATTGTAAATTATTTTCTTATATTGATTTCAATATAAATATTAATAATAGACTAACAGTGCCAGGCACTTGGCATACATTTAATGAAGTATGGACTTAAATAATTAAAATAAAGTTTGTTGTTGCAGTTTGTTTTTCTTCAACAAATTGGTGAAAATGCAATGCTTTTGGTGGGTAAAATTAGATGTTTTACCTGCAATATTTTCAAAAGATTTCTGCCTTTTTTCTTCAGATATTTTAGCAAAATTTAACAAGTCTTCATCTTCAGGGGTTATTCCCACAATTTTTAAATCAGCTGTTGTTCAATATCTACTGAAAAATCAAACCTTGACACCAACAATCTAAAGAAGTTTAGACCCATATCTAAATTACCCTTTCTTGCCAAAGTACTGGAGAAAGTAGTATATTTATAACTCGTATCCTTTATGAATGATCATTCACTCTTTGAAAAGTTTCAGTCCAGTGTTCGAATTCATCATGGTACAGAAACTGCACTTCTAAAAGATTTAAATGGCATTAGGATAAATAGAGATGCTGGCTTTGTGCTGTTTTGGTGTTGTTAGACCTCTCATGGCATGTCATGGCATATTAATTGATCGACTAGAAAACTGTGTAGGCATGACTAGGGCTGCTCTAGACTGGTTTAAGTTTTACCTGAGTGACAGAACCTTCTCTGTATCAGTTGGGAACGTCCTCCTCTAGCTATGCAAATATCACCTGCGGCATGTTACCATTGGGTCTAGTTATCTGCAACTCCAATGTGTCTTTCCATTTTTATGCTGACGATACACAAATCTATTTCTGCGTAAATCCATCAGACCTCAACTCAATTACCTCACTCACAGCCTGTCTTAAGACAAAAGGTCCCAGATTTCCAGTAGCTTCCTAATACTGAACAATGATAAAACTGAAATAATGGTGTTTGCACCCAAAGCACACAGGGATTGTGGTAGTCAGACATTAGTTTCCCAGGGTTTGCAGTGCACCCATGAGGCCAGAAATCAGGGAGTAACTTTTGATTGGGAATCAGAGAAGCTACTTCAGCGTTCTCTTTTAAAACTAATTATAATAAAATGGCTTTTAATTAGCGTTTATCTTTTTGTTTTATGCCTATATTAATTTATTTTTTTATGTTTTTATTTCTTGATTGCATTGAACTTATTCTACTTTTCAATTGCACTGTGCATTTTCTGTTTTTATGTCTATGAAGCACTTTGTAAATGTATTTTGAAAAGTGCTAGGCTATATAAATAAAGTTTATTATTATTATAAAATAATCTGACTAAAGAGCAAAAAATTAAGGCATTACAACCTTTCTTTCTGTTACACAGTTTGCAGGCCAGCCTAAAAACTTTTAACCCATTAAAAAAAAAGTCACTTGTTCTATAGTAACTCCTCTCTTGACTTTGTAGGGCAGTGTATATGACACCTAGAGGTCATACTTATTTGCTTATTTGCTTAAAACAGTCTTTGGCACCATAAACCATAACAATATGTCCTCTTGAAGGCATGCTGCCATTCACGTAAACAAAGATTCTTAGAGCCAATTCTGGAGATGTGCATACTTCATGCAGCTATAACAAGTTTTACCAACAGATAACCTGGCCTCCCAAGTTTGTGAACAGATAATGAATGACCTTGTGTAATGCAAATTGGTAACTCCTTTATTAAGCCTAATCTAATTAAGATCCCCCTTCACACATTATTAAGGGAAGCCAATAAACAAATGCGGGGTATAAGAGATTTGGCATGGGAGCATAATCATAAACACGTCTTTAATTTCATAGCAACACCGCAGTGTTGATTGCCGCCATGCTGCTGGCCATATGTCCTTGAAAATAGATAGTAACTGAATCATTGTGTACTTATTAGTTTTATTACATTACACATGTGAAATACATGATATACAAGTGGTTTCAGCAATGTAGTAAGTTTTAAAATAGAATAGTATGGTATAGTAGTTCACTGATAAGGTAGCAATATTGTTCATTACTTAACT
This sequence comes from Thunnus albacares, assembly GCF_914725855.1. Lineage (NCBI taxonomy): Eukaryota > Metazoa > Chordata > Actinopteri > Scombriformes > Scombridae > Thunnus > Thunnus albacares. The sequence continues at coordinate 7,789,635 of NC_058106.1, read as the reverse complement.
GAAAATTAAACAGGAAAATCGAGTGCACCCCCCCCAACAAAAGATGAGAGATACGCAGTAGCTCCTTTCTTCTCCTTGACACTGTTTCTCTGCCACCCCCTCCCTCCTCCCCTTCTCCCACCTTAACTTCGGAGGAGGGCCTCCCCCATGATGCCTCCAGATTGCACTCGTAACAATGTGACTGGGCCCCGATGAGGGGATCCACATTTTCATATCTGAGGCCAATGATAGATGAGGCAATCTGAAAAAGTTGTGCTGAGAGATACATCAGGAGGCAGACAGGCCCAGATAAAGGAAAAAGAAGACTAGGCCCCTATTGTCACCCATCCGCCGCTCCATGGATATATAGTGGCTCTCCCTGGACCAATAACTCACATACATATTCAAAAAGTACAACAGCAGTGTGCCACCCCGGGGACAGATGCTAAAGCAGCTAAACCGAAAAGCCTTCCAGGATTCTGTTGGCTCTGCTTCCCTCTGCCAACCTCCCAACACTGGACTACAGGCTTAATGACTGGCCCTCCTTAGGCTTACCCATACCTGAATTATAGCGTGTTGATGGTTATGTGGCTGTTTATCCAGTAATGCGTTGCTAAAAACACGCTGTTTTATGAGGAATTTGACACTGTCATCAACTTACATCCTGCAGTGCAATTTAAATCCTGAATGCTAGTGATGAATATGAATAATTTATAGCCCAAAGAAACTGACATTTAATGAAGCTATTGGTGATTTGACCTAACAAATTAATCAATGTCTAATCTAATTTATTAAACACACTGCAGGGTCAAAACCCTTTCACCCATTTATCTTTGTCAGAAACTGTAAGTGCAAAGAAAAAAAAGAAACTGTTAAGCCCTTTAATGTTGTCTCTAGTGGTGTAGGAAGAAGGAAGGAAGCTTCTCTGACGATGTAGTTAGCAAAGCTACAACTTACTGTACACTGGTAAAAATTAAAGCACAGCAAGGCTACCACTGAGAGACATAATTTACTAACTTCAAACAAGACTAGGCTAGCCCAGCTCAACTGGACTGACTTATTTTTTTTCCTGCTAAAAGTTTGTTAGGTTAACATTTTAAGAATGCGCTGTGCCCTAAAACATGTGGTTCGTCAAAAAGTGTGGTTTAGAATTTGGTGATATATACTGTAGAGCAGTGGTTGCCAGCCTAGGGGTCTGGACCCCTAAAAGGATTCACAATTTGAATCTGAAGGCTTGCGAGGCAATTAACAGGAGAGGAACCAGGAAAACATGAACAAGCAAACCAGAAAAAACATTTCTGCTATACAAAATTATGTTTTTATTTCTATTGGATTACTGCTCATCAATGGTGATGAGGGGTCACAAATAGATATTGTTTCGTTTGAAGGGGTCACAGGCAGGTAATGTGATAAGGTAAGACCCAAAATGTGTTTGCCATACCACTGGCATTATGACAAAAATGGCCATAAAACTATGAAGAAAAGATCCTGAGCATCTCAGACATTCATAAAGTGTTCTTTGAGGTCATAATTTAAACTTTTAGGTACAATTTTTACAGTAGTTGAAAACACCAAAAGCCATATCAAGCTATTATTGTCATGCCATTGTGTGTGTGGGGTAGTCATCCATGCTTAGTCACTGATGCTCATGCATTATGGGCACCTAAGAGGGAAACATGACAGAAGCTTAATGGTTGTAACTCCACATCAGATTGTAAACTATCTTCAGTTCCTGCAGCTTAATTTGCTTAATTTGCAGCCTAATTTTCTTCTGCCTTTTGTTTCTCTTTCTCTACTCTCTCAATACCTTTCCTGTACACTTGGATATGGTGAAAAGTTGTGAAAATCAAGTCAATAATAACATACAGTCACAATAACATATGAAGTCATAATAAGTATACAGTGAAATATATAAGGAAACCAATTACTCATTTCCAGAGGGACCCACTGCAATGTCAGACAGACTATATCAGGACAATTTGTCATGCATTATTGCCTCCAGTTCACAGTATGCCTCATGTGCATGTGCATTTCAACAACGGGATGTAAGTCATTACAGTAAATTCAGTGTTTTCAACCAGCAGGCTTAGTGGTCTAAAAAAGTCACTAATTATTCTGAAGCCACAGTAGTTCATGAACAAACACTTTAAATCTCCAACCCGACGTGTTAAACAATATGACTGCAAGCACACTTTGCTTCACAACAATTTATCACGGGCAATATGAAGGACAGAAATGGCCAAAAAGTAAACTTCTGAACACAAGTGCTCATTTGCACATAAAATGTCACTTTCAGAGTAGCTTAGAAATGGAGCCCTACAGTACACTTCTTAATGCATACAATTTTTTTGAACTGCTCAGTTAACTAATTTTAGCAAGTTCGCTGATAAATTCTTTACAGCACCTCTTAATGTGAAATGTACAGTGGAAGACTCCCAAGACTACCAGCACATGTCACAGAGGAGCAGGCTTTTCAAATCAATACGCACACTGAACTGCATTAGCATGCAATGATAATGTAACTTTGACAAAAATGATGTTGACTGTGATGGATTGCTTATCTTAAGCGTCTGCAACTTGATTTTAGTATGGCACTGAACAGTGTCGTGCACAGACGTTTTGAGCCCTCAGTTGTCAGCTCCCAAATGCTTATCCTGGGGCCAGATGTATAAACAATGTTATGTTAATGTTAACAGACATTTTTCAAATTTTAGATGACTCTTAAAGACCATTATCAAACTGTACATCAGTGGGCATTCATGGCAGTCTCACGAAGAAAAACTATGATATGGTATGCTATGGTTAAATGAAGAACAGTACCGTAAAGTAAGTTAAGTATGAAAAGACAAGTCACAAACAAGGAGAAAAAGCTTGAATAAATGAGTAACCTGCTTCCATACAGGGCATGCAGGGTCATCAAATAGTTTGATGAGTATAAAAGAGCTCTTGACACTTTTTCCATGTTTAACTTTCTCTACTGTGATTCAAGCACTTCGTTCTTAAAGTAACCTCTGTCTTGTTGCACAAACGCAAGAAAAACTCATCTTTTGTATGAACTCATCCTTGAGTAGTGCAATAGATGAAAATGCTCTCCCTGACCTGTCTGAGTGCTCCGTTTGAATGCTGTTAATTGGCACCTCTGAGCACATTTATTTCCTTTAAAATATACTGCGTGTGGAGTATCGATGTGGCTAGTAAATGCCTCCTGAGTTGCTGCCTTGACAGACAGGGGCTGACAGCAAAGAAAAAGCCATCAAATTAGAAAATGAAAAAGCCATCCACCTTAAACGCTTTGGTTCTTCCCCAGTACCTTTTATAGTAATTACAAAATATACAATTGAGTTGCAGCCATCAAACGATTTTTCTGCCAGTACTATCATGGAATGATATTCCAATTTTATGCTCCAGTACTCTGAAAGACAGCAACAAATAAAAAGAGAGCTTATAATATACTCTATATGATTATGATATTGTTTTGAGTGTCCACTTAAATCTCTGTGAAAGGAAATAACAGGAATAATTATGTTATATTTAAACAGAATCATTCTCAGCATGTTGCATGATGAAAGCATAATTATTGTGTCAGAAAAGCGTATTTACAATGATACACAGTAACTGCAACGTATAATTCACCATGAATGCATTAAAAAAGAACTCTGGTTTTGTGCCAAAACAGCAGTGTCTCTTTAGCTCTGACACTGCTGTAATGACAGTTTAAATATACAAGAGAAAATATCAGACAGCTGCCCTGCACAAGACCTCAACTATTCAACTGCGATGTTATCTGGAGCTGCACTTTTACTGGCTTATTCCTTTAAAACATAGCTTTATAGTTGTGTCCATCAGAGGCAGAGCTTCGTTAACTCTTAGTATGTCCTAAAAACTTATTGAAGTCACACTGGCCACAAAAAGACTAAAAGTGTTGGCTAATCTTTTACTACTTTAATTTAAACTGCTGTTGTGTAAAACTTTGCCTTGCGTTCCTGAGTTTTCTTTGTGCCTTTCCTTGCTTCATATTTTAAACAATTAGTTTTTTTTTCTCCCTGGGACACAAGGTTTCTTGCTTAGAGTTAGACTAAAAGATTGATACCACTTTCATACCTTTCTGTTAAATATGAAGCTACAGGCAGGACGACATTAGCTTAGCGCAAAGACTGGAACCAGGGGGAAACAGTTAGCCAGGCTGCCAGGCTGAGTCCCAGGGTAAAAAAAAAAAAAAAAATCTGCCTACCTACTGCTACTAGCAGGCAACCAGCGGAGACTGCAGGAATTCATTGCACCTGGCTGAGAAATAGTCTGGCACATGACCAACCTTTTTTTTTTATCCTTGGACAGAGCCAGGCTAGTTTCAAGCTAAGGTAATTGTCTCCTGTCTATATAGCTAATGGATAGATGTGAGAGAGATATCTATCTTTTTGTCTAACTGTCAACAAGAAAAGTACATTTCCAAAATATTTCTCTTAGCCTTTGATCTTCTAACACCTCATTTCATTTACAAGCGTACTGGTGGATCTCTCTCAAGTGAGAGAATAAACATTAGGTGAATCATTTGGCATTTAACATTTGGGCAATCAGACAAAGGTTCAGATAAATGAAATATGACCTGGAATGGGAGTGAAATGGCACAGTAGCTAGTAACACCTGACACACACCTTAGTATTCCGTGTATATAAAAATGCAGCCTATCATTTTACTGCTGAAACAAAAGTTCCACAATGTTTTTGCAATGATCACATGATGCCAATTGAACACAAATGACTCAATCTGTGGTCAATTGAGGTTAAAGTGATACATTAGCCGATGTACACCAAGTGGACAAATTATTAAATACCCTTTGCCAGACAGGTGAAATGAACCTGCTAAAAGCCATATTCCTCACCAATTCCCCTTATTAAATCTATTTTTGTCACAAAAGAGGAGATGTAGATGGAGAGCAGCAGACAGTTACAGGAAGAATTTTAAGCTCTGGGACAAATCAGATGTGAAGTGTGCAAAACAGTCTTCAGCTGAAGATACACGGTAGCAGTCGTGCATATCTGTTCCTGCATTCACTGTACGTTGAAACCATTTAAATTATAATATATTCAAAGAAATACCACAAAACTATTCCAGACGCTCCATTTAAATAAAGATTTAGTTGGACAATATTTACATTTTTGCCATAGTTCAACAAGGCAAGACATTTGCTGTCTGTACAATTTAGTTCTTGACTCAAACTCATTTTTAATGAGTCAGCTTTGTGTTTTTAATATGCTACACCATCTACTGGCAGGGGGTTTGATCATTACACTAACCTTTAAAGTCAATGAAGTATTTCATGCTGATAAGAAGTTAGCTACAGTGAAACTTAACATGTTAAGTTGTGGATGGCATTTGAGTCAAGCCTCACTATCTTAACATATCATTAGTGCCTTTTTAGGATATTACTGCATTCAGCCTCCTCACTCTTTTACAATATTCTTGTTCATAATCAGAATTCAATAGCAGTTCTGGTGATGTCTTAACTTCCAACATTATGTACAATAATGGAGTATACGATGCCGTTATTCTTTTTGAGCTTTGCCCAGTGACTTGTATAATTCACTCCAATGGCCGTTGCAATAGCCAATATTTTTATATTAAAAATGGCTCAAATAACTATGTTTAATTTGAAAGGGTTTGCTTGCAGTGATGAACCAATAGAGAACTGGCACTGGACTCTGCAGTTTTTCTCAGCTACACAGAGTTTTTGAGCATCAATGTTTTAGCTTTAGTTTTAAGGCTTGAAACTTCACTGTTTTAATTCACTCTCAACACTTTCCAGCAGTAGTAGCTGCCGCTATTTCAGTGAGAATCTAAAAACCCACTGTACACTACCCACCCAGCACCAAATGGCACACAGACAAAGTTAGGGACAAGCGAACATAGTGGAGCACTAACGGTTAGATATTTCCCTCAGGAGTTGGTGGATACCAAAAGCAGAGTTAATGTGGTACTTATCATAAATATGACGCTAAATTAATGCAAATATTGTTTCATGTCTGCTAGATGTATAATAGGCAACTGTTTGCTATAACAACTTCATATGGTGATAATATGTTAGTGTTGTGTTCACAGCTTGTTTCCCTTGCACCCCATGTGGCCAAGAATTTGTTATTGCAGGTTTAAAAAATGTACTTTTGCTTTTTAATTGTGGGGCACAATTATGAAGTCGCTTTGAGTGCTGTTGGATTTAATTTAGCCTGGCAGGTTTGTCATTGTTGTGAGCTGAAACCCTGACTGAGTTTGTATTGCTTTTACATTTTGCCTTATCATTAGCTAGAGTAATTTGGTTATTCCTTGGTATTTTAAATAGATAAATTAAATAAATGAAGTATTTTTCTTGCTTCCTACACCTTGTGTCCTTGAGCTTTTATGCTCAGTCCCTCATTGACACAGTTGTTTTGACATGCAGAGCTCTTAATTGTACTTTCTATGACTGTTTAAAAACTCCAGTCTCTCTTTGTTCTATTATTGTAAGTAAATATTTCAGCTCCAGTGTCACGTCTTACATTTATGAAGCAGCAGCGCTCCAGGTTGTGTCAACATTAGATTAAAAATGTATACAAATACAGAACTAATTCTGTGAAAACAGAATAACTATTCCTGTATGACTCTAATTAAATACAAATTTGAACGTGTTTAATTTCTCTCTTGCTTCAGAAGCAGAGAGGCATCCTGGAGCACACCTCAGGTTCAAATGAGGGGGAAAAAAGGCACAGGGAGGAAACAGTACAGGGGAGAGGTGTGAACCTTTAGCTCCAGTTGCAGCCCAGTCTGAGAGGCTGCCAATGTGAAAAGGACTGGCTGTGAATTCCCTACTGAGATGGGCTTGGTCCAGAGGGAATGCAAGCCAATCTCCAGCCTGTTCTCCTACCTGGGAACAGCTGCAGCCTCCATCTGCCAGCTCTTCATGGTGGCTACCTGAGGGAAGCACGCTCCACCCCTCCATTTCAGGAGAGAAGCTTCTTTGTTATGACAGAGAGGAATTTCAGGGTTTGGTAAAATCAGTAGGACTCCATCCCTGGTTGTCTGTAAATATGCATGCATGTCTTTTATGGTGAAGTGCACACTGACACATACAGTATACACACACACCCCAGTCAGGACACTTTTCAGCCTACTCAAGAAATGATCTTAATTAGGGTAAGGTCATAATTGGAGTAAGCAGAACCCAGATTTTAGCCAAATCTTCCCAGTTAATGGGGCATGTCAACACCTTAGCCAGCCTTCAAGCTTCTTCAAACAGCTTGTGTTGGTCAACAGATGCAGTAAACCGGATGTCATGTTTACAAAGCAAAACACCATGGTTCAGAACAGTGAAGTCCCTGAATCCAATGTGTTTTTTTCAACCCTGTACTAAAAATACTGCTTTAGGCTTAAAGATAGCCCGATTGTTTGACCTCTACTAGAGCTATGGAGCAGTTTTTCAACCAGTGGGTCCCCATTAAGTTTGTCCCGTGGACGTGCATAAAGATGCACATGCATGTGGGTGATGTGTTACACAGTCCTGCTAAATGGTTTCACACTTCTCCAATGATCTACAGGAGGCTGTAATGCACCAAGAAACACAGCAATGCACTAACAAAAGGCAGAAAGATGATGATTGCAAGCAGGTAAACATGATGCAGACAATGGAAACTTTTGTTAACCTCAAGGACACACAATGCATTTTGGTGAGGAAAATGCAGTGTAAACATAACTTGTTTGTTTGCAAGTGCAGCTCCACAGGGCCCCTTTAAACTGGATTTATACCTGATGCAGGTATTCATGCAGCTAACAGGAGGCAATGCCATGGATACCTATGGTGTATCTTTTGATTTATAAATCAGCATGTGATCACCTGTTGATACCACCACCATAACACTAAACGTGTCTATCACACTTGTTTGGGCCATCGGGGATCATGCTTTAATTATATTTCCCACAGTAACTGTGTTTACAATGTTTCAAGCTTTTGTTTGTACTGATATATGACTGTTCATCTGTACAGTATGACATTCCTTATGCACCATCATTGACCACCAGCTTGGACCATTGCCTTCCTGTCTCCATCCTCCCTAAAGGATGCCTGTTAGAATGAAGTCTTGAGCTGTTGTCTTTAGCATGTTCTTTTATTCCATGTGTGAAAACTGCTATATCAAGTTAATCAGTTATCCAGTACTGCCCCTCAACCTAGTATCTTGTGTACTTGTTTGCCAATCTTGATTTTCCATGACTGTACTTCTGCTGTCAGTGTCCCAGATTTTGTAATATATTGATAGTACAAAATCTGCTAATTTACTGTATTTGTCAAAGGATATTAACACTAGTAAATAAAGGCTATAAATGGCAGAGAAATTTAGTAAGTTTGACAGTATGATTATATGAAGTATTATGTGTGGAAGAATTATGAATGACTGAAATTTGATTTGTCAGAAAATTCCAGTACAACTTTTTCTTATGTATCTTATTGGTTCAACAACAGCAGTTACCTGACGGCCCTTGAAAGGCCACTAGAAAGCGACACTAGGGCTGTGAGAGGCCACGGTCCCAACAGGCTCAGTGTTTTCAAACACAATTGCCAGAGAGTCATATCTTGTTGATGATGATACTGTCACTGTCAAAAGCACCACAGACTAGTTTTAGCCAGCAGTCAGGAGTCCAGAAAGAGACATCAGTTTCTTCATGGAAGAATGCATTTCCCTGGAATAAATACACAAGCTACAATCAAAAGTGGACAACACAAGGTCATTTTCAATGCATCGATAACTACAAAAAAACTCCTATAACTGTATGAACAGCCATGACACACATCCACACCCTAACCCATCAGTTTATGAATTTTGTCTTTCATATGTGTAATTTATGTTTAAGCTGTATAGTGTTTGGATTCTTTAAGTATTAAATGTGACCTATTGCTCAAATAAACTTGTTTTTTGTTTCATTGCAGCTAACAAAACTCATCAATCATTTCACAATGGAGCCATTTCAAAGGACAAGCTAAGATGTAGCCACTAACCCTTCATCTGAACTACTGTAGTGCTTTTGCACACATCCACACTGACACACCAAACAATTTTTTTTTTTCAAATAGCAAGGTTATTCTAAATATCCCGTGTCTAAAATGTCATAATGCTTTGTAGTCCCTTTGTCTCTGAATATCAATTGCCTACTCCCCTCAGACAAAGAAAATGCGACTCATGTCTTTGACTAGATTGCCATTCATCAGGGGCTGTGGTGACATTACTTACCTAATTGAGTCGCCGCTAATTGCAATGAATTACCCTTGTGTTTGATACATTAGTGCAGCCTCGGTGCACACAGACGTTTCTGCATTCTGTTATGCTGACCACCCCAGTGGGATTGAAGTACAAAGTTAAGTGTGTTTTCACTGCATTGGTGTTACATTCAGATTTGGCAATTAGTGTCTGCCACACACAGGATTCTGTTTTACTCTTTGGCAACATGCAATGGAATATTTGCCTATTCTCTGCACTGCAGCCAAGAAGTGAACCTGTGTTTGTTGAATTGATGACCCAAAGTCATTTATTCCAATGGAGTGATGGACAGTAACCTATTTGCACCCCCTTACAATGGATCCACTAGCCATTGGATAATTGGCCAGTCGATCGGCCAGTTCTAAATTCTGTGTTTACTGTCAGTACAATAAGGCCCCTTTCACAATGGACACAAAAAACCACTAACACCCACTAACATCTGGTTTTTGTCTTCGGTGGGAAAGGGTACAATCTGTATTCATTCCCAGGTCAAATGACTCTCCAACTCTGATCAGCAGTGATGTAATCATGACACCCGGGTGGACATGCTAATTGTTGCCCCTTTTCCAGCTGCTCTTTCATCTGTTTCTATCTGTGGATGTCTGTAAACATATGGTCTCATCAATATTTTCACGGACTGTCTCTCTATAATAAAGTAATATGTACTTTGTTATTACACAGAGACCATAGGTAAACATCCATATGTATTAGCATGCTAGGCTAACAGTCCATCAGCTGTGTGACTTACTACCTGCACCTTGACGTCTTTCAGAGCAGACAAATGTCACACGGCAGAATATTCTTGATTTGATGTGTTTGTTTTGCATGCATATTTATTAGTTGCTGTGTTTGAATTATTCATGGTATTTTGGATTATTTTGCTTTAATTGGTTTTGGGATTGTTTTGAACTGTCTTGGATTGTACAGTTTTTTTTCTGCTGTAGTGTACCAACTACCGGACTAAAAGTGCAATCAATTGGACACTTGACCTGAACGAAGAGTAGGACTGACAGCTGGAACAGCCAATCCTCAGTCGGGGCCAGGACATTGAAGAACCAATCAGTAACTAGGAAGTGGAGCTACAGGTGGGAGGGGGGTGTTTGTAAGGCCGGGAGGATGCCAGTTGAGACCCAATGGATACTGGTTGAGAAGGAGCTGATCCAATACTTGTATCTAAGGGCCCGATTCTACAGTTGCGGGGTGAGGCTGGAGCCTCAGCCTGAGCAAGTGAGTAACCAAAGTTTTTATGATATAACAGATGTACTAGTGTCAGCCTAACTGGGAGTTCCTTGGCTACAACAAGTTCAGTAAATAGTAGTGCCTGCTCAGCACATCCCCCTGCCTGGCTCCAATCTCCATTCCCTCTGCCCAGCCTCACGCCCAGCCGAAGCTCCAGGTTCCCAGCTACCAGCCCAGACCCTGGCCCAAGCCTCCCAGCGACAACTTTGCACATAAAATTATCTTCCAACACTGCTTGCTGCCTCCTGTCTCGGTGTCCTGCTCTTAGGTTTGCTAGCCTAGACATAGCAATTTTAGATATTGCATCCCTTCAATTTTAGGACACTGTATCCTGGGAGTTTTTAAGCTTGTATTGCTTGGCTCTACAATGGTTTGGCTCCCTCCGCTTTTAAGGCATATTGTCCTGGTGCACGGTTTTATTGTTCAGCTTTAAGATAATTTAACGACTCTAGATCTTAAGGCATATTATCCTGGTGAACAGTGTTTTATTGTCTAGCTTTAAAATAATTTAATTTTCTCAGCTTTTAAGGTATTTTACCCTTGATACTGTGTTAGTGCTGAACTGTGGGGAAAAATAATTGCTGTTTTCCAATACTCTGCTCTGGTCTCTGTCCTTGGGTCACTAGATACTGCTCTCCCTCGTTGAACCTATAATGAAAGCTAGATATTGAGTCAAAACCTTGAGAGTTCCAATGCTCTTAGGTGTTGTAGGACAGCAACCTACAGCAGTGATTTGGCTACACAAACACCGTAAACACACCTCTCACCTGCCCAGCATGGTGCTGTTAAACCAGAATTACTGTGGTTACACATTATTTTTATACAGTCTATGGGCTACACACAGCATGGCACGACTATGCTAACAATGCTAGCCATGCTAACTAGCTGTTAGCCCACTTTACCCACAGTTTACCCACGTTTAAAAAACCTGCATATATGCACTAATTTTAGCGTAAAAAGGGTATAACATGCAGTGGATGAAGGGAGCCCAACTAACAACAAAATATTTTGGCTTTATTTAGAAAAAATTCCATCCAGTTTTGTCAAGCAAAAAATCCCTTTCCAAGGTTAAGGATTACATCAATACAAATGCTCTGCCAAAATAATGGTGCACCTGGTGTAATACATTGTTAATGCATACAATAAAATAGTTATACAAGGACATTATTGCATCAATGGCCTTAGACCATTTTGACTGAGTATTTATAATAATACATAATGCATAATAATACTCCCCTGGTTGAGAAAGACACTTGTTCAATATCTGAATGACTCACTTGCATGGTGCAGACGGCATCATGGGAGGTTATATGAAATTGCATTCACAGTGTTCTGAATTTCACTTGTCATTTTACAGACAGTATACCTTCCCACAACAGCAAGTTAATAAGCTCTCGTTTTACCAGAAATTTGGTGGTGGAAGTATTCAGACTTTGTTGCACTATATTGAAAACATACACACATGTACCATATCATTTGTCAACGTGGCACCCTTGGCACCCAAAAGGGGATATAATTTCTACAGTAAGTGATATTTGTTAATTGATATGGTAAGTCATTGATTTGCTCATAACAGTGAGGACATTTATTGCTTAAAACAATAGGGTTTCAAGGACTTCAATAGCATTTTAAGAGGCTTTTTTTTTGCTGGCCACATTTGTCTTGTGTATCATAGCCTCCAGTGTGAAATGCAGTCATCATCTTGTATCATTGTTCTTTGAAATCCATATAATTGGCTCATACAGTATGTGCTTCATTCAACATTACAGGCTATGTAGCAAATTCTTTCAGTGGGGAAAAGTATGATATTGTTCTGTGTTAGGAACCTATATAGTTTTAATACAGTTAACTTTTGGTTGCCAACACAGAACCAAATGAAAAACTAGTTAATAAATACACAAGAGTGCAATGAAGACAATTAAAGAAGACTCACAGTATAAGCACAATTTTGACTTTGCGACACCCAGTCCTCATTCCCCAAGACACCCAGGGTAGATGACTCCTAGCTAGCTTCCCACTAACAGCAGGGTCTCATTGATTGCTAGTCCTTTAATACCACAAACAGCAGGGGGACGGTTGTGAAGAACAACATGATAATAATGACAACAATAATGAAACTATGACCAACCCACCGGGGGAAGGAAAGCAACCTCCTGCCACACCTACAGTACAAGCTGAGATGCAGGAAGACTCCTCCAGGAAGAGGACGGAGTCCCAGAAGGCAAACAACAAGAGATGCCACACCATCAGACAGGTTGTAAACAAATCCATGGTTAAACTCTTATCAAAACTGAATTATTTAGAAGTTAAAGGTCAGCTCATTTGACATGTCTGTCACAAAGGTCCATTCCTCTGGGAAATTGCAGAAGTGTACACACGGGCAGTAAGTTGAACCACAAAAATCAATATTTTTATAATAACAATGAATCAGATGACTACATGTAATGTGAAAGTGGTCCCTCACAGTGACAAACACACAGAGAATTACCATCCCCTCCACTCTACAGAACTTTTCAGTGTTTTCACCTCATTGTTTTTGGCAGATTCATTTTCACCGCTCTCATCAGCTATGTTTCCGGGTGCGGTAAGCAACTGTTTCACTGAAAAAGCTCAGATAAAACCATTGTACACTACCTGCCCAGCACCAAACGGCAGACAGATAAAATTAGCAGCTAGCTGGTGAACATAGTGGAACATTTAGCAACCAAAGAGTTGGTAGAGGCTAAAACAGAGCTTAAAAGAGAGTAAATATTGGATTTACACTCACCAGGTGGCCTGATTCCAAGGCAGCTGGCAAATGTTTGCTAAAACATTTACTATAACAAAATGTAAAATTACAGTATGTCAGTGTTTTGTTAGCAGCTTGCTGTGCTGTACAGAGCCCGAGTGGTCACATCATATTTTTTTTTTCCAGTTTGTGTGTAGGCTTGGTGAGTAACGGAATACGTGGAACGACGTTACATAATTAGGTAAAAAGGTAACTGTATTCCTTTAAGGTTACAGAAAAAAAACGTAATCAGATTATCAATACATTTAATGAGAAGAGGGATTGTTAGCAGATTATTAGGATTACAATTTAAAAATACATTTTAAAATAAAGAAGGATATACCACCATGCACTATAAAAGTTCCAGATGTAAGCAGAGCAGGAACAAGAGGGCAAAATAACTCACTGATACATGATGGTGTGAGTAAAGGATGATACCACATGGCACACACAGGTGCGCACAGTGGGCACACATACACACACTTCACACACAGTGAACTTATATTGACAGAGTAGGCAGGGACAGTCGTTCTGCACTGTGGCAGTCCCAAAGACTGGTACAAATAAGTTAAAAGAGGGCTTGAGTATGTGACCGCTTGTAGAGCACACAGCAGCTCTCCACCATGAAGACTGTGTGTGTGCGTAATGTGCCCAGAGCTGACAGTGTGTCACTGGTCGCTGAGCGCGTTCAATACTGAATGAGTTAGAGAAAACTCAGATGTATCACGCAGATAGAACCGAATAAAAGGACAAGGTGAAGCCCATGATGCTGCCACATATGTCTGCCACTGCCATTCCGCTGAGAAGAGCTGTGGAGAAGGACAAAGCCAATACGTGGCGGGGGTTCCCCCCTGCTGCAACATACAGAACGCTTGTGTGATAGCTTCACACAGTGAAGTCCAGGCACTGTTTCGTCAGAGGCTTTCCCTGAGAATGTTCTCTGTAATGCACATCATGAGTTGTGTACTTTCATTGTAGGTCTATAAGCTACTGCCTGAATTTGCTTAATGAAAAACTAGTTTTTCTTTAAAAGTACGCTGAGTAGAGGACACATTTTGATGCTAAAGATTTCTTTTCCAAGGTTACATTGTTCTGTTCTCTTACAGAACACACTTAAGTAAAAGTCATCTTATGGATATTTCTTTTCTCTTGTCTTCATTTGCATCTTTGGTTTTGAGGTAATCCAAAAGTTACGGACAGTAATCAAGTTACGTTACTTTAATATTGTGATACTTGGATTAGGTTACTGACTACATTTTTTAACAAGTAATTAGTAATTGTATTAGAATACATTTATAAAGTAACCCTCCCAACCCTGTTTGTGTACTTGTTTTACTAAATCATAATTTCATAAAACCAGGAGGACAAGAAGGAGGAATTTCAACAAGACAGTTTTTAGCTACATTTGTTTGGTATTTTTTCATGTAATTATGGATAGGGATTCAATAATTAAGTTTAATTTCAGTTTGGGATGCATTATGGAGACATATTGTGAACCTTGCTAGTCAAGGCACTGTTATTAGTAATGTTATTAGTCATTGTTATTAAGGCAGACATTAAGGTCATATCAATGCGGAGATTTGGCAGAGATAACTGACCTCATAATAAATCAATTGCAAGGCCCTGGATGATTTCATAGCTACTGATGGATGTACACAAAATGCACAACTCGACCCTGAAAACTCCCACCATCGCCGGAGACGATGTCTCAGACACAGGCAGTACTTTTCTGAAGGACCTAACTTTAAATGGCACTTAGACTCCTATGACAAGTTTAAGTTGAATGTCATATACATTAATGGATGTACAGATGGATTTTCACGGAGGATAATGGGAAGAGCTGACATGGGAAGAGAATGTAGAATATAGAGACAGAAAGAAGTAAGATAACAGGAGCAAGCAAAGCAAAGAATAAAGAGCTGGGGGAGGGGGAGAACCAGTTAAGCCATATCATGAAATTCAACCGCAGTTTACTTAACTTTCGTATCATTACTATAATGACCCTCATGACATATGTCAATGTATCACTTGGCAAGACAACAGTCTTAAGCATGGTAAATATTGATATTTCCTCTCTGGGCTTTTTTCTCTTTCTCCAATATCTCTTTTTAGGAGAAGTTAAATGATATAAGCAACATCTGGAATGCCCATCGCATTTGTCCCCTCACAAACACAAATGTGCCCTCTGGAATACCTGGCATCATGTATCTGGCACCTCACTTGTGGGAATCTGAAGACCTGCCTGTTCCTGTGAATGAGACTGACTTATCTACCTGCAAAGAAGGCTGCAACTTCCTAAATTCAATTCCATGTGACACTGATATTTTTGATTTATGTTCAATCTTAATTGAGGAGAGAGGTTTGGGGTTTCCAACAAGTGGGTTACAGGCACTTGAGTTGTATACCACTTTGAGGGATGATGTTTGTCCCCTAATTGACTAGGTGTCTGGGAGGGCATGTGTGCTCGTTACTCTACGTACTCGTCTTTAGTTTTTTTAATGTTGAATATTTCCAAGAAGTGCCTTAACAATGCAATGTCTTATAATGTTGTGTTCCAATGCTGCAAAGCCATGATTGACTCAATATAGCTATCAGTTATTTTATTTTCTATTTGAACATTTGTACATTTGATCGCTGTTGATTCATGTAGTATCTATTTACCTATTATTTACCTGTATTGTGTGACAGTTATAATTATTTGCACATCTGCACATTTTGCACATTCATAAATTAAACATATCCAACATTTTACACATATTTACACATTTGTACATCTTACACATCCCTGCACACCCTGTATACTAACACTGTACATTTTTTTTTACATTTTATTGCTTTATTGCATTTTATTGTTTGCTTCTATCTTTAGTGTTTATTTACTCTATTCTGCTTTTATATAAGCTACTATATTCTGCTGCTATCCTGTATCTGTTGGTGCTGTAGCACCTAAATTTCCCACGGGGGATGAATAAAGCTTTATCTTATCTTAATTAGTGAATGAATGAGCTTTATTTATATAACGCTTTTTGTGGCAAAAACACCTCAAATACATTTAAAGCAAGATTAAAAACAAGCATATAGTAAGTGTCATGACACTTCTACTTATTTTGACGTGTTTGTGAAACAAAGTGGAAGTTATTATTATAAGCATATGACTGTGATTAGTGATGGGAGTGTCTTTTTTTTATTGCAGCTTTTCAAATGGAAAATTAAGAGGTCATATTCCAAAGAGTGTCTGAAATCAGAGACAGCACAGTCTTATACATATATTAATAACTCCTGTCTGTGTTAGATTTAGCAGGATGACAATAGATTTAAAACATCTGACTGTTAGAGGATTGGTGTTTGTCCTGTGGAGCCATCAGTCGCTTGTCAAACATCATCAGCAGCTGAACCGACTCCTTCACTCCTTCACCTCTCTGCCTAACTAAAATGTGGAGACGAATTGTAACTCCTGCTCACAAATTAACCAGAAAGGTGGGAGCAAATTGTATCTTGTGCCCATGAATTAATCAAAACATGGGAATAAATTTTATCTCATGTGCATGCAATAGCATTTTGACTGCGTGATGTAGTAAAACGTGGCCTGGTTATATTTTTTTTCTCTCTATGACCACTCAGGGGCTCCATAGTGCTGCCCCAAGGTTGAAGAAAAAAATCAATTAATGCAGGATTAACTGCTTTCACTTTGATGCACTGTCAACATGTGTTAGATAAATGTATGTTGAGGTTGCAGTTAAAGTTTTTTGTAACCTTTGCTAACACACTTGCTGTTATTATTGTAACAAGTGCTATTCTGGGCTGTTGCAAGGATTTTAAGTTTTTAAGTTCATATCGCTATGATTTTTCAAAACTTTTCTAATATTTATTTGAGATAAAAACAGGAGTGCTGTGACTTTAACCATCAGTGCAAATGTCACAAATTTCTAAAATCTTATTACATGATATTAATCAACCTTGCATTTCACCAGACAGACATAACAAGATCTCCACTTGACTTATGTAACTCAGACTGCTAAAGAATCATATCAGCTTCAGTTGAACTTGTGAATACATTTCTATGCAGAGCAAGAACTGCAACCAGGGACAATTACAGCAACCAAAAACTGTTTCAACATACATGAAGGCATGTGAATATCATTTTCAGATAGAGTTGAATATATATGAACCTTGTGATGAGTTGGAGCTGAGGCTTTTCAAATGACAAACCCTAAGCAGAGACCAAAACAGACTAAATGAAGAGGGTTCAGAGTCATCCTTCACTAACTACACCAGCCTCCCTCAGCTTCTATCTAAGCCTTGGCCAGTGGAGGCCAGGGAGCTGCACTTGCCGTTGAAACAGTCTTCTAATTTACGTCTGCCAGCACAAGGAAATTGAAGTCAAAGGTTCACTGCATCTTGTGGCACAAAAACTGATCTGCTCAGTTCCAATGTGTAAAGGAAATAGGGCAAATTAACCTGGACATTTAAAAATGGGACACAGTGGTTTTAAAAATTTCATGAAACACAGTGAAGTTGCTGGTGAAGTGGCTGCAAGTGGGGACAATAGATGAAACCCAGTGATTTCTCAAGTGTCCTGTACTCTGGTATGTTTATTTGTTTCTATATGCTTTCTTGGTGTCAGCTGTCACCCTCCAGCTTTTCCTAATCCCCTGAGAGCTTATTCACTGCAGGTATACTGAGTTTAATTCAGACTCTCTGAGATGATACTTCTCCACAGAACAGTAAGTTGTCATTTGATCTGCTTTGTTTGTATTACACTGTTTACTTTCTAGACTGAATACAGATAGTGGAAAGCACTTACAGTAATACCAGAACAGATAGTGCTTTTGATTGATTCTTCAGTGTTAGAATTAGTAAATGTTAAAATCATACAGAAATTAAATATAAAAACACGATTTGAAGAAAATCAAAAAAACTTGCATAGATTTTTTTTGTTTGTAACAAAATAGGGCTGCAGTTAATCTGCAGATTATTTTCTTTGTTAATAAATGAATTGTTTTGTCAGAAATAATGCCCATCACATTTTTTCAAATCCAAAGTTCAGTCGTTTTCAAATGTCTTATTTTGTCCGACCAACTGTTGAAAATCTAAAGATAATTAGAAAATGTTTGAAGGTTTTGCTTGGAAAGTGACTCAGTTATTGTCCTCTGACAGTCCTGCTACTATAATCCAGATTATAGAAGAGCGGAGTGGATACAATTTTGATATGCTCATCTGAGTCGGCTCATTATTATTATCATTATTATATTCAATATTGTGAGCTCACAGCAAGATTTACACATTTACATAATGTTATTTGGTAGATGCTTTCATCCAAATCGACTTATAAGCAAGGCGAGACAATCACGTGTTAGAGGACAGTGACTCTGAAAGAGCCGTGGTACAAATTTTCAAGTAGCTGACCAGGTACAAGTGCAGTGAGAAAGAGAGAGAGAAAATTTAAATACTAGCCTATATATACATAATTATAAAATTAAACTTTATAAACAGGAACGAGTGCTACCTGAGTTTGTTTGCCCTGTATTTCGCCTCTCAGGCTACATACAGGATGCCCTAACTTCTTGGTGGAGGTTGTCGTTTGCAGTGTTTCCAGTTTTGACTGACAAATCAAACCATGGCTTAAAAGTAGCTAAATCTTTGTTTGTTCATTTGTTTTTTCATCCATTGATAATAATAGGAAAAGTTTAGCTGTAATAAATAGAAATGTCATTGTGTTTGTTGGTCATCAGTCATGAGTCACTGCGTGTAAAGTCAGTGTCCTGCCTTGTGTGCCTCTCAGTGGAGGGCAGGGGCCAACTTATTGGAGTATAGCTGAATGTTTTGTCGGAGGAAACCTAAATGGTACAAAAAGTATCTGAAATAAAAAAAATTATCCACCCACTTACATGAAATGTAGCTGAATTGGTTGGAAATTTCCCAATCTGGCAACACTAAGCCTGAGAGGAAGACTACAGGCAATAAGGCTGTTGCTCCTGTTGCTAGGGCTGTAGCTGAAAAACTACTTCCACTTTCTCTGCATGTTTTTCAGGTAAAAAAAAACCCCATTAACATTAACTGCCACTCAAGCTGACTTTTATCAGCATTTATGATAAATATACTTTTATATCCCTCTGTCTTTTAAGATGTGTGCTTAGGCCTTTACCTAGCTTCATTTTCCCTCCCATCTGTCTGCCTTTTTAGCTTGGCCAGTGGCCCAAAGTGTCTTGTAATCCTTGATCTCTGAGGTTCAGTGAATTACCACACACCTAAAAACAGCCGACTCAATAACCGGGAGATTATCAGGACTTCTGACGATGTCAGCAGCAGCAGCAACAGCAGCTGCAGCAGCTTGGGGATGGAGGCCAATCACTGAATGCAGAGAACTTCACAGCTTGAACACTTACCAAAGGCCCCTTCCATTAAATCAAACCATTCATATAGAGCAGCTGGGGACATGAAGATGCTCTGGAAGGTAGTGTTAAGGAAGCAAGCAGCAGCAAAGTCAAACCTGCTCAAAACTAAAATACAGTTCAACTCTGTGCTGCAAAGTTATGTGTGTTTACAATCTATCTTTCTTCTTTAACCACCCAGGAGATGATTGGCAGGTGCTCTCCTTCATTGAAACAGCAGTCTGAACCCTTCCTGCACCTGACTGGGTGAACTCACGACTGTGCTGTGCTAGTCTGGGGTTTCGCTTCAGGGTTTCAGACTGGAAAAACATGACTGCTGTTGTGAAACGCTGTCAAATTTCACCAGTTGTTTTCTAAACAGATTTGAGGTGAGAACTAGAGCATGCATGTGCTGAATCATCCTGAATTTTAGATCTTTAATAATTCATTCACAACAAGATGCTGGAAACATTCATTAAAATTAAAAAAAAAAAATCTCTGCATTCCTGATTGGTCCAGCTTTTGTTGCCAGGCTCAAATCGATTCACAGTGAATGATTTCTAGGCAAATATCTAAGCTTGCAAAAACTGAGCTTGCAAGATGTAGACTTTTTGCGAGGCTAGATGTTTATACAGAGCTGGAATCAGAGGCAGTGAACCAGAAAAAGAAATAAGTCTTTTACCCAAGCCAGCCTCACTGGGGTGAAACAGACAGTAGGTCTGTTCACACTGAAAAGTCCTGCTGAAATTAGTTTATGAAGCAGGTGTATTGTTGCTTTGACTGTAAAGTGCAGCTGAAAATGGCAGCGGGGTACAGAGTGATCCCTGTTAAAATAACTACTGTGCACGCATCATTTACAACAGCCCTGTGCTCTGCTTGTGTGTGTTTGTAAGTATGATACAATCTGTTCCATGTAATCTGAGCATCTGAGTAGTTTGAGCAGCATCTAAGCAGCAACTGAGCAGCAACCACTTGAGATGTAGTTACTAGATTTACAAGGCAAAATAACACTTTTAAAACTAAATTTCATGCCTTTCCACATTAGCAGAATCTTGACTTTGTGCGGCACATAAATCTCCAGCCTGCTCTCTTATTTGCCTGCACAGACCAGTGAGGTCTGCCCAGTAGGAGACAAATGCTCTAGTACATACTCTGGCTAAACGGTGCTTTATCAACCACAGTACAAAACTATGATTTTTTTTGGCAAATAGTTTTAGTAGACCTTATGGTTTTAGAGTATCTTTAGTTTTTAATTACCAATGGTGAGCGCAGTCTTGCTCTCATTTCTCATTCCGTGCCTAACCTTGAAGCTGCACTAATCAATATTTCATATAAAAAAATTGAAAAAAAATGACTAGGTGTCTAGTGAGGAACCCACAGAGAATTATCACCTGACCTTGAAGTTCCCCTCAGCTCTATGCAGCATTTTAGCATCTTTTGGCTCAATGTTTTGGTTTTACGCTCCACAGCTGCTCTGTTCTGATTCACTCCCACCACTCATTAACCCTGTTTAATTGAAAAAGTTAGACCAGTTGTATGTCACCTGCCCAGCACCAAACAACAGACACACAACAAAAGTGACTATCTGGTGACAAAATTGGAGCATTAAGCAGCTGAAGTTTCACAATTTCTTTCTAAGGAGTTGGTAAAGACCAAAACAGAGCTTAAAGCAGAGTGAATATTGGAGTTGCACTTATCTGGTGGGAAAAAAACCCCCCAAAAAACAACTTGATTCCAAATGAATGCTAATGTAACTCTGTGTCTGCTGCATGTGAAAATAACAGTTCACTAACAAATTCACCATGTCAACTTTACAAGGTGATAATATGTTGATGTTGCGTTTGCAGCTTGTTGTGCTGCCTCCGAGCAGCCAAAATCAATGAATGCAGGTTTAACTTATCAGTTATTTACCTGACCCCAAACATCTCGAAACCCCAAACTTGATTTCAAAATGTGACCATCTTGAAACATGACAATTTAGATTTCCATTTTTAACACAGCATGCATAAACCAAGCCTCCAGCTTGTTTGGACAAGTCATGGGGTCTCTGCTCATTAACTTGGTGGGAATTTCATAACGTGGAGGATGCAGCGACCTGTTGTAAAATACAAATGCAGAATGGTGAAGAAATCAGTGTTTGTTTTTCCAGAGTCGGACAAAGAGATAACAGAAGTTTTCCCCTGTCAAATAATGACATTTGTTCATGGCTCAGGTTTGAAGAAGTGGGTCTGTAAAACAATGAGATCCTTATAACAAGAAGATTGACTTAATGACAATATATTTTTCTTTGTACAGTAAACAAAATTCTCTGTTGTTATGACTTTTTTTCTCATACATACCAACCTTGTTCTAATAAGAAACCAATCATTTAAAATATCTCATCTTGTTATAATGGCAACCTTTTCTTGTCACATCATAACATAATGTCTAGTATGTTAATGTGACCAGAAATTATTGTTTATGACGTAATAAAAAAAGAAGTCCAAAGCCTTTATGAAATAAAATCACAACGACTTGTTTACACAAATTCATTTTTATTTCATGTTTATCAAGTTTCAGTTGTTAGTGAGCATGATAGATGACTTTAAAGCTTTAAGCGATACTTTAGAATCTATCTTTTAAACATTAAACATCATTTTCTTCTGCTCTTTGTGGAAAACAGCAGCTATGGTTGCTCAATAAATGCAAAATACCAGTCATCTCACAGACTACCTTCCAGTGGGAAATACTTGCTTTTCTGCATTCAGTGCACAAGGACAATCATTATAAATAAAATTAATCGAGCCAGTGAACAGAATAAGACTAGTCACAAGAGAAAATACAGCTTGTAAAGCAGTAGTTTTTGTTGCAAAACAGTTTCTTGATGATTGTCAGTCAGTGTGTCTGTGTCAGTTTTTTTAAACGGCACCATCCATGTCTCAATCTTACTTTTCATGTTTGTGTGTTCGTTCCTCAACGAGCGGTTTGACAGTATCGTCTCTTCTTTTTTCCCTTAGAGGGTCCTGCTTCTGCACGCTTGAAGAATCACCTTACGCAGTGAAAACAGTAACCTGGGTGAACTTGTCTGTCAGTCAGAAAAATAGACTCTTAGGAGATATTACGCTTCTATACCTGGCTGCTCATTGACTCGGAGCTGTCAGTCCGGATCCAGCTGCTTTGCATTTCATTCCAATTTATCACAGAAGCACTCACCCATCCTCTCACATGAATTGACTGTTCCTCTCTTAACTCAGGGAGACAAGGAGATGATTATATCTGTGTATTTACTGCGAGATTAAAACGATTTGCTTGATCAAATTATTAAATGTGCCTACGATTTCACTGGGAGCATGCACTACTTTATTATGCTACGGTGAAAAAGGTTGAGTGAGGAACATGTATCTACGAGCAGGGCTCTGTATGATGGTTGGGTCATCTGTGTTTGATGTTTTTTTGTTGTTTTGTTTAGTGACGTTACAGTTGTTTCTTGGCACGTTTCTGCCAGCAACTCTCAATCAGTGGTTGATCTCAAGGATTCAAAGCCTAATTTGTCACATACACAAGTAATATGTGTAATGAAATGTAATGTGGCGTGCTCCCGAGGTTGTGCTAAAGGACTAATGTGAAAATGAGAAAATATAAAGGATGAAAATTCAAGATAAAGTTAAATTAAATTAGGAAATTAAACATTTAAATTAAAAATTATAATATATGTGTGAAAAAAAGTCAAATGTACATATGTCACAAGTGTAAATATTCAAACACTAACCTGAGGGATGACATTTAGCCCTGTCTTAATCATGGACAATCTTTACGTTAAATGCCAGATTCATTTACCAGCACACTGGGCAAACAATGATGTGCAGGCCCAGCCAGAAAGTGATAAAACATTTCCAGCCATTTGTCAGTCTGTTCAAGATGTTTCATTGGTTTGTTTTCTTTTTCTTTGTGTTTTATGGCTTACACGCATTACACATTTGCATTATCGTGTCCTGTAGTCGACAGGAGTGTACCCGTTAATTAAAACTTTGCTCCATAGCGCCACTATTGGTCAAAAACTCCCCAGCATACATTTAACTACATGACATTCAGTAGGTGCTTACCTTTACCAATTCTATGCTGTCAGCTCTCTATTTGGGCTTTAGTGTTATTTATTTATTTTTAATCTGGGAATTTGTGCTTTTTCATCAACCTTGGTGGAATCGATACATCATGGTTGATTTACAGATTCCAACATGGTCATACCTGGTATCATAAATTTGACTATTTTTAAGAAAGAACTAGGGCTGGTTATGACCTTTTTTCCATTAAAAAAATGCTGCTCAGTACATCAGTGTTAGATAAAAGGCTAAAGAAAATATAGTCTAAAGTTAGAAAAAATTGCTGATTTAAATGAGGAGATATCCAGTCTCAAAGAGTCAAAAAATAAGAAAACAAGGTTAAGAAAGAATGTGACCAAGCATTCAATACCAGCTTTCCACACATGACCCTTTTTGATACTCATTACTATAGAAATAAGGAGGATCAATATCTAGCCCTATAAAAGGTTTCAGCATTACTCCTCCACACTACCAGGAAAGCAATTCTGGAGAATTTTGAAACATCATTTAGAACTTCACTTTGGGAGGGATATTTCACAGAAAGTACAATTGACGAGTTGGCTGAATAAATAAGATATAGGGGGTGTATTGGGGGAACTTGGACTCATGGCCTCAGTATGACCTGGCTATGGCTCTGTTCTACATTTCCTTTTCTATCATTTCTTGTTAGGTTGCCACAACTGCAAATCAACAATTAACACTGTATTTTTTCAGTAAGTTAGTAAGTCAGTAAGTTTTCCATTCTGCCTCAGTAAACAGCAGTAGAAGCACATCAAGTTTCAGACAGATTACAGCAAAACTTATTTTGTTTGATTTGGTCCATTCTGGAGGCTTAGCCTTTTCTTACACAAAGTTGGATGGTGTTACTGGAATCTTTACAGAAATTATATACTTTTTTGAAAAGGAGAAACCTCACCCACTCACTTGTGGAAATCCATGCATAACTGCTAGCAGACATACAACAGATGGAGCGAAGCAGAAACAACATAAATCCAGCTCTGTTGGTGGTGGTAAATATTTAGTTCAGTGATTCTCTTTGGCACAGAAGCACTGCTGCTAAGTCACTTTGGTGTTTTAAGCAAACAAAAATTCTCTCACTCCAACTTTGCAGTTATACAGTATCTTGAACTGAAAGTGATCTTTGTATAAACAGGAGACTGACTGTACAGGATAAGTAAAAGTGAAAAGAGAAGGAACAAACAGCAAACAAAGATAAATGTGTATGGTTTCTCTCTGTCCATGTCTAACTAATGGAATTATAAAATGCCACTACCTTGTTGTGTTTTTTCATTTTTACTTTGTCCTGTGTTGGTTTTTATTTTCTTTATGAAATGCATTACTTATCATATATCAGAGAATTTTCCTGGTAAAGAGCAACAAGTATTTAGAACAGCAAATGTACAGTATTACCTGTCATGAACTGGCCACCAGGTTGAATTATTACTACATGGTATCAGTTAGCAGGGAGAAGAAGGGAGTGACATTAACTTGCATGAAAATCATGTTAATTGTTTTCACTTTAAAGGTGCCCTTTGGAGTTTCTTTAAATGAGACATATTATGCTTTTCTGGTTTTCTGTTATTACTGTTATGATGACACATGCTAAATATGGTAAAAGTTCCAAAACCTGTAGAAATGCTCACTGTAAGTCCAAATTCAATCTGCCCTGAATGCTTTGTTTGCAAAGTCTTTTTCTACCTTGCCAACGAGCTGATGTCAGCACATGCCCATAAACAGCTGTCCATTCAGTAGCCTTGGTTGTTAAAGTTGTTGCTAAGGGTTTCCATGTGTTGGTTGTGTTGTTCACTCATATTTTGGATCGGATTTCGGCTCAAACACATATGGATGAACAGAGTGGGCCCATCGGAAGGGGATCGTAAAGACAAAGGAGCTAAAACGGCCTGTTTCAAAAAGAGGCTGAACTACGGGGCTGTGTAAAGGGTCAGTATGAGATAAAAAAGGAATTTTTTGAACTATAAATCATGCAAAGATATTCCAGTAGAGGCTCAGAATATAAATATAGACCTGGAAATATACATAATATGTCCCCTTTAAACCAACAAAAGTTATGATTGCATTCAGTGTTACCCACCAAAATACAACACAATTGTGTTAGATGCCTTACCTTCCTCATAAAATATTTCCAAATCTGATTTTTAAAAATATGGTAAATCCTGCATTGTTTATAGTCATGTTTACTTAGTAGCAGTCTTCTTTTTCACTGCCTTTGATGGCATACTTACATTTCTTTGTGCATGATTGCCACCAACTGTTGATCAGCAGACTAGCATGAAACAGCTGTAGACTGTGACTCACGTTGCCCATGTGCGTCCTGGTGTGTGTGTATGATACAAACAAAACCTGGACCCACTCATGAAAACATTTCTCCATGGTGCTAATGTTCACAAAACTTCACTTCACAGATAAGGTTGCATAATGTCACACAAACGTACAGTAGAACAGTGACACAGATGTGTGGACATTATTGCAGTACATTAGATATGAGGCAGCCAACACATCAGTGCCCATCATTTATGTACAAATTGGGGTGTATTATATTAACTTTGGTGTTCATTCAAACAGACTCTTAATTACTATATCTCAGTCAACTATAGTTAATTGTCTTTCCATGATTAACATTTTCCTGCCTTGATTTCAGCCCAGCCTTAATTACTTTTGGCAAATAACAGATACTATGAGATAATAAGAAAGACATTTTCTGAAGATGAAAACCAGGCTTTTTGCTGCTGCCTCACTAACTGGACAGTAGCATAGTTCCCATACTGGATCCCAGGAAGTGTTCCTGATAGTAAAAAGGCTGTGTGTGGTCAGATCAATAGGTAGGCTCTTAAGGGACTAATATTACCTAACTGTGAAAATCGAGTAATATTACCAGCTCTGATAGTAGGAAAGCTCTATTGATTGTGTGGTCAATATCAAAGAGCAAATATCAAAGGCTGCACATGAAGCTCCTCAATGATGGACTATCCTGTTTTTACCAACCATTTAAAAGCATAGAAAATTCGATAGCAATCAAAGTCTAGTATCAATTTCCGGCAGTTGATGTGTTTTGTTGCACAAATGTGTCCTTGGTTATGTATAAGGTTTCTGCTGCACTTAATGTAAAAATATAATCATGGACATCTATTTTTGAACTATCTAAGACTTCATATTACATTGAAGGACTATATCATGTTGGTATCACTTCATCTGTCAATTTTTACACTCCTTTATTGGATGTTTGACCGTGTTTGGCCTATACTAACAGCAGGCTGATGTTTAAATTTCAGAACTCACCAAAAGATGTTTTTTTAAAAATTTTTCATTCCTGCAGGAGAAGTGCCCACACCATAGCACTGACTGACAGACTCCAGCATAAATGAACTATGTTTAGAAGCCTGTAGGCAGGAGCGATAAGAGAGGAGGGGGCACTTGAATTCATAGACTATAAACATGCAGTCACTTAGAATACAGGCACAGTCTACTCTATTATCCATCCTGTCCTGTTTCACATCACTGGCTTTTTATTTTTCATATAATCTGATTAAGAAACATAATTGTGAGTGGAATTTTAGTGTCCATTTATTCATGGACATTGCATGTTTTCTACAATAAAATGTACAGTAAAAGTTTGCTGTACTAACCAAATTTTGTTATTGATGCAACTGGTTCTCAGTGGTCCTTTTCTGGCAAAATGTCATTTTATGTAACTGTTAGAATTGAGAAATCACTTGATCCCTCTCAGTAAATGGCTCCCTGCTGCTACTAGAGTGAATTTTTTGCTCCCTTGAGAGTTTAACGGGACTTCATTCATTCCACTGTCAGCTGTAAGTCTATATAGGAAATGGCCCATTGTGAAGACACAATGGTCCTTCAAGGTGCTGTGACTTCTACATCAAGAGTCAGTTTTTCTGGGTCTTCTGTATTTTTCAAGTTTCTTAAAGGGCAAATACACATGCAACAGAAGAGTGGGGAGGTAAGTGGTTGGGGGGCGTTTGTGTGGGGCATGACCTCATGGCTACATGGTGTTCGAGGACATGGTGGACACTGACTCACTATAATCCCTCCAAAAAGCATGTGTGGTCGTGGTACTGGTACTCCGAGGCAACCAGTCATAGTGTGCTTCCTACGAGAGACTCTACCACGGTTTGTTTGTCTGTGGAAAGTACCAGTACATAGTCACAGCCTTGCCTACTGTTTGATGAAATATTTCTGCTGGCATCTGTAAACACATTGTTAACATTACCAACTATGTTTAGAGCCAGGCTATATTAACTTAGAACTAGAGGTCTCCAATCACAGCCATGATCTTGGCAAGGTAACAGTACTAAACACCAGATAAGTTATTGGTCATAAGGGTTATTGGTCAATGTTGTTGCAGTCCATACTGGCTACAAAAAGATCCCTTCCTAAAATAATTTCAATGTATGTCATAGGGGAGAAAATTCAGTGTTCACACTGTGTAAAAATGTATTTTAAAGTTCAGCTCAATGTAATATGAGGCCTCTGTGGTCTGGGTTAGACAAATAAACTGGATATCTTCTGAAGTTACAATGATTTTAAAATGAAATTCCCACTTTGTGTTTCCTTGACAGTTTCCTTGCTAAGCCACGGCAGAAGCACAGTAACACAAAGGAATATACCCACTTGGTTTGTCAAACACAGATTGCTGTTGAACACCAGAATGCATTTTTACACAGAATGAGGGCCATGGATTTTTTTCCCCCCCATCTCTTACTTTGAAATTGCTTTAGGAAGGGATCTCCTCACAGTCAGTATGGACAGAAGGAATGATTATGTAGATCAAAAAACCCTTTCATGAACATGTGGGCATGTAAGCACTGTTTTAAGACATACTTGAGGGCGGCTGTGGCTCAGGTGGTAGCGCGGGTCGTCCACTAATCGGATGATCGGCGGTTCAATTCCTGGCTCCTCCAGTCCGCATGTCGATGTGTCCTTGGGCAAGATACTTAACCCCAAATTGCTCCTGATGGCTGTGCCATCAGTGTGTGAATGATTAGATTTCCTCTGATGGGCAGGTTGGGACCTTGCATGGAGCCCCTGTACCAATTCAGCGTATGAATGTGTGCGAATGGGTGAATGTGATTCGTAGCGTAAAAGCGCTTTGAGTGGTGAGAAGACTAGAAAGGCGCTATACAAGTGCAGTCCATTTACCATTTGAAAAATATGAACCTAAACTGTGGGCCACAACTCCTACATCAACTGAAGGTCTGATCACGTTCAGAGTGAAATTTCAAATAGAGAGCGGATCATGATATTGCAAAACCATTGGCCTCGCCCTCACCAATGTGCCTTTATACTGAACATATCATTTTATTCCACTGGCCTGTCTGCTGTCCTTGTACACACAAAAGTTTCGAACTAAACATTTTGTAGCCTCATATTTTTAAAGAAAATACTTCCACTAGCAGATACTACTGACACTATGACATAAATTGCTGACAAAATTACTATAAAAAACAAGCTTTTTGAGGGGGCACAGATTAAGGTATTTGTATTTTCCTTTATTAGATTTCAGTATATTAAGTTACAGTTGGAGTGGGTTTGTTTTTGTCTGAATTTTTTCTCCAGGCACAGATTCAAGCCTAATTTGAGTCATATGGTTTAATATTTGATTTTCTGAGTAGTTTAATGTGCCCTGAATATGCATCCAGCATTTCAATGCAATGTAAAAATGTCTTGCACAATGAAAGTTAAATACCTTACCATGACTTGTAATAACATGAATTTTTAAAAAGCCACAATTTAAAATTCCAAGAGGTTGAATTTGTTTTCAAAGGCAGTCATATTCACCTCAGCATCTACTGTACATCCTGTATTGTGTATACACTGCATACTATTGAATTATCCTTGCTTACATGTTGCAATAGCTTAGAAACACTGGCTGTAATAAAGGTACATATACCCATATCCATGCTTTTCACACCACACATGCTGCATTTTCTGCTCAGTAAATTATCTGAACTTTAAGGACACGCTGCTGGAATTGTCCATGAAAAAATGTGCAGAGACAAAGCCACATAAGTACTTCTGTTTTGAGTCTGTCAATTGGTTGAGAAGGTTTCGATTTTTTTTTTCTCTCTCAAAATGACAGCAGTGTCCAGTCACCTGTGAATCCAACAGTCCATTTACACATAGAGTGGCTGATTTCATGCCACCCTGGCCTTGCAGTGCACAGGCATGTTTAGACGCTCTCAAGGGTTAGATGATATGTTGTTTCCTGGCCCACAAGGGGTTGGAAATGACAGTGCATTGCTGCTTTTAAAAGATATATGGATAACCTTTGACATATCCCAGGATCAGCTTTTTCCATTCCATTGTATAACCCTTGATGTTTTACTTTGACACGTATATCTCCTTGCAATAGTTGCTCAAAGACATGTTTTGGCAGCAATAAGCATATTTATTTCTGTGGAGGTGCAACCTTAAGATCTGAGTTATCCTTGGATGTTCACTCTTGGGTACAGCTTTTGCTTTTCAATCTTGCTTGGAAATGTTCAGTAAACAAAAGGGTTTTACAGTCCAGGTCCAGCAAGCTCACCACAGAGAGAGCCACAGTAATGTAGAAGTAATTGTAAGTCATCATACTACACCAGTTGACATAAAAACAAATGCATTAAATATGGTATCTCATTAGTAACTTTTTGAAAACAAAAATTATAACCTTGGCTTCATATTAGCTGAACAACTGTTCATCCAAACGCATGTAACTAAAAATAAAATAGCTGTGTAACATTCAGTGTGTATTTAATATGGTTGCCAATGGGTCATCCTGCAGCCAAAGCAAGACAGAGCCAAAGTAAAGAAGTGTAGACTTTCCAAAATACTGAGGAAGGTCACTGCAGTTAAAGTGTAACTCTGGTTTATTACTACTAGGGTTGTATTTTCAGAATTTTGCCCGTTATTTACATCAGTTATGATAACATTGTACTTACCAAAGGAATTGCTAAGATCTGGAAGCATGGTGACCTTGCTACAACAAAGTGCTCACGTGACCAACCAGGTTTTAAACAAATTGACAGTTTAGCCAGATTATTTAATCCACTTCAGACAGGACAAATATCTGAAGCAAATTTCTGAGGCCTGCAGCAGTGTAGCAGCGAGGACAGAACTCAGCATTATTGTATGCAGACTGAACCTACCTACAGTATAGATGATCTGCCTCTCGTAGATATACATGATTGGTGGGTGTATAGAACATGTGACCATAAAATGACTTCTGTGCCTGCCTGTACTACTGTGAGGCTCCATTTTATTGGGAGATAAAAACCAAAAGTTTGTGCATCCTAAATGTCAGTAATGATGCCTCATCGTAAAGGAAAACATGCTCACACAACTACAGTGAGTACAGTAGGTCAAAGTTTAAACAGGAAGTTGGTCTGTAAACTGCGATGGGTGTTTACAGCAGACAGTTTGGATCATCAATTCAGTGTTCACCTTCATTTTCTTCTCCGAATAAGTTTTCACTGAGTTGGAGTTTTGTTAATACTGCCCTGGTATCCTACCAGTGAACACACATACCACATAACCCCAACAGCAGTTGCACTTTCAGCTATCAAATGAAAACAAAATATGCCATAAAATAATTTCAGAATAAGAATTAACGAAAATATCCTTTAAAACTGATGAGGCAGAGCACTGAAGTTGCGCCTATATTATCTGATTAGATATTTTTTTCTGAAATGTTTTTGGAAATTTCTATCTCTATTTAAAGACATCTTACTCTACTATTCAGGTGCACATGTTTTTGTCTGGTCTGAATATGAGTTTGGATGAAGCAATTTTTGACCTGATTCTGAAAATGATCAGAATAATAGACAGTCATTATTGGCACAAAAGTGTGACTTCAGTATAAAAAACAAAACAAACAAAAAAAAAAGAAACAGTTCCAACCCATAAAAACAAAATGCAAGAAAACTGTATGACAAAATGATATATTACAAAAGGTCACAAAGAAACCACAGGGTTTTTGAAATAATCTCAGAGGTCACGACCCACAGTCACTACTTCTGATTTGGGGTATCGATCATCTCTCCAAAGCTCTATGTGCTTTTGATGGCAATCTCTATGAAATAAAGTTTTGCTGTCTTGTTGCCTATTTCCTCCCAGGATAAAAGTGACCCAATTTCACAATGTAATAATACCTCAATTACCTTACAATAGAGAGCTAACATGTCAGCGCTACCAAGCCATTACTGATAGAAATGACATCTCAGAATGTCATCTTTCACTCCGCTATTTATTGCTCTCTGAAGATGGTGAGCATTTTCCAGTTTCTGCTTTCTTTCTTTAAAGGTGATAAAACTTGTGTCTTTGTTTCTCTGGATGAATAAAGGCCAACGCTTCTGAAGCCTTTACAAGCCATTCCACTTTCACTGTGCAGACATCAATCATGTGTTGAGTATTCCTCAGTTGTCAGATGATAAAATGAGAGAGGACATTTGAAAATTATGTATCTACAGACTGATACTGTCCAACAACCACTGAATAGATGATGCATTACTTACTAAGATTACAAGCTCTAATATAGTCTAACATGATGAAAATATTGAGCTTCCTGGCTCTGGAAACAGAGTGCGGAGCTGCGTCCATGTGCTGTCAGCAGAACCACACTCAGCCTCAGAGATAAAAACCCTAATCGGACCATAATTAGGCACGGCCTTTTCATTGAAGCCATAGGAAAGAAGCATCACCAGCTAATGTCAATAACTGTGTCACTGCGTCCAAGGTTCTGTCTTGCCAAATTACATAACATTAATAATGTGTAATTACAGGGGAAAGATTGAAGTGTCACTGTGCCGAAAGGAGAATTTAAATGCTTCCCAGCAAGAGGGGATGTAATCCTGAGACATGCTCTCGATGAGGGATGGCTTCATCTGCCTTCACTTGCCTACATTACAGAGCTGTTAAGCAACTCCTGAGATTGTTAATATTTTTATATTAACCATGAATCACATGGCTACTTGCATATGAAAGGTGTCACTTGTAGTGACAAACTCAGATAGATCTATCACCGACTCTGCAGCTCTACAGAGTTTTTTTTAGCACCTTTCAGCTGATTGTTTCTGTTTTACGGCCTTGCAACTGTACTGTTCAGATTCAGTTTCACTGGTCTCTAAAACCTCATTTTCAGCCCAAATGATAGACAGAAAAAAATGTAAACATAGTGGAGCATTTAGCAGTTAAAGAGGCAGATATTTCCCTCAGGAGTTAGTGGAGACCCAAAACTGAGCTAAAATGAGAGTAAATATTATACTTACATTCATCTGAGTGCCAGAAACACCATTTCAACTAAATACTAAATATTCATGTATTTTCCCTGGTCTAATCAGGGAAGGGCCTTGAGTTCTTAAAATCAACTAACTTAATGTACAATAAATAATACTTAGATGTTACTCTGTTTCTCTTTTATTTTTATATACTTTGGTATTTGTCTTGGGTTCCTTTATTCACTGCTAATGAACTGTATTACACTTATTAGGCTCACTTTCATTTAACCCTTGTATTCAAGATGTACTGTAATCTACCTGATGAATTAGACTACTGCAATGAAATAGGTGTATCACTCCTTTAAACAAAACTGCCACTAATATCCACTGTTAAATACCTCTAGTTAAAGAAATAACCAAACATCACACTGGAATTAGTTTAAGAAATAATGAACTTCTCTTTTTTACTTTTGCAAATTTCCCATATAAAAACAATGAAATAATATTTAGCCTCTTTCAATAACTGAGTTATGGCGATGACTCTCTTCAAATGTAAAACAAGGCACTCAAAGTGAAATTTAGATTAACTCTGGGTTTAAATTTATACCAAAGTTTATGGGCCCACATTCACCAAGCACACACGCCACATACAAGCCAACAGGTATTAAAATAAATAAAATAACCCCGTTGCAGGCCTGATGCTTGTGAACGGAGAGGCCCAAAGCTATTTGGCCGCTTCACTCAAAGAGCAACAAAATAAAATGTGGTACCTTGGTCATGAAGTCTGACTCCAATCAGCAGTTTATACCAGCCTCGGTCTCCGGGAAGGAACAGGATGCAGTTTATACCAGCCTCGGTCTCCGGGAAGGAACAGGATGCAGTTTATACCAGCCTCGGTCTCCGGGAAGGAACAGGGTGCAGTTTATACCAGCCTCGGTCTCCGGGAAGGAACAGGATACACGCTGAAGTCTCAAGATAGCGGGTCCGGCCCATGTAGTGAAAAGTATCTCTGAGCGATGACTTAATAGCTCATAGCACTGTCCGATAAATCCTCAGGGTTTCCACGTCGAAAACGATTAACTAAAGCCTTTAGCATAAGCTGGGTTAGCTACACAGTGGCTATAAATCCATTCACTGTGCTAATGAATGCTAGTAAATCACTCGTGTGTTAGTTATAGTGGCTATGAGTCCATTCACTTTGCTAATGAATGCTAACAAACACACGTTCGGCTAATGAGCTAATAACAAACAAACTTGAACAACTGTACAACAAACTTCGAGTAGAAGTGTCTTCAGTTGCTCGTAGAAAATATGTAGCATGAGTATCCTGGCATAAACTGTCGGGTAGATAATCTCAGACACAAACTACACATTTGTTTGTAAACACTGCGCACACATCGCTACTCAGTCCGTCACGTTTACACAATTTCACCCACACTCTACTTCCTCTCGCTGCCCGTCTCTTCATCAAGCGGCAACCTCTGGGGCTGTAAAATGAAGCCAATGCCGAAGTGCCAAAAATGGCAGTTCCTTGAATGGCCACTTGAGGCTGGCTCCAAAAGCGAGTCAATCCCATAGACTATAAAAATGTTAAAATGCCCAACTTTACAGCAGAAATAAACGTGTCTACAGCCTGGTACAAAAAACGGTTTTGATCTCTATAGCTAATTTCTCAGTTCATGACAACTGTCCGGGGGTTAATGTTTTTATAACTCACCCGTTTAAGTTTTATTAAGCCGTAACGTTATGAATAATGAAGGACATGGCTGCTTTGAGTGACAGGTCCGCCAGCCGCTAGGTTGTTTGTTTCAGCCAATGGCCAATCTTTTCCCATTTTTGATTGGCTGGGAGTTAGGCAGCGTCACGCACTGCCAAGATGGCGACGGCCGGAGTGGCGCGCTTTGAGCTTCAAAACCGCTCTTCAGAAACCAACGGGTGACGTCACGGTAACTACATCCATATTTTTATACAGTCTATGCTCTTTACATACACCTCAGTGATCCCACCCGCTTCAACTAATGAATGACCAGTATTAAACTTACTCTGGAATACTACTTCCTTTTACGACCACGAATTCTTCAAAATAAAACAAAATATTTATAACTATACATCTGTATATTTTTAAAACTTATTTATTACAGTGAACTTTTTGATCTTTTAGGAATTAGCTGTTTTTAACCATATTTATGATGTATCTTTCAACCTTAATTAACTTTATCTTAACATAAACTTTATTAAAATATATGGTATTTTTAACCTGGCTACATATTTGTTGGATGTGTAAATTGTAAACTATTTGCCAAGTTCACCCTAACAATTGATAATCTGTCAATGTTTGCATCTTGAAAACACATTGACATATTATACCAGGCGGCCAAAAACTCTATTATTGCAGATTTATTAATAACTCTCTGGTTTGGTACTATAGTTTTGCGTGTTCAAATAATGTCTGTCAGCTTTTCAGTGAGCTTACTGTACAGTAGTTCTTTTTTGGGGCATTATTAAGAAACATGAATAGATATGGCATTTGATAGGGATTTCTGTTCCTCAAGGTGGAAAAATGCTCTAAAACACATATTTAGATAGGGATGATTGGATTATAAATGATGATTAAGAAAGTATAATTAATTTAAGATAACATCACATTCACCTATTTAGACTTTATGTACCAAATCACCTGCCTCGGATGTTATCAGTCCATTAAATGGACATTATTAGTTGTCATTGGGACCCATAGATTTAAAGTAGTATGGCCCTACTCTTCCTCCTAATTGGCTCAGTAGGCTGTTATAATCTATTGGTAAGCTGGAGGTTACCTTTGAGTTACAGACACCATCTAGTAGTAGTATTTATGACCCAGAGAAGTGATGTAGTTCATATGACGTCAATATAAGCTCACCTTCTTAAAGTGCAGACACACTGGATCCGTTGATGGATGTCAAGGCGATGGATCCTATTCATTTTCTATGGAGAGCGGGAGATCTGGCCGCGCAGTGCATGATGGTTTTCTTAGGAGATTTCACTAAGGATACTTTGGAAAATGGGTAAGTTAAAGCTCCCACTTCCTACACAAAGACTGTAGTTGTTTTTTTACACAGTTCTATGTAGTTTTTACCTGTTGGAGGACTGTGTAGCCGTGCATAGAGAAAAAAAAAATAGACCAGCCGTGTAAAAATAGAGATGAGCAGCATGATGCCCACACGGGTGAGCGCGACATCAATGGTCACTGTAGCAGATTCAGTTAATTAGAATGGACTCGCTCTGATGCAGCAGATGTGTTGCGCCGTATCCATGCCTTTAGGAGGAGGAGGCGGGTTTGGGTGGATGGCTATATAGTGAATTAGATGTCAAAAAAGTTGCAAAAGCAGCAATAGACAACTGTTTGAGACCACTGCTTGCTTCCCATTTCAATTTCAACATTTTTATCATAAGGCCGGGACTTTGTATCGCATTTTACTGCATTCATTACCAACGTTTTCCACGTTAAACTCGTTTCAAGTGATCATTTTAACCCAAACCATGATCTGTTTCCTAACCTTATGCAAATGATTTCTGTGCCTAAACCTAACCAGATCTTGACCACAGTGTTGTCACACTATAAAACATAATTATTTTGTAATAGCATAGTGCATAGTGTAATGTAACGTAGCGGCATATTACAGTCCTATTCCACTGGGTTGATGCAGCTACCAGTAGGTGCAGTCTGCCCTATCTGAAGCATTATCATGGTAGTTAAAACAATTGATAACAACTGCCATTTAATGGGCTGATAACATCCGAAACAGGTGTACCAAATAGGGCTGTATGGTAGTTCAGTGGTTGCCTCACAGCTCTTTTTTATGTGAGTTGCAGTCCAGTTCCTTTCCATTGTCCAAAGACATGCCAGTTAGGTGAATTGGAAACTCTAAATTGCCTTTAGGTGTGAACTGGAGTGTAAATGTGTTTTTCTGTCGGTATGTGTGTTAGTCCTGTAATAGACTGGAGATCTGTCCAGGCCTGCCTCTTGCTCACTGCATGCTGGGACAGATTGCAGCCCCTTGTGACCCTGAAACTGTGGGATGGATGAACTAATTACTAGCCAACTTACGGTATCTGATCATATTTGGTGATTGGCTGGTAGATGCATCATAAATTGGCTGATTGTTTGTAAAGTTAGCGAATTTGAAAATCCAAAGACTGCTGCTGCTGCTCAAACTGAATTGAATTGGAGTAGAGTAGGGGCTCAGAAAGATAACAGATGGTTGCTTGTGTCACAGTAATCGATTCTGGAACACACCTGCCTTATCTGCTTACTATTACCTCTAACTTTCCTGAATGGACCCACCACCTTCTCTAGATTAAGTGGTTGCTAGGACATCTGTGTTGCAACTGCAAAGCCTCTGTAGCTCAAACTAAAGTTCTGTCTGTTGTCCTATAAGTGCACAGGTCCCTATATAATTGCCTGCTAGCCTAATTACTTGCAGTGGGTAAAGGCTATGACCTCATGGTCATCATTAAGGCACAGAAAAAGGTGCACAGATTGGTCTAGTACATGCAAGGGCAGCATTACAAACAGAAGACTCACAAAGGTCAAGGGAGAACGAGCTGTGAGGCAAAAACATGTATAATGAATGAATAATACCAAAAAGCCTTTAAATTAGGTAATTTTCAAAACAAGCTGCGCATGGATGGAGCCATGAGTTTAATATCGATACATCTTTTGTTGTGTTTTTAGCTGTAGGTGCAGCTTTCTGCATGCTATTTATACACACATACACACACACACACACACACCTCTGCTGTTTTCTAGTTATCCATCTCTCATTTTGTGTTTTTGACAATGCTATCAAAGATATAATTCAAAGCCCCTTTGTGGCAAAAGTACACCTGCTCCCTGAGAAAGAGCAGCACAACAGCATCCTCCAAGAGCTCCTCTGCCACAGAGAAAGCTCCTGAGAGGGCCAACACTGATAAATCTCACACATTTCCTCTGTGATGTGAGAGAGACCTAAAGAGGAAGGCACTTCATCACCGGGAAAGGCTCTCTCCGATCTGCTTTAATACGGAAGAGGAAATGGCACTAATAATGTTTTCGGGCATGTTTGGTTTTGGGGAAATGGTTTCATATATCAGTTTCATGGGAGATGGGGGAAGGGGCTGTTGATGTGGATGCCTGGTTACAGCAGGAAGTGCTACATTGAAGAATTCCACTTTTTTTTAAAAATAGGGTCTTTGAATTATGCTTGTTGGCCTATTTTATTACACACTGTAATATGGAATTTCACTTGTCTGCTTTGTTTGACCTTTTATGTCTTTTATTTTTGACAATATCATAAAACATTTCAGTGCAATGGGATTTTGAAAGGATTGCCAATATTTGCACTGACATGTCTGCTCCGAAATAGCTATTTTCAAACATCATGTGCCGCACACTGATTTGGAGAATGCTCATGTTAACTTTATTGCACTGTTTATTTTTGTGTCAAACGGCACTCTGGTAAGCTGCTCCTGTACTCATAAGAATTCATCGAATGTATGCGGTGTGATCTTGCTCATTATGTGACTTTGCTGTGGTGCAGAAACTCCGGGAGGAGAAGTCTTTGTCAGGAGTTTTGTTTCTCATTACCCAGAGGGCTTCAGCGCTCCATATTTCTTCTGCAGCAAGTCCCCAGGTTATACCAGTGTTATCTCTTTATTGCCTTCCCCTCCCTCCCAACTAAAAGACACCGTTGGCATTGATTAAGGTGCGCTAAGAACCTGCTTATGTGTTTAAATTATCTGTGCCTAATGCTTGGGGCAAGCGTTTGCAGCAGTGCCCTGGGACCGCATTATTCCTGTGATGGAAATTCTTTGAGGATCACAGCTTTGCATCCTATTTGGTTGCATAGCCGTGAGAGATGCCACAGGGCTTGAAGGCCATTATAAATACATTGATTAATTCTTAAGCTCTGATAGATGGGGTAAAGTTAAGGGAGATGAAGAGCTACAAAAGAACTCATGAAAACATCACTCACATTGTTCAGACCTACGAGCTTTACGCTCTAATTACAGTACAGTCGCTGTCGCATTTGAAAGAACCCTAAACAATAACAGTACACAAGAATTCCATTATTTCATAATGATGAGTCTGTGTCGGGGAAGAGAAGGACAACTTCCCCCGTGGCATTTTACATTTCCATGTCTCGGAATGTATTGCAGTGGGACAGATTTGTCTGTGTCTTTCTGAGTCCCTCTTGTGAGAGTGTTTGCTGTATAGATTTGAGTAAAGCTCTTGGTTTTGGTTTCTTTTGTTTCTCTGTGCACTCTGAACTTTTTGGTCTATTGATTGTGTAGAAAGTGATACTGAACAGAATAGTGAGTGACCTTAGAGGCTGCAGAAATTCTGATGCTTTCTGAATGTAATACTGTATTCCTGACGGGCTTAAGATGTCACGCTCACTTAGTGTTTGGATACAGTTAAAATGTGGTGTAGCTTCCTTCTCTGTGTCTGAGGACACCATGAACTGAAGACTAGAGTGATGGGCTCAGAAGTCAGGGTATTTGCCCTTTAAAACAGGTAAAATACTATCAGAAATAAAAAAAAAAAATCAAATCAAATCAAGTTTATCTATAAAGCACATTTAAAAACAACCAGAGTTGACCAAAGTGCTGTCCAATAAAATAACAAAAGTAAATTAAAATCATTAACAAGGTAACAGCAAAAAAGGTGTAGAGATGTCATAACAATACTATCCCATATGCATACACAAATAAACTCAAAGGCACGAGAAAACATGTGAGCCTTAAGGTTAGCCTTAAAAGTGTCTACAGTGGGGGAATACTTAATTGCAAAAGGTAAACTTTGCCAAAGTTCTGGGGCGGCTACGGCAAGCGCGTGATCTCCCTTACCCCAGCCAACAGCTGGTCTGAGAATCTGAGAGATCTGGGGTTGGAAAGGGGGCAGAGGAGCTCAGCGATGTACTGGGGCGCCAGGTCATGTAAAGCTTTAAAAACAAATAAAAGAACCTTAAACTCAGTCTTATATTTGACTGGTAGCCAATGCACGGATGCCAGTACAGGTGTGATGCTCTCTCTCTTCCTGGTACCAGTTAGTAGTCGATTTAAATACACACCCTAAATGTAGGCGTTTTTCACTTGCAAATACGTCTTTCACATAAAATTAAATTAACATTCTTAAGAAAAAGTATAATTTGTTATTGGTGGTTTTGAGTGGTTCAACATAAGTTTTAATCAGAGGACCCACGCAGCCCACCTGGTCACCGTGGGGTCTACCTGACCTTGAATCCAGTATTGTCTTCAAACACACACTCCTCACTATGGGAAATTAGCATCCCTATTGCCGCTAGCCTGGCTACAAATTGAGTAAATCATGGACTTTAATACTTTCAAACACCCACATATGCAGTAATATGAAACCTAATAAACCCAAATTAGCAAGAAAAATGTGTGACAGAGAACCACAGTGTTTTACTACAGCTACTCAAACTTTCTTCAACTTGTCAGCCACGTGTCTACCTCTCCTCTTGCTCTCATGTGTCTCCCCCACAAGGCTGGATTACCAATTGGGTAAAAAGTAAAAATTAACCCAGGACCCTCTGGACTCCACACTTACCATGTGTCTGTTGGTTGTGCTAATTTAATTTAAAACTTGTTTGGGAGTCGGCACCACTAAAGCACAATATCAACTGACATAATCAGAGCCTTAAGGTAGATCCTGCTTTATGATCTGATCTTGAGGCCCTATCTTAGAAGAATGTTCCTCTGATAAAACCCAGTTTCAGTACCTTCATTATTTCAGCATATGAAACGATGCAAAGGGAATGCGGGGTCCAGGGAGTTAAAGAGACCTTAAAGGGGCTCCATGGTAGGTTGATTTGGATCCAGTTTCCTGCCCTGCTCTCTGTCTCTTATCACCTACTATCAATCAGAATAGGTACACTGTTACATACTGTTATTTTATGGTATGGATCTAAGTCATTCAACATAACCACACTGAGGATAAAAAGTAATGTTCCAACAAATCCTCCTCCAAATTAAACAACAGAATGCGTTGGTTAGGGGGTTAAAGGATGATCATAGTTACAATTTTTAAAAAGACTGTTCTGACTCACGGTTGGAAAGAGGAAACAAACAGTATTCTCCTGCGGCAAAGTCCACTGTTGGATTAACCAACCCACCACCTCCTCTGAATGAGGAAAATTGTCAACTTATATAGATGTCATCTGAACTGCACCACTGCTCCAGGTCATAATTACTACGGCCGCTAAATGGCATCTGTCACTCAAACATAACTATATGGTGTTTTTGTGTGACTGATATCATGACATGTTGTGTAGTTTTTCTTGAAAGGACAGTCTCTAAAGTTCATATGGCAACTTTAATTGTCATCTTCATAATATTACAACATAGCCGAGGTGCAGTGTTAACTCCATGTGATTGTTAGAGATTTGACTCAGACCTTGGAATATTTGTGAACGCAATTCCATTATAACTGTGTCATTCATTCTTGTGCAACCGTACTTCTCTCAGTAAAAAAATAAACTGTGCCAATCACATGCCTCCCCTGCTTAGAGGGCCAAACAAGAAATCAGAGCCTGGTAGTTGTATGGGGCACCACATTAAACACAGCAAAACTGATTAATACAAAGAGCATAATATCCAGAGCTGCTGTTTATTAATTAATTTACGTTTTGCATGACATTTAACTAATCTATTCCTTGATAACAAAAAAAAAAGCCTGAGTTGCAGTTATTAAAAATTCTTGCCAGGAGTGAAATAATAGAGGAAATTCATTTACAGGCCCACAGAGCATTGGTCAGGTTTTTGCGGTAATTGTCTAGTTGAATTGCACCTCTCTGTACCACCTGAGCCCTGACTCTGACACTGTGCTGCTGGGAAAAAAAACCCTCAAAATTACTGGACATATGTGGCAAGGATCTGCTCCGTTTCCTTGCCACAGTAATGATTTTATGAAACACCTGTAATGGTCTCATCTCTATCTATTGTGAACAAGAATACCACTGTACCTCAGTGTAACCATAAAGTCTATGTTTTCATCATCAGTGCTTCTTAAACTAGAAAATAAAGGATAACATTTACTTGTCATCTCAGACACTAAATAAAATTATTAAAAGCTCTCTAATAAAGAAACCCCAGAGACATGAACTAAATCAATTAGCTGGCCTTGACTTATTTTCACACATCACATCTTAAGACAAGTGAGGTGCGATAATTCACTCTGGGGACTTATCCAGACACACATGCCAACAAGGAGCCTGACATGTACAAAAGCTAAACAGTCAAAGTCAAAAGCACTTTTGAACAGTACAACTGTGCATTCCTAGTGCTTCTTCCATAATCCAAACATTCAGATCTCATAGGGATGCTGAAGAGATGATTCTACCCACAAGGCGCACTTGATCCCTCCCATCAAACAAGTGTTTGTTCATTGAAGTGAGAGAAAGTCAAATAGCTTCACATTTTTAGCTCTGAGGACTACATAAAGGTGAGCTGTAAAGGCAGTTTTCTCTGATGTTGAACATCGGGGGATTATTGTCTGTATTTGCTCCAACTGATGTGGATCTTAAATTCATTTATTTAGAACGATGCCCAGTTATGAAATACTTCCAAATAGTACTTACTGCATATGTCATTTTGGTGCTTTATGGGTGCAAAAAGTAAAGACAGCTACTCTTTCATCTGCAACTGACCTTTGGCTAAATCCAACCCCCCTAAAACCTGTTGCTAGGCCTGTCAAGCATTATGTTCTCGCATGGCATACGTGGCATGTATATGTGGAATTACAGTGGTGGTATAATCAGGGCTGCCAAGTTTTGACTTCAGTTTGGAGTGAGATTTGTTCCCTGGGGGTGGTAGTACTTATTTTTACTTATTTTTGCTCTTAATAAAATGAGCATTATTTGTGGTCAGTTGACCCACTCGACCTCTCTTTGCCCTTATGAACCAATACCTTTTTCATAAGACTTTTTGTTTTTGCTAATGTGTGTTTATTGTGTAGCATTTTTGATATACACTGCAGATTATTACACATATTTTACTTCAATTTTCCAAAAAAATGTAATTTAAAAGAAATTTCCTGCATTTCCACACTACCTAACCTCTTGGATTAAGTCAAGAAACAGCCATCTGCACTACTCTAGAGTCTAGTCTAGTCAGATTGAAGGTGCTATGAAAACCAAGAATGCGTCAAGAACAGTATATAATTGGGTGGATCAGGACAGGAAATGATTATCAGAAGTGCTATTTCATATTTTAAATTATATTTATAAAAACATTATGTAGCCTAAAATAGTAGTAGGTTACCTAAAAACCTGTTTGCCTGTTGGGAAGCCCAAGAAAGTATCAGAGCGACAGAGACACAGAGCGTCCCCGTAACCATAGTAACTCACTCTCATGTCATTCTCTCACCTTTTGAGTTAAAGAGCCCTTCAGATGACATGTAAATACAGAAATAGCATGCAGTACAGAGCTTGTCAGTATTGATTGTATTATCAGGAAAAATGTAAGATCAGACTTGATTCTCTGTTTGGCTGATTAGTTTACATACTTGGAGTAAAACAGAGCAATTTGTGCTTTATCATTTTAATTACATGATGTTTCAAGGACAAACCAATTTTTAATGCTATCCCAGATAACAAGTTTGGCTGGTTGCTGGAGTATAAACTCCCCCAAATCCAAAAAAGAGCAGGACAAAAGCATTAACCTACACTCTGATATAGAGTAGCATCCTGGAGCAGGTCTATAACCTG
The DNA here is from genome assembly GCF_914725855.1 of Thunnus albacares. Classification (NCBI taxonomy): domain Eukaryota; kingdom Metazoa; phylum Chordata; class Actinopteri; order Scombriformes; family Scombridae; genus Thunnus; species Thunnus albacares. The sequence goes on along the minus strand of NC_058106.1, from coordinate 7,745,944 downwards.
ACAAAATAGTAATGAGTTAGTAAATGCTAAGGAAGGTTACTAAGCTAGTGAGCCAGGCACGTTTTTCTCTTGTGTTTTTGATTTTGGAAAGGCTATAAATGAGACAACAGCCTTCAAACTCTTAAGATGCCAAATGTTGCTCTTATTGCCTCATGTGCACTGCTTCAACATGTGGAGAAATTCAATTAATCCTTTAAATCTGCTAACAACAAAATGAGAAGGTACAGATATACGCTGAACAGGTGCTCATTAACATTATTGTCATGCCTAAAGGTACAATTTCTAAGAGGCTGCCGTTTGAAATGTTATATTTTATTAGCTGCATAGATGTTTTGTACTGATTGCATGTGCATAATGAAGTATATAATAAGTCATGCATGCTAGTATTATCAAACGTCTCATGTGGTATAAAGCACAGTATCATAGGTTGAAATTGATTGTCTCATGAAATAGCTTGTCAATGTATCATGTTCTGTTACACACTGTACTGTAACACAGACATGGTTTCTGCCAAGGGCATACATTGCGTGCATGAGCCTGCGGGTGAAGAAAATGTTGGCAAGTCCTTGAGACCCAATCTTAATAAGCTATAAAATAAATGAATAAATATACCCCCCTTGCCTTTTGTCCCAGCCCTGCAGTTACTATTAACGTGATTTTCAACCTTTCCCTCTTGGTGATGCCTCAGAAAAATGTGAGTGCAATGTTAAGAGCGATGCGACAGCTACTGCAAAACCAAAGACAAGAAGGGTGGAGTGAGAGACAGAGACACAAAGAGTGGGAGAGAAAGAGAGGGAGAGAGAGAGAGAGAGAGAGAGAGAGAGAGAGAGAGAGAGAGGGATTGTGGGACAGAGACTTCTTCCAGAACATAATTGGTATGCATAGCGGTTGCTGAGGCAGTCAGCAGGCCTCAGCTACAAATTTTCCCACATTTGTCCACATTTATGGTCAAATAGGCTGCATTTGCATTCAGATTAAACAATGAAGATGGTAGAGGGACAATTGTTTAGGGTTGAGTGTTTTTTGCATAAATAAATAACGATCTATATATTACAAGAGGAAGGACAGAAGCCACCCCACCCCCACCCCCCTCCAAATTAAATAGCAAGAGGGACAGAATACTTTATCTGACAACTCCAGAGAGTATTAGAATACAACTAAGGATAGATTACTGACCGGTCAAAGCGGACATCTAACACCACACCATTCGTTGTGGTTTTTGATTTAATTAATTGCAATGTTTTTGTTTAGGAACATGTACCAGTGCAGCAAAATATCAACTTGAATGATAAGGGCCTTGAGGTAGGTTCTGTATTATTTCCTCACCTCTAGGCGCAGTCTTAGTCGCTATGGGGCTTAAATATTAACTAAAACAAACAAAGAAATGATTACAAATGACAAAGTTTTCTAAATAGATTCAATTAAATTACCAAAAACTAACTGACACACAGCAGACCTAGGACCAGGTAGAATTCCAGCATAAGATTACTGGTTGGTTCTGGGGCTTTAGGCAAAAATAAAAATAAGCTTCTATGTGTAGTCTGATGTGTGTACTGTACTTGATGACCACTTGGAGGTGTCTGGGTGCATACACAGTGCACGGATTGGCAAGAACGGAGGGTCAACAGGGGCCCACAGCTCATTTTTGCCTCAGGGCCACCTCAAGGGTTAATCTGGCCATGAATACAGCTACCTCTCTGCCACTGAACACAGCACATTACCATATTAATCAGTGGTGCTATTACAGTGAAGTAGCCCCTCCTCTCTGCATGCCCAGTGAGACCTAGCGCTTAACATTACCTCAGCACCGTAACCATTGTTGGGCTTTTGAGATATGGTGTTATTTTCTGTCAACACTTCTTCCTCAGCCCCTCCTTTAATGTGAATCAGCCAGTGAAGTGGAACGTGCTATTTTGGTCTTGCTCATGGAATTTGTTTGCACAGCAAATCAATGGCCACACATCCAAACAAACATGATCGCTAAGCAAATATTTGAGCATGCAGGAAGACTGTATGTAGGTCTGCAGCTCTGAGCATACAATCCCTAAAACCCAGGAATAATTAGCTTACTGTGCTGTTTGCCTTTTGATTTATTGCGAGCCCAAAAGTGCCACCTGTCACATCAGTTGAGGGATGAAATGCTTTGAAGCTGCAAATCCTCGCCTGTGATTTAAATAAGAGATATCAAGTCAGTTACTGGTACCCTGCTCTGTTAAATTCGACCCGACCTACTGGTGTGTCTATTTTAACAAAGTCATGTTGTGACACACACCAACCGTCTCGAAGATTTAAAAGTTAAAATATATGAAATATGTCAGACTGAATTACGGAGAAATGTACATAAAGTGATAGGTTTGAACGTTTGGTAGGAACAAGCACATACAGGATGTGATATTGTCATAAAGTGAGGAAAAAAAAAATATATATATATATATTTTTTTTTATTTCTTCTTTTGAGTTCAAGAAACTTAAGGGGTAATTTAAGAGGAAAATCAAAAGCATAAGAGGTGAAAGATTCAAAGCGTGTTCATTCTTTAGTTGGTTCAGTCTGGGTCCATTTGCTGATTGTCACTATTCGCCATTCATGACCCTTCATGTGATTGGTACTAAGTGCCGTGGGTTTGTGATAGCGGGCAGCATGTGGTGAATGTGCTCAAAAATATTCAGTCTTCTAGATTGGCTTCTACTGAGTGGACTTGAGGTGGTAAAAGCCTGGGATTGATTACAATTGTTAATCAAGAATCAGTTCGATACACTCAAAAAAAGAGCACTTATAATAGGAGAGGCAATGCTGCATCAGCTCCTGGCCTTCATTCACAAAATAGGGAATAGCTGATCACTCCAAATAAGTTTCTGTTAACTATGTATGTGTTCAGAGATGACAACAAATACAAAATTTACCACTCCTAGTCCTATGATAAATGGGAAGTGAAATATTGCAACTAGGAGCTTTAGTAGCTCACTAATATATAACATATTATTCACGTACTATTATTTACTCAGTGTAATACATTTTAATTCATTTATTTAATGATGTGCTTCAGCCAGACTAAATTATTGCATAATACATAATTATTATGCATAGTAGTACAACTATTTTGCAAATGGGTTTCAGTGAAGAAATCCTTTATCACACACACATACACAATAGTGTAGCTTGCTATATATTAGTGCAACAGTGACTTTGATTGATTCATTCTTTAAGTTCAGCTCTGTAACAGAAGTAGCATATAAGGGAAGAGAACGTAATACTTTGAAATACTTCTAGCTAGCTTAATCCTCCATGCATACATTTAGCAGATAGTGATCTAGCCTATATGAAGCCCATTTAGCTAGAGCACTTTCAAGAAATAGTTTGACATTTTAGGCAATATATTCACTTTCTTGGCAAGAATTAGATGAGGAGGTTGATACCACTTTAATCTGTAATGTCTATAAATATGAAGCCAAGGTCAGCAGCTGGCTAACTTAGCTTAGCACAAAGACTTAAAACAGGGAAAAAAAGCTAGCCTGTATCTGCCCAAAGGAAACAAAAGTTCACTAATTAACTTGTTATATCTTGTTTGTTTAATCCGTACTGTAACTGTAAAAACTTAACCTTTTTTGTTGGGATGGCAGTGGCTCAAGAGGTAGAGCAGGTCGTCTGCTTACGAGATGGTTGGTGGTTCGATTCCCAGCTCCTCCAGTCCAGAAACATTGTAAAAGCTGCCATGAATGTGTGAATGTGGGTGCATGTGTTGTAAAGTGCTTTGAGCGGTCAGTAGACTAGAAAAGCACTAGAAAAAAATGCAGTCCATTTACCCCCCATGACCTTTTGTTAGGCTAGTTGTTTCCCCATTTATGCTAAGCTATGTGAACCACCTGTAGCCTTATTCATCAGACAGGACAGTTACAAGACTGGTATTGATCTTCTCATGTAGCTCTCAGTAAGAAAGAAAATTGTTGTATTTCCCAAAATACTGAACTATTTCTTTAAGGTATTCTGTCTAACTTCACTAGAGGCAATTTCATCATTTTCAACTTACATTCTTTAGCTGTTATCCTGTGTACTCACACAAGGGCAGACTCCTGTACAGTGGTTTAGGAAACAACTTGTTTCAATAAACAAAATTTGAGTGGCTGACCTTTATTTAATTAACACCTGACAGTAAGTGGCTCCTCCTCTGCCTTCATGAATGTTTAATCAAAATACTGACTCCCCTTCTGTCTCTCAACAACCTGCCTCCTTTCTCTCTCTGTTTCTCCCTCTGCACACACTCACTGTACACTAAATGCAAATCTCTGTAACACATATTCCAGCACAAGTACAGTAACAACCCTGTTCTTTCCTTTGTCAAGCAGGTTTGGACCACTGGAGCAACTGTAACAAGAGTACAATGCCAGCGGTAAAGCCTTACTGGTACATTTACTGATGTTACCAAGCCTCACCCACATCTATTAAGTGTAAAGTCATCTGACACATCTGGCTGCTGAAGCCATATGTGAGACATGCATAAACATGATGCCCACATTGGAGAAAAACAACATGCAACCAGGGAAACAACAGTAATCTACAAGCAGACTCGGATCAATGATTTTCCGGCACCCCTCTAATTTTGTATGGGCATCAATCTGAACTACAGAATACTGTTCAAGCATTTCTGGAAATCAGAGCATCTCTAAAAGTCTCATTGCTTGACCTAAATGTCAATAGAAGCCAAATAACCACCCCCAGTCAAAGGATAAGACAGATTCTGTCCATCAAAGTTAAAGCCTAGAAAACAAGGTAGAAAATCATATAAATTGCACTATACAAAGGAAATATCAAAAGATTTTTAAAAAATCCTTGAGATGTCACGCCAAAACAAAATATAAAGGTCCAGGCTAAAATTAAAAATACGTGTATCATTTTGTTGTTACAAGACAATTATTAAGAATTTGCCCAGCTAAAAATTCCATTTGCTATTTCAATACAAACATCTTGTCAGTACATTATAAATATTCCTTTTGTAGCACTGCTCAAAACCACAGATTTGTAGGCAAGTCACCGTTCTCTCAAGGCTTACTAGCTAATCAATACACTTGTCATTTACACAGTAAAGGCAACTGCATTGAAGAGGAGAAAGTCCATCATTGGAAACTTTCCCCATCTGTGTCGTACCATTGAAACTGCTTACAATCGCCTGATATTACTCCATACACAGGATGAAATTATAACGCAGCAGCTTAGTTAGAGGTAAGACAATTTTTTGACAGAATTTTTTTTCACCCCTCTCCCAAATTTCACCTTCTAGTATGGAGTTTCGCCAGTAGGAAAGCTTCCTCAACCAATCAGTGCAGGTCGCTTAGCAACATGGGTTTGATCCCTCACCAGCTTCCCACATGAACACTGACAATGGTTTTTGTTGAAAGATGGAGTCAGCACGACAGGAAATAGAACCCATGTTTTTTGCAGTGGTGGACAAGAATTTAGTCCCTGCTCCATATGCGACATTTTCATGGGGTTGGTGGCAAGGCTAACCTCACTGATACAAGCTGTATATGTGCAAATTCTCATATAGATTTATATAATTTAATATGCTGGTGATTCTTGCAGCATTGGTGCTCCAAGTCACCCTGCCCTATTTTATTCCCGTGGAAACATGTCCTTGAACAAACTGCTTTAATGCAGTACCTGACTTAACTGACCATCATGTAAACATGACACTATACCTAAGAATGTGTGACGTGGAACTGGGATAGAGCTAACCTATCTCAGTATGACTGGATGATAATTCATGCTCTTCCTTCTTCTTTCTCTACCTCCCTCTTATTAGAGCAGCTTTCCTCACTCATGAGGTTCGACTCAGACTACCAGCAAACCAGTCTTTTCTGTTTACAGAGACATTGCTCTCTTAGGATGTAGCAGATTTTCATCTGGATGGGTTTAACATCATACGCTTTGACACAAACGCAAGGAAAACATGGAAGTCGATTGGGAGAGGACTCTGTATGGATATCAGCAATAAGTTGGCAACAAACTTCATGATGAGAGAGACTGAGTGGTGTAAGCACTGCGAATTGGTGACTGTGTCCTTTAGACTGCACTACCTTGACAGTTCACTGTCACCCCAGATAACTGTCATTTTAGTGTTTGTACCCGGGCCTGATTTCACACTAGCTGCTGAACACATGGCGGACAGTTATAACAGAGTTGTCAATTGGACTAGCGAACAACCTGTATTTCTACTGGGGGATTTTAACAGATGCAACATCACCACACATTTACCCAATCTGGAGCAGTAACAACTCCCACCAGAATGCAGAACATAGAATTATGGCAACATTCCTAATGCATTTATCTCAAAACCCTGCCCTCCTCTAGGTCAATCTGACCACAACATCATTTTTGTTAATAGCAAAGTACAGATCACAACTGAAAAGAGGTGTACCTATGACAAAAAAACATCCAAGTTTGGAATAGAGGCCACTGAAACACTAATAGGGTATTTTGAAATGACTAACTGGGATTTGTTTTTTAATGATTGTGGTAGTGATCTTAATTTACTAACCGATGTAATGACCTCTTCATACTGTGAGGACACTATCACTCCTGCCAAACAATTAACTCTTCATCCAAACAATAAACAATGGGTCACCAAGGACATAAAAATCTGCCTGGTTCAAAAGAAAAAGGCTTTTTTTTTTTTTTTACAGGAGACAAGCCCAGGGTGAAGGAATTGGAGAAAGAGTTCAGAAGGAAGACCAAGTTGGCTGAGATCCACTACAATGACAAGATGGAGCAGAAACTAGTATCTGGAAATGCAAAGGAGGCATAGCAGGTGTTAAACATCATGATGGGTAAAGCCCTCAAACCTGCAGTGATTGAATACCCCGACTCCACCTACTTTGCAGAGCAGCTTAACAGCATCTTCAGCTTGTTTAACAGCTGCAACACACCAACCAATTGGACCCTCCCAAGCCCCGGCCCATGCCACCAAGCTCTCACCATAGATGAACAGTTGGTGACCTCTTTTGAGCAGAGTCAATCCACACAAAGTCTCTGGCCTTGACAGGCTCAGAGGCAGGGTGCTCAAAGACTGCTCCACTCAGCTAAGTGGGGTCTTCACCAAGCTGTTTCAGTGCCTTTCGGATTCAGGCTGTGTTCCATGCCAGTGGAAGGAATCCACCATAATCCCAATCCCTAAAAAATGACACATGTTAAGGACCTGAATGACTACAGTCCAGTTGCCCTGACATTGGTGCTGTGAAAATGTTTGGAGAGAGTAGTGTGTGACCACCTCTCCAGCATGGTGGCAGAGAGACTGTATCCACTCCAGTTTGCCTACAAGGCAAAACACAGTGTAGAGGACGCAAGTCTGACCCTTTTAGACGCTGTGGCCAGACACTTGGAGTCAGCACACCCCCATACTAGGGGTGCGTTCCAATACCCATAATGTTTAGTATGCAAGAAAAAGAATTAGTATGTCCCAGTACATAGTATGTCAAATGCAGTATGCCAAAAATACTAGGATGTACTACTGCATCCGCTCGCATTTTGCAGTATACAAAGCCAGCATGCTTTTCTGGCTATTCTGACCCACAATACTCTGCATAGTGGAAGACACATCAACTAAGCCGCCAAGAGAGCACATACTGATGACAGCACATTGACAGTGTAATGACGGAAGCCACAATTACAGATGACAGTGCACTGAAGTGTAAGTACTACATATTTTTTGCAACTCGTTTGTATAATTTATACATTAATATACTATTGCTGCAAGAAGCTAAGTGGATAAATGAGTGCAAGTGTCACCCTATATTTTAAGGAAAATTACCTCAGCCTAGAAAGCTTAGAAAACATTCCAGGTAGCCAGCTTAATTTTACCTCAGTATCTAACTGAAGTTACCTATACTTTTCTGGAGAACTTTGATGGCAATGTCACCTAACTGGACTAGCTAAGTAATGACAAATTTGTCAAAAAAACAAAACATAAGCTAGCTATGTTGCTAGCTAGCCTGTCTGACATACCAATTCACCTCACAACAAATTAGGGTTGTTGATGATGCATGCGCCTATAAAGGAATATTAGCTAATTAGTTAAGTACTAGTCAGTCATCACCTGCCTTGTCTCACTGGAAAACATAATTCATTTTAGTAATGCTTTCAATTACAGCCCACAATGTACAGTTTAATTACTCTGGAGTTACCATGTAATCTTTTTTTATTAACAGTGTGCCAGTACAGTACGTACTGATACATATATGTAGGTGCAGTGGAGCAAGATATGAAGTTATGAGATAAGGGGGTAACAATTTGGGAACTTACAAATAACATACTATAGTTATTTTTTAACTACTGGGTAACTTTTCTATTATTACAGGTTACACTATAATCATAACACTGAACAAAAATCTGGACGTTTCAGGGAAGATGGAGTAATGACTTCTGCAGTGCTTAATAAACCTGATGTGATTTTATTTCAAAATGACCTTAGTATCAACATATTCCCAACAAACAGGCAAACTACAAAGTGTAAATCAAATAAGTGGCAGATTTGGATAGGACAAACAATAATTTTTTTTTTAAAGTTGTGACCTATAACTTTTCACATCAGTGTCATCAAAGTTCATTTCGATTTGAATGGGTACACTTCATTCATATCAGATCACAATAGGGGACTGACTTTCTATAAAGAAATGGAAAAGGTTTTCCGCTTGCTCACCATTCTGACATACGCTGGTGAAATGAAGGAACATACCCAATCTGTTCCCTGCTAACCTACTTTACAGCAAACATATGGTGGGTACCTGAATATATTTACTGGCAGAGAGCTGTCTGGTTTGTGGCTCGTGTCAAATGTAATGTTAACCGAATAAATGAAAAGTGCTGTTGAAGTGTTAGCTTGATAACAGTTTGTTAGCCGCTGAACGTTCATATCCTAGCTAACGCAAAGAGCAAATCATTACCCTGCAGTTTTTAAAAGATAACATTAATGATTGCTCTAATAGAATTTACTATGCCATTATATTCAATGTAATACAGTATAATGCTTGTGGGTTTGTGTCTTTAAGAAGCTGATACATGTTCAGGTGATTTTATTCACATAGCAACCTACACTAAGCTAATCTGCTACTGCATTGGTTAAACTTTCAACACTTCTTCACCGGAGCTTACATTAACTTGTGATGACTTTTCAAATAAAAGGGAAAATCGCCCATGCTTCTGAATTCATGCCTTATTTGTTGCAAGCATGTTCCACCAGATAATTGGAAATTAACCTCAACTTTTCCATTATCATTGTGCCACATGTTTGTAATGGTTTGTTGACAAACTAGAGACAAGTGGCTGATTTTAGTTAGCTATATTTCTTGCATAGCCTTACGTGCCCCATTAATATTGTATTTATTCAAATCTAGAATGCCAGTGATGATGGCTTTGCAGCTGTGTGGCCAACATTTTGATTCTTATGACTTCTCACCAAGTGGGAAACATCATAGCTGTCAGAAATCCAGATATCTCAGACTATAAATTACTGTTGAGACTGACGCAGTTTGTCATTATATGTTCAACATATGGCCTAGGTGTACCATATTCTTTATCCTTGTCTCAACCTCAACTCTGTCATCTTCATGAGAAGTGGAAAGGAAGATGGAAAAAGTTAAGTTTGAAATAAGAAGTATGGTAAATAAATGTTTGAAGTTAAAGATGTAAGATTTCGTTTTTAATATGATACAAGGTGTACAATGTACACTTAAGATTACAGCCCACATACCCTGCAGTTACCCTGTACCTAAATGTAACAGGGGGGAACTGTCAGTACTTCAGATTACAAGCATGCCCTATACTTACGCTGTAACTAAGTGTAACAAGGGGGGACTTATCAATGCTTTAGATTACAACTTGCATACCCTGTAGTTACCCTGTAATTATATTAACAAAAGCGGAACTACCACTGCAATAACGCTTTAAATTACAACCCACTGTAATCTAAAGTGTTGCCTTTATTTTTAATGGTAGGGTTTGATGAATATACTGAAACCTTGATAAGGTGGAGGACTGAGAAGTAAGACCTCTTCACAGGAAAGAGGAATGCTCCTGTTAAATGTTTTGAATGAGTAACGCTTAAGTCTATCTGCCAAAATGTGATAAAAGGAACATTTATCATTGCTGGTCATGTTGGGTTCCCTGTCCCTTTAGGAAGTTTGTGGTGGATAATGGGCAGAAGGGCAAAGTGCAACCAGCCTGGGTAAAAAAGATGTGGGACAACCTGAAGCAGAAATACAAGGTCAGTTACAGGAGTGTTGTGTTTGCATTTGATTAGCTATTTACTATGCTTTAGTATCATTAACTTCTTGTTATCTAATTTGCAGGATCTGGAGTGTCCTAAAGAGGGGGGTCAGCACAGAGGGAGGGGAGGAAACAGAAGCCTCCTGGAAATGGTATGGGGTGATGGATGCGGCATTGGGAAGCAAGCCATCCATCACCCCACCAGTGCTTATCCCTTCGGCAAGCCAGGAGACTGTTGTAGTCTCAACTCCCTCTGTTGCTGATCCAGTCATTCGGGATGACTGTACACCATTAAAGGACCTGTGTGTAAGATTTAATGGCATCTAGCAGTGAAGTTGCAGATTTCAACCAACTTTATACCCCCTCCCCTCACCCTTCACTATCAAGCATGTAGGAGAACTTAAAGTGGCCATGAAACTTGTGAAAAACGCGAAAGGCTCTCTGTAGAGCCAGTGTTTGGTTTGTCCATTCTGGGCTACTGTACCAAGAGGACCTGTTGTTGTATCTCCAAGGTAAGAAATGCAGTGCCAACCATTTTTCAACAATATTCAAATGTTGTGCTACGGTCTGTGACAGATGTATCAGCAAGAGGGTCAAAGTTCAAGGCGCAATGTTATGAGAAAGTAGTATGTCCCAGTTGTATTCATACTGCATGCAATAGTATGTATTTTGTAGGGGCAGTGGCAGTACATACTAAAAGGAAAAGGAAAAGGATGCGATTTGGAGTAGACTTATCCCTACAACAATTACCAGCTAAAATGGCTCCTTCTTTCCACTAACAATGAATGCCAAGACAACAAGATAGCTCAAGATAGCTCAAGATAGATAATAAATTAATCAGGAGAAAATAAATTAATCAAATTACTCACTCTCATAAACCAAAGCTGTAAGTTCTCTGGACACATTGACCTCTGGTTCTCTGATTTAAAGAAACATTCACAGCAACTTCTCGCTGGATAAATGGAACATTTATTTATAGCTAAATGTTGTTAACAAATAAATAAATGAGGTAGTAACATGAATATATACACTCACTGACCACTTTATTAGGTACACCTGTGCAATCTAATGCAATTTAATACAAGAGCTCTGCCATAACTTCTACTTTTACAAAGTTTATTCATTGTCAGTTTTTGTTGACATTGTCAGAAAGGTGATAATTCTACTTTATGATTATTTTCACTAACAAAGACCACGCTATTTGAATGGTATAAAAAGTAGTTTTATTTGGATTGTCGAGAGGGCTCAGGATTGGATGAGGATAGTGTATGGTGGGCTGATTGGGAGTTGAGGAGAGGGATGAAGGGAGTTGATGGCATGGGGATGACCGGGGACCAAATGGAATCGCAATGAAGCTGGAGTGTCTAGGAACCAAGGGGTCAAGACTCAGGGTGGCGGGCATGTCTCAATGAGCTTTCGGCTCCGTCATCCCCCTGTGGTTCCTAAAATAGGACAAGAAGAATTACTTATGTGGAAGTATTAACCCTAACAAGCAGGTCTTTGATGGTGGGAGGAAACCGGAGCAACCGGCGGAAACCCACATGAACATGCAAACTCCACACAGAAAGGACCTGGGACAGCCAGTGTTTGAACCCAGGACCTTCTTGCTGTGAGGCATAAGTGCTAACCACTGAGCCACCATGACGCCCATTGAGAGGGGAGAGAGGAGAAAAATTGGGTTTGGGGGGGGAGGGTTGTGAGAACTGAGACGAACAGAAGAGAAAGGGGTTAGACACGTCTATATAGGTATGCACAGGTGATTTAATTACTGAGGTGCAGGTGATTGAATTTAGTGAGAGAGAGGGGCGTGGTCTTGTTCCTGAACCTTAGTTATGATAATAACTTCATATCGAGGTCGTAGTGGGTGGTGGTGGTGTACTGGAGTGCATTATATTGAAAAGTGTTCCTAATATTTTGCCCCCATCATGTATGTTAATGGAGTGGACAAAATATTAGGAACACTATTCAATACAGTGCACCCCAGTACATCGCCACCACTCAGTATGACCTGGTTTTTATGTTCTCTGCAGTTTTCATTATGGACCAGTCTGTGTGCTGAAATGTGAAGAAAAGCCTAAAACACTGGAAACCACTTCGATCACTCAAACAGATGCAAAACAAAGGCAAATTGCACTCAGCTGCAAAACTTTTTGTTTTATAGCTGAGTGTTTGCACTCAGCATATCATTAGCACATAATCTTTTCTGAATAGGACCTTAAAACTGGGCAGATTGCGGGTGCAAATGCTGCACAATTCATGGTGCTATAAGCGGGCGCAATCCATTCTTTGTGGATTTGGCCCAAAAAAAGTATGGAAAATAAACAGGAGGAAAAACTCCAAGATGTGACGTGTGTTTCCAGAGACCGGAAAGAAGAAGAAGCGAGCAAGACAATGATCCCAGCTTTTTGTCTGTTTGGCAGGCAGGGGTGTGTTTTGGGGCGGAGGTTCAATACTTCGCACTAAAAATTGTGAAATGCCCCTGGTCCTTTGTCTGAAAGTCTGAAAGTAATTTAATGCAGTTAGTCTATGAATGGCGAACTCAGTCATTTTATATTGCACAGACATCAGAATTGAAACATCTTACATGAACATTTGCGGAGTAATATTTACTGGATTTCTGAATAGCTGGACAGACACTGAACATTAATTCAGACTTCAGACTAGAAAGGGAATATCAGGGTTAATTCAAACTCAGGAATGAGTCTGTAATTTATGACCGGCCTGGTATGTCTTGTCTAGGTGAGGGAGAGAGAGACAGAGGTGTGTGTGTGTGTGTGTGTGTGTGTGTGTGTGTGTGTGTGTGTGTGTGTGTGTGTGTGTGTGTGGACCGTGTATTCCTCACATTGTGAGAACATGAATCTGTTTACACAGTCATGTTGTGGGGACTCGCCTCCCTTATGAGGACAAAAAGCAAGTCCCCTTAACGTAAATCATTAATTTTAGGGGGAAGACTTGGGTTTAAGTTAAGGTAAGTTTAGTGTTATGTTAATGCGAGGGTAGGGATAGGCAAGTAGTGGTTATGGTTAAGGTTAAGGAAGTCCCCAGGAAATTAATGTAAGTCAGTGTAATGTCCTCTGAAGTGATGAAACCGTGTGTGTGTGTGTGTGTAAGAAGAAGGAGCGGCAGGGAGAGAGAAACAATAGCAGGATTGTTTTAATCTCATTACAGACTTGATGGGACGTTTAATCACATCTAAAACCTAAAGTCTTTTTTCCAGGGAAAGTTTTGTTAATCCTTTGTGTCTGTGTTCCTCCTGAGGTTCTTTTGATTCGGATGAATCAATAGAAAGAATCTGTGAGTGCTGCAGTTGGGTGTCATAAATTCGTTTCATGACACAGCAGGGGTCCCAGAGGTTATTTGAGCCTCAGTGATATGCTATGGAGGGGTGAGATAGGTCAGTTTATCTTGAGAGAGGTTTAAAAAAAAAGAAGGAAAAAAAACGTTTTCAATCTCTTCCACAGAAAAGAAAGCATTGATTGTTTTGCTAATACTGTCCCTACTATAGGTATTAAGCTAGTTAGATGGACAAACTAATGATTGCTGCTTATAGCAGATAAACAGATAAACAAACTGTTTTATCCAGTCATTTACACTTTTGCCTTTGTGGTTTTGTGCTTTTAGAATGGCTAAAAAAAAAGACTTCATCCTCCAAACTGTTTGGAAACTAAATATTGCTCTTACTACATTCTTATGCATACACTTCCACATAAAGAGAAAGCTTGACAGGCCTGCCATACCATGGTTGTTCAGTTATGATTGGACAATGAGTATTTAGGGGAGGGGTTTAGAAAATGGTCCATTAGGTGTTGTAATGGCAGAATCACATTACATTTATGTTTCACACTAAGTCGTTCTGTTTCTTGTTGTAATTCCTCCCAGAACCTTCTTACCCCCCACACACCACCCCACACAGAGTTATAGCAAGGGCACACCAGGTTGCATTGCAAAAGGAGTAAGTTATCTATGTGGGGGTAAAAGAAACCACCTAGGAAATGAATTTGCATTGTTTGTGAAGTCATTAAATTCCTTTAATTCCTAATGATTCTGAGAGCGCTCTCACCAGTCCAACGGCAGGTGTCTGTATCCCAGCAGTGCCATATGGTTTTCCTGGCACATGGCTCACCTCCTCCGGACTCTCCCAACATGCACTCATAAACAAACCAAAAACTGGTCAAGGTCTCAGATGAGAAGGAATATGGGGAAAAGCCGTAGGGGCTATTCACACACATGCATCTGGTCCATCACACACACACATATCCTGCAGTTTTAGTGAAGATGCGCCAAGGAGAGAATACAAACTGTGAGAAGAGCCTTTTATAGGGTGCAGGTGGGCCTTGGAGTGTCCGAACATCATTAAAAGATGGATTGGGTCATAGGTGATTGAATCGTTCCCCCAGGTGGCAGGGAGGGACAGTGATAGAGAGAAAGAAGGGAGACTGATGGAGGGTTGTGTGGTGCAGTAACAGCTGTGGGGGGCAAGGTCCTGCTGACCTGGTTGAAAAAGGGCACAGCGGAGTCTCGGACTGGAAGCGAATGGAAGGAGCAAGTGGTCAGGAAACTTGGAGATGGGCTCAGCAGGTATCGCATGGTGAGTGAGCAAGACCTCAGATGTGCAGACCACAGATGCTGGCTTATTTTAAGAGGATCTGAGACTGGATTCAATTCTCGTTAGTTTAGTCCAGACAGAATTGTTGAGAACAAGATCCTATATCTTCTAAACCCCATATTTATACAAATACCATCAAAGCATCACAGATAGACTGTATTTTTTAATATATAAATATAGATATTTAAAATTAATATCTTTTGAACTGACACAATCTTACCTCATTTAAATTATGAGCTTGTGTTGTCAGTCAAAGAGAGCAGCTAGTGACTTTTCAAATTCACTCATTAAATCCCCTTTGGAGTAAACTACATGTATTTGCAAAATATGAAACCTGCTTTAGTCCTTGCATCACAAAAAATAACATAATGAGAGCTCAACCAGACCTCACAACTAAATGTGAAAATAAGATGTATTTGTCAGTGTGTTCCAAAATGACCCTACAGTTCAGGGGCCTCATTTATAAAACTGTGTGCAGAATTCACATCACAAGGTTGCATAGAAATGAAACACAGAAAGTGCTTACACACAAAAATATTCTGATTTATAGCACAGTGTGCACACATGTCCTACACCGGTTTGCCTTTATAAATCACAATCAATTCGAAATTTAGCACACGTGAGAAAGCGTCTTGTCCCACTTTCGTAACGCCCATAGTTGCCCATAAATAGTCAGTGAAACGCCCAAAATAAATATTCATTCATACCAACTACATTATGACAGATATGGTAAATGCTGACAGAAAGGCCAAAAAAAGAAGTTTCACTCAGTGTGAAATCAAGGTCCTTATTGGGGAGGTTGAACCAAGGAAAAAGGTGCTGCAAGTGGAGCAGTGATAGAGGCAGAGGGGGGACACAGATGTGCACGCACCAAATGAACCAGGTATGTAATTTGTATGCTTTTGTTTGAAATGAGTGGACCTAATGCATTTAAGTCTTGTTTACAGACATTAGTCTTGTTTACCTATGCATAAAAACAATTGGGACATTATTCACAAAAACAATTGACTTTATTCACAATAATCGAGACACTTCTGTATCTTTTAGTTGCTGCGTGTTCCGGCAGGGCCAGTGCTGCTGCAGCTTAGGAGCTGTGTGCACCCAGCGTCTCCACTCCACCCTGTGCATCACCCTTCATAAGCTGTACATTTAAAGTAGTACTCAAAAAATAAGTTTTTGTTTCCATACCCTATGGTCTTACAAAAGATGCATCACATCAAATGCCTGCGGATGGGGATTGGGGCCAACATGACCATCCATGTTAGGGGGTACAGGCACATTCCGTAGCTGTGCCACGTTATGTAGCACAGCACACGCTCTTAAAATTTGGCACACCTTTTCTGGCTTGCAGGACAGTTTGCCGCCAGTTTGTGGCATCGAGGCAGCGCCATCTGCACTTAAGAAGCCCAATGGTGCGCTCCACAACAGCGCCTGCCTGGCTGTGGCACACATTGTAGTTCCTCTCCTCTGTGCTCTGTGAGTTGGGGAAAGGGGTTAGCAGCCACTGCTTGAGTCCATATCTACTGTTGCCTGCTTTCTATTAATGAAAGCAAATCCATTCTCACTCAGCACCCTTATAGCAACATGAGTCCGGTAAATAGCTCCATTTACATTAGGGAAACTGGACATTGCTTTTTTATTTGCCTGTTCACCCACTGTGGAAAGAAACTTTATGTGCAGATGGGACAAACCAATTATACCTCCTAACACGTCTAGCATAACATGGCTAAAGGTTGGCTGAGGTATCCCTGACCTGTCAGCCATTTCCCTTTGGAAAGTGCTGGTTGCCAGAAATCCCAGTATTGTCAGGACTTGAAGTGGGACTCCCACAGCGTGGTTTCTGCGGGTGCGTCTCTTTAACGCCGGCCCAATACAGCGCAGAGATCCAAGAGGACAGCTCATGGAAGCCGGAAATGGCTCATAAGCCACTCATCATCATTGGCCAGCATATCTTGCTGGTCTCTGAAAATTCACTCTCTCCACAGTCTTCCAATCACCACATCCTAAACAATGCCAAAGCAGCCATTGTGCGTTGTTACACATTGTTACACAACGGTTATAAATGAGGCCCCAGGTCTGCTTAAGTTTAGGTAACTGAAACTCTATAGGGAAAAGTTGTAGGAGACATGAACCACCCAATCTCCTGCTCAAGGCTTTTTGCAGTGGTTAAATTAGATTAGATTACGTTACATTATATTACATTACATTACATTAAATTTTGTGGTCATTACACACAGTAAGTACCAGTACTTAATACAGAGTAACCAAACAGTGGAAACAGTAAGTGCATATAGAGATATATAAACAGGACACAACATATACAGAATGAGCAGTGGTAGTGATGGTGAGAAAGGATGTAATTGTGATATATACAAAAATAAAACCATAATTTTCAAATAAATGTAGTGGAGTATATTCCACTTAAATGTAGCTAAGTGTAAAGTAGCATAACATTGAAATATTCAAGTAAGCACAACAGAATTGTACTCTGGTAAATATGTTTAGTTACTTTCTACCACTGATTACAGTATAACATTATTGCCATATCACTATATAGTATGTTTACAGTGTATATGAATAGTTCATATATTATTTTTTCTAGTGAAACCTGGGGTTTCTAGACACATACAGTACTATGTAAACTTAAGAGTTCTTGCATTCCCTTTCCCCTCTCCTGGTCTTTCTGCCTTGCTGTACTATAATGTAGGCTACTGTAGATTAAAGCAAAAATGCCATGAATTTTAACATTCATAATCCCATCTGTTTATGCCTGTTTAATAAATAAAACAACCGTGAGACCTTTGCAAACATTCATCCATTTAATCCCATTTTTTGGAATTAATGTTCTGCTCACTATTATTTGCAGTTTTTGGGAGTAATGAACTACATGTAATTAAACTATTAGTTTAAAGGCATACTATGCAGGATTTGTCGGTTGGTGTTTTATAAACACAATATTCAAAGTTGGCCCCTCCTCCTTGGCTCAATGACACCAGAGTGAGAGAGAGAGAGAGCAGCGGTGGTCAAGCGAGCTAGAGAGTGAATGAAGAGAAGGAGCAATGCATGAGAACAAAGCAGTGAATCAGATAAATAAAACATTATTTTCTGATTGAAAATAAACACGCTGACACCTCCGTGCAACCCTGTGGGAATGTGCCGCATTGCCAGATTTTGTTTGAATGCAACCGAAGCACATGTTTCATCTTGTCCGCTGCTAAGTTTACAAGAGCAAGAATTTGTCAGATTTTAAGATGCGTGGCAAACTCAGATAAACAGTTAGGCTACATACAGACAGCTTTCGTGTCATTAGCTTAAACAGCGTGCTGTGGTTGAGTAAAACATACTGTTAGAAGATGGGACACTGTGGGCAAAGCAGTTGAAAATATCGCTTTTCTACATGTTTATGCTTGTTGAACATGGTGTGTGGTGGTGGTTTTATAAAGTACTCATTGGCTTTTGACAAAGTTTTTGTGGCACTTACAGTAACAAGCATAGTTATTGTCAAGAAAAACGTTATCTTTCATTTCAACCAACCCTGTCTTCCCCCCACCAAACAAACCTCCCATATTTTGAAACCAGGTATGCTCAGCAAGAACACGTAGCAACAAAAACTGATGCATGGTCAACCAAAAAACAAGCTTTTTGGGCGTGACTGTTCATTGGATCGACCAAAACACACTCCAGATTCAGTCTGCTCAGCAAGAACACATGGACATACATGGAGACATACATTTGATGTTCTAGCTGTTATGTTGGAAGATAAAAATTTTAAGATGGAGCACAAGGTTAGTCTCACAACCACAGACAATGGGTCTAACTTTGTAAAGGCAAGTGTTTGCCAAAATGCAAGACATTGATGAGAGGGAGGAAGAGGTGGTGACAGAGACCTGGCCGAACAACAAAATTCACACCAAAAGCAGGCGTGTAATAGTCTGGGAAGCCACGACAGACCCCAGGGTAACGTCTAGGAAACTAAAGGTCTCTCTTGCAGCGGCTACAGTCGATGTTAATGAGTCCACCATCAGGAGAACGTTGAACACCAATGATGTGCATGGCAGAGTTGCAAGAAAAAAAGTCACTAAGAACCTTATCCCATCTGTAAAATATGGTGGTTTGGGCTGCTTTGCTGCCTCTGAACCAGGACAGCTTGCAATCATTGATGGAGCTATGAGTACTGAGTTGTACCAGCAAATTCTACAGGAAAATATCAAGGTATTTGTCTGTGAACTGAAGCTCAACAGAAAGTGTGTTATGCAGTAAAACAATGACACTAAACGCACAAGTCTTTCTATGAAAGAATGGTTAGAGCAGAAGAAAGTTAATGTTTTGGAATGGCCAAGTCAAAGTCCTGACCTTAATCCTTAAGAAATGCTGTGGAAGGACCTGAAGCATGTAGTTCATGCAAAGAAGCCCACCAACATCCCCGAGTTGAGACTGTTCTGTAAGGAGGAATGGGCTAAAATTCCTCCACCGATGTGAAGAGCTGATAAGCAGTTAAAGGAAACGTTTGGTTGAAGTTGTTGCTGTAAACGGGGATCACACCAGTAATTGAAAGCAAGGGCTCACATACTTTTGTCTCCCACAAATATGTAAGATTAATTATGATTAATTGTGTTCACTTTATCTCGTTTTAGGACTTGTGTAAATATCTGATCACGTTTTAGGTTATATTTATGCAGAAATACAGAAAATTCTAAAGGGTTCACAAACTTTCAAGCAGCACTGTATTTGTCTTTCACATATCTTGAGAACCGTTCATCCGATCTACTTCATACCTGGCAGGTGGTTTGCTGAGGAAACGAAGTGCAATGTTGATGTGTGAAGATGTTTGGGTTATTGGTTCTTGAGAAATATATAAAAATACCTCGTAAATAACACTGATGATATTGATTTGCTTCTTCTGCCTGTGGAGTCGAAATAAAGACAGTGTCACTCTTCCATTGCAACCCACACTGTGGTCAGAGGTGGGATTACATCCATAGTGTTAATGACTTGAAACGTTTAGATTTAAGCGCTACCATTGAACTGTGTAACGTTAATGTTCAGAAATATATAAAAATACCTCATAAACAATGTTGCTTGTGCTTCTTCTTCTGCACATGGATTCAATGAGCAGAAATACGGGCAGCGGCAGTCTGCCAATGTGACCCACACTGTGGTCAGAGATGGGATTACATCCATAGTGATAAGAACTACCATAGAGAAAGAACTGAAAAAAATTAGAGTTATGCTCTATTCCTGTTCCTCACACATAAGAACTTTGTATGTATGTTCAAGACATAGTGCCCATTTTTTAGACCAATCAAATGGTCTAAAAAGGTGCAAGTTACTTTTTTTTTTCTTTACTGTTTTAGTTGTAGTCGGATAATACAAAATCTAGATTTGTTTACAACTAAAATATAACAGTCCTTGCAATTTTGTCCTTGTGACAAGCCCAGATGTGATTGTAATGTTTAGGGCAGGTTTACATTTCAGGGGTATTCAAGGAAGCTGGATTGTCAGGTCACCTGTGAAAAATATTTGGCTGTAGTTGTTAATGTTTTGAATCTGAATTTGTAAAACTAAACTTGAATATATTAGGTGTCAATTAGTCACAAGTATAGATTATTGCTATCTATTAAATGTTTAGAGAAGTTGTTGCATGCTATTTTAGAAGTTACCTGGCTAACTGCTCGGTGAAATGCCCCCACCTGGACTCTCACTACTTTCTGGACAGCAGGTGTCTGACTGATGGACATTGTATACAAAAACAAAAACTGACATTCCTTGCACTTTCCCATGAAGGCTGTGGTATTTTATTTTATTTTTGGTCTGTGTCTGACCTGTGAACAACTGGGCACTTTTTGCAATAAACTCAATTGTGTGGCATTTTTTGCTGGCATGAGACTTTGTTGTATTTTGTCATAATTTCATATCACCTGTATATTGTCAATTTGATCTTTTTTTTTTTTACAAAGTAATTTGAACTACTTTTTCTAAGTAGATTTAGAGTTAACTAGATTAACTAGATTTCTCCCTAGGGTATATTTGCTGTAGTTCAACTTCTTATATATAGTGTGAAGCTTGCAAAATATGCTTTCAAAGTAGCTTCCCAAACATTGATTATTTGTAGTAATTACAGTGAACTGTAGCTGATCTTGAATTGAAGAGATGGCTCGGAGTGATGATTAAATGAGAAAGCTCTAAAGAACCCTTCTTGTCTTTTGTGCCAAGTGGTGCTGCTCAGGAATTTATGTGCAATGTACACATCACAGTCTCCAAAACATCTTGCTGCTGCTGCTGCTTGAAGCAAAAACAAACAAAATGAGCTGCTTGAGGTTCTAGTTGTGAAAGTTTGGATGAAACACTCCATGGTTCACATCCCATGACTAATGTGTTGAGACTGTGTTACTCTGCACCCCGTGAGTGACAGCCAGACAAAGTAAGAGAAAAAACAGACAAATCAAGTGGAGCACACATCAAAGAGGAGAAAAATGAGATGACAAAAGAGGGAAAACATCCATAAAGTTGTTCTCAAACTCTTTATTGAGGTTATATTAGTGCAATCTATCAGTGATGTACTGGAAAATCCATAACCCTACAGTGGAATTTCACCCCTGTGAGCTGTTCCCCTTTATGAAGTGCAATCTCATAGCAGGACTGCATGCCTCTACGGAGCTCATTTTTCAAGCAGTGTGACGTGGAATGGCCATGTCAGAAACATAGAGGCGTTGACTGGAGGGGGGCCCATTCTTATACCATTTATCCATCAGAATGTCTTGTGACACAGTTGAATCGCCCACACACCGTTAAATAAGAATCTGTACCATTGCAAATTCAATTTGTGATTGATTAAGTGCATCTGCTTGGAGGCCAAGCCTGTTTATCACACATATTTACAGTGAGAAAAACCCAACCTAGATTGGGATCTTGTTCTTAAATGCTGTGATTTGATAAAGTAGGTGGGGACATCTATCCTGGCTAGATCTGAAGTTCACTGATTAACATATATCTCATTTACAATACTTTTTTTGTACAGATTAAACAAAGGAGACATTACATATTAATTAGTGAGCTTTAGAGGTGCTGTTGGAAGTCCCCTGACTTTTCCTCTAGCGCCACCATGAGATCCACATCTGTGGTTTTAAGTGAAATGCCTCAACTGTCGAATGTATTGCCATGAAATGTGTTATTTATAATTCATTTTCGCTCAGGATGATCATCATCAAGTCAAAATTTCAATTTGCTTTATGACTAAATACACTTGCAAAACTGATGACATTCCCATCATCCTCAGCTTTTTGTATTAATTAGCAAATATTAGCATATGTACACACTAAACTAAGATGGTGAACATGGGAAACATTTTATCTACTTAATTTTAACATGTTAGCATTGTCACTGTGAGCATGTTAGCATGCTGATGTTAGCATTTAGCTCAAAGCACCAATGTGCCATACAGCATTACAGAGATGCTAACATGGCTGTATATTTTGTACAGAGCCAGACTAGCTGTTCCCCCTGCTTTCAGTCTTTAAAGGTAGAGTCAGTGATTTTGGAGAAAGATTGCTCACCACACTTTTGTCAAATTCAGCGAATATCTCGAGTGTTCATACACAGCCCTGGCTTTGTACATGGGAAACAAACAAAGTGGCTCGGATTGAGCCACGCAACACCATTCCAGCCAATCAGCAAGGGGCGTTCATGCTCGTGCACAGGACAGGAGGAAGTCATCAGAGCAGCTGTCTGTGTCAGGACATGACAGTCTCCCTTATCCAGCATCCACTCAATGGTGAGGGAGGGCTGGCAAACTGGAGAGAGAGAGAGGTTGTGGTCAATTCACACAGAAAGTATTTTCTCATGGAGTAGATATGCTTCCATTTTATTAAATGTATTAATCCACACTGAATCCGATACAGTATCAGTCAGACCCCCCACATTTTTTTATGCTCCAAGTCTGTTTCTGTTGTGTTAATTGAAGCACAATCTGAGCAGGCAGCTGTTTAAATCACACAAATATCCCGCTGTATCTGTGTTTTGAACTTATAAACTACCAGTTAATCAATAAATACAAACACTGTTGATTTCCTCCAGTGGAGTCGACACATATTTTGGTTCAGGAAATTTCTGCTGTCAGTCAGCCTGGTGAAGGCAGTCTGTCCAGCCACTGTCCTCTCAGCTGACTGATGGCTGCTTCTGTGGACGAGACGCTGAACGCAGGTCGATTAAGAAGTGGGGAGGTTGCAGAGAGGTGGAGAGTGTGGCAGGACTTTTTTATGTTCACATGAAACAATTTTTTTCCCCCTTTATTTTTAAAAGATATTTATTGAATTTTACATAGGTAAAATTTTCCGCTTGTGATAATATGTGAGAAGAACAGAGGTCACTATCCAGCTGATGCATCGCTCTGGATGCGCATCCATGAATTTGGGGGGCGGAGCTTCTGAAGGTGCATGAAGGGAGGGGTGTATTTCTTTGGGTGTTTAGTTCAAATATCAAAAACAATTTTTCCCAGAATGACTGACTCTACCTTTAAGCTAATAGTTTCAGCTTAAGAGCTACGTTTACTGTCTCACGGCTTCAGCTTCATATGAATGAACACGTAAGAATGGCATTGTAATCATTTAACTCTCAGCAACAAAGCAAATAACCTGCTTGGAGAAGCAGATGGTGGGGTTTGCCAGTAAGGAAATTACATTAATGTCAGTAAAATGAAAGGTAACTAAACATCATTATGTATACATTTTAATTAACCCAAACTCCTGACTGTGTGACCTTGACAGTTAGGGGTCGTTTTCCTGCTCTAACACTGTCATCCGGGATGCTGAACAGTGAAAGCTATAACTAATCTGGCTTTAGAGAAAGTTACCTGCCTCTCCCGCCTCATCCCTTCTTCCATGTCGTGTACGTCTTCCCAGCTTCAAAGTCCCACTGTGTGCCTTCTAAACCGTGGCTCATCTTAACAGGGATGTGCTGGCTTTGAAGCCCCCGTACAAGACAAAAAGAGCTTTCTGAAGAAATAATGGCTGTTTATATGGAGTGCGATGTGAGGAGCTGTCAGGCTCTGCCTTTAAGTTGATTTGCAGAAGTATCAGAGAAGAGGGGGGACTCGAGGAGGTGAATCATGGATTGTCAGAAATCAATTCTCTGGGCTGCTCTCTGGGGAGTGCTCCAGTCATCGTCAACAATAGGCGAGATGAATAAACCAAATCTCCTGGAGAGCATGTAATAATCCCCAACATAATGGCATTGCCATATAGGATAATTCAATCTGAGCTTGAAAAAGGCAACTGTTGATCAGTACTAAATTGAATATTTCAGACATGTGCTTTTGTGAAAATCCCAGAGCTCTCCCCCACCTGATACCCCATCTTGTCTCTCAGCTACTGTTCTGCCCCCGTCCAACCCGCTCCACTTGTCAATCAGCTTTTTCATTGCAGCTCAGAGGAGCTGTTAGAAAGCCACGAGGTTGAACAGCTGATGGATCACACAGTCTGTTTCATCTTCCCCTGCTTTACATTTTCTCCAGGCTCATTACTGCGCCAGTATAGGCTCTCAGCTCCTGGTTGGCAGTGGAACTTGTTTGCCTCATATGCATCGCGTGGCACCTCTGTGTCAACAAGCTCAGCAGCTAAACACTTCAAACAATGCAAGTTTAATGAGCAACAAAGCAACAATGTACCTGAGGGTATGGCATTTTTCTCTATTCCCTTCGTCTCAACTGACGCTCTAATACTGTTGTCTGAGAGTTGCTTATCCTCTCCTCTCGCTGCTGAAATATGACATTGTATGTCTTTGCATATTTTGTCAGAGTGATTATTTTAAAATCTATTGACGTGGTGCCTGCCTTCATTTCAAAGGCACTCTATAGAGTCAGGATACTGGGCCAAAATAAAACAAAAAGCTCCCCTGTTAATTTAATTACCGGGGACGATTTTTGTTCAGCTGCTACTGTCACAGAGGAAGTGTCAACCTAATGCACAATGGATTTACAACAAATATGGAACTCTGTTAAATTATAATTAGATTAACAATATAATTGTATAATGATAGATAGTAGTTGCTATTGTGCAAGTAAACTCTTTGAACCTGGGGCTGTTTTTCTCAGTTTTCACTGCCTTTATTTAGTGATATGACATTTACTGTTATTTTCAGAATGGGTAGACTACTCTGAAATGCAGTCATTTTGCATGGTAGTGATGCTATATATGTTCTGAAACAGTTTATAGGAGAAAAACTTTGACTCAGTTTGACATTGTTTCATTTTTTTGCATTTCTTGTTTGTTTTTACCCACAGCAAATAGGTACATGTATTAATATATACAGTATATATGAGTAAATAAAGCAAGCGTGAATTGATTAAGAAGAGTTTTTCATTACTCAAATTTGCAATGTATGTTTTACAAGTATATTGAAAATATATTTACAGCTCATTAAGATGTGGAAAGAGAGGCTTTGTGGCACTACTTCACACTGCCACACCAGAGTGAATGCTGTGACATGATGTAGGCCTGTATGGATGTACAGACAGCAAAGAAAAGTCTATATCTGATGATCATGAGGCAATAAAATAAGGGCATTAGAAGGTTGTTTTTTTATTTTTGTATCAAATTTCAAAGTGGATTTGATGGAATAGTTTCAAATTTAGGAAGTATATGCTTAATTTCTGTTTTGCAAAGAGCTATATGAGAAGATTACCAGATACCATTTTCATATTTGTTTGTTTAATTAAGTATGAAGCTGGAGCCAGAGGTGGTTATCTTTCTTGGCTGGGAGCAGTGAGTTCTCTGGCCCCGGCCAAGAAATAGTCCCACACACCATCCCTTGTAAAACCACTAATTGTCATTTTAACATTGTGTTGTTTGTATGGATTAAACAGACAAGATGTAATGTGTTAATTAGGGAGCTTTACAGGTGCTGGTAGACAGATTTTTCTTTACTTTCACACTGAGCCAGGTTGTCTTTATGCTAAGCTAAGCTCACCATCTCCTGGTTTCAACTTCATATTAATTTTGACAAACAGTGGTATCAATCCTCTCATCTACCTCTCAGCAAAAAAGCAAATAAGCTTTAAGGATGTCACATGGCTTTATATTATTATGTTGTCATACATTTTGAAATATATACCCAGCTTGTCAGCTGATAAGCCATGAATACATTTGGCTTGATCTAGCATTAAATGTGGATGCGGCTGCCGCTCCCAAGCTTACTGTAGTATTAAGAGAGTAACCATATTTCTTGCCGCGATTCAAAGGAAAAACTCAACCACTTATCACAGGGAAATATCAAAGACCAATTTTTGGGGGCTGCCCAGTGAGGAAGCATCTGAAATTATAGAGACTAGGATGTGAAGGATCCTGCCTGCAACCAACAAGTGCTTCCTCGCTGAGCTGAAGACTCCCACCTTGCTTCTGAGATTATGCTTTCTTCTACCTCTTGAGCTCCCCCGTGGCTGCTTAGCTGAGGGTGGGCTGGGTGGTCTCACTGCTGAACTATCCTGCAGCTTGCACACTCAAAGACAAAATGAGCCTTGTATCATGCCAGACTCACCAGTTTTTACCCTACAAACCATATATAGCAATTAATTACTATACTACTACTAATTACTAATTATAAATTACTATTATAGATGTTGTGTATTTGAAAATGTCAGTGATTTATAATAACTTTAATAATATCTTTATTTATATAGCACTTTTCAAAACAACTGTTACAAAGTTCTTCACAAATAAGG
Source organism: Thunnus albacares (assembly GCF_914725855.1). Taxonomy (NCBI): domain Eukaryota; kingdom Metazoa; phylum Chordata; class Actinopteri; order Scombriformes; family Scombridae; genus Thunnus; species Thunnus albacares. The sequence continues at coordinate 7,719,373 of NC_058106.1, read as the reverse complement.
AAAATTAAAAGAAAGCAGGAAAATAATCAAATACATATAACATGAAACAGTTAAAAGTAATGATAAAATAATGGATAAAAGTAACATAAAATTAACAGATAAATTAAGTAACAGGTAAAATAATCAAGCAAAAGCCATACAGTAGTAGTAAGTTTTGAGAGACAGTTTAAAAGAAGGCAGTGAATTTTCTAGTCTAAGTTTCTCAGGTAAGCTGTTCCAAGGTATTGGAGCCCTGACAGCAACAGTCCTGTCACCCTTGGTCTTCAGCCTTGACTGGGCAATAGCTAACAGGGCCTTATCAGAGAATCTCAAGCTACGGGCTGCTGAGTAATGATTTAGAAGCTCAGCCAGGTAGCTCGGTGCCATACCGTTCAGGGCCTTAAAAGTCAAGAGTAAAATTTTAAAATCAATTCTAAAATGGAGAGGCAGCCAGTGAAGGGAAGCTATAATAGGGGAGATATGATCATGCCTTCATGATTTGGTTAAATGTCTGGCGGCTGCATTTTGGACACCCTGAAGCTGTGCAACCATGTTTTGGCTAAGGTATGTAAACACTACATTACAATAATCCAGACAAGAAGTGATAAAAGCATGAATAGTTCTTTGGAGATCATTAAAAGAAATAAAAGATCTAATTCTAGAGATATTTCTCAAGTGGAAAAACCCCACCTGAGCTCACCTTTTAACATGGGACTCAAGAGTGAGGCTCTGGTCTAAAATAACTCCAAGGTTTTTAACAGTGGATACTGCATGCTGAGCTAGAGAGCCAAGAGCAGGCAGAACATGACCATGAGTGTGCTCAGGGCCTATAATAAGGATTTCTGTTTTAGAGGAGTTAAGCTGAAGTAAATTTACTGCCATCCAATCCTTAACCACAGCTAGGTAATTATGCAGGGAAGATAACTTCGATGATTCAGATGGTTTGCAGGACAAGTACAACTGAGTATCATCTGCGGAGAAATTAAATGAAATATCATGCTATTTGATAATGTATTTATTTGTTTATCTAGCCAAAAGGCTGTAGCGAATATGAAGACATGCTAATGAGCTGCATTTCTAATCTCTTATGGAGTTACTTTCCATGTACCAGAAAAAAATAACTTCACTTTGTTGTCTTCAGGTTTCTGGTTACTGGGGAGATTTGAGCTTCAACAGGCATTTCATTAAGTTAACAATAGCAGCTTGGGTTTATGTCCGTTCTCACATCAAACCCACAGCAACAAGTATCTTACAGAAGTTAGAAGCGGCGCTGGAGGCAACATCATTAACAGGTCACTGGCAGTGTTTAAGCAGAATTTAGTCATCTGTTATTAGCAGCGGTGAAATGCAAATGGGCAGGTGTAAACTTCCTCGATTGTACAATTCACACCCTCTATTGTGTGACTCACAGCTCTCAAGTCAACTAAAAGGAATTCATAATTCCTGAATGCATTTTCTATGCTAATATTTTCTCAGAAATCAAATAAAAGGGAAGGAATTCATGTTTGTCAATGTCATATGATAATTGGTCAAGGGATCAGAATATTGATTCGGTGGCAAAATTAGATTCTCAATCTTCCCCAAATGAAAACCTTCTTCAAATTAAATCTCCCTTTTTCTGTCTGTCTGTCTATCTGTCTGTCTGTGTCCCTCTTTCACTCTTTCTTTGGGCTTTTTTTCTCCTCTGACATTCTCTGTGGACTTCAGAAATAAATAAAGTTGAAACGAAATAGAGAGAATACTGGTATTCAGAAATAGCACGCACACACACACACACACATCATCATCATCAGCCCTCAGCAGTGCTGTAGGTGATGAATGACACTCCAGTTGGTGATCAAAGCAGGTGAGTGAAGCCGGGTAACAGAGAGGTGGTTCCTTCTACTGTTACACTGCAATACAATGCTGCTCCTGTAGCCCTCTGGCTCCGGCTCGGCTGCTCCAGGTACAGCACAGTCCTGTCATCTTCCTCTTCTCTGTTATTTATCCATGGCACAGTAGCGTTGCTCACTCAAGCGCAGCAAAACCCTGTGCATTCTTATTACTGCCGTTGCCTCCTCTCCACTGTTGTGTTTAATAAGTAGATAGTGCAAAGAGAATACATTCATATGTTTTCAATACATGTGGGTAGAGGTGGAATTGGAAATTACTCTTTATTGTGTTGTTTCTGCAGGAGGCTTTTTGTGCTCCCGAGCTCCTGATTCTCATCCATTGTAATTGCCTTGGGCTGAGAGAGGGGTCATGACTAGAAGAACTGGAGGCGAGCTGCTTACACGCCTGTACCAGAGCTCAATATTTCAAGCTCTGAGCAGCCGTCCTCTCCTCCCCTGTGGTCTGAGAGTAGCTGTCACACATTCAGGCTGGCTGCAACACAGCCACGGTGCCTTTATTACTTATGGCGTACACGCATGCCTGTACACCTGCACATACTCTTCACACACACACACACACACACCTACACAAAAACACACACAAAGAGGTAACAGTCATAAAAGTTCTCTATCGCGTATTGATCCAGCCTCTACCAGGCATTAGTGCTGCACTTTTGTCCCTCAGTTTTTCAAATGTTTCAAAACAATGGTAAAATTGTAAAATAAAGCTAGTTTTTATTAAGAAACATACCGCCACATTCTTCCACCGTCTCTGACTTATTTTCAAAAACAATTCCTCTTCAACAAAAAAAAAAAAAAAAGCAGCTGAGCTTTTCTTTGTACCACAGTCCCATAGCCAGCCCTTGTCATGGTGCAGCATGCCTGTGTTATAGCTGCATCTGTGCACATACACTCATAGAATTACAACCATGGTACTGTAGGTAAGTTTGAACACACTCACATGTCTGAAATAACCTTGCTTTGGGTGCCTTTATGTGCATATTTTTAACTGGTCAAACAAAGTCAAACAAAAAAAGGGGTAACATAATGTATAATTGTATGTATTGCCATGTTCTCATAGGGTTGCTATCAATAACAAAAAAAACAAACTGATTTGTACCATTGTGTGCATACCATTACAGTGTCTTACGGATGAAACTAACAACACATTCTCTAGTATTTTAGATTAACTCACTGGATAAGTGCTGTATCAGAACCTGGCTGTTCTAGCTCCAATACTTTTCAGCTTTGAAAAAGAGGGGAAGAAATGAAAAGGAGGGTTAGCTAAGCTAGCAAGAGGAGTGCAGTAAAATGTTGTGTCCATTATTCCACTGCCTGGTATTGTAAAATGGAAAAGGGGACGGCAGCTTGTGGGGTATAATTTTGATGGTGTTCATACTGCTTTATCCAGTCGTTTCCTATGTTGATACACAAGTATAGATGCAAACCAAATTCTGTGGTAAAATTGATACAGCTGTCAGAAACCTCTTATCCACACTTAAAGAGACTCTACTATGTCCATTATGTTTGCAGTCTGTAAAAGGTGGGACACTATCATACAACGTGCTGTTGTGACACTGCGTTGCTAAAGTTACGTAACATTAGCATTAGCAGCTAACAACACAAAGCCAAACTGACCAAATCTGCAGTTTTATTTACAAGGACATGTGTTCATATTGCATAGTTGGAAATTCCAAATTTTATATCACTGAGCCATGAACTGAAGTGAACAATACCCAGCACTGTGTAAGGACTGGATACACCCGTACTCATTGAACAATTATAAGGAACCTGATTGTCTTTTCAAGTTTACACTTAACTCCATTTTACTTATATTTATTTTGACTTTGACTAGCTGCTTTGGCATGGAAGCATCTTAATGCTTTGACTTCTGATTTTCATTGTCTGCACAAATTCAGACTTACATGGTGTCTTGGGTGCATTTTGATGCCAAGAAAAAAACGCTGCACATTACTACAGGGATCATCCTTTCTTTTCCATGTATTAGATATAACCTTCTCCTGCTCACTCAGAGAGTGTGGGAAGCTGGTGGGTGTAACGTTTAATACTTGCGGGCAGATGGTTCTAGCTGTGGATAAGAATATTTTGTCAGCTGGTTTAGTCATGTCAATAGGGACCATTAATCACAAGGTATCAAAGAGTCATGTAAACAGCTTAACCTGAATAAGACAACACCGACATTCCAGAAATTGGCTGTTTTAGCCAAATTACCTTTAACATTTTATCCTCTTGTGTCTTGGTTGTGGTACTGTTTGTCCTGTGCATGGTTTATCTTAGAGCACATTAAAGGCTCACGCTGACAGCATTCTATATTTTTCTTAGTGTCAACAAATCTCATGAAAAGACTAAAACCAACAATGAACCAACAAAATCTTGCCCGTGTATATCTTATTCCTCTGTGCAATAGAGCTCTATTGTTGTCCAAAACTGATTAAAAACAGTACAATGAACCACGTTGCACTGTGTGTCATGTTCCTTCATTACTATGAACACACACACTGTAGTTTATTTAGTGTCAAACCCACATACACTGTCCTGCTACTGTAAATACTCACTGGTGCGCCAAATGTGTAGCCTATTAATTCAGGGTTGAAAATAGTCCCAAACAAATATACTTATTTACTCCTTTTTGAGTAAAGTATGGTAAAAACTACAGTTCCCAGTTGTTTTAGGAAATTATTTAGCCCCTTAAGTCAAACTATATACTTGTGACCAGTTTTGAAAGATTTAAAACTTCAGTGAGAGCGACTGAGCTCTCTTGACCAGCAGGCTAATTTACCATAAAGTGTATGGCCAATAAGAAGGTTACTCTGCATGTAAAAACAATAGTAAGTAAATGTAAAACCCTACACATGCATGAATAATACAGTACCCTAGAGTACTGAAGTACACCATATATTTATGCAGTTACTCTCTTCTTTCATGTAACAGGCTGGGTCCCTCTCATGGGCGAGTTCTGGCTGGGCAGAGTTGGCTTTAGTTAATGGACTAGTAGTGTGCTCTGGTCCGCAGTGCTTTGGCGAGGCTGGAGAGAGCTCTTCCTGAAACACAGGGAGATTAGCTCAGAGTGCAGGTGATAACCCCACTGTCTGAGGCAAGCTGCCTCACTGCTAATACCAATTACCCTGCCTCATGCACTGCCTCATAGGGATACACTTACATATATGCAGGCACATGCACACACCTGCCTACATGTTCACAAGTACACACACTCAAGTACTGCACCACCTTGATTTGAATGTTTTCGCTTCAGGCCTGGATGTTTTTCAGGCAGTGTGACCCAGAGCTTCTGCCTGGGGTTTCTTTAATCCCTCAGGTTTCTCCCAAAATACACCAGCCCCCCATCAAAGGAGAGCAGAGGTCTCTAAACAATTACCTCAAAGTCCTCCTCTATCTCCCACCTCTATTTACATATGTCCAAGAAGCAACAACTCTGACGCTCTCTTGCAGTGTTTAAACCAGCTTCTATGAGCTGCCCCTGAAGCCGCCATCTGTCTTCTTTTTCCTCTGCCACTGCGAAACGTGCTCAAATATCTCTTTAAATTTGGACAAACAGTGCACAATTACTATGTTCTCATTTTTCTCTTTGGTCATACGGGGGGTGTTGATCAGAGGGTCTTCAATAGTCTTTTACCTTGCTTGTTACCTTACTGCAGCAGGAGTATGGTCAGCAGAAGAAATTTCCCGGTGTAAACCTCAAAGAGGGAAGGAGGTGACCAGAGAAAATGAAAGATGAGCCACTCTGACAGAGTAATTGTGCAGTGGAAAGTATCAGTAACCTAATTAACACTGCACTGTAGCCTTTGCCACATTCAGATCCTACTCTGATATGTTTCGTGATGCGTTCTGACACTGTAGTTAGAGGAATCATTTCCTAGTGCATGGTGGTATGAGCAATGCAATTGCACTTTAGGGCTTAGAGTTATTGCATTATGTAAATGAATTCAGAGTCATGTGGAGGATAACTTAATGATGTCCCTAACCAGTTGGACTTAACATGACAGAAAAGAGTTTTTCAGGTTTTGCCGTTAAATAATATTATTTTTGGGGTAAACATTGCAAGCAGGAAAAAACATGTTTAAAGAACCTGAATCCTATTTTTCTCAATCATCCTCTTACTCTGACCATTGGGGTCCTACATTTTCTGTCAAAGTTAGAACATTTTTGGTTATTTCACATGAAAGATTTTTGTATTTGTGATTCTCACTGGCTTGAAGTGGGATAGGAAGTCATTCCCTGCTGCGATCAGGGCTCATCAATATTCAAATCAAAATCTGACAGCAACTGGTGGCTTGTTTGCTCATGCTACCAGGCAACTGTCAATCAAATCTGACGAAACCACACCCACTCCGTCCTGATGATGCAGATTAGCTGGGTCCTTTAGTTAAACTCATAATGTATAACAACTATAGATGTTTTTTTTTTGTTTGTTTGTTTTGTACAAACTTTAAATGTAATTGTTGCTTATTTCCTCAAGAATATTTAATTCTGTAGAGAAATTAATATGATTTGAACCCAAGTGTTGGAGCGCTTTAAGTGTTTGGCACTTTTAAATTGTGAATAAGCATCTACAGGCAATTTTGAGAAACATTCAATATTCATGCTTTTGTCATGGGAAAATAAATATGAAAAAGAATTCAACATGGACTGACTTCATGTATTATACAATATTTGAATCTAACCATTATTTTCATATACTGCATATACTGTACATTTATTTTGTCTGACAAAGACCAATACATGTGACATTCTGAAGAAACCTCATACACCCAATTTTAGCTGAATTTTACATATGGCTCTGTTCTCTTTAAAAAAAAACAGCATATGACTCTATGAAAACAAGCCCCAGATGTTGCATTGGACGTTGTACAAATTCAGAGGAGTCACAAACAAACTCTCATTTCCTGAAAAGGTGACAGTGAATGTATATCTTTGAAATCTACACCATCCTTTTTTTATTATCCTGATTTCGGTGGACACGTGAACTCTGCTTTGCAGCCTGATAGAGGTTAGCTTGATGAACTTTGGCATTTCAGACACACATAAGAGGAGTGCCGCATGCCTTCTTCCTAATCTTAGTCCTTGGCTATTACAGCTTCTCCGTGGTGGACCCTCAGTCTGAATTTACATCAGAATCTTTCTGATCAGAGCAGCTGCTCTCAGCAATGGTCAATTCAAGGTTTTGTGTGTCTGCTGGGGTCCTTATGCCGGCTGGCAGATGTTCATTAACCAGCTAGCCTTTCATCTCAGTATGGAGAACAATGGACTGGCACTCTGTCCTGCTCTTTCATGAGCTAATAAGGCATCATATCTGACCTCAAACCAGGCAATAATCCATTCCACACCTGGGATCGAGCCAAAGTTCAGTGCTCAAGTTGCCAAGAACTTGACAAACTTCTGTGGGCAGATACAGTTTTGCCTTCCAAGATTGCTGTTTGTTTATCAGAAGGAATCTAATATATCTCACAATCTAATTTATGTGTGACCCCCCTCTGGCTCGTCATCTGCTTTTGGAGTGGTTTTCTGTTTTGCAGTCTTTGATGGATAGATATAGCATAGAGCCCTGTGTTATACGAGCAAACTGAATAAATAGAAAGCACATATTTTGTAATGCAGCAGACTTATGCAAAAGCACACAAACAACAGACTTTTTTTTTCTCACGTGTAGCAGGTAGTGGAGCAGGTGGGTAACCTATGAAACTGAGCTTGTGAGTTGAGAGAGTAAGTTATCACCCTAAATCAACAGCAGCATATGTCAAAACAGAGTAGCAGCAGTGAGCCCGCTTTAAACGCACACACCTCACTGTCCAGTGTTATTTCCACTGCGGCCTCCAGAGCAGCCCAGTTGGCTGAGCTGAGCTAACTGAAGGGTTGCAGGGTAACTGTGGTCATCAGCCTGTCACCAGCAGGGACACATTATGTGACAATGATATGTGGTGTGGAGAATCGACATGTCATCTTTGACTAGAGCATGAGGCGTCTTGGCATGGATGCCTTAGTATCTGCCACAGCTGCCTGTGTCCTCTGGAGGGGAAGAGTAGCCGTTAGCTGGGAATGACTTGTTTACTATAGTCAACCCCTAGGATCTACCCTATTGACTTATACATATGCATGTCCCCTTCATCAGTTTGAGGGGACATGCTATTGTATCTTAGCGTTCAGTGTGACCCCAAATCAAGGCTCTAACCTAAAAAAGCCCTATTTTAAAAACTAAAACGTCCACTATGTGTCATTCAGGTGTTTAAACTCTGGTTGCTGTTCTTGAGCCCATTTTTATTAGAGCCATGATCCTGGTCTCTTCTGAAAGGTATCTCTCTTGAGTTTATCATCAAAAAATCCAAATTAGTTTAATTGTGAATAAAATTTAGTTGTTTCTTTTTGTTTCACCTGTTTGGTGAAATTTTAATCCTTAAATGCGTACCTCAGGCCTTTGGAGACCTGGGACTATATTTCACCCTATCTAATTCATTTTTATTCTGTAGTGAACTATTAAATAATTATCTGGCTATTTAAAAAAAAAAATCTGGTGTCACAATTTTAAAAAATTAAGTGATGTAAATAGTTCATCTCTATAAAGCCTGACCCATGAAATAATGGTCAGAAAATTATATATATATTTTTTAAATTGAGGTGTTTATTGAACCTTTTGACAGAATCCAAAAATATAAAATTTTAAATTGCACATACATGCATAAATATACATTTTCTATTGCATTTATTTGATGATATTTTACATCTATCATATATTATGAGCATATAGTACATTTATATTACATCTATATGACACAACATACATATAGACACACACACTACAGTACAGTGATGCGCACATGCATATTATAAATACTGATCTATTGTATTTTAAGTTATATGATTTACTCATTGTCATTTATTTATTGTTATGTATTTAAGAGTGTGTGTTTTTTAATGTGTGCAGGAAGAAAGTAATTGCAGGTTATGTTATGTTTTACTGTTTGGCATCATTTTACATCACTGATAGTATGAATGAATGTAGACACAAAGATGGGGAAGTTTCTTTATATTGGTGCACTGTCACAGTAACATGATGGTGCAGCATCAGTGTGTCAGGTTCACCGCATAGCAGCACTTTCTGATACTGGAGGATTTTGATGAAAGTAACTTTGAGAATGAAGATGTGCCTGAAGTGGCTGATGATGAGAATTATTATTTTTGTAACAAGTGATCAGTCAAATCATTTAGAAGCCCAATTACAGCATGAATAAACACTAACAATGCTAGCATTCTGCAGTTATAGTAGTATATGTGTAACATAGCACATAGATTAGAATAGACTAGATGTCAGTACATTTTGAAAATAACATTTTTTTGGCATAAAAAAAAACAAAACAAAACATCAAAAGAGTTTGGGGCAAATGAATTTGCTTATATTGTGTTCTGAATAGTTTACAAGCAGTGTTATTTTAATTTGTAGGTCAATCTGTCTTACATTAGTAAAAAGTCTAAGAATTCAAGGTATACAGCAGGAAAGTTTGGCAAAACAAACAATTTTTGCATGCACTCCTGTCCCAAAATAGGCTGCTGTTGTTGCCGTGATTTTGGGATCTTAACGTCTTAATGCTCTGTGCTTTCAAACAATGTATAGTTTCTCAAGGTTTGATATCATTAAAATACAGTGTCTCAGGCAATCTCTTTTGTGCTACTTACATCACATGTGTTTGATGCCAACAGGAACGAGAGGTAAACACTTCAAACACAGGATCAATAGTAAACCTGGTTTTATTGCATTTGCTTAGATTTCACAGCCGAATACATCATGCTTTTTCTGCTAAAGATGTTAAGTGTGTGATGCAGAGTAGAACATATATTAGTGAGCTCAATCTATATAGAAAATATGCTGCTCATCTGTTTATACAGCTGAGTGTAGTGCATCATCATTTAGGCAATTGTGGGTAATCACAGCCAGTTTCAGCTCTTGTCTTCATTTCTGGCCTATTCTTTTCTATTAGCCTGCGTCCATGTCACATGACTGTCAAGTTTCTGTCAGAAAAAAAAAAAAAAAAAAAAAAAAGGCTGACATTCCTTTTATTCTCAGTGGAAAAAGCATTTTAAGATAGTTTCAGCAGTGCATTTTATTTGCAGAATCTTCATTCAGTAAATGTATATGATGTTTAGGTTGTCAGTTATTGCTCAGGCTTTCTGTCGTTGCTATGGTGGTTGCTATGGATGCTGCTATCGCAGAAACCATGTAGTTGCATGTTGTTTGAATCATTGTCATATTGTTGTCTCTGTAGTTATCTGAGCTGTTATGATATTTGTGTTATTTTATGTAACTGTTTGATGATGATTTTCAATAAAAAATGTAGATTTTAGAGTGTTGCCCTAGGAATGAATTGAATTTGAAATCTAGAATTTGAAGCTTTGTGATTGGCTGATCAGAGGACCTGCCTGGAAGTATTTTCGTCCTTGTCACCATGTTAAGTTTCTTTTAATGATATCTTTAACATTTCACAACACAAAAACATGAAAGTGTCCTTGATAACTCAACAATATGATAGATTAATGTTAAGGCCATCAGTCTTAATTATTTCTCCTTCCATTCTGAGAAATAAATTTATATCTGAAATAAACCAACATCTTTACTTTTTCTTAACACAGATCATCTAGATGCAGTGTAATTACTAGTTCGGCTGTACTAGATATTTGATATGTACAGTAGGTTTTTATGACCCTCTTTCCAACCCTACTTTGCAAACCAGAAGAACTACAACTGTGGTGCTGATTTGTATCAAGCTGCATGGTGCGGCTCTAGGGAATTGTAGTTTTTCAAAAAATATTAGTGTTAGGGGACAACAAATACCAATAAGCATCTTGAAGGCTCTGGCTCAAGTTATCTTCTCAATGTCAGCACACTATCATATTGAGAGGATCTAAGAAAATATATACAAACTAAAGACATAAAATCTCATAATACAGGAAAGTGAAACTAAAATTCCTTGATTAAAGTTAAAACACTATTTCAGAGGTAAATTAGATTTTCATCTATTCTGGCTATAGTTAACCTTTAGGCATGTAAGACAGCAGGTTAGGGTTAGAGACAGACCATTGTGTAAAATTATCCACTGGGCTAAATCTCCAGAATATGTGCCTACCAGTAATATTAGGGTTAGGCATACCTCCAAATGATTAGGGTTAGGATAAGTTGATAGGGCTAGGTTCCTAATTAAGTTATGAGTGCAACTATTGAGAGCCAAATCAAAGCACACCCTTTGTACAGGGAACTTGGCCAAATCACCAGAGGCATAACAGTATAAGTGTTGTATACACAAAGAGCAAATTACACTACACTATAAATCCAAACAATATAATATTACAAGAGATTACAATACTGCTGACAATCTAGGTCATTACTACAGGCTTGGAGGAAGGCCTGAAGTGCTTGGACCAACCTGTTCTCATTCCCAGGTCATCTAATTCCAATGCATGCATAGGCCACTATTTACACAACCCTAGAGATTTTTTGTATCTTTATGATTCTTGGTTTTGGGATTTTATGTCACATGACATGACAACACAGAAAAATAAAAATAGACAAAAGTAGGGTAATAATAATAATAGTAATGAAATAATCAAAGTAATATTAAAATTAAATTGAAATTTTAAAATCTATTAACAGAATAGAACAGTCATAGTTTTGAAATGGGACATAAAAATTGAAATGGAATATTGACTGTACGAAGAAATATGGACTGTGCTATGGACAAAGAAATGAAATATATGAAGGTGACAAGAGCAACAATTAAATGTGACATGTGCATAAATAATTAAATTATGTACCAGTGGAGGTTGAATGCAAAGCACAATGTTAAATCCAGTTTGATGAAATATATGAAAGTGACAAGTGCAGGGATTAAATGAGGGACATAAAATGTAAAGTCCAGTTTGATAAACCCGTCTTCAATGTGGCATTGATTCACACGTACACACATCGTAGGAATGCTTTACTGGATGACGTGGCTCAATAATAACCGAGGAAGACTCTATGTTTTAAGAAAGATGATTTCATATTAAATGTCCTCAACCACCTGTTCTTGGAAATATAAAATGAAATAAGGCCAATAGAAAAGAATGTTCCAAAAAAATAAAAAAACAAACAAAAAAAAAAGTAAAACCTCACAATTTTAGAGCCGTTATTGACATACGTTTTGCGCTGTGGACCAATGTAGCTATTACACATTTTGATGTGAGACTGGGTTGAAATATATCAGTCATAATATCAGCAGAGGAAATTAATTTGAAGAGCACTAAGGTGATTGCCTCCACTTACAGTTAGTGCACTTCACTGTCATTTCTTTTCTGTCATACAGTAAAAAAAAAAGTAATTTTCCTCAGTTATCAGCTATTTCACATCTCACATTTGTGTCAACATGGTTTTATATGCTGCCCATGCTCTTAAAACAATTTTCCTTTCCTGCAGCAGTTCAATGAAAGAACAATGTGATGGTTTTTAAATGGCAACATCTCCAAGCCTGCATGTTTGTTGCCCGAGGTGATGACACGGTGTGACTGAAAGACCGTGATTGCTCTTAAGAGGACTGAAGGGTGTACTATTGCAAATCCATACTAAGCCATGAGCTGATTGATTCCAAATATTACAGAGGTGGACACCAGGGTCAGATCTAATTGATTTTTCAGAGACAATTTGCTGAACAAAATTTAAACCGCACAGCCAAGCAGCTCTGATGAGAGTTGGGGAAAAAAAAAGAGAACAATTGCTTGATCAAGGAAGGTATACAAACAACTGTTGCTTTTATGTTGCCTTGATTTGCTTCAAATCATATCTGAATAGATTATTTGATTTATTGTGTCAAGCAAAGCTCATAATTAACATGATTTCCAAAATATCAACATTTATATGTTTTTACAAGCAGCAGTAATTATGATTTAGCTGAAAATTGATAGACAGTGTCCATTCATCTCTGTCTTTATAAACCATTGCAATAGTCTTTAATGATAGAGCAGTGCTGCTGAAAACACAATGAAACCAAATGTATTGTGTTGCTTTAGGAGTGCCTGATGTGAATCATAATGTCTGTGCCCCTTCTATATTTAAATTCATATATTTGAAGCTTTTGCTGCATGCCCCTCTGCAACATCCTTTTGACAGACACCTGAAAAAGCTGTATCTGTAAGCGGGCATCCATGGGAATAAGCTTTGAAGCGATTACATTTGATAGCAATCTTCAATGGGACCTTGAATGACAGCTATGCATCTGTTTGGAGACAAATGCAAAACAAAATGCTGCCACTCAACTACAGCTTTCACTTTTCCCCTGCCTATAAGTATCAACATAGAAATTTCACCTAGAAAACAGTGGAACAGAAAGACATCTCAGAGTGCCTAGGCTGTCTCTCAGTGCCCAGTAGACAAAGTGTGAAGTAACAAACATTGCACTGTCACAGAGCTACGTCCTACCACTTACTTTTGACAGACACAATGTGATGCTTTTGAAATCTGTCTGATCAGAGGCAAAATAAAAATACTTGTCCATATAGCAGCGGCCGAGAAATTATGAAATGTCAGGCATAACTCTATTGGATGACGTTGACACGCGCGTTAAACATGCATTCTCGACTGAAACAGTTTTATTGATGTCAAGCTTTGTTGTGCCTTGTCTGTTCTGAACAGGGTGCTGTGCTGTGTGGGGACACAATTGCTTTAGTGTGCCGTCCCTTCCTCCCATCCTTCATGAAAAAAGCATCATGGTTGACATGTCTTTGATACCGTTCATTTTTTTTCGTCTCTGGACGGTGCATTTCAAAGAGGGCCAAGATGCCGGCATTGCCAAATGTGTCCCAAATAAATGATATCCCAGCCAGAATAGGAGCTCCTTGGAGAGCATTCTAGCCAAAGGCAGTAAATCAATGGGCCTGCGCCAGCATCCCAGCAGCCTCCATGCAGGAACACACAGTAGGGGGACCGTCGGCCTCAGTTGACTTGGCAGCTCAAACGGCCTCTGACCGCGAGCCAGCAGGCTCCTCAGGGAACTAGCAGCACCTCTTGGGCCACTAAGTGAGGGAAGATGGAAACCAAGCGGGGGGAAGAATTACAATGAAGCCTGTGAGAGACAGACAGTGAAAAGAGAGAGGTGGGGGATAGGGGAGTTTTACCATGCTCAATATAAATGGGAGGGCGGTTATGCACTGTATTGATACTTTTTATCAAAAGCACACTGTCAAAAAAAGGTCCCTCAGACACTCCAAAAATGTATAATTCAGAAAAGAATATACCTATCTTTGAAAGAATAACAAACTACCAGAGCATATGAGGATCTGCTTTCATACCTTTACTTTCTTTTGATAGAGTTGTGGAACAAAATGTCCTTGAGACATTTCTTTGTGTGTGTGCACGCTGGACATAATATGCGACTATTTCTCAGCATCAATTAATGTGTGTAGCGCTTTAAAGTAATCTCTATCATTTAAATGAATCTAAAGCCCCTCGGCAGAACGCAGGAAGCCCCATATCAACTCACCAGCTGCTACCTTTAAACTCCCCGATCGTTTGAGTCGGGCTCTGGTGGCTAGTTGGGATATTGATGTGGTGCCGTCTGCCAGTTTGCTTCTTCCCGCTGGCCGCTAGCCAGACTTTAGCAAAGACATTAGTGGGAAAAGTCATAACCCACCGGCAGCTCTGTTATTGTCTGCTCAAACAACGGGATGAGTCGGCCATTTTCAAGGGTTTACACGCCGAGCTGTGTTTGCATACATCAACATCCATCGAGGCAAAGTGTTACATCACACACACACACACACACACCTGCACCAACAGCACTAACCTGCGGTCACGTTAGTCATTTCCTTATGCTAATGTGTTTCTCATCTACATTATTCAGGAGTTTTACCTGCATGTCAAACAAAGGCAAATATTTAGAACTCGCAAATAGCACAGCATTGGTCTAACGAGGAATGAAAATAAGAATGCATGTCTTACTCTAGCTGGCAGTGCTTCATATTGTTGCTGTTGCTACCTTCAAGGGTTAATTCACCCAAATCACCCAAATTTTTCTCACATACCTCTCGTGGTATCTTCTGTAGCCATTCAAATAGTTTTGGTTTATTTACCCAGGCTTTAAGATGTCTGTCTCCTTCTGCTTCCATCCAAATATAATGGATGATAATGGAAATTTGGTCCTATCCAGAAACAGTGTCTCAGTCACTCTGGATAATCTACAGGTGGCGTCTTGAATCGTGTTCATTGGAATTATGTTCTACTGATCAAATAGCTCCTATGAAAACTGTTGTCAAGGTGTTCTGTGTATTATCCAGAGTAACACAGTCACTGTTCCTGGAAAGAGATGTTGCTGTTGAAATTTTCAGTGCTGTGAACAACACAAACAGTGTGGAAGCAGAGACAAATCAAAACCTGATCAAATTAAACCAAAACTTTTTGCATGGCTAGATACCAAATATTCTAGTCTTTTGTTTGTTTCCTGTGCAAAAAGATGTCTAAATTATAAATTCTAATTATAAATATATGTAAAACTGTAAATATGTCATTGTGCACAAACAATACATAAACATTTGTATCTGCTCCAGTACAAATGTGCAGGGCAATGCAAAGGATTCTCACTTACCTCTAAATATATGTTTTTTTGTTGTTGTTTTTCCTTGTATTTTGTAATTTTGATGAGCTGATCCTTTCTCGATAATTTTATCACTCATCTATGTTCTATATATGTTCAATTCTGTACTAGAAATTCAAATAGATTGATTATTTCTCGATGGTCTTCACATTTTACAACAGAGAGTTCACAGTTAGGAATTGAAACTCTTCTTTTCTGTGCTGTAGTTTCTCAACAATTAGTTTTACATTTCAGTGGCTGGCAATGGCTGTCTCACACCTTGGATGACAGTGTTGACCAGGACATAACACTGAGAAATACTTTTAATACATATTTTACTCAATAGACTTTACACAAATGACCAAAATAATACAAGAAAGTGAGCAAAATGGTCAAAAAGTCATCTAAGCAGTGTACTATTGCTACTGCTTGCTACACCGTGTTTGGCTCATTTTATAGTTTGAATGAGTAAGCCTGTAAATCACCCTGTGCCCTGGACAATATCTCAATTGGTTACCAGTGATAAGAGTTATAGGCTTAGCTGCTCAGGCAGTAAGAAGCTCAGCGTATATCGTACACAGCTGAATGCAACATACAGTGCACATTGGTTTTCAAAATGCCTGGAAAATGTCTGACTTCTAAATGAATAGATATGTGGAAGAGATGATCAGATAACCAAAATGGACCATCGTATCTCAGCTTACATAGGTGGCAAACAAATACACTTTCAAAGGAGTATTTCTGGAGACATAAATGAATCCCTTCGACCCTCTTTCATTTCCCAGCACTTTTAGACCACATCGTGTCCTGCAAAGTGCTTGTGTGTGTGTAATTCTGTGTGCAGGCGTGTGTGTGTGTGTGTGTGTGTGTGTGTGTGTGGTGGTGGTGGGGGGGGGTTATTACCGTGTTGCTATTTTAAATGCTATAAAAACCTGCAGAGGAAAATGACTGGGGTTGAATTACTCCAATGAGCACAGCGATCAATCTTCGCTTTTTTACTTCCATCCTCCCACCAAGTTCATCTCACTTTGTTGAAACACGCAGAGAAAACCACATATTGGGTAACATAGACCCATTTAGAAAGCAATTTAAGGTACTACACAGATTCTAGGGCCAGTGATGGAGTGTTGCCTCTTAATTATACTGTATCACCATTGCAGTAAAGCTCTCCAATATGACTTGTTGCTGTGTTACTGTTGGTAGCAGGAGACACTGAAAGAGATGACTAAGACAGTGATATGTCAAAGGGTGATGTTTTTAAGCGAATACTCTCTTAGAGGTCAAATTATACAGAAAATTATGATACCGTGTTTTACACAGATTTTAAAAGCTACAAGTTTGTTGATGGCAATCACCTTAAAGCCTCAGCCAACTATGTACTTTTCATGACAACATTTATTACATAATACATACTTAATTATTGTCAAGATTTTAAAGGAATAGTTTGACATTTTGGGAAATATGTGTATTCACTATCTTACTGGGAGTTAGATGAGAAGACAAATACCACTTTCCTGTGTATTTTTTTTTATCTGTACAAAACTCAAAGTAACAGCAACAGTTTGTGGGTTATGTGCTGGTTTGTGTGTTGGGTAGGCACAGTAACTTCCTGGAGTTTCAACTGGTTTCCTGGAAATCTCAAATTGATGACAAGACTTCAGGAAGTACAGAAGATATAATGCTATAATAAGTGAACTTTAGAGGCAGATTTGGTTACCTTAGGACAGAGACAGACTAGCTGTTTTGTGTCTCCATTTCTGGTCTTTATGCTAAGCCAAGCTAAGCAGCTGCCAGCAGTAGACTCATGTTTAGTGTACATGAGAGTGGTGTCGATCTTCTTGTCGACAGTATTCCTCAGTATGTGAGCCTACTGCTATAAGTTTGTAAGTGAACTTCATACTCCATTTCCTTCTTCTTGTACAAGAAATGGCCACAAATATACTTTAGGTCTGTGCACTTTATGTCTGTTAAATTTCTCACTTCATATAAACTGAGAACATTTCTACTTGCGACCACACTGTCAGCAAAATTATTTTGGGCAGATATAACATCTCAGCTACTGAAGATGCAACCCCACTGTGATTTAGACTGATGAGACAGGTGTATTGTTATATAACAGTCTTGCTCAGTGCTGCTCTGCAGTTGCCTTCAGAAACACTGGGAATCTGCACAGGGAGTCAGCTAGAAAATGAAAATATGAGCCAGGATTGTCATGTGTGTGGTGTCACAGTTCACACTCATGTTTATACAACTAATTCCAACCAGGTGAAAAAGACACTACTTTACATCCAGGTCATGACTCACCTGCTGTCCACTTGAAGCTTATTTGCACTTGCCGCTGATGAGGATAAACAGACAACACTTCTTGCCAATCTGACTCCTCACCTCAGCCTTTCAAAAACTATTTAGTGTGGCTGTGTTTTATGAATTTTAGTAACTCTTATTTCAGCTCAGGAGCCATATCAAAATCATGTCAGGCATATTGTGGTGAAATGAAAAGCTTCAGAAAATATACTCTGGTCGTAACCTGAATCTGAGCTGTGATCAATCAGCGGTCAGTCCTGGTTTTGACTTTGCCAGCAGTTGTTCCTACATGTCAGCTGTGTGTTGCTACACATCCCCCTTGCATGAAGCATTTCCGAAAATGAGGTGATTCAACAGCCTCCCACCAGGAGGAAATACTCTCAATCTGCTTTAGTCCTAACACAGAATTTAATTTTAATTAAATGGTTAATGAGCCATGGGATTAATGCCAATGACTTTTTAAAGCAAACATCTATAAATCATTAAGGCCCCATTTGAAAGGGAGAGCGAGCAGGGCTAACGAGTATACGTGCCTCCAGCTGCCCACTGCCAGAAACACCCCCCACATTCCCCACACCCCTCTCTCTCCCGCTCTAGTACTTGGGGGCCACATCAGTCTTACCACTGGTCAAATAAATATATCATATTTGAACTGAATAAACACCATCTTCAACAGTTAAGTTGAAATTGTTCTAATTATAAGTAAGATAAGTGTGGAAAGAAGTATAAACATTAAAACAGCTCACAATTTGCTTTTTTTTCTGTCACAGAAAACTTCAAGATCTCAAGAAGGGGTATCATTTCTTCCTCAATGTGTTGTTCTTTCACACTGAATGTAAAGCAGTGATCTGCCAATTATGGAGAGCAAGTCTTCTTGAAAGGAAGAAGGCAGAAAGGAGAAATTGGTAAATTGAGTTAAATTCACAGTTTTCCAGGGAGTCAAAGTGGCCATTTCATTAGATAATTCCAGACTCAAAAACAAAATCATAATTCCACCCAGGAAACTGACCTGGAAACTCCATGTATTACCACATTTTTCAAAGACATCAATTTACTATTATTTGCTTTACTATAGAGCTAATTCTGTCTTGTGTGCTAATTATTAAAAGGACGTGCGTCCTTGTTTGTGGGTCACATTCTGACATTGACATTTGGACAATCACATTCAGTCAAGATTAGATTTTGATTTAAAGCAATTAATTTTTAAGGGAAAAAAAATGTGAAAATGGCCCAGACTGACAATGACTAGGAGATGGCTGCCATAATTGTTTTAGTTTGACTAAATCAACATAAGCACTGATGATGATAAAGCACAACAATAAAGTAAGCAGAAGCCAGCTTGACAGTTGTGGAGCCACTTCAAATCAGTCAAAACCCAAAGTCACAATGTGATATGAAGAGTCATTCAAAAGTATCAGATATAAGCAGCGAGTCAAGGCCTGCACTGTGAATTGAGTCCCTGCGTCTGGGATATTAAATCGTCTCTTCACTGGCAGCTGCCTAAATGGATGAGTTTGGAGACCCTTCCAGCAAACTGTGAATGTTCTCATCAGCTCTGAATGAGGGAGTTGCAGCAGCACAGACCTCAGTGTCCTTGTGTCCTGTTGGCACAGGCTGGGTGTATTTACACTTGAATAGAATAGTGCTGAATAGATTCACCACTTACTTTTTTAAAGTGTTTGTTACTGAGGGCATGATTTGAGGTGATTCTCATTTTCCTTCACTATATTACATTACTATTAATCCTGGCCCGAATTAATGAAAAACTGTATGACAAATAAAATATCAACAAATGAGGACCTTGCAGACCTTTTGGTTGTTGTTTTTTCAGCCAGTATCTCTAGGAATTACACAAAGTCATACACTTCTGCACCTCATGATTTACTTCCCATTCCCGCACATCAGTGCCATTACAGGAAGTAGTGTGCCTTTCATGTAGCATGGCAGAAAGATAGGAAGTGGAGGTCAGGGTGGTGGATGAATGTGTAAAATGTGTATTATTAACCTGAAAACAACAAGAGTTGAGATTATTTTACAAAATTATTATTAAGCGTAACCACAGTCTTTCCAAAACCTTAACCAGGGTTTGCAGTTGCCTAACCCTGACTAATACCTGACTAGACCATAGTTTATTTTCTATTACTGCGTTCTTAATTTTGTTGAATTGGAAGGTTTGTAAACCTAACTGCTTTTCATTAGATAATTTTTAAACATTATTTGTATGGAAAGAATAGCAGATATTTTACGCAAGACTAATTATGGTCTCAGAATGAAGTGTAGTAATCAAGTAAGGAATTTCCTTCCCACATTATGAGGTTGCCTTTAATGGCAATACAATCAATAATGTGAGGTCCTTACCCTAGCCATGTATTTTTTGCCTTTCTTGAGTCTAAACCTGAGGGGATTTTGAAACTTGGTTCTCCCTACAGGTCTGGTTGACCCTATTATCACTAACACAGGAAAAGTTTTAAAATTATGTTTAAAGATATACTATGCAGGAATTATTGGTTGCCGTTTGTAAACACACAGCATTCAAAGTGGGCCCCTCCTCCCTGGCCCAACAAGCAAGCGAGAGAGAGAGAGCGGTGGTTGAGCAAGCTAGAGAGTGAATAAAGAGAGCAAGTGGTGCTGGTGAGAAGCAGCACTCTGCATACAGCAGAGGAGGAAGACGGAGAAGCACGGGAAGCACCGAATCAAGTAAAAACATAGCAAGTCCTGACCTCACACCCTGTGTGCTGTTATTGGCTGGAGGCTACACACCCACTGCCCAAAGGTTGACACCCAGAGACATCCCAAAAACAGTAAAATAATAAGAAAACAAGAAAATACAGACAGAGTGCACCGTCTCTGTAGATAAATACACCTCCACACTTCTAGTGGTTCATAAGTGATGATTGAGAGGGATTACTTTTGGAGTGTATACATTGTTTTTTAGTAAAACCCTGCATAGTATACCTTTAATTAGATGGTACAATATCTGTATATTCAAAATGATGTGTTGTTGTATTCTACAATACGTGTGTATTGTTTGTGTTTTGTAATGTTCTTCAATGTGTAATTCTATACAAATGCAAACTGTTCAAAAAAAGATAATAATAATAACTGCATGCTTTCCCTAACCTTAATTATACTTTAGTTATCAAGTAGTTGAACGTTGGCATTGAACATACTCCAGGATTTGCAGAATGCTCCAATATTGCTGCTCATAGGGTTATGTTTTCCCCTGATGTCATATTTCGCTGGCACTACAGCCATGTACTGTAGAATTTAATCACAGTAATTCAAAGGAAATAACCCTCACAAAAAAGTGTGTAAAATGCCCAGTTTGAGCTATAATATCTTTTACAATCATCTTTCATAGACCTATATCATGACCCACCAATATTATTGGTAGTGGCCACCTGTCTCACATTGTAGAAGTTTCCTTTAATACATCAAAATGACTTATTTTAGTTATGCTATGTGGAGGTGAGCAACTTTTGAATCCTAACTATTTCATTTGACAAAGTCAGTGACCGAGGACCCAACTGGCCACCTGTAGATGATTTATTTGGCTTTCCTCTCCACTCTAACATCTATTGTATTATGAAAAAAGAGAATTGGATGTAAAATCCCCAGTGGCCTGTGCTAAATTTACCTTAAACCAAATCACTAAAGCCTACTGGTGCTTGACAGTCTGTGCAGGTGTGCAGACTCCTCAGCAATATCCAAGGGAGACCCGCTAGCACTGCTCACCTTTTATGCATTCTTATTTATTAATCTGACTCTCTCTCTCCTCTGCTGAAGGCTTGATCCACTGAAAGTCAAACTTCGCACTGCTAAAACGCCCTTTTTTTGACTGTTTGCTATCTGAAAGCCTCTAGTTCCGAGAAATAAACAGAGGGATTACTGGAGCTGTTATAGTTGACTTTGGTTACACTGTGAAACTGATGCTTCTTCCTTAATGGCATGCCACAGTTGCTTCTATCAGTTTAGATTTCAAATACATGCAAGATATGGACTTCATGGCTTTAAAAAGCATGGTGTATTTGGTGTTGACATTGACGCACAACACAATCACTGTGTGAGCACTCTTACCAACAGCGCTGTCTACTGAAGTGTTAACTGCCCTGACACTGCTGGTTTCACTGTGTGTCTTGACATGTCTTCCTGCGAGTCAACACCCCAACGCATATTTTTCTGTTAAATAAATAAAAAGCCTGAGCGCGGGAATAAACACAAATTCTAAATAGGAGCTGACAGCACTACCGGTTTGGAGATGGAAGCTTCAGTATAGTTTGTTTGTCTTTTTTTTTTTTTCCTTTTTTTGCTGACAATTGCAGGCAGAGGAGGCGACAGATAAGAGGTCTGGTTTTTGGTGTCACAGCGTTCCTGTCTAGCATTGCAAGAGTCAGTAGAAGGCCCAGTCCCTTGAGGTTGAAGAATGCTTATTAAATGGCAGCACAAAGACAGCAGGCCACTCATGTGGACAGGGCATCTCCAGCATGAAAAAGGTGAAGGGGTTTAAGAGCAGAGATGGATGCTTTAAATAATAATGATGTCCTTTTGGAGATGGAGGTTATTGTTGTTTTGTGCTTGTGTGTTACGGTATGTGTGTTTCATGAGGCATAATGACACACTTCCAAGGAAACCTGGAGTAACTGTGTCATATTCTTTAAAAGCTCATAACAGTACTTTTTATTTTTTATTTTTGCCAACATCTTCTAGCTGATATGGTAAAAATTTGTATGTATAAACTGAAGTCTTTTTGTCTTTCCAGCACTATGGATTCTAGTGAGGAAGCACACATAAGGAACAACCTGCTGGGCCTAGGGAACAGATGGGTTTTTAGCTCTGATTTTACATCTAAAAGGACAAAACCACAGTGCTGTGGTTTCACTCAGCTGTCAAAAACTGAGTGGCACCGCATTACATGGATGATTACCAATAATTCCCTTGCCGGGAGTCAACTGAAAAGCAGACAACGATGTAATTACAGTCCCCTTTGGCAAACTGCTTTGTCATACAACAGAATAATGATATGCTCTTTTGACACCAAACCAGTGTCTCCGGATTGGTCAGTAATGGCCCTGTAAATCAAAAATGCTACTTTTATAGAATCACACCTGGAGTCTGGACATGCGAGACAGTCAGTCAGGAAGTCATGAAAAATCAGACGAGTATAAAATAATGCTTTGTCTGTGCTTCTGGAGCTTATACTATGGTGCTTGATCTATCAGATCTATGACAGCTGTACTGTAGTGAAGTAGCACACTCAGAAATACACTTAATAACATAAAATGTTACACAGCAGCTGTATAGTCTTTAATTATTATACAGCACACATACTCAAGAGGCAATTAGTAAGATTTTCAATGCCCCATAGCATAAAATTACCATAATATATCTGTGTGTGTGTGTGTGGGGGGGTTCAACTGTTCTTTGGCCAGTTGCTGGGGTTTCATACTTTGAAAATCACTCATGCCCGACCTGAGGAAGATGTACACACTGCTGAGAAGTTGTAACCCTGTCTTTGACTGTGCATTAGTATTTTATTTCTGCACAGTTCCATTCACCTCAAATGCCTTCATCTAACCATGCTTATGATGCATATTGTATGAATTTTACACACTTGACAACATGTAGCCTATGTATCTAATTTAAAGCCATTATGTGTCATCAGCATTAACACTAGCACCGCCAGCATTCTAGCACACCTACAGGCGCCGCAACAGTCATATGTGATTTCATTGTTCATGTTCACAAGCACATCAATAATGCATTTGTTTGATGAAGTTACCAGAAATTATGGGAAATAAACAAAATATCACAGAGCACAGAGCAGGATCTGCAACCTTTTCAAAGTCCCATGCCAATTTAAAATGTTTTGGGTTTTTTTTCCCTGTGTTTCCTGTGTGTTCGATTTATTTACTACTGCTGCATGTCTCCCATCCAAATGGACCAATTTGCTTTACAATGCTCAAATACAACTAC
Source organism: Thunnus albacares (assembly GCF_914725855.1). Taxonomy (NCBI): domain Eukaryota; kingdom Metazoa; phylum Chordata; class Actinopteri; order Scombriformes; family Scombridae; genus Thunnus; species Thunnus albacares. Next base: position 7,695,621 of record NC_058106.1, on the reverse strand, counting down.
ACTAATATATAACTTGTAGCCTACATTATTATGCATTCACAAAATATAGTCTGTCAAGCTTGGCATGGAGCCGATGCCACCTGGCTGTGCTATAACATTAGCACAGACAGGTGCTTTGTTCACACAAAGTGATAAATAAAATTAAATGAAAATTAATAAAAATAAATAAATAAATAAAAGCATATTAAAAAAATAAATAGCCATGCCTACCTGGAGTGGACACATCAACAGATGGGTCAGTTGGCACAAACGCTTTGGTCTTTTGGTGTGGGCTTTTAGGCTCAGAGTCTGACCTCTCCTCCTCACCCCAGCCCACATTATTAAAGTCTGAAACTTCTCCACCTTCAGACTCCCCCTTGCTTAGTTCCTTAAACACTGCAAAAGCCTCTTGAACAGTATATCTTTGTCTTGTTCTTCCTCTCTACATCTTCTGATCGTTTGCTTTACAAGTGTTAGACTAGTATGTAAATCTTGTGCCTAAAGTGGTGACTTTTCTCTCTCTCCAGATAGATCTTGCATATAAAAAATTGAATATTAAATAAAAACAATAACCAATGAAAAAAAATCATAGACCTGCAAAAAGAAACCTGCAAAATGTAAAAAATTACGTTATATGGTAATAATGTATAATATGGCCATTGCTGTCTATATGACGGCAGTGCCGGTCAGAGGTATAAATATCTTGTGTGTTTTATTTTAGTACCTTATAGGCTTCAAAAAACATCCAAAAACACATATTTAGGAAAAGTCTTGGGCTGAAAGGCTTGTAGCTTTTATTTAAACAGAGTTATTTACATTATAAGAACCCAGGCAGTGCTAGTGTCAATCCCAGGCCTCATTAATCATCATTTTTATGTGATTATAAAATGCTTTGAATTAATCTGATGGCAGGAGTTTATGTTCACAGAGAAATTAAACAATCCTAGTAAAAGTCAGTGCAGTCTGTGTTGCTTTGAGCTTTTTTTAAGCTTTAGAAAAACTGTCTGTGCATCTGTGCATGAATGTGTATTACTCAATTTTGTAATTTCTAGCAGCAAATTGGAGCAACTTAAGATGCAATGTACCAGAAATAGTGTAATTACTCCAAAACAGCATTGAGTCTGACTGTAATCATTTCCATTGTTCCATTTTTATAAAAAAAAATTCAATTTCATTTAGAATTTTGATGGAATGTTAACTAATGTTGACAACTATTAGCCTTGTGAACAAATGCTTATTGAGATTCTGAATGATCATTTGAAAATCTCCACTCATCTCATAGGTTGACTCACATTCTAGCTTGATATAAATGTATCATTGCTTGTTCTAATGTCCCTATGTAACACCTAGCTTGTGTTCCAAGCTCCAAGCTATTAGTTGTGCTATGTAGATGACACCTGAGTATACATCAACATTTAAAAATTCTAACCTTGACTGATAAATCATCTCAGTGGACAGCAACATGAAGTTCATTCATGAGGATGTGCCGACACATAATTAACTGGACACAAACCAGCGAACGGCGGATCCTGAGATGCCAATCTCAGTGAGTGTGGGGAGGAAGATTTGGTGGTTAACTGTATCAAAAGCAGCAGACAGATCTAGCAGCAGTAGAACTGAGGACTGACCAGCAGCTCTAGCCGAATGCAGTGTTCTGTACTAATTGTTAATTATGGGTTTTTGTGGTGCTATGGCTGCTACTTCTGCACGGAGGTGTGTATGGATGTGGAGTCGCAGCCAGGAGTGGTGGGATTGTGATGTGAATGGCTTCACAGAAACAGATTCCATCCAAAATTTCAGGATGTCAAGAGCTACTTTTATCTACATCTGTCAGCGCCTCTCCACACAGACCGATTACGATATGACCCCTCAAGTTTTGCTAGTAAAGAGATGTCACCCCAAATACTTATGAGGTCTAACACATCACTGTCCCTCCACTGACTTAGATATGTGACTTTAGAAAATTAAAGCGTTACAATAAGTGTTCATGAATAAACTACCTTACGAAGGAGGTCCTCACTTCAGGTCTCGACCTGGAGTGTCCCAGATCATAGATGACTGCGCTGGCTATTGAGCAAAAACTTTACTCATCACCTCACTGCAGACAGACCTCTACCTATTTATACACCCATAACACAGAGACAGCACACCATGTAACGTGTAGGGAAGAACTTCAGAGGCGATTATTGCTTTGCACTTTTCATTTATTGCCTATTTTTAACAACCTAACTTTGTGGAAAGGAGAAGGGGAACAACTGGTTATGGAGCGCTTCACTTGTGTCAGTAGCTCAGCTTTATCTCTGGGGAACACCCCCAACTCCAGGAGTGATGTCCAAATTAGGAAATGTGTGTCATGTACCAGGTGGATGTGACTCCCCTCGTTGAGACCTGCTGATAGATGTAACAGCGGAGCAGAGGACAGAGACTGAGATAGCAATGTAGTCGACCTGTGCACTGGTATTTGACATGTTTTTTTTTTTTTTCTTCCTGAAAACAAATAATTTTTAAAATATTTGTATGAAACAAATATTGGTAAAAAAAACAACCCACTATTTGTGCTTTGCGGAATAACGTATTTGTATTCGGGCACATCCTTACTACCCACAGTACTGTCAGAACATTTTCAACCCATGTAGCTTGACACCAATTCACACCTTGTTCCAAGACTCTAATGACTCTCACATAAGCATGTCTCTAAAAAATGGATTTTCCAGACCTCAGGGAATCCATACCTTTCAGCCGCCCTGATGAAGCATCTCGGATGTTGAGTATGGAAATGTATTCAATGCCAGTTGCTTTTATATCAAAAAACCTTGATATCAGAATATATACATATGTTACAAATTATTAATTTGAATCTAGTAAGTCACATCCACATAAGAGTACAGTGACTATCTACAATAATTAGTACTGAAAAGGTATATTTCAATTCATGTTTCTTCATTATTATTATTCTTTTCTTTTCTTTTCTTTTTTTTTACAAAGATGTCTTTGTAACTCCTGGATCATTGGTCTCTGAACTGGAGTTAAATCAAACATACAAAAGCACGGTTGTATTTGGTTGACATAAGCTGTCTGTTTATTGAACTGTCTCCCCTTCTGTCTCCTATGTATCATTATTACGATCTAGTCATCAGAACTGATCTAACCCAGTCAACAGAAGTTATGTGTTGTCATTATAATTCACATGCTGTCATGTTTTGCAAAGCACAAATTAGTCAGAGCTGGAGCTCTCTCACCCCGGACTGTCTGGTTCTGATGGTGGTGGGAGGTTCATAAGCTCCCTTTCTTCCTTTCTTTCTTTCTTTTTTTCTTTCTCTCCCTGTCTGCCTCTCTCATATTGTGGACAGCAGCAGCCGAATTGTTCACCAAGGTACCATCTATTGTGTTGAGATAATTGCCCATGAGTAGAAGCTCATCAAGAGGAGAAATTGAAATTATTTCCTCGTACTCAGGGACGGTGAACCGTGGAGTATAAAAGATGATGAATCTCTATATTTCCATGGGGATCTGCATACGACAGAGGTAGAATTGATTAGGTTGAACAGCAACAAAATTACACAGTGGAACTCTTCGTGTGTGCCTTTTCCTTCCTCCTACAGCCATGGACTTTGTTCCTGTTGGTGTTTGCCACGTAAGAGTTAAAGGTTAGGTTATGTATATTGCTGGTACAGCACAAAGAAACACACATTAGTTCCCTCCAATCAATCACAACCACAGCGTCTTCCCACAAACATGTGACATATTTCTCACTGCCGGTGGATTCAATTTTCCAAACACAAAATTAAACATCTTGTAAATTATGTTTATTGTCCCGTGTATTTCCCTCCTGCAATCAAATGCCAGCAGTCATTGCTCATGTGCTAATTGAAGTTGTTGTTTTTTTCTGTTATGTAAATTTCTAGAATGCTTAATTGGGGCATATATCACAGTTAGCATGCATTATTACAGTGGCTTATTCTATCCTCAATGTAAACATAATGTTTGCACTATGGGCTTGCTCTGACGTATGTTTGCTGTTGGGCACATGATGTAAATTCATTCTGATGAAGAGAAAAAGAAAACCTCTTCCTTCTCTAGCGGCACACACACACACACACACACACACACACACATATATATACACATACACTTGCTTGATATTATCCACATAATACATAAACAAAACAGGACAAAGTCACAGATTTCTGCCAAATTAGCACTGGATTATTAATAACAGCAGCAAAAAAAAAAAAAAAAAAAAAAAATCTATACTATTTTAACCCTCAAAGACATGAGCTTTCCAGATTTGCTTTCTATTTTCTTTTCATTCTCATATCTTTATACTGCTAGCCCCAGAAACAACATGATGAAGAGTTTTCTTATTTCTGTTATTATTGGATAACAAAATTTGAAAACTGGGGGATTCTCCTAGGTATAGTTTGGAATTATGCAAAACTGGAAACACAACCCCAGTTTTACATGGCTTGATTGTACTGTGCTTACCCAGACATATTCAGCCAGTAGGCAGATCAGTATTGCTCTATACAAGACATAGAAATGTGATTTATTAAAATCACCTTAATTGTTGGCAACACCTTCCACATCTATGTGGTTTGAGGCATAGACCGTATATAAAGCTGGATGTAGTGCTGTGTGACGTCACCCACAGATTTGCACTGCAGCCAGTTTGAAGCCAGTTTGCTGCTTATGGTTGTTCCATCTTTTCTGTTCGGAGCCAGGAACTTCCAAATAAGGAGTGCGAGGTGTTGCCTTTCACATTCTGGGAACACTCCCCACTATGTCAGAATGTTACTTTAGCTGATGCTCAATAGTTTTGTCATAGTTTGGTGCCATTGTGTCTGTAATGATAGACTGATATAATTAGAATAAAACCACTATCGAAAATACTTTTTTTTAAGCAGACTTCATGTAAGAGGTGAGGGTGCCAGACTGGGTTGTCAGACATCCTGTCTTTCAAATCATCTGCAGCTGTGTAGCTGCTTATTAAGGGTTTATTTCTGTGGAATCAGTATTTAGTACCAAAGTTCAATGAGAATTCCAGCTTTCAGCTGGCAGAACACAGCCATCAGACAGGTGTGTTTAAAGGGTGCAGCTCTTATCAGTGTTGTCGTGTCGATTACAACACTTCATGTACAACATTTTAAAATCACTCCTTGAATACACACTGAACACAGAGTAATGGCATGTACTGTAAATGTATCTGAGGGCATGCTTCAAGTGCCTTGCTCAAGGGCACAATGATAAGTAGTTATTGAGGGAGTTACTGATTCATGCTCCACATATTCAGAATAATGGTTGGTCTCTGGCCACTAAACACGCAGCTGTGTCAAACACATTTTTTATGTTATTAAAGTTGAAAGTCCAACTCTTTTGCGGCATATAACAGCAAAAAGCTTTCAATGTTGCTGTGGTCATGATATTATCCAGTGATGCTTTCAATTAATACCCAGTTGTAAAAAGCTTGATCTAACTTAAGTAAATATTATACATAGTAAATATTACTGACTATGCTGAGATAGTCAGACCATTACCATACAAAGCCCCCATTTATGGGTGGTCATCACAAGTTGGCTGCTGAAGATAAACTGAGATCATGCAATGTTTTATTGCACCGACAGTAAGTGTGCATAACAGTTCCTAACCTCAGCATTTCAAACCCTCTACTACACTAATTAAAACATATTCATGAATATCATATTCCATTTCTGCCAAGTCCGTTCCGCTTGATGCCACTGAATTCTACACACTGCACCTTTAAACTAGAACCGCCGAGGGGTCATATATACCCACCTTGTTTTCAAATGCATGTAACTCTGTTCAAATAAAACCCCTACATCTCTTAGTTCTTGACTTTTCCTAAAATGGGTTATTTTATATATTATTATATATAATTATACTAATTAATTAATCATCTGGTGAATTATGGGTGGGGGGGGGGGGGGGGTAAAAAGAAAAAAAAAAAAAAAAGATCAAATACCTTGAGCTGCAGAGGGGTCATTTCTACCCCTCATAGAAACCACTGTACGATGCCGTGCTCAGCATTTACGGCATGTCCAGTTGCTTAGCAACGCCCATTGTTTAGACGTCTTTTGATCAGCAGGCTGCCATATCACAAGCTAGATTAGATAGATAGATAGATAGATAGATAGATAGATAGAGATATTGATAGATAGATTGAATTGGATTTGGATTTCGAAAAACAAACCAGAGCAGAAGAGAGATAAATGCCCAAGTTCTGGCAAGGCTCCAGGACATGAGTAAGGTAGAATCAGATAGGGGAGAGGTCAGTGACCCGTCATTTGACAGAAAGAGAAAGAGAGCACTCAGTTTCTTTATTCCCAGTATTAAAACAAAATATTATTATCCTAAATTCATTTTCTTCTTCTACAATAATTCAATTATTTAAATGTGTTAATTATTTTGTTTTTTGTTTTTTGTAGCCTGCAGTATATTGATGAATTTTAAAATGTATTTGACCTTTTTGATCTGTAATAAAATAGAGCAATTGCAAAATAAAAAAATAGCGAGTGCTCCATTTCTTTATTCCCAGTAGCATAATTAAAACAACACATTATCCAAAATTATTTTAACTTTTACTTAATATTCTTCTTCTAAAATAATGAAATTATTTAAATGTGTTAATTATTTTGTTGTGTTTGTTGTAGCTTATAGTTTATTGATGAATTTTAAAATGTATTTCCCCTTTTCAATCTGTAAAGAAATAGGATAAAGCAATTGTACAATTAGTAAACCCCATAAACTGAATTTTAAATGGTTATTTTTTCAAGACTTATTATTTAAATAAATAGAGGAAAAAGAACAACTTAACTGCTTCAAGAAATGACATATTTGCGATTGCTGAAACTGTTGCGGCAGGGTGTAAAAATGGGGTAAAAATGACCCGGCCTCTGCGTTTCTAGGGGGTATTGGAATGTTGGCGGCTCTAGTTATATGTTTGTAGGACTTTGTTGCTGGTCTGCAGGACTGGAGAAACATATTTAGGACAAAATGAACTGTCACTTAAAAAAGACCCAGCTGGCTTTACTGAAGTGTTGCAGTTATTATCTCAAATCTGTCCAGATACGGTAAAAGAGTTATTATAATATCAGTGGTAGTTGTATTTTATAAATCTGCAGTGAATCTCCTGGACCTGCAATGTACACTTCCACACGACTAGTCCTTCTTTAGAGACTTGGGGCTCATATTTGTGTTCTCACTGTTAGTACCACAATGGGAATTGTATTTTAAGTGAGGCTGAAGATCACTTCCCCGGCCGTTTGAAATATGGCATTTGTGGATGACATCTGTGGAATCTGAGCACCTCTTCACCCAAGGGCATATCCCTGTGCGAGTATGAGAGCAAGAGACACAGCTGAGAAATGAGTTGGCACGACTGGTCCTGCTGACTGCTCAGGATTTCACTGGAGCGCTTTGCCGATTACCTCTCATTAATTTTGCTTTTGTAGCTCGCTTTATATGCTATTGACTGCATTAGTGAAGAGATTAATGTGTTGTTAAGTTATGTTGGCTCATGGTGCTGTCCTGTGTTTAGATATACTGCCTCGTCAGCTGCTCCAAGGATTATTTTCCATGTACAGAAACTCATTGGAATCTAACGCAGGCCACATTCAGCAATCAGATCTATGGACTGGGATGGGCAATCCTCTGCCAAGCAAGATGTGAGGAGAATTTTTTCTAGATAAGGCTGCAAACAGATCACTCTCACATTCTATCTTTTATATTAAATCTTGTAGAAGATAGAGTAGTAGCAGACACAATAAGAAACATAAAGAAACAACATATTTTAATAAAAAGTAAACTTTTACCACAAAGTCGAGCTACGGTAGGGAAGGGAAAATGAGTTTTGATCGACCCTTCAGGAGCTTTCCTCACTAGTCGAGATGCACTGCAGCCAAACTCTCTGTCATCCAAACGCTGTGTTGTAATCCTCTAGATTTCACAAGTCCTCCAAATTAAATTACCAAATAGGTCATTTGACCATGCACTCCAGAACGACCCATAAGAGCATTTTCTAAATAGGCGCCTCTATCAGCACTAATCAGCAGGATAATATCATTTGTACTTTCCAAAACCGTTATCACTGTTAAAAAATAATTATGGTTTATGGTGTGACAACGCTGTGATTAAAGTCTGGTTAGGTTTTGGAACAAAAACTACTTGGTTAGGGTTAAGAAAAGATTATAGTTTGGGTTAAAATGATCACTTGAAACATGGTGTGGGTTAAAGTTACTACTTCCTTAAATTAAGCAACCTTGACCATCATGGCAAACTTACCCGGCTTGCGATTGGAAATAAGAAGCGAACAGAGGTATCCTGCAGTGAAGTCTACTAAATCCACTTTTTGCAAGTCATGATCTAACCAGCCACCCACCCCCCACCTCTGAACATGGAACCTTATATAGACGTCATCTGAACTGCGCCACTTCTCTGGCTCATAATTACTACAGCTGCTATATGGTGTCTGTCACTACAACGTAACTATAGGTTGTTCTTGGCAACTGACATTATGACCTATTGCGTTATTTTGCTTGGGAGTACAGGCTCCCTAAGAGATACTGATGGCATACATTGTACAAGTAGAAGACAATCCATTTGAGAAGATTTAGTCACGAGATATCCATGAAAGGTTGCTCCTCTTTAAAACGACAAGAATCTAGATCAATCTAGAACAATCTAGCTTTAGTCTTTGGATCTGCTTCAGTGTGTATACTGGCCTGACATTAAGCACAAACTATTAGTTTGCCAATGCAAATTAGAAGCCCTGTTCATTCCCAGTTATCCTTGTTCCTCTCTGCAGTGAGGTTTGCAGGTGTGTGTTTTCCCCAAGAAAGAGATGTTTTGATTGTGATGGGATTCGACTGGTGTGATGCCAAATATAAGGTGCAATCCTTCTGCATCATTTTTTTCCAAGTCACCAAGGCCATTCACAGATGAATCGGAGTGAGTAGCTCCATAATATGATTTAACCCTTAGCCTTAGCTCTGTCTCCTCTCCCTTCTCTTTTATTGTAAAAAGCAGCTAGAACATTTCTTCCTCCCTGTGCTCTGTCTTTGGTGGCACATCGTCACCTACATAGTCTTCATATAGTGAGACAGAAAGGTGACACAAGCAGAACTGAGAGCAAAACTGCTACCTTGCAAAACTGCTGCCCTGATTTGAAATGACAAGAAACAGATAAGGACAAGATAGTGTAGGTTAAAAGGTTGAACAAAGAAAGAAAGCACTAAAGTTTTGATTCAGTGTTTGGTATTATAAATGTTCATTGCCTTGTACTCTGGTTAACTAATACATGTTGAGATGATGTTTACTGGCTAAAATGATTCTGTTTATTTTCATACAACATGTTTCTTCATAGCTGATTTGTTAACCTTGGATTAAGTTATATCGGATAATAGTGGAGTCTTATCTTGAAATAAAGGCAGCGTGATCAGCTGGCACTGCAGTTCATTTAAAGCTCAAGAACATACAGTATCTTACATCAACCTCATCTCCTAGAAATTACATTTATTCACGACTAATTTGTTTTGTCAATTGGGTTTTGAGGGAGCTGTAATTTCTGCCAGGACTATGATTAACTTCTACATTTTTGTACAGCATGCAAGTCATGAGGAGTAGGTGGGTGGTTTTGCGTAAAATCACTTTGTTTCAATGTTCTTTTTTCCCTTTCTTTTTCTCTCATTTTGTGTATCTGTGTTAGTTGATCTCTTTCTGGTATGAGTTCTCTGTATTAATCGTTCATATTTAGTTTTAGTGTACCACTGGTCTTTGGAGGAGGAGTTGGATGGGTGGGTTGGTGTGGGTGAAGTTAAGGGGATGATGCATGTATGTGGGTTGGAGTGTACTTTGTGGGTTGGATGTTTATCTTTCATTTTTATGATTCCTTATTTTTCTGTCTATTTATGTTTAAAGAATAAATTATTAGAATTAATATTTTAAAAATATATACCGTATATATACAGTAGCCTACCAGTCAAAAGTTTGGACACACTTTCTCATTCAAATGAATGTGAAGGTGTTTCCAAACTTTTGACTGGTACTGTGAAGAAACTTAATTCAGGTGGTATTATGTTTCTCTCAAAACATGTAGTATATACAGTAAGCCTAACTACTAAGAGACAGGTTTTCTTGTATACGTATAAATGAACCCTGGAACCCTGAAATTAAACTTTGCTGAAATCTCCAATAAACAGCAGCATTTTAAAATGAGAAGAAGTTGTACAACCAATTTTCAGTCTTCTTAATTGGTGCTGAGTTTAAGCAATAATAACTGCATTTAAACATAATTTGAAGGAGACAGGGTTCAAGAACATAATGATACCATTGATACTAATAATCTGGCAATTATGCAAAGAAAATCAGGCAAGACAGGAAGCAAAATTGCAATTTAATTTTTTTTTAAGTGTACATACCTACATTTACTTACTGACTGAAAACTATTTCACCCACATTAGAAATAAATGTATCACAACGACAGATTCAAATAAATTTTTTTCTAGTATAATATACAAACCACACGATTGAGTTTCATTGGGCCTTGTTCATGCTCATACAGGCTCGTGGCAGTTTGTTCATTGCTTGTAAAGTTTACCATATAGTACACGATCACCTGACATCTCACCAGGATGCTGAGTTTTCTGTGAGAGTGGAAAGCATTTTGACAATCATCAGATCAAGCATTTATCAGAGGAAGCAAACAGCAGTTACACGTGTAAATTACCTGCAGTAATATAGGATATTTTATCATACAAATGTAACCCATTTTGTTTTCTGTCAGCTAATGCCTGTAAACCATCAAGGAAATCCTTGCAAAATAAAATAAAAAACAGCGACATATGTGGAGGCAGCAACCAAATGATTATTTTAAGATGCACAGGGGAGCGAGCTGAAACAACTTTCTGACAGTTTCATCATGCATTACTACACAGCAGTTCCTCCCAAAATTGACATTGTTGGCTTTGATCAAAGCCCAAACAGGGCTGTGACATTCTGAAAGAAGTGTTTCAAATGATTTCTGTGACAGAGAGCATAGTTTCGAAACACTGACAGCGCTTCAAAGGATATAATGTCTAAGTGAGTCTGTGTGTAGGTGCCTGCATACAGTATTGCAAGTGAGCCCGGGCGTGTGCCCACTGACTGTGGCTTGCTTCCATCGACATTTGTAATTCCAAAGCCATACATGAGAAAAATACTCTTTACGATACATGACACTTATTTTCAGACGTTGTCATCGCATTTTTCTCTGCATAATCTACCCTATCACGTCGCACATTAAAATTAAATGACTTGCAGTGCTAATGTGTATATTTCATCATGCCTGTTGTTTAGTTTTTTTCCCCTCTGTGATGAATCTGAGCTGTGCCCTTGTTGAGGCATTGTCTGCGGGTAGCGCAGTGAGTCTGACTGATTGATGGCAGACAGTGGCTGTCACCCCTGGAGAGTAAGCATTTCTGTGTCGTCTCCCCACTGAAGGTCCTGTTGAGCTTGTTAAGGGAGAAAACACTTTTTGTTTATAGCCACTCTGACGGCACTGGCTGACAGCTCCTGCTGAAGAGGAGATAGACTCCCTCTGGCACACTGCTCCTTCACTCTCTCTCTATCTCCTCCCTGTCTGTCTCACCTTCCTGTCTGTCTCTCTCTCTCTCCCCTCATTCCTCTGTCTCTCCTCTTCTTCTCTCTGGCTCTGGTGTCGTGAAATTTGGTGAAATGAGCATGATTTAAAATGCTAATTTTCAATCCCTGCACAAAAACGTCAGAGAAATCAGCTTCACCCATCTGGACAGCATTAGGTGAATGAGACACAAGCAGAAACAAGATTTTCCTTCAACTCCAACAAACTTGGTTCAATTCCCAAGTCAAGGAAATAACAAGTTTTCTCACTGTGAGGTAAGTCTTACTTTTCAGAAAGTATTTCTTATTTCACCATGACAAAAATCTTATCCCATCCAAAATGCCACAGTTTCCTAACTGTCTTTCTTGCGCAGCAAAAAAAAAAGAGGCAGCTTTTTGTTTTTATGGATCAAAACTATGGATTTGCTCATTTTTAGTTGACAGGTATATCTACTCAATTTTATTTCTTTAGGCTAAAATCTCAATCTGTACAGGCAACAACCCTCTCTATGCTTAGACCTGTGGTCCTCATAAACAAACAGTACAGGTCACAAATATATATTTTCACGTTCTCAGCAAACATTACTCAAACAGGAGAAAATGGTGTATAGAGACTATTGTCAGCTGCGGATTAATACACATTTAGTGCTCCAGTGTGCTTCTATGACAGCAGGATGGTAGGATTGACTCAAAGTAAAATACAGTCCTAACATGTTAACCAATATTGTGGCTCTTTGATGTGTTTTGAACAAACTAAACCAAATAATCTGTTAAGAAATAAACCTTTCTGAATCATTACATTTAACTTTTTTTTTTTTCATTTGGTATACCAATTATTAAATGTCTTTCCAATTTTTTGATTTCACATGAAGGATGTTTAACAGATTCTTATGTGCAGTGTACACACTACTATAAAAATAAAAATCGTCATTATCATTAATATAACTATTCTAAATATTATTTGTCTTAATTTCTTGTTAAAAAAAGGGACATGTCAAATTTGCCCTCATGTCACATGATCTAAGTCATGGTGTCTACAGCACATTTGCAAAGTTTGTGGTTATATCTCAAAATGTTATTGCATGGTCATCTTTTCTTATTTTTTTGTCAAAAAAAAGTATCTGGATATCTCTGTGTTGGTGAACGTGGGCATGTTTGTATGTGAGTGTCTAAACACAGAGAACCTTTTTTGCTGTTTTCCAAGTGAGCAAACTCAGATCATGGCATCCAGAATCATAGTCAAATGAAATTATCCAGCAGCAGCTCAGCCACTGGTGAAAAATGGAAATATGTACTGAGGCAATAAGCTCTCTTCTGGGAAAGCTTAAAGGAGGGAAATAAACAACATCTAAAATTAACGAAGGTGAAAGTGCCCAAACGCATTCTCTCCTCCATCTTCTGAAGACCCCCTCCTCCTCCTCCTCCATCTATTTATGTAGTCACCTCGACTGGGAAGCACTTCAAGCGAGGCCTCTTTTCACTCCCAGATGGGCTCACCAGAGAGATCTGTGTGTGTGTGTGTTTGTGCGTGTCTTTATCTGTGTTTGTGCATGAGTGTGTGTGTGTGTATTTCTGAAGGGGGGATGTGGGAGTGCAAGGGAGGTTGGTGTGATCTGCGGCTGTGTGCCATTTGAAGTCGTAAAGCCAAGCGTCTAAACACGGCCCGACACTGAGTCATCTGCGTTTTGATCGCACTGCACCTGATGTGAATTTCATTTGTGCCACTCAAAGAGTGAGAGGGAACCTGCATGCCTCGACCCTCTCTATCTCTGTGCGTCTCTCCTTCTCTCTCCTCCGCCCACACCAGACGCCTCCGTGCGCCCCATCTCTGGCTCACGGGAAGAGGGGTTTGGTGTCCCAGAGCAGCGTGTCAAGGGTGGGCGGGGGGGGGGGAGGTCAGGTGATACGGAGGCTCCCCCAGAAGAGGGGAAGGTTTCGGATTCCTGGTGTTGTACAAACACTGCCATTTAAAATAAAAGAAACATGAAAGCCTGTTTGATGTTCAAGGGGTTCACCTTGCTCTCGACAGCATGAGCATGAGTAACAAGTGCCAAAGCAATGCTTTTGAGCCTTTGTGGATGGGCTTGTGTGGTCAAAGTGGCACAAGGACGCTTTCAAAGGGATGACCTGTTTTAGGATTGTGATTGTCAGGTAATTACACTCATTTCAGTCCAAATGTGCTGCAACTCTTGAAATTTCCTTTTGATACATTTTCCCAGCACTCATCCTGCAATATTGTTTGTCATTGTTTACCCCTGCGTAGCATCATGCAATATTTATCCCGATGGCAGTAGTCTACCCACATACACCCGTCACTGTCATCCAGCTAGCTGTTGAAAGCTTTGCAGTTCACCAGTTTAACAGCTTTGGGAGTATTCACACCCTGCCCTTACTTTGGCGCTCTCAAGGCATCTATCCAAAACTACCCAAATTCTCGCTGCGTGGGTGGCGCTGCATGCTTTAGAGGGTTGTAAAAGCAAGTTTTGTGAACAGCAACAGGATATTGCTGGAAAGGTTGTGTAGGTGCTGTATGTCCGCTGCTTGTCTGACAGCTCAAGAGAATGTCGGTTAAAGCCTAACAAACCAAGATCTGAGCGTGTTCAGCTGGGATCTTGGACAGAACAGAACTGAGCAGGAAAATAAAGCATTTCCCCCTCCTTCATTCCTTACTTATCAGATGTCACTACAAAGCGCACATGAGGGAATGTCAGCATGTGCGTGTGGTTGTGCGTGTGTGTGCGCGTGTGCATGTGCGTGTGTGTGTATGTGAGAGAGAGACAATGAGGGAGCAGGAGCATGGCGGTAGAGCCAGCATTGTAGCAGACGTGATTACGCGCCTTGATCTTTCCTATGGCAAGAACAAGACCTCAATCTCTCACTATCTCCCCTTTAATCAAATCCCTACCTTTTTTGCTTCCCTGCCACAAAACTGTCACAGGCTGAAAATAAGCCCTTTCCTTATCAAAGAGCCAAGGGTTCAATTGATTTCCAGGCTAGGAGATTTTTTATTCAGAAACTTTGAAGCACAAAAAAAAAAAAAGAAAGAAAGAAATGATAGAGAAAACACCTGCATCTCCCCCATCAGGCAAATTACTTCTGACTTTTAATTTATTTCGGCAGGAAATGGAAAGCTACATCCTAACCACAGTCAATAGGGGGACTGGGGAGGAGAGGTGTAATCAGGCGGCTCACCAACTCCAAGGCCTCCATCCTGTCACTTTTAATAGCCACTCAGACCACACAATCTGCTCAACCTGATATGCTCACGCCATTCCCATAGCCAGAACCGCCTCCTCTTCCTCCTCCTCCTCCTCCGTGTCCTTCCTAATAACAACTGAACATTTCCACACTTCCCTGGTGCCTCACATAAAACAAATCACAGCCAAAGTGCTTTCTACCTTCCTTCCAGTGCTGCGGATGGTGGATTTAAAGTAGGGATGGGGAGATTGGCATGTTTCATTTACATTCAGTGTGCCATTGCTGGCTTTGATACAAGAGGAGATTGGATTTAAAGTAGCCAGCTCGACTTCCCGCCCAGCTTTTGGTTTGGGTCTCGTTGGCAATGCAATGGCGTATTAATTTATAGCTTGTTTTTAGCCATGCTAGCAGCATGGCTGTGTGGATTGCGGTGTCTGTCTGTCAGTTGGTTCACCACTTTGGTCGAGACTGAAATGTCTCAACAACTGATTTCCATGAACTTGTGTACAGACATATCTCAACATTTACTTGATGGATTGGCACAGACTTTTGCACAGACATTCATTATTCCCAGATGATGAATTTGGTGATCCTCTGAGTTTGTGCCACTATGAGGTTCACATTTGTGGATTTGAGTCAAATACCTCAGCAAATTATGGATGGATTGCCATGAAATTTGATACAAACATTCATGTCCCCTGCAGGAGTTGTAATAACTTTGGTGATCTCTTAACTTTTGGTCCATTTCCAGGAGCAGGTCATAATTTCAGTGTGTCCAAAACAGTAGTCTGGTTTATGACCAGATTCCTGTAAAACTAATGACATTCCCACCATCCTCACCTGTACCCTGTGTTTAGAGGTAATTAGCAAATTTTAGCATGCTAACATGCTAAACTAAGATGGAGAATATTGTTAACATTATACCTGCTAAACATCAGCATGTTAGCATTGTTAGCATGTGATTTTTAGTATAATTGATAGCATGTTAGCAAGCTGATGTTGACAGCACCACTGGTACAGCGTAGCAGAGCTACTAGTGTGGTTGTAGACTCCTATTCTTGTTTTCTGTTTCAATTATGTATTTTTAACATTACATTCTGTAATAATTAATATATCGTGGTGAATGTCTAATCCTGCCTTGTTACAACATGTTAAAGAAAACATGCATCAAGATAAAACAGAATAGAAACCTTAAGATCTGTGGCAGCATACTCATGTGACAGAATATTGGAATGGCACTCATGCCATTTGGGCCAGCAGGTGAATGAAGATTGGTTTGTCCTGAGTGTCCCAGGCTCACAGATCAAGTTTTATCTACAAGCCGTTTGCTCTTGGCGCCTAATGAAGCTCTCTAAAAGGAGATTAAAGGGCAGAGAGGGAAAAAACAATAACCATTACCAGTCACCTTCATTTTGCTTCAGCCGTTAACACACTGGGCAACTGCTGCTACAGTATGCAATACCAGCAGCTCGCAGTGCCTTGCAAACATTCATGTAAAAAAGCAGGAGGTGAACGTGTATTTATGATTGAAACTGTCAAAGAAACCATACATGAAAGATACTCTGGCATGAACCTGTGTGCTCTACTCACATTATTTACTCAATTAAAGAAACTGAAGGAAAAGCTGTAAGTAGTTAAGACATGTCATCAGTGGAGCTTACAGTTGCTGCCAATTCAAATGCATAGCATACATGCTGCAAAAGGGTTTAGGCAGTTTTATTAGCTGTTTCTATGAGGGATGTCAAAGCATGATGCATCATCAATCACAGTGCCATACTGGCTGAGGCTCAGAGAAAAACCATACCTTGAGCATTTTAAACAGTTCTGATTTTGTTGTATGAGATGATATAAGGTTCATACTGAAAACATTCATATGATTACGTGGTTTGTCTATACTTTGCTGTTACAGCAGCACATCCTCTTACTTTGTCCCTTGGATCAGCAGAGACTTTTAACCTTGTGTGAAGACAGATTTACATCCAACATCCAAGTGTCATCCCATTTCAATCAATTGGCTCTTTTTACAAAACGAGATCTCAAGCAGCTTTTAACTGGGTTCCAAATAGAGCACACTGATACAGGATCCAGTCTGCTGGCAAAACTTGCACTGAAATATAAGATGTTAAGATCTCTTGAAAATGTGTGAACTCATCAGTCTCTCAATGGTTTTCTTCCTTCCCTTTGAATACGACTGGTTGGGATCGATCATCCATTATTCTTGAATTTCATTATGTGGGAAGAACAGTATCAGTAAACAACACAATACAAAGTTTACGGTACAACGGGGGAATGAATGGAAAAGTCACATGAATGCTCTTTTGTTGTTCATATACATCAGATAACTACTCATTATAGCTGCTACTATTTTTCATAAACAAACATTTGCAAGACAAATTCATCTCATTGAGCCGTGATGCAGAGAAAAACATGACAAAGGCCAAAAAAAAAAAAAGATGTAAGGCAAATCAAAGTACTAATACTACATAGATGTATTTTAAAATAGCTATTTATCATATTTACTCAAGAAGGTTCCTCTGTAGGCATCCAAATTGTGCTTTAAATAGTCTAGTGTATTATGTTTTTATCGTACATTGATTATTCATGTATCACATCCAAGTTAACTCTCAGTGGTATAAAAAAAACTAATCTTAAAGGGGTCTCCTGTGAAATTCATTCAGTTTCTTCAGTTTAGCTCTCAATTCCATGCT
Source organism: Thunnus albacares (assembly GCF_914725855.1). Classification (NCBI taxonomy): domain Eukaryota; kingdom Metazoa; phylum Chordata; class Actinopteri; order Scombriformes; family Scombridae; genus Thunnus; species Thunnus albacares. The sequence continues at coordinate 7,678,105 of NC_058106.1, read as the reverse complement.
ATTCCTCTTTTGGTGTCAAAATGTCAAACTTGTCAAAAATGATTGTTTTTCTAAAGTTTTCTCCAAAAAGTTTTATGGTCTAGAGATCCAAGGTATATAAGAGTTCTCTTTTTTGTCCTTGTATGCAGGTAGCAGGTGATAACAGGTAATGTAAGTCCCTGTTGTGTCACTGATATTATAAATTACTGCTGACTTCAGGCTTACGTTTCTTTACGTTAGCTTACTGTCACAGTAAGATGATAGCGCGGCGTCGGTATGTCATGTTCACTGCAGAGCAGCACTTTCTTTATTGAATGGTTTTGATGACAATAACTTTGAACGTGAATATGTGTCTAAAGCAGCTGATGGTGAAGATTATATATTTGTATCACAGTGGCCACACAAGTTGCAATGACCACACAGAGTCACTGTGATGTGTTATTACTGTGCTGACTAATTTGTGTTAGGTAATTACCAGTCATTAGGCAGTTACAGGAGCCTATGTCTAACACAGTATAATATTTATAATAATGATAATACATTTAGTTTGTACCACACTTTTTGTTCATAGTGAAACTCAAAGTGCTACAGTATTAATGACATAGAACACACAACATAAAGAAAATAGTAATAGGAGTTAAGATGAAAAAGCTTTCCTGAATAGAAATGTTTTTAAGACTTTTTTTTAAAAGAGTCTAAGATCTATGCTGCCCTCAGATGGTTAGGAAGGCTGTTCCACAAGCCTGGTGCTGCAGAGCAGAAGGCTCGGTCCCTCATGGTGCGGAGCTTGCTACTGCGGGCCTGGAGGAGCAAGCTGCTGGCACAGCTGAGGGGGCAAGTGGAGGTTTGTTGTATGATACAAGGGTGTAACTTTGGCATGAGAAGGAAAAAAATTGTGATTTGGATCCCATCTCCTGCATTTCTACATATATATATGGGACTACTGTAACATATAACCTACCTGCAACTGAGTGCTGCTTCTCCCTGCCTCACCCTCCCTGTCTTCCATAGAAACCTCCACCTCATCTGATCTCTGATATGAAAGCAGAGTCAAGTTATCCTATTGAGCCTGTGGTGTGTGAGTCAAACGTTAAAGTATACTAGTAGTGAGAGAGACTCTGCCTTTCATACATTGTTGATGGATACTGCGGTTTAAGGTTGACTCGCTTTCAACTTGCATAAGTTAATAGAAAAGTCATGCTGTTTTACAACCATCTTAAATATTTAGCTTGTCAAATCGCTTTTTCCCCCAACTTTTTTTTTTTAAGTGTGTGCAATTTCTCCTATTTTTTTTTTTTTAATATATAATATATAATAGTTGTCAGACTGTAAAAAGTGGAGGGCTCCAATACTGCTTTCTGAAAAAGTGCAGGGGACATGTGACTTCCCTGGTATTATATGAAAACATTGACCTGTCCAGTCAATTGTCTGCTAGCTTTGCTAAAGTTATGCTATTTACATTTATTTTTAATATTAATGTTTAATATTAGTTGTATTAGTTGTACTTTTCGTGAATAATATTGGACAATGTATGACTATAAGTCATTCATCAGGATAGAGAAATGGTCAACTCACCACTAGGGATGCCACAGTGAGGAAATTTTCCCACCAGTTAATAAACTTGTGACAACATTGGTGTTATTGGTTACCCACGACATTTTACAAGAATTGAAGTTTCCCTTCTGTTTGTGTCAACATGGACATTTAAAGGGTAAATGCAAATGGACTGCATTTAGATAGTGCTTTTGTAGTCTACTACTCAAAGTGCTTTACATTATATGCCACATTCACCCATTCACACACATACTCATACACTGATGGCAGAGGCTGCCATGCAAGGTGCCAACCAGCTCATCAGGAGGAGTTCTAATCATTCACACACACACACACACACACACACACATACACACACACCGATGGCACAGCCTTCGGGAGCAATTTGGGGTTCAGTATCTTGCCCGAGGACACTTCGACATGTGGACTGGAGGAGCCAGAGATCAAACCACCATTAGTGGACAACCCGCTCTACCTCTTGAGCCACAGCCGCCCACAAGTAAATATACTGAACATTTTGCGGTTGCAATAAAACACTGATACGTGTAGAGCACTTACTTTGATCTTTAATGTTAGACATTTAGATCTTCCCCCTACTTTTTGAACATGAATGCTTAGAAGGTTGGTTCATTATTATATTTTAATGAAAAACACAACAATAAAACAGTGCAGTTACAAACTTTCTTATATTAAACATAGAAATAGAACTTTTATTAACAAAACGAATAAGACAGATGATAGCTTTGCCTGCATATACCCATCCCATACTGCTGTAATATAAAATAACACAAATAAATTACAGTTTTAAATAATATACATAGTAAAAAAGTGAAATTAGTAAAGACTGTGGAACCAAATAAATAAGAAACAAATAAAAAAAACAACAACAAAGCCTTCCACACTGTGGTGTAATGCTTACGATAAATGGCAAAAGTCAACAGTCTTTTCAAAATAAAAAATAAAAAATTTAAATTAAAATTGGTGACAGTGCTTTACATGTTCTTTACCAGGAAAACCAACATTTTCACTTTCTCGCCATAATGTACACCCTTTCAGATGTACAGCTTGTTGCACACACGCAAAAGTATTTTTAGGACACCTTTGCCAGCAGGGAAAGCCTCATTTGATTCGCTTTCCACCAGATGATAGGATCCTCCTCCACATTGATGGTGGACTCTTGAGCATAGGTGTCAATCTCCATGACTACCTTGGTGTGTCTGTGGCAGTGTTTGCTTTTCTTTTTAATAAACATACTATAGTTAGTTAGTTCTTTTTGGCTGTGGCTCAGTGGCGGCTCCCTCCTCCTCTTCATCTTCCTCATCTCTCACTGGGTGTGCTGCCTGCCTGAGGATTCTTTCTTTAACATCCTCTTGGTTTCCTCAACATTCAGGTCGTAGTCACCCTGGTAATGCGGGACCATGAATGTTGCCTTGCCTTCTCATCCAAAGTCGATATGATTCAGGTCGACTGTGAGTTGCCTGTATTCATCCGATGGGGCCAATGTTCCCTCTGCCAATGTGCCAATGTGCCCTCTGCCCCCAGTGTGCAGTCATCTGAACTCGATTGATGGCCTGCCTCTGCTCTAGCATCCTCTTGATCATTTTCTGCTTGGAGCCTCAGCAAGTTCTACAGTCCTGTTGGGTGAAGTAAATACACAATTTTAGCAACCTTAATTTAAAAAAAATACTTATGGTGTGGTGGTACAATTGTAAATACCATATTCATACGTCAACGCTAAAGGCATCAGACCCGCATTTCCTTTTTTAGGATTGATTTTGTCAATTATTTTATATCACTTAAATGTGTCAAACAACAACAACAACAACAACAACAACAAAAACATACCAAAGTCATCTAAAGTTCTTCTCTTTAGCTGTTCCACAAAGCAGAACCAATACATTTGGTAATGCTGCTTTTTCAGCCATTATTCTCCAAGCAGCTGGAACAGCCTTCCAGAGGAGCTGCTGAATACGTTGATATTTTTAAACATAAACCAAAAACCCATTTATTTAGTCTGGCTTTTATGTTGTGTTTTATAATTTTATGGGTTTTATGTAGGCTAATTCTTTTATCTGTTATCATCACAATTTTATTCCATTTGGTTTTATTAACATTTACTGTTTATAATTATTATTTATTTAATTTTATTCTATTTTATTTTATTTTATTTTATTAACATTTCCCCGTTTTGTCCCCAAACTACTGGCTATTACCTAATAATAAACTTACTGCCACCAGCAAGTGCTCTGGGAGGCCAAGCTCGACTGGGCTTTCTGCAGCTCCCATCTCCTTCTCCAGCTGTGACAGAACATGCCGCTGCCGTCTGTGTGCACACTCTCTCTGTCTTGTTGACAGTGTTGAACACAGCAAGATTCAGGTTATGCCCAAAGTAGCTCAAACAGGGCCAGACCAAGTTACAAACAGCCTCTTTTATGTTGCTTCTGTCAGAGTGGGTCCTTTTCTTTTAAGCTTTCTTTTTCACTTGATCTCAGTAATTTCATGTTTTTACTTTTAGTTTGGGTTTTATCAACATATTTATACATATTTTTATATTTATTATTTACTATATTTGGATTTCTGTATTGCATGGTTTGACTTTTATATTTTGCATGGTTTTATGGATTTCCTGTTTTTTTATATATATTGCATGTTTGGGACTGAGAATCAGAGAGTGATAAGAAACAGCTCTGTCTAACTGGACCACATCCCCCACACAGCGCCGGATTGGTGGACACAGGACTGTGTGCTTTTAAGTGCATCAAGGACAGGGAGGAGGAGTGCGGCACGAGTGGACCTAGAGCAGCAGGGAGTTTGAACCAGGAGACGGAGTTTGGATGGTAGAGTTGAGGTGTGTGACTGGAAAATTCTGTGGACGGAATACGGGACGACAGAGCTAGAGCCTGAGACAAAGTACCGCATCGACGGCCGTGGACGAGCCAGACGGGATGGGGAGAGACTTGGTTCAACGATCACTATACGGTAAGTAAAGGAACGTGAACCAAGCAAGCTAATCCTGTGTGTGTGTGTGTGAGCTGTTGTTGGTGTGAACCCACAACTGAAGGTGCTTGCTTCTTCTCCGCAGTGACCGCAGCAACGCCGACGAGGAGGAAGGACAGCGGGACCAGAAACAGAGTGGCCATTATGACAACTACCATAGGAACCCTCTTCTCCTATGCTGCCCCAGGAACTTAAGTTCACATCTCCCCTTTCTGAACTATATTTCCATTAGTGGTAGTGGACTCCTGCATCTCATTTTAAAGGACAGATATTAACTGTGTTCTTTTTTACTTTTGTATCGTTTTACCTAGTATTTTACCATGGTATTTTATTAGTTTTTATTAAATTATTTAAAGTGTACCTGTGGTGGTGTATTTCTTAACAGTAGAAACAGTTTTTATTACTGGTAAAAAACAGAACCTCACACTATTGTGTGACACTTCTACTGTCAGTCATGAGACAGGACACTTTACCCTCTTCTAATCCCCATTCTTGCAGAGCCTCCTGCAAGGCATTGGCCAAGTTAGCGGCAGTGTGGTCCTCTGGCAAAAAGCTTATTTGCGGGCATTTGGGTACCAGGGTCCATTCAGTGTAAATGAAATGTAACGTCAGTGATAGTGTCATTTTCATGCTGGACCACATGTCTGTGAGGGAAAAGTGCTCAACTGCTGTGATGTCCCATTGTAACTCATTCTGGACACAGGTGTAGGCATGTGGGATGGTTGTTGTGGAGAAATATGTCTGCTGTGCTACCTCGTACTGGTGGTCAAGTGTGGTTTGTGACCTTTGTGCTGTAACTTCACTCCACATTTGTTGGATCATTCGTTGGTTGCTGCTTAGGGGTAAGTTGGCAACACTTGTGTGTAGTTGTTGACTACATGTTGACTACATGACCACTTTGTATTGTGGTTGTTACAGTCCACTTTAGTTTGGTCTTTTTGGGTGTTACTGCTTTTGTGTATTTAATTGTAGCTGCTTAGTAGTTGTAACCTTTTTGTTTGTGGGATACAGTCACTCCACAGATCAGGATATCTTAGTGTAGTGGCAGTGGCCTCCCAGTTCATCAAGTCACTTTGTGTGTTGCTGGCTCCTAACATCAATCACAATCACATCAACCACATGGTATCCATTTTGTGTTGTGGTAGTGGCAGTTCACTTCTGTTGGGCCTTTGTCTGTTGCTATTGGTATATGGTAATAACTTTGTAGTTGGCCTACTTGTTTTTGTTTTTTTGGAAGGGAAAAAAAACATGTGAAGTACCAGCACACAGGTCAGTTACATCGCTATTTCAGTCTCTCTCCTGTGCTCTGCTGTTAAGTCTATCAAGAGGTCTCAACAAGGGAAGTCACATCCACCTGCTGCATGATGCACATTTCCTTATTTGGACATCAGTCCCAAGTTGGGGGTGTTCCCCAGAGATAAAGCTGAGCTACTGACACATGCAAAGTACTCCCAAGGGACTCTCCATAACCTGTTGTTCCTCTTCTCCTTTCCACAAAGTTAAGTTGTAAAAAATAGGCAATAAATGAAAAGTGCAAAGCAATAATCGCCTTTGAAGTTCTTCTCTACACGCTGTGCTGTCTCCGTGTTACAAGTGTATAAATAAGTAGAGGTCTGTCTGCATGATAGCTCAGTAGTTGGCGCATTCGTCTATGATCTGGGAGACTTGCATTTTTATGCCTATTTCCACTTTTATTCGAATACAAATACAAATATAAATTATTTGGCTGCCTCAACAAATATAGATACAAATACAAGTACTGGGCTCTCTGCACATTCCTAATTGACAGCCAGCCAAACTCCATTCAATTACGACATGCAAGTCAGGAAGTTAGCATCTTAGCTCTTGAGTTTAATGACTTTCATGTCGCCATCGCATTCTTGTCATTGAAAAAGAGTGAAACTATAAAGAAAAAGAAAATACACAAATTACTGTTTTTTACAGAACCACCATATACAGACCTAACCTACTATGCTTACAAGCGGTGCTATAAACAAATAAATTTAGGTAGAAATAAACAAATCTTTTGATACAGTGAAGCATATAGGGCAAAATAAACAAACAGTATACTTGGACCCAACTAGTGCAGTAGCACTAGCTTTCTTTAGCGTAACAAGCCAGGATTGAAAACAAGTGCTTCTGGTGTTGGTGCATGGCTGACAAACAAAAAAACAAAAGGTTGGGAGACTACTACCTACTTCCTGTTTCCTGTGTGCAACACACCTACATAGAGAAATCCAACAGAAGGTGCCATTGCACATGAATCAAAGCAGAGGACAGACTATTCTATAAAAAAACGGGGGCAGTGTGCAAAAAGTGTAATCGGCGTATGCTCGAACACTTTGCAACACCGGTAACACCACCTGCAAGCCTACTCACCACTTTGTAGACTCTCCTTCTGCTGACTGTGCTACATGACCGGTTGAGGTTTTCAAATGTAAACATTGCAGTAAACATCAGGAAAACAGGAAAAGGTGGAAGGGATAAACATCAGCTATGATCCCAACCACATAGACAAGCAAGACCATCTCTGCGTCTACCTCTATATCCATCTCAACATTGGAGGAAACACCCAGATGAATGTGGAGGGATTAAACATCAGCTGTGATCTTGGCCACGTGGATCTTCTCTGCCAAAGATCGTGCTAGCCAATGTACAGGCATTTGATAATAAACTGGATGACCTCTGTCCCTGCATCAGCTTCCAGCAGGATATCAGGAACTGTAATGTCCTTTGTTTCCCCATAATTTAGCTAAATCCTGGAATACCAGACAGCACCATCCAACCAGGTGACTCTTTTTCTGTATAACGATCTGACAAAACAGAGAACTCTGGCAAGAAAAAAGGAAGAGGCGTGTGCTTTGTGGTGAATAAGTAGTGGTGTGACAGTAGGAATATTAAAATGCTATCCCGTTCCTGCTCACCTGATCTGGAGTTACTGTCAATCAGATGCAGACCACACTTTCTACCAAGGGAATTTACATTGGCCATTATCACCGTGGTCTATGTCCCACCACTAGTGAGTACAGAGGGTTCCCTGTTGGATCTTTGCAAAGACTTCAACTGCTCATAGACCGGTAATCCTGGAGACTTCAATCAGGCTAACCTTAAGAAGGTTATGCCTGACTTCCATCAACCGACTGACTGTGCCACAAGGGGAATAAACGCTCTCGATCTTGAGTGATCTACATGCCATTCAAAAATGGTTACAGAGCGGAATCACTATCTGCATTTGGGAAGAGTGGCCATGCAGCCATATTACAGAGCTCAAACTATGTAAACAAATTACGACTATGCCCCCAGGAAATGGTCAGGCCAATAAGAGGCTGCCCTACTATACAGTCTGCACTATGTGACGCAGTCTAGAGCACATTCCAAAACACCACCATCAACATCGCCGATGACATCAGTACAGTCAATACAGTTAAATCATTCCACATCCAGAAACCATGGATTATCAGAACCATTTGGGATACCATAAACACACACACTACAGCCTGCAACTTAGGGCTGCAAGGCATTCAATAGAAGAAAGATCAGGCATTGGCAGGGAGACAGTTTCAGTTCAGCCTGGTGTATGACTGCTAAACCACCACCACAGCCAGAGCTGTGGGCGTTCTCCATGTAACTGTAACCAGGAGGGCAGGCCTCATTAAGCATAGAGTAGACCCCTGGTTTATGCCACGTGTCAGTGAGGCACATGAAAAGTCAAAGTCAAGTCCCATGTCTAAGATGTGGTCATGTATGAGGAGGAATTTATTGGTGAGAGACTGCGTATTAAATAGTTCCATGGTGGCAGCAGACAGAGCTGAGGATGGAAGTCTCTGCAAACTCCTCATTACACTATGATCCACTCCATATTTTGCATCTTACCAGGTATAGGGTAGTCTTGCGTTGTTTCCATCGATGATGCCCAAGTTTGTTTTGCTTATATATTCCACACTGAAACCACAGCGCAAGCCTCTATTGATGTAACGAGGTCTGTTTCTTAAAATCCAGAACTCTTGGCAGCAGGTTAACAACCCCTTGTCAGGCGTAATTAAGAAGCTGCGGAAACTCCATAGCTGTGTGGCAGTGTAGGACATCATAAGTAAAGCAGTTGGGCTGAGGCAGCATTGGTAACAGCCACAGTTATAGTTACAGCAAACATAAGGGGCGCTCCAGTTGAAGAAAAACCCCAGTCACTAAAGTCCATCAGTGACAGCACAGCTGTGGGTTCAGCGCTGATAGAGAGCGCAGGGAAGCCGGATAGGGCTTTGTGGCACACCTGAGTTGGCAGGCTGGAGGAGTGGTAAATGGTAGATGGACTACATTTATATAGCGTCTTTATAGTATCCTGACCACTCAAAGCGCTTTTACACTACATGCCACATTCACACACACTGGCGGTCATGAAAGGTGCCTGCTCATCAGGAGGATTCTAATCATTCACGCTCACACAGCGATGGCACAGGGTTGGGGTTCAGTGTCTTGGACACTTCGACATGTGGACTCGGGGAGCGGGGGATTGAACCACCGATCTTCCAATTAGTGGATGACCCGCCCCACCTCCTGAGCCACACCTGCCCCTCAAGATCCCAGTACAGCAGGTAGGAAACACTGTATGTTGGATAATCCAAAAATCCACAAATCCCAGTAGAGAAGGTAGGAATCACTTTATGGTGAATAATCAAAAATCTGTAAATCCAAGTAGAGAAGATAAGCATTACTTTACTTTAGTTAATCCAAAATCCACCAGTTCGATAGAATGTATTCCAACTCAGGGAGCGATCAAAACACACACAGAAAACAGAAAAACATAAAAAGCTTGAACAAAATGCAGGAGGGCCACGTTAATCACACACGTAGTGCAGCTCACAGTCAATTGTCTATTTAGCAAAAAATCCTTATATACACATACATCATATTATAATTGGCCACATTGAAAGACAAAAGTTTTGACAAAGACATTTCTTAGCATCAAGAAGTAGTTCATTTTCAATGCTATGTTCTAATTTTTTTTTTACAGGCAATATGATTTCATTTGTAGCTCAATCTGAGATACTTAAGTAACAGGTCTTTAAAAACCTAATGGTATGTACAAATAGTTTCCCTATCACCTATGCCTTTAACAATTAACAATTATACATATTCATTCCAGGAAATCTATTAAGGTTTGTTTGAAACGTAAGATGTGTGTTTCAAAATGAGTAAAGTTCTGTTCTGTTCTGTTTGTGCAAAATTTGTAAAGCAGCTGCAATGTGATCAAAATTTGAAAGTAAAGGGATATTGAAAAACCTTCACAAGCTAATGGAGATTTAGTAGTTGAGAGGTGTTAGCATGGTGTGCGTGAGTGTGTGTGTGAGGTCAGAGTGCAGGGCTGCACTTTGTCAGTGTAGAATAGTGCCATTGGAGATGGGACACCAGCAGCCCTAAGAGCTGGACCCTCCAGTCAGTGCCAGTCATCTAACTCGTGCCCCCAACCTGGACACACACATTTTCACCTCTAAAACAAGTAAAAATAACCAATAAAAAACCCACTTACAAACTCTTGCACAGATACTGCCATGCTCTGACCATTGTAATGGGCAAAAATGAGTAAGGTCTTGTGTAAGCTTCGGATAATTGGGGTTCTCCCACTGATGAATAAGCACCACACATATTAACACAGTGCTGATTTATCATTCTCTCCTTTGTGTTATTTTCTGCTTGTTAGTGTGTGATGGATGAAGCCTTTGCATTTGTGTAAACAGGATATTTGAAAAGGAAAGTATCTATTCAGTTTAATTCAATTCAATTTTATTGTCATTAGACATAGGCATGGCACGTGTGTAACAAATCAAGGCACATCTAATATGTCATTTAATGACTCCATACATTTGAAATGACTCGTTTTCCCTCATTGGCAACAGAACATTTTAGATAATGCAAACATTTCCTCTCACATATTAGGTAAGTAATTATATCATTGCTAGTGATTTTCATGAGAGGGAAGGTTGTTTAAAAACAATTTTTGTTGATGTGGAGCTTAATTTTACGTATTATGCCACATTAGGATCGTTCATTTGTTGTTGTATTGTCAAATTGCTGCTGTAATTTGGATATAAATGGAATAGTATTACTAAACATCACAGCATTTTCTTTTCAGATTTTACAATGTATATTAATTTCCTAAAGGTTTACAATGGTGGTTATCCAAACAGGCATATGTACCTTTTCAAAATACAAATTTGTATGCAAAGGTTTGTATTTCTTTCAGAGTCTACTTTCCCTCAACTTAGTGAACAAAAAAATGTAACATTTATATGTTACATTTATAATGTCACATGATATCTCATGTTAAATGTCTGAAAAGCACGTACTTGTATAATGTGAAGTTTTTAACATTTGAACAATCCAAACACGATGTGCACCTATATGAGAATTAATCATGTGATATGTGATTCACATGTGATGCCTTACATTTTTACATGTGATTTTCATGTATTTCATAAGTATATATCCCACATTATTAACATTTTATGTGTAAATTTACCACATGTGAAATGTGCTTAACATTACAAATATTAAACATGAAAACATGGATATCCAAGTTTGTTCACTTTGAATTTTTGAGTGATTTAAGTGTACCTTTACTTGATAGGTTGAGACAATTATTGTACTCCTAAAGCTAAATAAGCCATTTGATTAGCTAGTTATGTTTATGCCATCTAACAGCTGTAGTAATTATGATCTGGGGAAGTGACGTAGTTCAGATGTGCTCAATATAAGGCGACCTGATAACATGATTTTGCCTTGTTAGGAGGATGGAGGCTGGGTGGGTGGACCATGTGGCCAGTGCTGCAGGAGAACACTGTTCTCTTCCCATTTCCCACCATGAGTGTCATGTTGCCAACTGTGAGCCGGGACATCTTTTTAAAAAATGTAACATTGTGGTGTTTACTGTTGCTATGACAACAAAGGTTCCGTAACTTTAAGGAAGTATAAACCATGTTTCAAGTGATCATTTGAACCCCAATCATAATCTTTTCCTAACCCTAACCAGACCTTAACCATAGCGTTGTCACACCATAACACATCATTGTTTTTGTAACAGTGATTTGTAACGGTTTTGAAAAGCTGGAGTGCATTATTATGGCAGCTATATGGCATAAACTTAACTATAGGTCATTTTTGCCGGCCTGAATTTAAGACAAATACTGTAATTTTTTTATGAGGATATTATTCAAATATATGTAATAAATTTATAATCTATTTTATATCTAAAATGCTATTTTACATATAAATCACAGATGCCTATACATTCAATTATGTGATTTTTAGATATTTCACATATAGATATTTCACTGTAAGCCTAACATGTGCCTATATGTAATATAAATGTCAACAGATGTAATATACAGTATATGAATAAAATAAATCTATGCAAAGTCATAATGTCTAAATTGACAGTCTTTCATTGTGCTATTATATAAAATACATGTTAATGTATGTAATATAAGTAAACACAATAAATATATAAATTCATGAATATAAATTCACACATGAAATATGTTATGTTTCACATGTCTGACAAATGCGTTTTATATATTTCACATATCATATACAATATATTTTATGTCTGAAAACCATGTGTCTTTACTGTGTGCGAATTAATCACATGTAAAAATTTTGGAACCCATTTCACATGTGATCAATTCAGATGTGCTTTTTTGTAAGGAAACAAACAAATAAAGGCTTACAGTATTTTAAGTTCTGTTTTCCACACAGACGTATGAAAATGTTTTTCCATTTAGAAAACATCCTGTTTTCAGCCCTCCAACATTCAGCCTGACAGTGAAACTAACCACAATCTGTACATCCCCTGCACTCACACGCCACACTCCAAAACATATTAAACACATTATAGCACTGATACCAATAGGTTGCCATGTTTTCGTGTATTAATAATAACATCATCTACAGCAGCGCACTACAGAGGAGAGATGACAGAGCTGTCTTGTTTTATATAGAACCAAGGTTTTACCCCCTGTTGAGGTGCCCTATCATCTCTATGTTATCTATTTATTTTTCCTTTCTCTCTCTGTCACTTTTCAACTCTCTCTCTGTCTCTCTCTCTCTCTCTCTTTCCCCGTGTGTGGTTGGTGTGATGTTTCTCTTTTTCTCTGTCAGAAGTGGTCTCTGGAGTTCAGAGATGGAGAGTGTATCAGGAGTTCGCGTCTCATTACTGACGGCGGATGAAAGTAAAAACACCCAGATCAAAACATCTGTTAATTGTGTAAAAGGGAGACAAACAATGGTATTTATTAGAGGCAGTAGCAGGTAGCAGTGCCCTCTTGTATTTACACCCCTACCCCTGCTGTCAACACCATACAAGTAAATGCTGCTCTTCTTTTCTCTTTTGTTTACTTATTTGTCTGTCTCTTTCCTTCTTTCTTGAGAAAATAGCTTGAATTGATTTTCCTACAGCTCCTCCTCTATCAGGGAAAAGGGAAAATATGGTTATGAAGGTTTGTGTGTGTGTGTGTGTGTGTGTGTGTGTGTGTGTGTAAAAATTAATCAAAATAATAATTTAACATAAATTAACCTTAACAGTTATTATCTGATCCTCTGTTATGATACTTCCTGTATGTTTTTTTCTGTTTGTGGAGTCAATCTAACTAAGAGGTCCAGAGCAGCTAATAAATCAACCATGTAGTGAGATTATTTCCTACTGTCTCTGCATTCCAAGGCCAGGCATAAACGTACTACTATCTAAAGGACTGTTCAGTTATGAAAATCCATTTTAAAAATCCAATGCCATCCTGGATCTTGCTTATTTGTGGTTCTTTGATCAGTTCATTTTGCCCTCACAGGCAATGCCCTTATTTAGCATTTACAAGCCACCTGTAATCAATTAATAAATTGTTTATAACAGTTGATAACACATAATAATGCAGTTGTAAGCAAATATAGTGAGCCAAAGTGAAATTGGGAAGTAAAAAAAAACCTGATTCAAAATCCCACTGACATTTGTAGTAACATAAATAAATAAAAATCCAGCCTTGGAACATCGCTTTTCTCAACAGCATGTTGGACGGTAATTCAGAAAAAAAAAAGAAGTCCAATAACGTAAGTCAATAAATAATAAAGCTAAAAATAAAGCTAAATAAAGCCGAAAAGTTGGAAAAAAAGACATCAGGAGATGGTCTTGATGAATAACTAAGTTTCACTGACATAAGTACCTGTGCTGCTAGTAAATTGATATGGGAGCTACAGTTTTTTGTATGCTCACAAAGTTCTGATAGCATGTGCCGTAGTAGAGCTGAGCTATCTAAGAATATGGAAAATAAACTCTTTAGGTTTTGCAGAAAGACCAATGAAAGAATTGTTGAATGATGTTGCATGTTGTAAGCACTAATGGTTAAGTAGCAGTTTAAGAAACATAATTTTATTGCTTTGGTAATAATGGCTGCTCCTGCACAACTACCATTTTGTCATCATCCATTATCATCTACTACTAACATAACTGACATTTCATAGCTGTATGAAATATCCAGCTCTAAGTGACTGTGAGGCATTTACGAGGCTTACCTTTTTTTTTTTTTTTCTTGCTTCTGTATTGTATAAATGCGAGGCTGCTGCGAGTCTGTTGGAACGCTCTGATTTAAACTTTGTTTTATTACCGCAGTATTCAAGAAGCCATAACCTCTTCATTTTTCTTTGTGATTGAAGTGTGAGATAAACATTTTGCAGATATGACCTTGATTCTTCCATAAAATGTCAAAATCCACAAACCTCTGCATGGACTGGCAAACAATTATTTCCCACTATGTCATATACAATTTTTGCTCAAACTGTTTTTGATATATATATATATATTACTTGATTTATACACATATGTGGAGCTGTATATTTAATTGTGCCAATTCTAAATCTAATAGGTTGGATTAACCGTGCTCATATAGCTTGAATACCTACCTACCTTATTAATACCCAAAACATCAGCACTTCAAGAGAACACTAACCTACTTCCTAAAGCAGAGCAGACTCACACATTTGTTGTGCAGAATGTCACCAGTTGTATCTTCTGTTTCCTTTGTTGTTCTGCAAACAGCTCTGAGACCAACGTAGCGCTCTAAAAATAAATGTGATTTGACTTGACCTTAGCTCCAGCTTGTCTCAGGGTCAGTCACAGGTTTTATTTGGCCTGAGTCACTGGCAGCGAGTCCTGATGATGATATGCAGTAAAATGTGTTAATGAATATTCATAACTTGCTCATTTTCTGCTTGGGAACATTTCAGCTGTGCAACAAACACACACAGACAAACCCACAAATATGCACACATGCTCGCACATACGCATACTAACACATACACATGTTCACACCATGCACTCACACACACAAACATTATACACACCCACATACTCATGTACACTGACATTATCACACATGCACTCACATGCATGCTTGTGTTTACTTACAAACATGCACATATGCACCACATGTTAATTCTATGTGCCATCATGCAACAAATGACATGGTCACATCTTGTGTTTTTAGCTCCAGTTTTGATTACAGGGTGTAAAATCACTTCCATTTCAACGAGACAAATGTGACCTGTGTTTAAAGGAACCTCAATCAAATCTCCTCATGTTCAGTGCAGGAGTTATTTCGTAAAAAATGTTGTATTTTACTTAATTTAATTTCTTGGTGCACACATTCCCTCCACCTGAGCCTTCTCTTGTAAGTGATTGGTGGTTGTGGCTTCTGAACATTTCAATTACAGCCTGATAATCAGACTGAATTCTCATTTTGTTTTCACTTCATTTTTTGTGTGTGATTGCATACATTTCGTATTTCAATTTCTGTTTGGTAGTGGTTATTATATCAGTTGCAATTGATGTGTCCATCCCCCCATCATTTTCATGCGAGATAGAAGCAGTAGCAGTTAAACTACAGCAATAGAAATGTGCTTATTTGCTTTCTTGATGACACTTATAAGAAAACTGATTCCACTGTCATGTCTATCAACTACATATCAGGCTACCGCAAGCAACCAGTTAGCTTGGCTTAGCACAAAGACCGTAAATGAGGGGAAACAGCTAGTCTTCCCAAGAATGATAGCATTAGTTGTTTTAGCAAATGCCCCTAAAAAACATATTTCTACATTAGAGTGACAAAGATCTCTAGGGACGGTAGGAACTAAGACTCTTGTCCATTGGAAGCAAAGGAGGAAGGAGTGTTGAGCTGGCAACCTCACGGTGACAACAAGACTTTAGGAAGTCACTGCACTGGGCCAAGAAATAATCTGGCATGTACAGTAAGACCCCGATCAGACAGAGCACTTTTTACAGGTTGCAAAACACGTTTGTTGAAGCCTAGAATTTTAAAAAAGAGCAGCTTGCTCTGGGTATCCAGCGACCGCCACGAGTTTATCCTCCATGATTTTTGTGTCCACTTGTTGTTGTCATCACCACAGAAGGTCTCAATTGGAAATGGGAGAAATGGGAAAAAAAGGAAATGACGTTTGGAGCTTTTCTGCTCTGAGGTTTTTTTAACATGAGTCACATAGAGTGGAAAAAACGAGAGGCACTAAGTAACACAAGAGCAGAGAGCAAAAAGCTTCACTGTCTTTAAAAACAATTACAAATAACCGCCCTAGGTTCCTATAAAGCGGCATCTATTTGGGGCCTAACCCTCCATAAATTGACAACTTTTCATTTTTGCACTTTGGTTTTTATGCAGATGTGTGCAGTGCTGGTTTAGGCTGATTTTGTTACCTTTGGACAGAGCCAGGCTAGCTGTTTCCCCCCTCATTTCCAGTCTTTATGCCAAGCTAAACTGCTTCCTGCTATAGCTTGGTATGAGAGTGGTATCAATATTCTCATCAAACTCTTGGCAAAAAAGCAAATACAAGTATTTCCCAAAATGTCAACACTGTCATGCAGATTCAAGAAATATGTGTATTAAGAGTTGTTATTTCAATAAATCGACTTACTGTAGGGCAGCATTGTAGCTCTTTTGATCTCATCTATGCTTGTTTGGTATGGATTCTGGCTCTGGTGCAGTTGACATCATCATTCTTAATCTCTTCAACAAAGCTCTGATTGACAAGACTGTATTGTTTCTAACTGGGGAAGTAACCGTCAAATGAGCACAACACCAGACCTATTAGAATCACTGAAAAAATTGACATCTCTGCCTCTTTTACAATAGAACAATAGATAATAGATTGTATAATAGCAGAACGAGAGTCCCAAATGGGGAAACTATAAAGACAAACCCTGTCTTTGATTGTGAAGGACTGACAACAAAAAACTTACATTTATGATTTATGATATATTTGTCCCTACGGCCTTCATAGGATTAACAGGTATAGAAAATGGATATAGATATTTAGACCAATCCTTAATTTAATTATACATCCACATGTTTTGGGTACGTTTCCCCTTGGGTACATTATTCTGGATTGAACCACACCAGGAAAAATAAAACGGCAGTCTGTCTAGATGTCAGCAAATGTTGCTTTACTGGTATATTTTCCTGCACTTCTCTAGTGTTATTTACTTATTTCTGTCTAAATCACATCCATCTATTGATGCTACAGGAACCTTTATTACATGACATCTACATCTGGTACTAAACTTGATTTCATTCCCACATTATCCCTATCTACAGAGAAGAAATTCTACTTAAATGTCATCCCTGCTCTCAATGTAATATTTCATGCTCTCAGTTTTACAGGTGTGAATCCTCTCTGCCCACCTGATGACCCCAGTGAAGCGTTTACCCCTAGCCCCACTCAAGGAATGATTGCCGATTATAATATAGGATTGTAAAACCGAGTCCTATGAGCTCAACTGCCAGGCTGAACAGGAGGAATATGCTTAGTGGTATTTAAAGCCGAGGTGCTGGTGTCATTTAGAAACCACACAGCTCTGACTTAGCCAGCCCTCAGAGGAGAGCCACGGTACAGGTGGATCATCTCTGTTCTCTCCTATCTCCACCGAGGCCCCGGCTGTCTGCTCCGTGACTTGCTCTTGCTGTCAAGCCGAACAGAGTAATCCCTGCAGTAAAAGCCTCGTACTAAAGGTTCACGCTTTCCCCTCTGTCTTGAAACCTGCAATATACCCCTGTTGTGTTTCTCCAGTTCATTTTCTGGCTGTGAAAAGGGTTCAGGTGCATTCTGTTTTCATCAACGGCTGTAACCAATGGAAGCAAAAGGAAAAATAAAATAAGACAGTGAAGTAAAAAGGATATGTGCTGTACATATTGATGTGTATTGTTGGCAAAAGGGAGAAACAGATTGGCCCTTTCTTTGGCAATAAAGATAATACTCTAAAAAGGCCCATCTGCCTTATTGAATTCAAACCGCCCCTACACACACACACACACACCCATGCTCCCGATTAAGTACACTCATGTCATACACAATGCACACGCTCACACACACGCACACATATACACACATATGCTGAAGGGCTACTTCCCAGCTGTGTCTTCCCATTCATAAATGTCATTGACACTGTGCTCAGTATGATGAATATCAAATTTGTTCATCATTTGCATAATGAATGAAGTACAGGCAGGATCAGAGGTAAACAAAAGTGACTTTTTTTCCTTTAGAAAGAAGAAGAGGAAGATACAGTGACCAAACTGTAAGTTAAAATATTTGTTGAAGTATTTCATTTAAAGACTTTTATGTGAGAAATGATTTCACTGCAGACTGACTCGACATTGTTGGGTCAGTAAGGAAACACACTACACTCTCAAAATGCATCACACTCAGTACATTATGGATGAGTACTGCCTGGCCTCAGATGCAGGCCTTCCCTCTCTCTCATGGCAACAACACAATTGAAGCTGAGAGGCATGTTGCACATGGTCAGATTTTTGTGTGTGTGGCTATTGATTGTTGGTTGAATTTGCTAAGCATGTTATACATCATCCATTGATTTCCTCCCTATGATATTCACTGTTATTACAGAGCAACACACAGGGTGCCTTTGGTGTTTACAGTAATATGTGCAAAGCATTTTGTTAATTAATTTTCATGTTCATTTTTACTGGGACAAGTATATTGCAAACAGTACAAAACACAATGATACAATTAAATTACCTTAAAACCTAATGACAATCACCGGATCATTCACGATTACATGACTGATCCCTGTGGGGGGTAAAGACGTCGACGATAAAGAAAGACGTCTGTCAGAAGGAGGATTTAAAATAAGGCACATTAAACCTTTCTCAGCTTGAAAACCCTGAGAGGCACCAGGTCACTGAGCACCTTAGGAGCCTGGTTATTGTGGTATTTATGGGAGAGCTTAATGTTAGCAAATGTATTTATTTACAAATTTAGTTTTTTAAGAATATGGCAGTGGTGAATCTTATTGGCCCCCTCTCCAAAATTATAATTGCATGATTATTTATCATCTTAAGAGGCTTGATTGTTGTAGAAGCTGCTTGAGGGCAAGAAGTTACAATAGTTCTAAAATAGTAAATAGTAAACTTAATGCCAATTCAGCAAGAAAGACCCATATCACAAACTGTGAGTGAATTAACCAATGAGTGGTCTTTGGACTACAGCTTACATCTAAATCAGACATCTATGTAAGTGCCTTTTGAACATTACACTTTGATGCACTAGAGACTGGAATTTTCTGCTGCATAAAATCCAAGGTGCCAACAGCAGTCAGCTTTTCAAGTGAACATGAAGGTGTATATAATGTCTCTTTTCAAATGAATCTATATGTTAACTAGGTTTCTATTTCTTTAGGGTGTGTGGCTTTCAGAATATATCTTAAATATAATAATATAAACCTTTTGTGCTAAAGGGGTGAAAGCTCCCGCCCCGGATTGTAAGTATCATTTTATTTCTTTTTCAAACTTACAACTCAATGGTGAATAGAGACTGATGAGACGAGCCAAATAGAGGAATGTTGGTGTGAGCAGTTTCCTAAGTGTGTGAATGTGTTTCCTTCCCCTTGAACCATTACATCTCATTTTGCTGACTGTTTCAAGGTCCCTGACCACTGAATGATGTCATTTCTGGCTCTGCTGAAATGGACAGCCCAAAGTCAGCCAAGCACGCTGCCACATCTGCTTTTATCCAGCTCGCCAATCCAGCACACCACAATTATTCATAATGTTTTTGCTTATTTCCATAATGAAGGGGTTAATTATGCTCATGAGACGCCCCAACGGTCTTGTCTTGAGTGTCGGGGACACAGCTGTAGGTCTGCGAGCTAAATCATGCGCTAAATGTGTCACCTAGAATTAGACCCATTTGGCCTGGGCTGACAGTGGGCTGTTTGCAGCGTGAGGGGCCCAGGCAGCGGCTTGGCTGTGGTCAAGTCAGATGGGAGGGGGTGGGTGGATATCAGTCACTACCCACTGGCCCGGACAAGATGCAGCAAGTCAAGCAGAGCTCTCACTGTGTCTCGAAGATCAGTTGGACAATAAAATTTTATGCACCCATGAACAAGGGAGTGTATTTCATTTTAAGTACGGCATCAGGGGTGTATCATGTTCTTTTTTTCTCTTTTTACGGAGTGTGTTTGTACTTGTCAGAGGCACACAAAGCATCACATGGACAAAACTGCAAGCTTCAAAAAAGTCAATGTTTTGTTCATCATACCTTTACACAGTTAATTTAACATTTACTGGGAATTCATGCTGTTGGCACAGAAAAAGACCTGAATTTAATAGCTAGCTAACTTACTAATCACTATTAACCACCTTAGCAACCATAGCATGCTTTTGAATTAAGATGTAGCACACTCTGTCCAACAAAATTAGATCTTAGATTTGTATTTGTTTAAATTTACAGGCACAGTTAAAGCTCATGTTAAACAACCTGGTCTCACATCAAAATGTATAATAGCTATGTTGGTCCACAGTGCAAAACATATTAGTTTCACAATAACGGCTCTAAAATTGTGAGATGCCTATTTTTTTTGGCCTATTCTTTTCTATTGGCATGCGTCCACATCATGTGACTGTCAAGTTTCTGTCTGCGAAAAAAAACCCAAAATGGCTGCCATTCCTTTTATTCTCAGTGGAAAAAGCGATATTATAAGATAGTTCCAGCATTAAAATGTGTTTTGATAATATTTCTAGCAAGAAATGTGCATTTCATTTTCATAATCTTCGTTCAGTGAATGTATATGATGTTTAGTTTTTTATAAATTTATTACGAAGATTTTTTCAGGCTTTCTATTGTGGCTATAGTGGTTGCTATGGAAGCTGCTATGACTGAAACCACATAGTTGCATGCTGTTTGGAACATTGTCTTTGTGTTCTGTAGTTATCTGAGCTGTTATGTTATTTGTGTTATTTTATGTAACTGTTTGATGATGTTCTTTCAATAAAAAATGTAGATTTTAGAGTGTTGCCCCAGGGATGAATTGAATTTAAAATCCAGAATCTGAAGCTTTGTGATTGGCTGATCGGAGGACTTACCTGGAAGTATTTTCCTCACTGTCAGTGTGTCAAGTTTTCAATTAATGATATCTTTAACATTTCTCAACACAAAAACATGAAAGTGATAACTCAACAATACAATAGTTTAATGTTACTAGATACATAGATAGATTAATTGCTAGATACAGTGCTGTTCCTGCCACCACATCAGTTTCCCCCACAGTTAACATAGACTTTTCAGAGTATGTTTGAACTCTGAGACCAGTTCTAATTGCAGGAGGATTCAGGAGGCAGTTTAATACATGCGTGATGTGGCTCTAGAATACTAGCTAAAATATCTGTAATAAACCAACATCTTTACTTTTTCTTAACATAGGTCATCTAGATGCAGTTTAATTACTACTTCATCTTATAATCCTATTTACAACCCTACTCTGCAAACCGGAAGAACTACAACTGTGGTACTGATTTGTATTAAGCTGCATGGCATGGCTCTAGGGAACTGTAGTTTTAAAAAAAAAAAAAAAAAAATAGTGTTTTTCCTAGAATTGGTTTAGGGGGATTACACATTTGTGTAATCAGGTTTTAAATATCTAATTGTAAATGGTGAAAAGTAATTTTAACCATATTTTACCCATATTTGACAGCACCCTCAGTTGTTGACTATACTCACACGATAGCTGAGGTCAAGAGCTCTCTATAACAGTTGGTCCCATGTTTGTAGCCCCTTTTGTTGCTGAATTATAAGCCTTCAAACATGCACCAAGGTCAAGATTCAAAGGTCAGTATTTCAAAGCAGAAGCCATGTAGAATCTTCATACTGATATATGTTACTCTCCATGTTGAGACCTTGAAGGTGAAAGCCATCCCAGGCCTAGATTTTAAAAGAGCATGTTGAATATAAAATTAAGGGTTTCGTTTGTTTGTTTATTTCTTTTTTAGAAGAAATAGTGACCACAATGAGTCACCTGCAGACATTATAATACTGCTGACAAGCTAGGGCATTACTACAGGCTTGGAGGAGGACCTGAAGCGCTTGGGTTGGGATTAGGGTTAAGGTTAGGATTAGGGCTAAAAAGACCAACTTGTTCTCATTCCCAGGTCGTCAAATACTGACGCATGCATAGGCCACTATTTACACAACCCTGGAGATTTTTTGTGTCTTTATGATTCTTGGTTTTTGGATTTTATGTCACATGACATACAGTAGCATATTCAATCAGAATCTGTTTTATTAGCCAATGCAAGCATACAAAGAATGTGTCTTGGCATTAACTCCCCCCAAAAACATAACACAGAAGAATAAAAGTAGAAAAAAGTAAGGTATTAATAATAATGGTATGAAATAAACAAAGTAATATTAAAATTAAACTGAAATTTTAAAATCTATTTACAGAATGGAACATTAATAGTTTTGAAATGGGACATAAAACTTGAAATGAAATATTGACTGTACGAAGAAATATGGACTGTGCTATGGACAAAGAAATGAAGTGTATGAAATATATGAAGGTGACAAGAGCAACAATTAAATGTGACATATGCATGAATAATAAAGTTATGTAACAGTGGAGGTTGAAAGCAATGCACAATCTAAAGTCCAGTTTGATTAAATATATGAAAGTGACAAGTGCAGGGATTAAATGGGGGATATAAAATGTAAAGTCCAGTTTGATAAACTCGTCTTCAATGTGGCATTGATGCACATGCACACACACTCAACACACACACACACACACACACACACACAATCACACAAATCGTCGAGTGCTTTATTGGATGACATGGCTCAATATTAATTGAGGAAGACTCTGTGTTTTAAGAAAGATGATTTCATATTAAATATCCTCTGCCACATATTCTTGAAAAGATGAAATTAAATGAGCAAAGTCACATTTTACAATCACAGGCTATAAAATGCCTTTTCTTAACAGAGAAAGTGGCGTAAATTTGGATTGCAGAGAACCAGCAGCAATTTGAAATGAAATGAAGCCCACTGATGGCAGACATCCCAAAACAATAATCAAACATGCCAAGTTACCCACAATTCAATGCTCCTCCATAGCTTTCTACTATCAAAAACTGACAAAAAAACATTATTTCTCAGAATAAAGGAAAAATAATTAAAACAAACAGCCTTAACATTAACCTATCTTATCCTATCCTAGTGTTGAGTTATCAAGGACACTTTTGTGTTTTTGTATTGAGAAATGTTAAAGATATCATTAAAAACCCTAACACGGTGACAGGGAAGAAAATACTTCCTGGTGGGTCCTCCGCTAAGCCAATCACAAAGCTTCAAATGCTGGATATTAAAGTTCAATTCATCCCTCGGGCGTTCTGAAATCTACATTTTTTATTGAAGGAACATTATCAAACAGTTACACAAAATAACACAAATAACATAACAGCTAAGATAACTACAGAACATGCAACTACATGGTTTCAGCAATGGCAGTGTCCATAGCGATCACTATAGCAATGACAGAAAGCCTGAAAAAATCTCCATAATAAGTAACAAACATTCACTGAACAAAGATAATGAAAATAAAATGCACATTTCTTGCTAGAAATGTTATCAAAACGCATTTTAATACTGAAAGTATCTTAAAATATTACATTTTCCACTGTGAATAAAGGGAATGGCAGCCATTTTGTTTGTTTGAGCAGACCACATGACGTGGATGCAGGCCAATAGAATAGAATAGGCCAAAAAGACGTAGGCAATACAATTTTACAATTTTAGAGCCTTTATTGTGAAACTATTGTGTTTTGCGCTGTAGACCAACGTAGCTATTACACATTTTGACGTGAGACTTTGTTGTTTGAAAAGGAACTATGTACATTAATGATGCAATTCAGCTATCAACAAGTCAACAAGTTAGCCAACTTAGTTGGCCTCTGTTTATCTGGCAAAAGAGTAAAGTATAGAGTACTTATGTGTGGCTGTTGTGTGCCTTCTTACCTTCTCACCTAGTAACTGAAAATTCTACTAGCAATCCGATTGGAGATAAAAATGTCCAACCAGAAATTACCAACCTTATTTTTTCCCAATTGGTTGGAATTGTGACACACTGGAATCTCAAATGAGTAAACTTGACTAAAAGAGGTTATCAGTGTGAGCTAATGCAGATAATAGAAGACATGCAAGTAAATTTAATGAGGAAAAAAATTAGAATTTTATTTGCTAAAATTTGATTATTCTTTGCCTGGTAATTTCTTAAAAAATAAAATTTATATCCAAAAATATAATTCCATAGATTTAAAGTTGCAATACACAACATTCAGCCAGTAGATGCCGCACTATAGCACCAACATGTCAGACCAAAGCAAACGTGTGTTGTTTACTCAATTAAGTTGAAAAAAAAAGAAAGAAAGCCGAGAACTCATGAAACTCAGATCAAACTATCAGACTAGGTAGGGCTGATTAAATATGGTTCAAGACTCTGTTAGTGCATTGCCTATTTCTTGCCTCAAATATTTACAGAAGAATATTTTAGTGTACTTTTTAGCTTTGTTTTGAGAAAGTTTGTGATGTGGCTACCATCTTAGAAATGGACATGGCGGACATGGAGGGACTTACATGCACTAACATGCGTGCTCAGCTGGTGCGGCTACCAAAACAAAGAACAGAGAAGCTCAGATAACAACACAGAGGGAGTGTGATTTCATTCTCTGCTCAGGTCGCCATTACTCCACTATATCTTTACATAGCAAATAGTTGTTTGCTGACATCCAGTTAGGCTCATTGTCATTTATTGGATTTTTAAATGTTTTTTTTTTTTTTTTTTTTTTTTTTTTTTTTTTTTAGCAATTTCTGACAGTTAATAAGCAATGTAGTACAATAAATATTGTGATCACAACACTGCATTGGCATTTGTTTGTTAGGCAGAAGTGCATATATCAAATTTAAAGAAAAGCTAAAGCAGCAGCTACAAGCAAACATCTCTAACTCACTGTAGGGCTTTGATTGCATCTCATTTGAATGCGTTATGAGGTACAGTTCAACATTTTATTTTTATTTTCCAGCTGAGTAGACTCGCGGTAAGAATCAGAGAGAATATTGTGATTTAACATCTAGTAAGCTTTGGGCAATGTCTTCCCTGTTTTCATTTGATTTTAATCAGCCTGGGATTTCACTCTGTTTGAATGTTGGCAGGGAACAACAGAGTTAAATGTTCTGGTCTTTGCATTGCAAGTGGGTTTTCGCATATTTATTTAGATCAAAAGTAGGCTATACCTGGAAGCATCCACTGATAAATATGTCATCAACTTGTATCTTGTATGCACATAAATCTCTTGATAGTTTACATGCAGCAACTGTGATACAGAACAACGACACAACCAAATATGAGGCCTTTACTCTGCTGAGTTTGGCTCTAAAACTGCATAGAATTTTCACTTAATCTTTGGCAGTTTCTATCATTTGCAAACATGAAAGGATTTTTTTCCCCCACTCGTCCAAGATGTTAGAAAACAGCAGAATTACTGTATGTTTGTGACTAATTAAAGGAAATTGAAGTGAATGAAGTTATTTCTCCAAGGATATAGCTTAAGCATTTGTCTGATGAAAAACACCAGAGAAATCCTCTGACACTGTGAAGGATCACAGAGGGAGGAATTAATTCACTGCTTTCGTAAAAATCAAAGCACTAAATAGCTGCATGCTATTGTCACAAAAGCATTAAGAGTTTATTACATTTACATTTATTGTTAACAATTTTCCATTCTGTAAAAAAGAAATAAAAAAATAAAATTAAAAACTAAGAGAAGCAGAGCAAAACAAGTCCCTGCAGGAAGGACACAATTAAAGAAAGCAATACTGCTGTTATCTTTTTTTCTCACCATAATGTCATCTTGATGTCATCCCATTTTTGACTAGTTTTAGCTGTTTAGTAATACAGTAATTAATCATAATTGTGGAGGTCATCAGTGACAGTGATGTGGTGCAAATCTGCCTCTAGTTTTTAAAGTTAAAAAATGACATACTTTGTTTTTCAGCAAAGATATCAGTCATTTGAAAATGTTTCTCTTGCATGAATCACATTCTTAGTAACTCATTCCATTCATCCATTTTATATAGCTGCTTAACCCTGTTCAGGGTCATAGCACTGCTGGAGCACATGCAAGGCCTGTAGCGAGTGAAGGAATGTGACGGTATAATCAGTTTTATATGCAAGGACCTTTATTTGGATTTTATTTCTGTATTATGTTATTTCCAACTCTCTCCTGACATGAACCATAGAGCATGGAGACCAACTCATGGATAGTGAGTCTTTGAGAAGAGTGAAATTTAGCAAAATAATGAAGCGCAGACATGGGGTTGGAGTTCTTTATGAGTGTGAGGTCCTGTAGATAATATCAGCCCTGTTGGATCACTGTTATTGCTACAAATGAGTTTAAAAGGGAGTTGTACAGTATGTGAGCTATAATAAACTCAGCACTCAATGCTACCTGTGTACTGTCTTAGTGGTGTCATACTGGGTTGCATAATACTGGAACATGTTCATTTTATTATGTAAGTAGACGGTAGTTAAATAGCATACACTGTGTGCACCTGAGCTTCACAATGCCTCGTTCACCCTTTCCCGCACAAACACGGCAGAGCTGCCATTCAAGGTGCAGGCCAGGGGTTCAGTGTCTTGCTTGAAGACACACAGGGGATCATACAAACAACTCTGTAATTAACTGCAGCCCCACTGCCGTGTATGTGTGATGGGATCAGATTAGATTGTACACTGAAAAAAGTGTAAAAATGCTGCTATTCATTCACTGTACATTTTGTATTTCCAACTGTCTAAAATGATTTATCTTGTATATTATTGTAGTCTAAGACTTAAATTGTTTTGATAAAAGTGTTATTTCTAATTTGAATTAGATTAAGCTGGTGGCTGAGGACAAAAATGAAAATTTCTTAAAATGACTAGTTTAGGTGCAGGTAAGCCTCCCAGCATGCACTGGGGTAATAATCATGAATGCCAGTCTAATGCTACGGTATATGTCCCTGCTTTCTCAGTGCTGTTATTGAGTTTTACATTGTGTTCTACTATGTTTCAACTGCTCCCACCATTCCATTGTTGTTATACAATTAATTAGTAAGAGTAAATGTCATTAGACTGCAAATGAGGTTGTGTGCATGATTGGTGATTCTCACTGTGAGGTCTTGTAGTGGACTGTTGTAGGCTGTCGTGGTATAGTAATGTGAAAATGCCTTCAGTCAGAACACGGAACTTCAAACTGTTCTTGATGTGCAGGCCAAAGCTTGAAAAAAACACACAAAAAAATGAAAAAATAGTTTGCGCTAATTTAGTTTGATGAATGAATTATGTTTCAACTTGAAAATATTTAGTGTGAACCATTCAATTTTAGTCAATGTTAAAAAAGAGCTGTGTTTTTGTGTCCACCCTGTACATTCAGTCCAGGCACCATAATGCACCACAGACAATGAAGTTAGAGATTTGTTTTTCAACCAAAACACAAATATGTAATAACTCTATTTATGTAAAAAGAAAAGCAAAGAGAAAAAAACTAGAGCTACCAAGTCTTCCCATGACAACAGCAGTGATAAATATTTAATTCTGTCAATCAATATCAAGCATTTCATCCATAATAAAAGACTGTGCTCCCAGATTTTAGCTCAGCTTTCTGTTTCAAGATCACTTAAAATCCTGCTCCTGAGTCCAGTAACCTTGTTTCTATTGTTTCTATAAAGCAGCAAAGTTAAGTTCTGAAAAAAGCTCTTCCACCTTCATACAGAGATTCAGTGTCCGGGCCATAGAAGCTAAGACAACATGGGTTTAAATTAAGATAAAGTGTCACGGCTGAGCTCAGTGTTCTAGTTATAACTTCCCTGGATGTCAGAGGTCACACCTGGACCATTCTTTTTCTGCTCCAGCTCTGTGTCACTTCTTCCACTGAGGTCAGTCCCACAAGGGCTCTGTGTCAACACTGGACCTCTCTTTGCCTCACACAGTCACCCTGATCAAGCTTTTTTGGCTCTCAGTCTTCAACTTTTAGGTCTTTTTCACAGTGATATACAGTTCAGATGTTGAACCATCTAATGATGAGATAAATTCTTTGGATGGCAGAGTCATTGGAACACAGATATCGGTCCGATATTGACTCAAATAGCTGGATTGGGTATTGGGGACAATTTTAATGAAAATAATTCAGTAAATTTATATCTATGTATTTACATTTTGTTTGCTTTGTTGTCAGTTCTCAGTAAACCCAAAGCCCAGGTAGCAGTATTGGTATTGGACTGAAAAAGTCAGATCAGTGCATCCCTAGTAAAACCACTCCTGATTGACTATAATAAAATGTAGGATGTGACAGCTTTTTTGGGGGGGAGGGGTTGCTCATCAAAAGCAGTCCGCCTGCTCAATATTCAGATGATGTTTCCAAATGACACACGCTGACACACTTTTCAAGCAATCCAGGACTTGTCATTCTTCTTCCTATTCTTTTACAAAGATGCGCTTTGTGTCTGAGAGGAAATTGGATGAAAGAATAAGAAAAAGAAAGAATAAAAATAGCTAAACAGAGTCGAAGGCAGTTTCAACAATAAGTCAGAGGCACAGTAAAAGAAGGCGGGGACATCCAGCCTCTGAAATTAGCTCTTTTTCTCTTCTTTTTTTTTTTTTCTTTTTTTAAAATAAACTGCTTCCGAACTATAATTAAGAAATTAAAACAAACATAAAAACTTTGTGTTAAACATCACTACCTTTATGAAGCTCTCCTTAATGTTGACAGAGTGGGGTGCTTGTGTTAAAATGAGGGAGGTGAGACACTGGAGAAAGCACAGGAGCTGATAATAAGATATTGTGTGCCTTTGTACAACAATAACCACATTGAAGTAAATCAGAATATTCAGATGTGATTTGATGGATCTACTGAAAAACGCTACTGACACTGCACAGCAGTTCAGTGTGGGAATATGCGAGGAGAGCCATCAGCCATCAGTGGCTGGAGTATTTTCATACATGAAACATGGGCAGTCATATCAGTCAGTGGGAGGCCTTTTGGCTACAAAGACTCTGTGACTTGAAGGATCGCTCCTTTTACTGTCATGTATGTAGAGCATTGTTTCATAAAGCGGGAAAAATCCATCTCTGCTGCACTGCTGGACCTCTTGTATCTGTGTGCTCACAGGCCCAGTCTACAAAGATGCATGCATTATCTCTGAAGGGAATGGATGAGGTTTTCTCAAGTGAGTCACTGTTGAAAAGAAGAGCATGCTGCATGTCCTTCTGCGTCAATGGTCCCTGCAGCAACACCCCACACCACCAGCACCACCAGCACCACCCCGACTGCACTCTTTCTCTGCTCTGGCAAGCCCGCTGAGAGGGGGCTGTTGCATATGCATAGGAGTCAATATGTTCGAACCTGCCTCCTTGGCGGGTCATCCAGAGTCTAATCTGCAAAAGGATGTTATGGCAGGCAAGGGGAATCCAATTGTATATTACAAAGTCACAGATGAATGACCGGCTGCCAGCCAGACACTGAGGCCAGAGAAAAGAGGATCGCTTCTCTTAGTGGCTTCCATCATTCTGTCCACACTGGCCATTGGAGCATAAGATGTCTCCTCGCTCAGCCCTGTGTCGATGGCGCTCGACTTAAAGCAGGTGGGAGATATTCATGGCCTCTCCTCAGACAAACACGGAGATTGCTTTGCAGGGTGGAAGAGGTCAGGCAGTGAGAGACATTAAGCCAGTCTAGCAAAGTCAACTATCAATAGTTTGCTCTTAGTTATGGGTATCTCTGGTTACAGATATAGCTTCTGTATCAGCATGAGAGCTGGGGGAGAGGGAGCGGGGGTGACAAAGAGACAAGACCGATGAACAGAGCAGGTATTAAATTAATATTATATCATCATGACTACTAACATTTATCTCATTTGTTATACTGCACCTATAGTCTACATATTCATATTCCATTCCTTTAGTTCTTTTAGAAAGTTAGTGACTACAATCACGTTGTGTATTACAACACATCCAAGATTCCAGATTACCTAAACTGGTAATTTGTCAGTGCCATTCAAAACAGCCCATGTGAATTTTTAAAAAAATGACTCTTTAGATTTTCTTTCTTTTAGTTATCAGGGATAGAGTATATATTATGGTGCATCACTGTGATGTAAATGTCCCAGATTTAGCCAAAGGGTTGGTCAAAATATGTAAAACTTATTGTATTGGTTAAAGTTAAAGAGAGAGGTACCCTTAATAACCAGCCTGCTCACATTCCCAGAGCGTCAAATAGTGCCGCTTTGTTATGCCCCTCAGCATTTTAACATACTGGGTACCCCTTAAGGTGCAGACACACTGGATCTGTTGATGGATGTCAAGTTGTCGGATCCTTATCATTTTCTATGGAGAGCAGGAGAGCCGGCTGCATGGTGCATGATGGGTATGGCACGGCGAGTTGATGGACCAATCGCCATATCCGAATTTGCATAATTATGCCTCAACCTCAACTTTATGCAAATGAGTCCGTCCAGCGCAATGCACCCAGCTCACGAATCACAGATCAAACTGTCAAACTAGGCAGTGCTGATCAAATATGAATCAAGATTCTGTTACTGCATTGCCTGTTTCTTGCCTCAAAAGTTCTCAGAAACATATTTTAGTGTACTGTTTAGCTGTAATATGAGAAAGTTTGTGACCTGCCCGCCATGTGGAAAATGGACAAGGCAAAACCAAGCACTGCCCCTTTCGCAGTACGTCACCCATCACGTCATCACCAGCCTGCGTGTTTAGTGGTCCGATGCGTCCAGATGTATCCTAACCAGAGTCTGTGTGTCTGCACCACAAAGGATGCCTTATGTGTCAGTATCAGACATTGAGGGGCGTGACAAAGCGGCTCTATTTAATGCCTTGGGAATAAGAACAGGTTGTAATATCCTGTGGTTTCTCACTTTCAGTCAGCAGTTATATTTGTTAGTAAGTAACTAATCAAGGGTCACACATTTCCCACTTCCTTTTATGACAGCAGTCTCCATGTTTGGCTTGTGCTCATTTAAAGCAGAATACAATATGTGTATATCATCATAGGTTGCATATGAGATGAGAGCGGTTCAACAAAATAGTGATGTTCCGCTCTCAGATTGTTTCATTTGAATAGCTTTTACAGGCCTGATGGTAAAGTTAGCCAACATCAAAAATCATATGAAAAGTCTGAACAAATAAACATCATTTGAGTAAAAAACTTCTTCTATCTCATGACCCCGTTCATTCGTCTTGCTCCACCTTGGAGAGTCCTAACCCCAAGGTTAGAAATCATTGTATTAAGCCGTCAGTGAAAGTTAGTAAGTCACCAATTTAAAATAATCATAAAGTCATTAATAAAGGATCACAGCTTCTTACTTTGTATTAAGCCAGTGGCTCCCACCATTTCTGGCTTGTGTCTACTCATTACCTCTCGTTACAGGTTGTCAATGAGCTGTGAGCAGTTCAACCAAATAGTGATGAACCCATGTCAGATTGTTTTATTTGGTCTGACTTATTTATGGATCTACATAAAACACACCAATCCAAGGAATAACATGTTAAAGTGAGAATTATGTCCAACATGGTTCCATAAAACATGTAACAATAATTAATTAACATCCACATCAAAACTTTAATTACTTTTTAAAGACCTGAAGAGATAGCACAAGTAAAGGAAAAATATAATTAGTACGACCGAATTTTGTTGTCTTATTTCCTACCTAGTTTCTCAT
This sequence comes from Thunnus albacares, assembly GCF_914725855.1. Lineage (NCBI taxonomy): Eukaryota > Metazoa > Chordata > Actinopteri > Scombriformes > Scombridae > Thunnus > Thunnus albacares. The sequence continues at coordinate 7,646,470 of NC_058106.1, read as the reverse complement.
TTATCTTGCAACCCCTTGTGGGGACTCCACCCACAGATTGGGAACCATTGTATTAAGCCATGAGCAAAATTTCATAAGTCATCTGCAATTACAAATGTTAACAAAGTAATTAATAAAGGGTTAAAGGTTTCTTACTTTCTATTAAGCCAGTGGTTCACGTTATTTTTGGTTTGTTACCCTTTAAAGCAAAGCACTCACATCCCTGGTCAAAGGTTGCATAATAATGTAAGCAGTTCCACAAAAAAGTGATATTTCTTTCTCAGGTTGTATTATTTGAGTAGTTTTTAGAGACTTGAAGAGGTTACTCACTATCCAGCATGTCCTAACCAAGAAGCAAAAAACAGAAAAAAAGACAGATTTATACAGTACCACTCAAAAGCTTGGACAACCGGAATGGGAAAGTGTGTCCAAGCTTTCTTTTGACTGGTACTATATATACATACATATGTGTGTGTGTGTGTGCGTGTGTGTGTGTGTGTGTGTGTGTATGTATATGTATATACAGGGTGTCCTATTAGCAAACTGTATACTGTTTTTCATGCTGGAAAAAGGTAATTTGAACAAACAGCAGATGCCATTGTTTTCTGTTTGTTTGTTTGTTTGTTTGACAAGTTGCTTTAGTTGTCTAATCTTAAGCGTAACATAACTGGCTCATGATATGATTCATAGTGTAGGAACATAATCTTTCATTCTTGTCCAAAGCATGGCGTTTTAGAGTTCCACAGCTATAAAGCAACCCAGTCTTATAAAGCTGTGTTTCACAAAATTGCATGAGCCTGAGCTGTAAGAAAACCCATTGTAAGCTGCTCTGAATGAGAAATTGGTTTTGGCTGAGGTCCTCTCACCCCTTTAGCTTGTTCGAAATAGTTCAGCCCACGTTTTCTTCAACCTCACAAAATTGTCTTGTGTCAGCCTCCTTCTGCTCTCTCTCTCTCTCTCTCTCTCTCTCTCTCTCTCTTTCTTTCTCTGCTTGTGTCGAACGTGAAGCCCTGCTGCCGGTGCACAGGGCTGCTGAAGGAGCCACTCCCCTCTCTACCTCCAGGCCACAGCCCTCCACAACAGCTCTGCACTCTCTGCAGCTACAACTGCATGCTTAGCTCCCCCTTCCCTGCGGCTACTTGGTCATTGCTCTACTTTCAACTCCTCTCCCTCCTGGCTCTCTTAACACTGGCATGACCTTCCCACTCCAGTCAGGACAGCAGAGGTAACGCCTGCTCTCCTGGAATAGAGCTGAAAATCCATCTCTTCGAGAAATTCTTCACGTTCTCTTCCACCCTGACTGTATCATATCTCCCCTCATACAGTATGTCTTCCTCTTCTATTGCCTTAAAAATATCTCTTTCTACCTCCTCATCTGTTATCGATCTTATCTTTTCTTACAGCATTTACACTATCTTACATTTACCGGTTGAAGAAATAGTTGAGACACTTTGGTTTTCTTGTTATTTGCTAATGCTGAGATGCAAAAAAAACTTCAAATAATTACTGTTGCACTCAATTAAAGACTTCCTAAATTTTGGGAAATATAATAGAATTACTCTTACAAATGAGTGACTCACAGGTTTTTTCCCTGTCAAAACCTCTCACTAGACCTTATGTTAATGTGAATATACACAGTTCAGCTTTGATGGCTGCAATAGCACCTGTGACAGAGATGTGGCAGACAAATCTCTTCATCGTTGTCTGGAGAGCTTGGAAAGGACGCACACACTGACTGTCCCTATAATATTATGCTGATATCATATGAAAAAAAAGAAATCATTAAGCCAATGTTGAGTAGCTACAACAGAAAATAAGTTACTATATGATAGGACAAATAAAACAGGGATAAAGTTGGATAAAGTCCTGAAATAGCAGATTTCCTCCTCCTGTCCCTAAACATCTTCACGTCAAATAAGCTAACTGCATCCACTGATGAAGACCACAAGATGTGGCTGAAAGTTCAGAAATAAAATCTAGTAAGTGGACCTTGAGAATTTATTCATCTATTTATTTTTTAATGTTTTTTTGTCTAAGAACTCTGTATTTCCAAGGTCTAGAATGGACCTTTTTTTGTACATGTATATAAACAGTTAATAAATGTTCTATAACATAAAGTTAGGATTTGTTCATATATAGTTAATTATTATTACAGTTATACTGTGCTTTTAAATCCAAATCCTTTTTAACATTTGACATGTTTATACACCAGTTGGATGCTTCATAACATAATTACAATTTTGTTCATAAATACATTACTTCACACTTAAAAATGTCATTATATTTTGTTATAACTACATTAAGATGTATTATAAACCAGTGTTTATACATATTAAATGTGGTGCTGAAATAAAGTCTTGCCCCAGTACTTTATTATTTAATTCAGTGTTGAATATATTGTTGTATTTTTTTTTTATTGTTCTGATCAAAAATAATCATATAGCTAAAGTGTTACCTGCACCAGCTAGAATCAGCACTATGTTATTACACTCTTCTGCACAGCTGGGCTGCAGAATATGCATAAAAGAGGCTCCCTGGAGTAAATCCTAAGGAATGTATAAGGATTAAATCCTGATATATATTTGGTGAGATTTAATGATATTTCTTGAAAGGCAGGTTTTCAATCTTCAGATGAATCTGTTGTGTCTCCTATGTTCAACAACTCTGTGTAATTTCATCCTGGCAAGAGTTGACAATAATGCATCAGCAGCTTTTGACAAATGATTGATTCTCAACTCAATTAAATTCACGGTAACTGTATGACAGAGGGCATAATTCAATTCTCTTTGCATAGAGAGCTCTTTAGTCATGACTATATGGCCCTGGAATGGCAATGCACTGGGCTACGTTATTATACCTATCAAGCACACTAATGATCTACCTCAGGGGCACAGGTACAGCTGAGTAATTTATGGGAGCTGGCAGAAATCTACAGGTTAATGCCCTCTATCAAATGATCACAGAGAAATATAGAATACGGCGCGCTGTATGCAGACGTCATTTTGCGCTCTGCTCTTAAACAATCTTGTCTCGAGGTATTTTGTTTGATTGCCACTTGTGTTATCTTTTTTTTTGCCTTTCTTTAAATACCACATACCACTTGACAGCAAAGCAAATGATATGTTGATGGGGGCTGAGTGTTTCTGTCAGTTCCTTGTGTGAAAAAAAAAAAAGATGAGTTTTGGGAGACAGCTTAGGTGTGGTAACTATCACAATAACCTTCCCCCCCCTCTCCCCGACTCTCTCTCTTTGTTGTTAATTCCTCTCGCTGCGGTACGGTTGAACGGACAAAATCCCCCGACAGATTGATACATCGTGCTCGCCAGAGTGACGTGAAGAGCCCCCCGCCCTTCTTATACCGTCACCGCCATTACCTTACCCTCCTTCCTCCTCTCCTCCCTCCCATCCCCACGAGCTGCCGAGGTGACAGGTCATAAATCCCTACAGACATGGGTGTGGGGGTTTCGGAGGGAGGTGGTGGTGGGAGCTGGGAAGGGAGGGTGATGAGGATGAAGGGGGGTCGGTAGCTGCAACACAAACCTGAAGGAGATTTCTCCTCATGCATAGAAAGCTGTTTCCCCCTCACCGACAATGTCTCCCTCAGGGATGCTACTGCCAACTCACTGCATGCAAAGTAGTCTCTCTCTCTCACTGTGTGTCGATCTCTCTCTGTGCAAATGTGGTACGGGTCTTGGGGAACTTTGTGGCGCGGGATAAAAGGCGGGGAGCGGCATCTCACGGAATTTGCCACCCTCCCTATTATCCAGATGATCCTGAATGACAATTACCCTCCCCGGCTCTGCAGGGAGCGGCCTGTCACTCAGGATGCGGCTCGTGTGTGTCGGGCATCGAGGAGCCCGACAGTAAGAGTTTGCCGGCGGAGGAGTCAAAAGCTACAATGCAGTACTGTTCAGTGCTGGACAGCAGCGGGATAACCCATAATGCACTACCTGCACACTCTAAGGCCTGCACATGCACATGGAGAACACACTTACACATATGTACTGTCCAACATGGGCTGGCTACATCAGCAGGTCATTACAGAAGCTTTTGGCTCAAAGTTTGGCTACAGTGGCGACATAACAATCAATAAAACTAGAGAAACCAAAAACTGATTTTTTTATGGTTGACTGTAACAAAATAGTGGATTTGGACAAACACAAGTAAGAGAAGGTACACTCACTGGCCACTTTATTAGGTATCCCTGTACACTCTCATGTAATCCAACACAAAAGCCCTGCCAATTCTACTTTTATACATATTGAGTTGTTGTTGACATTGTCAGAAAGGTGATAATTCTACTTCATGTTTATTATTGAAGTTGAAGTGCATTGTATTGAAATGTGTTCCTAATATTTTGCCTCCCCTCATGTATGTAAATGGGGTGGACAAAATAATAGAAACACCTTTCAATGTGTCAAGAAAAACTGAAAATATATAAGATTTGTAAAAGTAAATGGCACAGCTGTTGTATTGGATTACATTAGATTGTATAGGTGTACCTACTTAAGTCACCAGTGAGTTTTTATTCATACTCATAGGGAATCAAATGAAATACCTTGTCAGTGAACATTTTCCGCACATGTTCAGTATGAACCTTTTGCATTTGCAGATATGTTTCATGTAACAGTTTCCTTTTAATATTGATAAAAAGCATTGTGTTTTGTGCGTTTGGGTTGTATATTAACATAAGTGGTTTTTTAATGATTCTGTATTATGCATCATTGTCTCCATGTTGTAAAATGTGGAGTTAAGCATAAATAATCACTAGGTTTTTAACACTAAACTGGCTGCCGTTTACTACAAATCACATTATATGCTGATTTGAAGTAAAGCAATCATAATGGTAATCCGGGACTTGTCAAACAGTGAATAAAGCTGCTGTGATCAATATTTTCATATTAACAATGGATCAAATGGTGACATGTAATGTGAAAGAGGTCACACACAGTGACAAACACAGCCTGCAACTTTATTTTTTGGTTCACTCTCGCTTCCCTCATCAACCACTTTTGAAGCTGCAGCAGGAAGCCATTTTTGATCAAAAAGATCTGATGAACCCACTGAACACTCACTGTTCAGCACCAAACAGCAGACTGACAAGCTGGTAGCATAGTGCAACATTTGGCAGCTAAAGAGGCAGATAATTCCCCACTATCTCCAGACCACAGCTAAAAGGAGAGGAATTACAAGACTCAAATTCATCAGGTGGCCAGAAACACAACTTAAAATGAATGCTGATGTTGCTTTGTATCATCTGAATGTGTAAACAACATGTTCACCATATCAATTTCTGAGTTTATCTTGAGTGGTAAAGATACCATCTAACCTTTTTATCCTAATAAAGTACATTTGCATTATAGTAAATTTAGTTTTACACAAAGCTAAAACAGGCCTTATTATATATCCTGTTTCTTCTTTTACCTCTTTGCTTACTTCTCTGGTCTTTAGCCTCTGTCCTTTCCCACTGAGTTTTAACCCAACCAATCAGATTAAATCTTTATCTGTTCCAAAGATTGATTGTGGAGCTACAACTTTAATATGCCCTTAGATTGAAGAGGGCTAAGATGTTTAAAAACATAAAACAGTACATATACATATTGAGTACATATACAATAACAACCTAAACTACCTTAATCTTTAATTTATAGAGTATCATGGTTACCTACTGTATAGATAATATCAATGAATGAAAAAAAATCATAAGGAATAAACATCAAAAAGCAATTCATGTTTTTTGACCTGATGGAGCTATTGCACTGACATTTCTTTACCTGAGCCCATATTAGGATGGCTTGTATTATCTCTGCCTCATCATTTTTCAACCACTTTTTGATGATTCAAACAACACTGCGCTATCGGTCATTCTTGTGAGCAGATGCTGCCCAGATCCCTCTATGTTTTGCCATTTCGTCTTTATTGCCGGCTGGCTTATCCGGCACTGATGGAATTGTTAAAAAGCAGATATGAGCAGAATCTAGGAGGACCAGCCTTTGTCAGAGCATGCGTTCCCATCAGATGAGAGCATGGTGATAAGAATCTGAGCAACGCCTGCAGGTCGTGTCACTCTATGCATAACAATCTATGGCTGTGTGGCTGAAAGAAAAACACTTTGAGACAGGCGAGAATGGTGCTGAAAAGGGGTGTTTTGGTGATAAATATGTATAAGGTGTCTTGACTCTCCTTTTTGGCAAACCTGGATGATCAATATTGCACAGCACTCTGTTTCAAACAAAGAGACAAATCAAGGTCTTGTTTGTACTGTCTGGAGCTATTTACAGGTTGATAAGGCATGTCTGTGTGTGTGTGCATATCCTGTTTTCAGGTCACAAAATACATATTCAGAGCTCAGAGCAGGAACTGTAAAGGATGTCCTGTGATGGCTGAACTTCCAGTTAGACTGGAATGTAATACATTAAAATGTGAATTCACATTTTTAAAATTCTTAAATCCTCTCATATACTGTAAGCTTTCTCATTTACAGTGTATGATTACCACAAGGCCAGGTGTGGATCCTCAAACTGGATCTTGTTTTACATTTAAAAGCAGACTTACAGTTGCATAGTCTCTCATTATATTACTACAAACTACAAATCCCTCTCTCAGTGAAAGTAAAATTATGTGGTTTCCTGTGGACTACATCTGCTCCCAAAATTGAGTACACTACTTTTAATTTTTTTTTCTTAGCAAAAACATTAAAGCAAAATTTCACAATTTCTCATTAAAAACGCTGCTTTACAGATTGCTACATTTAGCAATAACTAGTAAACATTAGAAGGAGTAATTCACAACTACTCATTAGAGGAATTTTTAATATTGTTAATATTAGTAGCAAAATTATGCCTTAAACCTCATAACATTTCTTTTAGACTTTTCAAACATTAAGCACAGCTAACCAATTTAGAAGAAACTCAAGCTAATAAGTCGCTAACTTCATCGGTCTGCTGTTTGGTGCTGGGCAAGTAGTGTACAGTCGTTTTTTAGTTTTTTTCCCACTGAAAACAGCTTCCAGTTGTGGCTGAAATTTACGTTGATGAAAGGAATGAAAGTGAGCCAAAAGAGTAAAGTTCGGGCCATAAAACCAAAACAATTTGCTAAGCAGCGCTATAAAGCTACATAGAACTGAGGGGAACTGCAGAGTCCCTTTCACATTAAAGTAGTCATGTGATGAATTGTTCATAAAAATCTTGATTATAGCCGCTTTAGCTCCTCAACTTGATTAACTGTTTGGCTCCAATAAGTGTTGGATTTTGTTCTTACTATTTCCAAACCATTAAGCTTCCTTTCTCTTCCACACTTTCTTAGCCTGGAAGATGATGGTGATGCTGCCAATCTGCCCGTCAATTCTAGGGCATTTTCAAACCTGCCTTTAGTCCGGTTGAATTGGACTCTAATTTGTTTTACCCCTTGGTGCGATCAGTTTGGGCAGATCTGAACACAGCAATCATACTTGGGTATGGACCAAAACAACCATACAGAGACCCTTCAAGGATGTGGTCTTGGTCTGGTCCAACCATAAAAGAATTAGAATGTGATCCAACCTCAATCGGACAGCTCTGACCTAACTACTAGGCGCACTCTGTAAATTTAAGCTAAGTAGCTCCCACAGCCAGATGTGCTTTTCATACTGGGATGTGGATGAGCGATATCAACAGTTGCTAGCAGCTAGCAAGAGAGTGAAACGAGGTCTAGTGCAAAGAAGAACGTCACATTTGGCCAGAAGACCTTCTTCAGGGCCTTCTTCTTGTTTTTATGATCTTAATCCTGCCCCAAACACATCTGATCAATGAGCCATGATTCTCTCATGGCTTGTAGAGATGCATTTTGGTTTGCTTGAATTTTCCCCTGTGTGAATCGAAACCTTAAACAAGGGCAAAACACACCAAATTTATCAACTCATCCACTGATTCGGACCTGAGTTAATGAAATATTCTGTAGGTTTGAAAACACTCTTACTAAGAGATTGGACTTGAATATGAGTGGCTTAACTCTGCTGTCTAGTAAGGAAAATATGAGTGTAAACTTAAAACTGAGTCAGTATTCCATTTATTTATTTAGGCCTTTTTGTACCCTGGGTTACACAGGGATACAGTTACCATATAGATTATTTAGGTTTTACAGTGTTATTTTCTGTCAGTGAACGGATGTCTGTAGTGTGTTTGTACAAGAAAAAACATATCAATACTTTAATTTTTCATACGTAAAAAAAAACATCTTGTATTCAAGTATAGTTGAAAAAAAGCATAAAATAAACTCCCCTACCAAAGGGAAATGATGCCTGTGCTAGTCCTTTGTGACAATAAATAAATAAAACAGCATGACTCTAATCTGAAAAGAGAATATGAAACAGCGATGCTAAAAGCTTCCCCAGTTTTTGGATTCCACTCTACACACCGTTGCTGTTGAACCTTTTGGAACACCTGTAATGTCATTCTGACCTTTGGCTCCAGTCGCCTCAGCATCCGCCTGCACATGGATGCAGAGCCCCGTCTGGGAGGAGAATGCGAGCTGACATGCCAAACACCCCCAAACAAAACAGGGTTTTAACGGTGTGACGGGACGTACGCATATGATCAATACAGACAGTTGCCTGTAAAGGTCAAGCGGGGCTCTGTTGGTAAACACTGAAGTGAAACTTCTGATGAGCCTTGACTTTGCCTCTTGATCAGCACCCAACACTCGCCTGGTGCATTGTGCCTGGGGAGCAGTTTAGGGCGTTGCTGGATAGCTGTTGGCTCCTCTGTGCCGCTTGGTTGGAGCATGACTTCGGGGCAAACAGAGGCAATGCCAGGAAATAAAGACAAGATTGATTAGTTTTACTCTGACACACCTCCAGCAACCCCCCCACACCATACACACCCCCACTGCAAGGAAAGCAACCATACTGAGTGGACACACACACATACATTAGATCTGTCTGTCTGCTGAATTACACTGTTGTGTGGTTTATGACAGACAGGGAGGTGTGTGAACTGGATATGGTGTAATTATAATGTCTTTAATAATACAGTTGTACTCTAGGAGGATGTGGTTATGCTTGTGTGTGTGTGTGTGTGTGTGTGTGTGTGTGTCTTTGTGAAAGCGTTGAGGAGGAGATTAAAGTTTTTTTTTTCACATTTTAGCACAACCTGAGATAAATCTAAGGGGTGACAAAATAATTAGCAAGCTATCAAATAAGAAAAAGACATACTGTACAGTATTTCTGTGACACAAATTTTTTCTGACTTTCTTTCTCTAGTCTTTAGTGTGTCTTTATTGTGGAATACTGGATTGTTTTACGTCTTCAGTCCCCTAAAAATCCTGCAATTAAATCTGAAAAAGGAACGTCATTCTTTGGTTGAATCACTCGCAACTCATACATATAACAACCGGTGACATGGTTCATGAGTATACGTTGTCTCGCTTTGAAGAGTCTTCACATCACAGCTAATTGTTTTAGTTTTCCTACCGTTCCAGGCAGCTACTGGCCTTCATTCATTTCCATATTGTATGAAAATCAGTTAACAGACTCCTGTGTAAGTTGTTAGTTCTGTTATCTATCACCCAGAATATCACTACACATCACTACAAATGAAACTAGTCATAACAACAGTAGACACTGTACTACCTAAAAGTCTCCTTAGTTAGTCAGAGTTGGCTAACTGATTTTCATATAGTGCCAAAATATATGGAAACCAGTGATTGAACTAGCATTCCTCTATGGCTACAGTACAACCTTGGATTGGGTTTGGTTTGTATCTCAGACAAACAGCTCCTAACTGCAAATGAGAAGGCATACAAAAGGGCGCAGCTGTACTGTAAACACTGGAAGGAGAACATGCATCATCAGGCTTATACACTTCATCCACACCTCAGAGACTGCAGCCTGACAGCCTGTAGCACACACGTTAGTGGGACAGTAACAGCCAACCTGTCCATGTAAACACATGAATGCATGTGGCAATGAGCATTTTGTCAAGCTGTTTATTCTTTTGCTGCCTTGTCACAGCGCCGTGTGCCGTGAGGCGGCTTGCTGCAGGCAAGGCAGGCGTGCAGGAGCTGGTCCTATGTGCTTTTCAACATGGCAGTGCCACACGCAGGTTAATATGATAGTCCCCTGCCTTATCTAATGTGACGAGGGGTCTTTCTTGGCTGTGCCACAAAGCTGCTTTGAAGCATCTGTCAATGCCCTCCCCTGAATAAATGTCATGTGTGGAATATCTCAGGTGGCAGCTGCGCCATTGCAATGGCAACGGCAGGAAGCCAGAAAACAGCCCAAAGCCTTATACTCCCACACTTGGGACAAGGGAGGAGGTTTCTTTATTTTTCTCTCATTTTTTTTATATAACATTCTGCAAGGTCACACATCAGTAAAGTAACAAAAGACAGGCGAATGTTTATTTGAATCCTGTATCTCTTGGAAACAAAAACTGTTTTCCTACTTCTCCATTTTTTCTGCCATTTATTGCTTTTTATTATTGTCTGAAAAAATGGATGTTTGTGTCTGCAAAACAATTTGCCATGTACATATATTATTTTAAAATCATGGAAAACCAAGCATCTGTCTCTCAGAGGCTTTTTTATTGATTTTGACCCCTCATGATACCATTGGCTGGTAAGACTCTTGTGGCATTGAAGCTCATTGAACCTTGTAAGCTCAATGTAATCTTTGTTACCTGCCATTAGACTGAGGTAGGGAAATGAAGAAAGCCTTGATATTCCAATCTGATTGCTTGCTGTTTATTCCAAGGAGAGGCTTTTGCCGTTTGGCAATGTTCACTTGAGAGAACTTACAATTCTGCTCTCTTCACATACTTCAATGAAGTATATCATTCATATCCTGAGCCCTGAATGATAGAATTTGCCACACCAAAAGGAAAGCAGCATTCCTTGTATTAATGTCAAGGCTATATAAGCCACTCATGGCTTATGTAGCCATCAATGTGGCCATGGCTAAAATAAAATTATCATGAATGGCTACTTATTGGTAATAATGGCCTCCTTTGAAGACACGAAGGTCATTATTCACTACACTCAGTTTCACTACATCTCATGTCTTCTTGAAGAGGCTGAGGGTATCAGATCAAACCTTTCAAGAGAGAATACTCCACTGCAATCTCATGCGTAATGCAGAATTTTCTTAAGTTTTCCACGTTAAGTTTTCTTCTGAATAGTGTATTGAGTAATGTCCAAGAACACCCAATATCATGATGCAAACTCCTAACATGATTACTTCCATTTACATAGAAAATGAGATAAATACAGTTATTATCATCATGTACAGTGATTTTTGTTGTGATTTCAATAATTACGATAATGTTAACCATCACAGTCGTAATCAGACCTTTGCAGTGTTGTATGTCTGCAGCTCAGGGTACACATGATTAAAGAGAGAAAGAAAAGAGGAACACACACACAAATCTTTCCAGAGTCTAACAGTCCCACTGCCAAAATGAATTTGACAAGCGCCAACTGATCATTCCTGAGGCAAGGAGACACCATCTTCCATGGATGAGGGAAGTAGATGGATTTGGACTCACACTGTCCAAAACTATTTTTGCACCGCACCAAATTTGAGCTGTATTCTCCACTAATAACAATTTCAGAAATCAGCATTAATCTGGTCAGATTAAGGGATATAGTATATGACAATTTCATACAAAAGGCTGCTGCTGTAGCAAAGAAGACCAATTTCAGTGTAGCAGGTAGAGAGCAGACAAACGATTTCAACTCAGTGTGAATGTAGATTGGTGTTGTTCTACTTATCCAGTGAGGATGGAGGAACCAATTCTTTCCACTCCAGTAAAGACTTAGATAATTGGAGTTTTGTATTAAGATTGACACCAGATGAAAGTTGGTTATTAACACAGGGTGAAGCGTGGCAGATTGTTTATTAGAATCCTGTCACTATTTACAACCCAAAACGGCAGTGCCTTGACATTGAGAGTTCAATTGAAAGTGAGGTATCAAATTGACATTCAAAGGCGAATTTCAGCTGCAGACTTTGTTAACCTGCTGCTTTTGAGCCAACTGACTTAAACTCAAAGTGTACAGTAACAATTGCTATTATTTACCACAACATAAGCTGTTGTATTATAGATTTGTGAAAGAAAAATATTTTGCATTGTGGATACTTTCATTTTGGCCTTCTCTTATTTGAAATTCAATCAAGGACGTGGAACTGAGTTGAATCATCTGCCATCACAAACAAACAGCAATGACATTTAGAGATAAAGGAAGCTAAAATCTGCACCAAAACTGGAACTGATACCGTCATATAGATAACCAAGCAACATATATATTTTAGTTCTACCTTTACTTTTACTTGACACCATTACAAATATGTTAGAATTTGAGGAGGAGTGTTTTATTTAAGATAATAAAAATGATGCCACCTGTTCTTTCTTTTAGGGAGTACTGTTCCTTACGATTCATCCTGTCCTTTTATAGATTATGGTTAAGGTCAATAGAAATATACAACTTTTTTTTTTTGCAATTTTATACCTTTAATTCAACCTTTCATGTATTCATAAGGGTAAAAATATACTTGTTCATGAGTTTAAAAGCAGATTTTCTTTTCAGCGTGACATTTGATGGCTTTGACTGCACCATAAGGGAAGGTGAAGCATCATCATCAGTTCTTAGACTTTTACAGAATTTGTCTTTGGATCTTTTTTGACCCAACATTTACGCAGCCGTATACAGATTGAATTAAGTCTTCATAAATAATTTATAGTTTAAAGCATAGTAAAGAACACACACACACAGTGAGGAAGGAATGTGTGTGTTTATGCTTAAGAAAAGAAAAGCCTCTGCAGGATATGTGAAAGGTGGCAGCGATGCAACATTACACATCTGTTAGCAAAAAACAATTATCATGTCTTTTGTTGTAAAAAGCGGTCTACACTGAGTTAATATTAGTCTCTGCACAATGAGGAGAAAATCACAGTTATTCCCCAGCTTGTTGAGTGAAAGGCTGTGGGTGTGGCGAGGGTGAGTTCTGTTTGACCCTGTGGGTAAGGGGAGTATATAGAATTTAAGACATCATCTTTTCAGTGAATGATTCAGTATGAAAAGGAAGGACAGAGGAAGTTTGAAAGACATACTGTACACAGACTTTTGTGCTGTAGGGAGGTAGCACACAGGTTATTTATATGTGTGCATGTACATGCATATCTGTACAGTATGTGCACCTTATGCAGGCGTATATGCTTGTATGCGGTGCCTTGTTTGAAACTTTATCCAGTGTTACTTCTCAGCACTCTCTCCCTCAACTCCTTGGGATTCTTGGCAAAGCACAAAGCTGTCCTTGGTGTGGGGGGTTTGTGGAATGAGTTGGTGGTGGCGTGTGTGTGTGTGTGTGTGTGTGTGTGTGTGTGTGAGGTAGGTGGTGTCTGGCTTAGTGGCTGAACGTTGCTGCTTTACCGTTCCAGTAAGTCAATGTGCGGTGATCTGCCATAGGTAAGCCAAATCTGACTCAATCTCTTTCACTTGCACTAGTACTGACTCCTTTTCTCACTCTTAATCTCTTTCTCACACACACACACACATGCACACACATAACATGTTAGAACAACCTTATCTGAAGCATGCCAGCCTCCTAAAAACACCAAGACATGCCTAATGAATCTCCATGGATTTCGGGATGCAAAATCTGCGCCTACAGTATGAAATCTCTTGATGTGTTTTGTATTTGCCCTGTTAATCTTGCAGCATCCTGACTTCAGCCCAGCAGCTTCAGTTTTGAGTAACCGATGATGACATGAAGCTTGAGGCTATGGCACAGCGAACATACCACCAGAACTGGCTTATCTATCATGCTATACAATGGATATGTACAAAAAATTGGCAATGTTCTACACACCTCCACCCTCCAAACCCCCTGTCTCTCCCTCCCCCTCCCTCACAATGTACAGACTGATTCCCTCTGACGACTGATGAATAGAAATGGGAGCAGCACTAAATTATGCACAATGGGGATATCTACTTTCCTGTTTTCTCACAAGATAACGGCTTGTTGTTCCATCCTTTGTTATGGACGGTGCGTGCCCATGGGATGATTAGTAGAACAAAGGATGGGAGAAAGCAAACCTGCTTGTAGTTCAAAACAAGTTCTCCATGCCTTTGAAGATGTGCACTTACTCCAGGCAAAAGTGGGTTTGGAAAAGGAGATGTGTATGCTGTCGGACGTGCACACACATTTACACACACACACTCTCAGCAAAGTGATAACCAAGACCTTTGACCAGTTTGATCCCCAACCTGCTGCCTGGCGACATGCACATGTAATTAAGCAAGTGCTTGAAAGGGAACAGATAGTGTGCACCCTCAAAGTGAAGGTTATGAGTGCTGTTTAGCAAAGATATTTGATCCATTATACATTGTTTGTGTCTACAGCTGGTACAACGAGAATAATAAATATTGTATCAGCCTTGGGACCTTCATCTCCGTCTCCTAGACAAGTTCATAACATTCTCGGCAGGGAAGGGCGGGACCTCCTGTGGCTTTTTTCCAATCCTCTTCTGTTCTTTTCCCTCCTGCTCACCGAGATCAGTTGCAGAAAAGACTCCTTACAACATGCAACATGTGCACGTCGGGTAGGCAATCCTTGCATTTTTCATATGGCCAATGAGCAACCGGAACACCAGCATCAGCGCTTGTTAAAAATGGTGATCACTTTGTCACAAATCAAACTGCTGTTGCTCCAGTTGTCTCTGAGTCCCACTGAGACAGTTTAGACATTTAGACTGTTGGCTGAGTTGTACTCTACTCTCATACAACTCTACTATGTTAACAATGAATTCTATAGTACAAAAAGTAAAGTTTATTGTAGTAACTCTTTTAGTGTATTCCATTAAAATGTAGAAGGGTTCTTATTTCTTCTGCTTACTCAGTGGGGAACGCGTATATTATAAGAGTTTATTTTGTTTAACTTGTTAAAAACCTTTACAACAGGTTGTGAAAAAACCCCTGAGGGCTGTGCTGCAGTGTCATCTTTCAGAATAACTTTCTTTGTCTTTTTATCTTTCTCTTTAGTACAGTTTCCAAAAATATAATGTTCCTAGCAGTAACAAGCAAGCATGAATACAGCATGTGGATAACTAACTAAATATTAAATAAAACACATTAGAACCATATTCCAAGTTTAAGATATTTTAGCACAGTGTTGCAGTAGAAGTCTTATTTGGATCCAAAATTGACCTGTGAAAAACATACCTGAACCTGATGTGCATACATTTTCAGAGAACCCAAAAGGGAGCCAAGGACAGTTAGACCCATCATAGTAATATGACCCAAGACTGTTAAATCAGATAGAGCTAAAGTGATTAATTGATTGCTCAACCGACAGAGAAATTTCAACTATTTTGATACTAAATATTTTAAAACTAAATGTTTAAATAATTTTTAAAGCAGACATTCTATCTTCTCCAATATTAAGATTTGCAAGTTTTCTCTTTTTTGAGAGAACTAAATAATTAATCGAGAAAATATTTGGCAAATTAATTGATAATCGAAATAATTGTTAGTTGCAGCCACAAACATCAACACTGGCTGCAGCATAATGTGCCACAAAGTAATGAGCTGCTGTGTTCAAAAAGAGAAGCAAAACAGATACAGTTTTCCCTCAACGCCACTGTTCACACTCCATTTCCTGAAAACTACCATCTGAACAGAGCTGAAAACAAGTCAGTCTGGGTCCACTTGAAATTACACATTTATACATGCAGACCCAATATCAAATTGAAATTCAAGTTTTATTCAATTTACAGTTTAATGTACAGTGAAATGCTTTGTTATCGGCTCCAGTAGACTGCAATTAAATATTTAATGGGGAGCAAATGTAAAATCAGGAGCAAATATAAAATGCCTAATTAGTAACAATAAGTGTAAGGGTACATTTTAATCTAATAATTAGTATAAACAAACAAACAAACCACAGTGCTACAATTTGACTTGATTTATTGATTGGGACAGTGTGCAGTTTTAAATTAAGTACATTAAAGATGCACTGCACTGGAGTTAGCTCAAAGCTAATTTGCATCTGTAGTCCCCCACAATCAAAACATACAACAGCACAACAAACAGTACAAAGCAGAAAAACAAAACAAAACAAAAAACAAAAAAACAAACAAAAAAACACAAAACAAAACAAAACAAAAACACACAGAACACACCATACAAAATACAAAATGCAAAGCTACACACAACAACACATCACATACACCCACAATGTCAAGTAGAAATTAATAATGTAAATTAGACTCAGTGGTCACACAGCTGATTGGTCTTTAGTTGATTTTTTAGTTTGGCCTTGAATGTATTGATATAACTACAGTTCCTCATATCATCAGGTGGGGCATTCCACTGAGTTGTGGCTTTCACATAGAAAGCTGACTTCCCAAATGCAGTGCAACGAAAAGGTATGGTACAATCTATAGAGGATATTCTGGAGGATCTAATAGAACGTACTGGGCGAGTGTACACAAAGTCACATAGTGGACGAGGGGCCAAACCATCAAAATTTTATAAACTAGGCATAAATTTGAGAATAATCTAAAATTGTCAAAGCTCAGTAAATTGTATTTCTCCAGTTCCCTACAGTGATGGAAATGCATTGGCTTTTTGTCCAGAGTTTAGAGTTTGTTTGTATAAGGACTCTAGAGGTTTTATGGCTGTTTCTCCAGCCTGCCCCCAACATGTGATGCAATAAGACATATGGGAACATATATTCTTGAACATAGGGTTAAGTTATGATCTGATAATCCAGTGATTAAATTATAACTTTTAGTTTTTCTTTCTGGTTTGTTAGTAAATATCATATCAAATTGTGTACTGGAGTATTTTGCAGTCCTAGTTGGGCCTTTTACTGGTTGTTCTAGTTGGAATTTCTCTGTGATCATTTTTAGTTTTTTCCTCCTAGTTTTATCCTCCCAGTTCACATTAAAATCACCCATAAGTAATAATTCTTTGTTAAGATTGCACTCTTTCAAGACTTCTGTGAGTTGATCATAGAAAGCGTCATCTACAGAAGGGGGCCTATGATGTTTAAAGACATTTGCTGGGATAACATTATTTTTATCCCCACATATTCTAACGTGTTACCCGCATTATAAAGCACACGTTCACATTTGATGTTGTCTCTCACATAAAAAAGCACCCCTCCTCCTCTTCCATCAGGTCTGTCTCTTCTGAAACATTGGTATCCGGGCACCGTGAACACACTCGCAAGAGTTGTTTGTTTCAACCATGTTTCAGTCAGACAGAGAAAGACCAGATTTGAGTCAGTAACAAATGTAACAGTATCAAACTGATGCTGGAACAAGTATTTCTAAGCCTCTGAAGGTAGGTTTTATGAGTCAGTGTTAATTCCATTGACGAATAATTTTCGTCAGTTTTCTTCAATGTCATTTTTTCACTGATGAAAACAAGACCATAACTAAATAAAAACTAATTTATGATGACAAAAACTATGAAAAAGTCTATTGATACTTTTATCAACGAATAACAAGATGAAGATGTTAGGGAGAGATGAGTTGGGTAGAGATCAGACATATGGATACATTTTAGATTTGATGTTAAAATAAAACAAGACCCTTTGTAAACTACATGGAGCAATAATCACCAGTAAAAATATAATGAACTTGACTCCAATGACAAGGATGGGCCACTGCGTGCAAATAAAGGGGTGAGTGGGCCTAATTTTAAGATAAATAGACATTTATCTTACACAGTTAAATCTGTGTCTGTATTCCACGTTCAAACCTTAATACATTTCCTTCAGGAGTCTTAATGAGTTTGTAGAGCAATCTGTGTATAAACAGAAAATTAATTGGAAATTCTAGAGAAACATTTAAATTACACATTACACTTTCACTAAACCTGTTAGATATCTCATGATATTTAGTCAGCTAAAACTAGTCTAAAACTAAAGCAATTCAGATGACTGAAATATGACTAAAACTAAATGGCATTTTGAAGTCAAAATTCTATGACTAAAACCAAATCAAAATTTGCTGTCAAAATTAATACTGTTATAAGTTGACGTTTAGTTTGAATTTAGCAAAAGTAATCTCTACAATGGGTGAACAGATGAATGAGTCAAAGCATGAAAACCTCAGTGCTATTGACTGGTCTCAAGGTAAATTTTGTGGCTCGGGCATCTGACAAAAACTCTGGAGAGAGACGGCTTCACCACAAGCTGTCAGTCAGTCTGCACTCTAACTACTATTGGTTGGAGGTGGGGGAAGAGAGAGAGAGATGGATTACACCACTGCTGTCCTTCAAATTCACTCTCTGTGACTTTAGGGGGGAAGCATCAGGTAAAGCTTTTATGTAATTGAATTTTATTCACAATGATGATCAACACAGTTTTACTGTTCTTACCACTACAGCAATTATCATACATCATTAATGCAGTAGTTGGTATGCATATATTCTGCTGTCGGCCTGCATCTGTTGTTAGGCTCAGTTCCTACAGTACATATGGTGGATGATATTCACTATGTTTGTCGTGCCTCCTGCCTTGTTTACGGTGGACTGCTACACCATGACAAAGGTTTTGACTACGGTCTGTGTTGTGTTCTCACATATAAATGCCTTGTCATCAAGAAGCAATTTCATATTTTAGCCCCTGAATAAGTGGTCTGGTGTTATTAGGGCAGGCCTCACAAAGGTCCCAGTGGATATCAAAAGAGAAGATTCTACTCCAACCAGTTGTCATGCTTTTACAGTATGAACAACGGCATTAAAAGAGGTGTGAAGAGTGGTTAAAGAAAATCTTGTCACTTTTTAAGGAAATCTCTGCTTTGAGAACAACACAATGGAATAACTTTTTCAAACCTTTAAAAACCAAAACACCAAGCATCTACTAAACATTTTCATATGAAGGTATTATGTATGCTCAGTGGCAGCGTTCAGTAGTTCAATGTGTGGAGGTCAGGGTTGTGATAGGCAACCCTGCCTCCCCAAAACATGTTTACATATTTTATAACTACTTGCATTTAGCTTTTAGAATACAAAAACATCCTCTTGGTTGTGTGAATGATGTCGGTCAGAAACAAAGGTGGAAGTAGCATTGCTTCTTAGTGAGGTGTCAAGTGAAGTCAAGTCAATTTTATTTATATAGTGCCAAATCAAAACAGAACTTATCTCAGGGCACTTTTCACATAGAGCAGGTCTAGACCATACTCTTTAATTTATTTAATTTAGACCCAACATACCACCATGAACAAACACTTGGCGACAGCTACAAGGAAAAACTCACCTTTAACGGTAAGAAACCTCAAACAGAACCAAGCTCTAGGGGGCTGCCATCTGCCTCGACTGGTTGGGTTGAGAGAGAAAGAGAGAGGGTGAGAGGGGAGAGAGAGACACAAGAGTCCACCATTAATATCCAGTCTCCTGCAGTAAATACTGGCTTCTTTTAACTATGACAATAGTTTTAGTTGCCTTAACTTGGGGGCAGCAGAAATCATCTGTAAACACAACATTGACATGGAGCAACATTAGCATTTAGCATTTGGTGTTACAGTATGTTTCAAACCACCTGACAAATGTAAGTCCAATATTCATTCTATGTTTAGATATGTTTTTGGTCTCCACCAACTCCTAAGGGAAATATCTGTCCCCTTACCTGCTAAATGCTCCACCATGTTATATATTCGCTAGTTAGTCGCTGACCTTTTCTGTCTGCTGTTTGGTGCTGGGCAATTAACGTTCAGTCAGTTTATCAGAACCTGTTCTCCAAAAACACACAGCAACACTAATGAGAGTGGTGACAGTGAATGAAAACAGTAAAGTTGTGGGCCGTAAAACCAAAACAATGAGCTGAGAGTCACTATAAAGCTCTTTTAAGCTGAGGAGAATAGAATAATTTGATGATAATTTTCTGTGGATTCATCACTAACCCTTTCACATTGCACATATTCCTGTTATCTAATGTTTATATAAAAATATTTATATAGCAACTTTAAGTATAGAGGTGTCAGATCAGGAAACAGTCATTTGGACTCTTTTTGAGGGTAATGACAAGTGACCTACTATATTTTGTTCTTGAAGTTGGAGGGCTTGTTCAAGAGAAGAATATCCTATTGAACATTGGCAGAATGCATTAAATATCATCACTCTGTGTGGTGTGCTGAAGAAAAACATATTCAAGGCAACGTAACAATTCCTCCAAAAAAGTATTTGGCCAATGCAGTAGGTTGTATATGAATGTAATAAAGGGGCTAGTTTTGTTTTGTTTCTCTCTTTAACTAAAATACTGTTCGTGTCTCTGTGAGCAATGGACCTGTGAAAAGGATAGAGGCAGAAAATGTCCTAGGTCATGTTCATGTTTCGATATCCGAGAGAAAATCCAGGAATATGGTATTTACCTGTCGCCCTCGACTATATAAGATAAGTAAAATGTAATTTCCCTGTGCAAATGTGTGTGAAATTAAATACACAAAAAACATATTTACGAGACCATAGGACCATATTTACTTACGTATTTTATTGCATGTTCAATTTAAGTGAGAGAAATATCACAAATGAATTTATGACATTTCATGTCTGGGTGGTTCCACATTTCTGTGTGGAGGCAGCTAGGAAGGAGATATGGTGTAAGTAGTTCTCTATTGGCAGTGATATACCACTCTATCAACAGGCTGAGGGAAGGTTGTGATCGAAACAAGCCACAAATCCCCTTAAAATACATTTTTAGATCAATGATAAGTTGTAGGTGATAAACAGGTTGGTTGCACTGTATTTAAATCCCATCACAGCCTGAGCACAAAGTTTTCAGGGGAGCTTGCAGTCCCCCCAAATGCATCACAAGTCGAGCCACTTACATGCCAACTTCTCCTGGTTTCCAATCCATTTTGTGAGTTAGTCACATTTCCGAGTCTGGATTGCCTCGTTCTGCCCTGAGACATTGCCAACTACAATCAAACTGCCTTGAACTTTAACCAGTCCAACTATTTTCATAAGCTCCATTTCCTATATGAGGTGGAGAGAGCACTCATCGGTTGAACCTTCTGGGGGTGTGTTTTTCATGTTTTTAACAATGCCTTTGAGCTTTCATAGCCAATTCAACATCTCGAGTGTAACTGGCACCCGATTTTCAACCCTCATACGCTGAAGTCATCCTGTGGGTGGTTCAACATGAGGAAATGTAAATCACTGGCTGCAATGAATACAAGTAGTCAAACACTGCATAAATGGCACATGGTGCTAGGCAAGCCTTAACAAGTAACTCAAACAGTTGCCTGGAGTGTTGGATAAAATCAATACACTCTGAAGAATCTTCCACTTTACAAGTCTCTCAGCCTTTTTCTGCCAATGGAATGGTGTCCAAAGGTTGAAAGAATGCTTTTAAGATATGTCCATTTCCATCTCCTAAAGTCGTTCTTGGTAGGACAAAACCTTAAAGGACAAACAAGCAAAAAAGCCCCATGAAAAATAGAATAAGTGACACTGAAGGAGAGGCAAACAAGGAGACGGCTCAATAAGTATTTCATTGGCAGCTATGTATCTCCTCTCCAACAAAACTAAATTTCAAAATCATACATCTGCACTTCCTAGATTAATGCTGTGCAATAAACAGTGATTATAGGCCCAATTTCCTCCGGGAGCCCCATGTAGTACTGTGAATATACAATTCACTTGATTGATCAGTCTGAATAAAAGGAAGAACTAATCAAACTGAGACTAATGTAGAATAACTCCCTAATGGAGCCATCAATTCAATCATTTTGTGTACTTCCTAACATGCTCGCCTTTATAGCATAATGTACTTCTTCATAGGGTGGTGAGCAGAGGATCTGATGCAATGAATTTATTCAGCTACAAACTTCCTATTACTGCATACAATAGCTGTTTGAATATCAATTTCAAACAACTTAATTATAAAAAGTAACTTGCCACAAATAATACCACAGCATCTGAGCAAACCCAACAACCGGGCATGCCAAGATGAGTTACCTCTGTATAAATGTATATGTTAATATGCTGTGTATAAACTACTACTTCTACTACTACATACAGATGGGTGATAAATAAAAGCAGCAGTAAGAGAGGAGAAACATAACTTACTTATGCAGATGCTTCCATAGAGGGCACAAGGGGTCAATGAATAGTTCAAGTGTGAAAATGATGTGAATCATATGTCATGGCCTTCACAGTCACCGGATCTACAGCTTAACCAGGAGGTCAAGCTGTAAACTGTCATGGGTGTTTACAGCAGACAGTTTGGGTAATAATTTTACCATTCCCCTTGGTTGGTATTGATATTAACATCAGAAAGATCAATATCAAAACAATAAATAATAATTAGATCTGTCTTACTTCATATGAATCTCTGGGCACATGAGCACTCTTCTTACTGCAGTACTCTTTGATCATTTATTATACACTGAATTCATAAAAAAAATTTGGATATTGATTGATATCAATTGTAGATCTGATTGGTAACCTGTGGGTCTGATTGCTCGTTTGTTGCCCCATATGGACCTATTTTTAATGATGTCACCATGTTCCCATGTCACAGCAATTAATTTGGTGAGTAAGTTATCATAATGTATACAACCAACTCTGTGAAAATATGTTGTTAAGCTGTTGTTTTCCTTTAAGTTCATTTGTATACTGAGCAAATACCAACTGTTTTAACTACCTGTGTTTTGATGTTTTGTCTTCCAAACCATCACCCTGTCATTTCTGCCCATTGTACATGCTAAAACTTTGGGACGTGGTATGTTAAATAATCATTTGTGATAATATTAAGAGCATGAAGAAACATCAGAGATGGTAATCCTAAGCTCATACTGTGGAGTAGACAAAATCTCAACATTGCATCAATAACGAAAAACTTATTGGATGGCTTTTCTCAGCAAAGACAACTAGTTGTCCAAAAGTGCAGGCAAAAGAGAGATCTTCTGCCTTTTAAATGATTACATGCATTTGTGCTGTTGCAGTTTTTCTCTCTTATTCCAGAAACATTACTAGACACAAAGTCACTGTTTCTCACATCCTCATGTTTCACAGTGTCTGTACACTGCACTGTATGCGCACAGAGTAGTATTTACTGGAGATACAGTGAAGATGTTGGGGCCAATCCTTTCCACATTTCAGTATAAAGATCAATGAGACAAACTCTTCATAAATTGGAAGGTGCCCTTTGAGGCAGACCTATACTCATAAAGCTGTTAAGTAAAATCCACCTAATCCTCCCACAACAATAACAATAAAAACAAACTCACTTGCTGGACATCATGAGCACACTAATATTGAGAGAAAAATGACTCTCAGAGAAAATGTGAAGTAATCCATATGTGTGTGTGTATGTATGAGTGAGTGAGAGAGAGTGAAAGGAAGAGAGACAGAGTGAGAGAATGGAAGGGGAAAAGGAGAAGGAAAGAGCAATTTGTACATCTCCGCCCACAGCGCTGCCAGCTCTGTGATGTGAGGGTCAGAGTGTGACTAACCTACTAGCTCTGGCTGGGCTGCCCTTTCTGTCTCGCTGCACCTGTTTCACCACATTAAACACTTCACATGTTCCTCGGGGTCCCAGCTCCACACTGTTCTTTGCAATCATACACACAGTCTAGGAAAAAACAAAATGCCCACGAACACATACGCCAATACACAAGCACGCATCCGTAAACACACACACACACACAACGTAGGGCTACTATAGAACTGAGTGCGAATGAAGGTCGAGAATAATAAAGATGATGTATTGTAGTAAAGGTTATCCTGTCTCTAAGATGCTAATTGTTCTGTCAACAGTATTCATTTGGCAGGACTCCCAAAGGGCATGCATCCATTTTGTTGGTTCCAAGCAGATGGGTTCTCTCTCTTTCTTTCTTTGTAGGTGTCTGTGTGTGTTTGTGTGTAACAGTGATAGTTCCATGTTGATATGTGATTTTATTAATACACATGTGTGTTTATGGTGTGCACACATTAGCGTGTGTCTCTGTATACCAAAGAGTGCAAGTTTAGATTAATGGTCTCCACATCTGCATATGTTTGTATGTGTGGATCCATTTACATGATGCAAAAAGAGTGATGCTGCACTCAAGACTGAGGAGGATCTGAACAATATGTTATGATGGATGTGATGTTTTCAGCAGGTGCATGGCTAGGATTTAAAGACACAGGAAGATTGTAACTACCTGACAGGGTACAAGCCAATACAAACACCCAATATGGCCTCAGAAAGTTATTACTGAGTTGACACAGTCAAAATTTGAACATTATTAACTTCACAAAGATAAGATTCACTGAAGGGAAACTGTTTTGCATTGTTCAGGTGTAATATCCATAATATCTAAATCCAGCTGACATCATACCTTTTGTTAAGGATGAGATCACAATAATGAAGGCCTGTGATCAAAGAATTAAATACACTCTACTATTCAATCAAATTTGGTACAGAATATATTTGGATGGAGCTAGAAAGATATTGTTTCTTATATTCTTCACCACTGGCTCCCAGTTTTAGTGATAGCTAAAGCTGGCTCATCAGCAACATCATTACTTTAAATGGCAATGACTAAGTGGTAATCAGTATGACTAACTAAAAAGTTTGAATCAGCATGATTGTCTTTAAGCATATCTTAGTTGATGATCCACAATCAAATTTTCTTAAAGATCTCCTCCAGACATATTTTAGGATGTAAATAAAATACTCTGCTTTGAATAATCATCTATGTCTGTGATTTTTCCACACAAAAAGTTCAATTATCTTGTTAAAATCCTTAAAATGGTATCTATTCATTTTCCCTCATTAAATCCAGATTCTATGAATATGTAATTTTTTTTTTTTTTAAATTTCTCCTACTTCACTGGAAAGTCCATTCTCAGCGTATATGCACTGGAGACTGTAAACTAGTTGTGATGTCACAAATCCCTCTCATAGGTACACACCTTAAACTCAGACTTTCAGTGACAACAGAGAAACGTTCCACTTTCGACAGATGAAAGAGAAAACAGTCTTCTAGGGTCAAACTCTGCACATACATTATTCTGCACAATGAAGTTCAAATATCAAAGTGTAGTAACAAAAAGCAAAACGCATTTTTGAGTGGAGGAGGACTTTAACATTTTCTGTTTTTATTAACAAATTTAGAGGTTTGTGGGAATGTTTTTTTATTGACATGTCTTTGTCTTAATAAACCTTGCTGTGGTCTTTGTCTCTACAAATGGCAATGACACTTACATTTGATGAGACTGTAGACTGAAGCCTCATTGCTCAAGCCATTAACCATCTTATTTTCATTTTTTTGTAGGACATTTCCATTGAATGTCACCTGTTTGTTTGTGGAGCTTCCATGTTGCCTCAGCTACATATTTTTGTGATTATTTGTTATTTGAACAATGCTGACAGCCTTGACTGAACTGGCGACTTGGAGGTAACTGCAAATGACTGTGTAAAAGCACTGAAATACAGGGGTTGGGTTTGGAAGTAAATCCTTAAAATGAAAAATACTTTTGAAAACTGGCTGTACTAAATAAGAATGCTAGATTTACTTTACGTTTTGCTACATTAGGGGCTAGATGTATAAACAGACTAGTGTAATATAGTGAAGTGGAAATAAAACATATGTAAGGGACAAAATATTATAATTTCAGTATGATTTCACCCGTGTGTTTGAACAGTGTTATAGATCTGATGAAAATAGTGTGTATTAGGGATGTGCAGAGGGCTCAGTATTTGTATTTGTATCTGTATTTGTTGAGGCAGCAAAATTGTTTAATTTTGTATTTGAATAAAAGTGGAAAGAGGCTGGAAAGAGAGAAAAATTAAAGTATAAGCGTTCATGAATAAACTACCTTATGAAGGAGGTCCCCACAGCGGGTCTTGAACTGGAGTCTCCCAGATCATAGATGACTGCGCTGACTACTGAGGTAAAACTTCATTCATCGCCTCATTGCAGACAGACCTCTACCTATTTATACACTAATAACACAGAGACAGCACACCGTGTAACGTGTAGGGAAGAACTTCAAAGGTGATTATTGCTTTGCATTTTTCATTTATTTCCTATTTTCTACAACCTAACTTTGTGGAAAGGAGAAGGGGAACAACTGGTTATGGAGAGTCCCTTGTTAGCACTTCGTGTGTGATAGTAGCTCAGCTTTATTGGTGGGGAACACCCCCAACTCCAGGAGTGTTATCCATATCCAGGGGAACAACCCCAACTCCAAATAAGCAAATGTGCATCATGTAGCAGCTGGATTTGACTCCCCTCTTTGAGACCTGCTGACAGACGTAACAGCAGAGCAGAGGAGAGAGACTGAGAACAAATAATTAAGTAAAGGTGGTGAAACAAATAATTTTTAAAATATTTGTATGACACAAATATTTGTAAAAAAAACCCCACTATTTGTGCTTTGCAGAATAACATATTTGTATCCGGGCACATCCTTAGTGTGTATGCATACTTTTGTTGTGAGTTTAGAGTTTTAAGCATCTGGCCCCTGGAATGATGTGTTCCATCCAACTTCCTTACTTAAATAAATACCGTGCAACTAAAAGAACTTAACTTACTTTTAGTGCTTACTTTCACACGTTATTTGCCTGCTGTTACATGAGTTCTAGAGAGATCTGTCCTGGGTGTTAGACTGTAACAGCTGTACAACAAACTGATTATCGACTGAATTAGTCAAACCATTATTATTTATCTTCATCTGTATAGCTGCTCTATCCATTTCTCTCTTGTTAATTCTAAGCCTGCCATCATTGCTGTAGCTTTTTTTTTTTTACACTGTATTTCCCAAAGATCACCCGTCAATCAAACGGTTGAGTGTGATGTCTTATTTCCTCGATTCTCTGCTGAGTTTCTGTGGGTGGCAACCACATTGACTGTTGTTGTTCATTTTTATCAACCATTTATTCCTCTGTTTATTCAAAATAAATACAAAAGAAGAAAGAAAAACACTTCACTGTGAGGGCATACAAGTGCTGGATGTGCTCTGTAGTGCTCATGCATACTTAAAAGACATGGTTCAGATGAATGACAAATAAGACATAAGGTTGAGTCCTCAATTTGGCCACTGGATGTTCAGAGGCAGGGATGGAATAAATGGCTCTCAGTGGGAACGGTAGGTTAGTCCCTTTGCCACAGGCTTGCTTTCAGTTAAAGAGACCACTCTGTCAGAGTGTGGCCGGTAATGAGGGGCACACAGCGACACAGCTCGCACACTGTACAGTCTTAAGGTTAAATGATATGACAGTCTCTAACTAAGTCTTTTTTGCCTTAAAGGTCAGCTGAATATTTTATTGCCAGCCAGGCCTGACAGTGTATTGAAATGGTAATGTAAATACCACTACAGGACAGCTTCAGTGAGCGAGGTCCCCTGAAAGGTCAGCCAGTCTCCCCACTGCTCCCTTATATTCATACACAGAAAGCAGCGTGCACACTCACACAGAAACACTCACAAACATTCACTACATGTAGATGCAGCGCAAAGGCAAATACTCACTCAGAGGCATGCAGTATGAGACTACAGACAAACACAGGGACCCGTGCTTTAGTATCTGTGTACACTTTTATTAATTCCTCTCTTTTCATTTCCATTACCATGTGTGTTAAACTTCATTGCACAGTTTCATTTCGGAGCATCATTAGAGCACAAGACAATTTCCTGCATGGAGTCCAGTCATGGACATGAAATGAAAATGAAAATGACTCTGATTGGCTGCTGTAAAAGATGTGAGCTTAAGGGCAATATCTGAGGTTGTGACTGGTGAGACACATATCTCCTTAATGCAGGAGGTGGGGGGGTGGGCGGGGGGCAGAAAGTAATCTTAAAAGCCACATTTCATCACAGTGGGAAGGTTTCAGTGGAAGGCACAGCGAGCAGAAGGTAATGCAAATATAGGCTCAAATTACCAAGATGTAGGCGTTTCTGTACCATTACGTTACCTCTAATTGGTGGAGCTGCTTGATCTTACTGGTGAATTGATTCTGACAGGTGGAAACAACGACAAGTTCTTAATATTGGAAGAACAAGCTACAGTGAAATGGTTGCTAAAAGTCTTCAGTATACATTTAATCAGTGTATTTACTCTTTTTTGAAAAGAAAAGAAAACATTTGGCTGCTAACTGTTACAAGTTTGACAGTGACTTTGAGTGTAAAGGAAATTGCTGTTATACTTAGTATAACAATAAACTCACTTTCACCACCTTTACTTATGCTATTAATATATATTAATATTGTCTTAAAACACAACAGCATCAACAAAAGTCATTGCAAAACTTCCATATAGTCTAAAAGACAAAGTCAAAGTCAACACCTACCAAGTAACCACGTGGTGTCAGTGGTAAATCCTATTGCAAGTGAATAAATCACACTTGTGCCCTCAACTATTCCAAATAATCATAAATGTGATGGTATGTAGTCACTGAAAATGTGCTTGTAGTGCAAATATCAAATCACAACAAACTAACAAAACACAACACTATAACAACAGTTAACAAGTGACTTCTTAAGTCATATCTTAACTCTCCATTGCACAGTAACAAACTTGTACGGTGCAACATGTTTTTATTAAATTCTACAGTAACTTCCACACTACGTTCAAACTAAGAGATATGTTTGAGCTTGCATATAGCTGGTGTAACAGTCAGCTGGTGCTGTGCATATTGGCTCACTGACTTTACCGGTCACCCAAATGTAATGGAGCCACTGCTGACAACACTGACATATCTTTTCCTTTTATGATATGACGTACTCATTAGCAAATCAGTTGCTTATTAATAGTTATGGAGCAACATTGTTATTCATTTGGAGTTGTGTTTCTAGCCAACTGGTGAAGTCCAATATTCACTCTCTTTTAGTTCTGTTTTTTTGGTCTCTATCAACTCCTGAGGGAAATATCTGACTCTTTAGCTGCTAAATGCGTGACTATGTTCACCAGCTACTCACTAACTGTGTCTGTTTGCCGTTTGGTGCTGAGCAGGTAGTGTAAAGTGAGTTTTTTGAGCTTGTGAAAACAGCTGCACTGCTGCAGCTGAAAACGATGGTATGAGAGAGCTGACAGTGAACCAAAATAGTGAAGTTGTTAAACATTAAGCTAAAACTTGCTATAAAGCTCTGTAAAAATGAGGGGAGCTGCAAAGTCTGGTGATTATTTCATCACTATGAGTGACACCTCACTTTACACATTGTCATTTACTATACATTGATACTATAAAAATATTGATTAAAGATGTTTTAATGTCATTAGTTAATCAATGTGGCTACATATATAGCAAATTTGACACACTCTACGTTAACTGGACCCTTACAATGCTTGAATTGTTTTTTTGAGAGAATGAGTATCAAATAAAACTGAAAATGTACCATTTTTTTTACATTTGAACATGATGTTTACTGTTATTAATATTCTGTTTTCTGAAAATATGTGTAGACTATAACTCTGCCACATATCAATTACTACTATGTGTATTTGCAACATTACATTTTTCATTCTCATTCTCATTAATCACATAATAGCCAAAAATGTGTTTTTATTAAAAATGCAGTTCTGTAATTCAGAAATTATTCTAATGTGTGCCTGCACTGATTGTGATATAAGGCTAAATGATACCAAAATATTCCTTCTTAATCAGTGTTGAGTACAAGCCAAATAACAAATGAGGCAGCTGTACTTTAAGTGCAGTGATGGCAGATTTTTTTTTTCTCAAATTATGAAGGTCTACACAAGTGTAGGAAGCTTAATATATTAGACTTAATATACTGTACTGTATTTGATTAGTCTCAATGTATTAGCTGTTTAGGCTGTCACTTTTTGTTGCACACAGTTGTATACAACACTACAGTCAGTGGCTGATGTTAGCTTTTCTCCAGAGCAGAGAATTATAAAAGGACATGTACCGCAGGCCAGAACTCCTGATGTGTTGGGGAGCTCTCCTTTTTTAATTAAACTCTTTCTTAAGTAAACTCCTTGCTGTACATGTGTCTTTTTAACAGCTATTTAACAGCTACAGAGAAGCAAAATGAGCACTTGGCAGACATTCAGCCTTGTACATAAATCTCAACTTGGAGATTTTTATGGATAAATTGCTACTATACATGGCATATCCCATGGCATTGGACAGATTGATGTCTTTGTTTGGGTGGTGTTTGAATTAGTGCAGTAATGTCTGATTGTAGAAAGAGTACAGATGTACACATTTGTGATGAGACAGTCAAGACTGTTAATAACAACAGTTCAAAATATCCTCCAGGTTAATTCATATACTTATATGCAGATCAGTTGGACTCTTTCAAGGTTTCAATGCTTTTCATTCATTATATCATTCATTCATTTATATGACCATTACGCATCATGTTCAATTTGCAAATACAACACAAAGAAGTTTCCCATGAAGTATTGGTGGTTAATATAATTTTCTCTTTAACTGGACTGCTGCACAATATGCAACTCGACTGTGTGTGATATGTGGAGAGTGGATAAGTAGTAGACAGTAACGTGGTCATTTTGTCAATAGACAGGGAATCATTAATGTTTTACAGCCACATTTTAATCCTCTCAAAATGGATGCCCTCACCCCTCTCTGTACACACACACACACACACACACACACACACAGTGCTCTCCACCCTCCATCCCTCTCTTCATCCCTCACCTCCCTCCATTTGATTTTGTCTGGGGTCAGCAAAGCTTCCTTTGCTCTCTTTCTCATGGATGCATTCCAGGCTGAGTTTCCACATATGCTAGGTGGTAGTGAAAGTTGCTGACGCTGGTGTAACAATGTGGAGCCCTGTTGAGCACATCTGTGATTTCAGCCCTCACTGAGACCATGCAGCGCAGCAGAAATTAACCTACTCTTGTACACACTGGTGAGGCTAGAATAAGAAGTCCATTTTATACAGTTGCCACCTTTATTATTGATCCTTAAAGCTGCATTAATATATTGCTGTAAAAAAATAAAAGGCATCCCCCCCTTTCATCCCTCTAACAATGAGCATTTCGTTTGCTATAATTATAATATATAATATATTTAACTGTGAATCACTCAATATGATTCGAAGCAGGAATTTAAGGAAATGCAAAGTGTTAATGGGTTTGTCTACATAGGTCTGAAAAGTGTATGTTGTTGTATGTTCTAAAAATGAAATTTGATATTTTTTATTAAGATAAACAACATAATATGTTTGCAATTACATATTAGCAAGGGCATTGTCAGACATTTTTGATTAAAAAAAAAACAGAATAATATAAACAATTCAAGTTTATACCCTTGCATTAGTTTTGACCCACAATGAAAACTAGTTTCTGACTGTAACTTTATCTTTTAAAATGATGTTGAAAGCTGGGGAGATAAATATGAGTGTGCTTGTGTATTTTACTGATTTCACATTAAACATCTCCTGTTATTACATGAAAATTCTGGTTTTGGGAACCAAAAGTGAGCATAGCCAATGTTGGTCTCATCCTTCCTCTCAACAGAAAACAGAAAACGTGCACACAGCTACAGTACAGTAGGTCAGAAATGCAAGATCAAACATAAATTTATAACAAACAGTTTAGTGATTTGGATGCTGGTTGATACAAAATTATGTCTGCCAGTGTTGCAGCATCCTCATAACCTAGCAGTGAAATTGGTGAGTAACATCCAAGTAAAATGGTATCATACACACGTTATAGGAATGACAAGCAAAGGTTGGAAAAACTAAATTTCCTTTAAACTCCAATTTCCTCACTTAAAGGTATCCTGTGGACTTTTTGACCACTAGTAGCACTATGGAGCAATGTTTTTGTGAGTGAGTGCCTGTTTTGTTTTGTACTGTGCATGAGCAAGGACACACACACTCATTCCTACCACCATTGTTATGCTATTCCGCTGATTTCTGTTGGTATCTAATGTACGAAGAAGTGTAGCCATGCTCCCGCAAAAGGCAGTGAAGAAGAAAACTGCTAGCTAAAAAACATGGACATAAACAACTCATGATTTTAAAAATTTAGAAATTATGGCCTCAAGGATACACACTGAATGTTAACGTAACTCTTGTTTGTTTACAAGAAAACTCCACAGGGTACCTTTAAGCATAAAACCATGATAGTAACAGTCTATAAAGCCATATTATTTGACCACTTTGGTGCATCAGAAGATGCTGAAAACACTTACATATTATTCCCTTATAAAGCTTTTATGGTGAACGTGTTAACAAAGTATTGCCTATTTACACATTTTGCAGATATGGAGCAACAATAGCATTTATATAGAGTCTGTTTGACCAGACCCACCAGCATGTTCACCAGCTAAAAATATTAGCAGAGTTTATTGGCAGAGCTGCCTGCTGTGACTGGAAATAAAGTTAATGAAAATAGTGAGAGTGAGCTAAGCAGTAAAGTTTACATGAAGCTAAAAGAAGCTACAATGCAATACAATGTTCGGTGTAAACTCACTGTGGATTTGTTACTTATCATTCATCAATGTTACTTAAAGGGGACATATAATGCACATTTCCAGATCTATTTTTATATTCTGGGGCTTTACTGGAATGTCTTTGCATGACTTACAGCTCATAAAACTCCTTATTATTCTTATACTGACCCTGTATACAGCCTCTCAGTTCAGCCTCTGTCTGAAACAGGCTGTTTTAGCTCATGTCTCTTCAAGGCCTCCCTCCCAATGAGTCCACTCTGTCCTGATTGGCCATCTCTTGGAAGCCGCCCCATGGGAATCTCCTGCAAACTACAGCAGTAGGATTTCGCTACTTTTTCTTGTTCTTTACTCGAAAAGTCAACTTCTCATATACATCCATACATGTTCAACCTGAAATCCGAGCTGAAATATGAGAGTGGACAACACAAATAACATATGGAAAGGCCTTAGCAACAACCTTAGCAACCTATGGAACAGACTGCTGTTTATGAGCATGTATTGATGTCAGCTCATTGGTAAGGTAGAAAAAAACGTTCGCAGGGAGCATTTCTACATATGTTAACCTCAGGTTTTGGAACTTTGATCACACCACAGTAAATAAATAACTAACTGAAAAACATGTAAAGCATGATATGTCCCCTTTAAAAGAAGATATTGATTAGCGCAGCTTAAAGATAATGAAAATTTAAAATTATATTTAAATAAGAATATGATAATTAAAATGACTTTGACATACAGCAAATACATGTTTCCAAATCAGGCTGGAAGTAGAAACACCACTAAACCATCTTTTCCATGTTCCTCCCAACAGCAGCTGTGGCCACACATATTCAGATCAATAAGACAAATAGGGATGGTCTGAAAACAAAGAGTGTGCCACCCAAGGACTCCGTGAACCTATTTATAACTGAGGCTTTGTCCATCGGAATAATGATCCCACAGCAAGACTGAGACTTCTCCCCAGGCCGGGATCCATATCCCTGTTAAGGCTGCCACCATTGCAGCCAAAAACATGCCAGGAGCAAGAAAATAACGCCTTGCTGTGGCCTCTGTCATGTCTTACACATTATTCAAACATGGTCTGTGGGCTTCATCAATCTTGGAGTGATGGAGAGGTTATTTGTTGTTTGAAACTCCAAAAACTTGACTTCATCAAACCCGTTAAGCACTTTTCAACTTTGGGGAGAGAGAACATGTGTTCCAGTAGAGATTTGGTTATTGTGGAAATTATTCCAAATATCTAATTCATACAGGCTAAGTAAAGTAAAAACAAAATACATTTTAGAGGAATGGCTCAATGTAAATGTTTCATTTATGCACAGAGTAATGTGGTTTTCAGGGAAGACGAGGCACTTAAATATTAGTAAATTCGATAGATGGTCTCATCCAGTGTGGTCCCTATGAGAAACCAAACGCAGAAAATTGAATTACATACTGTAGGTTTTTGTCTTTATTTCCATAATGTGGACCTTTAATGGAATTACTTCACTAAGAGCAGGATTTTCATTTATCATTTGAAATTCAGATGGGTGCATTGTGGGAAACTTGCTGACAAAATTGAAACACATAAAAGCGAAACACAAGGCTGTTTCACCCCCATTTAATTAGAGACAGCAGAGGACAGAAAGAGAGTGAAAGCATAAAGACATTTAGAGTGTGCTTACAGAGGAATATTAATAATCACTCTTTTTTTTTAACAATGCTGTGGAAAATTAAGACTAAATACTCTGCTTGATCTCTATTATGTCATCATCATTTATGTTGGGGCAAACACACACTGCAGAACAAAACTATTGGATTTATAATGCATCAAGCTCATATACTAGCACAGTCTAATCATTAAAACCAAGGCCAACGCTTTGACATATTGATCATCCAAGGATAATTCAGGGTTAATGCAACTGTTTTTTTGTTTTTTTTCCACCAGTATTCTTTATATCTATACATATTTATCAGATTTAATTTACTGTGAATTAGGTTTTTAGTGTTTTTCTTTCAGTGCAGAATTTACTAAGGGACTGTACAAAAATGTTTAGGGGGAGGTGGGGTCAGAAGAAGTAGTGGGTTATGCGCTTTTTATTTTTGTTTTGTTTTAGTTTTTTGTTTTTGGGTTTGGTTTTATTATTTTGTGAAAGCAAGGAAGGGTTTTATATCATTTCCTTTCTAAAGATTTTACTCGCTACATTTGCTGGAAAAAAAAAAAGTAAATACGTATGTCAAAATAGGAACATCCAAAAAAATGCCTCTGTGTGCAAGAGAGTGTTTTACTTTATGCAGAGGACAACAATCATCTTGTGTTCAATGTAGCTCGTAGAACAATCATTTCAGTTTTGACAAAAAGTAGACGTGGATTTTAACACTTAGTCCTGATTGAATTCTATGGGCCCTATTCTAATGATCTAAAGCACATGGTCTGAAGCGCATGGCGCAATTGCATTGAGGGTGTGTCCAAATCCATTTTTGCTATTTTAACGGTGGAAAAATGGTCGCTGCACCAGGCGCATGGTTCAAAGGGGTTGTTCATAGTCTCCTAATTAATCATGGGTGTGTTTTTGGCATAACATGCAATAAACCAATCACAGTGTCATCTCCCATTCCCTTTAAGAGCCAGGTGCGCTTGCGCCTTGGCGGATTGCTATTATGACGGCGCATTTGCCAAGTAGTAAGAAGGAACAGAGAACGGATCTGCTCGTGCGCAAAGGGAAAGCGCACGATCCATAACCAGCACACTGCTGCTCCTGAACCCTCCCGTGGTCAGCCACAGACCACCAGTTTAAGGTCCTGCTCATTAATTTGTTGCAAATTTATCTTCATTTGGTTTTTGAAAAGGTTTATTTATTTAATTACAGCTTTGGTTTCTTTAAAATCGTTTTGTTCAGTCATGGAGTAACAGGTCAAATCAGCAGGGTTTTAATTGCTGAAAGTATGGAAACCTGATCACAACTAGAAGCTGTCCAGATTTATTTCCTTCTTTAGTTTAATCAGTGTTTTCACCTCATGTATTTCCTCATATGTTCCTCATGTCATCATGTATTGATGCAGCAGGAAAGTTGATCTGTGTCTGATCCGTTGTTGGCCACCTGTTTGAATACCTACATGTATTTCCACGATTTGGTCAAATAATTAAACAATTTAATCCATCATTACTGCGATTAGTTAATTCTGATAAATATTATGACTAAGCATTATGACATGTATTTTTTTGAAATATATTAATATACACAATAATAATCTTTCACACTGTAATCCTTTTATTTGCTAGGCTAGGATTTAGCTGGCGTTTTTCTATAATTTTCATATAGTCAACAAATCTTATATGCAGAGCCAAACCAATGAACTCATCCTACTTACAAGTATTGTGTGTGTATCCAAAGTCTGATATATTGTATTCCTCTGTGCCAAAGACCGAAAACTATTTAAAACATGCAGCATGCTCTTTGGAGCCGTTTCTAAACAAGCTACAGTAACCACTGTCTTCAAGGACGAAGGAACATGTCACCCAGTGCAATGGTGTGGCTCATTGATGTGTTTTTAATGGTTTTTGGACAACAATGGAGGTCTACAGCAGTGGAATACAATATATCAGACTTTGGATACACACACAATACTTGTAAGAAGGCAGCCAAATCCTTTAAACCTAAACACTGGATTGAACTAAGATATTGGGTAGTTGCAGTTTTTCTTAATCAAGAGTAGGGTCCAAAGTGAATATTAATAGCCCTGGGGAGGGCCTTGCTTTTTAAAAAGTCAAACATAATGTTTAGATCCCCTCTCCATCCCAGTAATCTCTAAGTCAAAATAATATCTTAGAAAGAGAGGAAAGTGAGAATTATACATTTTTCTGTGGTCACTTGGGGTAAGCACCACTGCAAATGCAAGCTCATCAGAAACATTGCTGCAAATGATCACTCTCTGATAATTTTAATAATCGCTCCTAGCATGCAAATCATAGTAGATCTTTTAAATACACATACAGACACACACTGATGGATGCTCCACAACACCAAAACTGATTCTGTTCTGAAAAGCGGTGTGTACCAGGTACAGTGCACTGCACACATAGAAGCACTTTGCATACTTAGCCAATCAGTGGACGCTCACTTCAGTTCTGCTCTGCCGCCTGGCGCACCAATTCATGGCACATTCTGCAGTCATCTAAGTAATCAGTTAGTACTTCCACCCTCCACACACTCCCAGAGCTGCATTTAGAAAGAGTGTGCCATTTAGACTAAGAAGAACACAATTAAAATTTAAATGTGAAACTAAACACTCTGTGCTTTCTTTTGCGTCACTTACCCTTGTGCAATGATCACAGTGATGAAGGTTGTAATTCAGTCTGAAATCAGCTTTTGCTGGAGTTATTTTCTTTTTTTTTTTTTTTTTTTTTTAGCTTTGGACAAACCACTGGATTCATCAGATTTCCTCTAGAAAAGCAATCAAACTGCAATTATCACAGCTTCATGTCATGTTATTTATGTCAGGGGAGTGTTATACATTTCCCTTCCACTTTCTATTCAGCCAATGAAGATGAGAATTTCTTTCAAAATCCACAAACTAAGATGTTTTTCCCACTCAATCATATATTCACTTCATTTTGAACTGAATACATGTAAAATCATGAAAGGGTGGCAATATGAACTTCTGATGGATCAGGAAATCCACATAGAAACAAACACACAAACACATGTATCCATGATTTTCTTTCACCCAAACATTGAAGCACATATCCAAAATATCAGCTAAAGAAAATGCAAAATAGTGAGCATTTCCATCAGCTGCAGTTACACCAAACAGCATGTACCACGCATGCATTTAGATTTAAAAAAGCACCAAGTAATTCCTACATGGCATTTAATTGTTTCGTCCCACTTAAGATGACATTTATTTATTTCCTCTGTCCACACACACTGTGTGGGATTTTTGTTGGCCAGTCTCTTATTCTGTATGTTTTGGTCTTGACTGGAGGAATGTAACCGTGGGTTGCAGCAATAAGCTGATGTGTCTGCAGTAGAGAAACACAAACAGGTTCTATGATATCATTGTTTATCAGCAAAATTGGTGTCTGTCAATATTCACATTTACTGTGTTCCTTTTAATTTAGTTACTTCTACAATATCCACACTATACCTAGATAAACTAAGGGTTTAATGGTTAAAGTTCTACTTCTGAAGCTGTCTGTCCTGATTGATTTAATTTTCAAGCTCATGTTATTTATGCAAGTCCCAGATTTCATTTGAGATGACACATGTAGCAACTGTGGGACGGCAAACATGCCTAGAGCAGCTACTCTCAAACAAACTGCAGTCTGAGAGGATTCATAATGTTGCATTGTTTTAACATGTTGTTTTAGTATCAAATGCTTCTGCATTATGAGAATAAGTGCATTCACTAGCTGTTTTTCCTGAATCACATATGCATATGCATACATCTCCTCTACACACTTTGAATCCTGCAGATGAAAGGGTGGACTCTGCCAGTAACAACAAAAAGTACTGTATAGAGCAGCACTTCAACAGTACCAATACATTGAATGGCTACTGCTGAAAAAATGCTGGCTTTAAATAGTATTAAAAATTAGGTTTTATATAATGTAAATTATGAGTATCGTAACTTTAAAGAGGCTATCATCAATATTTATAATAACAATGTATTAAATGACAGAAGTGTTGCTCATAGTGATGAGAATTACAACCGGGCTCTGCAGCTCCCCTAGGCTTCACGAAGTAATGAGGTCCAGCTCATTGTTTAGCTGTCCCGCTGCAACTTTGTTGTTTTGGTTCACTCTCAGCAGTGCATGAGCATTTAGCAGTTAAAGAGACATCTATTTCCCTCAGTACAACTACTGAATGCATTAACAGAGCTAAATGAGAGTGAATATTGGACTTACATTCACCAGGTGGACAGAAACACAACTAAAAGTGAATGATGATGTTGCTTTGTATCTGCTGGATATGTAAATTAAAGTATGTAAAGTAAACTATTTACTAACAAGTTTAACATATCAACTTAAAAGTCAATATTGTATTCACAACTTGTTTCTGCTGCCCTCATGTGGCCAAAAAAAATCAGTTACGGTAAGCTTAAGTATGGTTTAGGTAAGGAAACAACAACCACTTTGTTAAGGTTAGTGTATGATATGATCTTTTTTTTTTTTTCGACCAATAGTATAATAGGGAAATTAACATGGTGCTGAATGAAAAGGCCTATAGACTACAGTAAATACAGGACTTATATTGTACATTCATCTATCATTCATCATACACTAATTCCTGCATGGGACTGAATGTTCTGGCTGACAGTCCATCCAAAACATAATCCCTGATGCAGAATAGATGTGAATATGATTTTTAGAGAACAAAAGTTTTCTGGCATAAACAGTTGCATGTTAGCAGTGTGTATAATGTTAATGATTAGATTGTTTTCACATTATTTCCAAGATGCTCAGGTAAAGTGGCTGGAAGTGGGTGCCATCCTATTGTCACAAAACAAACCAATATTTTGTTATTTCCAAATTTTAAAATAGAAGCTTCTGTGACACTTTTTATACCTGACTTCAACAAACTGGAATTGGGTCCTTTCAACTTTCAGAAAAGGAAAACTGCAACACAGGTGCACTTCAAATAACAGTTTATCACCCCAAAGGTGTCACGTTCATACCGGATGATCATCATCACACTGCTATTACACATAACAGCATGTCAAATTGGCAACTGTTGAGTGGGAGCCCCACTCCTAGAAGTTTAGAGGGGCCTGTACGCCTTATTGCAGCCTTGAACTGTAAAGCAGAGGCCATGTTTTATTCAGATTTCAGAGTGAGGTGGAATCGGGTTCCCTTCACTTCCATCTGCAGCTGAGAGATAGCCAGGGATTGATGCACAATCAAGGGAAGAGGTTTTCAGTGTAGTGGAAATAATTTCTCTCTCTCTTTCTGTCTCTCTTTCCCTCTCTTTTTTTTCTTTTCTTCATCTCTGTTGCTCCCAAAAATCAGCAAT
Source organism: Thunnus albacares (assembly GCF_914725855.1). NCBI lineage: Eukaryota > Metazoa > Chordata > Actinopteri > Scombriformes > Scombridae > Thunnus > Thunnus albacares. The sequence goes on along the minus strand of NC_058106.1, from coordinate 7,607,139 downwards.
GTTCATGTACTTTTCTCCTGCCTGTGTGCCCGTCCTTACCTTTCTGTCTCTCTCTCTCTCTCTCTCACACACACACACACACACACACTCGACATAGAAGGTTCAGGCTGACTTGGGTTGCTTGGGGAAAAGGGTCTGTGAGTGCATGTTGAAAGAAAAGGGAATCTGGAGTGTCTATTACCTGAGAGAGAGAAAGAAAGGGGAAGTGGTGGTGTGGAGTAAGAGAGGAGGATGAACAGAGCAGGAAAAAAAAAATGAGTGGAAAGAGGAGAAAAGGGAAAAAAGGTTTTGAGCGTAGAGAAGTAGAGGAGTGCCATTGTCCCCAGGGACATAATTAGGTCTGAGAAGGCTAATCATTGGACATAAAATACAACCTCTCTTCCTGTATTAACACATAACCTCTTCCCTTCACTGCCGGGGGGGATGGAGGACCCCGTAATCATTTATCTGGTGTCACATCACTTCCAAAGAGCTTATGCAGAGGGTTGGGACAAGGTGCTTTGAGGCAAAATCATCTGCGTCAAAAGCTTCCAAGAATCAAACGCATTTCCATGGGAATGCATAACCGGTGCTGTTTCTCTCTCTCTCTCTCTCTCTCAGAGATCTAGCCATTAGAGAGGAGGGAAAGAGAGGGGTGGAGGGAAAGATGGAAATAGAAAGGAAGGGGGAAAAAAAGGAAACCTATACGTCTGGCAGATTAGTAAGCTTCATATGTTCTGTCTTCCTGTTTTACAGTATGAATGAGATTCATATCTGGCTCCCGGTTCGGTTCCTGTGATCCCCTGCTGTTCTGTTGCATGGTAGGTATCAGCCATTTGCCAGCTCACCGGGGTGTCTTTAGATCATTCTCCCAATGGCCATATTGGAAAATAAATGATCTTGGGGTGAGAACATATTTGTAATGATTAAAACATGCAGTGTTTATAAAAGATTCGAATTAAAATTTTGAACTTTCAATCTGTTTCATCAATTCAAGTTGTTTGAGGAAATGAATTGATTTTAATGATGCATGGATCTGAGATGAGTCAATGGAGTGTATGAAGCAAGCTGGAGTTGACCTGAATACCATATGCTGTCAGGGTCAACATAACAGCAAAGTGTAAACTTGAAAGAAATTCAGCTCAACCAGCATTCTGTGTCTCTGGACGGCAACATTTGGCCCGCAATAACCTCAGCCCGCTTCCGTTTTTTCTCCCCTCTATCTCTCCGTCTCCTTGTCTGCCTCATTCTCTCGATCTTCAAATACTTCTTTCTGGCTATCCCTCACCACAATCTCACCTCCTGCTGACTCCCTTCGGCCCTGTCGTGTCTTCTCTCTCCTTCTCGTAAAATACAATATTTATCTCAGTCTGTTTGAGTTCACTCACCCTTATCATTGGGTGTGCTCCCCCTGGCTCTGAGGTGGATTAGTCTAGGACTCATTGACATTACATTGTTCATGAAATATGCATATCACGATCAAAGGTGATGGCAAGAGAGACGGCATCTCTACAAGAGCTCACAACCTGGAGTTGATGTGCTCCTTGAAATCGTGAGTGACGGTGGATCACATTGAGCAAAGCTGCAATGTTACAAATAAATTACTTAAATAACCCATTTGAGTGGATGACTGTGTTAGTGTATGTGTGTGTGTGTTAGACAGAAAGATTGAAAGCGTGATAGAGAAAATCAATGTATCTATTTCCTGTACACATTGATTTAAATACTTTGATTCTGATTTAAATTTAATAGTATTGATCGTTTATAAGAGAGCCCAGCTGCAGTTTAGTTGCAGTCATCTTTTTTACCTGAGGCTTTGGACAGAAAAGCCTGCCAACTCTTTCATTTCCCACATCAAAACATCTCACAGGATGAATAATACATTTGGGGAGGAAAGAATATTTGGTTTACACCAACAGGATTACAAGCTAAGGAATATCAATACGCCGTATACAGAAAGCCTGTGAAGGTAGTTTATACAATTTAGTATATAGTATGGAAGTTCTGAAATGTAGAGAAAGATTTACCATGATAGTTCATGATCGTTTTTTATTTAATGCCTGTGCAGAATATTAAGGCAAGAGTTACGCTATGAATTTGAAGGAACTACTGAGACTACAGTCATGCCAGCAGCTCTTTAAGGCTGTACTTTGGCACAGCAGTGCTTTGAGCTAAATGCTAATGTCAGCATGCTAACATGCTCACAATTACAAAGCTAGCATGTTCAGCAGGTACTTCACCATCGAGCACATTAGCATGCTTTCATTTGCTAATTAGCAGTTGACACAAAGCTGAGGCTAATGGAAACATTATTAGTTTTGCATGTAGCCTATTTGGTTATAAAGTATTGGATACATCAAAAACTTTGGTCTGATGATGATGCTGGATGAAACGGCCAGAGATCACCAAAGTTATAACAATTCATTGTTAGGAGGAGATAAATTTCTGTACCTAATGCCATTGCAATTCATCTAACATTTGATGAGAAATTTCACTTAAAAAAACACCTCATGGTGGCACTACAGGAAGAGTCAGCGAATCAACAAAGTCAGTAGGACTGTACAAAATGTTGTACCAATCCACCCAGTCGATTTTGATATATTTCACTGGATAAGTGAAAACTGACCTACTGGTGAAGAACATCATTAGGATTCAACCTCTGGGGGGCTTGAACATCGGTACAAATTTTAATGCTAATCATTGTCATCCTTAGAGCCATAGCTAAAAAATATACTGTAACTTCCAACAACAAAACCAATATGATCCTTTATTGTACGCTTCAATCTTGAATAGGGTTATTTGTGTTACTGTTCTGTTACTGTTGTTTAAATTCAGACAGTGTCAAGTAAATTGCCATGCAGAAAAGGCATTTTTGATTTGATTTCCTTTGATTTGTCTAAACTTTCTTGCTCTAGAGATGTTACTCCACATAGCAAACTGCATCCATCTGTCACATAAGTTAAACTAAAAGCAAAAGGCAGTTCTAAATAGTTTCCTGGCAAAGATATGTGCACAAACAGACACTCTAAACACAGCACATTGCAGTTGGATATCAGTATGAGTCTCTGTCAATTTGGCCTTGACTTGACCAAACTGGCTCCTAGAATACATGTTTTGTCTCTTTTAACTTCAGAGTTAGGCTAAAACAAAAGTAAACAGTACGTTTGTATATCGACATTTTTATGATATCAAAGATGAATAATTGAATAATTTCAATAACTAAATAATTCTCAACGCTTAAATACAATGTTAATGAACCAGCGTGTAGTGATTAGTTCCTAGATATCTGAATCTGCATGCTGACCACTACCTCGATGAATCCTTCCTGATTACCTCTGAATCAGATGCTAAATGGCACACAACCAATAACTGATCATTACCCCTTTTATTACACACAGATTGGCTATTCTTTTTGTGTTCCCTCAAAGAAAGTGGTTTATCATTACTTCATGATTACCTTACCATACCTTAGAGCGTCACCCATACTCACTACCTTATTGTGAAGTGTTACCAACAAAACAGAAATGTAAAACCTGATTACTCACCATGCACCACAGGGTTGCTCCTTAAGCAACCAAACAGACACCAGGAGTTTGGATGCCGCTGTAAAACCTCCATGCTCTTACTGAATCTCTACAGTTATTGCTAAAGAGTAGGAAATATTTGTTTCTGTGAAAACACTCTGGATTATCATTTTAAAATCCAATTATGGCTCATTATGATATAATGAGAGGTCCTTGTCTCAGCTTTGTTAGAATGACAAATAAAACCATCAGAAAGCAAAGTATTGGTTGAGGCTTATAGGCAGTCTGGAAATGAAGAGTGATTATCACATGATTGGAACTGTTAAACATTTGTGTATGGTAATTGTAATTTAGCCCATTAAATTGGGAAGCACACAGACTAACCTTGTTTTTCTTCCACACAGTGAAGAAAGCACTGAAAAAGTGTACACTTTTCACCCCATTAATTTCCACAGTTTACTGTCACTACAGCTATGCTAAGAGGGACAAATGGCATTCACATTTCATGAAATCAAAACAACTAAGGCATGAAAGAACACAGTTAAAAGTAAGGCTTTAGCAAGGGATTAAACAGTGAAGAAAAGGAATTGAAAATTTAAAGGTTAGATTTAAATTATTGTAATAACTGATTATAATGATGATGATGATGATGATGACTGAGTGAAATACATGCAGGGTGACAAACCTTTAAATTGAGAGTTTCTGAACAGATAAGATTTTCATATTCAACACACTGCATTCAGAGATTCAAATCTGCTCCTTTAGTGTTGCATACTGGGGTTCACAGGGGAAAGATCAGAAACTACTAGAACTCAAAATTCCTCAAATCAGCGTGGGAGGAATTTACTCCATATAGGGTCAGACCATTATGTGGGCACCAACCAAAGACAACCAACATTTTTTTTTTTTTTTTTGTTGGTCAGAGGTAATGTCGATCAGTATAGCATGATAAATGACATTGATCACATAGCACAAATAGTGTTTTTTTTTACAAACATTTATTTCATACAAATATATTTTTTTGATTATTTGTTTTCGGGAAGAAAAAAAACAAAACATGTCAAATACCAGCATGCAAGTCGGTTACATTCTCAGTCTCTCTCTTCTGCTCCGCTGTTTACGTCTATCAGCAGGTCTCAACAAGGGGTGTCACATCCACCTGCTACATGATGCACATTTCCCTATTTGGACAACACTCTCGGAGTTGGGGGTGTTCCCCAGAGATAAAGCTGAGCTACTGACACAAGTGAAATGCTTACAAGGGAGTCTCTATAACATGTTGTTCCCTTTCTCCTTTCCACAAAGTTAGGTTGTAAAAAATAGGCAATAAATGAAAAGTGCAAAGCAACAATCGCCTTTGAAGCTCTTCTCTGTGTTATGGCTGTATAAATAAAAAGAGGTCTGTCTGAACATTTGTGATGCACTTGGTTTTAGCTCAGTAGTCAGTGCAGTCATCTATGTGTCATCATGATGTGATGACTCAAGTTCAAGACCCGGTGTGGGGACCTCCTTCATAAGATTTAGCTTTTTGCTCAAGGACAGTGTCATGTGAGTAGCTACTAAGGATTGAACCACCAACCCCCAATAAATAAACCTGAGCTACAGCCACCCCAGTTACAGAGAAATCAAGAAATAGATTGCATTATAATTTTACATATTATTTATGTAAAATAATTTTGTTGATTTACAGGGTATTGAAGATTTGTGAGCAAAAGTGCAGCAGGTGGAATAAAAATAGTAACCTAATAATAATAAAAAAACGAACACAATATAAAGGCTTCTTTTCTCTGACAACAATATGAAACAAAAAAGTTACCTATTAGCTATAATAACTTCCAACAGGGTATCAAACAAAGATAATCCAAACACAGGCCCATGCATCTGCTTATGACACTGGCTCTGTAGTCCAGCAGGGACAAGCTTCCTTCATCCCATGAGCAGCTGTGAGTGGACCGGCCCGGCTCAGGAATTTATTTTGGTTCCAGCAGTTATTTGGCTGAAGCAGAGGAAGTAGTGCACCGCAGAAACGGCAGGGCAGTTATGGTGCAATGCTGCTGGCTGTGCTATCCACCAACAGAGGTGCTAATTAATGCTAATTGCGAAAGGGGGTCAATTATACACTCCATGGTGCATGATTAGGACCACCGTGTAAGCAACCAATGAATCAAAACAACAGCTATCCTCTCCTCTGCTGAAACCAGAACACAAAAACATATTGGTGTTGAATTAAAGGTGTAATAAGTAGCATTTTTGTCTTCCCCTCAGCAGAAAATTACCATAATATTTCTCCAGGGTAATGGAGGAGTTGTAACTCAAAACCAATAATTTAACAATTATTTGATTTTGTGCTTTCAAACCTTGCTTTGTTCTTCAGACATTTCCAGTGTAGCTGGCTTGCTTTCTCCTCTATATTACAAAAACTTAATAACAGGTCACCATAGATCAAGCGAACACTTCAGATGCAAAAGTTTAGCTTAACAGAATGTCATAGTTTGCTGAATTAGCTTTGGCCACCTAGTCATTCATGTCAACAAAACTTTGAAAACTGCTAGCAGGATGAATTAGACCAGCAGCTGAGACCATATGGTGTTTATGTGGTTTGGCGGTTCAGTGACCAATGGTGAAAACACAAGATTGGTTAGACCATTAGTGTGATTCTTTTCCAGTAAAGAACACTTAATGGGGCCCCAAGAAAGTTTGAGACAGTCTGCCTTTAATCTTTGATGATTTTCATTATCCTTTGTTTTAGACAAGTCCACTTATTCCAATACATATAGCTGCACCTGATCACACTGTTTACTTTGATTTTCTTTTGTAGTGATGTTGTGAAATATTTCTCTCAGCAACCTCAGAAGATCAAAGTGGACTAAATTAGACATGTAAACACTGTTTGATGGAACTTAATTAAAAAGTTACAGTTAAGGTTATCCTGCCTGAATAAGTTCAATCATAATGAGGGAATAATTTCATATAACAAAGAAATGGGTTTATTTGTGAATTCTGCTGGGACTTTGTTGTTGAGAGGAAAGGTAAGAGAACTATTTGTCTAAGAGAAATTACACCGGGCCTCTTTTCTAATACAGTGATATGTACAGTATGTTTGTAGAGGCTAATGAACTAGTTATATCTGACACGATGCCTTTTTGAACAAAGATGGGGATTGGATTGCAGACATCTTTCAATATACTGTGTTCCACATCTGAATCGTACAGCAGCAGAGTGGTATATGTGTGTATGGGCTAATGTTTATATGTAATGCTGGATTTTCAACTTTGCAAAAAGGGTTCTGGACCCCCTGTAGGGGCGCCAAAGGTTCTAGGTTCCCAATTTGTTGCACTATGAATCTATCTATCAATTGAAGAATTAACAGAGATCTGTCAGCCAATAAGCCAACAAGTATTTCCATGTATTTTCCTGTAAACCCTCTCTGATTGGCCAGGTGACGTCCATGTTTGCACCCATTTTTCAGTGTCTGTGTGTTTTAACTGATCTGATGCTGAAGTATCTGCTTGGTAACAATCCTGTCCAGCGCTTCAACAATACAATGCTAATCAGAGAACAAAGGATCGAACTTCACATAGAAAGCTCTTACCCTACTTAAAACAAAAGATGAGCCTATCATATACATAATCAATCACACTATTATCAACTGTGGTTTATAAAACAGTTAACAGGGAGGTTTGTGAATTATTGTGACTAACTGCCACATTGTTTCTGGACCAGAAATTCACTGTGGCAAAAAATAAAGATAAACTCAAAAACTGGAATTTCTAAATAGCACTGCAGGTAAGTTGGGAAATAGTACATTATTAACAAAACTTAAGGCTCTTACTTGTAGAGGGCCCTTGTGCAAAAATCTAGTTTTACAACCTGATTACATCTGTTGATATTGTGCGTACATGGTTCATATTGCTAAATGAATTAGTGTTTAATCAAATTACCACAAAACTAATAGACACACAGCAAACCTGGGGCCAGGTAGAATTCCAGCACAGTAGGTCTAGTTGGTTTCTGGAGCTTTAGGTAAAATATAATTAATCTGCCATATCTAGTCTGTGTGTGCTTTATGCACACTTAAAGGTCTCTGGGCACATATGCAACACACAGAATGGGAGGAACGGAGGTCAGTGGGGACTCGTGGGTTATTTTTTGCCCTAGGGCCCCTTAAAGGGTTTAAACCAGTCATGAAAACAGTCCAGTGATAACTTTGAAAAAAAGATGGGGTGGGACATAGCAACCCATGATATCCATATCTCAAAATCCAGAACAGAAAGTGACTTTCTTAATTTATATGCACCAAAGTTTGTTTGTAATTGAGGGCATCTTTGCCGGGCAACAGTAATTACAGTTTCTACACCACGCAAACCACAGCCACAGGCCTGCCTTATAAAATCTGGCACATATCAGCAGGGAACAACAATTGCAAGGTTGTCACCCGAGGGACACTTCCATTACGTGACAAAAGTGAGAAGATAATTTGATTTACTGTTTAGTTAGGCAACCTCTGTCAGACCTGCAGCCATACACAGCAGTTGGGGTGCATGAAGATTGACTACAAATGAGTCTGCTGACCTGCCGGGGTCGCACATTCTGGAAAACAATTTGTGCTATCATTTAGCAGGAGATAGCAGTCGGTAAAATGTGTTCCATGGCTGATTTTTGACTAATGGATCAGGTGCATAAAGATAGCAGCCTCCAGGTTTAACATCACTTCCAGTCCCAGAGGGCAAAGGCATCTGAAACACCAACATCACTTTGGCAAGTTTGGAAAAGGTAGATGTATTGTATGTTGCAATGTGGAATCAGAAGATAAGACTTCTGATGTTTCAGATTTCTGACATCAAATGTATCTAATCGTTGTGATTATTGTTTTCATTACAAGGGCATTACAGTATCAAGTAGAACAGTTCCTTGTCTTTACTGTGTGGGCATGTGCATACTACGAGCTCTCTATATAGGCATACGTGCAAGTGGATTTGTGTGATTTTGTGCCTTTGAGTTCAGTCAGGCACAGTCAGTAATTGATACGATCAAAAGCTTTTGTTATTTATGAGAAACCTCAATATCAGATAAAGCTGAACAAAAGTCTAATCTTTCAACAAGATTAACAAAGAGGAGACAATGTTCAAAAAGAAATGACTAGAGAAAGAAATGACATAAAAATAAAACCCCCAAAAATGGAAAATTGCATTATATCTAATCTCCTTTGCTCATAAAAAATAAATAAATGCATAAATAACAGGGTCAGATCAGTATTCCTGCAACACAACACCACAATTTACATCCCAGACTAATTAATATATTGAAGGCCTTTCTCATGCAAAACTTTTTTTTTTTTTTTTTTTTTTATCTCCCTGGATAGATTGGAATAACAAACCCCCAACCTCCCCACCCCCCTTTATAAAACATAGATATTGATAGACAGCAGATTAGGTTGTATTAATCTAAAAAGGCTACATTGAATTGCAAAAAACATTTAGAATGATATATTTTCTTGCATGATGAGTTATGCTCTTGCATTAGCTAACAATAATACAAACCACATCTACAATGCTTGTTTATTGTATTCCTGATTACCTCTGATTCATTGGGGCCATATTTTAAAGGACAGCCATAGCTATGTTCCAATCAGTGTGACAGAGCCATGCAATGTCCAGTCATTTACAAAGCACTGTAGGCAATACTCTTCTAAAAGTTGAATTGTCCCAACTTCATAATGTTAAACTGATAAAGCACATCCTTAAGACAGTATATTTTCTGAACAAGCAAAATGGCAACTTTAAGGGATGAAAGGTTGCCTTCAACATCAGAGACATTTTCAAGCCAAGGAAAAGCTGCTGGAAGGGGAAATGATAAGCGTTTGACATTTTTTTCCCCCTGTTGATGTGTTTTTTCCCATCTTGTTGCCATTTTTCGGGTGCGGGTTCAATCTAAAGCTGTAATAATAGCATGTTGAGTCAAGTGGGTTAAAAGTCCGTTTTTGCATCAGGAAAGACAGTGAAACTGACTTTTATAGCATTCAAAGGGTGCAGGGCAAGCATATACTAGGTGACTAAGTGAAGAAAAGCCTGGGAAATAAAAAGCTACAGGGCTGCTTTTGTCCTTATCACGCTGTTGGATGACGCATAAACCTGCCAGAAGCTTCTTTTTTTTTTTTCTTTTTTTTTTAAGAGATTCATCACAGCCATCCTGTTGTTTTGAGTATGGCTCCAGTTGTGATTCCTGCTCTTCTCTTGTTGGATATCATTCTGTGATGGTTGATACTTTCCAGGAGCTATTTTGTGATAAAATGCAATTTGCTTTTTTGGTACGTACACTTTCAGTCAAACTGCTTTCACTTCTACAGTACTTCAGGTTGTAATTTTCTATGAGAAGAAACAGAACACCAACCATCAATGAGACCCATGAATTTGGTACAGGGTGCACTGATAACAACTTTATAAAAGGTACTCCAGCGATTCAGTATTGTGCATCCATAAAGAGTACTCACAAGAGACAGATTTCAAAACATTAATGGTCAAAATCAAAGCAGCAGAGGCAGAGATATCCTGATGTTTAGCCCCTAAAAGTCCAAAAGCACTGAATCCTACATTTCCCACAATGCAACTCCATAACATCTTTTGTCAGACACTCCATTACTAGTAAACTCATATGTCTTTGAAACTCCATGGCTCAAGTTTGTAATGCAAACTTCCTGCTATAAATGTGTAGTATCTGAACCTAAGCCTAGATTACCGTGATGACATCACTATGACATCATCAGGCTTATTTTTCATACTTTGAAAAGTTCCCTCCAGTGCCACAGACAACATTGTACAACTGTTTTCACAGGCTCAGTAGACAAATAAACAAATAAACTGACCTTCATGAGTAAAATCAGCGGAGTGCCCCTTTAATAATGTTCTATCTGCTATTTTTGATTGTCCATAATCTCTCATCTGCATAAGAAAACCACACATATTCAGTAATATTTATAAAAATATATTTCACAAAGTAGGAAACAATACAGGGTATCTTAGATTACAGTACAGGGAGTAAATAATTGAACATACACATTTATAAGCATTAAAGCACAGTAGAAAATATGATCTGCATGTAGGACTATTCCATATATATTGTTTAGTCTACCGAGAACTGCCATAATACTGTATCAGTACAAACTGAGTATGCACGCAGCTTTAGTGCCATTGAAATTCTCATTATGTGCAAGAGCTAACGTGCAGAGACAAAACCTACCACCTCATTGAAAGCTAATGACGTTAGCAGTAACTCTATGTACAGTACAAGTCTTTTTTATTGATATCATACAGTGTAAGCACAATATGCACATGGTCTGGATTTATGTCTTCATTTTCTTGGGCTAATAATGCAATCTGTGTTTCCTAAATGAAATTTGATGTTTGGAGGGAGTCACATACTTAGGTATCAATTGGACTATTGTGCTCAGACGGTCACTGGCTGTACCTCAGAATATGTTATGAGATATATTTTACACAGAATTAGCATGTGTCAGAAAGGTCCCATTCCTGCAGTCCCAATTAATTAGATCATCTGTATTGTTACAGTAACTTATAGCTCTTGTTTGCTTGCCTGCTTACATCTAGTCTATATTGTCAATTGCAATAAATTCATGTTATGGTTTGGCTGTTATGAAATAGTGTTCAAGTGGTTGAAAAAACAGCTGAATGTGAAATAATCTAAACACACTCACTTCAAATTGTCAGCACAGAAAAAAATATGATTTAAGAGCAGATAAAAACTCATAGAACAATAATGAATCAACACGTCTCTTGTCAAAAAACATTAGATTACAATTGTATTTAATGTTGCTTCTGTAAAAAGAAGGCCTCAGAGTTTCTACATTTCTCTTTTTTGTCTTCACTTCAGTCTTTTATAGGCTAGTAACACTTGCGACCCACACCTGTAGCGTGTAAATACAAAGAGTTGTATAAAGCAAGCCTTCTGGGCTTTAGATAGTTTATAAATGTGGCCACCAGAGAACATATCAAATGATAACAAATTCACCTTAAAGCCAATACTGGTTTGTCTTTTTGCTTTTTTTTTTCAAATCATACATACATTCATCATTGTAATGTAGACCATATATTGCTTTTTCATTGTCATTTTGTTTCAGATCACCGATCAGCTTGGTGGCTTAGGGAGATTTGAAACAAGACTCCCTCTGCAGCTCCTGTAGTCCAGCTTGCTGTCCATGGAGCATGGAGTATGATGTCCGCTCAAGCTTCAGAGAACCCAACAATATCCATATTTCCTTTCATTGAGCAACTACCAGCAATCCCAGGGTTTTTCTGCTACTGGCAGTCACAGCAAATGACTAACACCCAAAATACTGCTAGACACTCCACAACGGAATCTAAGTTACACTCCACAAGAATCATAGATCTCCTAATAAAGACATGGTTTGGCTCAACAATTACAACGCGCTTGACGTAGTGGATGACGACTGCTATACCTCACTCTAAGAAGAATACAAAAAGGTGGCCTCCCTTAACTTTTTTTCTTTTTAAACACCTGTTTCTAAAAGCCAGCAAACCCCCTAGCATTTAATACACAAGTATGTGGACAGAAAAAAAAAAAAATCTGAAAGGTCTTTTTCTAACAAACCAAAGGTCAGGTCTCGCGGTCGCTCTCGCCCACAGAGTAGAGCTCCCCAAGTCTTCTGAAGCGTGGGCCCCACTCTCTGAGATAGTCATAGTTCTGGTCCGAGTCTGATGACGCCGTCTCCAGTGAGCTGAGAGAGCCGGCAATGGAACCCCGGCCCTCGTATCCATAGATCTGGATGGAGTCGTAAGGCGGTGCTGTGGGATCATTGTCTGCCTCGTGGAGCCGGACGTTGATGAATTCATCCACGTCCACACCATTGGGGCCTGAGTGCTGACCTGCTCTGGGCATAAACTGCAGATCGGGCTTGATGTCCTTGCGTGGCAGATAGCCATTGATGCCGTCTGGGTTCTGCAGCGTGGCGATGTCGAAAGCTTCTGTGTCCTCCTCGCCACCTCCTTCGTCATCGTAACGGATAATATTCTCCCTCACATCTTCATCATCCTTGATAATCAGAGGCTCATTTTTGTGTCTCCTCAGGGTCACAAATAGTACTACTATTACTGTCAGAAAGAAAGACAGACAGAGAGGATGGCACAAAGAAAAAAAGAAAGAAGAAGTCTAGGTCAAGCTTTGACAAGTGGATTTTTTGTCAGTGTAAGTAGATATATCAACAAGGTCATATCATGCAAGCTTTCATCTGTTAAACCACTTCATGGTGATAATGTTACAACAAAGAAAAAAAAAGAAACACCTCACCTAACAGCAATATAATGCAGGCCAGGATGGCGATAAGAGCCCCCATACTAAGACCAATAGGTAAGACGTAGGCCTCCACGTTGCAGGACTGGACGATGCCGTCCTTGCTGCACCCACAGACTCGGATGGTGAGGGTGTTGGTGCTGCTCATGGGTGGATTGCCGTTGTCTGTCACAATGATTGGCAGGAAGTACATCTCTTGTTTCTGTCGTCGGAAGGTATCATGCTTGGCTAGAACGCTGATTGAATTGTCTGTCAGAGAGAGGTAAAGCCAGAGATGAATTTTTGCAAGGATGTGTGAAAAACCCATTACTATTCACAGTGGCGACAGACTGAAGTTCTATTATTAAATTGTGTGAAGATCAGTGCAGCATGAGGGTAAACTAATTTCACATCAATCGTCACTAGGCTTTTTAGCATTCTCACATTCCAATACTGTGGATGGATTTCAGCCACCTTCCTTTTTTTCGACAGTCCAATTTGGGAATTCTGAGGGAAGGCGAACCTAAGTTTGCTGTCCCCCTTTGAAAGCTGAGGAAATGAAGGGACCACGGCAGGCGACACTGACTTAGAGGATGGCACATGTCGACCCAGAAAGGTGCCAGCTGCTCTTTGATGACACTTCTGTGAAGATGTCTGCTCATTAGCTGGCTCTCCTTACCCTGCTCACATTATCAAACACTTGCATTCCCATAAGAATCTACTCCTGCTGATCTTATGGAAAACGTACAAGATTTCTGATAATCTAACCTTTGCCTCTCTCCATGAGGGTGCTCTGACAAGAGAAGGGAAAATAGAACTGGTGATACACGCTATAGAGAGATGGGCCATGTTGAAACATCCTCGTTGACAGAGCAAACTTAATCAAAAGATGGAATGCTTCATGATAGAATTATTTGCTTTGCACAGTATGTAATTGATGTGAACATATGCTCAGATTTATTTTCTTATGAGTGCTGCCACAAAGTAGCACGCTCTGCTTTGTGAGCACCGACGTGTCCTATTTCATTTGGATCACTCAAGACTGCATAGTGAGGATGCAAATATCTACTATACTGTAGTAAACCATCAGGGCTTGTCCTCATATACAGGGCATTTTTATTTTCTTTGCAACTATTGACGGTAAAAATAGAATTAAACATTTCATGCCCATCAGCTCATCAACATAAGGGGGCTGCTATTCAAAGAGAAAGATAGCTGTGCAGATAACCTTCAAACAGAATGAACTCACAGCAGTTACAAGAATGCCGTTATTTTTATCTTTATATATTAGGCCACATGAACGGTGGCTCATCTACCGACTGATGGATCTTGATGAAAACACTGTGTACGTTGAAATATTAATTGTCATCATAACAAAAGCAACAACTCATTTGAATAAAAAAAATGTCACTATAAATAACTTAATATGTGGGAGGCTCCAAATGACAGTGGTGGCAGCAGAAGTGACACTAACAGTCTGAAAACTTTCTGAACTTCTGAAGTCTACTAGGATGAGCACACGACACATTCATGAATGCCAAGCCAGCAGGACTTAACTACTTTACACTGACATAATATCAAAGCAATAGAAAAAGCAAAAAGTTATAAAGTCGGTGGGTCAGGTTTCATTTAGACAGAACCACTCACTGTTTTTTATATATATTTTTTTATTATATTACTGAAAGGGAAAAAGATATGTGGAGATACATCAGAACTGCTTTGGTAGCACCCAAGTCTTTGAGTGTGAGGGCCGGTGTACATGTTTGATTGACAGCTGGGTAACAGGGGCACAACAAAATAAAAGCAAACGTGTGCCGGTAAATGAAGCTTACAAACTGAAAACCACATTGTGTTAGCAGTGGTATTGAAGAACAGGGACTGCACCAATTAATATGTAAGCTGACCGATGTTGACATTTGCTGATAGGTTTTTAAGCTGTTAAAAGTGCCACAACTGACTAGCTAATTAGCCAAAAAAATGATGTCAGCAAGCACTTCTCCCTTGATGGATATTTGTCTGCTAGCTCTCTCAGCAAGCCAACACACATCTCCATGCTTGTAGGATGAGCAGGTGAAAAGATATTGGTGATTGTTGTGGTTCAAAACTGAGGCTTTTTTTGTGTTGCAGCTGTTGTATAGCTGTCATGATTGATATTTTCTATTTTAGCCAATTAAGATAAAGATTAAATAATTTCACTATAAATATTCATACATACAAACTATAACTTTCTGACTGGTATTCACTACATATAGACAGGGGATGCCACCATGAAACTCGGAAATACAAAATACATTTCTCCCTTTTAGGTACACTTACTAAACAGTGGCCACAAGTGACAATTTCAGAGTAATTGTAAATAATAAATTATAAGTAGGACAAATAGAGAAAATTCATAGTCAGTGAACATAAGCTACTGGTCATACCAGACCAAGAAAAGGCTGATTTATGGTAGGTCACTCGACACATTTGATAGGCGTCATTTAACACTTTCCTTTCATGACGTGCACTTGGAGAATTTTGTTATGTCACAGACACCATCAAATTTTGTCATGCAGTGTGATCGGGTAGTGTTCCTAATATTGCCATAGTGTTTTCAGTTTTTTTTTCTTACTTATATTTTGGTCTGTAACTTTAGATAACTTGTAACATCCTTGTTTAATAAGTCCCAGTCTGGATGATATAATGTAACTAAACGAGCCGGCTTGAGGATAGCGTTTGGTTACCATAGAGACAACTGAAAGCTTTCACCAAAGCATAAACTGAAAACATTGTGCGACTCTTTAATTTCTGTTGAGCAACACTTATCAAAAGTTTGGAATGACCTACCATAAATCAGCCTCAAGGCTATATCCACAAAACCCATTTTATTGCTTAGAAATTCAACTTAAATAAAATTATCTTCCTCTTACAAATTTGGAGTTGAATTCTGAAAAGAGTTTCTATCAGCAGAATTTCATTTTTGGCAGTATGGTGAATGTATGTTGTCTCAGTTACTGAGGATGGGCCGCTCTGCTTTATTGCAACTCCATCCCCCCGAACACAGAGTTGTCAGAGTGCTGGATATCTTCTATGCAGCTGGTCAAAACCTTAGCCATTTTCCCCAGTGTGGGCAACCCCTAACCTCTTCACTGTTCAATCCCTACAATTAGACTCATCATCGCAAACAAAAGCAGCACACAGAGGCTCACAGGAGCCTGACGCTCTTCACTGAAGTGTCTCCCACAGCTGCCGATTCAGATAGAAATAGTCGCTGAAGTGCTGGGGGATATGTTAAGTTGGGCCTCTTTTCTCTGTTTGGAATTAGCAATACCATAGACAAGTGGTTGGTGTGGTATGTAATATATAGAGCTGAGCCACAACACATATTTACTATAGTTTCAGGCGAAGCACATTGTGTGTGTAGTGAGAAAAAATTCAGGCTCTTAACTAACAGAGAGCAGTGCTTATACTGGTGAAACATCTCTACTGGAGGTTTTATCTGTTACATCATTGTAAGAAACTAGTAAATGTCTTAACAAAAGGACACTGTTCAGGAACCTGCATGACTTATACTCTGAGTTTGATCCACAGTGGAGACAGCAAGTCTGCACCAATTGACTAGATCTTAATTTTTGTATAAAATCATATTCAATTTTCTGACTGGATTTTTGAACATACAGTATGTGACAAGGAAAAAAGTGGTAGTTTTTTGGGTTTTTTTAGCTACTACTTTATGTGTCAGAAAATGTATGAATATGCATAGCTGAGGCTATTTTTGCATTGCTTGTGATTATTACACTGGTGTCTCATGTTCCTGCCTGCTAATGTACCTGTTTCCAAAGTAAAAAGTTTTTATATTTATCAAAAGATGGCTAGTCCATTTCATGACCTGATTTTTAGGTAGTCTTTCTTCTGTCAGAGAGAGGCTACAGTACGTTAGCCTGCAGCCTCTGCATCGAAACAGAAGGCTAGTACCATATGAAGATTTTTTGCCCCGAGCTGAAAACATTACACAACGTCATCATGAACACAGCCTGTTCAGAGCCAGTTATGGAGGGGAGGCAGGAGAAGAAGATTGGAATAAAGACAGAGAAAGAAGAAAAAAAAAAAAACAGCAAATAACCAATCAGAGTATTTAGCAAATAAATTTAGTACCATCTGCCACACTGCAACAGCTCCTAGGAAGTCACCCTACATTGAGCTGCAAGACTACCAAGAAAAGCCATTTGGATCCCATTCATTTAGTTTCCCTCAAAACGCACTGGGGAGTGAAAAAGAAGCTGGTGTCCAGACAATTTCACATCTGCTAATTGTGAGCTACACTGATCCAGCAGATTTCATCTCCAGTACGGCTAACACGCCGCGGGTCAGAGATTAGACTGGAAAGCCATTGGAGAAATTTACAGAAACTTCAGTCATTCTGTCACAAAAGAGTTACTTCTCTTTTTTTTTTCTTTTGTTTCTCACCTTGGTTGTTTTTGATGGTAAAATTGGGATTATTGAGCATCTCCGGGACTAGACGATAATCAAAATAGTGGCCCTGAATTGGGTCGTCTTTGTCCACCGCGCTGACAGTCTGGATCACCTGTGTTGAAAACAGAGAGACAAGAAGATATACAGAGGAGGGCTCAAAGCCATTAGAGGAGGCAGCCTATTCATTACTCTGTTTTTGCCACCACAGATTGCCTCAGTGTAATACTGGCTGGATCACACCTGATGAAATATATGCCCTATTCATTCCTGGAGTTGGAGATTATTATCAATGAGGTCCTGTCTCGTCTGGCACACTTTCAGGCTCCTGGCTCTATCTGTTAATCTGTCATCACAGGTCTTATCGTGCTGTATGTCTTTATGATTGATTGGAAATTAGAATTCAGGCCCTGCAGGACAGTTTCCTTTTTTTTCAATTCTTTTTTTTTTTCCCCCCTCTCCTTTCAATAAAGCTCCCTATTGTATGTACGTAGGTCCCCTGAATGAGGTCGATTGATGAGAAGGAGAATGCTAAGTACTTGTCCAGGATTTTTGGCTGGGGGAAGCATTGTGCCATCTGGAGGAGGACATGAAAGACAGTCTTGAATTATGATCCACTCTGATCAATCCTGACTGCTCTCATTTCCCCTTTGCTCCGCGCACACTGTGTCAAGGGAGGACTGTTGCAGGGAAAAAGGACCGTACTCCCACCTCTGTAGTTTCACAGTGAAATAAATAGGCTATAATTCACTGTGGCCAATCATTACAGGGGAGGAAAGAGAGAGAAAGAAAAGGAGAGAGGGAGAGAAAGTGATAGATCACTAGTTTGATGAATGAGGCACTTCTTTTCTTACCTGTCCAGGTTTTCCATTTTCACACAGATAGGCCTCGTATTCAGTGGCAAATTCAGGAGCATTGTCGTTAATGTCCATTACTCTGATGGCCACGATTGCCCTAGATATCTGACTGTGGTTTCCTAATACACAAAAGAGATAGATAGATAGATAGATTGATAGATAGATAGATAGATAGATAGATAGATAGATAGATAGATAGATAGATAGATAGATAGATAGAGCAAGAAGATAAAAAAGACAAAAGGGGGGAGACAAGAAGGCAAATAAGAAAAGACAATGAGAGAAATATAAAAACAAGGTTACACATGAAATCCCAGGTAAATTCAGTGACCTAGTTTTAATTTCCTTTATTTTCCATCTTTATTTCTCCCTTCATTTCCTGAGCTGATGGGATGACAGACAATAAGCCACATCAATCTACATTTTAGCTGGTTTCAATGATGCAAAACAGGATTCTAGGCAACAGAAGAGTAAAAAAAAAAATCCCATTCAAAGTGCTTTTGAAAATCCCCTGTACACTGTCATGTTTAAAACATGAGGGTTAAAACATGCATATTAATGAGTCATTGGTAACTGAAGTCTAAAAAGACAATAAAAGGCAGTTTAATTAGATTAGATTTTGATTGGAATTATTCATCACTGGTAATTGACAGCCCCTTTCGAGAGTCCCTGTCCCTGTAACGGTTGTATTTATTAATCAGTGGTGCAAATGCCAACTTTTAAAGCAATTATCTATTAATGTGGCCCTAAGAGGGCTGTGTCACTGTGGCCAATGACACCCATGTTTTTTTAATTTTTAACTTTTATTGTTTCATTTTATTTATATGGGGCAATGCAGCTTGTCCCCACACTTCTTACAAGAAAAAAATCATATTTATAATGAGAATAACTAATTGTAGTGTCTAGATAATTTGGACATTGACCTAAGATCTCTTGAGCACTGAGGCTGTCTTAAATGCTAACAGTAGCGAGTGAGGACTTGTGAGAATTCATCTTTTATCTGAGAGGGCTTGAATCACCTAAATCTAGAAGGTGTCAAATGTGAAAAAAACCAAAAACAAAAACAAAAAAAAAAAACAGTCAGTTGGATAGCATCTGTATAAGGTTTGCTAACATAAGCTAAGATTAGACACTATAAGCTACTGATCATACCAGACCAAGTGAAAATGAGTATAATGAAATGAACAAGGGCGCATTTTATTGCTTATTTGAAATATTTTTTTCCCTCAAAAGTTCTGGTTGCATTTTACCCACCATCATGACATTGAACAATTTTGGAGTAACTAAATATAATTCTATTTACATGCATTAGTCAGAGATTATTATTTTTATAGACAAATATATTTTTTTATTTTCTTTTTAAAAAAAAGCTACATATGGAGCAGTGGACAGGATACCCCAGAATCAGAAGGTCCAGGAGACAAGTTGAAAAAGAGGTAAGCAGTGAGGAGAGTGGAAATTGACAGTCTGATAGACAGTGATAGATGGATTAGGGCACAGGGAAAGAGAGGGAGCCTCCACCCTCTCCAGAAGTGACTTTCTCCCAGCAGCAGACAGGGAATAGAATCTGATTAGTCAGATGTCAACTGGTGCGAGGCGGCAGAACGCGACTCCGTTTGGGTGGCAAATGGCATCAGGATAGAACTGGGAACACATCTATTCCTCTTCACGCCAGAGAAGACACCGGCTTCCCCTCCCCATCCGTGAAGAATAGCAAAACTGCCATATTTATTTTGGCAAATTCCTATTAGGTGTTCTCAGAGATGCCACTATCTCGAGCCACAGTTACTTTGCCAAGAGGCATGAAAACGCGCTTTAAACGTATGGGTGCGAGACATGACAAGGAAACCGGCTTATCAAATGAGACACATTCAATTCCTCCAATGGGCTGCTACGATGGTGGGATTTGTCTGTACTGCACGGCCAAAACATTATGACAGTGTTTGGGCTTTCATTTATTCTGACAATTAATGTGTGTTTCCTTTGATTAAGGAAAGAAAGGGACAGATAGAGGAGGAGACAGAGAGAGAAGGAGAGAGAAATAGAGCGGAAGAGGACAGGGGGAAAAAAAAAAAGTTACAAGCTGTGTAAATTTCTATTCCAATAGCTTTAAGGGGTACATTAAGCTTTATCACAACATACAGCCCCCCTGAAACAATCTGTATGCAAATAAAGCCTTACATATGGTTTGAGCTGTTTGTAGCTCTGCCGGCAACATTTTCTACGTAGTCAGTGAGTTTTGCGGTTCGCAGATGTTCTTTAATCTGTAATGGATGCTGGCGTTGGAGCAATCCACTCTGGAGCATGTCTTTAAAACTGTTTATTTGATACGTCTTAATGTTCTTGCACTTTCACAAATTGACTACTGAGCTGTTCAATTCAATCAAAACTCAGCAAATTAACGTATTTAATGCCTCTGTGGACTCAAATGCTAATTGTTTGTGCCATAGTCTCGGAGTGATTAAAAGCGCTGGTTTACAAAGCGCTATACTGTTGAGCAGAGGATTGTGTGTAGCAGGTCAGTGATTCCTTTGACAGAGACAATCCATGAAGTTGCTCGGAAGAAGGAGGCATTGTACGTGTCCTCCTGCACTTCCCATTTTTTAAAGCTTACATGCCAATGAATGTCTAACGGTATGTTGATTTTGAAAATGGGGCATTACAATTCATGAGGCGCAATGTGCACAGCCGGGGTGGACAGAGTCAGGGGAGGGTACTTACTGACTTCTGTGGCGGTTACTGTGATGTTGTGCCACATGTCGGTCTCCCGGTCCAGTGTTTTGGCCAGTGTGATCTTCCCATCATCCACGTTGATGTTGAACTGCCTCTCCAGGTCTGTGTGCCGATCAATGAAGTACCTGCAAAGACAATTGGTGATCAGAAATTTGAGCCAAAACTCTGCATCACTGAAGCATCTTTTACAATCCTTGGGGTGTTGTGGCTAACGGGACCTTATCCATCAAGAGAAACCTGTAGATTAATGCACTTTAAAAACAGCAGGAAATCAATAATTATCATCTGAGGAATAATTACAGCCTTCACATGAGCAGCAGGGGGCATTAAAGCCTAATAAGGTCAGTGAAGTCCCCTGTCCCCCGAACATGGCGACACGTCCCTCCTGCAAAAAAGACCATTAGTACATGTTGTGTCAGGGTAAGAGATAGGGTGTTGTTAACCCTGTTTGGGATATGTCAACACTCAATGGCTCCCAAAGGCTTTGCATTAATGAGTTAGGACAGCATTGTGTCACACACAAGCTCTAACAACAGAAGGGGGGGGCCAGAAAGGAAATAATGGATGTAATGGCGATGAACCAATGACCGGCCTGTTATGTGTGACCTTGTCTAATCTTCTGCAAAATGATTTTGTTTTATTTTTGAACCACAAGTCCTGCAGACCCAGTTTTGGATCCTTCTCAAGCAGCATGCCTTTAAAATTAATCAGATTCATTTGCAAAACTTTCCTTTTCCTGATTCTGTTTCTCTGTGACCCACACTGTGACACACTGAATTTTTGGGACTTGTACTGTCTTAAAAAAACAGGCAATACATAGAACTCTCCAGAAAAGCTCCAGCAGTGGGTATGAAATTGGAATGCACATAAAAGAGAATTTTCCGATGCCACTTGAAGCTGTGAAATCGCTCTTTCATGTTGCAACGCGCACAGCGCCAATTCTTGGGACAAGCCCACACAAAACGGACTAAAAAAGAATCTGTCATTATGGGTCATCTTTGGTTTCACACATTTCATTTGCCATTACGTGTGACTGTCATAAACATCCTACTCACCCAAAACACAAGACCGCAGTGATTCACGTGAGCTAATTACACCGTGTACCGTGCTAGTGTTTCCATACCTCCAGGACAAACTGCTCCTGTTTCTTTCTTTCTCTCTCTGTCTCACTCTCACATCCCCCCTCAAAATCTCTCCCCCTCTTACTCACTAAAAAAGTTTTTTTTTTTTTTTTTTTCTATTCCATCCAGCTGGGTCTCAAGCTATTCCTAATCCAATTCCCCTATTCAATTCTTTGCAGTCCCCCTTCCCCACATAGACATCCCTCGGCCACCAGGCGCCCTGCTCACCCTGTCTCCCTTCCCTCCTAACCCTGGGTGTCGTACCATCTTGCAGTGGAACCGCTCATCCCTATCAGTGCGGACCTGTTGGCAGGAACCCTGCAGTATTTATATGAAAGAGAAGAGAGAGGGAGGAAAAAATGGATACAGAGAGATAGAAATGGAGGAATAGAGAAAGAGCACCAGAAAAAGCCAAAGACAAAGTCACAACAACAACAATTTATATGAAGGAGGGTGCCACTTATACAAGAATGGTGGGAAAATGAAATAAATAAACCACTGGCCCAGATTCCAATTGTTGGGGAGATGTACCGAGCCGTGACATTTCCATTTTTGAGATGAAATGGTGTAAAATCCTCTAGACGCCGGGCTGGGAGAGGTCCACGAGGACTCCCCACCCCCCTCTCTCTTTCCCTCTTACCCTGCAGACGCAGAGCACTTTCAAGACAGGCAGACAGCAGCAAACCACCTGGGAGCAGCCTCTCTCCTGCAGACTGAGTGGATCCCAGTCAAACTCTGACAGCCTCACGTGGAAGCGAGGAGACAGACCCTGAAATGTTCTGCCACCTGTCACTCAAACTGACAACGTGATGTGAAAAGAATTAAAAGCAAATAAAAAATGATATCCAGCGTTATACGTGCGCGGTTTCCCTGAGTGTGATGTGAGCATGTGCGCAAATGCACACGCATGTCTTTGTGTATGTGTGTACTGTTGCGTTTCAGCTTTGCTTCACTTTTCACAAGCCCTTAAACGGCATTGGGCTGACCTCAGCATAACAGTTAAACATCATGTAGATGCTGTTTATGCCAAATATTTTACAGCAGTGACACATTCTCACAACTGATGCAACAGACATCCAGAAACACTCAGTCTCAATGTAAAACAAAGATCATTTGATGATCAAAATGCATTAGTGTGATAGTAGCTGTGCATAAAAAAAAGATAACTATAAGCTTTCATCAGTTAGATGGATCTTGTTTTTCTTCATTTACAGTGTTCAGGTGTACCACTGCAACATCCCTTCAATCACTCACTCAATCAATCAATCAATCAATCAATCAATCTTTATTTATATAGCACCTTTCAAACAGATCAAATGCAATTCAAAGTGCTTTGCAAGCAATTGAAACAAGTAGGATATAAAAAAAAGTGAGTAACTGAGTAAACTGAGTAAGACAACAATAAAAGATGGGTAGTTAAGATAATAAATTGTGAATAATAAAAGATAATACAGGCAATAAAAATGACAATAAAATAAAATTGTGAAATACAACACAATATAAATAGATTATAGTAAAACAGTAAAATGTTGATAAAATAAAATAGAATAAAATGAATTAAGATGATCATAAATAAAATATGCATAAATAATAAAACAATCAAATCTTAAAACACTACATGAAATCCAGACTAAATAGATGGATTTTTAGTTTACATTTAAAAATATCAATATTTTCTCAGATCCTCTGAAAGCTGCTCTAGTAGTTCGGAGTGTAACGGCTGAAAGCAGCAGCACCAAATGTTCTTGTTCTGCTTTGTGGAAAAGCAAAAAGAGAAGAACCAGAGGATCTGAGGGGCCTTCCTGGTTCATACACCAATAGCATTTCTGAGAGGTAGTCTGGTGCAAGGCCATGTAGTGCTTTATAAACTAATAAAAGAATTTTAAATTCAATACAATGTAAAGACTTTAAAATAGGCGTAATGTGTGCTCTCCTTTTGGTCTTAGTCAGCACTCATGTAGCAGGATTTTGAATGAATTGTAGAATTTATGTATTCTTCGGTAGACCAGAAAGGAGAATGTTACAATAGTCTAGCCTGCTATAAAAGCATGCACCAGTCTCTCTGTGTTGCTCACAGAGAGAAATGGCCTCACTTTGAAGATGTTCTTCAAATGATGAAATGCTGTTTTTGTGACACCCCGCACATGAGCCTTGAAATTAAAATCAGAATCAAAAATCACTCCTAGATTACTTGCTTCTTGGCTTAGGTTGAGCCCTAGTGTATTTAGTTTGGAGACCAGTTTCTTGCCTTTGAACAAATGATCAGTACTTCTGTTTTATCCTGGTTGAGCTGTAAAAAATTCTGTGCCATCCAGGCCTTTTACATCTAAAATACAGTTAAAAAGTCCCAGTGTCACCAGGAGACACTGCCACATAGAGTTGAGTGTCATCAACATAGCCATTGAAAGAGATGGCGTGCCTCCTGATGACACATCCCAGGGGTAGCATGTACAAATTAAAAAGTAACAGTCCTAATGGTCCTTTTCACTGCACTTCTCACAGATCATCTGTCAATCAAACTGTGTGGCCATGGCATCTTCTCTGTTTGAATTTCTATGGGTGGTAATCTTTTGTCTTTTTAGCCACGGTGACTATCACTACACACTGATTTTTCGTTTTCATCACATAATGCGTAGGAGACACCAAACAGTAAGTGTAAACACTAATTTAACTGCCATTGTGCTGCCTCACTTTTACTATTACGAAATTGTCTTTAATCTTAACTTTCATATTGAAATGAAGAGATGAAATAATGTGAATTAAAACATGCTGTTGAGTGATCTTGAAAGCCTCCATTTGACCTTGAGCAGTGGGCATGTGGCTGTATGGAGTCTGTATCACAATGAGATAATGTTGTGATGTAAACTGTCTGTCAATCCAATAGCAAAGCACTGAATTGACCTCTGGCAAAATATGCTATTTCATCTTTCTCTATATGTATTAATGACAACTTAAGAGACTAATATGGATTCAAAATTTGAGCTACCATAAGGGGCAGCTGTGGCTCAGGAGGTAGAGCAGGTTGTCCACTAATCGGAAGATTGGTGGTTCAATTCCCAGCTCCTCCTGTCCACAGGTTGAAGTGTCTTTGGGCACCAGCACCCTGCATAGCTTGCTGCCATTGGTGTGTGTGTGTGAATGGTGGAATGTGGCTTATAGTGTAAAAAGTGCTTTGAGTGGTCGGAAGACTAGAAAAGGCACTATATAAGAGCAGTCCATTTACCTTTCAAATGTGAGAAAACATTTAATTTTTAAATTGTAATAATCTCTTCAAATTCAATTTTCAAAAAGCAGGGGGCAATCCTAAAATGCACTGTGTATCTGACAATTGCCTGTCCTTTTTTCCTATTATTAAACAAGGGTATTTTTCTTTAGAAATGCAAAATTGAGAAAACTACAAAGCCATGCTGTACATATAATAATAACCAAACCATCTGAGAAATAATGTGAGGGAGCATTTTTGATTAGACTACATGGATGGGGAAATCGTGGATACAGGTAACTCAAGTCAGGCAGTGGAGGAATTTAAGGATTAGGTTACGTTGCCTTTAGAGTAATTTGTATGAATTGATAAATTGACAAAAAAATTTGTTGGTACAAATTTGTTCAAAACTTGCTGAAATACTGTTTCTACATGACCTTTCTTTCTTTGTAATTTCTGCCCCTGTTACTTATTGGCAGACATATATTCTAATATCTTTGTCATACTGTATACACTGTCAGCTAGGCCCATGTAGGCTCTACTTAGCTCTACTGCAAGGTTTGCGTTGGCACAAAATAAGAGTCCTAAAGATTCAGAAGCCGTGGAAAAGGTTTCATGTATGCACGTGTTTGTGCTTTTTCACACCTGTGTGTGCTGAGTTTTATCTCCATCAGAGTGTGAATGTGTGTGAATGTGTGCATCTAAGTAACTGAGTGCCCCTAACAGGTTGGACGGAGAAGAGGAGAAAAGATTCAGAACAAATGCTTTTTTTTTGTTGTTGCTGCAGAGAACAAAATGCATCTGTGACATTCCTGCTTGTTATTAGGTCAGTAATTCCACCGGGAGGATCACAGATATAGAACTAATTTTGCCATCCCCTGAATGCTGACCAGTTGTGTTTTAAGACTACATTTTATTCAGGTGGGATCCCAGGCTCTTTTACATGGAAGGTGATTTCCCTTATTCTTCCAACTAATATATAAATAAAAAAATATCAAAAAGAAAAAAAAAAACCTCCTGCAGAAATAAAGGTCTAGGCCTTCTTGACATTAAATTTCCATTAATTTCATAACTGTCTCCTTTGTATGACTGCTTGTATTACCATACAAAGCATGTCACCTGTCAGCTGTGTTAAAACAACATAGAAAAGCCTGGAGAAAGAAACAAGCTCTGCAGAATTCAATTATGTTTCTACAATTCCCCACATAAGTAAAAGCGAAAAGCAAAAAAAGAGAATAAAGATAAAGATGTAGACCAAATTTGTTTAAAATCCATAGAGGATTTTTTGGTATCCATATTTTGTAAGAAAAAAAAATACAATTCACAGCTTTGTATGAAATCCAGCAGTTCATGTCAGGCAGCCTCAGTGACTGCCAGATGTCACATTGCTTTTTATTTGTGATCAGTCAGGTAGAAAACAATAGCACACGCTCCAGAGAGAAGCAATACTGAGGGAGTATTTCATGGAGTGCACCTGAAATGCTGTTGGTTGGATGCATTAAGTACAGCTAAGGGGTTGTTTGTCTCCTGAGTGTGGAGGACATGGCAGCCCACCAGAGCACTCGCCCCGAGTGGTTTACACTCAGACTGGTTTGGTCTGGTCCAGCCGGGGGGGGGGGGGGGGGGGGGGGGATTGAGACGGAGAGCGATTCTTATCAGAGGTGTCGACTCAAGAGCTCGTTCAGATTGTGGTCAGGAGAATGTCCACACTAATGCTGCCATTACTGCTGCCCTCCTCCACTATTCCACCTTCACCTACTGCAGCTTTCTTGGTGTAAGCCTCTTCTCTTACCAATTTGAGAAAACAGAAAGTTAGAGAAAAATAGGGAGAGAAGAAGAGACAGAAGGGAGCGAGGAGGAAAACTGTAGGCTGATCAAGTGTCATTCACAAGTAATTCAAGTGTAAAGACTAACACTGCATGTGTTACAACTGATAAATTCACTATTATTTTCATAAGAATACTTGGTTTCTCAACTTATTTCAGTTTACAGGATAAATCTTAAAACATATATAAAGGGTTAAGAGTAAGGAAGTAACTGTTTGTGTATATTAAATAAAGTAGAAAAATAAAGTTTTTGTACAGTAACAGCTCTCTCCAGCAATGTTTCCTTTAACATTATTTGTTACTTCAAATGGATAAAGACTGAAAGGTCATTTGCATTTAGAGCTGCAATGATCAATTGGTTATTCGAATAGTCAATTGTCAGAAAAATAATTTGCAACTATTTTGACCACTGATCGTTTAAAGGAGACATATTATGCTCCTTGTGATTTTCTATTATTTATATACTGTCAAGATGTCAGATATATCTATGTTAAGCATGATCAAAGTTCCAAAACTTGAGGTTAACAGGTAGAAATGCTCCCTGCAAGACAACACCCAGACCTCAACCTGCCCTGAACGCTTTGTGATTTTTCTACTTTGCCAACAAGCTGATGTCGGCTTGGGCGCATGTGTTGTCCGCGCTCCTATTTTGGATTGGATATTTGAACATTTCGAATAAAAAACTAGAAAAAGTAGGGAAATCCTATCACTATAGTTTATTGACATAGCCTCCGGAGCCAGGGGAAGTCTCCTGTGATGCAGCTTCCAAGAGTTGGCCAATCAGAATAGAACGGACTCATCAGGAGGGGGACTTAAAAATACAGGAGTTTTTGGAGCTATAAATCATGCAAAGATATTCCAGTAGAGCCCCAGATTAATAATATAGACCTATAAATGTGGATAATATGTCCCCTTTAAGTCATTTTTCAAGCAAAATCTCCAATTATTCTCTGGTTGCAGCTTCTCCAATGAGAGGATTCGCTGTTTTTTCTGTATCATTGTAAACTCAGCATCTTTGGGTTTAGACTGTTGAGTAGACAAAAAAAGACATTTGAAGATGCCATCATGCACTCAGATACATATCAAACGATAATGAAAAGAACTGTTTGTTGCAGCCTTATATACTCTACAAAAGGTCTAAATATTTGGCTTATTGTCTCTGAGGCTTTTGTTCAAATTCTCCATTATTTAGAACATACTTCTGATCTTGTAAGAGGCATTATTGAGACTACAGCTAGTATATCTGGAAGGATTAAAATCTTCCAGAATGTAATCATTTTATCAGCCCAAAGCTCAGAGTTACAGACTAATACAAACCCTGGCTGGAAGTAAAATCAAATGGTCTTTGGTGAGAGTAATGCATCATATTAAGCCCTCCATGACAATAGTGTGTTTCATCTCATCCCCCAACAAAGAAAACACTCGACATCTGTGATAGATCACACTCATCTTGAAGATTTGCAGGGGGGTTAAAATGTACGTTTGGACTTAAAAGAAAATCACATATTGAGGTGAAGCAATTTGTTGTGACAAAATGCAAACTGGCAAGAAAATGTGTTTCTGTCTGTGTAATGTTTGAGCAGTTATTTTCCTGGATGATCAGTGGCTTTACAGGAGTTGATTAATGCAGTGTTCTATTAGCCACTTACAACTCCTGCTTCTTTCTCTTGGAGAAAAAAATTGAACGGTTGAGAGTGAGCTTTACAAAAAAAATCTAACAGCTCTTGAGAACATGTACAAAGATCCCATTCTGCTTCTCTGACTGCAGTGGATTTTTCTGGCCTGACAGTCACACAAAGCCCTTGAGCTGCAATCAATTCTAAAAAAAAAAAAAAAACTTATCCACAAAACCTCAAAATTGGTGATTAAAAGCATAATGAACACTATGAGTGTTAGTGAATGACCTCAGGACAAATTTTAAAAAAAGAAAGAAAAACAACCTGCGTGAAGGTAAATGACCTGGTGCATAAAGGCGGCAGCCTGTGAGTCAGCTCTCACTCTATCATGCTCCAAACATTTAACAAGTGCCAAGACAGGATGTTGATCTCTGGGCAGTTTCATAGCAGCAAACATGTGAAGAGATCATATCAGCAGGGTGCTGCCATCTACATGCACACTCATTCATTATTTAGCCACTTTTTTCAATAATGAAGCACTGAATGAGGCGAATAAACTAAACTAGGCAAACATAACAAGCTATTAATACTGCACATAATTCTGAAGGAA
This sequence comes from Thunnus albacares, assembly GCF_914725855.1. Lineage (NCBI taxonomy): Eukaryota > Metazoa > Chordata > Actinopteri > Scombriformes > Scombridae > Thunnus > Thunnus albacares. The sequence continues at coordinate 7,577,919 of NC_058106.1, read as the reverse complement.
ATATTTTTTTGGAGCAACTGATTATGTTAAATTTAGTGATACACTGTATTTTATACACTTAGGACGTCAAACAAAAAGCTGATTTACTAAACTGGTCTAACTTCTCCCTCTAGAAGCACAGATTTGCATCAACAAATACTTTAGCTCCATGACACAAAATAAGGACAGAGAGAAGCAAAGGATGCCATTATACATGAAATACATGAAATACCTCTCTTTTTACCAGGGGAGGGACATCGTGCAACCTCAGGGCTCAATTCCTCCTGGCAATCTCATCACTAAACATGAGGATGCCACCAGAAAAGAAGAAAAAAAAAAAAAGAAAAAAGTAGAATGAACCAGCCCGCTCTGTAGCCTCAGCCAATCTATGAAACCCAGGCTGCTCTCTGCTCGCCATGCAATTACACGCAACCTGTTGAGTGTTGTCCCGGGAATGCGGTCAGCAAGTCGCTGGAGAATTAATGAAATGCCAAGATGGAGGGAGAGAAATTGCCTGTATAACCTATCCTCAAGGTGCCCTTGTGGTATTTCCAAGAATAAGTCACACAAGAGGAGAATATAGCACGGCTGGTCATACATTGAAGAGAAGAGAAAGTTGTGCTGCCTTCAACTCACATTTTATTTTTATATCTGTGGAAATGAGAGCAATCATTGAGTCGCTTCTTCACTGGCAAAGACACTACCACAGTCTCAAAAGGTCACAGGCGAGATTCAATTGCATGCCTCAGTGTCAACCCTTTTATTAAAACAACTCATTATAGCCTGAAAAGACTGGTTTGTTAACCTATTCTCTCATCACTTCTTGAAGTTACACTAAAGAGCTATTTCCTTTTTAAGTACACCATCAACTCCAGAGACAGTTTTGTTACCATATTGCTTTGGTCAGTTAATAGCAAACGGTTGAGCAGGACAGGTTAAGGTTTTTCAGCAATTGACTGTTAACTGCGTTCACTCTCTTACCTGACAAGGCTCCCACTAAAGTCTGGATCTCTGGCGGTGACTGTTCCTATCACTGTGTTGATGGGGGCGTTCTCATTCACTTCCAGTAAGTACATGGGTTTGGAGAAAACAGGAGGCTCATCGGAGTCTTCTACCACAACCTTCACTGTGGCTGTATCTTTGAAGGGCCCGCCGCTGCTGGGCTCAGAGCGGATGTTGGTGGCTTCCACTTTCAGCGTGTAAGCTTTCTTAGTTTCAAAGTCCAAAGGCTGTAGAGGGACAAAGGGAAATGAGGTCAAAAGATGTTAATCCTGCTCACTTACCTGTCCAAATCAAACATGTGCAATCTAGTGTTGGGAAGTAATAGACTACGTTTACTTAAGTACTGTGTTCTGAGGTACCATCCTTTATTTGATTATTGGAGACTGCCAATTTTTAACAAGCCTGTGTTATAATCTCATATAGATTGAAAGGTGTGGCCATTTACCAGGTCTTAATGGGAAATATACAGTTCAATGTTTTTTTTTTAAAAAATCTGTCTCTCACAAGTCAATCAGCTCAATGGCATTGCAATGCAAAATTGCAGGGGTGCCCCTTCAACCAGCTATTAAAATACTGCTTACATATTCATGCATCAGTATTGTGGCATCCAAGTTTTCACAGCATCCCTGGTTCAAGTCTGACGAGGGACGCTTGTTGTATGTGTCATTTATGTCACTCTATTATCCACTATAAAAAACTAAAGAAAAACAGAAATAATATTTGTGATAGTTTAACCATTGTGCATAATGAGTACTTAATTACTTACAGATTTACTCATAATTTAGGTATATTTTGCTAATACTCCTGTACTTGAATAAAGTAGAATCTTGACTGCATTACTTTTACCTGTAAACCAAGTTTTTTTTTTTTAGATTTTAGATTTTTTTTTCAAGTATGTGAGTGTTTCTTTCACTTAAAATCAAAATTTCTCTGATAATGCATACATCATGAACCATGTCATATTGGGAATATGCACTTTCACACAGTTGTCACACTGAGAAATTAGCATTTTGAGCAATGTGAATTATGACTATGACTCCAACTTAAAGCCCCCATGTGTAATTTTTAAAATTTGCGAATTTGGCGGCCTCCAGTGGTTGTGTCCAATAAGACACTGAGGTAGACAGCAGTGCATACTGTTCACCCCTCCACCAATGGATCTAATCTAGGGACTCTGACAAGAATTCTAACAAAGAATTATGCCATCCGAATTATTTAAAAGATGCCATTATCATAAAAAAACTGGTATCTGTCTGACGCAGCAAACTGAATTTATTTGATCACCATCAGCAACACATTTTGATTTAAACCAATCAGTCACAAATTTTCACTTGTACAACCTGAAAATATTTTCCAACTTTTATTGGCATGAAAGAACACAAATCTTCCTGCTAATGCGCACACTGACAGCAGATTATTCCAGCTTTTATACTGCTATCACAACCAGCTCACTTGAAACACAGTAAATAAAAGCAGTTGCTTATTCACTTCAAATTACACTTCAAAAGGTGTAATTTTCCAAAGAGAAACACAAACATTTTGTACAGGACATGTCATTATGTGACTAACATCACTGTTTCCAATTGCTATACTGTGTTTCCTTTACAGATGGCTCATCATTAATATTTAAAAGAAAGAGGAGAGTCGCAGTTTTACTCTTTTGGCATCTCCGAGGACATCCCAGACTGTCACAATTTCATTTTGAATCACCTCTGGTCGCTCTCATACTACTAGAATAATGGGATCAAGTCACTTCCACGCTCCATAACCAGGATTTATAGGGAAATCAAAACTGGGCCTTGCTGCTTGAGGGGATAGGAACTGGCTTGGGGAGAGAGAAGGACTAAGAAGAGGGTGATGAACAAAACGAGAAATGTATTCAGTCCGAGCAAGAGGAAGAGAGCGAGAGGATTTGTCCCTGAGGTCAGACAGGGCCAGTACTGAGAGCTCCAGGGGCAGGTGAGTATAGGGGTGTCTGGGGGTCCAGCTGTGAGACAGTAGCAGCAGCCGGAGAGAAAGGGGAGGCGACCCAGGGCTTTGACTTCTGCACTCCTACACTCCTGGCATCAGGGCACTAGTAGACAGGCCGAAGCCCCTGAAGCCTCTCCAAGCCCCACTCCTCCACGGTTGGAGAAGCTATTTGGAACACTTTCATTATTAACTTCCCCTACTTCTCCTCCCCCTCCTCTTCCATCCTCACTCCTGACACCCAACCCCCGTTCCGTCCCTTCCCTTTCTCTCTCTCTGATCCTGCCGTCTGTGCTGAGAAAGTACAGAGTGTGGCTGAACCTCAAGCCAATGGATTGCACTTTAATTCAGAGGGTAGTGGAGAGTAAGAGCCTGTATGAGGTTGTGGCTGGATAGTCAGAATGATTATATGGAAATGGAGAGAAGGGCAAGGCCTAAGTTTGAATATGAATTATTATTTGAAAGTCATTCACTGGTACAAACACTGGTTCAACTGGATGGTGCCCAGCAGAGCTGAAGGTAACTTTCAGAGTGACATGACTTAAACCACTTTCACAGATTGTAAGCGTTTTGCAAAACTGTTAACTTCTATGAGCAAATCAAAATGTTATTATTTTCAAAATGTATGCTCACACAACTACATTTTCAAACTAATGCTCACAGTTACATGTGAATATTGCAATTTTAGTCCTTTTGTTTCCTTATTGATATGAACCAACAATGGGCATGGTGTAGTGGATTATGTACAAAATTCAAGTAACTGAACAGCAGAGTCGAGTGATAATTCTCTGTGGCTTTATCTCTACGAGTGACCACTTTCAGGTTACACATAGTCATTTCATCCATTGTTGATATAAAAATTTTGATTAGTGCAGCTTTAATTGTACTAGATGATTTTCGTGGGCTGCTTTTCACATTTACTTGAGCACTGCTATAAAAAAGTACTCACAGTAAATCCAACCATTAAAACTGCTTCAAATACAATAGTTGTGCCTCTCCCTTATCTAAATATTTCAGTATTACTCCCACTTGAGAGCATGCAGAAACAACTCATTATATTTGTTTCCAGTGTCCTAACAGAGAGGGGAAAGGAGAGAGGGGGGCTTTCACTTATGCTGGCATATTTAATTACACCAAATCCACTTGAATGGTTTAAGGAAAAGATGGTGTAAACAGCTTCTCTGATTAGCCTAGTTAAGTTTGATTACAATCACTTTCAATATCAATTACAAAATCAAAAAAAGCATCTATGCAAGCTGCTCTTTTTAAGCATTTAATATCATAACTATGGAATCAGAATACAAGTCATATTTTGACCCATTCAAATTATTAATTCAATAAACGCACACAGCGCTTAGACTGAGTAATCCAGGGAGAGACACTTTGATTTTTATTAGTATGCATGGTGCTACGGTTGTGCAGCTACTGTTGATTATTAAGAGATTTGTGAGTGCAAAAGGAAAAAGGTAGAGCTATGTACCAGACCTTTCAGAGTCAAGGTTCCATAGCCAGTTTACATTGTCATATACAACATAAATTAGGCCAAATTTCTTCACACGGGGACAGCAGACTTACACTCAGCAAAAAAAGACACATTCTCATTTCTCCTGTGTTAACACCCCCTCATTGTCCTGTCCCACCCAACAGCCCTGCTGTGTCATTCTCCAGTCTCTCTCAAGCGTTAGCGTCAAATCAGTATGTACACATGGGCCATTTAGAGACTTCAAAGTTCAGCGTTGGCTGCAGGGGTGAAAGCTCAGCATCCCACTAACATCCCTCGACAGGCCTGGGGGCTGGCAGATAAAAAGCTTAAAACCCAAACAGCAAAGAATCTCTCCCCTGGTTTGTGCCTCTCCAGCCTTGGTTAGATCAATATGTTTTAACCTTGCCGCAAAGGATCTTAAATAATTTGAATTCTGTGTTAGATGGCAGTTTATAGACCCGCACAACTGTTGATGGGGACAGGGTGTTTGGGGAAAGAGTCGCACTGACGCCTTTCTTCTGTCACCCTGGTTGGAGGATAGCACAGAACAAAAGAGCAAAAGCATAACAAATGCTTCTTTTAACTCAGCTCAACTTGAGACACTGGCGTATAGAGGGATGCAAAAACAGTTAAGTGTGGAAATGTCTTGCTACTTTCCCAACACATTATCATCTGTCTTGCTTTAGTGATGTAGGCAACCAACTCAGGGCCACAGAGAGAAAGCCGAACAGACATGGGAAGAGTGGGGCTCTCCACGGGATACGGAAGTGGAGGTTGCCTAAAAGACCAACACATCTGACATTTGCTTTGTCAACAGTGAGAGATTTTATGACTTTGTGTCGAGTTTGCTCTCCTGCACTGATGTTTTCTTTAGTGACGGTGAATTGTAGTCCCTGCAGATTGCCATAGCTCTTATACATTCCACCTCCACACAGTTCATTGTTCACACTTTGACAAAGTCACACCACATGTCCTTGGGGTAATGTCATTTTACATCACGACACAATAGCATTCCACATTTGAGTGATGTATAGCTTTTCTCTCCAGACACTGAACGAAGTATGACTCAAGACTTAAGAGCACTCATCCATCAATCATGTGTATGATTCAATATATGCAAACATTGTACCAAGCAGGACATCTATAAACTTAGGATATAGAATACATACATATATAAACAGCATGTTCTTTGGTATCTTTGATACCATGCGTTCAAATCTCAGTCTGATTTTCTACAGATGTCCTTGAGATACAGCTGTGTCTAAACTTGCTTACAGGTCACAGCGTTATTAAAATGCATTGCAGTTTTTAAATGTAAATTTCACACACTTCTCTATTGAGCAAAATAAGGGATTGGGTGCTATAAATGTCTGCAGGCAAGCAATGATATCCAGGCCCAAACCTCTACAGCTTTTATCCTGGAGGAAATATTCATACTGCAGTTATACTGCATATCTAGAAACTTATTACACTGTATGAAAATCACAGAGATTCTGGGATACTATCAGCAACAAAGTATGCGTCTTAGCCACTGCCATACTTTTGAAATCATCTGATAAATACAATGCCATTGATTTGTACACTTGCCTCACTAACATCACATTGTACCATGCCATTATGCACTAATGTGTTTGCCTCAAGGTTACAGATCCAGGTTTTATGACAGGAATGTCGCTAGCTCGTTTCCTCAGGACCGTACACCTGGGAACAAATTTAATGAGCATTTTCCTCTCTCTCTGAGCGACCACTGCCAATGTACCCTTGAGCAAGGCAATTAACTAGCAACTGCTCCAGTGAAGTAGCTTCAGAGCCAGCGGTTACAATACTGCAACTCTCAGATGTGGATGTGTTAGCATTGCAAAGAACAACAGGCAACTTTAGGCAAAGTCCATCTGTTCTTATGGCGATGTGAATGTGGGTGTCAGCAAAACTGAATTTAACCAAAGTTGTAATGAGAGCTGAACCACTTTACAATATGCAACCCTTTGCCTTGAGCTAAGACCACTCATGGTAATATGAAAACAAGATCATCTTGTCAGAGTGCATTTCAGAGCAAGGTTGTGACACAAACTTACAACTTAGATTTCTTAGTTTCCACAGTTCTACCATATGTGCCTGAATGTCCACACACAGAAAGCCCGGCCAAAAAGCTTACATGTTTTTTCAAAAACGCCATGTTACAGTGGTATTTGAGTTTATTGATAATATTTTTTCATAGCTTTCTTAATGGCAGAAAAACAGGTTTTAGCAATATATACAGAAAAAGAAAAAAAGCTCCTTTATGTTAGTCATAGGCAGGCTCCAGTTTTCTTTTTTAATATTTATTAAATATATGTTATACTTTTGAGTGAAGCCTTCACTGAAAAGCACAGAATTTCACTCGAAGTGGTACTGAAGAGGCAGAGTATTCTGGCCTAATGTTAGCACATCATTCAAAATTAAAAACATACATTTATATGCAGGTTGATGTAGCTGTTCTAGCTAAATAGCTAGCTTTTCAACTAACATTAACGAGTGCACCTTGTAGCGCCTGCAGGGGACATTACAGTTACTATGGCCCTGTTGCTGTTGTGAGTGCCTGTCAGTCACTGATTTACAGAGACAGAAAGAGTTTGAACAGGTGACTTAAGCCATTTCCAGGTCTTACCTTTTTGAGTCGGAGAATCCCCTCTTGAGTCTGCGTGTCTGTAATAATCTCAAACATGCCTTGGTCGTCTCCCTCAATGACGCTGTATGTTGACTTGGCATTCTCGCCAATGTCTCTATCATTTGCTTTCACCTTGCCGCCCATTTTTCCTATCGGTAGGTCTTCGGGAATCACAAAGTCATACAAACCTGGGGGAGAAACAGACATAGCTCTTTGGTGTCATGAAATGTTGATCAAATTAAACAAAATTATGGCAGCATATTACAGTGCTGCATCATCATTAGACATTACAGCAGTTAGAGGAATTAGTTTCTGAGGAGCCTGTTTGATGAAATTTGCAACATAACATTTATTTTTCCCAATTATGACCAATCAGAGAAATACTCATTTAGAGGAGCATTAATTTGTTTAATTCAGTTCAATTTGGGGTGTTTAAGGTCAGGAAGTATTGGCTTACTTTTAGAAAACTTTGGTGGATTGTCATTGATGTCCGTTAGTGTGACGGTGACAGTCGTAGTCCCAGACAAGCCACCCATGTGACCTCCCATGTCCTTGGCCTGAATGACCACCAAGTACTCTTCTCTCATTTCCCGATCCATCCCATGGAGAGCAATTTTTATGGTCGCTGGAGGTGGAAACAGTTCATAACACATTAATGCAATTATAAACATGACTGATATACTCTGCACAACGTTTTAATGATGCACATGCGAGTATGTACAAGCAAGCATAGGCACACAGTAACCTTCAGGCCCACTGTACTCTCTGGTTTATAACATGCCTTATTTTAGTCCATAACTTTAAAGATCAAGGACTCCATTCCAACCAGAGGTAAGGAATTCGCTGCAGGTATATTTTCTGGGAAAAAGGAGTCTGTGTGAGTGTAGCAAGGTGGCCATGACTGGGCCAGTTTCAGCACTGAAAATCAGCTGTGTTTGTTTTCAAATGTGTTGTTCTGCTGTCTGCAGTCATTTGTATTCTGATTGAGTGTGAATTATGCTGTCTGTCTTGTATAATCTTGAATATTGTATGCAGAATGGACCTTATTGACTCTGCCACGGCGCTGAATATAAAAAGGGTTCAGCACCGGCATATATGGATAATCCACTCAGGAAACAGAGGCCCGCAGGATCATCAAATGAATATAAAACCCCTCATAAAAGCCAGGCTTTGGCATGACACCCTGCCTTAGTCCTGAGCTGCCTCAGACAATGAGAATATGCTTGGCTGTGATGAAAAACATGGGAGGGGTTAGGATGTTGTCTGTGCCTGCATTTTCTATTCTTGAAATAGATTTTCCTTTGAGATGTAGCACAATTCTGGGGTCAGTTTTGCTTTTGGAGGTCACATGCAGCACTGATTATCTAAACAATTAGAGAATATGCAGGAGTTGGAAACCCTTATACACAGTTTGGGTCAAATTTGACCCATTTTTCCATTTGATAGTGATGAAAACACTCTAAATTACATTATTTAAGTCTGGAATTTTATGACTTTTCCTGCAGTGGCCCAGAATATACAAAAATGGAAATATTTCAAAACTATTTATTATTGTGCAGCTGGTATACATTTTTCCACATAGAGGGTGTTCCGGGTCAATTTTAACCCATATTTATTCAAAGGGATTTTAAAGTCAGTAGAGGGGGTCAAATTGGTTGTGGGGAATGTTGAAACAATAGAACTACAGATCGGCATGTGTATGTAGTTTTGTTATCAGGACAGTGGGGACAGAGTTTATGGGGGATCTTGACACTGTCATGAGAACTGCTCGTGTTCCCACCATATTGCTATATTTGCCCAGGTTTCCACCAGTTGGGCTCCTGTAGACCTTTGAGGTGTTATGGGGGAATCTTGAAATAGTGAAACAGTAAAATTGTGCATAGGGATCATCATATTTGGTGTACATACAGTAGAAACACACGGTCACAAGGTGCCTTGACACTGTTGCAGCATCTGCATCTGCAAGCAGGCCTATACAAAGTAACAAATCAAACCCATCAATTCCCAGGAAACCAACATAGTGGTTGCCCAACATAGTCCTCCCTGTAGTGGAGGCGGGCAGCTGTCATAGGACTATAAAAGTACCTGAGCCCCTATTTCACTGATCTGGCAGAGTGAAAGAAGTGATTCGGTGGATCTATTATTCCAAGATGAAAAAGGAGACCGCAAGTTCAAGAGAAAGTATAAGGAGAGGAGTACAATATGAAGGAAAGGTCCTTGTGACTTCTCTCATGCAAAGGCGACACCACCTTCCCCACACGCCAGCGACAGCAGCCAGAGCCCTGATCAGTCTGCAGTCCCACAGTCACTTGTCACAAGGGGACAAAAAAGAAGGAGAACTTCTGCGCACCAAAAAAGGACTGCAAGAGTGATGTTTTTTGCAGTTCTTTTGTTTGAAATTTGCAAACCAGTTTGTTGTTTTGTTTTATGACTAATACACTCAATGCAAAGTTGATTGTGTACAACTGACAGAAAAGGAGGACATGTGGTTTACAGGCAGTGTTGATTGATGGTTTTAATATTATAATGAAAACTACCATCCAAACATGTTGCATCCTTCACTTTCAAAATAATTCATAGAAATAATTATGGCTGTAATGTTCTCCTGTTTTAGGTAACATGAGATCATAATATAGTGTGATTGTGAAAGTATTTTCTCTATAAACGAATTGTGTCAGACATAAATTAAACTCTCTTTTTCCCTGAAACATTAATGAAGGATTAACCATCCATTTATTAATGACTGATGAAATATATATAGATGCAAAATACATTTGTGGTTCAAAATTTGGTGTAGAGACTAATTATAAAGGGATACTTGAGCCGGGTCAAAAATGACCCGCTCCATACTGTGAAGGGTCAGAATATGAACAGTGTGTAAATTTTGTGGAAAACTGAATAGATAAGTATCTTATGACATGCAATGATCTTTGTTGCTATTTTGTCACTTGTATTGAGAATTCACTTATGTGGTGTAGCTATATGATTTTTCCCTCCTCTTCAAACGTTAGATATTGCTATTGCATCATTCCCTTAGTTCAATAAATGATTTAGGTCTACACAGTATAATTAAACAAATTAGTTGGGCACATTAATGGCATAGACCACCAGTCCCAAAGCAGATCATTAGTTTACTTTAACATATTGTTGCTCAACCTTGTACTTTATCAACTTTTCTGTCCAACAAGTGTGACTTCTTGATTTATTTCAATCTTGATTTATTATCTTACTTTAAATACTTATGATCTTTTCTTCTCTATGTATTAAACCCAATATGTAGAAAAGCAGGTTTTATTCCAGTTTTATTTCCTTGAAATATGAAAAATCTGGGAATAGAAAAGTTCTTTAAGCACTCTTAGGCAGAGGAAGTAGAAAAGGTAAATTAAGACTGTATTTATTCAGGCCTATTAGTAAAGAGTTTTAAAGATTTCAGATTTAAGAAGAAAAAAAAAGTCAAATACCTCCTCTGCTCTGCTGTTATGTCTATCAGCAGGTCTCAATGAGGGGACTCACATCAGCCTGCTACATGACGCACATTTCCTTATTTGGACATCACTCTCAGAGTTGGGAGTGTTCCCCAGAGATAAAGCTGGGCTACTGACACAAGCAAAGTTCTCCCAAGGGACTCTCCATAACCTGTTGTTCCCCTTCTCCTTTCCACAAAGTTAGGTTGTAAAAAACAGGAGGTAAATGAAAAGCACAAAACAATAATCACCTTTGAAGTTCTTTTATACACATTACACGCTGTGCTGTGTCTGTGTTATGGGTGTATAAATAAGTAGAAGTCTGTCTGCACATTGGTGATGCATTCAGTTCAGCTCAGTGGTCAGCGCAGTCATCTGCTTTGTAAGATATTTTATTCATAAACACATTTTAACACTTTAATATCTTAAAACTGAAAGTGTAATAAAAGTAAAAACTGCATTTTTACACCTATGTCCACTTTTATTAGAATATAAATACAAATATAAATAATTTTGCTGCCTCAACAAATATAGATACAAACACTGAACTCTCTGCACATCCCTAACCTGCTCCCTTTGTAGATATAAAGAGCTCATTCTAAGGTAACGAAAACACAATGATTCTTATTTTCATGGGATTATACACTAATTAAATCATACTTATGAATATTATATTCCATTTCTGCCAAGTCAGTTCTGCTAGATGTCACATGTATCCTTTTCATGCATAAGCAACATAGAACACCCTAAATATTATGTCATTGGTCTGATTATAGTGCGAGCTCTGTCTGACATCAACAAGGTAGGCCTACCTCTCCTCTAGTCATGGAAACAAATTAATACAGACATAAAAAGAGTAACACAAACAAGTCACCCATGCTCCCTCTTCCACACACACACACACACACACACACACACACACACATACACACACAAACATACTTCAGCCCTCCTGCTAGAAGCAACACTCTCATCTCTGTTGATCATCGTTAATTATTCAAATTAATTCCTAATCACTGAAAAGGGAGGATTGACAAACACTCATTTCCATAGATATTTGCCTCAATTTTTTTTTTTCACTGACCATTAACCAAGTGATGAATTGGGGCATGATGTTTATTTATTTATTGAATGCTTTTCATTTCCAACGTGGCGTTGTAAGTGTCAAACGCATTCTAATAGTTGTTTTCCCCTTACCTTTTATTTTTCATTAACATTCATTAAAACATCTGGCTCACTTGAATGAGCCATCTGCGTGTGCTCCACAATCACACAAAGCATGAATGCTAATCCTTAAATTGTCCATTCAGTGCATTTTCTATAGCCACGTCCCGCGTGCAGATGCTCCGAGATGGTGATGCCTATAGCAGCGAGGACAAGCCCAATTTCTGTGTGTTGAACTGACTGCTCATGCTAATTATGTACATAAATTTTGAGACTCCCTTTCTTGAAGCTTGTTTATTGTGTGCTGTTTTCCAAATTGTGAGCAGACGATTTCCATCTCATTTCTTATTAATGTAATTTCACCATTATTTAATCATATTGCTTACAGACACATGTTAAAAAGTCAGCTGAAAAAGCAATTAAAGATCCAATCTGGAATCTGTTTTGAGATAACTTTATGCATGATGACGCTGCTGAGGAGTTTGCCGTGTGAAAGGAAGAAGTAATTATTATTATTATTTAGAATTCATAATGCAATGATGTTACACAGCAGCATATGAGCACTGGCCCATTTACCATTTAGGACAGCCAATCAGCTGATGGGCACAACTCAGAGCTCTGCTCACGAGTCTTACAATTTAGCAGTTTTAATAATTAGTTTCATGCAGCTCATTGTTGAACCATGCAGTATATCACAGATGACCTAGTTAAACCAGGGCAAACAGAGCGGAGAAACCATTGTATTGTTCTTGATGTATCCCAGCAATAGAGGCACACCTTTGCTCTCAGCCACCTACAGGCATAGCCTATACTTCCTGTTGTGAAAGGCAGTCTTATTCAGCACAGTCCTGGCTGGCTCCGTATGAGGGCCATTATGCAGATTGCAATCACCTATGTGTAATATTGTGTGTATATAATACTTTCCATTTGTGATGTCATTAGCTTTTGTCTGGAAAAGCCTGACAAAGATCTCAGTGGGATCATAATGTTGCTTTATTAAATTTATTGAGAGCCACCGATACAGCCAATGGATCTCATTTTGTTTACATCCAACATATCAGTTGTGTGGGTGTTTTTTTTTTTCTTGTTTAACATAATTTACATTTTTCTCACATTTAAATTAATGCTTTACACTCCTCAGTGTACTGTACTTATAATGTCCCCAGTAATACACATTCTGGCCTCAGCGTACTGTTTATGTTTTGAAACATAAGTGTGCAGCTGTAGTGGGAAAGGAACAAGCCTGGGAGCTGGAGTTAACAGCAGCCTCATGCAGCAATAAACTACAAGCATTTCATAGAACAGATGGGCTGAGTTACCTGCAGTCCTGTTGTTGTTACACAACTTTTTAACTTATAACCAACATTATCAGCTCCCTTTTAGCATATATTTCATAATGTCCCTTATAGGCTTGCTGAAGAGAGGTATGGTTACATCACAGTGTAAGAATATACGTAATGGTTAACACCACGCTCTTTAATATAGTCGCCATGTGGTCTTCTTGTTGAACTAAAAATCACTTTTTTGTCCTTTCAGAGTTGGCAGTATGCAGTTTTTGCCTGATCCACAGCAATAGAGCAAAGGGATTATCTCAGGTGGGCCAGCAGGTGGGGAAGCTGTTGCATCTCCACCTGCTGGAACGTGTACAACCTGTAGCAGCTGTGGACAGCGCACATGTGCATTAAAAAGCAGCACCTCTTTCACTGCTGTCATCTGTCTCTCTCTTTCATTCTTTTATTTGAATCCATAGTATTGGCAGCACAGAGAACTATGCTGCCAAAACTCAGGCATCATTATAAATGAATATGAAATAAATTCTTTTATTAATGATAATATGATCATTTAGTGAAAACAAATTGAATGGTTAAAACCATTATGGCCTATACTTATGACTGTCCACCTAAAAGCCAGGTTAGAAACACTTCTGCTCATCTACAGCAGAATGTGCAGCAGACATATGGATGTACATGGCTGTTTTGTTGGTGTTTCATCACAGGTTTAGATGTATTCACCAAGCAGTCCAGATTTCACATTCAAAAAAAACAAACAGATTTCTTCATAGATTTAAATGTTCAAATATTTTCACTCTGCTATATGCTTCCCACATAAATGTACGAAATTAAATAAATCTTATTGTTCATCTTCCTTTACAGAATAAATGATATATGCTTAAAATGACCAGTCATGTCGTGAATGATAAGATTTGCTCAGATTACTTATTATCTTGTGACAGTGATAGGCAGCAATGTTTTCATCCATTCTTTATATTGTGTCTTTCTAAGGTCTAAAGGTTGTATGCATGTTGGACATTTAAAGTCTAACCTAACTCTAACCCATGGCAATAATTATCCAAGGCAGAAGCATAGGTTTTTAGATTGATGAATGAGTATTTTCATACAGTCCAGGCAGCCATAGATTTTCATTTATATTCAGTATGGTATACAAAATGACTGGAAACTGCTTCACATAGGTTACCCATCAAAGCAAAGAGCAGCTTTTACTTTTTTGTCATCAGTGTAATATTTATGTGTTGTAATACAGCTAAGTGCAGGGGATTTTTACAAAACCTTGTCGCTCTCAGGTGACAGTGACAGCTCCAATAATAGTACTGTTATATGGTTATATTGTGAGCTAATTTGTTCAAGTTACCATTTCAATATTTAATTTTAGTAATAAATACTTTTTCACTGTACTTTGCTTGCTAAACAAAGTCTAAACATTCAGTTGTTTGTTGGTGGCTTGATACATTGTCGGTCCTGAACTCAAACTGGGCCTCACAGTTGAGGTGGGCATTGCAATTCATATTTGCATCTAAAGTATATACAGTCAGTTAGACCCCTCTTAAGGCTAAGATATTCCTAACAGTCAGTTGGACATACTTACCTAGACACTCGGTCAAATAGTGACAGCCCACTACTTGACCTAAGGTGACCTTGTAAGCTCATTTATCTAAGTCGAAGCAGGTAATGAAAAAGGTTTAAATACGAAAAGGTTCCGGCCTGATGTGCTTGGCACGGTCTAGAAGAAAAAGACTATTGAAATAATCCTTAGATGTAATCACTGTCTAACAGTAAAGCCAATTTCTTTCTTTTTTCTCTCATTATGGGCGTGTCATTCATTCATTACATTTTGTAATACATTATGCTCTCCATTGGTTAGAAAGAGACAAAGAATTTGCACACTGTATTAATAGCTCCCATTAAATTTAATGAAGCAATGTTTCGGTCTCACAGAGATCTTCGTCAGGCTTTGTCAGGCAAACAATGAATAACAGCACAAAGAGCTCCACTGGTTAGCCCCTTTGCCTGCCTCACAAAGGTGTCCTCCTTTTGTGTCTCCCTTTTTAGAGTCAACACAATGGTCGGACTAGACTTCTGTCTTATTGCATGTGTAACATTTAGCATGCTATCTGTATCAGAAATCTCTGTTTGTTGCAGTAAGCGACTTGGCTCTACTGCATAGGTGTCTATTAAACCTACACTGTCAAGCATACTCCAAAATGGCCTCCAGTGTGTGCTGCTTTGTCATCTAATTCGATTGAAGGTGAAGGAACACAATCCTCACACATATAGCACCCTCAGCTAAAGACTAATCTTAAATTTCTAAAACACCAACAAGGACAGAACTGCACTTACCTGAGTTTGGGTCTACGGAGAAATATGGTTGTCCCTCCAGAATGCTGTAGACCAGTTTAGCACTGTTCCCGTACACTGGGTCATCAGCATCTGTGGCTGTTACCCGTGTTACTGGGGTACCTAGAGGAAGAAAGACAGACGGTTATGAACTCTGCTGGCACTCATCTCCACACGCTCATACATGCTGAGCCAGCAAGGATCAGATTATTTAACTGTATATGGGGTTGATTTGTTTAAAAATCAGGTCCTTTCTGTATCAAACATGCAATATTTACAGTGCATTGCCAGTTTTGTTACTCTGACAATTTAGCAGCATATTGTACTCAGTGTTTTAGAGTTTAGTCTGCATATACAGTATTTACTTTAGTCAGTAACTACAATGAAATAAGAATCAATATTTCTGTCTTTTTTAATCTGAACTAAAAAATACATATTTGAACAAGTATGTGTACCCACAAACACACTGTATTTGGCTATGTGTTACCCTGTGCCTTTATCTCATATTCCACTTGTGTGTGTGTGTGTGTGTGTGTGTGTGTGTGTGTGTGTGTGTGTGTGGTTCTGGCATCAAAGTGTCAATTACATTCGACAAATGTGAAATGGCTACAGATGAAATATCTTATAATGGGTGTTTAGCCTAACTGGGCAAACCGGTCATGTCAGTGTTGATTAGTTGTGTAGCCTCTTGTAATGTTAGCTTCTGCTAGATATGTTAGCTAGCGTGCAAATCAACATGACAGTGATGGGTGTGTCACATACTTATTATTATTACACAGCAGCGAAAGTAACCATATCTACTGATGGCCACACTTTGAAGTGCTTTTCACAGCTCAGATCTTCAAGAGCTGCAGATCTCTACAGTAATACACACACCAAAATGTGTGTTATATCATCTAAAAGCACTTTGTTTGGGGGTTACACGATATTTAAAAGTATGCCTTATCACTTTAAGCAAACATCAAACCTTAACATACAAAGAAAACACATCTGTGAAGAGTTAGACTAATTAAAAGTTTGGCTACATTAGTGTAACTGTTGGCACATGTATTCTTAAAATGCTGCTCCGATATCACTGTTCCTTTACATAATAGTGCAATTAGCCATTACCTTCACACCAACAATACTCAATGTAGCAGAAATGAGGTTCTTTATTAAACCAGCTCTGTGAGGTTTGAAGAAAACGTACGCCGGGACCTTCATCAATATATCAAATGTGCCAAACGCTCAAGGCAAATCACAAAAAAGATTAGTGACAATTCAATCCGCCATTCACTGCTCCATTAGAAGGTATCAGGAAAAAATACACTGAAAAGCTGAATATAAAGAGACTATTAACACAATTAAACTCACGCATTTTAATTCACAGTGACCTAGCTCCTCATCACTCTCAGTGAGAGCGAGGACGAGAGAAAAAAGGAGAGAAAAGAAGCTGACATGCTGACAGTGAGCAACACACTGGCAAGAAGCTACAGATGGTATGGTAATTGTTTCTGTGAAAGATGTTTAGAGGTGTTCTGACAACAAAAGGGAGATGTCCCTCGTCACAGACGGCACAGGTCCTGCCACGGGCACCTCAGTCTGTCCACTGCAGACGAAAAGGCTTGTAGTAAAGACCTGCGCCAAGTGCCAGTTTTGGCTCTGACATTATGATTCAGAGGTTCCGGTCATAAATTAAAATATGAAAATAAAAAAAAAAATGCTGTGCCAGCTGTGATGGAAACACTGTCCCTGTAAAGTTTACAATGTGCAACCAACAAATCAGACATCTGTATTCTGCTGGCACGTTGTCGTTTGCTGCTTCTACAGCGCTAGAACAACCCCCAACTGACCTGCTGACATAGTGACAAAAAAAGATGTTTTTTCTCATTGAATATGACTTAAAATCCATCTAACCTACAGTACAAGAAGTTCAAAACAAACTCTGGGAATAAATATTTTAAATGCAAACCAAAGCATTCCAGCACAGTATAAGTGCAAAACAGAAAGGGCTTTTCACAATAACACTACTGCAAAGATGTTTTTCACATCCATATGGTACAGTTTTTGAACTTATCTTCCTCTTTATGCCGTCAGCTACACATGTCAACAATTGATTAATAGTCACCGCTGTGTCTGTGGTCTTGTAACAGCAAAACAAAGCAAGAGCCACCTTTACACTCTAACTGGAGTAGCAGTTTCACTGTTGCAACCCAATTATTTCACAGTGAGAGAGCCTCAAGTGGTCCTCTGAGACACGTGTTCTAGTAATTCATAGTCTTATGATGACCCATGCTGTTGTGTTGCCAAAGCTTACCTTGTAAATTCCATACTGCCTGTTACACCCCGTGCCTTTTGCAGTGTCTAGATCACAGCAGATCAATGAGCTCTCTTTCTTTCTGTGTTTCACTTTGCTGTGATACCATCAGCAAAAATAAAATAATAATGTGTTAACTTGAAGACAGCGGCTGATAGTTTTTCCTCTACTTCAATACATATAAAGAATAACACCTCAGTATGAGGTTATCCATGTCTGCTATTCACAGCTTTGCCTAAAAACCTGGCATTATGTGGAAATTTCACATGAACTTGTTTGATAAGTAAATAAAATATCAAACAAATTGGTTGACAGAATGTAAGGAAATGTAATTATATGAATTATATCCCACAGATGTATGCAATAATCAAAATTGGTGCGCTCATGCAGTACTGCGGGGAAGCAAATTATATCCTGTGTGCCATAGGTGTTTGCCAATTGTCAAATGAATAAAATGAAAGACAGCTAAGGAAATTGCACCTCCTTTTTTCCTGAGATACAAAGCCTTATCTTCCTTAAAGTTAAATTACTACTAGTACAGAGAGAGAAGGCAGCCATCTACACATCCCTAATTATGAAAAGTACCTTCGTACTTCTTAAAGGTGTCTGACTATTGCAAACAGGCTTTATAAATTTGGTTACACTATGGATTGAAGTGGGGGAAGTAGAGGGTAGGAAAAAATCTTCATAAAAACAGTGGAACCGGTGAAGCATGAAATAGCTCCCTCTTTCTTTCCCTCCCACAGGGGTAAAATGCTCCTCACTACCCCTGATAAAAAATGAGGGATTAGGAAAGCCAGTGTTTTGGTCCTGTTTCAAATCAGTGCAGATTAGCTCGTCCTTCCCCTTGATAATGCACAGAAATTTCAGGGACACTGCAGAAATGGATGCAGCTGTAGGCCAGGCAGTGGGCACAGAAACTCAATTGTAGGAGGAATATTGTCTCTGGCTTTTATTTGAAGCCTGTAGCATTGTGGCAATCACAATAATAGCAACACAACACCTATAAACTTCCAGGGATGAAAAAGCTGAATGGCTGCTGAAAACAAAAGCCATGCAGAGTGGAATTAGGTATGTAAAAAGCTTACAATAGAAAATGAAATATGCTCAGACTGCAGCTAATGTTCTGTGCATTCTACAGCCCTGGCAACTTTTCTACCTAAAAGGACACACAATTCTTAGTCAAACCTGTTAGAGTTTTGTAGGTCAGTACAGTGCAATCATGCTATTTCCTGTCTAAGTGGATGTGTCTCACTTTTCTCCCGCTGTCTCAGAGATACCCAGACACTGAATCATTGCATATAACCTTCTCCTGGGAAAGCAAATCTTCTTCTGTTGGTTTGGGCAGTAGCCCTCAGGGTGACACACATTAAGCATGTATGAAAATACAGCCTGCATTTATGGTTGTTTTCCCACACTAAGTGTAATCTCATTAATCATATTATGAGGTCCACAGGATTTAATACCACACCAATAAATTAAACACACATCATTTTCAAAGGATGCCATTACTGTATATGATGCATTTAGATCAGATTTACAGCTGCTGTTTTTTGGTTTAAGGGCTTGCTGTTCCTGAAGGGGCCCCAGAATAAAGACATGGGGGGCTAGCCTTCTGTTTTATCAACCGACAGAAATAATAGGGCACACACTTCCTATTTACTCCGTACACCGGCTCAGTGATAGAAAATCAATAGAAATCTTCCTTGAACCAGAGAGGGGATAAATTGGGGGATGCAGTCCGATGTGACACACAACCGCCATGGAAGGACATTGCAGCTTATTTCTCTAACACATTATCCCGCGACACAGCTTCATCTGTATAGTCTGCTTATTTTCTTAGAAGCATTGCAAAGATAATCAAACAGTGGACGGTCATGATGTAGCTTTGAGCCATCACGAGATGCTCATTTGCAGACACTTACTGTACACTGCAGGGTGGCAGAGAGAGGGACTGAATTTGAAAATTAAACACTAGACTACAGCTTTGTCCATAAATAGGGTTTCTGCACAGTGTGATATTTGTTTGGACTTGTCAAGAGTATATCTTTTTCATAAAAATACCAAAATGCCAGTTGACACACAAAAAGTACGAAAATGAAATAAATGAAATGATGAAATAAAACATCAAATTCCAAAAACATCTGCAAAGATAAAGCTCATTGTTTGAGATATTCTACATAGTACAAAACACTGCAGTGCACAAAACTACTACAAAACCTTCATTATAATATGTTTGTATGCACAAAGGTTCTATTTTCCAGTTGATGTGACAAGAACATGAGCCGCTTTTTCCCCCACTGCTCAGAATTCACCCTCAGCATGCTTAGTACAATTCAGGAAACCGCACCACAGGGAAGCACTCTCAGCTCAAGTGCCATCATACCTATAATCACTCAAAAGAATGTGTCATAACAGTTCATTTACAGTAATATTGCTAGAATGCTAGACTTATCCTCCATATCCCTCCATCCAACAAGCATGGCAACCGTGTAACATCTCAGCTCTCCTCAGCTTGGACCAGCTCAGAAGCGTGAAGGGTAGAAGACAGGGGGCATTCATATGTATGCAGGCACTGAGCCATAGAGAAGGGATATCACTGAGGCATGGGGAGTGCTGTGGACTGCATGAGGCGTGGGGCTAACAGTGCCCTGCTGTGAGCCCTACCCGGGTAAAACAATACTGTTTATGTCTGACTGGCTTTAGGCCTACACTGCAGGGGTCGAAAGACAGAGGGAGAAACGCAGGGATAAATAAAAAGGGGCAGAGGGGTAGCAGTGTGCATAACAGCACCAAAGTCTAGGTGGGATATAAGGTATGCACAAAGCAAACATTTGATATTAGAAAGTTTTCTTTAATAATCAAAAAAAAGGGGGGTGGGGGTTTCAGGTAACACACCCCCTGGAAGCCATTTTGGAAGTCAACACTGGCTGTAAGCAGCTAAATCAATAATTTGCACCTGTGTTAGAAGAACTTAGTTTGTAGTTTTATAGTTCAAGCTGCTCTAATCAATATTCTTATCTTAACAGTTGGTCATATGACTATGTGTAATGTGAAAAGAGTTGCTTCTATTGACAAACCCAACTATCCAGTTTCTGTTTTCACCGAAGTCTGCAGTCTCCCTCAGCTCCACGAAGATCACTTTTAGGGGTCACTATCACCTCTCTCATTAGCATAGTTTCCAGACATAGAAGGCAGCTGTTTTCAGTGAAATGGTTATGCTAAATCTACTGTAGGCTACACTACCTGGCAAGTACCAAACAGAAGACAGACAAAGCTGGCTGGTTTAGCTGGTGAAAACAGCAGAGCATTTAGCATTAAAGTACCATATATTTCTTTCAGAAGTTGGTGGAGACCAAAGCAGAGCTAAGAAGAAGAGGAAATATAGACTTTGCTAGAAAAAAACAACTCTATATTATCAACTTTATAAGGTGATAATATATAAAATATCTATGTTTAGCTTGTTGTGTTGCCCCCAAGT
Organism: Thunnus albacares; assembly: GCF_914725855.1. Taxonomy (NCBI): domain Eukaryota; kingdom Metazoa; phylum Chordata; class Actinopteri; order Scombriformes; family Scombridae; genus Thunnus; species Thunnus albacares. Next base: position 7,556,803 of record NC_058106.1, on the reverse strand, counting down.
TAATCCAGGTTTAAAGAGAAAACACACAACATCCATTAATAAAGTTACAAACTCACAATCAAGTGCACTAGGAAGGTCATTTTTAAACATTCCAGGCGTGTTATAAACAGTGTACAAATTGACATTCACAAAGCAGCAACTGTCATTCACAAAACATTTTCTATCCATTTGTTCATAAAGGTCATGACATGGTCTGGTATCATTACCATGACAGTGGACAAACTACCTCCAAGCAAACAAGCATGAGATCTTTATGGACCTGTTCAGCATGTAAGTTCTGAAGACCATGCAATTATGATGTGCCATAGCTGTGTCAATTGTGGTGTTCATGCTGCAGTGTTAATGGTATTGCTTACATATCTTTTTCCTCACATACTCTAATGTGGTTTTCTAAATGCCTGTTTTTGCCCTATAAACTCAATAATTCAAAATTTGTTAAGCTTTCTGAAATGCAGAAAGACTGCTGAGCCTCTGACTGGAATTACAGTGTTTCCTGTGCTCAGGTAAATTTGACATTGTTGTGGAAAAATCTTCACTGTAACTTCAGTCAATAGCCGAAAGTTCTGTTGTAATTGTCAGCAATATTTTTTTTTACACTTGCTGCCAGCAATAATGTGATTACATCAACAAAAACAGACTCTTTCACTGTGGAGTAACATGTTTAAATGTGAAAATGTGATCTATTATTCAGAAATGGCACTCCTCTGAATGCATATGTTGGCCCATTCGACAATTGTTCAACAAAGTAAGAAATAATGTTAATTGTATGCCCACTGTAGCTGCTCCTCTGTCATTTAGCAGTATATTAGACAGGCAACAGTCTTTTAGTGAGTAAATATCCTTCACCCCTCGTAACTGTCACTTTTCTTACAAAGGCACATTGCAAACTAATGTAATGAACCCAAGCACAGTGAAAATGTAATAATGCATCCCATGGCAATGACTGTTTAAATAGCCACTGCTCCCCCCATCCCCATCCCCGCTTTTCTAGGTCAGAAAGATGGCATGCCAAACTCTTATACTAAAATGGCTGGTCTGTGGGGCTGGACAGTCCCCTGACAGCACCATTGCGGTGACAGGAAAGTGATTATGTATTGATCATGATCACATAGACACTGGTGTAGCTCTCTCTCTGGTCTGTGGGCAGAGAGGATAATAGCTCATGATCAGACAGGGAGACTGACAGCCTATCTCTCCAGGCATTGCCGGCAGCACTATTTTTGGACAGTGCCACCTATTTGGTTGAAATGCATCTACACGGATGGGGAATAACGCAAGAATTAAGAGGCGATTAGCACTGTGAGGCAGAGTATTGTCAAATACAAAGTGTAGAGCTGTGCTGTAGTGTGGCAGGCCAAAGCTCTTGATAACACAGAAACGGTTGTAACGAGGTGGAGAAAACAAGCGTGTCGAGGCATCCTTTCATCCATCCATCCATCCCCGTCCGTCTATTCTCTCAGAGGGGAAGATGACATACTTGGAGCACCGCCAGTTGATTTTCCTACAGTAGTCAAAGCCAGTTTTAGATTCCTGGGCTGCAGATGGGCATTTATGGCAACACTGCAGATGGGCATTAGGGAAACCCTTAAACAAATAAGCATGCTCATAAACAACTGGCATGCATGAACTTTTTGTCATTTGCCAATGCAGCCTCAAACCTCCCACCCCTTCATTTGTCACCACTTTCACCAAACATTCATATGATCTACAGCCCAGGCTGTGACTGAAAGAGGTGGCTCTCCTCTACCATGATGCTTTATATTTCTATCTGGAGGATGTAAGTATTTCAGATTACAGGGAGGCACAGTAAATAATTGTAAGGCAGGAAAAAACATACTCTCCCTCGGCCCATAAGTCTTCATAACACGACTAATGCATATTCATGCTAAAATGCGTGTTTCAGCAGGGCCACAGAACACAGCTGAGGAACGCAGCAAATGAATGAGGAACACCCTGCAGAGACTAAAAAGATCAGGATATATGTGTTCATATCAGGCCATAACACACTTTTCAAAATGAGACTCGGCCAAATACAACATGTGCCAGAGGAGGGCCTACAACAGGAAAAAAAATATATTGAAGATAAGATATGGTTGTCAGCATCCAAGAAATTGTTCCCCAGAGCCAATGATGGATAAGGGACGCTGCACTTTTGAAGAGTAAGGGGACCGTCACACTTAAGCACTTACATTGTCATTGTTGTAGTACAATTACTAGTCTTTTATAACACAGAGAGGGAGCTATCACAGAGAAACTTGGGGCCGTGTGTGTATGTGTTTGTATGCTTGTCTATGCATGTGTGTACAATACGTGTCTGTGTGTGTACATGACATCCCTTTTTCAAGGAGTCGGCTACTGAGTCTGCTGCCTTGACAAGCCGTTTACAGGAGCGGCAGGAACAAAATAATTAAGAGGGTCCTTTGTTACTCACTGATGGCCGTGACATATGCCGCCATTTTAAAGGGTTGTGTCATTGATTCACTTTAATTAGTTCATAGGAAATGTGTGCAACATGCAGATAGAGTTCAGGACTGGAAGTCGAGGACGGAATATTGGGCACTTCACATGTTTAATTGCTCCCAAGGCATTTACAATGGCAAGGTAATAACAAAGAATAAGGCAAAGTATATTGTCTAATGAACAGCTTTATCATGGGTAAATGAACAAAATGTTGCTTAATTTGAGAACTCTGCCACAGGGGCAAGGGTGTTTAATGTGAATTATGCTTCCTCAAAAAAAAGAAGGAAAAGAAGAAAAAAACAAGTTTCAGCATAATGCAAAACTGTGGTGGGAAATGAACTTGCGGTTAATATTTTGCCGCACTACATCAGCACTAGCTCCTGAGAGTGGAAACCAGAGATCAAAGTTATTACTTAATACCAGAAATTAATTACTTATGTATACACTGTTGCCAAAATGCCCTTAACGAGGCATGTAGCCCAATACTGTTCCAGCTGAGCTGCTCATTGGCGAACAGTAGACAACTTCCAATGTATATTTATACATTTTTGCATATGTTTGTGTGAATGCTGAGTTACTATACATGATATACAGTATATGTAGGCAATATTATTGGCAGCAATATAGTATTATGATCATGCCAAGATTTTAGAGGAAACATACAATATAATTATATATTCAATTATATTCACTATTGCCTTGTTTTTCCAGGGTCACATTTTAATGAAAAATCATGATAATACATGTTTGTTACAGTTACATGACATAAACAAAAATGTAGTGTAGTGGGATAAAATTATTTCAACATTTCAACATTTCACCATGGAAAAACAGCAGTAGACTAAAATACTAATAAAATACCCCTGATAGACAAAAATACAGGATGAATGGATTTGTTACTTGTCTGACTGAGCTGATATTCAAGAATAACACGTCTTTCCCACTTAAAAGTCCTCCTTGAAGATTCTTGTTTAACCACAAACTGAGTAGTTTGCCTTCTGGTCAATAAAGTTCAAGTTCCTTACAGCAGACTGACAGCAAATGTCCTCAGTATCAAATCCTCCTGCCAACCATTAAGCCACACCACTAGGAAGAAAAAGAACAAAAGATATTTGAGTGAACTTAATTTGAAACCCAAATCAAAAAAAAAAGAAAAGACAGCATTGTGCAGAGAGGGAAGTCGCCATACTGTTTAAACACGGGAGAAGAATACTACCACTTAATAGGAGTGGTATTTTTGCCACAGTGAGTTAAGTCAGTTAATTTGCGATCGTAGAGTTGAGTGAGATTATTTTTAAAGGCTCTGAAAACGGAAGGTTACATTGTAATCCAGGTTTTCTGAATGAATAGACTATCTCTCCACCCTACATATTCCATATGTATGGGAGACTAACCCCCACAGGGACAGCTGACACAGACACTCTTTAAGACAGAAGACCTGTGGTGGCCACGCACCGTGTGTGTAACCTCTCTGGTTAACATTGATTGGAATGTGTTTCAGAGTGGCTTTTAGCTGAAGAGATAGTCTCTCCACTCAGAGAACCTGGGTTACAATGTGACCTTCCATTTGTGTCGAGACTATCTTTCCGTCCTACATATTCCATATGTACAGGGACTCTTTAGGACACACCGCGAAGGAAGGGTGCAATTATCGAGAGCCAGATCTTCTGGAGTGGGGCCACCAGGATGAGGCTCACCTCTTCCACCTTGACTCTGTAGGAGTGGGTGCAGGAGGATGAAGGGAGGGAAGGCATACAGGAGGCCCTATGGCCACTGATGTGCCATCGCATCTGTGCCCAAGGTAGGATTGTCTCTCCCTATGGAGAAAAAAAGGGGACAGTGAGCAGCCTCCATGGAGGCAAAGAGATCGGCTATGGCTGTACCAAAGCAGTCCCAGATCTTGCTTACAACCTCTGGATGCAGCCTCCATTCAGGGAGGGGTCCCCCTACCCCAGAGAGCTGATCCATCGCCAGGTTCACCTGACCCGGCACATGCATTGCATTCAGGGACTTGAACTGTGAACGTGTCCACTCCCATATTAGCCAAGCCAATCTGCAAAAGCGAGGGGAGGCCTGTTTATATGCCACCACCACTGTACCATCTCTTCTCACCAGTACATGGTGGTTCCTCAGCTCTGGCAGGAAATGCAGAGGAGCTAGATTGATAGCCTGCAGTTCCAGAAGATTGATGTGCTGTGCTAACCAGGGTCTGTGCCACTGGCTGCTGATGCCCTCGTGGACAGCTCTCCAGTCTACCAGGGAGGTGTTGGATGACACCACCTGGTGATGCAACAGCCGCCCCAGTGGATTGAACCATGTTAAGCTGGCTGGCTGCTCCCACCAACGGAGATACATGTGCAGTCTGTGTGTCACTAACACTCTGGCTTTCAGATTTCTCTGTGGGAAAAGTCCAATGCTCTGGAGGCAGCACTCCATTGGGCGCATGTTCAGAAGAGCTAGGGACATGATGTGCACTGTGACTGCCATCAACCCTAAGGGGTGGAAACACAATCTCCAGGTTACCCTGGCCCCCAAACAGGACTGAGACAAGCCAGCCCTGAGGGTGACCTGTCTTCCAGGAGTTGGGGAAACATCCAGGTAATTGAGGACCTTCCTGAAGCTAGGGTCCCAGGACAGTGTCCATGCACCTTGTGGATGTGTGGAAGACTAGCGATATGCTGAATGGAGGACACAGAATTTGAAGGTTCTGCCATCGAAGGTGAACCTGAGGTATCATCTGTGCCCCTCCCATATTAGGATCTGAAAATATGTATTCTTTAGGTTGATCGTAGCAAACCAATCACCTTGGGGGATGGCCTGTTGAATCCTCGGCACAGTCAACATCTTGCATCATAGGGATCTCAAAAACTTGTTGAGCCAAAATCCGTCTGAGTCTCCCATCTTTTTTAGGATTGAAGAAGTAATGTGAATATAACCCAGCCTGCTGATCATTTTGCTTCACCTCCCTGATGGCCTTCTTTGCCAGTAGAGTGTAGATCTCTGCAGCCAGAACCCCCCTGTGCTGATAGTCTGCCACCACTGTAAGGGTGGCTGACCTTGTCAACGGGGGTGGGTACAGAAACTGCAAATGACAGCCCTGAGTCATGGTGGAAACCACCCAGGGGTCCACCCCATGGGTCTCCCAGGACAAGTGCTGTCCTGAGAGGTGACAAGAGGGGGCTGGGTTCTAAGCACCATCAGGAATGAGATGTGGGCTTAGGGGGGAGGGGGCCCTGGCTGCTGACTGTGTTTAGCTCTACCCCACCAGTTGGCCTCCAAACAGACCCTTAGGTCACCTGGAGCCACAGAAGCTGGCTGAGGTGGCCCAGCCTGTGTGGCTGTTAAGGCACACCGTTCACGGCATCTCCCGAGCACACTGGCAGGCATCTTGGGCTTGCTGGAGCGTTTTATTTGCATCTGGCCCAAACATGGCAGATGGCACCACAAGCAGCCTAAGCAGACTGACCAAGTCTTCCCCTTGCAGCTGTAACTGAGACAGCTAGAGGTGGTGCCTTACCATCCAGAGGGAGGCCATGGCCTCAGTTGTCACTGCTTGTTCTTGTACACATGCTAGCCTACTACATAGACCAGACCAATAATGGGCTTCAGATGGTTTAGCAAACTGTCTGAGTACCAGCTCATGTAAATCAGGAAGCAGGAAAAGGGGCGTGGCTGACCCACCTCTTCGTCATCAAAATGGGAGGTCTTCTGGCCTTGTTCTGCTGGCTTTTCGATTTCAGATCCAGTTCCTCCTACCCTACTAGAGTGGAAGTGGAGTGCTGAGTAGTAGATGGGGCTGTCCCTGTAGCTGCAGGTGAGGGTATTGCCAACACCTTCCTGACAGCCCCAGCCAGGGTATGAAGTGATTCAGACTCCACCCTCACTTGGTCATTCCAAACCACCACTCTTCGCTACTTGGCTTGCTGCATCTGCCCAATGAGAGTGGCTGGATATTTGCGAAACAATGTTAGAGTCTCCCTCACTCTAACTGGCAGGATAAACAATTCATGCAGGAGGCCGGTTCCTGGCTAGTCATGTGTGAACGGTCCACTCCTGAACAATGCACACATTGATTATGACCATCCTCCATTGGCATCCTTATCCCACAGCCCAAACAGATTTGGCCTACAGGGCTTGCCATTTTCTCTGCGCAACAAAAACTATGTATATGCTTGTGAACTGAAAAGGAAAGTATGCCCACAGTGGTGGTGCTATTCACCCCTCATTCATTCACACACTGACACGGACGCCCAAGTGGACCGCAGAGGCATGCTAGTTACCCGGCTAATTCCTGTTTGCTTTTTTTTCTTTCTCTTTGGAAATACGTGTGGCTAAAGTATGCCCCCTCGCATCCTCCGATCAGACTGGATTCCATGAGGGACTATGCCTGTGGGTGTTAGACAGCGCTGTCGCCGATACACACAAGCCATACTTGGCCACTGTGGTGTAGCGATCAGCTGGGAAGCACATCCGCTGCTTCCTACGATGAGATCAGATTTCATGTGAGACGATGGCTGTGCAAGCAGACTGAAAAAGCCGATGCTGCAACGCTTCCACCAGCCTGCGTAGAAAAGGCAATGTAGCAATCCAGAGAGGGGCTCGTAGACCAGCTCTCCTACTCACTAGGTAAGCAGACAACACTGATGTCAAAACACATTCTAAAACATGCACAACTCAAAAGTCAAGATACACACATGCCTGACTGCTTGATCGTGGAAGTCAAGGAATCAGAGAGGCCATGCATGCATGCTTACATAACCACATGTTGCTAATCAGTCCGTGTCCACCACAAGTGATGTGTCTTAAAGAGTCAGTCAGTCCCGTCCACATATGGAATATGTAGGGTGGGTAGTAGGGGTGTTTCCAAATACAAACACGTTATTTGACAAAGCACAAATTGTATTTTTTTATGAATATTTGTTTCATACAAATATTTTAAAAATTATTTGTGTTCGGGAAGAAAAAAAAAAACATGTCAAATACCAGCACACAGGTTGGTTACATCGTTATCTCAGTCTCTCTTCTCTGCTCCCCTGTTACGTCTATCAGCAGGTCTCAACAAGGGGAGTCATATCCACCTGCTACATGACGCACATTTCTTAATTTGGACATCACTCCCGGAGTTGGGGGTGTTCCCCAGAGATAAAGCTGAGCTACTGACACACGCGAAGTGCTCGCAAGGGACTCTCCATAACCCCTTGTTCCCCTTCTCCTTTCCATAAAGTTAGGTTGTAAAAAATAGGCAATAAATGAAAAGTGCTAAGCAATAATCACCTTTGAAGTTCTTCCCTACATGTTACACGGTGTGCTGTCTCTGTGTTATGGCTGTATAAATAGGTAGAGGTCTGTCTGCAATGAGGCAATGAGTAAAGTTTTAGCTCAGTAGTCAGCGCAGTCGTCTATAATCTTGGAGACTCAAGTTGGAGACCTGGTGTGGGGAACTCCTTCGTTAGGTTGTTTATTCATGAACACTTATTGTAACACTTTAATTTTCTAAAATTAAAAGTGTAATAAAAACAATAACAGGATTTTTAATCCTCTTTCCACTTTTATTCAAATACAAATACAAATGATTTTGCTGCCTCAACAAATACAGATACAAATACAAATACTGGGCTCTCTGCACATCCCTAGTGGATAGACGTTCTCAACATGATAGAGAACACATTTTCTCAATCAGCTTCTTACTGTAAATTATGAGGTCGTTGATTAACACAAAAAAATCTTCCAAAGTTAGAACAGTTTTGGTGATTTCATAGTATAGATTTCTGTATTTGTGTTTTTGTCCTGTTCTCACTGGTTTGAAGCGGGGCTATGTTAGAAAAAGGTGATGTCACATACTTCCATGCACCATTTAGAATATAGCAGTATTTCAATTAGAATGAAGACATGAATATCTCATGCAATTGAGAAAAAACTTTTACATCTAATTTTAGGGGACTCTAATTTTGACAAACTTTTAACTAAAATTTAAAAAAACCTGTAATTGTCAAGTTAAGTAAATTTAAACTTGCACTAATGCATTACAATAATAACTTGGCTCGAAAGGAAAATCTCTGTTAAAATAAACTATAATGATCCATGGTCATGTCCAAATATATAGCCTTCAGTCAATAGTGTGAACATTCCCAGTATTTCAGAGTGTGTTATTTTCATATTCTGGAGGCAGCAGCAGCACCAAGTATGACGTTGCATTGAAAACAAAGGACAGAGTTGGAGAGAAGCGTTTCCATCCCTCTCTCAGCATCTTCTCCCCCTGGCTGTGCAAGAAATGTCCTCAGTCAATTATATATTTTCTATTCTTACAGTACATCCTGCAGAGGTAAAATAAAAAGTAAAAGAAAAAAAAAATCTCCAGTCTCTCAATGACAGTGGTAGCACACATTCCATAGCCCATAACCCTGGCAATTGGCCCATCTAAAAGCGACATGTGACAGAGGTCCTCCACCACCCACACAACAGCATTAAGACACTGAACTCCCCTGAATCCTGCTATACTGCAGGTTTTAGTGGTGAACACCTTCTAAGTAATACACTCTGTCATCTGACTGCCGTCCTGGAGCGAGAAGGGTTAAAGCGTTTTCCCAGAGGAATGTTGAAACATACTACGTCTACGTGACTGGTGACTTAATGTCTCCGTCAGCCGGTGAGAGCAGTGCTATGCTGCCATCTGACAAGCAATCCATCACAGGGAACACACAGACAGAAAGCTGCATGCCGCCACATAAAGTGTCCGCACCACAAACATGCTAAAATACACGCCTACCTTGCGCACCTTACCGACATACGCTGGCACACACATGCACACATACCCTTGATGGAGAGGGACACACATTCATGCACTAGCTTGTTAACATGCTGAGAGTCATGAAACACACAAAGACAGACAGATGCACAAACACACTGCAAATGCTGAACGAACACCTAAAACACCCCTAAACTCTCAAGTTGGTGGCCAACAGAAAAAAAGGGTAAAAAATGACTGAGGAGAAGAGTGACAGAAATGGTGGAATGTGAATTTACACCCCTAGTAATCCCAAGGTTTGTTTACACTCCCAGAAGTGAAGTGAAATTTTAAAGGGCTATCTCTATAGCGTGCTGGAGAGCAGATTCACCCAATTACACAGCAGCCCCCAGTGTGACATAGTAAACCTGCTGTAGGATTGATTATGTGTGTGTTTGTGCGTGTGACTGTGTGTGTGTGTGTGTGTGTGTGTATGTATGTGTGTGTGTGTGTATGGACACCAGACTGTGACTGTGGTAAAACCACAAACTGACTAAATCCATACTGCAGTGTTGAGAGCAATACAGCTGCCAATGCTCCAATACACAAACAGCCAGAGCAGAAGAAGGCTGTGTGATGCCACAAATCAGCTGGCTGCATGTCAGTGAGACAGGAGGGTAAAACACACAGTAACCAGCCCAGACTCAAATAACAGAACATATCAGAACATGTAATAGGAAAAAAAAGCTTGAGAAAAGGAATAAAAAAAACAAACAAGTATGGCAATAAATTTTGATGACAAAAGCAGTAAAACCATGGCAGCAGGCTTTTTTTTTTTTAAAACTTCCTTTCAGTAACTTCCCTCGTATCAGACAGCTGAGGCGTGGCAGTGACTGTACGAGCCAGGCAAGGGCTTTAGCTAATGGGGACAGACATCAAGAGGAGGGCCTCGCTTGTACTGGAGATTTGATCCTTTCGTCTTATCAGCTTCTTTTTCAAATGACCTTGCTGTATGGACTTTTATGCCTCTCCCCTTTATTCTCTGCCGGTGATTGGATTGGCCTCTCTAGTCTCAAATCTCTGCCACCTTGATGAATGTGTTCCACCTCCATTTATGTTGCATTGACCAATCCCCCTCCACCACCAGCTATGCCACATGAATCTTCGCTGTATCCACTTTGAGCACACACACGAACACATAAAAAAAAAAAAAAAAAAAAAAAAAAAAACAGCTAATATATTTATTATGCCACTTTATTGTCTCCCCTCATGCTGTCTTCATTTTGTTTCTGTTGCAGTTAAATTAAGTCTTTTTTGGGAGCAAAATGTAACTTTAAAGAGTGTTATTATGTCTTTCAATGGGATGCAATCGCTGCTTTTAATTTTAGGTGCTGAGTTCTGGGTGCCTGCAGGGCCCAAATAGCTGTGGTTGGTACTTCAGACAATTAATAATGCAGACATGGAGGGATGAGAGTACAGGGGATCCTGTTCTTGCTGCTCCACACTGTAAAATCACCTGAAGCATGACAAGGGTGCACACATACATACACATTATCTTTTGGCTGCAGAGCCACAGAGCAAAAATTCTTGCTTTTTGAAAAAAGCAAAGAGTAAGTGGGAACAACGTACAGCACAATACAAGAAACAGTAGGAAGGAGACCCAAAGGAGCAAAGAGGGATGAATGCAGATCTGGAAAAGTGCTCTGAAAAAAGGCCCTACAACACAACATTAAATATCCACAACTCTTCTTCGTGAATAATTAATAGGTGAGCCACGGCTGAGCACTGAAAAATGTGTATGAGAAAGCATCCTGGCATCTTAGCAGATATGAGTAAGCATTTGCCAAGTCTGAGGTGCGAACTGGAGCCCTCCTCATTTTGCCTGCTATTGCGATTATGCAGGGAGGACCTCCCACTCACCAGCATGACTTCAAACAGTCCTTTGTCACTTTTGGCTGATATGTAACACAGCTGATGAGGACACAAACACACACACACACACACACATAGTCTCGCACCCGGGAAAGTTCCATCACTTCTACAAACATTTAAATGCAACTTCTCAAGCTACGCATCACATACGCATCTCTGCACCAATACACAGATATATGGTGACTGCATTAGCAAATAGGAAGTTTGGAAGATGTTGATTTGTTTGGTTCCATATAGCTTGACTGCCAAAAAGAGATTTTTTTTAATCTACCCTAAGCTAATGCTCCAAAATTACAGAGCGAGCGTTGTTGTGTGCACATGAATAAATGAAGAAACATCAAAAAAAGAAAAAAAAAAATCATTATTTGAGCATTGTAAACAAGACTATGTGGTACAGTTGAGCAGTATTGCAGAGAGAAAGTGGGTGAATGATCCCAGCTCAGTGTGTCATCTGTAGAATAGGGGGGCGATAGGCAATTAGTGAGTAAGTGAATGACTGACTGACTGACTGAGAAAATGACTATTTCAGCCAAGCTACACTAGATCTATCTCTAGTAAGATGTGATATGTATCCAGCCTAATGAGTGTAGCTGCTGGCTTTTGCAGCAAACTTCACAGGTTTCAGACACAGGTGAGGTTGCAGTGCCACGCTATAATGACACATGGCTTCTATTGCTGTCAGCTACATACCTGTTGCAAGAACTCCTGTTGAGCCAACATGTTTTTTTGACTTTTTCTACATGTCAAAAAATGACATCATCAAAGGCATGTCAACAACGGTTTTGTAATTTTGTAAAATATGTTCAGCTTCTCTTAAAGGGCACATATTATGCTTTTTGTGATTTTATCTTTATACTGTTGTGTCCAAAACTTGAGGTGAACATAGAGTATGTAAAAATGCTCCCTGTAACTATTTTTTATAATCTGTTTCTCAAAGGTTTATGGAAGTGCAGTACTGCAGTAAATCGCTGGAGTTGTCTTTTAAAATGAAAAATAAATGTTACCCATCCATTGTGAAATTCTTTTTTCATTACGCACAAATTGTCTCTGTTACCAGTGCTGCTGATGACATATTATGTGGTCATGACCTTCACCTATATAGGGTATAATATCGTATGGCTACTGCATAGTTTACCGTATACTACTGGCTCATCTGAAGTTTTATCTTATAGGGCTGCCAGATGTTTCAGCTGTCAGATAAATGAAGCAGAGTAAAACATTTGTCTTTGCATCCCAATTTGGCCCAAAACAGAAAACCAATGATGGTTGTTAAAATGACGCTGTCTTACATCCAGAGACACTGCCAAACAGTCCCACTGCTGGAAGTGACTTGTTACATTTTAATTTGTTTGCAGATTTCATTCATTCATTCTTTCACTCACAGCAGTGGAAATTAGAAGGCACTGCAGAGTCGTCAGGTGACACGCTGAACCAGGATCAGTCCCTCTCCTTCTATGCATTACTGCTGAAAAGAGGATGCTGTGTCCTTGTTTTGACTCTCAGACTGACTAACTGACCGTGATACAGTGATCAGCAGTGTGTGACAGCATGACAGCGAAAGATGAGTCTTACATGCATTTCAAGGCAAAAACTTTCATTACCAACGCTTAATTAAAAAAGGACAGTAACCTGGGATGTGATGGGTTTTATGCTTTTGGAAAAAAAGGTCTTTTCATGTATCAATTCAAACACTGCAGCCTTATAAATATTTAAAAAAAAAAAACCTGCAATCAGCCAAATAAATTTTGCTTTTAACCTTTGCTTCTTTCACATCCAATTGTACCACTGTTGAGCCTGTTGCATGAAATCCATTTAATCACATCCACTCAGTGCGACAACACAGAGGGTGGCATTTGTGACAGCTTCAGCTATTCGCATCCTTCTACTCATCATTACAAAACCAGGCACACAACAGCTTGCACACACGCTCTAACACGCAAACACACACACACTTTTCCTCTCATTTACCTTCCCTTTCATGAACTTTGTTTGTTATTTACCTCCTTCCTTTTCATTTTTCTTCGCTTTCTACTTCATGGGCATGGCAAAAAAAAAAAGAAAGAAAAAGAGAGGGGGTGACTTTGTTTGAGGATCGACACTGTGGCTAAGAAGAAGGCTGCTTTTTGTCCTTAGTCTCATTGAGAGTCTTTTGCTATTCATTGGGGCAAGGCAGCCAGGCCAGCAAGGGAGGCAATCTTATGCAGATCACATTGAAGGGCTTCATTACCTAGAAGCCAGCTACTTTTTGTTCTCCCTCAAGGGAAGAGTGAGAGAGAGCATTAGCTTGGCGAAAGAGAGCGATGGCGAGCAAACGGGAGGGAGAGCGAGGGAGGGAGAAGTACAGAGAGGGAGAAAAAAGTGTGTGCATGAGAGAGGGAGAGATAGAGAGAGAGAGAGAGAGAGAGAGAGAGAGAGAGAGAGGGATCCAAGAGCAAGAGGGTGAGTTACAAAGAGAGTGTGTCTCTGCGGGCTACACAGGGAAGCAGGGACAAATTACACCTGAACAACAGCATCTTTACGACTGCACGGTGGCTTTATGCTAACAAAGAGGGAAGGTATGTGTTTTAGAGCGCAGTGTTTATGCACCTGTGCGTGTGGGATTTGCGTGTGTGCATGAGATATACATGCATGCAAGTGTGTAGTATGTGCATGTATGCCTGCCCGCGTGCTCTAGAAAAAAATGAATGCCCCAGGAGGCTCTAAAGGGCTTATATTACTGTATCTGGACCAATGACTGATGATGTTACATACATAATTCAGAGGTATATTGGATAATAAATAACATTTGATGAATTAGTAATATGCATTTATACGTGATATTGAGCAGCTGTGACTCTGCATGTATGTATGTTTTTTTTTCATTTCTTTCTTTTTCTGAACATATGGTTTAACTAGGGGAATATTGACTTGATCTTTTTTTTTCTTACATAGGCTAGAGAAGGCCTATGTAATGACTTTAATTTGAAACAAAGACATGCAGAATTAGTTATGACACTTTATCTGCTGCTGTGTGTAGCTACAGGCAAGAGCAGTGAAGAAGAATGGATTTACACAAAGAAAAAATGAAAATGTTACTGACAGGTGACAAGTATCACAGACACAGAGGTGAATTAAGCAAGCCTACAACATACACAGACACATGCACATACAGACAGCTCTGCAAGTGCAGATGCTGTTGCCAAATGAGGTGCGATTGATAGGAGTAGCAGGTTATTTACAGAGAAACTCCAGCATGTCAGTTAAATCCTTTCTGCCTCGGAGGCCTGTCCTATCCCCATTTAGCAAGGCCACAGAAAATGGCAGGCTGGCACACACGCTGCCTGGCAGTTAGACGAGCCTGAGAGAGTCAGAGCCTTGGCCAGGTTCACTGCTCTGACCCCCTTTCACCCCAGCTCAGCCTGTGAGCCGCCCACCACCATCACCAGAGCCCCGGTCTGCCACGTCCCTGCCCAACCCAGGAGCCTGCTCGTCAGATGTGCCCCGGCCCAGCACTGGCCCAGCTCTGGCCCAGCTGCCCACTATGTTAAAGGGCCAGGGGCCCCCTGCCACTCAGTCCATCTGCCAAGCTGCAGACCAGAGTCTAGGATCAGAGAAGAGAGAGACACAAACACCAGACACCCTCGCTCTTAGCTCTCCACTCAAAGCTCAACAGAGAAATGCCAGATAAAAGATGCACTATAAATGTGCTTCTTTTACTTATGTGGGTTGATATGACCCTGAAATACTGCTAAGGTTTATTCGAGTTAAACTGCATTTCATAAATTGCGACTCAGACTTTCCAAGACTGAAATATGTTCAAGATTTACTGCTAGATCAGCATAGTACAATAATATTTTTTTTTAGGTATATCAAAGAACAGGGTTTTTATAGAACATCTGGCCCAAGTAGAGCATGAAATGCTCTCAAAATAGCTCAGCTTTTCCTGTATTGATCTGAAAGACGGCAATGTGTAGATAAATAGACAGATAGATAGATAGACAGATAGATTTTGACTTAGATTTAGATTTTGACATAGATTTTAGGATGTATGTATGGAGGGACATTTATAAAGATATTTACTACCACATAACATATACTGGGCAACCAAGGATGGGGGCCCAGTTAAACATAAATACCTGCCTCAGATATTGATGTTTTTATATGGTAGGAAATAATTCCTCTGGACTACTGTCTCCTACTGTTTATTCTATTGGTACTATCATCTGCTATTATAATAATACAATGGACAGCAATAGACCACATCTATGAGTTAATAGGAACAATTTAATATCAGTCTCTCTGAAAAGTAAACTGATTCAAAGTAATAGCCCAGAGACATTGAGTATGGCACTTTTATAATGTTCAACATTCATTTTCTGAGAAGACATTTCTTATTAATGACCTTATTATGGAGCACAAACTGGATTGTATGTTTTTTAACCGGAACCTGGCTCAGTACTGATGAACCAGCCACTCTTATTGAGGCCTGTACTGTAGTTCCTCCCGCTCCTGTAGACAAAGGAAAAAGGGCGGTGGGACCACAACTATACTCTCAGCTGCTCTTGGCGGCAGGGATATATCTTTGGGAGGCTTTTATTCATTTGAGCATCATGCCATTTTACTCAGGTGTCAGCCTCCTGTGTTGGCAGTAACTTTATACAGGCCCCCCAAGCAACGCCCCCTCTTTCTAGCCGACTTTGCAGAATTCCTATCTCCACAGTAATCATGGTAAAAGCATAATCATAGATGATTTTAGCCTATATGTGGATAATAAGACAGATTCCAAAACCATGGAATTTATAAGTATTCTGAATTATATAGACTTTACTCAGCATGTCACTGGACCTACCCATAGCCACGGCCACACCTTAGATCTGATGACCTTAGATCTCCATTGTTGATATGGCTATGTCTAATCATTATTGTGTATTCAGTTATAGCCTGAACAGTACAGAAAAATACAGAGTGCCTTATCAAAAACTGTCTTACACCTGAGGTTGCTGCAAATTTCATGACCTGTTTAGAAAGTATACCAGCACTTATTCTACCCTCCTCATGTGACGATCTGGTAAATCACCTAATTAAAACTGGACAACTATTGGCACTGTTGCCCCTGTCAAATAAAAAAGACCAACCTCAAACAGAGTGCCCCCTGGAAAAATTACTAAATTACTAAATTAAAGAGAAATTGTCATGTGTAGCAGAATGAAAATGGAGAAAGTCTAAATCATATGTCCACCATGGCATTTTGTGGGAGCATCTTGGTGTGTACACTAAGTCAATCAAAAATGCTAGACAAGCTAAACAGCTTATTCTCCAAACTGATCAGTGATAATCAGAACAATCCAACAATCTTCTTCTCAACACGAGACACAGAGACACAGAGAGAGAAACTGACCTCTAAATTGAAGTCAGCAGCACTCAATCCCAGGTATCAGGCTAAAATGATATCATCGTGGATTCTAATTTAATTTTTGATGCCCACATCCAGACTGTGACCAAATCTGCCTGTTATCACTTAAAAAATATTGCAGAGTGTGTCCGTTTCTTTCCCAGGCCAATACTGAAAGACTAGTGCACGCTTTTATCACTAGTAGGCTGAACTATTGTAATGCTCTCCATTCTGGTGTACCAAAAAAAAAAAAAAATAGATCAAGTCCAACTTATACAAAATTCAGCTGCTCGTGTGCTGACCAGGACAAGCAGGAGAGCGCACATTACACCTGTTTTAAAATCAATGCACTGACTAGCTGTTAGTTTTAGAATTGATTTTAAGATTCTTTTATTGGTCTACAAATCACTGAATGGTCTTGCTCCTGACTACATGTCTGACATGGTTTTAAGATATGTACCCACTAGATCCCTCAGGTCCTCTGGTAGTGTTCTCTTGGTTGTTCCTAGGGTCCGGTCTAAGACCCACAGCCCCAGCCTTTGGAGCATCCTGCCAGAGGACCTGAGGATGTCAGAGAGTGTGGATCTTTAAAAGAAAAACATATCTTTTTAGCCTGGCTTTTATGTAATGAGTGTTTATTTCACCTTGCACTTTAACTGTTATTTCTTATTTTATTTTAGTTTTATTATACTATATTTTATTTTTAATTTTCATGTTTTTCTAATTTAAACTCATGTTCTTTTTAACTTACTCTTATTTCCACTTTTTATGTTCAGCACTTGGAGTTGCATTTGATGTATGACTTGTGCTATATAAATAAAGTTTGATTGATTGACTGATTGTATACCTTACTTTTCACACACACTCATAGACACATGCTTTGATGAAACATACAGCAGTATTTAACGATGTTATCCTTCATGCAGGATTATGTATCAGTGTATCACTTATAAACCTGCATGGGTATTAAATCATCTGTGATCACAGTGAGGTTTCTGCTGTATGTTGGAAGCGTGAGATGATCAACTCTGATAAAGGTCTGCATCTTGCTCATTTCCATACATCTCCCCTTGATCAAGTCTGCTCATTTATCGTCCAAATCTGTGATGACAAGCCTTTACTTATTTTCCCAGCTGCCGGTGGTGATGAGAGCGTAATCAGAAACATCATTAAGGTCCTACATAGACGGCTGTGCCTGTTAGTCCTGTTACCCACACCCATAATAACTCTGAAAATGCAAATCAACTCAAGGTAATCTATTAATGTCACTTCAATTTTATGTCTGCGCTCCAATTTAGCAGATCTTGACACATTTGGCGAGGATCCGTGCTTGCATACAGGTATTCATTTTGCTGGGGTTTCAGAGAGCATGGCCCGTGCGAAGAGGAGACGGGCCATCTGTCTACACGCCCGTTTATTAATCGCCCTGATAATGAAGCACACTCCTGGGGCATCTCTCGCATGAGTTCCATCCGGCAAAACAACTTTCAGCAAGTTTGTTTCGCAGTGTAGCAATTATTGTCATTCGCACCCCCCTTAGTGCAGGGAGGAGGGTCTAGCGACCTCCTCCTAATTACCTGAAGCGTCACTTCAAGCAGACTTTGTAATTTCCAACTACATTACAACCCCCTTGTTAGCTGCAGAAGGGTAGCAGAGCCTCATAATTCCAACATATGGTCGACAGGCATATGGAGGAGAATTTGTCAGCTTGTACTGGCCTTAAAGTCGAAGACCCCATTAACAGGAAAACAGGATCTACTAATCCTGTGAGATCTGTGCAATCCGTGCAAATGAATTATAATTCTAAGCATGGCCCGGCTTGCACAAATAAACAATAAACACAGTTTTAATTGAACAGTGAAACATAATTGTTTAATGAATAAACTTGTAGATCTAAGAATACGGCAGATATGTGAGAGATGTAGAATATCAACTTTTAATTTGATTACATGAATTGTTAATTATTTGAAATAATTATTCTTCAATTAAAACAAGAATGATGTGGTCCATTACTTTCCTGAAGACTAGAAGCAGAGGGAATTTCACAACTTTGGAGTTGTGACACACAAGAAACAAAATCAGTTAAATAAAATTAAAATATATATATGGTTTTTGGCTAAAGCTGCAGTAATTATTTTTTATAGTAACACTGAATTGAATAATGTGTAAGGGGGTGCTAATAGTGACAAACCCCTCAGTTCCACAGAGTCTGTGATACAGTGCCCAAGTTGGCTGAACACACTGCAACTAAAGAAAATGGACCAAACAAACAAAAATGAAGAAAACACCTCAACCAGTTGCATTCAGAGAGAAAATGCTCAAAAGTACAAACACAATAGAAGTTTCTGATAAAACTGATAAACACCTTGATAAATGGCTAACGCTACATGTAGCTTGTTTTGTATTTCTAGCCCACAAACTCATTTCCAGCCAGACAGACAAAGGCAGCCACTTGCTAGTCAACATAGTGGCGCATTTAGCAGCTAAAGACCCAGATATTCTTCTCAGGAGTTGGTGGAGACCAAAACAGAGCTGAAATGAGAATTCTTGGATTTGCATTTGTCAGGTGGCCTGAAACATGACTCGAACTGAACACTAGTGTTTCTCCATGGCTGCTGGATGTATAAATAGGCAACTCTTTGCTAACACATACACCATGAATACTTTAAGGGTTGATCATGTGTTGCATATTTTTCTGTAACCAAGTGGCCAAAAAAGAACTAATGCAGCTTTAATGTTTTTCTTGATGTTTTTCCTATTTCCTAAAAAGTTGACAATTTGGAGATGCATCTTCTCCCTTCAACAACACTGTACATTATTACCCATTCATAAACAAAGCAGTCAAAAAAATTCTATTGACAACAGACTAATACTGCTAATGAGATCAAACTTCACTCTGACTGGTATCCGCTCCTCCTGCACAGACACCACCTTTGCTCTCTACTTCCTCCCATTGTCGCACTGTACTCTGAGGGACGATCCACTAAACAATTAAAATGGTAGTCACCTCCTTTCTCAGTCATTCAGGAAAATGAAAGTCAGAGAGAAGTCACAGAAAGCCACACGTCTTATCCGACTGGCCCTTTTAAAGGAGGAACAAAAGGTCTTTCTCCTTCATTTCCCATTAACCTCTATGCTCCTCCGCACACAGGAAACATGGTGACCTCGCTGGCCCATGTCACATATCTCATCCGGCTGTGGGGACCACTTCCTATGGGGGATGGTGACATTCAATGAGGGGCTTTTCTATCTAGCTGTAGTCCTTGACAGATAAAAGGTGGGTGTTGATATTTGTCCCTGGTCTCACTGATACCGCATGGATACACTCTTGATAACCGAGGAGCTGGTAAGACATTGATGAAGTCTGGAGTGGAACTGACAAGCTCTGTAAGTGGATAACATCGTCAGGAGAACCAGTCTGTTACAGTCTGGATTAGATTTTTGATTATTCCACACAGGTAGGTTCACGCGGAGCAGAAATACATCAGCACACTCAGCATTGTGTGAACTCAATAGCAGACGTAATGCTGCATCTTTTAACATGTTCCATAATTACATTTTAATGCCTCCCAGTTTCACGTCGCTGCAGAGATTTGCTCATATGCAGCAGACCCCACCAACATCCGTTTATTTTCTGCTCCCTTTCCTGTGGGCTTTATTAGTTATCCACTGCTCAGCACACTTCCAGTAATCCACTGAGTCCTGCACAAATTCTCATTTCATTGCGATAAAGATGAAACACCACTGTAAAGAAACCGGTGATTTATGAATATGAGGCAAGAGAGATGAATGACTTATTGTTTGTTTGTCCAGAACATCTGAATCTTCCTATAATGCCACAGCACATGAAAACTTAACAGGAGGAAAACTAGTCACTGAAAGAAAAGCCTTTCAAGCAAACAACTGAGCATTCGTGAATGTTTAATTAATCGGTAGTGACAAAAGGGAACAACAATCAACAAAGAGACGCCGATTTCCATTTCTTATGCATTATTCACACTGGCAAATCACAGAGTGCTGTCAACTACCACTTTGCTCTCTACCCCATCACTATGGCTGTCCCTGCACTGACAAAACCCTCAGAGAGCTACAGTACATTTCAACTGAGATCCAAAACAATGAGCAGCAGGGATCAAGTTACAGAGTTCAGACAACAGAGTTCACTGTGTTTACATGGAATGCTTTTGCATTGTGTTTTGTTCCTTTTTGCTTCCACCGCAGCAGCAGCAGCAGCAGATAATAAGAATCAGGTGCAATGATCATGAGGAACTGCAGCTAAATCACCGTTACCTCAAAGAACTGACGCAAAGGCTGCAACCTACAGATGGGATTTACCAAGCATATTCTGTTACATACCTAACACCATCTGCCCTAGCATGTTATGTCAGCTTTGTGACAGGTAACAAGAGGAAGCTCGATGAGGAAACAGAATAACAAGCACATACCGCCCAACAACAGACCTCAGCACCCCTCGCTGAACTCCTCCAATGTCAAAATGGCATAAAGACACACTCTGATCTCCTTTTTGCTACTGATGGAAACATTTTCTACAAGACCCCTGCTGCTCTGGGGTCAGTGGCGAGACTTCCTGGAAATAAAAAAAAAAAAAAAAAAAAATGCAGTGTACTGATCTACTTATAGGCTCCTGCCAATCCTAGAAGAGCTTTACATTTGAATTATGTGATCATCTCACTGTGGTCATTTAAATGCATGGATGGAATAAGAATGTGAATATATGAATATATTTGCATACAGTGAAAAGTAAAGTGTTTGCAGTGGTTTGTGTACCAGTTTGTGGGGGCTTGAAGAACGGTAGCTTGTGGCAATTAGCATCAGTCAGTGTTGTCAGCATAAGTGACAGCTAACAGTTTGTGAGTGCACATGCAAACTCTCTATGTGTGGATGTCTTTCATTTGGCTTCCTCTGTTGCCTCTATGATAATTCTAAAACATCTGAATCTTGAATTCAAAAATATCCATGAGCAGACATTTTGCCAAGTATTAGCTCATGGGGGGATGTTGGGTACCTGCTCTGTATGAAAAGTGTCCTGAGATAACTTCTGTTATGATTTGGTGCTATATAAATAAAATTGACTTGACTTGACATTTCTACTGTGATGTTTGCCAAGTCTCATCTGCTGTGTTACAAAGAAAAAAAGCTCAAATGACCAATTTTAAATGCCTTTTAGGAAATAAAGTACCACACAGTAGTCCCTTTCCCACAGTTTTTGTCATCTATAAAGAATTATACTCTGAGCTTTCTAATCTTTCCATAAATATTTGATCATAGCGATCACCAGCTTATATCACATAACTGACTGTACACATGAAAATGTTAAAAGAATGCAATAAAAATTCCACATATTCCCAAATGGTCCACATCTTAAGAAATCGTGGCCCCACAAAGCGGAGAATAGCAATTTTTTATGCTTTCCAGAAGGGTGAGTGCTGTATCTACATATGCTGATGTTGCTGTAGCATGTCTGAAATGTGCTAATGGTGCTTTTTCAGTTTCAGATTCAAATGTCCCAATGTGGTGAGTTTCATTTCTAGTACACTGGAAGATTGTTTGGCTCAGGTTTTGCATATTTTTAGCTGGACTTTTTCTTCTTTGTGAGTGGGCTGTTTTGTTGAGGATGTAAAATAAGCATTAGGCGGCCCTGCTAAGTGTGTCTTGACACTGACGCCAGTTGTTCAGTTGCAGCATTGAGCTATGCAAGTTCTAGTGATTTGATTTGATTTATCATTCTTGTATTTTCATTTGCCGTGATACTCATAGCAGGCAAGCATGTAAATAGGAATACTCATTTCCTCTTGTTCTTATTCACTCATTATTTTTATGCAATAGCCCATTAGAGATCAGCCGTCTCCGAAATCTCACACACTGATTAGACTGCTGTGCGGCAGAGACCAGAAATGAGGTCTGTCTATTGTGACTCACCGACAGCAGACATTTCTGGAACAGAGGCTCGGTATGGGCCTTCAATGAACTGCGGCGGATTGTCGTTTATGTCCTGGACTTTGATGATGAACTCGGACGGCGGCTCCAAGGGTTCGTCTGTATCAGCATTAATGACCTGGGCTGTTAGTGTGTACTCAGCCTTCTCCTCACGGTCCAGCCTCTTCATGGCATGGATGTCTCCTGTTAGCTCATTGATGGCGAAGATAGTGCCTGCCCCCTCACCTGCTAGGACATACTTAATGTTCTTGCTTCCCACATCCAAGTCTGTGTGTAGCTGGAATGAAAAAGGAAAAGAAAAGAACAGACAAAAGTTAAAAGGTGCAGCAGAGTTCTCAATTTGATGTCACTGTGTAAACAGAGACGAGGGGCTGTAATGAACGCAAGTTGATATGCTCAGCAGATTCTAGAAGTTCTTTCCTTGTAAATGCAGGTAAGTGTACAGTGTGACTGTAATGTGTTTTTTGCTGCAGTGCTGTACAGCAACTGGTGTAGCCCGGACACTAAATGTGGCTCAACATAGCCTACACTTTGCTAAATGAGGCCCACAGGGGACAATAACTTTATAAGTAGCACAGGAAATGGACCTTAGCCTACATTGTTCCTCGTTATATATCGCAAATACATCACACAAACACACATTGTGGGAGATATTGCTCCCTACAGTCTGGAATTCACAAACTGAAGAGACTAGAAGTGCTTTGAATGTGCATTCCATAGTACGGTATCAACAGAAAAGTATCAGAATCCATGAAAAATTAAAGAGGAATCGCTGCACACAATGATTCATGCTCACAAATAACTAGCCCCAAAGTTACTGGATGATACTGCATGTTCCTCATTATTTTTGTAATTACAGTTTCATTAGTTCACTAAAGCTGCATTACGTGCAAGGCTGAGTGGTTGGCTCCCACTTGCCGCATGGGCAGAGTATAACTAATGAGCCTGACAATGCTACATAAGGCAGCTGAAACATCTGTGGACAGAAGAACAGGCAAAAGCCGCCGCTGTTTCAAGTTAAAAAGGTAATTTGGAAGGGCAGGAGGTACAACGGAGTGGAAAAAAGGAGGCCAAAGCAAATGAGAAACACCATGAGGGAAGCAGAAAACTTACTTTGGTTTTATTCACATAAACAGAGAATGTACTTCTTTTACTGTAAGTCACCTTACATATAAGCCTCTTGATCCCCAAGGTGAGTGACTTTCAGAAGGGAGGAAAGAGGCAGCGAGTAGAACATTTACAAATCCAGCTATGTTCAGTGTAGCTGTGACACAGTTGGCAGCCCTCTTCTTTCAGTTTGTATTTTTGTTAATATACATTCCCCTCAAAAACACACACAGCCGCATACACACGTACACACACAGCCAAGCAGCACAGGCATGCATCAAAACATCTGTATTCAGCAGCTTTAATTTCATTTCCTGCCACAGTGTTTCAATAGAGGTGCCTGTGGGAGCGTGGCCAGGGTGCAGAACAGCAAGGTAAAAATCTGTAGGTGAAAATCCTGACCTCTAAACCCCCCGCAATGTTTTTATAAACCAGCTTTTATGCATATACTGTCTCAGAGGTGTTGTTTGCAGACACTGACAAAGCACATTCACTTAAATTGTCACACCTTGCACTTTTGTTTTCCTAATTGTGCCATCATTTCACATGAATGATGTAGCTCATTAACACAAATGCCTCGCAACATCCTGCGCACTGAGAAACTCTTTAAATGAGCTCAAATTAATGATGGTCTGTCATTATTTTTTTTATCCTACGTGTGACTTTCTGTGCGTATCGGTATGCCTGCAGCTGGGCATACATGACTGCATGTGTCTATGTTTCCCTCATTGGGGGGCAAATTGACTATTTTAGCTTGCATATTGGTTTTGGTTATGCCATATATCGTGCATGTTTTAAGCAACGCGTCAAGGATTTAATCCTGGTGTGTTTTAGGGCTGACTTTCTTCTTCCTCACCTGGCACTGATACCGTCAAGTGGGATCACTTGTATACAAATGTATGCCCTATTATGCCAAAGTCTTGTATATGTCTGAATATGTGTTTATTCTTGACTTTTTCAACAGTCAAGAATCAACTAAATAAACTCTGAAATTGTAAGTCAGTCATGCAATTCCACAGTTCCGCTGACACTCGAAAAACTCAACTGTTTATAGGTGTTAGTGTAATAGTATGAATTAGAATATTAATTTGGTTTCACTATAACTAGATTGGACCTCAGTTTGCCTTCTTTTTCACCTTCTGCCAATCAATCAGACTTTATTTATATAGCACCTTTCATACAGGTTAGTTCAAAGTAAGACTACAAATATAAATATGATTGGAGAACAATGCACACACAAAAAAGAAAAGATAGTAAGTGAAGTAATAAAACTAGTGGATTAAAGGCAATAATAACACTTAAAAGCAAGAATACAATAATAAAAACTAAAATTTAAATAATGGTCATAAAACACTCCAATCGAAAGCCAGGCTAAAGACGTAGGTCTTAAGTTGACATTTAAAGATATCAACACTTTCAGCTGCTCTCAGATCCTCAGGCAGCAGCTTGGTGCATAAAAACTAAGCATTTTTGCCCTGCAATTTAAAAGCTAACAGACTTGCAGGATCTGAGGGTTCTTTCAAATTCATACATTGAAAGTATGTCAGTCAGATGGGCAGGACCATGTAGTGCTTTATAAAATAGTAATGTCATTACTCCTGATATCCACACACCTTTCCAGGGCAACTACAAAATCAAGAGTGTGGTCAAGTATCTGTGCCCGAACTGAGTGAGGATCATCAATTTTAGAGTGCTACATCTGTGCAAAGTTAGAGCGTAAAATAGTCATGAAATCAGTGGCAAAATAGTATCATTTAACTGAAATGGAAAAACAACTGTCAGAAGCTTGGATCTGACAGTGATGACACACAAAGCAGATGCTCCTAAAAACAAGTTTTGGTTAATAATTTCCACAAGAAGGGATTGGATTCTCCAAAACATCCAGACATGCTGCTTCATTAAAGTACCAAAAGTTAGAAAGTTGCTATTATCATGGCTACATGATTAAAAACAAAACCAACGTGTATCGACTGCACAACAGTCTTGTAACATTTAACATTACAATTAAGTTACTACATCGTGTAGCTGTCTAGGTAGCACAAGCCACTGTGCATTATAGCTGATAAGTTAACTAAAATTATAGGATGAATAAATCAACTTTGGCACATTGTGTACTTTCTTTTGGGTGGAAATAAAGTCATGCATTCAATCATCCCTGCTAGAAACTGCTAGTTTAACTCCACATTCCCTGAAACTTGAGCAGCACCCACAGCCTTCACACTCGAATGCACAAACGGTCATCAAAGAGTACCAGTGTGGTCCCTTCAATGTACGTACAAATTACACGACTTTACACTTTCAAATTGCATGCAGTGCATACGCCAGTCCCTCCCAGGGTAGTGATGTCAATATACTGTGATGCAACTTTCTTTTATTTTATAGGGTGATTTTTGGGTTATTAGGAGTGTTAAATGAGAATGGAAAGGTTAAAAATGGACTTTGTCGTATGCACTGCACGCAATTTGAAAGTGTTAAGTTGTGTTATTTGTATACAGATTGTGAGACCAGGTTGAGAATACAATTACTGAAGGGGAAGAAAAGTCCATCACAGGACCATGTCATTAAAGGAGTTGCCAGGGCAACTAAAACAGCACCAACAATCAGTGGCATTGACTGTGGCATTCAGGAAACAAGCAGACTATAATACTGACTGGAGTTGCAAAACAGCAATACTTTATTCTGGGCAAATGGATAAGGTTGTTTAGACACATACACCATTGTCGTGATGCCTATGCTTATTTTATATTTGAGTGGTAACAATGTTGAATAAAACACCTTGAATAATATTGAAATACTGAAATATTGAAATGAACATCAGCCAACATGTATAGTTTCATTCTACTTGTAACCAAAGTAAACACAGTGCCTGCATGATTGCATAAATGTAAAGAGTATCTATCATAAAGAGGAAATAAGACCGTCAATGAGTGCAGTGTGTGTATATAGGCTTGAGAAGTTATTACAAGTCTTGCCTTAGCTGCTGAAAAGACAGCCATCCATATGTATTTTGAAGCTGTGATTCAGAACAATGAAGGAAGCCTCGGTTGACTGAAGGAATTATACCGTGGCAGTACTTTATAGTGCTCTCTGCTTCCTACCAGTACTGTTGTACGTGTACACACACACACACACACATGCACACACCTCCATTTGCCAACCACAACTCCTACTCAGGGCTGCACGGGACTGCTTATCCTGTCAGCGGAGGAGGAAATATGTCAGTCCCTGCTGAAGATGAGCTTTCACGGCAATCACTTGAACAATCACTGTGTCCTAATGAGGAAGATTCTACAGATTCTACCCCACCACCACCCACCTGCCCTCCCGCCCCCGCCTCGAGCCCGAGTTCCACGTACTTAAGTGTAGCCCTACAGAGGGAACTAATGATTCTGCTCCTTGTCAAGGCAAATGGTAGATAGGACATGTGCTCCTCCTATGTATGTACCAGTAAGACTGGAGAAGGAGAGGGAGACTGAAGTGAGGAGCAAGAGGGAGGAGATGCTGTCACTGTGATGTGAGTTGTCAGCTACTGTCTGCTAGAACAGACGGCACACAGAACATTGGACTGCCTTCTCCAAATCCTACCTCAGTTAGTCCTTGGTACGGGTCAGATACTTCTTCTTTTGCTGGATTTAAACTGAGAAAATGCAGTTACACACATATTTGTACATTATTTGTATAATTTTTGCCTAAATGCAAGAGAATGTTTTCTTCAAATATGTTTGAAAAGTGGGAGTCGTATTATTTTCGAGGACTAGACATTTAAGTATTCACAGCAGCAATTGCTCTGTTTGACTGAAGCAATTACTGGTCCCTTGGTTACTTTATACAAAGAGAGTGTTGCATTATGGGTTATGTTTAGCCTTACTGTTGCTAGGCTAGTGAGTTTCTTCACTTCCATTTAAAGTGAGTCTTTTAAAGCTTCCCCTAAACGTGTTTGGTTTGTCAAGTTTCTGGGAGTGTCTGATGACTCGTGACGTGTTTTAATGAAAAGGCGTCATAAGCATCTCCCGAACCTCTTTACTACAGATACTGATATCACAACACCATTGTGTCATGACGAAGAGTTAAAAAGAGAAATAATTAAACAAAAAATCAGAAAACAGTCAGAATAAATTATTCCAGCTGCTTCCACAAGTGAGAGTATGAAGATAAAGAGTCAACAGCACTCGAAAACATACCTGGAAAAACTCTAACCTTCTCTTGGGATGAATAGTATTTCAGGGAAAGGACTTGTCAGATAAAGTGTTCTTTTTCCAGTCACAGGTGTTGGGAAAGGGAGGTAGGTTGTCTTAGATTTGATGACATTTAATGTAGCAAATAATGCAAACTGGCAAAGCCAAAGAGCAGCATGAAGATGTTCTGTATAATGTATTGCTGTGTTGACTCTAAATGTCATGTTTGGTGCGATCCTGATGTGGTGAAGATGATGCGCTTGTTTTACTAAGGTTGCATGACCAGACCCAGCGATGATACCAGGGGGGAAATGTCATGTTAACCATTAAATATTCAGTAGATTGCATGTTGTTATGTAAAATGAATGGGAACCCCAAGGCCATGCACTGTACGGACTAGTTTACATAGCACCTTTTGTAACAGCCAGATGTTGACCTTTTTCTATTCAGTTCAGTCAGTTATTATGGCCCAGTTTTCCTCATCAATTCAATGTGACCCAGTCTCACAGAACAAATCCAAAGAATTCAATCAAGAGGGCTTCATACTGCAGTGAGGGATCAACAGGGGGTAATTCATTGCCAAAACTGGTAAAATTAGAGCTATCATTTTTTTCCATCTGTACACCCTTAGGCAACTGTAGCCTAAATAGTTACTCCAGATAGATTCTGCTCAAACATGTCTGGAAATTAATTGTAGCTTCCTCCCATTTGTTGGATTTTGACTCTGTTAATTACACCTACATGAATAATCTGTAATTCTAAATATTGCAATAACATTTTGAATGTACGGAACAGATGGCGCGATGCATGATATATGATACACTTAGCTATTCTTGGGAACATTTTCCCTCCAGTCTGTCTCGTGGCACGTAGCGTTTTATCAAATTGGACAGGAAAGTTCCCTTCTGGTGTGAACCACAACAGACTTCATCGGATGAAACCATATAGTGAACATTGGTGGTGCTGGGAAGCCACATTGGACATGAAGAGTTTAATTCAGAAACATGCTGCACATTCTAGCCTGAGGTGTTGCAGGTTCTTCCATTTTTCAAAACACAAACGAGGCTAAATATAAAAGTGGTAAGTAATCACAGTGAAATGGCAATCAGCTTCATTAACTTTTACTTTTGTGGTGAGCAATTACTTTGCGAGAAAGACCATTCTCATCTGTCTTGCACCTGCCACAAAGGAATTAAATCCATGAGGATTTGTGGGCATCTGTTGAATAGTACAATAATCAATATTGCTCCTCTGAGAGGTTAAACACACTATTCATAGAGGCCAAAGAGGGGAAAGAATGCTTTGCATGTTTTCCTGTTCATTTATTATCACTGCAGCCACGCTTCCTTTATTGAGACAATGGGAAAGAGATGGTGTCATGACCCACATACAAGCAGAGGTGACGGTTTGTAATTGGAGCCAGCTATACTCAGAGTGTAGTATTTACAATCAGCACAGAGACTTCCAATGTTATACCTGCTCCACACACTTTTTTTCTGTTTTTTCTTTTATTGGATGGAGAACTGAGTTGATTCATCAGCAAGCTTTTCCACTTCCATTCTGTTTTATTTTCCTCTTGGACAATTGTGAATTAATGAGACAAAGAAAAAAAAATGAGGCAATTTGTTCTAGATTTGTGTGCAGTTTGTACCAAGGTCAATCAGGGCTAATGTGTTCTGTGTCCATCCCTGCACTTTGAGCAATGGCACATGTGTTGCATTCAGTGCCACTGGCGCATTATTGCTTCTGTAGAATAAGTCAACGTCAAAGCGACTACCTTTAGTACAAGAGGGCAACACAATTAGATTTAGCCACCCATGAAAAGCCTTTTGTTTGTGAGTGTGGATGCATGGGAGGATGCATTTTAATCATAGTAGGGTACAGTGTCACCACTGGGAGAGAATGGGAAATAGGAAAATAAAACAATTCTGCATAATGCGTCCCTGCTGTCGGCTACATCAGCTCTCACTTCGAGAATGACCTATTGTATGCAACCAATCTTCAGTATGGATTTTTGCCGCTTGCTCATTACATCCTGTTGTTAGAACAAGAGAGCATTAGACAATCAGTCTCTTCATGGGTGTGTGCCCGATGCAACTGTCAATGCCAGAAAACAAAGGTAAAAGAAAACATGACTTCTGGTAACAGCTTTGTCCATTTCATGGCAGCTCCACATGTGTTCTATGAAGAGCTCTGCAACCAGAATTAAGCCTTTGCAAGAAAAGCCTGTGATTTGAGCAAAACAAACAAATAAAAAAAAAAGAAAGAAGTGTTCTAAACAATAAAGAGACAGAGCCATGAAAAAGTGTAAATGAGCTTGGCTACGGGGGCTGTGGCGCACATGCTGCGTGTTAAATAGAGGGAGATTTTTTAGTATTAACCTCGACTACTGTCATTACCCTACCTGTGGGCCCAGAACTCATTGGTATACACAGCATGCTGAAGGTGGGTGTGTGCGGAGGGGTGTAAACCAAAACAAGCTTAATCAAGGAGCACAACAGTTTTCTCTTTCTTCTGTGCGGCTGACCTAATCAAATCAAGGAATGAGATTGATTTCACGAGGTGCAGATGGATCCCGTAGCAAGTCTAATTCAATGTGCCGGCTCTCCAGTATGATGTGTGTTTTCTCGGTCCAGATGGTGCTGCTCGGGTTTGTAATTCATATTTCAACATTTTACTCCCCCCTCTCCCACCTTTCTCTCCCGCCTTCTTTCTTTCACTCTCACAGGCTCGTTCACAGGCCTTTTTTTTTTTTTTTCTTTTTTCTTTTTGCTCATAGTTTAACCGCTGAGTAAATGAGTGTTGATGTGGATGACTATCACAAACTCATCTGTCAAACATGGGATCCTGTGATCTTGTTATATGTCACACACAACACATGCTGACTTGTGAGTTTCATAGTTGAGCTGTTGTAACTCATGTTCAGGAAAGTAAAGCAGAACAGTAGCTGGTATAGACTGATAGTGTACAATATTTAAAATTGGCATTAATGGGAGAAGTATTCATGTCCCACACTATAAAAATACTCACTTACAAGTAAAAGTCCCGTATTTCAAGTAAAAATACAGAAGTATTATCACTAAGATGTACTTCAAGTATCCAAAGTAAAAGGTTACTCCTTTTAGAATGTTACATTACTAAATATACTTTTATATTAATGGTCATTAACACTGATACACATATGTAGAACCAATTTTAACTATTTTATATACTGTTGGGTGGTTTAATTTATAGTAATACATCATATTAAGCTGATCATGTAAACTGCAAAGTAGTAACAAAATTTCACTGCAATACAAATGAATGTGGTAGAGTAAAATGTACAATATTAATTGAAGTTGAGTAGAAAGTACAGAGTGGCATAAAATGATAATACTCAACTAATGTACAAGTACCTCAAAACTGTACCTACATACAGTATCTGAGTAAATGCACTTAGTTACTTTTCACCACTGAAAACTGGCCTTGCCAAAGTGTGAGAACACAACACATGTACCACATGTGAGACTAAGGATTGAAAAAACATTTTAAAAATAGCAAACAAACCTGCAGGGGACAAGAGTCATGATCCTGATTGCCTTTGCATTTCAATCAGGTGTTTCATATGTATTTCAGAATACATTTTTACAGTGTGTATATATATATATATATATTAAAATACACACTCACTTAAAATACACAGCCACTTTGTTAGGAACACCTGTGCAGCTCTGCCATAAATTCTACTTTTACAAAGCTTATACATTTTCAGTTTTTGTTGACATTGTCAGAAAGGTGATAATTCTACTTTATGTTTATTATTGAGGTCATAGTGGATGCTGGTGGTGTACTGGAGTACATTATATTGAATGGTGTTGAATCGTAATATTTTGTCTACCCCATTAACATACATGAGGAACACAAATATAGAATTTATAGCAGAGCTGTTGTTTTGGTTTGCATTACATTACACAGGTGTTCCTAATAAAGTGGCTGGTGAGTGTGTGTGTATATATATATATATATATATATATATATATATATATATATATATATATATATATATATATATATATATATATGTGCGCAGATTTCCATAATAGCAAGACATGCAGTGGGGCTTATTCCTGCGGAAAAATGCAGATGTGCTCCACTGTGTCTGTTCGGGCTGTCAGAGTCATTGTTCTCAACCTGAGAAGCCTTGCAAATTAGCCAGTTTCAGTGCCAACTGCCACTGCTGGATACAGCATGCATTGCTGCGGA
Organism: Thunnus albacares; assembly: GCF_914725855.1. Classification (NCBI taxonomy): domain Eukaryota; kingdom Metazoa; phylum Chordata; class Actinopteri; order Scombriformes; family Scombridae; genus Thunnus; species Thunnus albacares. The sequence continues at coordinate 7,524,834 of NC_058106.1, read as the reverse complement.
GTTGAAATTCCTGCAGGTATACACTACGTTTTCAGTATGGGGACTTGAATAATGGGCTCCGACAGCTTTGACTAAGTACTTTTGTTTGTCTTATCGCAAGTCTCCACTGTAGGCCCTTTCCTGGTACAGCGCTGCAGGCTATAGCGTTATGATATCAATAGTTAATGTGCAATAAATGCAGGTGATCGGTCTCATCTTTGTAACTTTGAATGCTAGTATCGCTCCATCATGTAGGGACAGATTTCAGATTTATGAGTAAGTTATGGACTGAGACCAACTGCTGCCCAAAAAAAGAAAAAAAAAAAGGATCATGACCTGTATGTGTAAAACATCTAAGAATAGGCGTACTGATCTCATCTCCAGTGTGATCACTATCCAGGCTACATTATTTTGACTAAGTATCTTTTATGTACATCAGTAGCTTATGCCAGTGTCCAAAGAAATACAAAGGCTTTGCATGTATCCGCTGCAGTTTTTCCACATTCAAAGCCAACATATCTCTCCGTGGAATACAGCTTTTAATAGGCAGGTACTGGAAAGCAGTATTTGCTCAGGCCTAAGAACAAAAGGCAGTATAAATGAGGGCTTCATTGGCTATATTAATAATCATCTGTGCCTTCTCCTTTGAGAGGCCTGTGATATCGAGTATCATTAGACATGCAAATAACAGCTCCATTTTCCCGTCCCTGGGATTAGGAAGGAAAGAGAGAAAAATGAAGAAGAGGCATGGCTGTGGCAGAAACAATTAAGCCATCCTCTTCGCGGAAGCACTTGGCAGCAAGCTTCAGACTGGTAAGGGGGACAGGAGGGGTCCTTTGGCTAGGCAGCATCGTCAACACGCTTGTCTGAGTGAATGTGCAATTGCGCAGAGCATCGCTTTAAGATGTCAGATCACCTTGGAGTGGACGGCAGCTACAAGAACAAGCACTCCCTCTGTGTGTCATGATGCCACTATACGTGTTTCACACTCTGTCTGGAGCACAGACCCGCAGACGAAGGGATAGGGAGGGAGAACAAAGGAACAAGGAGCAAAGAAAAAGTAGACAAGAGAGAGGAGACAGAGTCATCTGTGTTGTCGTATGCTGCGGACAGCGATGACATGTTCCTTTTATCCCTTCCCTCACCCCACGCGGGCAACCATTGAGTGCATTACCACTTCGCTCTGAGACAAAATCCCTCAGCCTTCCTCCGCCACACTACACAAATATCTAAGGCCTCTCTCACTTACATAATCACATCCCTTGGCTCAATGGGCCAACTTGTACATCCTGTTGCACCACTCCAAAAGCACAAAACTGAGAAGCAGCAAGAGAAATGATACCAAAGCCCTCCTGGAATGCTGCACTTGAGTTGAAGTACAACTAAATATTTTCATACACTAAAGTAAAAGTCATTTCCCTTCGGTGCTTGGAAAGGGGGAGTGGGCATGGAAATGGCCTCTCATAATCCATTTTCCTGATTCCCTTGTTACCTTTACTTCATTTCCAAGTTATTTTCATCTTTTCACTTTTTATTATCACATAAGTAGACACATAACAAAGCTACCAGAGCTGGAGAAAAAAAAAAAAAACAATCTTTGTCAGTTAAAAGGTTACCTAAAGAAGAGTAAGAAAACAGGTTAGGCCCAGAGGGTATTATGGCTGTAAGATCCAGCAGCTGAATTAAACGTGCTTTTTTTAAGATCAGTAAAAACAGGTAGTTTTTCTGTGTCAGCTCATAAAAGAGAATGAAAAAAAAAACCTTAAACATGCCTTATATCAATGAGAGTTGTGGGGAAAGCATGCAGCCCAATGAGTTCAGTCCGTCATACAGCACACGAAGACAAGACAGTGTGTCAAAAAAGTACACAAAGTCAAAAGTGACTGCCTGTAATGCTCACTCCCCCTTCCATTCCTCTCTATTTTGCTCCCTTTCCCTCTTTATCACTCTGTTCCTCCTCTCCTGCTCTCGCTCTGTGTCTTTTTCTGGAATCGCCCGTCGGTAATGTCAACAGAGATTTCACGGCACAGTGCCGGTGTATCAGCCGGGCTCACATTTCCCCTACCTGTGATTTACATCAGAGAAGAGGCTCATGGGGGATTTTCCATGCCAAGGGAAAGGGGCGAGGGGAGGGGGGGGTGATGACAGTGGTGGTGGAGGTGGTAGGCGGGGGTGGGGGGGTGTAGGATGGAGCCAGTACCCTGGGGCTTGACGCAGTAAGGCACTCTAACAATGGTGGCGTAGACCACCCGACTGAGAGATGCTTTTACTGCAAAGAGAACCTGCATGACTGCGTTCAGGCCCTGCTCCTTAAATGTCACCATCCTCCTTGCACAGCAGACAGGTCTGACTGAGTTATTCTGTATCATAGAAGTACATGTATTTGTGCACGGAAGCCTACATTTTTGCATGTGTGTATAACATGCATTTAACTTTTAACTGTATCTAGTGTTTTTCAAGGCTTTAATTTAGTAGCCAGACATAAAGGAAGACATACCAGTCTCTTTAATATTTTTTTTGATTTGGTAAAAAACAGCTCTGAATTAGGCATTTAGACCATTGTGTAACATCAAAAATTAGGGCTTTTTTGTGGCTCCTTAACATTTGTTCACACAGATTTAAAAAGAAAAAAAAATCCTGATTATCGAAAAAAACAAAAAAACAAAAACATAGATCGTATACATGAAATCAAATATAGGGAACATGTTCACTTTTCTTAGCTGTAATACTGACAGAGAGACACAATTTAAAATATTAAATAGGCTGCATTATACATCGTTATTGAGAGGCAAGCTGGGCTTTCCTCATTGTATTAAACTGATAGATACTTTATACTGCAATTGTACAAGCATGCAGACATTTTCAAAAGAAGTGATGAAATGGAAGTGATGAAGAGTGACCATCTCTTATTAGCAGTAAAGTGGACACTGTAAAAAATAACCATAATGCAAAACTAATGGAATACACAGTGAGAAAACAATATTTTATCCTTAAATTTTGGATTTCTAAAGATGCAGCATGAGTGGATGGTTGGTATGAGGATGTGTTGAGAATGCCTTTGGAGAAATTGATCTATACCCTACATGAAAATGTCAAGGCATTCATCAAGATATGGCAGCTTCTGAACTGGTTCTAAGTTTGTTAACATACCTGCTGTGTTTTTTTGTGTATTGGTGAAAATGTTCTGTATTTTGGACTGAATGGACACATTTTGGTTGTTAAATATCCAAATCCCAGTAAAGAGATGCGGAAAAAGAAGCATATTTTCTTCCTGTTATCATATCTAGCTGTGCAGATAGTTCTGGTTTTATTTGCTTTTGGATTTTAGAAATCCATCTCTAAGATTACTGCCTCTGTGCCGATACGATGGAAGTGAACAGAATTTTGTTTGTGATAATAATTTTATTTAAAAATTACGTTTCCAAAATTCAACATTAACGCCTCTTTCCAGAAACAATCTCCCTGTGACTTTGAATAATCCACAGAACACGCTGTCTACAGTTTGCTAGAAAGTAGATTCTCTGAAAACTGTTGACAGCCTCTTCTGTGGATTATCCACAATAGCAGGAGTTGCATAAAGATGTTGCTTTGAAATTTGTGCACAAGATTCACAAGTGGAATTCTTTTTCTTTTTTTTTTGTGAATTCTCAGGGACAATTACCTCAAAGCCTGGGCACATCAATCCAAAAATATCCAAAACCACTAAGAACTTTAGGATAAATATGGTCTATTATTGTTAATTTCCAAAAAACATTATTCAAATAATAAATGAATGATAAAAATGTGGATTTTTTTTCTGATGTCATGCCACAAATGACGCTGGCAGGCTAATATTTATCTTTAAACTGAAGCCCCAAATCAGCCTGATATTACTATGATTAAATATTCAATCCTAAGATGTATGCTGTATGAGTGTTTCACACGTTCAAGCAACAGAAGAGGGCACAGTTAAGTGAAACGTGTTGTGATGGTTGTCATGTCCGGAGCTAACGAGTCGGGACATGGCGTTGGTACGACATGCCATTTGTCTCCCATAATAAGACATGAGAGCTTGCAGACATTTGAAAGAAGTCAGCATCGCAAAACGACTCCTTCCTGGAAAGACACACGCTGAAGCTTGCCAGGAAGGCTTTTTTTTCCCTCAGTCAGTGTGTGTGTGTGTGTGTGTGTGTTTGTGTGTGCCTGAATGAATGTGTGCATACTTGCCTCGCTTGTGTGTCACAGATATGTGTGTGCATCCTTGCTTGCTAACATGTGTGGAAAACAGGCTTGTGTGTGTGTGTGTGTGTGTGCCTGTGTGTGTGTGTGTGTGTGTGTGTGTGTGTGTGTGTGTGCGTCCCTGTACAAATGCCCCCTCCCTATTACAGCTGACTAGTAGATGGATGCTGGCTGTCACACCTGCCTGACTTTGTTCCTGCCAGATGCGGAGGGGTCACGGGGAAAGCGCCCAAACACTCATCAATCTCAACCATTGTCCAACATTCTTTCGGCTCCGGCAACAGCTTCCAATATCCATTTAGTCGCTCCAGATGCTGGCAAAAACGCTTACATACACAGAAACGGGGAGGCCAAACCTATTGACCTGCGCTGTCTGCATGGGTGGATGACAAAACAAAGGACGTCACAGGATCAAGAATAATCTCTAAAAGCTTGTGACAAATAAAAAGTTCAACTTTGCATTTGCTCTGCAAGGTCGTCACCATCATTAGTCTGGCAGTAAAAGAAATTGAATTTGGTTGCTGCCCAAAAGGCTGCTGTCGAGTATGATGCTGTGAGCAAGTGCCAGTACACTCTCTGCAACCTGGGGTCTTTCATTTAATAACATCAAGCCGAATGGAGGAGTCACTTTGGGAGTAGAGTGGGAAACTGGAAACGCAAGGTCTAAAAGGACACGCGTATAAAACATAAGCAATCACATGACACATGCTGAGCACTTCCAGAATTTTGGAGCAAGGTGAATGGAGCTGCACTAAAAGTTTGGCTGCATGTAATAAAGGAAAAAAAAAAAAAAACATGCATCATTTTGTTCACAAACACATCACTTTTGCCATTTTGAATGCACCAAACTTAATTACATTTGAAACACACTCCTGGCCTCACACTAGTGCCACACAGCAAGAAAAGTAATTTCCATCATTCTGGCTTGTGCAGAGTTTTGTAGTTCCCTTGACAGGAAGCAGTACTTGAGTAGCCAATCCACTAATGGGCGGGAGGGATATGGAGATATAAACCTGACAAATAAATTTTTATCCTGGTAGAGTTTTTGCATCCTACTCCCACCCCTTCTTTTTTTTTTTTGTGGTATTTGAAATAAGAAATAGTGGGAAGACAGAAAGAGGAAAGTGAGAACCTTGATGCCGCTGAGCAAAGAGGCTGATGTGTAATGTCTTTGAGCATGAAGAATCATTCAAGTTGTGTTTATAGTTTGCTGGTCAGCTACTGTTGCTGTAGGTCATACTGCCATATTCCAGAAAGATGTTTTCATCTTTTTTTTTTTTTTTTTTTTTTTTTTTTTGACATAGCGTAGTTACTCAGGGTGCTAAAATGCTTTACAAACAGTAATGGTGTGAAAATACATCTCTCTCTCACACGCTCCCTGCTCTGTCTGCCTCTCTCTGTCTTCCTCTCAGCAGCATTTCTCTTAGCGTCTCGTCTACATCTTCGCCCCTCAGCTCTTTCTCTCCCTTTTTAATTCTCCCTCTCCTCCTCCGGGCCTCCTGAGGGTTGGGAAATAATGTACACAAACATAACAGGCGAACGGGAGAAGCGCTCATGTTGTTTACGGGAGGAAAAGGAGAGAGAGAGAGAAAGAAAAAAAAAAAAGAGAGAGGAAAAAATCATCACAGCGTGTGTTTCCATTCCCGCACCCACTTTAATTGTGAAGAAATCAGAAAGTTGGGAGAATTCATCTCAGTATGCAGATGCACTTTGATGCTGTCACTCACACGGTGTGGGGCTTTTGATTAGGCCCCGTCTGTGCACTGGAGGCTCATGACCACACTTAGCAAGCAGGAGCCATTAAAATCCCAGCAACTCTGGCTCCCCCCTCAGTCTCTCTTTGTCTTTCTCCTTCTCCCAACTGGGTCACCAACTGCAAGAGATTTGATAGTGAAGGTAACAGCACTAATAATTAATGCTTGTAATGTAGGGGGGTGGGGGTGGGGGGGTGGGGAGTTGAGGGGAGAGCAAGAAATGTAACGGAATAAGTAGAGTTCTGCAGAAAGAAACGATAATCTATATTTGACTGATCAGTCATGACACATTCTGAGGGAATCAGCTGACTTTATTTACTTACTTGAATATTTATAATTAAGGCCATTTTATACCTCTGCTCCTCTTCTCTACAGTTCAGATGAAAATATTGTATTTTTCACTCAACCACATATATTCGACAGCAGCTATTTATTTTACAAATTAATCATTTTCATCTAAAACGCGGATCCGTTTAAATGTGGTGCATTTTTAGAGCTTAAATAGTATCAAATAAGCTCCACCTCAACCTGCTACAACATTAAAATGCTACTAACACATTAATGCATCTATATTAATTTTCCAATATAGTAACATAACACTCATTCTGCACATAGACTACTTTTACTTTTGTGTTTGGAATAATTCTAAGTACATTTTACTGCTAGCACTTCTGTACTTTTACCTTTTTTTGTATCTAAAGTTATTTTGAATGCAGGACTTTTATTTTTAGTATTTCATAGCTTGTCTCATAATTACCTGAATCAGGTGTTTCCTCCAGTATCAAAAGCAACCCAGGTGTTTGTTGTCTGTGCGTCCACAGTGCAAACAGGGGCTGCAAGTAACTAATGTGGCGTGAATTTTATCAGTTGTGGGGACACCACAGCTAACTCACTGATTCCTGGTTGCAAAATCTTCAAAAATAGATTTTTTACAAATGGAAATGAGAAAAGGCAAAACCTTAGGAGTGACATAATGATTTGTTTGTTTGCTTTTGTTTTGAGAGTACTAAGGTTCAGAATGCTTTTTCAACATTGTTCTTATATCCCTGGTACAATGGCACTCTGTATCCATTCACGTAAAGATAGTTGTTGTGTGGACATGAAGGCAAAAAAACCCCCAAAAAACAATATTTCTGATTAGCCTAACTTATCCTGAAAATCGCAATATAACGCATGAGTAGCATGTGGTCAATGCCACAGGCCTGTAAATAACGAGAGTGAAAAGAAGCCCAGGGTTCACAGGGTTAAAAAAATGTTTGCGCATTTGTGTGGTCAAATGTTTGGAAAGCATCAGCAAGTGTGATGCACCGTCCATGTGCGACAAACAGACAGGGTACCAGAGAAAGAGTGACACTTACAGAGAGGATGACACTTCCACTCTGCCTCCCACTCCTCTGCACAACCACACTTCCTCTCTGCCTTGCCGAGTCCCGGGGACATCTTCCATGCACGCTGGGTGTCACAGCAGACGGATGACTAGCTTCAGCAGCACCATGCCATTTCCCCTTCTCACACTAAACTGTCACACCCCCCTCCTCCACGCCTTCCCGGCCTGCCGGGCCTTACTGCTTCTTGGCCCGGACTGAGATTCACACACACAGGCAACAAGGAGGGCACACACATAGTCATACAAATGCACGCTCACACAAGTACAAACATCTCTCTTTCTTTTCTGTGATTTACACTCAGTGGGAAACTGCGCAGCCAGTCACTGTCATCCCACTAACCGACTCCAGGAGCCTCTTCTTCCAGGCTATGTGAGTAAGTCAAGCAGATTGGATTCACACTGTAATACTAAAGGTCACGCTACTAGATCTTACCACACAGTGCATATGGATCAAAAATAACAGCAGACTTTGGTTGTCATCATCGTATTGTAAACTTTTTGGATTAAACATCCCTGTTTAAAGGGATATAAAAATACTCTCTTTGTGTCTGATATGTTTTTTTTTGTTGTTGTTTTTTTCTTCCACAAAACAGTTTTAACAAAATTACCTCATTAGAAATTATGTTCCTTCTCCTTCAGTGAAAATTCCAGAATATGTAAATATTCATTCATTCATTCAATATTCATTTTTAACAGTTTAACTGCTGGACACAAGATGTCTCCTACTTCACTGTGAAGTCCATTCTCAGTGTTTGTGCATCGGAGGCTTCAAGTTTCCACTTCACAGCTGTGACTGACTCCAAAGTAGTTGTGATGTCACAAATCACGGTCATAATTATAAATCATAAATTCAGATTTAAGGAGCTCACAGAGAAACTCCTCCTTCAGTAGATTGATGTGAAAACAACCTTCTAGTTTCAAACTCTGTGTGAAAAGTGAGGCTCAAACACCCAAGTAACAATACGCAAAATACACTTTGGAGTGGAGGAGGACAGACGTAACTAACGTTTTATAAAACATTCACACTCTGGACCTCACATGACTAAATGATACATGACTGACTAAAGACAAAAAGACATCCAGTCCTGTTTGCACACACACCCTTGAGCTGCATGCCCGTGCAGCCCTCACTACCAGTAATTATTATTAGGACAGTTGCAACTACTGCCAGAAAATTATCATAAGCAGCCTACTGCTGTTTTCTCTGCTTTCGAGTGATTGGAGAACGAACTGGAGAAAAAACAAAATCGGGCTTAAAACAAATGCTACCCCCAAGACAGCGCACAACAAACAGAATATTCAAGAGAGGAAAAGAAAACTATGGAAAGGGATAAAAATGTCTCGCCCGCGGAGGATTCAAGATTTGCCAATATGAAAGCAGCACGCTCTTACAAATCAAAATTTGCCACCAATTTGCTCTTGTTCAGATTTCTGGAGGGGACAGTGGCTTGTTTGTGTCCCCTGTCAGAGTCTGGAGGGTTCTGAAATTAAGCCTGTGACCAAACATGCACAGCTACTGTACTGGAAAGAGGGGCCTGCCAGCACCACAGAGCACCATTTATTCTTATCAATACTCATGCATTAGAGTTCATTTGCAAAACCGCATTAACGCCTCTGGTAAAAATCTACCCTCCTCTGTCTCCCCTTTAAATCTCTCATAAATCTCAGAGCATCCCTTCTTCCAGCAGCATCATCACAGAGAGCCACACTTTTCAATTTCTGGAGTGAGAAAAGGACAGGGTGTAAAAAGCCTCTTCCAGTATTACATCTTTTCTACTTTATTACCAGTCTTCTGGGAAAATGGGGGCAGCTTTGCAGTCTGGCTATCTGTTTACATTTTCTTTACAAGACTATATTGGAATTATAATTGTGTTCTATGGCGCCTTCTTTTGGTGCCTTACTCTGTTTAAAGGTCCTGTGGACCTGGGGAGATGAAGAAAAATGGACCCCTTTTGAGGGATTCGATTACTGAGGAAGAAAATGCAGCTGCACACTGGCCCTTTTTTCTTTTTCCTTTGCTGTTTTCCTCCAGGTGCCAATCTCTCGGGATGCTCGATATTAGAGCTGGAAGGGCGCTGACGCAAACACACCAGCGTCAACGCATTGGGAAATAATTTGTTTTTTGCAATTAAGGTGAAAACAGACAAAAAGAAATATAACTGTGAGATAGATCATTATGTAATGTATCTAATCTAATCTGACAACAGAAGCTGCTGAAGTGATATGAATTGTTTTATTGACTTGGCTTATTCGTATTTTTTTCTCTCAAGGTTACTGGAGGTCACATTGTTGAAATGCTGCATGTTTTTTGGTTACTTTGATGTTGCCTCAGAGTTGAGAAAGCACTGTGCTGAAAACTGGCCTTCAAAATATTTGTAAAAAAAATTAAATCAATTTACACTGTTTGAATCCAGCCTTTGATTTATAATTCAACAGAGGGAATCTCGTGCTAGAACAAACTGAACAGAGGCGTAACTTGAAACGCGATGTCCATCGAAATAAATCTTGAGTAGTCACTTCTACATATTCTGCAAATCCAGCCATTGATGTTGTTTTGATGTGATTTATCATCTACTGTAAATTTTGAAGAAGCTATTTGAAAAACCTATTTTCAAAAACTCTTGAGTTTCATCATGTTAAAAGCTGAGAAAAAGCTTTATCACTCGTCACGACACGATGTGACATGCAGGTTACACAAACACAGCATAAATATTCCATCACAATATGGATAATTGCTGATATTCCTCCAGCTCAACTACACTGCGCAGTGCAGTGAAGTGAGACAGTGAATTTGTATCCTTAATAATGTTTGGAATTAATTAAAATGCAAAGCCACGAGCCCTGAGTGCAACCACAGGTGGCGGTGAAGAGAGCAGCGAGCAGTGAGAGCAGCCATGATGAGTGCAAGCCTCCATAACTCATGTCCATTTCACTGATGATTTCTAATTAGGGCCTGAGCCCAGAGTGGTGCCAAGGCCCTACTGTAATACAAGAAATTATTATTATTTTTTGTCCAAATGAATCACATTTTTGAGGGGCTAAAAGTACTTGAAAACTCACAAAACTTTGCACATATATCAAAAGTGGTGAAAATTAGTTTTATGGGTCTTGGGCTTGGTTGTGGCTCGATAGCACCCCTACAAAATTTCAAAGTTGAAGCCCCCACATTTAGGTTTCACCTAGATCTACCAAATTTGGTAGGCACATGTATCATTCCCAGACTTAAAAAAAAGCCTCTTGAAGCCATATCCTAAGCCCAACAGGAAGTCAGCCATTCTGAATTTACTGTGCATTCTTTGCGCAGTTTTTTTTTTTTTTTTTTTTTTTTTTTTTACAGATATTGTATTTTAACAAACTCCTCTTACAGAATTAACCAGAGAGACCACAGTAGCATTTAAAGACCTTTGTGATGCTAAATTGCAAAGCTTTTGAGTTTTCATGGATCATCCTTGATGTGGTGCGCTGGTCAATTTGCATGTTTCACCATGAAACAGGAAGTTGTTGTCCAATCTGCCCCAAATTTCTGATGCTTGAGAAGAGTCTCTGAACACATCTACGAGTCATAGTCATAGTGCCACTTACTGGCAAGAGCAAGTTACAGGCACTGTACTTTTACGACCTCTGCCCAGCAGGTTGACAAGATCCACCTCAAATTTGATCAGAAAAGCCTTAAGACCTTGATGATGTTATATTGTGAAGCGTGTGAGTTTTAACTGAACAGCATCGCCGTGGCAACGCAGCAAATTTCTATGTTTCAACACGAAAAAAGAAACTGTTGTAACTCGACTACACATCAACAGATCTTTCCCTAATTTCACAATTTCACATCCTGGTCTGAAGACATGTACAGGCTAGTGTTGAATCATAACCATAGTACCACCTACTGGCAACAGGAAGTTAGAGTTTCTATACTTTTACAAACTACTCATAGCAGGTTAACTAGATCCACCTAAAATTTTGTAAGCTAACTTGAAAGACCTTGATAATGCTAAATAGTGAAGCTTTTGAATTTTCATCAAACAGAGTTGTTATGGCAATGTGGCGAATTTGCATGTACATTATGAAAGAGGAGGCTGTTGTAACTTGACTCTTTATTGTCAGATTTTTCTTAAATTTCACGTTTGATATGAGTCCAGGCCTGAAGACATCTACAAGCCAATTTTGAGTCATAGTCATAGTGCCACTGCCTGACAACAGGAAGTCAGCCTTATGTGACAAAGCTCCTTTGATTTACATGAAATTTAAACTGTGTGGTCTACATTTGATATGCAGCAACATAATGCACATTTAGTACATGCTTTCTAGCACCACACAGTGGACACAGGAAGTGACAGTTATCTTCTACATGCAATGTCTAATGTTCATGAAAATGTATATCCATGTCAATTGCTCTCTGGTAAATGTATAGCTGCGTTAATATTTCACTTATGTAGTATTGCCTACGGGCAATTACGAAGGTTCAAAATCATGTTGCCTCGCAATAACAGCATTTTGACTGCAGCGCGCCCCGATGTGCACGAAGGTGCTTGCAGCTTTAATTTTGCTATTGTTATTCTTATTATTTTTGCGAGCATTTCAATGAGATGGGTTTGCCATTTTATACAACAATTTCCTGTGTAATATCATTCTGTCAATAAGTAATTACTTGCTTGGCAAATTGCTGTGCAAAATGTTCATCGGAGGGGAGAAGATCCATATCAATTGTTCATTTGCATAATGCAAATGAATCCACAGAGAGGAAAAAAACAACTTTGCTGCCATCACTGACAGTTGGATACCAGCGCTGCTGCTGGAAAAGCATAAGTGCCTTTACTACAGAGCAGCACAAAGGTCTTCAGCATTTTGCTGTTAGGAGCAGAAAGTAAACTGAGTACAAGCCCCAAGCTGATGGAGCGATTTTTGGTTGTTTTTTGTTTAGTTTTTTTTTTTTTTCAGATACAATTTCAACTGGCAGGAGAAAAAATGTTACCAATATTTGACAAGTGGAGCTGGGGTTTGTGAACAGTTGTCCATTTGTTGCAGCTCAGGCATTAGCAGAGGATGAGCTACCCGCCACTCCATTAGGCTTTCCCCTGATAGAGTAACACCATTTTAGCCCCCTGTTTACTTAATATGCAGGATCCGGCCCCGTCTATTTGCCTCTAATCAACTGATAAGACGAAAGGCCTTTTTGTATGGCCCCTGGAGGATGAAAACCAAACTCCTAATGGTCATTAGTAGCAATTATGCTCCGTAACTGGCACACCCCTCTCTGCTTTTGCTGCGTTGGCTGCATGTGGATCCGATGTGGACGCAGGGGACCCTGATCGCCGCTCCAGAGCGTTTCAGGATACACGTTCATTCATCAAGGCTGACCACGGCTCTTATTTGATAATGGATAAGTTTAGTTTCCTGTCTGATTGCCTGTTGTGATTGGGATGTGTTGCTATTTGAGCTCACATGTACAGAGTATTGAGTGTGTGTGTGTGTTTGCTGTATTTGAAAGCGTGGTTATAGTGCATCACTTGCTGTATGACTCAGAACAGTCCGCTATTCTCTTCCACTCTGAAAGCATCATTAACACAGCACTCTGACTTTACTGTAATTGCAGTGTTGTCAAAGGCATCTTGAGGACACTACATGAGGCCCCGGTGTAAGTCCATCCCAGCATGCGGCAATACCTCCCAATTAGCTAACTCAGCTCCTTTGCTGCAGGATTCAGGAGACTTGTGATTTTATGCAAAACCTCTGAGATCAAACGGCCTCTGCCCTAATCCCCGGAGTCGAACCTGGGGAGTGTGATCCTTATCGACAAACGCGGAGCCGGTGCAGAGCAGGATCCCATTACGTATGCACAGAGACCTTTTTGACATGCATTTTTCCCTCCGCACCAGTGATGCAACAAAGGCAGGAATCCCGTTCCTATTTTTTTGTAAATGTTAACACATATATTGTGTGCAGAAATCCTACTCGAGGCACCTGATCTGAGTTCTACTTTGATCTGATGCGGTATTTGTTGAAGTAATACAGTGCACTCAGGTATCTGCTCAGTTAAATCCCTCCATCCTATTTTCATCTACATGTTGAACTGGATGTGATCCATTTATGAATCCCTTGAGATCATTTCTAAGAAGCTTCTGTAGATGAATAACTGTATAAGAAATGGGATATTATGGATAATATGACTATTGTTGATTTAAACTGACATAAATAGAAGCAACATCACACACTCAATCCATTGTCTGTATCAGATGTATGTGAGCATGAGGACAGTATGAGGACTGTAAGTGTGCTGGAGGATTCAGCTGTGTAAAGTGGACAACAGAAGAGCCTCACACACGCTAAAACACACACACATACACACACACACACACACACAAAGCACTCAGTGGTGACGAGGAAGGCCATTGTCAGAAAACTAATAAAGAGGCAGCGTGTAGCTGCGGTGCGGTAATTACATATCCCAGGATATCAGCACGGTATTTATAAAAACACCGGGCATCAACAAAGAAGAAAAGGTCATCAAGACAGATATGAAATTAGCATTTTGACTGCATGCACAACGTGCGGACACACGGGTGAACACACACACACACACACACACATACACTGACAGAATACACACTTGTGTGTGTGCACGCATAGGTACTGTGCACAGACACACCAAAAAGATAATGTCATGTTTTCTTATCTGGCCACTCAATGAGACACATAGACAATGTGTGTTTGTGTTTGCATGTGCATCTGTGTTTATGTGCCGGCGTGTTGTGTGCAGAGAGAGACACTGATAAACATGCCACATCTTGGCAAGTGGTGATTCAAGCGGGCGCCGGCTTCTGTAAACACTGGGAGTGCTGCACAGATTGAGATGGAGGGAAACGAGGACCTGTATGACTGCTTCCATCCAGATGGAGGCTACAATGGCCTTGGGGTTGGCCCAGGTCGTTTCCCCCCGATGACAAACCATTCAGAGATCTGTGGAGCCATTAAAATATTGCTGCCTCACCACAGCTGCTCCTCGTCTTCATCAGCTAACAGCAGCAACGCAGCTTCATGATGCAGATAAAGCACAGAAAGTAACATAAAAGGGCACTGTGCCATTTGGCAGAGTGTTCCTCTTCTTAGAGGCGAGGAGAGTCATCTCATGAGACTCGGAGGGGGTTTCCCTCCAAGACACAGCAGTTTTTGTGAAATTTAAAGTATCTTCTTGTTTTCACTGCTGAGTATTTAAAGAGAATTTCCTAAAAGGATAATATTGTTGACAATGTTGTAATTTTGGATTTTCAGTTCAACGCATTTCTCAAATGCCATTCCCAATTGCGAAACTGAACAACAAATTGAGGTTTTATATTGATTTTAACTTTCCTTCAAGCAGCTTTTTTATTTTTAGCATATTGACAGACACACAGTGGTTATGTATGGACTTTGCATGATCTCCCTGCTGCTGGTTTCCACCCACAGACATGCCGGTTAGGTGAACTGGAAACCCTAAATTGCCTGTAGGTGTGAATGTAAGTGTGAATGTGTTTGTCTGTCTGTATTGTGTGTGAGCCATGTGATAGATTGGCAGCCTTTGAGGGTGTACCCCGCCTCATGCCCATTGCATGCTGGGACAGGCTCCAAGCTCCCCATGACCCTGATCAGGATACGCTTAGAAAATGGTTAGCTGACAATTACGAGGGTTTGACAACGTCACTTATGCATTTAAACATAATTATTGAAATTATTCAGAATACTGAATATCAAACTGAGATATAAATATGTTTTTTGTTAAGAAATCAGCACATAGGCTACATCCTCTGTGTTTTTACAGTGTTCTTTTTTTTCTTTTTGGTTGTTGTAGTTGTGGTATAATATCTTGTAGTGTGGTATAATATCTGTGGCCCTAAAAATTGTCAACTCAGTTTCAACGGCCACACAGGCAGTTAACCAGCTGGAGGAGGTTGTTAGCCATAGTCTCATCTATGACTTCAGCACCACCTACATTATTCTGTGTCATGTTTCAAGTTTACAGGACTACCCACTGCTGTGAGTTCTGACAGTCTGGTCATTTCTGCATCACCACAACTGGACCCATGAGGGATGACAGTTAACACTAGCAAGCCCCCCTTCGTTCCTTTGTATAATGAGCTGCCAGTGTCTCAGCAGGTCCAAAAACAGGACCTAATACTACTGTCCAGTTGTGACTAGTGTAAACGTTAGCAAGCTGGGCTTCGACTTTCCAAGTGGAGGCTAGTTAGCCTAGCTTGCTAGCTTCCCCTTTCCGAGTGGAAACATACCGTACAATGGGTCCCCCCAAATTTTAAATGATGTGAAGGAACATAATCAAGGCTATGTATACAAAAATTGTTTTATCTTCCTCTGTTCTTTTGAAAATTAGCTACTTTATCAGTAATAGTTTATATTTTACAACACAAAAAATGAGGAAAATCCAAATTTCAGTGCAGCTTTAAGCCCTGTTAAAGATCAGATCCTTGTTTGCAATTAAATCCACAGGGTTTAATCGTGTATGATGTCATCATCAAGTCATAAGTAATCATCCTACACAGCCCCACTACATTCAAACACTTTGATAACTTAACTAAATGTTCACATTCCTCCAATATTACACCAGTCCAGTCTTTCATCAAACTCATCTGCTACGATGTTACACTAATTGGATGTTCTATTATTCATAATAGCAGAAGTTTTTCTTGGAACTCTGCATTTCATTAAAACACAATAGAGAAGACCGGGTGTTAGCATAGATTTGTTAATATTTCATCAGATACACCATCGGTGCATGTCCAATCCACAAGCAGAACAACAAGCAGTTGTGGATAGGATAAAGGCAATTAGCCAGACTTCGATAACAGACGGCCTCTACCCCCTAAAAGCTTTTCACATGTTTCTGGCATCCTCTATTCAGTGTCCCTCAACACTTCATTTCATTGCCATCGTGAGAGGAGAGAGCAGCTGAGAGAGGCAACGTAACATGCCATGTCCCTCGTTGTGCACGCGGCGCTGGCAGACATACGCACATACGCCAGGATTCTTTGAGAACAATTTCAACATCCTGTACGCTCGGCCCTGATTCCCATTAAGCATTCATGATTCATCTGGATTTTATATTATAACGTTTTGAATTTTTCATGCACCTACCCCCCCTTCCCTTCCACATCACCCCCCCCTCCCTTTCTGATCCAACAGAAAAAAAGAAGAATTAATCAAACAATGGAGGAGGACAAGTGTCACTTTCACACACAAAAAGAAGCGTGTGTTTCCATCATCACCACCTGCTTTTTACATCCAGGGTATTTTCTTGAAGTCAGTTCATTTGTAAAGCTCAGGCTAGATGTATCACATGCACCTTGGAGACACAAACACAAGGGAGAAGCATTATTAGAGGGATACAGGTGTCTTCACAGGTAGAGTGTAGGAAGGTGAGAGAATAAAGTATGGGGTGTGTGCTGCCCTTTTACGTACCCCCGCCCCCCTCCGTTGGCTATTATTTCAGCTATCTTTCTGTTCTTTCTGCAGAAGGGATCATTAAACCGAAATAATTCATTTGTGAGAAAGGTCAAAGCCACAGTCTGTTGGCACCCAGATACCATAGTTAGGAGTGGTTGCACTGAAAGAGAGAAGAGAGCAAAGGACGGAGCAGACGGTGTGTGTGTGTGTGTGTGTGTGTGTTTTTTTTTTTTTCGTTTATTGTCAAGTCAGTGGTTGAGGTGAGCAACCCTCTGCCTTCCTTTCCGCAGTAATGATAATCATCATCTTTAATACCTGTTATAGGTGAAGACAGAGATCTTCAAGTAAATGTCACAAACACTGTTTACTGAGGCCGCTTTGTTGTTATTACGCCTGTCGCTTGAGGTTGGGAGGAGCTAGGCGAAGGAATGAGGGGGGAAAGTAAAGAGGCGGAGGAAGAGGGTTGAGGACTGTCATCTTTTAAGTGCCAGAAATAGGCACTCACTCCCCGCCAAATAAAACTCCCTCCCCATTGTCTCTCCCGCTGCAGCCCACGTGTGCTCCCAGCTAACCGTGAAGCCAAATGCACATCCAGTCGCACAATAACAACATCCATTCTTAACAAGATTACTCCGGCAGTCCCAGTTTGGCTGATGGGACGTGTATGGGAGCAGAGGCGCAGGGATAAGCCGCCTGCAGCCGCCTGCAGCATTTCACATACGCTGGGTGCTATCCATAGGAGAGAAGCTGCCCGGGGAGTTGAGCTAAACATCGAGCCCGCAAGAGCACACTGGCACAGGGAGCAGGAATGTTTAGCTGCTACTGCCGCCGCTGCTTATGCCCACAACCACTATGTCAGAGGCAAGGGCCAATTAGCAGGTTTCAGATAATCATAATCTTTTGATTTGAATAATCAGATTTGAATAATTGTAACCTCATTTACTGCTGCTGATGCTTGGCCAGTGTTTTGACTGCAAAACACGGTCCAGATTCATAAGTAAGCAGAATGTCCAACATCAGGCTCTTTAATGTTCCCTCAATTTAGTCGTCTATTGCTGCCTGTTTAAAATATGATTATACACAGGGCCTAGTGTTTTGTCTAAGAAATCAACAATCGTTTAAATGTCAGCGCGAGACAAAGGCCAAGAGGCTTAAGCCAGTTAAAATGCAAATGCTTCTCTTGATGCTTTGAAAAAAAAAAGAAGATATAATCCAAACAAAGCAAAATCCCCTATTTCGAAAGAAACAAGACTAATTTAGGCAAAGCGATGCACGAGCTGAGCATTTGAGGTGAACCACTTTAATTCCTATAAATTAGTTAGAGCAAAGTTCAAGGCAGAGCGCCAGATGATTTAGCCTGCTAAGCACTCCACCTCCGCACAGCCAGCCCAGGCCAAGCCCGATGAGCCAGGGAGTGTGAGGGAGGCAGGAGGAGATGAGTGGAGAGGAGAAAGAAGGGGAGGGAGCACAGTTAAAAAAAAAAGAGGGGGCTGATAGAGGTAGACTTAATGAGAGGAGGGGGCTTTTCTGGATTTACACTGGAAGAGTTTGACATCGTTGACTGGCAAACACTGACATGGGAGAGGGCTAATCATGGAGATGCAGTCCAAGGTGAAATCATAAAGGGCCATTTGCTAGGAATTAGCACTGATGTAGAAGCTCTGGAAAGTGGCCCCCGCGTGTGCTACTCACTGTACAACATGGATTTAATCACGCTGAGCCACAGATGTGAGTGATAGCAGCAAGCTTGTTATTTTGTTCAGGGACTCTGAAGCCGTGTGAATGGATGTGCTTTCCTGTTAAATTATTATTGCAGCTGATGCATGCACACAAGGGAGCTTCCACGGATCGCGGTCGAGACGCGTCATGTGCCTCCTCGCGATACACTACAGTGAAACATGATTTCAGTTCCCTGGTGAAAATAAACAGGGAGAAAATACAGTATGTAATTTAATGCACGGCGGTTGCTAGGTACATGTGAGGGAAAAGACAGGACATTGTGAGCTGTGCATACCCCGTGCTTATACGTGTGGGTGTGTTTAGAGAGACATAAAAAGGGAAACAGAATGAGTGATATTTCAAAAATTACACATCTGGCAATGGTAAAATGTGAGTGTACACTACAGCGCTTGTGTTAAATGATCACTGACAGGCTAGTAAAAACAAAATCGCTCGGCAATAACATTTAAGTTACAAGCAATATCAGTGCATTTGCCGGAGAAGTAATAATGCCAGTGAGGATGAGGTCACCTGTAAATTTGAAATACCACAGATTTCACGCAGCATTTTCTGTTCCAAACAGATATAAAGCAGTTTAGAGAGAAATCTTTCATAAATGTGACTGCACCGACATCCAACCAAATGTTTGCAAAGATACACCAGCTATAAAACTTAGTGGACACACTGTATTTACTGTTGCACGCATAACCCTCATGTCTAAATATAATCCATCCGAGCCTGAGTCCCCTCATCTCATTTCAGTCCATAACCCTTACCGAATGGACAACGCACACACACACACGCAAATGCACATACGCAGCTTGTTAATGGGAACCAGGCACAACAACACAAAGCCATAGACAACCTGTCAAGCTCTTCGATATGCAGCACTAATGTGATCCCACAGCTCTATCAGAGCCACCGCTGGGCCCAGTGTTTTATTACAGACCGGCAGGGACAGACAGAGGGAGAGATTGGAAAGGAAGAGGGAGACTGTGACCATGGCCCATTGATATAATGACCCTGCAGGCATTAGTGATATACTGTACAGGGGAGCCTCAGGGAAAGAGAGGAGCGCAGTAACAGAGCAGGGGAGCAGGGGAAAAAGAGTGGAGGATAGAGGGATGTTAGCATGTTTTCTTTTTTCTAAATTACACAAGAGGAGGGAATGGAGATCTAAAGGCTGAGAGACAGAGAAGCTGCTGCTAGACTGCAGCTCAATACAGATCTTTGTGGTGCTGCCTGAAGAGAGATTACAGAGCTGTATGCCAGGAGATGTTGTGGGTGTGAGAAACCAAATGGAATGAAATGAAGTCCAACAAACATTGATGGGCTTCCCTTTCCTGAATTCAATAACAGCTTCTGATTCAACCCTCTCACTATAGCGCTAGAACCTGTGTCTAATTTGGGCTATATTTCAGAATTTATTATATCTGAGCCAATGCTTATAATTTATGTGTCATAATGGCTATCAATCACTGGCAATAATTCGGCTAATATTCTCGTTAACTCCCACTCCTCATCCATCAATCAAAGGCAGAGCCAGATATCCGCTAAAATCGTTGATGATCGGAGTAAATGCAGATTAAGGTGGGGGATCCTCACTAATCAACGCCCACGTCGGCACGACTCTGTCACGAACGGGGATCAACCTTTGATCTGCTGTAAACTAGCAACAGCAAGGCCTCTGGCAGGACCAGGGAGTCTCAGGCTGCTCTGGCAGCTGCTTTCAGGACTCAATCTCGCTTTAGCTGTGCCTCGCTGCCTCGCATCACCAATGCCAAACACTTGGAGAAATTTTAACAATGTCATTGTACCACACCCCATCGGCCCTGGAGGCAAGCTTACTTGGGCTCAAGAGTCACTCTCTCCATAATCACTCTATCACAGAGAGAGAGAGAGAGAGGCAGAGGTAGAGGTGGGGGACAGAGACAGAAAGAGGCAATCCAGTCGAGCAGAAGTAGCTTGCATCAGTATTTATAGACTGATGTCCCACATCTTGTACTAGCAATCCAAAGTGCAGAAAGCAACAAAAGCAACAAAAAGGTCTGAATTGAATCCTGAAACTATCACAGATATAGATAGTGTACTGAGGTCCAGATTGTGGTAGCAAACAGATAAAAAAAAAACAAAAACTCAAATGTTAACTTCTATCATGGCAAGCCGTTAAAATCAAATTTTATTATAAAGAGAAAAATCTGTTAGACTATCCAGCATCTAACTTTTCAGTGGAACACACTGAAGCAATGAATCTGAGCAAAAGCTGTGATCGCTTATCAGTCTCACCTGAATGTACCTCCAAAGGAGAAAACAAGAAAGAAGGACTGAACCATTTCAGACAAGTCAGTACTAGAAAAGGGTCCTCAATTTTGGGGGGAACACAGCAAATATCACTTATACTACAGTATATCACCTCTGATTCTAGCAAAACAGCCGGTAGACTTACATTACACTGCCAATCTGATACTACTGTGGCCCTTACTTGTTGGGAATCCTGTCAAACAGCTTGTTTGGAAGAATGAGGCTTGTGTTTCCCTCCCCCAGCACATACACGTACAAAGAAAAAGCTTTTTTTTCTTCTTCTTCTTACCGACATATCTATTTTCTTTGCTGAATCAATAATCAAAGCCTTTTTTCTTTCTGTATTGCTGTCAGTCCCTGCAATCTTGCAGTTCAGCCTGAATTGATGAATATTAATGGTTGATTATCAATTCTCTTTGTGCAAAAACACATACAATGCTGTGGCAGATAAAAGTGTTGGACAATCAGATGAGGGATCAGTCAATTTACCACATCTGCACCATACACTTCAGCAGACTGGGATCCATCATTATCAATCCTCGCACACCATATGCTAATTGATTGCTGGGAAGTAAAAGAGTATAGAAAAGTTAGGTCTGGAGCTGCGAGATGTTCCAGCGCTAACTGCCATCAATCTGCCTCATGCTACAAAGAAAACACATTTGGATTTCTCTTTGGTGCAAACACAGCAATTTGCTCACTGTTTGTCTTATTTTCTAAGGAATGTTTTGTCTTTAATGGCCTGATGTAAATGAGTTGTATGTTTGAATTATTGAAATAGCTTTGATTGAATAGGGGAAATGGTGGGAAAAGATGGCTGACATTGCAGAGGCTTTGAATAGGCCTCACGCCAAAGTGAAGCAAGTCTTCACCAAGATTACAACAAACTTAAACACTTCAGAACTCTTGTTTCATGCACATTTTTCCATCATGGCTGTGCAATGGCAAATCAAGAGCTGCTTTGCCTAAAATTATGCTCTGCTTGCATTCCAGTGGTCTACATGAGAGTCTTTACCCGCTGGAGTGGTATCTCCCACTCGTTGTCAACAATGAGCAAACTAGCATCCCCTGGCTCAGTCTGCGTGTGTGATACGTTCAAGCCTATCTACCTTCATACTCCATTTGCCTATTTTTGTTCTTAATGATAGGTTATTTCTGAACCGTCCCTGGCTCATGATGAGTAATCCTAAAATCCCTTCCAACACCATGTTCGTTTTTAAGCTACAGCCGAGCAACAAGCTTTCACAGCTGTCTCCCCTGCTTCACTTTAACAGGTACTGCATGTCTGCCTCCCCGACACCAACGGGACTGACGGGGGCTGACGAACACGCCGCTCAGTGAATCACAATGTCAAGAAACGATGCGCTGAAGAAGAACAGCAAAAGGGAAGGGTGCTGTCACGCCTCATGGCCATCCTTCTCACTCTTCTACACCTCCGCCTCCCCCCACCACCCTCCGCTTCCCTGCATTTATGCTAATAGTCTCTGCTGAGAGAGAACACCGAGAATGACACACCGTTAAAAATCGATGGCATAATCTCACTCTGTCCCTCTCACAAAACACTATCACTCTCGTTCCCCAGGTTGGTGTAGTTTAGGGGAGACCGGTCGCAGGCAAAGATTGGGGATGCACATATAATTAAACCTCGGAGTGCACCAGTAATAAAAAAAAACTACGGGATGGAAAGAGTCCAATCTTGGCCAGGAGTTCCTTGATAATAGGCCCACAAACACAGACGGCCTCACACACATTCAGGGAAATTATGAAAAATACACACTGAACTGAACTGTATGAACCATTTGAATCACACCTCCCACCCATTTGATTAATTTTTTAATTAAGCGTGAGAAACACAGAGAAAGGGGAAGAAAAGGAGACAGGGGGACTGAGAGGTAGAGAGATTTATGGTCTTAAACCAATACAGTGCCATCTTAGTTTTAACATAGGACTTATCTTAGCTCTGCCAGGCATACTCATGAGCACTTAACCTTGCAGTGAACGCAACCCATCATCATCGCCTTGCAAAAGGCGAGCCGCGTTCTTTTTCGCCCAGAGCTGCATCCCCTCCCTTACCCGGCGCCCATTCCTTGCACTGTCTTTCAACAGGAAGACGCTTATACCTAAGACTAACCTATCCTCCACTCAAGTTTGTTGCAAAGCATTAACCGAGGCCTTGAGAGAAAGCATCCTTCATGGCAGGGAATGCAACTTGATTTTGTGCCACCAATCCTCTGTTGACAATCTGCAGAGTATTTCACACTCGAGCCAGAGGCACACAGCACAGTATTCAAAGCAAGAGCGTGTGTGAGCTTGGAATTATGAATTGAAACTCTGTTATCCACATGTTCTTGTTCCTTTTTTTGCCTTAAGCTGAACTTGTTCTTTAGAAAAATCACAAATATATAAAGTACATAACAGTTTGCCATCCAAATCTTTGATATTCAGTAACTAACAGCTGCGATCTAACGTTTACGTTCCAAGCTTACGTATGGTCATTGTCTGTTTGTTTCAGCATTCTGATAAACAGCCATTGTCGAATCTAGTAGAGACTGCCTAATTGACTCGCCTGAAAAATTAATGCATCACTTAACAGCATTTTTGTGTTCGTATGGTATTTAGAAAACACAGGTGCAAATCCCGCATGGTGGCAAATGTTTAATTGATGCAGCCATATGACAATGCTCGGGATAGAAGAAAAAAAAAAAACAAGGAGGAGGGGGTGAAATTCAAAGTATTTACTTGGACCACAAGTGGCTTATTTTCTTGTGCAACAAAAATATACCCAGTTTTTTGCTTCAGGGCTGTCAGGTACTATGTCTGAGGGGTTGAAAAAAAAATTTCAGTGCACTACAATGGTAATATGTCATGAACATGAAAAGCATTCCCACCAATTATCAAATATTAGGCACTCATACACCGTTTGCAAAAGCTATTACTGAACAAGATCAAATATTATGCTTGATGGCCAACATTCCTGCCCATGCCAGAGTGGCTGGGTGATATTCCGGGGGAGGGAGGCCAGCGTGGCTGCCAGGCTGACTCTCCCCAGGTGAGTCCCAGCAATGAGCTGTGAACAAGCTGCTTTGGCCGGGCTGGCCAGCAGCCTTCCCCTCCTCTGAAACCTGCCTGACACTTCCACACAGGCCAGGGAGCAGGTGGCCCTTAGCCGCAGGATTAGCCCGCAGTTCTATTCATTACGGAGTCGCAATGGAAAAACTAACCATGACTAAAATAGCTTATTTTATTCATGCGCAAATCGTAAAGTATGCCATTGCAAGGAGAAATGAGTATGGGTGAATTGGTTCAAAAACATACAGGATTAAATTTTTTAAAAAAAAGGGAAAGGGAGACATCCTCTCTCGTTCATCTGTAATTTGTGGTGAAGAGTGTAACTGTGGTGAAAAGTAACATAACAATCTATGTCTTGCTGCGACTGAGTTACACAATATCTTGGATTTCAAGGACATCCAACAAAGCAAAAATATGTTGCCACCATTATTTGATGGGAGTTTAATTATTTCCAAAAGCATTCCATTACTCCCCCCACACCCACCCCACCCCCTCACCTCCCTCTCTCTTGTCCCCATATCTCTGCTTCCCCCTGACAACCAAAACCCTCCCACTGCCCATGGGAAGAAAAAAAAAATGGACGGAGCATTCAAATGGCCGAATTAATGTTTCCACATGATAAGCGAGCTTAATATAATGCTGACAATCACAGCACTCACCCTGCCAACTAGAATTGGATCAGGTCCAGAAAATTCCTCCAGCACAAACATTTGATTCCAAACCCATCCTCTTTTGGCGCGGCTCAATAATCTTTGTCCTTCGCCAAGACCGCTCGCCACTGCTGCGGACCCACCAGTTTGTGTACTTTTGGACTGGCCTATGATAGGAGTCATGGACACGCAGGGAACACAAGTAATCCACACCAGCAGCAAGGACATCCACAGATCCATGAGCATCTCCTCAGACCGCTTTGGCATCCTGTCGTTCTGTGTTTTGTTTTGTTTGTTTGTTTGTTTGTTTGTTTTACGAGAATCTTCTCTCTGTGTCTCTCGGTCCTCTCCCCCCTCTCTCTCTCTCTCTCTCTTCAGATCAACAGCTCCTTCTTAGATAACAAGAAAAGGTTACTTGTGTCCTCTTTGAACAGCAGAGCTTGCATTCATGGTGCGATAAAGGTCACTTGCATGGCTTGGCATGCCTCCATAGCAGTTGGTGAGGGGGTGAGGCGCTCAGCACAGCATCCATTTGGCGTTATTCCGAGGGGGAGACCTATAAGGGAGCAATCACAGTTTGTTAGTTGTCTTTTAATCTTGTGAGGAGTTGTCAGGAGGTGGGGAAGAAAGAGGCAGGCAGGAACAAGAAAGTAGAGTCAAATAAACATTTGGACAAATCAGATGAGACAGAGAAGATAAATCTGCTTCTATTATTTTTTTTTTCTTTTTAAAAGGGATTTAAAAACAGGAAGAAAAATCTCATTTTAGGGATAAGACGTCAAGATGTCACTTCATCATTACAAATGATTTATCTGTAACAGCCCCTTTATTCCAATCTTGTTTTCATATTATGCTGCTACAGTTGAACAACAAATGGATATGTCTGTACTCTGAGGCTATTCAGCCCACAACATCAGATTGCCCTGCTTTAATCTGTTGTTCTGGGGATTATCCTGGAAAGATTTTGAGCAATTACATGTTCTTTATGATTAATGTTTTGACAATACATTCCTGGTAAAATATTGTTATAGGCTACAATCATATTCCTTAGACACCCGTGCATGCATGCATGCGTGGAATAGTGTCAGCTTTAGATAGAGAGGCTGGCCGCAGGTGAGCTGTCCAATGTCAACAGCGCTGTAGCTCACTGATATCATAGTAATCCAGATGAGATAAATGTAAAGACATGTAGATGCACATTTAATCATTGAATCAAATTTGTAATGTTACATCGGAACTGCTGTTTTATGATAAGCATGGATATAAACTTTTTTTAACACACACACACACACACACACACACTATAATCACACAAAAACTAAATTTTATATTACAAAGTGACAGTACTGTACCATAAAACAGAAATGAGGCAAACTAATGAATTTTTTCCCCTTTAATCAAAAACACTTTTAACTCAACATCCATTTCACCAGCTCAGTTACTTCACTGTACAACACACTGGTGTGCATTGTTCAGCGCAATGCCAAAACCAGAGGGGGAAAAAAGCACACACACCAAGCTCAGCTTAAACTGATGCAGGTGGACATGCTATCACAGCACCGAATGGCTTGCTTTCAGCACGGTGTCAGTGTTAGTTCTGGTAACTTTTACTACACACATTGTGTCACTGTGGTCATATGCTGTGTGGAGTAACACACGGGTCCAGCAAGGCAATTCCAAGGACAATAAGCTGTAACGTATTCCACCTCCAGCCAACTGCAATATCATAAAGTGTGGAGTGATCCGAGTTAGAGTGACATTCTGCAACTAAAGGCTCCGACCTGGAGACTGAAGGATGCGGGACCAGGTTAATGGAAAAAAAAATATAGGAAAAAAAAGGAGAAGAGGAAATTTTAAAGCTTCTTCTCCCAAAATTATAGCCCATATAAAATGTTTATATAAATAACTGAAATGCATTTGTTATTTTTCCTATTTTTTGTGCATTTTAAGTGACTGTGGTGCGTGACTAAGCAGGAGGTTTCAGCACCACGGGGTAGGACAGCTCCCCGCCAGAAAGCAGCCGGTCCACACAGCTCAGCCGAAAACCGTGCGCCGGCAGCGGAGGAGCTGTCCAAGGTAGTCCCCAGAAAGGAGCAATTCATTTTTCAATTTCTAGTAACCCGATTAAGAAATAAAACCACGAAGTTTGAAGCTGCTATTTGCCCTTTCTGTCTCTATAACAGTAGTCTGCAGCACATAGCCCACCCCGATTACCCAAATTCACCCTCTCTCTGAAGTTTTACCCTTTCAGGAGACAATGTTTCCAATCAGTCCATATCGGTGCATCAAATGTGACACCGGAGCGCATTTCCAATTTACGGGAAAATAACCTCTTTACAGTGAGTATATGTGCGACTTAAACCGCGATAGCGGCAAGTAAAATGTGAATAAGGAAGACAGCCTAAGTTGCAGACCTTTCTGTAGACTTGCTCTGTCGCTCCGTGCCATGTCGCTCCTGAGAATGTGCCGGGAAAATGTACTGTAGCCCGGCGATGGAGAAAGAGCTATGAGAAGTCATCCACAAGACACCAATGTAACAGTAATACCTGTTAGAATTATATATATCATGGTGGCGAGCTATACTTACTAGTGAGACTTGCATCCTTTTCCACTGCTGCATCATTTTACCGTTTTTTTTTCTCCTTCAAAATACGCAAAAAAAGTCGAATGCGTTTCATTCGAGGCGGTGGGAAAATGAACGAAACGCGGAGAGTCGAGAGGCTAGAAATCCTTCCTGCAGTTTGTCAAGGCGGAGTGACAGTGTTGAGGTTGTAGTTAAGAGCTCCGACAGGCTTGCTGGCCGACTAGAAAAGTGAGGAGGAGATGGAGGAGAGATGCACGGTGGCGAAGAGAGCCTCCCCTTCACGGCGCTCATTGGGTTGATGAGGAGCCGGGTCAACAGGCGCACAAATGAATGCATGCCGCTCTGCAGCGGCACAGACGCGCAAAGGTTATCGTCTCAAATTTGCGATAACTGCAGTTGTAGATATTACACAGGGATGTGGAGGTAAAATTCACTCATTAGTTTTTTGTTTTTTTTTTCTCTTTATTCTAACTCTCATCTTCGTTGATGTAGCGACGCATGATTTGGCCCACACTTCTCTGGGTTATTAGTGAAAAGAAGTAGGCCAGGCGATCAGTGAAACGAAGCCGAGGCTGCTCATTTACACTGTCATTTGATAGGGTTAAAGAATGAACAGATGGACACACACACTGTAGCCCTTTTGGCACAATGGGAAGTAAAACTAGTCACTCAGGCTTACTGCATTTCCCAGTCATTACACTGACACTTCTCTGGGTTCAGTATATTTGTATTCTGTGAGGAAATCATGTGCATAAAAAAAAAAAAAAAAAACTAAAGCCCAGACTATTAAAAGACAAGGAGCAGGGAAAGTGTTACACGGGTCTTATTAAGACAGTTAGTGGAAAAGGTCATGCCCATCATTGCATAGCGGAATGTGAGTGTATGTGTGAGTGGGGGCGTTAAGCTTACTTTCAGGGACACACACTAGACTTAAGATCAGTTGACGGCTTGTGCAATTGGGGACAAAAGCTGTGTCCCCAATTGGTAAAAAAAAAAAAAGCTTCATGGGTCAGTGGTTAAGGTTAGGGTAAGTCTCCAGAAAATGAATGCAAGACTATGTAAATTTCCCAAAATTGACCAAGATAAATATGTCTGTGTGTGTGTGTGTGCTTGTGTGTGTATGTAGACCTGCCTGTGCAATAGAGTGCATGAGTGACAGCAGAGCGGGCCCATGCTGCTGTCCATGGAGAGAGCCCTCTAGTGTTTGTGCAGCTACTTGGCAGCAGCCAGGCAGGCCTTGGGGAAGCAGCCTTTATTAGTACAGCAGGAGAGGATGGTCAGTATACTGTCTGACACACATGACTTTTTTTTTTTTTTTTTTTCATCTGTGAGAATTCCTTTATTAAACTCATCTCAGTCCACAGAGTATCAAACACTACCTTGACATCCCTTTGTTCCAATGATAAAGTCACAATCCAACATCTCAACCCAGCCCTGAAGTGCATAAGCAGCGCATGCATGTTCAATCATAATAAGTGTTAAAGTGTCAATGAGTTAGAGAGTTCGTCTGTGAGCACATTATTGTGTCATAGCACCTCGACACAATAGTGCTGTTTGTCTTATTCTTTGTCTGGAGGAGGCCTTTTGACCCGAGTGCCAGAGTTTCCAATTAGCAAAGACATCAAGTCCACCATTATTTATTTCTGTACCATTTAATTTCCCTCCCACTCACGCTTTGATGTTGCAGCTGCATTTCAGATGGGAATTCTCCAATCATCTTTTTTAAAAGCTTCTGCTGCATAATACATTAGGCTGTAAATGTTGAGCCATGTTCCTCTTGCTCAGTCTGAATGAAGATTTCATTGACGGACACTCAGAGTCTATTTGATACGTGTGGATAGAGTTAAATGTATAAAAAGGACTGCTGTTCATTTAAAATCACTTTAAGTGCTGAAGTAAATCAACAGCCATATGAGCATAAGACATAAGCATATGACAGTAACTGAACCTGTTGGCATGCTGTAATTATTTTTCACATGCAGTCTAATCTTCCCTTCTCTCTCTCTCTCTCTCTCTGTGTGTGTGTGTGTGTGTGTGTGTCACACACAAATGCACTGCCTAACACAACACAGTTAATTCATGCTTAATACAAGAATATACATAAAAACATTAATGTTATTCACGGCACGTTCTTTTAAAGGTACGGTAAAAGCTCCATTGACATCAGGTGAATCTGAGTCGAACTAATCATTCAAAATCTCCTTCCTTGAGTGCAGTTTTGTGCAAATGAGAAGGTTCCAGCTTTAAATTAGTGATTAATTCCAGTGACATGGCCCCTGCCAGTGATCAAAATATCAGATGGCTTTGAAAAAGGCAAAGTAAGTGAAGGGGAAATGGTCTTTAGAACCTGAGCATCCTCAATCGATCATTAGTTACTGCTTTGTCAGAGGTATTAATCACAGAGCTGTTGCAGTGTGCGCCACACACTTCCACATCTGAAACTCCGCACAACAAGTAGCCACCACTGGCCTGTTATTCTCTGAGAATTTTTCACTTGATTTAGATTATCTTGTATGTTTTTTTTGTCCTCTGGCCAATCAGTTTAAGCATAAGCTTGCCCACCCTGGTTATTCACACTGGGGTATTATCTGTAGCAAGTGTATAAGCCTGTTACAGCAGGTGTATGTTCTCCTCAAAGATAGATTTTTGCAACAACCCTACCACCTCCGCACCATAATTTGGCCAAGTTACTGACTCAACACCTATCACTCATCTTGATGAGCAGTCTCCCTTGAAACAGCAGCCAGCCTGAGGTTGAGATAATCAGCAAGCGTAAAGCTTGATGTTGATACTTCTACTTTATTGCTGTTATTGCTGGCAAGCAACCCTCACCTCCCACCCCCTCCCCCACCCACTGTGTGACCACTAGCCTCATCTTGACAGCTACAATCAGCTCACAACTGGCCAAGCTCATCCATGGCATATGGTACATTATTCCTCTGCAAAATATTTACCTCTCTGAAAATATGCCTTTAACAAAAGGAAAGACAGTATGATTACATTTTACTGACAAGCAATCTGCAAATAATGACTGCTCTCAGAAACCATGGAGTCAATTTTAGTCTTAGTTATTCAGTTAAGAAATATTGCTAAGCTACGCCTCCTCTTATCTTTTCAGCAGCTCAAAATCAAAATCATCCACTGTTTTGTCTCCTCACGTATTGACTGTTGTAATGCCCTGTATTCTTGTTAAAGCCACGACACTGTGGCACTGTTACAATGAGTTCCCAATTCTGCTGCACGATTACTAAGTAAGACTCCACAGTGTAACCATATCGTATGTAACTGGCTTCCTGTCAAATTTTGATTTAATTCAAAATCCTTCTAATTCACATCAGAAAACCCTGTTGAGTGTTTTAAATCTCATCCCAAAACCCGTTCATTCTCAAAGACATTTTACTGACGCTTTCTTTCCCTGTTTGGTCTTTTTCATTTCAGCTATTACTTGTCTTTGATTTAAATGTTTATTCAAATTTATTCAAAATATTATTTTCACTTTGTAACCATGAAGTACATTGTATCCCTGGTTTTGAAAGTGCTATATAAACAAAGTTTAATTAAGTTACTTATCTCTCAGAAGCAAAGAAGTAGCATGACATTCCTATAATCCCACAATACCTCAAGAATAGTTTGACATTTTGATAAAACACACTTATACATTTATTCACTTTCTATTAACTCTTAAGTGTTAATGACACTAATACCACCACAGTAAATATGAAGCTCGAACTAGCAGCCAATTAGCTTAGCTAAGCACAAAGATTGGAAACAGGGGGCAACAGCCTGGCTCTGTCCAAACATCCAATTGGCGGCTGGTTGTTGTCACAGTGATGATAAGACTTCAAGAAATTATGGCAGGAAAATAGGAAATAGTCCCACATAACCACTGTAAAATGAGCCATTTTTACAGATTAAACTAAAAAGACATAACATGTTAATTAATGAGCTTCAGAGATAAACTGATTCTGTTACCGTTGGACACAGCCAGACTAGATGTTTCCACTGTTTCCAGTCTCTCAGTAATAATATGAAAGTGGTATCAGTGTTCTCATTTAACTATCAGCAGGAAAGTGAGAATAAGGGTATTTCCCAAACTGTCAAACTACTCCTATAATCATATCAACACCAGAGACCATAGTTTGCATCCCATCTCCCAACAGTCAATGCTGCTTTCTTTTAACCATGTCCATAATATTTCTCTAACAGCAACCAAGTAGTTTTAGTTGGCAGAATTTTACCAACCAAACTTTAAATCACAGAGGTGTCAGATGGTAATCCCTCATATTCGCTATTTTTGTAACAGTTATCTGTCACTTTGGAAAGCATTCACAAACGAGACATATTTTGTCCAACAAGTCCTTCAAATTAAACGACCAAATACATCCAGTAATTGGCAGAACATCATGTGGCTTTCCAAAGCTGTTACAAATCCCTGTTAAAAAAAATTATAATGTTTTATGATGTGACAAGGCTGTGGTTAAGGTTTGGTTAGTTTTAGGGAAAGATCATGGTTTGAGTTAAAATGATCACTTTGTTAAGGTTAGAGAAACATGTGGTGTGTGTTAAAGTCACTATGTCCTTAAAGTTAGACAACCTTCATTGTCATTGCTACAATAATAACCACAGGGTTAAGGTTAGGGGATGATCGTAGTTACATTTTCATTGTTAAAAAAAGCAGCTATAAAGTAAAGCTGGAACATTAGGACCAATGTTCATTCACTTCCTCCCCCTTGGATTCCCAGGTGGTCAAAAGATTGAAACTACTCTAGTTTCCCTCTGGTCACAAACGTGTCCCACTAATGTTTAGGCTCCTGCCACAATCATTAGGGCAAAAGAGAGGCTACAATGATAATATCAATGAGTTTCAATGCAGTTCAGGTGCTAGGGTGGTGTGGGAGATGGAGGTGGGGGGAAGAGAGAAGCTGAAGAAGTAAAGGGCTTTTTTCATTGTCTAAACTGACTAAATTGTCTTCTTCCTCCTCCTCCTCCTCCTCTTCACCTTTTTCCCATGTCTTGGGCAATAAAACATAAAACAGCATATCAGTAAAAGTGCTCTACTCAATAGGCATGTGGTTGGTGGACATGAAAGGCTCGGAAATACTCATTGTTCTTCATTGTCAAGTGCTGCCCTCTCCATTTGACAGTATAATATTAACAGCACAATTGAGTACCCAGGCTGGTTCCTTCCATTCAACTCCTTCAAAACCGCTGTGGCTGATTTCAGGCAGGTTTTTAAAATCCTTTTTTTTTTGAGCTACTGTGAATTGTTTAAAATGTCAAAATATGCAAATCACTCCTGACCTCTTTTGAATCATAAAACGCAGTAAAAAAAAAATCAATCTTAAATTCGAGTTGCGTATGAGAAAAATACAGGCAAAAAATCCCTCCTGCTTAAACACTTTGAGTTTCCCGGTTCAGACACAGAGCACAACCAACTCCCCCAACAGTTTGAGTTACAGAGAAATTTTGGGTGATGTCTGTGTTTGAGCAGGCCGAGATATAAGTACAGTGCGTGGCACATTAGCATTCCTAAAAGTCACACTTTAATTGGTTGCAGATTAAAGTTAATTGATTTAGCTGCAAGTTTTAAAGCTCCTGAAGATAATTAAGTGCAGTGTTGAGAATTCTGATATGTTGACATTTTGAGAATGAACAACCTGTAACGTGCGGGTACAACATAACGTTAACTAACATCTTAATCATGCAAATTGAAAAACACAGCAGATTTAATTATCACTGGTCGAATCATTGGTCCTCATTAATTACATTGGGCTTATTTATTCACATTCACATATCTATTCCACTTACTTCCCAATTATGCAGGACAGTCCTCAGACCCCTGCTGATATAACAAACAGTAATTCCATTCCTGCTTCATTAGGGAATGCATGTAATAAGACACTGAGGAGATGGAGGGACAAATGAGTATCCAAGGTTGAAGAGTTGCAGCAACATGAATCCACAGCATCAGAAATGAGTATTAGACTTTCTTAATACTCACACATTTATATATGTTGAGTCTAGTGTAGGGGTAATGAAATGTGTGATGGCAAGGCTCAACTTAGATCTCTGGTGACGCGCATGAATTAACTCCACATTACTGCCAGAACACGCTTACTGCAAAAAAAAAAAAACAAAAAAAAACATTTAAGTTGAAATTGAAAGTTCACTAAACCATGGTTGTTGTTCATATACATACTGAGAAGAGAATAAGAATCATACTAAGAAAAACATACTGAGTTAATCAGGAGATGTTGAATTCAGCCATCTGAAGCATTAATTAACTAAAATAATTAATGTAGAATATTCAATTTTTTTTTCTTTCAGTTGCTGTTGCAAATTACAGATGTTTTAAAAATGTTCATGTAGTATCGGGGTTTAAAGACTGAGGAGGAATCTCACTTTTAACTTTGTAATAACTTCATGTCATTATAACTTCTTGTTGTAAAGTTTTGCTGATGAGAGTTTCTTATTTAAAGTCCCCCTCCACTCAAAGATATGTTTTTCTTCTTTTTCCTACAGTTGGATGTTTAAGCTTCACTGTGCAGAATGATATATGTGCAGAGTTTGACGCTGGAAAGCTTTTTTCACATTCATCTGCTGAAAGTAGAAAGTTCCTCTGTGCTCATTGAAAATCTGATTGTAAGGGGAGGGCTCCTCTAGTGTAGACACACAAACGGAGCATTCACTGCAGCTTCTGCTCTACTAAATGCGCTGCAACACTCTACGCTTTCTGTCCAGAAACAGTGTTCAGACAGTATTCACAAGGTGATGCAAAATTATATGCTTTGTATCACTGAATACCTAAAGGGGAAACCAATATATGTACATATATATATTTATATATATACAGTATAGAAATGGACATTCAGTTCACAGTTAAAATTGATGTTCTCACTCCTGTATTTGGGGGGCTGCAATGCTTACATTTTCCTGTCGGTGCCCAAACTCCTGAAAGCCCACAAAATAAACACTTTTGACAGTGAATATTTGGTAATAATGTACTGTGTGTTCATTTAACTCAGAATTACAAGCAACAAGTCATCAGCTCAGGATTTCAAGTTTTTTAAATAGGTATTAAAGCAGCGACTGTAATTGGAAATTGACAAACTCATTTGTATACACTGATTTGATTAAAGGTGAGTTTTCTTCACTACACTGCACTGAGTTTTTAAATCAGTTCTTCATGTAAAGAGAAAGTTACACCAAAACCTCACGGGAATCAGCTCTATTAAGACTCATGCTGTCTCTCTATCTCCGTCATCCTCTCTGACAGTTGTGATGCTTTATGAGCATGGGGGTACAATAGCAAAACTGAATGTGGCGAAAAGGAAGTAGTTTGACATTAATTTGGTGTAATGTGAGAGTGAGGTTATAGATGAAGACAAGTGCCCGCAGAAGAGTCCTATGATTAGATGAAGACAGACATCAATAGACATTGATGGTTGTAATGAATAGACAGAGTGCTGCGGTAATGACACTTTACCTTTAATAGTGCTCATTAAGAAGACTAGCCACTTGGTTAACGAGGATGAGAGATGAGCTCTGCCATTTGTCGTCAGGCCACAGACAGAGGAAAGGTCTTATGAATTTCCTTGCTGATAAGAGGTAAAAAATTATATAAGTGAGAAGGTGCTCCTAGTTAAATGATAACTGTCATTAACTGAAGCCACCTACTGCTCCCATTTAAATATGCGGATGCAGTAATATGCATTAAAACAGCAGGTTAATGTGTAACTACGAACCAGAACAAAAAGCTCATGAAAGTGTGTCACTCTATAAATACATACACCATATAATCTTAGTGAAAATGTTTTGATTTATCCCTCTATACATCTCTTGGATACTTGGCAATACACCCACCATTTGAAGATGGACTTGAAATGGCTCACAGTTGGCAACTCTGGGGCTACCTAATTCTTTTTTTTTTTTTTTTTCTTGCACCAAGACAGGATCTCAGAGGGATTTCCAGTTTCTAATTAATAATTGGTATATGTGGCTGACACTCTGTGAGATTATTTAAAGTCATTAGAAAACACCCCCTTCCACTGAATCTTAGGAGAGAGAGAAGGCGACCAGCAATCCTGTAGGGATTGCACAGCCGCACCAAAAGTGTTTTGTTCAGGAAAGTTAATTGCGGCATCTACAAACTTGTTCCTATGAGTATTACAAAATAATGACTCTGTTCTAACATGAAATTAAAAGCAAAAATGTTTTTTTTCTCTAGGCTGGAATAATCTTAATGGAAAAAATATTAACGCTTATACCCTAAGTCCTGCTGGTCTGGGTGCCTTACTTCATTGTTTGATGATAAATTGCCACTTGTCCCGACTCTCAATCAAATTCCCTCTGTGTTTGGTTTTCCATATCTTGCAGCTTTCACAGTCCAAAAAGGCTTCTCCCTTGGTGTGGCATACAACAATTTTCCTTTGTTCTCTACAAAATTAACCAAAACAGACAGCCAAGTGTGAAGTACTGTTTGATGACAAACACTGGGAAATACTGTATCATAACAAATTAGTAGACAACGCAATTTGCGGCAGCTTTTAGATCGTGTCTGACAAATAAGCTTAAAAATAAGATGTAAAAGAAAAACAAAGGGACGCGGATATCAAAGACGACGTGTCGAGAGTAGCAAAAGGAAAGAGAGGTACTTCAGGGCGGGAGCGTATGGAGAGGGCTTGAGGAGAATGGAAAGCACCAGGACAAACACATCTAGGCTATTGATTTATTGGGGGGTATAGTCTTAGAGACGGGTGCAGGATTGATCAAATGGAAGGTTATCCTTACTCACAGAGGCAAGCTGTTTGCCAATATCCATCACTGGAAACTCAAAATGGCTCAAAGGATCCTTGACATTACCCAACACTGCAGAGCGAGTCGTTGGTCAGGTTAGGGGATTCTCTTTGTGAGAGGGGATTGTTTTAGACTCCACTCTGGCAGTCAGGCTGTACAGTACCCTTCTTGGAAATAAAACCAAGGCTGGTGTTGGTGTGTTTTCAGCATCTGAGCAACAGTGGCAGTAAATGTATTGATTTCTTGTCTGGAATTACATTTGAATATTCAAGTACAGTACATACATATCTACAAACGTATCCATCTTCATATATATCTTCTATAAGACTGGGCAATATCTCAAAATATTTTATCATAAAAGGCTTAACTTCATCACATCAGCTGATGTGGATAAATATAATGATATAAATTAAGTCAGTATTTCTTCTTCTAATTATTCTAAAAGCAAAAGCTTGACACTTTGGGAAATATGCTTATTCGCTTTCTTGCCAAGAGTTAGATGAAAAAATTGATACCAATTAATATCTGACCGTTAAATATGAAGCTGCAGCCAGCAGCAGTTGTTTAGTTTAGCTTAGATTAGCTTAGCATAAAGACTGGAAATGGGGGAACAGCTATCCTGGCCTTGTCCACAGGTAACATAATTTGCCTACCAGCACCTCTGAAGCTCTCTAATACATTTTATGTTCATGTTTAATCCACACAAAAAAAAAAAAAAAAAACAGAGCCAGCTTTTCCCCCTGTTTCCAGTCTTTATGCTAAACTAAGCTAAGTATCTCCTAGCTCTAGCCTTATACAGTATTTACCTGAGAGTGGTATCAATCTTCTCACTTAACTCTCTGCAAGAAAGCAAATAAGCATAATTCCCAAAATGTTGAACTAGTCCTTCAGTATTACTATAAATTTAAATTAATCAATTGATTCCTTTAAAATCTTCAATCTTGTCGATGTAAATACAAAATGTTTGCAGTGTAAAATGTTTGCAGCTCATTTGCTATCTTGGGTTAATTCTGTTCTTCAGTTTGCATGGGTACCATGTCTTTTGCCATTAAACAAAGCAATAACACATGTGATATGTCTATTAATGTTGGAAAAAGCAACTACAGTTACAACTTACAGCTTGCTGCTGCTGTGCTTCTCTGAGTGGCTCACTGCTTGTTCCAGGCAACGAGTCTAATTGCTGCTGATTGAAACTATCAGAGCTTGCACTCTGCATGCTTTATTAGATTGTGATTCCAGAGGTGCTAATTTGTTAATAATTATAATAATTATAAATATAATAATAATACACTTGTGATAATTTAATTAGGTGATAGTTTGTGGTACTTTCACCTATGTTTACATACATTTCTAGCAGAACTAACAACTTGCTATATCATAAATAGGTTTCCTGTCAGACTTTAAACCTGGAACTGATTTTTGTGGCGTTGGAAACAAGCTGCACACATAACACTGACATGTTATCACCTTTTATGCAAAGATGCTAGCAAGCAGTTGCTTATTCACACTTTTAGCACACACAGAGCAACATTAGCATTCATTTTGAGTCATGTTTCTGGACACCTGACAAATTTAAGTACAAAAAATCCAAAATTTTGATACCAAAACAATAGCATGTGGTTTGTTTAGCTAGCATAACCAAACCTGCTGTGCTTGTTTTGGGGTGTGGACTGTGGGTGCCTACAGGGCTGTCATATGGTAAGAAATAAGGTGTTTCTGTGATGTGATTGGTCTATCTATCTATCTATCTATCTAT
Organism: Thunnus albacares; assembly: GCF_914725855.1. Taxonomy (NCBI): domain Eukaryota; kingdom Metazoa; phylum Chordata; class Actinopteri; order Scombriformes; family Scombridae; genus Thunnus; species Thunnus albacares. The sequence continues at coordinate 7,487,192 of NC_058106.1, read as the reverse complement.
CTATCTATCTATCTATCTATCTATCTATCTATCTATATATCTATCTATCTAAAGATAAAGATATAGTCTTTATTGTCCCACAGGAAATTTGTTTTCACAGCCTGTACATATTACACACAGAATCAAACAGATAGTAAAAATGCAAACATACTGATATACATAAACACATAACATTCATATACATGTATCTGCACACACACCCACAGATGAGTCTGGATCTATAAACTGTGTCAGCAAGGCAATTTGTTCAGGGCTGCTATGGCAGAAGGGACAAAACTTCTGCCAAAGCGAGCTATTTATCTATCCATCTCTCCATGCTGCTTGCCTGCTAGTCTCTTTTATTCTTTTGTGGATGAAATCAGGTTAGTGTAACAAATACCCACAAATACCACTTAACAGGCACTCCTGTGCTGTAATTTTGATATGACATTTTCAGATTCATGGATGAGTGTTTTATCACTGAAAAGAAGCAGCTGTTTTGTAGAGGTCACAGCACATGTAGGGACATTTAGCTGACTCATGCACTACACACAACACTTTGACCCTAACTGTGGGGGCAAGTGAAGGAGAAAACCAACAAAACAATGTTTCAGTGCTGTAACGCTGAGAGGGCTTTGTGCATATCTACCATAATCTGAGCCTGCTCAGACTGCTCTCGGAAGTTATGGCCTGTTGAGCATCTATTAATTTGCAACTGCACTCATGTTGACAAGAATCACCACCAGGTTTACTGCCCTGATTGTTTCATCTGTCGGGTCATGGGAGTAAAATGAGACACAATTAATTCCTGTGAACCAAAATCCACCCTGTGCATTAATCTTGTAATTGTAACAGCACATAGCAGCGGAGGCGGCAGTGGCAGGTTGTCAAGTGGGAAATGCGAGGTGAAGGAGATTCAGTCATCCTACATATTGACTGTGAAAGCTTCAACACATCACTGATCTTCCTAAAGACATTTTAGTTCATCGCCTCTGTTTACCAAGAAAGTTCCATTGATCTGAATATGAAGTTATGTATGTGGGCGACATACAGCAGTACACAAACACAAAGTAATACTACATCCATTGCACTCGAAAAAGAGCTTCAACTTACCTTATTCCTCTCCTATTTAGCATTTATAATGAGGATATAAACTTAATAAATGTTTCATAACACTGTATAATGTAAAGCAGATAAGGGCATTTAAAGTATTTGTTGATGTATTTTTTAGAGACTATAACTCTTCCTGTGAACCATCCATAATTGGTGTATAAACAGTTCAAGATGGATAACAGAGTATGACATGGCTGTATGATTAACATAGATGTACAACATTAGATGATTATATACATGAACAAATCTTCATAGTGCATTATAAAACTGTAAAAACTGTATACATGTGTTCAAATTCATGAAGGAGCTTGAAGGTTTATTTTCATCCTTGGAAATGTTTTAAAAGCATTACGCCATGAAGAATCTCTTCATGCAAAGTCCATTAACTAAATTTCTGTTGCATTTTGTAGCTTTTAGTGGTTGGACTTTGCTCAGTTGTCATGGAGGAACAAGAGGTGTTATAATAATCAAAGGCACCATTGACAAATATGATAAATACTTCAGATATCATATACTTTTTTTTATATTATTGAGCATTCATTATTATATCTGTTCATATATATATATCAGGAGTTATACATCTTGTCAATAACATTAATAAACACCTAAAGATATCCTTAAGTCTTACAGTGTGTTATTAAGAATTAAAACCCGGCGTATAAATGCTAAATAGGGGTTTAAAAAGTATAAATTAAATTAAGGGATTATTATTGTTGTACATTAATTTACTATTAATCAACTAAACAATTAATCAGGTTTTTTTTTTTCATTCACATGCAGCTATTATGAATTAGAAAAACAAATATATGTAAAAAAAAAAAAAAAAAATGTATGGAAAAAGTGAAAAAACAGTCGTTATTCATACCAAACATGTCTGATTTTTGAATGTGCTCCTGACATTTACTGTTGTTCACAATGTAATGTGCAAGCTACTCACAGCTGCAACAATAAACAATAAAATAAAATAAATTGCAAAAAGGTAGTTAGACAGCTCCTGGAAGATTTTGGAGAACAAGAAAAAAAAATATTCAGTCTTTAGAAAGACATTTTGCCACAGTTTGACATCTAACTTCACACATGTTGTATAATTTCCTGCCAGCATACAATGTTTAAGTATATTGATTAGTAGAAAAAATATTGAGAATATCGAGTATAATGCACATACTGTATAAAACTAGTGTGTAGTTTGTACTTCAGACACAGCAAATGACTTCTACACTCTTACTTATAAGAAGTCACACTAGTTCCTGCATTGACACTCCATGTTGTCAATCAAGATAAATCACGAGTGCAGAACAATTTCATGTGAGCGTAACATGAAAGAATCAAGGAATGTGAACATCTCTTTGGTGCAATGTCACTTTGGAAACTGTTGATTGTGTTTTCTGTTAATCATCCAGACTAACCGGGACATTGTGTCTGGAAGGGCACGCTGTTGTTGAGTCTTTCAAATGTAATTTTCCAATACTTTGAGCACCACAAACAAAACTCCAGTCACCTCAATTGTTTTGGGGTGAAGGCATAAATCTTGGAGAGAAATATATCAGAATCTCAGAACATTAAATCAAAGGGATCCGCATGGATAGATGCAAGAAGTGAATGATAAAACATGCATGATTGTAGTGAACTGAACCTAGAAGGAGACAGTGTTGCTATGACACATCTGCATTTTAAATTAACAGCTTACAACCAATGACATAAGGATTTTATTGGTCTCATATAAGGTTTTCCTGTTTGTATGGATCACACTGTATACAGGAGTCTCATGAATGTATTCTATATTATGAAATATTACTGAATTTTCTAGTCTACAGTATAATATAAGCCAACATAAAGCCCCATGTTTGATTCGTTTGTCATCATAATTTTCAGTAATCTTTGAGTTATACTTAGTTTACCTGACTATGCTGTGTTTGATTAAATTATAATTCCTCTGCACCCTGAATCTCCTCTCAAAGAAGAGTGCCAGGTGTTTCACAGACAGTGTGATTTGTCATCTGGTATGTTCTGCTAGTGTGTAGGCCACTATATCATAGGAAAAGTCCCACAGTTTCCACTGCAGGCGCTTGTGTCACGCTCATCACGTTTGACAGCTGTTCAAACTTCACCGCATCTGCTTATTTAGAGGAAAAGTCTGCTGCTATCATTAGTACATTCACAACATTGCCATATTGCCCCTTTTTGCATCTGTTCTCAGAAGTAAACTGTAACTGATGGTATTATCTAAAGCCATGATTCAATAATCTGGCTAATCCTTTGGGACTTCTTAGAACTGGATGTTGTAGGACTGAACACTTGCTGTGCTCTTGGAAAAGTAAGGAGCCTTAGAGTCAAGATTTGAAATTATGGTGCGCAGGATAAAACTATTTTTGGGATTAGGAATATTTCATTTGGAAAATTAATGAACATACTTTGCAGAAATGGGGGAAACTTTTATGCTCGCATACAGATGCCGCACACAAAATCAAAACTATGACTGATTAAGGATTGAAATAAGCGCTTTTATCAAAAACTTCAGATTATTGCCATTAAACACAAACAGTAACGCTGCAGTATGACAGCGATTTAAATGCATGCTTGTTTAGGGGATGCACTGGATTGGAAGGCTCCATTTTATTTGGAGTGGGTCTATGTTTAGACTGGAGGAACACTAAGGTCATAAGAAGCTTTGGGGTGGGAAAAAAAACACATACCACCTCCTACCCTCCATCCCTTATTCCTTCACACTTTCCTGCAAACCCTGCCATTTCAGAGATTTATAAATAGTATTAAGCCTGTTCTTGGCTCTCTTGTCGTTATGGGCCGCACAGTTTGAGTGGCGGTTGTCACAGACAATTTCTATCATACTTTTATAGAAAAAGGCTGCTCACCAAGGAGTAGAAAATTCCCTTTGAGGAGGCAAAGTCTAAGTTGGAAGAAAACTGGGCACAACAAACGCTGATCTATTTTGGCGAGTACAGTAATTGTAAAAGGCATAAATATTCAAATGTTGCCAAAGGTCTCTGAAGCTTTCAGGTAAACACTTTGACTTCAAGCAAATGATTTCAAGTGTTAAGACAACAGAGGAGTGCTATTTGATAACCTGCAGCCATTCCAACCTAGTTTATATTCCTTTACATCTCATGGTTTATGCATTTGCAGATGGTTACTCCCACAAGGGTAGAAGAAAAAAAAGTGTCCTGGATTATATAAACTAACCTATGGCATACATACATCATTAACTGCAAGTCAGTCTATATCATGTTCACATTTCACTCCTAATTGTGCTGCATATTCACCAGAATGGAGTGGAATCAAAGCCAATGTCTGGTGTATCTATAAATCATTGTGGCTAGACACATCATGTGCCTAATTGCCAGAGAGGTAAAACAAATCCTAAACAAAGCTGTAATGTATATTTCAGTGTTCTGCTGGAGGAGTTTAGGTAGAGACTCAATGCACAATCTGACAGACATCAGGGAATAGCAGCAAAAAAAAAATTGGCAAATCCCTTTCAGACTTAGAACTGGGAGAAATAAATGATGTAATTGGCAGAAAATGTCTCGGGTCTGAAGCGTTGTGTTTTGCACAAGTTCACTATTCATTCTGACAGAGGAGTAAAATTTATACACATACTGCAATAACTAAGAAATAGCCCTGACTCTGGGAAGGTTGCATGAAGCTGTGTTGTGTTCATGCTCTTTGCCCACAGGTACATGAGATGCCCTGAGACCTAACATACACTAAAGACACCTACTGTGCTTTTATACTCCGCAACTTTTTGCCTGCTAGGCCACTAAAAACACACATTATTCCAATGCTTACATTATTCAACATCCCCAATGATTGTAAATGCTACATGTCATTTTATTTATTTATTTTTTCAAGGGTTTGACATGATCATGCGGGAGACATTTTAAGCAGCGGGATGCACTTTTCTTTGTATAATTGTTTTTAATGAGTTTGAAACATAGCATGCTGGTTTTGCGCCACAGGCACTCTTCGTTTACCTGCTTCTGGCAGTTTTGAGGAAGCGCCTGGTATTCTCAGAGCTGCAAATGATCCAACTCGTGATGCGCTCCAAGCAGAAAAGCACCCAACGTTACTGTCATTATTTTCCCATCTTGTCAAATCGTATGAAAACAATACAGGGCCTTTCTTCTGATTGTAAACAAGAAAAACTGGAATAATTGGTTGCTTCACCAACAGTAAGTATCATGAAAAAAACAGTATCAAGCGTGGATTTTCATCACTGAAATTGAGTTTTTGTCTGCTTTTGTGACAGTAGATAAACACAATAATTGTCATTATGCATTTATGCACCAGTATGCCTTGATTTGTCATATGTGATCAGGCCCTAAACCAACACCAAATCCCTTTTTGTGGTTTGAAACTTGCATGCATGCTGCACTTTGGGCCACACCCCAGTCAGTGATGTCACAGCAGGTATTTTCTAATAGCCACCAATGGCCAAAAAATCATCACTGATTGGGGTTTGGTGTGCTCTCAGGTTTTTCCATATCCCACAGATTCAGATTAATTCCATCAATGCTGAAAATCAACACATTTGATTTTCCAAATTTAAATTAGCTTTATCTGAGATATCCATCATCATTGATTACTACATTTTGTTATACAATCTTGTGTTGTAAAATGAAAATAAATGAATCTTGAATCTTGAATCATCGCAGTAACTGAAAAACAAAGAGCTTTTCTGTGTCTCTCGGTGCAGGTATTCAGTGTGTTTTTACATTTACATTTTGTTATTTGGCAGACACTTTAATGGATAGATAGATAGATAGATAGATAGATAGATAGATAGATAGATAGATAGATAGATAGATAGATAGATAAATAGACAGATAGATAGATTGAAAAACATAAAACATATACAACACACAATAGTGCAAAGGGGAAGGTAGTAGCGGATAGGTATACATAATACCAAAAGAGCAAATCTTATATAATAACAAGTGTTCCCAGTCATTCTTTGTTCAATGCCTGTATAGCATAGGGAATAAAAGACTTCTTATATATGTTCCAGCTGGCCCTCAGGGCCTTGAATCAACAACCAGCCGGGAGCAGCTCAAACTGTGAGTGTTATCCAAAGCGACTTAGAAGCAAGGAGTACAGTGACTCCGAAAATCCAAATTTTTTTTTTTATATGTGTATAAAATAAGAAACAACAGGGAGTAGACAAGTGCATAAGAAATACTATAAGTAACAAGAAAAAAAGTGCAACAATCAACAAAGTGCTAAAAAGATTAAGGGGCTCAAGTGTTGAGGTGTTCATGTAAGAGCTGAGTTTTCAGGCAATTCTTGAATGCACCGAGGGAGTCAGCAGATTGTATGGAGCTTGGTAGATCATTCCACCATTGTGTAACTATAAATGAGTCTGGATACACCAGATATAACACGATGAAGCAGCATAAAAACTATTTAAATACTGTTTTGCCCTTTTGACATCAATTTCCACCTGAAGTCAGAACCCCTTCAAGCTATAAAGACAAAACCAGCAACAAAAACAACAAACCAACAAATCTCTGCCAAAGTTTTCTGTAACGTTCCAAACAAGAATGAATGATAAGCATCTAGTTTTCATATAAAGCAGACTTTAAATGTGTGGGATTTGGATTCAGCAGCATTAATATGGAATTTTTAATTGCTCCTCATATGAAATGTCTTGAAAATGATTTGTCAGTGAATGATGTTTTAATGTTCCACCCCTTTTGTTGGTGTTCAACAGGCAGTGACAACTCAGTGGCTCCAGCTATAAAACTATTTGCAGCCATCTTTGACCGGGTCTTCTTCCTACTGTGTCAAAACAACAAGAGCAGGAAAAATACTAAAAATATGTTGACAAGGGCAGACTGCCTACACAGCCTCAGGACAAAAAAAAAACACAGAGGAAGAATGGGAAGGAAAAAAAAAAAACTCATCTTCACCTCCCACCAACCCCTTGGAGTCTGACCCCCCTTCCATTTGGATCACTTGCTCCTTGTTAAAAGGACCCAGCCCTGGACGGAGCGGGGGTGGTGATACCCCTAATGAAGATGAATATTCAGTTGCTTTAGAAAGGCTCCTGGAAGGCTGCCCGGCCCGCACTCGCTGTTCCAGTCAAATTGGCGGCACGGTGAGAGTGGAGGGAGGGGCCCGACTCGCTGGGCTGAAGTGGGGAAGTTGGGTGGTGTGTTCGTGGGAGGGGGGGGGGGGCGGTGGGGGGCAGTGGAGATGATTGGGCTGGCAGACAGACAGGAGAGGCATGCGTGCTTGTGTGCTCCTCTGGCAAATAAGCAGAAAGTGATGCATGTTTGCATATACATACATGTGGAAACAGGCACAGTACAGCGCAGGAATCAGAGGAATATGGCAGGAAGCTGCAGACATATTGAGGAAAATAGAAGAAGATAAGAAAAGAAATTGACAATAATTTATAATTCATAGGTATTTCATTGAGAAAAAATATTTATTCTGGGGACATACAGACATTGTGCAGTCAGGGCACTTAAGACAATACCATGCTTAATGATGGAGATGGCAATAATGAACACAGGGACATTTTATAATGTGATTGAGTGGTTGGAGTCTTTTCTTGTTGACAGTGTGGACAGTGAGCTTCAGGGCAGTGACATTAAAGGGAGACCGGACCCCACAATCAAGTCTGAAAGGCATTTATGTAGGTTTCACCTCTGTAAAGGGAAGACAAAGAAATCTCACACACACATGGTACTTAATTAGATATTCCTTAAACTAAGAATGATCTATATTTGCCATTTATGATAGCACACACCTCAATCTGCATAGTGTAAGTTGAAATTGGGTCTATGTTGTATTTGTCATGCTTTATATTTCATATGCAGGCAGTGTGCAGAAAATGTGATTCCCACCTCTGTTTCAAATCTAAAAGCAAGAGCTGTCTGAGGTACCACGCTGAATGAGAAACCAGGAAATGAAGAGTGAGGTTAATAAAATAAATGATAAAAATGAATTCTAAAAAAACCTAAATTATTACATATAAAGAAACAAAAGACATGTATGTCTTAATACAACTGTTCTAATGTGTATATTGTTTTTTTCACCTAATAATTAATTCACAAAATTATTTCATATTTTCATACATTTATGGCATATTGTGCCACATCCTGTGCAATCATGTTGTTATACATTATTCATACAGTAGAGGGTTAATTATAGTACAGAAATCTGGTTAAATTCAAAAATACCTTTTACAATGACAACACTGTCGTTGAACTGTTTTTATAGTGGCATAATCAGCAGTTTATTAAGTATTCTCCCTATTTTTTCTCTGTACTTTCTCTTACTGGAAATATATTCTGACCTGCCTTTGTTGCACATGGACTTTGTTTACTGTGAACTATGAACACAGTATGGTAATGTGGGCAACTGACTTTTAAATAACAGAGATCCTACAGAAGGTAAAAGGTCATTATAAATGAATCTGATTCTTTACAAAAAACTATTTATCTTTCATCAAAAATTGTTTTAAAAAATGAAAATGATGACCCTTAAATTTAGAAATGGATGCTAATAATGCTGTCTTTAAAAGCTGAATGCTGTGCCATGTGCTGTCATGGTTCAGGCTACCTTTGGCCGCAGCTGCCAGTGCTCTCCTGTTGCCAGGTGGAGAAGGGAGATGGAAGGAGCCGGCGGCCATTAGCGGTGCTGGCTATTGCAAGTGAAAAGAAATGTGGGGCAGCTTTGCCTCCCGTTTGAAGTAGGGACAGCTTGTTTGTGAAGTGGAGGCCGAGCGCTCGGCTTTCATGTCCTGCTCTCATGTGACCTGGGGAGACCTCAACTTCATAAACCATATTGACTATATCGCCTAAAAAAAAAAATTAAAAAAAACAAAAAAAACACTGACACAATCTATTCCAGCACTTATGGGGCTCGGAAGCCTGAAGCTTTATGAAGTGTTATGAATGAGAGAGCGCAGGGAGTTTCAAGGCAAGCCCTTGACATGACTTACAAAATAAACATTAAAATGCTCTCCAGTATTGACTCATTACCTGAGTAATAAATAAGAGGTTTAAAGGGAATGATGTGACAGTTAATTTCAGGCTGCATAACAATACCAACGCTGTGACATTTGTTCATGATTCTTGTAATGATACTGTCACACACCATCAGCACTCACTCTGTGATCCCGTAAACGATTGTCTGATTAAACATGAATTAAAAGTGAAACCATGAAATTGCAAGCCCTCCTGCCACCTTCTCTAAAGTTCAAATCCTGTGCTCTTAACGGGAGTTTTTGACACAACTGCTGATCCAGCTCTCAGGGATGAGGGCATGAGAGACTTAGACGCTTTTTTGTCGTCTCTGCATTTCTTGGGAGGGAATTGGCAGATTATTTGGTCAACCTCGATCAGTTCCACCACAGCTTAGGGGGATACATGCTCGCTGACTAATATTGCCCGGAAATCCATCAAAGTCAGAGGGCTTGTCCCCCTTTTAAAACTCGTGTGTTCCAATCAAGCACTCAGCGAGTCAAAGCCATCACAAACAGAGGCCACACTCTGCCTGCAACTGACGCTGACAGATCCAGATGAAAATAAATTATGCTGTCTCCGAGCATGAAAGTACCTACTGTAATGTCGAATGAGACGATACTTAACTTTAATCTTCAAAGCGCTCCTATAACGTAATGCAGTTTTCCTTGCTGGCTTAATATCCCCAAAATAATAATAATAATAAAAAAAAAAAAGTTAAGATGCTTTTCACACTCCTAAGAGTTTTGATGTAGGACACAAAAATGTCTTTTTCTGTCATGGAGTTTGATTGTTATACATCATGGGTTGTGTAAGAATGCAGTCACGTGCCCCACAGCTGTAGGTTAAATACTGGGCAGTGATAAGGAAATGCAATAGCTCAGGAGATACACTGATATTTGAAACAGTAGAGGGTAGACATACTCAAAAAAAAATAAAAAGGACAGAGGCATTGTTGCAGTTCTAAGCTTTCAGTTCAGCAGGTAAAGGTGTCAGGAATAAATACAGCTAATAAATACCAGGTGTGACTGATGATGTCACAGACCTACATTGCTTTTAGAGGGGTCAGTATGCTCAAAACAAACTATGATGTGTTGTCCGACTACGACATCTACATTTATAGCAGTTCCAAATGGCCACACTCAAATAGGGAGAGACAAGGTGTGGTAATAGTTCAATAGGGATGAGCTTCAATTTTAAAAACATAATTGCAAATGAAAAGCTTAAAGCTTATACTTTTTGCCCACTTCTGGCTTTTGGGTGGGGGGGTGATAAGCAGCAACACACTTCTCCATTTTCTATTTCTCTGTTTAGCGTCGTCAGGTTAGGCTAACCCATTGTTGCTAACACTGTAGTCTGTACAGTACATTTACTGTCAGATTGACAACTTACTAACGACAACTAATGTTAAAAGTAAAGGTAGGCTTAAAGACGAGAAAGAGAGAGAGAGCACCGGCGAGAGAGAGAGAGAGAGTGTGAGAGAGAGAGAGCAGCAGTGGTCGAGCAAGCTAGAGGGTGAATGAAGAGAGGGAGTGCTGGTAGTGAGAATGCCAGTGAATAAGATCAGTAAAACGTTTTCTGATTCTGATTGTGATTGTTTCACAGCGGTTATGCACCGGAGGACAAATAAACACGCCCACACACCTAAGCTCGACCCTGCAGCTGAACGCCGCACCTCCTGATTTAGTCTGAATATGGCCTTACTGCTAACCTTTTCCTCTGCTCTGCTCACATTCACCGTCACTTTTCTGACGCTCGCTCTCTCGCTTAACCACTCACTTGCTTACGTACCGCCCTATTCCTTAAAAGGAGTTACGCTATCTGGAGTTTCCCAGGCGACGACACAGACGTTGACTCACGTTTCGAAACAGCGCTGCTCAGAGGCTCCCAACTGCTATTGATTTCTGAAAGAATGGATATTTGGCATTAGTTTTGGCATTTAAAAAAAAAAAATTGGCCTGGCGGGGGTTCTCGTTGGCCTGGCAGCCCGCCAGGCTTGTAACATAGACAGTATATCAGTAAAACAAAAAACAAAAAAAGCATCTTCAGGGAAAAATTAACACAATTGGAAAAGCATTTGCCTTTTCTTGTGGGTGTATGTTGATACAATAGGTATGTTAGATTCATAAAAAATGGTAAAAATATTAAAATTAGGAAAAGAAACATGAAATGCAAAAAATAATGCAGATCTATTACATTTGTTTACAGTTTGGGTATGTTGTTATTTTCAAGATCACTACTTTTAGCTTTTCATTTAAAATATTGTCCTTCAAATTGACAAAACATTGGCCCACATTTGTCTGAATAACAACAGCACTCACTTATTATGAGGGATGCAAGTAACAAAAAATAATTGATAAAAATTGAGGTGATGAAAGTGCATGTGAATTGAAAAATGGAGAGGTAAAAATGGATGTGAAATGAAAAATAGATTGATGAATTATCAAGTGATTTGATTAATTTAAAGTCAATTTGATTAACAGTCGTGATGAAAACAGAGCTATGTTTCCTCATTTTCCCCATCTTACATTCATCATTCATTACACAAAATGTCATTTATCAGGAAATTATTTAAGGAAAGTGGCCTCAAGGGTGGGAGTAACAAAAATTAATTGAAAAAAATGGAAGTGATGAAAATGTTTACAAATCAAAAATGGATGTGAATGTATGTGAATTGGAGAATATAGTGATAAATTGTCAATTGATTTGATAAACTTCATCATTCACAGTATCCAACTGCCATTTATCATTTACAGCAAGCAATTTTTGTGACTTCCGCCCAAAATGTCAATCAAAAACCACACTCACTGACTAACTGATCTAGTTTTTGGCTCTGCACTTGCAGGCCTGGCCTACTCGTGTGTTTTTATATAGAAACTAAAGGAGGAGCCAGATCCGAATACAGTATTTGGAAAAGCACATATAGTGGATTTTTACAAATGTTTATTTTGTACAAATAAGAAAAAAAAACATGTCAGGTTGGGACAAGTAGTGTAGCTAGGTTACATTGCTGTCTCCATCTCTCAGCTGCAGGTCTGTGTGTCTGGCAGAGCTGAAGTTTGGCTGAGTGGTCAGCACAGTCCATAATCTGGGAGATTGGAGTTTGAAACCCGGTGTGGAAACCCACCTTCATGAAGTAGGTTATTGAAGAACACTTATTTTAACACTTATATCCTAAAATTAGAAGTGTAATAAAATCAGAAACAGGTTTGTTACGCCTATTTCCACTTTTATGCGAAAACAAATACAAATAATTTTGCTGCCTCAACAGGTACAGATACAAATACTGAGCTCTCTGCACATCCCTAATAGAAATGTAGATACGGCATTCCATGTATTGAGAGATGCAGACCTCACTACACAATCAACTGTAACTCACTTAATTCTGAACCAATTTTCATGAAATATGGCTTGTTATAAAGGTGAGAAATTGAACATGATACTGGTTAGATGTTTGAATTAAATTCAGTTTCGGAGGGTGGATCTAATCAGCTCTATGTCAAAACATGAAATGTAAATTACTTAGAATTTCAGCTTTTGTGAGTCCCCTCCCCTACTTTGTGAAGAAGGGTTCTCACACCAGGTCTCAAACCCCAGTCTCCCAGACTACAGACAATTTCACTGACCACTCAGCCAAACCTCAGCTCCACTATACATACAGAGACCTGTATTTATAGAGAGAGATGGAGATAGCAATGTAATCTCGCTACACTACGACTCCCGACCTGCACGCTGACATGTAGGTGATAGAGAGAAAAATGCAAAAAGAGAGCATGAGAGAGAAGTTCAAACCCTGCACTTTCTCACTTCCACACACCTAACCAATCGCACTGTGAAGCGAGCGAGACTGTTGAATTGTTGGTTTCGGAAGTTACAGGAATTGTACTATGAACATTTAACATCATGTAATGAATTCAAACATCTAAATGATATGATGACAATTCCTGTTGAATCAGACTCGACACCTGGAACAAAGCTGGAGACAACTTATGAAAAAGGCATTAATCTGTGGACGCTAAACAACCCAGAAACAACTGACTAAAGTAAATTCTGGGTCGCCCAACTTCTTAAAAAAATATTTGTTATTAGCAGTTAATAAACCTTCCTCGAACAAGTGGTTTAAGAGTTTCTAAGGAACTGAAGTTGTACCAGATACCGCTATCTGCTCCTGATGATTTTAAAACAATAGTTAGACAAAAAATCTTATTTGCTGTCTTGCCAAGAGTTAGATGAAAAGATTGATACCGCTCCAATATTTGTACAGTAAATATGAAGCTAAAGCCAGGAGACATTAGCTTAGCTTAGCATAAGTACTGGAAACAGACAGAAACAGCTAACGTGGCTCTGTCTGAATACAATAAAATACCTAATTCCTGTTAGAACCTCTAAAGCTCCCTAATTAATATTTTATATCTTTGTTCTTGTTTAATCTGTACAAAGCCTCTACCTTTGTCAGTTTTGCAGAAGTTCTATTAAAATACAATAAGGATATTTTGGAAATGTTTTTTTTTCTCTTTCTCTCTGTCTCTCTCTAACAAGCAAAGGAAGTAAGTTCACTGGACTTCCAGATGAGCTCAAGCTTTAATTTGACATAGCCTGTGGTTAAAAATAAAGTGGGGAGGAATTGTAATAGGAAGATTTTTTTACTTCAGAGAAACAAATAAATGTAAGTTTGAAACAGAAATGATGAGTCAAGGTAAAATACACTGTATTATCCATCTTTGCCTTCCCGTCTCTCAGATACATTAACTATTCTCTCCTTACCTCCAGCCATTACAAATGTCAAAGCTTTGCTTTGCTCAGCAGGCTGCCCAACACACAAGCACAGGCGTGCACAAAAAACACACACTCTTACAATTTTATATTCCTTCTGGTCCTCATCTGCCGCACGTGACAGAAAAACAGTTATTCAGCACAGGTCCCACGGGTTGCCTGTCTGCTCGTTTGTTAATGACAAGCATTTGGGGTAACCATCGATTTCCTGTGGCACTAATTAAGAGTAGACTCATTAAAACGTTTGCAATACATCCTGTGTTAACTGAGCAGGTTGGGTTTTTTTCTCTCTCTTTCATTCTACTTTGATCGTTGTTTGTCTTTTCTCTTGTTGAGGCGAGTGCTCATACGTCTTCGGAGAGACTGATCACAGAGAATATCAGGGATAAGATGATCCTCACCCTTCTAGTCAAAAACAGTGAAGCTGCAGCTACAGTAAATGTAGAGGCAGCAAATATATGAAGGGATGGTAGGTACTTAATATGTTTCAAACAATGACCAAGTGTTCTTACTTTTGCCTTTAGGCTGAGTTTGTTCATTAAATTTGGCACAATGTTAGTAAACAGAGCTAATTTTGTCTGTTTTACGCCAAGTATGCATGCACCTGAGGGGCAGTATGGGTCTAAGGATTTAATATGAGTAAGAGATAATGACGGAAAACTCTTGGCTCTGATTCCAACTAAGCTGACTAACACTAGGAGGTTCTTGAGCAGACGTTCACATCCATTTAGAGTGCAATCTGTATTAAAAGCCTAGTACTTCTTATTCCGAGCAGCCATATTGATCTGTCCAACTGTCCTCCCTGTGTGTGTGTTTACGTCTGGTGCCAGGTCGGATATCTCTTCCTGGTGCCTGCTGATGTCCGTGTGCTGCTGCCTGATCAGAGTTCACAAGGTGATTTGCTGTAGTCTGGTTATTTTAGTTTGTTAAACAGTGTTGGTCATAAGAATTAGATTATGTAGCAAGACGCAAGTAAGTATGTATGTAGTATGTAGCAAGTAGCAAGAATTTGAGATATCTATCAACCTCTGATTTATGCTGTTCCCCTTATAAAATAGAGGTCAATGCAATATTATTTGTTGTGCTCAAAGCTTTGAAAAATGACATTTGAAAAACTCAACAGCAGTGTGTCCTTCCACAAACAATGTTGTTGGTTACGCATGGATAGAAAAATTCACAGACCTTGCTGTGAGCAGCTTTAAAGAACTTTTTACCAAAGAAATAGCAGAAACTGTTTACAACAAGGTTATTGTCTTGTGTAACCAGAGTATTGTTTTTGGAAAAACATAGCATTGGGGATGTGAATATTTCAAAACATTAGAACATAGTTTGTTTGAGTATATTGAAAAGCACTCTGTACCTAAACTATCTGCATGATTACCACCTAGCAGTAAGTCAGATAATAATTTGTTTGTGATTTTGGTGAACTGACACTTTAAAGACTGCTTTTCACAATATTATTATCAACCTATGCAACTTTTGAAAGAAATAGCTCATTCTTTCTCACAATGGTTATTTGAATTTATTAGGAAAACAGTGAGGTTTCCCTGCTACAGCCATACCTGGTCTGGTACAAGCTCTGGCTAATGTATGTTAGCTAACTTAAGCTAATTGTTGTTGTGTAAATGATGCTACTAAATCAGATTTTAGGAGTCTGTTGTAATTGCTATGTGTTAGCATGTCACAGATAAACATTTCAGTGAAGAAGTAAACACAATACCTCACTTGAAGAATGGGAATGGGAAGAACAGGAAAACGTGCCATTATTCCGACTTCATAGTTTTCATGCATTACTTCAAGATGTTTTTTCCCCATTGCTAGCTTTGTAGATGCACCAGTGAAATACACTAAATTATCAATTTGTTTGGCGATTTGTTAAGTATAACCAGACATAAACAATGTATACTGTAGCTCCTTTTACCTGAATCAACTCTATCAGTGTTAATACTGGATTTCATTTATATGTAAATGCCAGAGATGGTGGCTTTTGCAGCCATTTCACCACCAGTTTGTTGACAATTCTGTGGTTCATTTACCCAAGTGGGATATTAGCTGTCAGAAATTTCTGATATCTCTGATTCAAAACTACAATAAGGCTGATGTGAATGTTTTCTCCCACTGGGCTCCTCATAATTATGGTCTTTACATTATAACATTAATGTGGCATCTTAAGGCTACCTGATGTTGATATCATTAAAATGACTGACTTATGAGTATTTATCATACCTATCCTGTAAATACGGTACCACTTATGACCACAGTGGCCACTGTTCAGTAAAAGTTACATAAGCTTGCTTGAAATGTAGCAATTTTTATTCCTCCAATTTGTTATTTCACACATATTGGGTTTTTCCTGCAGCTAGAAGAAGATGTACCTAAATGTTTCAGGAGCTCTTCTTTCTCTGAAACATATCTTGCTAAAACTTTTTTCATCTCTGATTCTACAAACACCTTAAACTACAATAATCAGTCAGCCAAACAAAAACATTCTTAATGACATACAACTATTCACAGTCTGTACGATGAACTGTTGTCTCCGTTGGCACTTTGTGAACACAACATTTGTCCCATTATAATGGCAGGCACTCTCTTTCTCCAATCATGCTCTGCTAGCGCGCAGCACTTGGAAATGTGTGGAATGAACAGCCTGCAACAATATCAAGTGTTAGCAGTCAACTCAACAGAGAGCTAATGAACCATAGCAAACAGCTTGTGGGGTGTAGCAAGAGAGAGCAGTTGCATCAAAAGCCCTTCATCGGCGGCTTGAGCATGCCTAAGTGAATAAACTATATCCTAAGGCTGGCGGAAAACAGACATAATCCATTGACATGTATACAACTAAAAGTGAGAGAAGTAGCAGACAGTGTTGCACTTAAGAATAGACATCACACATAACAAAAATTCTACTGGAAAATTAATCACATTGACTTCTGTACGGTGACTTTGCTTTTCATAGGAACAAGTAACATATTTTAGGGGCTATGTTTGTTTAACAGCATTGAGAGAAAGAACCTCAGAAAGAGAGAAACCTCCTGTCTATTAAACCACTTGAACTGCACATGAACAAAAAGGATTTGATGACAGACTGGATATGTAGTAATACAACTTCTTCATTAAGGTTGGGGTGACAACATTGCATCATTCACAGTATAAATCTTTTTCTCAAGTTAAGAATTGAACCCAGGATCCCATCCACCCAATTTCAGTGTCATACTACAGCCTGTTTGTGGTGTCTCCTTCATCGTCTTCTTTCATGGAAGAACAATGCATTTATTTCTCTAAAGGATAAAGCTGGCAACATTGTTCTATGCGACAAAAAATCCCATGAAAATACCAGAACTAACAATACATTTCTGTGAATGACATGTATTGACTGTGTTATTCTTCTAAATGAATTGTGCCCTATGTACTGTTCATATACTGGGACCCCACATCTATCTGGCTGCGGTTTCAAGCATTTCAAGCAACAATGTTTCTGGTATGACTCACATTAGTGGTCATACTTTGAACCTTGTTTTCACTTTGGGACTAGATATTAATCATATCCATTGCGAGGACCTACTGATCAGTGATCATAAATGTATTTTCTTTGATCTCTGTGTAAATGCTGACCTTTTGTGTCCTAAAAGAACACTGCATTCTCGCATCATTACTTAGAGTATGTTTGATCAGTTCTCGGCACACTTTTACTGTGATATTAATACAAATCTTAATGATGTAGAGTTTTTAATGCAGTCTTTTAATGAGCATTGCTCCATGTTGTTGGACAAAGTGGCACCTTTAAAGGTTAGGACTAGTGCTATCTGTAACTCTTCTCTGTGGATGACCGACACTGTCCACTGCCTGAGACAGAAGTGTTGTAGGACTGGGCGACTATGGAAAGCCACTGAGCTAGAGGTGCATTACCTATATCTCAAAGATTTCCAATACTCTTTTAATGCACTAGTAAAGGAAGCCCGGACTGCTTACTATGTTAACTTAATTTCTTCTTCTAAAAGAAACCCCAAGATTTTATTTGATACTATAAATAACACTGTTTCACCACTACTCTCTACATTACCATGTTCCTCTGTTGATGATTGCAATAAGTTCCTTACCTTCTTTGTTGATAAAGTAATCACTATTAGGTCCAGTATTCATCCTGGGACTTCCCTGTCCAATTCTAGCCCCTCTCTGTCCCCTCCTGTTCTGGACTCTTCCATTCTATCAGTTTGTAAGATCTGATGGACTTGACCAGGAAGATGAAGCTATCTTCTAGCCCTCTAGATGTGATACCTCCTCCACTATTTCTGAAAGTTTTGCCAAAAATCAGCCCCACTGTATCAACTATTATTAACTCTTCCTTGTCTTCAGAATGTGTCCCTTCCTATTTTAAGCATGCTACTACCCAGTCCATATTAAACAAAACTAACTTAGATCCTGCTTTGCCCAAGAACTATAGGCCTATATCAAAACTCCCATTTTTGTCAAAAATTTTAGAGAAGGCTGTGGCCAATCAATGCACTGCTGCATTGGAGAGGCACAGTATTTATAAGTTTCAGTCTGGGTTTCGGGAAACAGCACTCTGAAACTGACTGAAACTGCTCTTCTGAGGGTTTTTAATGATATTTTAATGTCCTCTGATGCAGGTGATTATTATGTGCTAGTGCTACTTGACCTCAGTTATACGTTTGACATAGTAGACCATCATATTCTGATTAAAGGTTCTATATGTGGTATTGTGAAGCAATTTAAAAGTATTAATCGTGTTTTATTGCCAATGAGTGAATGGGTAGTAATGTAACGTAAAAAATGAGACCTTCCCCTCATGGTTGTCTGTAACAGCCTGTGGACTGACTTCTATGTGAGGGACCCAGGCTGGATTTTCTGCGAAAATCCAACAGAAGTGATGTTTTTGCGCACTCCCGAGTGCCTTGCCTCTGTCCCGTTAATGTCAACAAATTACTGGCATAATGACACAACAATACAACAAAAACACTTCTATCTGACTAGAAACACCCTGCAGATATTAGCTCTCCGGCTAATGAGACAGATAGCTGTTTCACAACAAAACACCCCCACAATGACAAGTGATAGCAGAACATAACTTACCCCTTTTGTTTTTCCTGTTGGTAGTCCAAAGGTCATAATAAGCACACATTTCACAACAAAACCATAGCTCGTTGCTCCCCGACCACAGCGTGTTGCTTGCCGACCCCAGTTCGTTGCACCTTGACCACAGCGTGTTGCTCCCCGGCCACAACATGTTGCTCCCCAGCCATGTGTGTTGCTCCTCCGCCACAGCTCATTGCTCCCAGGCCACAGCGCATTGTTCCCCAGCCACAGCTTGCTGCTGCCCAGCCAAAGCCTGTTGCTCCCCAACTACAGCTCACTGAGCCTATAAGTTGGCGGTTTGTTGGTTGGGTCAGGTTGAATGGTTGATAATGCATATTTGTGCAAGTTGGGCGGTGTGGATCGGCTCTCACTGGCCAGCGGCCACAGCGCCTCTATGTGTGTGTTTGTGTGTGAGCGAGCAAGCACACGTACACACAGCAGGGCTGATTGACTGGGAGTGACAGATGCTTTGCTGAAACTAGTGCAAAACACATTAGAGATCTGTAATTATGAGAAGTGTAAGCGAGGAAAAAGACATCACCTGCAATAGTCTTGTGCCGCGAGCACATGCACGTAAACACCAGGATGTTGACTGCACCTCATTTAATGGCCATACTAATGAGAAAGACTTTCTGATTCCTACATATAGAACCTTTAAGAGGTTATGTGATTGAGTGGGCATATCAGGCATAGCATTAGATTTATCTCACTGACAGAGGTTTCACCATCTCTATTGGTGACTTGATGTCTGATCCCTCTCCACTGTCTTGTGGTGTTCCTCAGGGTTCAATTCTGGGGCCTCTCTTATTCTCTTTATATTTGCTGCCCTTGGGACAGATCATAAACAGATTTAACATTGCTTATCATCTATTTGCAGATGATATCCAATTCCACTTCTCATTCACACCTAGTGAGGCTCCTCGACGGTCTTAACACTATTAGGGACTGGACGGCAGAGATTTTTTTTACAGCTAAATGCTGATAAGATGGAGGTTCTAGTTGTTTCTCCAGAAAAGGTTGCCCCTATGATTATGCAAAGTATCGGGCCTCTTTCCTTTGCTGCCCACTCCAAATGCAGAGCATTCCATAGTTTAACCAAAGTAGCTCACCCTTACAGTCTGCTGACTCTGTGGATTCATTTAAAAAGCAGCTGAAGACACACCTATTAAGACAGGCATTGGGGTAACCAGTATGCACTGTATCAGCATTTTATGTTTCTCATATTTTTATTGTATTTTTATTGTGTATTGTCTGTTTTAGTTTTGCGCTTTTGAATCATGTATCTTGGGTGGTCATCTGTTTCCTTTCTTTTGTGACTTATGTCTATGACAAGCGCTATACAAATAAAATTTACTTACTTACTTACTTGTGCTGTAGACCTCCATTGTTCTCCAAAATGTGTTAAAAACTAGGAATGCACCGATACTACTTTTTGTCTTCAAATGCTGATTCTATTACCAAAACTCCAGGGCTGTCTTTTTCCCATATTTAAAATCTATATAATTTCTTTGCCTAGAATTTATTGAGATGATTATGTAAGCTAGGGTTGGACTGCAATGAGACTGTGCTGATCTGCTGTGAGTTAACAGTGAGCAGAACCGACTGCACTGCACTCGCCGTCCTTTGTATGTCCACAGGACAGCTGAGGGAAAAGGCATCTTTCATTACATTCTTCTGCTCTTCATCTAACTATGTCCCCTGTGTGTTGCTCTGTGTGTTCTGTCTTTTCCTCACAAACCAAAACAGGCTTGCTAAACTGACGTTACACTTCTTCCATAGTGTTTTTTACAGTTTCGAAAAGTTTATCCTCAGTTCTTTGTTAAAGAATAAGGCTGGCGAGTTTCTGTATTTTTCTTATTGTCAAAAAATCTCATGTGCAAAGCGAAACCAAGTCTTCAAAAAATTTACAATGTAGCACAAAATCAAGAGGTTGTGATATGTAGCACAACAAGCTAGTGAAGCTCTGTTCCCATGCATGCTCAGTGCCGTCTCCTGAACAAAGAACATTTGAGAGTGAAAATGTGCTGTTATCAGTCTTCGGGGGCAGAAGTGTGGCTCATTAACATGTTTTTAATAGTGTCTGAAGAGCAACACCTACAGCACAAAGGAGTAAGATATATCCAGCTTTGGATACATGCACAATACTTATAAATAGATGAGTTCAGAGAAAAATATAGACAATTTCCAGGCTTATCCTTTAAACATGATATAATGTAATGTCAATTCATCCATGTGATGTTTCAAAATGACTTCTTGAACACAATTTATAATAAAAAAACCTAATTTTATTCATTTCTTAGTAACATTAGCTAATTTTAGCCCACCGCTTTCACATTAATATGTATTTATTGGGAAGCAAATGCAGGACATAATGAGTAAAAGAAGTAGCTTAACAAAATTAGCCCACCACAGCAATTATTATTTATTTACAAGTATTTAAACATGCAGTGCAGAATTTTTATCTCCCCCTTCTGGCAGAGAGAGTAATTACACAAACACTGTCAACTTGTGCTTATGATGTATGCCTACATTACCCACCTCACCTGGCTAAATTCAGTTCTTATTATACATCTATGGTTGCTCCCCCCTTCAGCTCTAGCCAACCAATCATTGCTGGTTGATGTAAAACGCATCACTACCAATGCACCAGCACCACGGACAACAGATTTAAAGACTCCAGTATACTGACGAAATACAGAGAGATTTACTTTGTGGTGATATGCTTACTCAGCATTGTTTGAACTCATTTGGCAAGGGCTTGAATGTGATGGATGTTCATTTATATGTAAAAGTCCCACACTCAAGCTTTAGCGTAGCTTGGCCACGTCTGGGGAATACCTGATCCGCTTAATAAAGTCATTATCAGGGCTGATACAAATCATCCTTATTAAAGACACACCACTAGGTGACATGTTCTTGACATGTTCTTTCTGTGTGATGAATGTAGTGAAGTATGCACTGTGGATTGTTTTCAATCAATCCCACATACACCATCTTGATGCCGTAAACACTCACTAAAGCACCAATAACTGGCTGCTGAAAATATTTGACAACAAATCCACTATTTACCCCTGTTTGAATAACATATTCTAAAATTGACAGTGCCCAGCTTTTTAGGGATTTGTTGACAATAAGGAAAATATAGAATAACCAAACCTTAAGAAGTGCTCTATTTCTGGAATTTCAAGAGAAGAGAAACAGTACATGTTGAGACAAAGAATAAACATAGGTTCTTATGAATTTGCTGCCTTCGCCTCCATCACCATTGTAGTATTCAGACAGTGGTATTAATTAGAATTCATGTCCTATGACTCACTCTCAAAGTATCCTTTTCCCCAAGTCATCTGCCCTAGCGTTGTGATCCTCAGCTAGTCCGCCTTGCTGCAAATCCTGCCCCATTTCCCATGCAGGTGTTGGACTCACCATGTGAATGGCAGCATGAATGCTAATAGGACGTTGTAATAAGGTCTTTGAAGTATGCAATACACTGTTGCAGAATCATAATGTGAAAATCCCCCTTTGAATCAGGAGACTCGGCCCTGCTTGACACTAGCAGGGCCCTCGCACTCGCTCTCCCTCCAAACCCTGTCTTTCTCATTGCTCTGTTTCTGCTCTCCCCCCTCACTGCTCCCCATCTCCCCAACATCTTTTAATATTCACTTCTGGCAGGAAGACTTGCCTTGCTCTGATAGGTCTTAGATGACAAGCAGGGTTTCCAAATACCAACATGTGGGATGTAGCGATCCGTGGGAAAAAAGTGAGGGAGTGGACCCAACAGGGAGGGGCTGGATTATTGGTTTAGAGAAATAGTGTGGGTTTGCAAAGGGATAGGGTGGAGTGGGGCTGGTCGGAGGGGGGCAGCTAAGGTGCATTACACCAGTAATGTTGGATGCAGTGGCAATACTGTACGTTTTTTTTCTTTTTTCTGACCAATTTCTTTATTTCCATCAAAGCAGATTTAGAGAACCTTTCATCAGTTAGGCTATAGTGAACAGCGAATGTCTCATTTTCATAAATCTGAAGTGAATGTGACTGAAGAAATCAAAAGGAATTTGAAAATTGTATGAAATAGACATTGAAAGGGCATCAACAGGCTGAAATGTCTGGTGGTTGTGCTGTAAGAGACGTGTCTATTTTGCGTGCTTTTCATGTATGACCTTGAGACCTTGGATTACCGCTGCCATAAGAGAAGTCTAAAACAATAGAAGGTTTTGCTCATTTTGGTGAACTGGGAGCCAAAAACAGGAAATCATCAAGGCACTCAAAGTCCTTTCTGTGATACAGTAAAGACCACTTAAAATTTCAAAAGGCATCTCTGCAAGGAAGTTAACAGAAATGTGCTGGCCCTGAACAGTTTCATAATATTGCAAACAATTTCCAAATGATCTAAACCTTGCTGATATATTCAATTGAATACTCTTTTTCAAAACCCAAGAACATCTGTTTATTTTGGTGTTCTGAAACAAACAAACGTTAAGATGATGCACCCCTTGATATTTAATTAGTCTATATTTAACTTTTATCATTTACACTAGTGCAGTGCCCATTCAAAACATGCCTGTTCGAAATGGGCAGATTTCTCAATACCTAGAGAGAGTTGGGCCTTCCCCTAAACGCCTCTCATGCAGACTGTTGGTACTACAATTTACTGATGCTTGCTAAACTCCTGAGATGCAGGCTATCGGTAGACTCTACAATTTATCGATATTCTCTAAATGCCTCACATGCAGGCTATCAGTAGATGCTACAAACTGACACCCCCTAAACACCTCACTCACAGAATATCTGGAGACTACAATTTTGAGTTGAGCTGAAGTTGATTGGATGAACTGTAGTGCCTGTTCAAAACGTGCCTGAGACATCCTGCACTATGTCTTGAACATACATACAAAGTTCCCACGTGTGAGGAACAGGAACAGAGCTTAACTCTTCAATTCATTCTCTATGGTATGATCACTACAGATGTAATCCCACCTCCGACCACAATGTGGGTTGCACTTGCAGAGTGCTGTTGTCAGTATTTCTGCTTGTTGAATCTTGTTTACGAGGTATTTTTATCCAGCATCCAGCGCTGAATCTTGAACATACATGCCAAATTTCATTCACAGTAACGTTACACAGTTCAATGGTAGCGCTTAAGTCTCTTAAACATTTTCAAGTCATTAACACTATAGATGTAATCCCACCTCTGTCCACAATGTGGGTTGCAATGTCAGAGCGACGCTGTCTGTATTTCCACTTGTTAACTCCACGGGCATCAACGTTATTTATGAGGTATTTTTATATATTTCTCGAGAACTGCTCATCAACATTGCACTTCCTCATTTCCCCAGCAATCCACCTGCCAGGTATGAAGTAGATCAGATGAACGGTTCTTGAGATATGCAAAAGACAAACCCACATACACATATACATACAGACAGAGATTCCTTGCTTTATATAGAGAGATAATGTAGTAATAACCTTGTTCCAAATATTGAACAAGGAAATTTATTTTAAAAAGCAGTAAATGGTGTGCCACTGTTGTACAATTTGCAATTGTTGTTGACCTATAAGCCAAAGTGATTAGAAGTATGAAAACCCAATTTGAAATCAAAGTGGTATTTAGTCCAAAGCCTAGAGTTAGATCATAAACTTGCTCACAGTATGTTCTGCAATTCACTCCATTTGTTTGAACAGTGATGGTGAATATTTTTTCAAAAATACTGTATGTTATTGTTTATGAATATTTCCCTTTAAGGAACACCTTTATTTACCTCCATAAACCCAAGACCTTCAAGGGTTAAATATCAGCAGTTCTGTTGAGTAACCAACATCTATTCCAGACGTGGCTCTTAACAATATCAGGATAGGCCAAAAGGCATAGATGTTTTAGACAGCAGAGATTACATATAAAAGGTAGGAAAAATGACATAAGAGGAAAGTGTTGGTGAATCTCATGAATGAGGAATAAACTAAAAGTTACGATGATGTACATCCACTGCCATATTGGCACTTCGTGGGAGCAGTTTAATGGGTCCTGCCTTTAACTGTTTAACTTTTTCAAAAACCATGAAGGGTTCAAATTATAATAGCAAATGCTGGAATAGATATCCAAACTGCATGCAAGTCAAACACCAAACTAAAGTAGAAGTGTAAATGCAATTTTAAATGATTTATGGCTAAATTTCATGAGCAGCATTTGTGTTCCTGCTTGCAGCATAGCGTACCAGGGTAGAGACACCTGTATTGAAGAAAAAAATCAGTGTCAAGACACTTTACCACATTTGGCACCACTGAAACATGTGTTTTTCTTCCTGTTGATGTTTGAGCTTCACCATACAGGATGATGTATGTGAGCAGAGTTTGACACTAGAAGGTTTTTTCCACATTCATCTGCTGAAGGGGGAAAGTTTCCCTGTGCTCATCTTAAATCAGAGTTTAAGACGTGTATCTACGAGTATGATTTGTGACATCACAGCAGTTTTGGAGCTGATGTGGTCCAGTATGTAACTTACACAAGTGTGATGTGGGAACTTGACGCCACTGTGCATATACTCAGAGCTGACATCTTGTATCCAGCAGTTAAACTTTTCAAACTATGTGCATAGTCAAAGATTCCGGATTTTTCAGTGAAACATTGAGTAGATTAAATTATGAGTTAGTTTTTTGTGGAAAAACCATATCAGGCACAATTTGTTATTCAAAGCTGAGTATATTTATATGGCGCACGATATTTCTGAGGGGATCTTAAGACAATGTTTTATTGTGCTGTGGATATAATATAGACCATAGACTGTATATAAAAAGCCAAAATATCTCCTTTCCAGGAGCTGCCATCTTGCTTGTGTGACATCACTTGGAGCCACAGTCTACGCGGTAGAGTCGGGCAGCGGGATGATGGCCTGTGGAACACACCCCTTCAGCTATCCCGCTGTCACTACATCAGTGTGATAAGAACTACCTAAAATGACAGAAACCATCTTTGTGGAAAATATATTTGACATATACTTTGATTTTTTAGTTTGGCTCATGTCCCATCCGCTAACATGGAGGGGGTGGGATTTATGACCTATAATGCAGCCAGCCTCCAGGGGGCGATCAAGATGTTTTGGCTTCATTTTTGGGGAGCTGTCATGACGTCCATCTTTGTATAGTCTATGCTCTGGACATGCAAGTTTTAACAATTTGTCGTATCATTTTCTTTCTTAAATAATGATTTCCTCAAACAATAGTCAATACTGCATTTAAGATTGAGGGACTATTATTCAAGGTATACTTTAAAATACATTTCCCAGCATCAACTCTGCTAGAAAATGGCACAGGGCTAGTTCAGTTCATAGAGTATCAAATAAGACAATACATGTATATACCAAGTGAGTGAAATGGAACATTTGCAACATGGATCTTTATACTAATCTACTTGAATTCTCCCTCATTTTGATACAAGAGAGCTCAGAGCAGCTTGACAGAGTTTGTTTTGTAGTCAGAAAACATGTGCAATAAGTCAATAGGAGTAAAGACATTTTATTTCCACTCTATCCAGGAAATAATTATTCCAGACTGAGTATTAACACAAAAAGTTATAAGTGAGTCCTTTGTCCTCATCCTCCATTGTCTAGATCTATGAAATTGTATTTTTTCCCAATATGTGTTTTTGACAAGCTCTCAGAAAAGGCCTCCCTGTGCTGTGTATATATAGGTGAAGAAAGGGATAACAGCAGCACAGAGGGGTTTCTGCAGTAACAGACAGAAAAGCATGTAATGTGTCATGTCCAAATGTTGTAATTATGAAAAAATATATGTTTTTCAGGTTGGATTTTTCTTATAAACTTTTTCAATCTGCCTATTCGCCTTCCTCTCCCAGTGATCTCTGGTATTCCTCCCATCCATCTCTGCTGTTGCTTCATCACTTATGCCACTGTCAATCATCCGGGCATACTTATAAAGCGTCTGAGTTATGAAGTGCTTTTATTTGCCAGGAGCGCCATTGAACTTGACCTGTGATAAAGCCTTGACAGAGAACGTGTTAATGATGAATCCACACTGACTGATGTGCACCCATACAGGAGTCAGGAGGGGAAGTTGTGAGAGGTTGACCTTTGTCGACTAAATGCGTTGTGGGCCTCCACTTCTCCGCTCACTTGTTGGGCAGCAGAATATTGACCTCATTGACACCATCACCAAAATAATTATAGTCGTCATCATCGCCGTCATATGTCATCCTATCTCTGTTTCTTCACTCCTCTCGGCCTCTTTTCCCCCTCACTGATCCCCCTTCCTGCATGCTTTTGTGAACAGATGACTCATTGCCCTCTCTGCATCTCCCATTCTGTCCCTTTTTAAGCTTGTCTATGCCGTCTTTTATCTCTCCGAACAGGTGTTTCACACTGTCTCTGTGTCTCTGCTTTGCTCTCCTTGCTATCTCTCAGTCGTTCGCATTACAAAAGGTGATCACCCATTGAGCTCATCAACCTGGAGTGAACTCCCCGCAACCACAGACTGATGAGTCTGAGAAGGGGGCTGTCGCCACGCTGACAGCTTCTTCTGAGGAGAAACATATTAATGGCTCCGCTTCCAACTAAAATGCTACACGCAGACCCTCCCTTCCCACCCACTCTGCCGATTCTGTGGCGCTCTTCGCTGGTATTTCTTAAATGCCAACGTCAGTCATGAATAGGTCAGGACAACAAGCACTTAAATAAGGCTTTGTCACTGATTAATGAGAGGTGGAGAGGACTGGGAAGGCCTCTGACTGCCTCGCGCAGATAAAACAATGAATGTTTTGTAAATAGCCACGGGTGATTCTCTCTGTCTCCATCTCTCTCCCGCCTCTCTCTCTGTTCTTTCCTTCCCCCAGTGGAGAGAAAACATCGCCATCAGAAAACTGACAGCTGCTCTGGGGATCGGAGAAACACATGTTCCCAGCCGCAGGACTGGGGGAAATCCAATCAGATCCCAGCGAGCCTACAGTGGCTCAATTTGCAAAGCCAACAGGCCTTTTACCAGTATTGTTGTAATGGTATTAACAGGTTGGATCCCAGCCAAGGAGCACTATGGCAGTAACATGCTATGTTATTGACTACTTATCCATAAAAATGCATCCCTTCTCACTGCATTATACTCACGCGTGGCATAAATCGACTAATCTGAGCAGATTAAAGTCACTTAGAGGAGATTGGAGTTCACCCATGGTTTTATTAAAATGCACAAATCTAATCAGAGACGATGTGTAAATTGGCTGGCTAACAGGCAAAGATGTTACATGGTGTAGAGCGTGCAGAAAAAAGGATGTTTATAACATTTTAGTCTAGGCTATCAATCAGAAGCAGTGCATTCATAAATGTCAATCTGCTGAAAATCTTTTTTTTGAGTTTTTAACATGTTATAAGACACTAACATTTCTCTGAATGCAGTTTTTTGAAGTTTTTTAAAAACTCATTATTTAAAGTTAGAATAATCCATAAACAGCACGAAACACTGAGCGGTTTGTGTGATCCATCAGTCGGTAAGTAACGGTGTTCCCTCGGTACAGACCTGGCTCTCACACTCTGCACAGACGCCTCAGAGTTTCAACTGTGTTAATTTTTTTTTTCTTCTTCCTCCAAAGTAATTAACTTGTGGAAATGATTTACCCTTGAATGGCTGTCAGATCAATTTCTCATTGGAGGTCTTTGTAAACCTGCTGTGGCACCCGCAGCCTGTCAGATCCTAGCCACTAGGCACATCAGGTCCCACATGAGTGGTTTTAGAGTGTAACACAGTACAGTGAGCCTTTAAACAAAGACTGGACTCCTGTAGGTTTGAAGTGACAATTTACAAATACCATGAAATATTATTAGGGAAAATCAGGGCGATATTGAAAGAGTCAACAAAGTCTGCACTTTTACAACACATACGATAGTTATAACATACAGAAAAGCTGTACAAATACGCTTAAAAATAACTTGTTCAGCTCTGAATTTCTGTAGACACCTAATCAATATTATATGCCAAGTATCTTAAAGCCGTTGCTAGTAGATTTTACTGTTTGACAACACAGACTCCACCTGTCTTCCCCCTGCAGACAAATACAGTACCAGTCCAAAGTTTGGACACACTTTCTCATCAAGTGAATGGGAAGGTCTGTCCAAACTTTTGAGGCTGGTGACATGAAATTGGCATAATGCAAAATTAGGAAAAGGAAATTCTGACAGGAGTTATTTTCCCACAATGTAAAGTGTTAATCTGGTGTTATTTTTAAGACTTGGTCTGTTCTTACTAACAATTTATTGGTGATAATTATGGATCTCCTGATTATACCTGGACTACAGCAGAACTGCCCAGTTTCCACAGGAATCAAGACTATAGTGGAACGATTCTACAGAGCACTATTTACATTCAATGCCAGCATTCAGCACTGTTGTGTGAAGTAGTGTGCCATTTATGTAACATGACAAAAGTTATGGGGTGTAGAGGTAGCATGTCAGTCTTTGCCATATGGTGGAGACTTTACTTTGCCTCCAGTCTCAGAAAAATGATTAGTGTTACCTTTTTTTTTAACAAAGGTATTGTAGGCAATTATTTTAATAAAACACAACTTTCCCATTGCCCTTGGTGGTATCTGGCAATTCAGATAGTTGTGATTTCATCTGCTAAGGTTTTCAAGTTCGAGTTTATTGTTATCTGTATATGAACCACATAAATCTATACAATGAAAGTCTTGTACTCTGGCACTCTCAATTTAAAGCATGAACATTTAAAATTAATTTATACAATATAGAATAAGATTAAAAATGTAAAATATACTGTACATAAAAGATGTGACCACATCTAAAAATGGTTTTGAGGCATCCATGTCTGAGATTGTTTTTACCACCAAGCGGTAGGTTGAGGCTGAAGCCAATGCAGAAGTTCCTTAAAGTGTAAAGGATTGCACAGCTATTGTGGCCACCAAACCTGCGCAAATTAGACAAAAATAAACGTGTAATTCACAAAGCTCCCACAAAGGGTGAAACGCACCGCAAACTGCGCTGGCGAGCAAATAGCGTCTCGGTGTGCCTGTGCCGTTTTCATGTATGTAAATTAGGTAATATTCATACATTCGGCACAAAACTTGCCCCTTTCTAGGCAAATAATCCTCATTGCAAAAAAAGTCTAATTTGCAAAGACCAGCACTAATTGCCACATGCAATTAAGGTGGAGTTACTAGCGTCTTCAGATAGTTGGTGTTAACTGTGAGCACACTCACTCCTCATTCTCTCTCTCTCTCTCTCTCTCTCTCTCTCTCTCTCTCTCTCTCTTCAAATCTTAAACCTTGTGAGGCTTGAATGATATTGTATTGATATTGAATGATATCAAGGGGGAAATCTTCAGTCAGACATTGGGGGGATCAAGTGGGTATGGGGTGGTAGGCTTATCTTGGACTTTCAGATACGTAAAATAGAAATGTCCTGACAGTGCTGATGGAGCTCAGGATTCATCCATAAGTACATTCAGTGACACCTGAACAACATTACTGTAAGATTCAGACATTAATCTAACATGTTTCAGACCTGTCTGAGTCACATTAATAGCTGTGGCCTGTTTTGATGGACTTTAAATAGATTATGTTATAGATGTGAAATACTAGAGAAGTAAAAGAAGAAAGTACATGAAAGTTGGTTTGTGATTGTGGTAGTGAGCTCTGTGTGTGCACACCTCTGCTAATTAAATACATGCAATTTGAGGTTTTGTGCTCTCTGCAGTTTTCATTATGGACCAATCTGTGTGCTGAAATATGGAGAAAAGCTGGAAACACTGTAAACTGCTCAACTCCCTCAAACAGATGCAAAACAAGGGCAAATTGCACTCAGCTGCAAAACTTTATGGGCATGTTTGCATATCATTAGTGCAATATCTTTTGGGAATAGGACCTTAAAACAGGGCAGATTGTGAGGTCAAATGCTGCGCAATACATAGTGCTATTAGCAGTGCTATTCATTGTAGAATGGAGTCTTTTTTTCATTATGGTTTCAATCACTAAATTCGGACCCTTTTAGTGTGCTTGTGGTCATTTTTGAATTAATTAATTCTTAAGATTTGAAGACTTATAGTAGCTTTGATGTCTGCCATGTGGGCATTGACTGACAGCTGTGATTGACAGTTTGCTCACCTGCTGCTCTGATTTTTTGTTTTTTTCTATGGCTTGTCCTATGGCTTCTATCAAATTCCTATCACCATAAAGAGATTCTACAAACCTTGGATTTGATAACCTTTTTACTACCAGTTGTTTTTTTTTTTTTGTTTTTTTTTAATTCCTTGCCACAATTTGTGCACATGATAACTACGATAGTTTAGGGAGACATCATGTCACGGCAAATAAACTGTGGTTATGGTAGGCAACTGAAGCACTTGAAAAGGTTAGGGAAATATCACGGTTACAGTTAAAAAGGCAAACATCAACTGTTGGATTGTGGCAGAAAGTGAACTGCTTGTAGTATAAAAGTTGGATGTCTTATCCTAGCTTCCTGTGTCACTACATAAAGGATACAGTGCTTCCTGAATGTTGGCACTGGATGGAAAACATGTGCTGCAGATTTGTCCAGTATGAACGTAACTCCTGGGAATACTGGGCTGCAAATTACCCAGTGGCAGCTGTTTGTGGGACTAAATCTCTGTACTGGTTTATGCAAAGCCTTGAATCTAGTTGAACTTGTGGATAGCTGACACGAAGTTGAAGATATTCCTCATGCTTAGACAGGTACTTTTGTCTTTAGTGATGACACAGATTACTGGTGTCTCCTTTTGAGGCAACCGTCTTTCTGCATAGTTTGCAAATAATTACTTGTCATTCAATGTTAGATCATTTGGATCCAAATCACTTCCAAACCAATGAGGTCACTCCTCTTTTGGGAATCAATGCCTACTCATCATCCAAGTGCGCCTGCATAGCCTGACCACAGTTGTTGCACAATGCACGATACAGAACTGTAACAGTGAGGTTTCTTCATTAGATGACACAATTCTAAAACTAAAAAATTCTAAACCTGTGATTGTGTTTGATAATTTATTTGTACCTTTATGCATGATATTATATCCTTGGAGATGGCTACAAAATAGACTTAAAACAGGTTGCACTAGCTTGGCTTGCCAACACACACACCTCCTGTAAATACAGAGCCAAGGAGTCTATTTACAGACATATGAACGTTTCAACCGCTTCATTTGACAATTCCATGCCTGTGGTGTGAAAAGTAATTGGTCATATTAGGTGAAAATGTGTCTGCAAGCAGAAGGCTGCTTTGAATCCAGCTGGATCGAGCCAAGGTCTTTCTCTCATTCACATCTTCTCAGTCTTGATTGTTGACTGAAGAAGACATGTTTAAACTTCTTCAGCTTTAAATAAAACAAACGGCCACAGATAATCACAAGGCTCAGTGTGCATCTGTGTATGTATCTGTGTATGTGTGCTTGCACCCATGTGGTCCTTGCATGTGTCTTTATTATGAACAGAATGATTTAGTGCGCTATGGTGTTGAGACATTAGGATGATACTTCTTGCCCTCTCACAGTCTTCCTGGCAGCTTCCCAAGGACAGGCGGCAGAAAGCAATTGCTATTAGTGCGCATATATAGTCCGAGCAGATAAATATAGGCTGCTTTTAGCAGATGAGCAACAGCACCATCAATTAAGATTAGGGCAAGTGCTATCACAGTGTCATAAAGAACAACAAGACGGCATTCCCTCAATGTCAAAGGTAAGATGAACATGTACAAGCCATTGGGGAAAATCAAAGAGAACCCGATAGCTCATATACATAATGCTGCACATTGACAAATAGCTATTGATGTTTCTTCATCAATGAGAGTGACACGGCTCAAACAGCTTGGAGGGGATCCCGATCCAGCACTGAAATGAAATTATGCTGAAATTTGGCAAGGATGAATCTAATTAATTTATTTCGGGCATCAGTGTTATTTTCTCTTGGTGCGCTGGGGCGGGAGGGTAATATCTTGGACTTCTTTATACAGCTAGGGAATTTTCTAGCTTGAGTTGAAGTCTGTCCCCATCCAACTGTTTGAGCCCAAAGACTTGGAAAACATGGACAAGGAGAGCAGAAATAGAGCAGCTGGCTCTCGGTGAAAATGGATTAATCTACGCTCTGTTGTCCAATCACGGTCCATAGCTCCCCTCCGACTACACGGACCCTGTTGTTTCCCGGTGTTCTTGTCTCATTCCCCAGTAGTGCCCTCTTTTCTCTGTCCTGGTTGTAGCAAAGAGTATGGCAGCAATCTCCATGCCAGGCCAGAGGGACGTGGACAGTGTGTGTGCCCTGCAACTCTCCAGTGGTTTCCAAGGAAAGGCCATCACTCTCCCTAATTAGCTGGTCTGTTTTGGGCTGTGACTAAAATCACCTCTGTGGCTCCTTCCTCCGTCGGATCACACCTAATTTTAATTAGACCCCTCGGAATATTAACCGGGGTCTTTGTTCCGCTTCCTCTCATTAAGGAGCCAGACAAATGAGTCTTTAAAATCCTTTATACATTTCCTCTACATTTCTCCCCATATCTCCCCCCCTCTGTCTCTCTCTCTCACTATTGTCCTCATCATTTTCTTGTGCATGCTCTTTTAGTGTGATATACTGTATATAATCAGCCCCCAGCCTAGCTAAAACCATGTGAGTGGTGATTGCTCATTCTGTCCAAATATCCCAGCGAAGTCACAGTCTGTAAGGGCTACTGGTATATGGACCTACAAACAAGAGGACTACTGAAAACTGAAAACTTATTGAGTATATGGCACAAAAGAGAAAATAACATCCACAATCTTAATATTCAGAGGCTAATACATTCATGTTCAATCGTGTGGGACTTTGGTTGTCAGAGAAAATCACGTAGAAAAATCATTTGTTTTGTCATTTTGACTCTTTTTGTCATTTTCTTAGTATGCAGAGATAAACTGAAAATATTATTTTAGCTCTACTACTTAAGTGCAGTGTTCACTAGGAAAGTGAAGCTAGCTTGCCAACTTCAGCACTGATTCTCCGGTGTTATTTTTACACCTGCTGAGTAATCTGCAGCTGCACAGTCACAGGGTTGTGTTTGTCCCACATTATACAAAGGAGGGGGTCACAGGAGGAGCTACAGTAGTGTTGTAGCTGTCTCTCTGTTATGGGTCCAGTTGTGGTGATGGCAGATGTCCAGGCTGTCAAAACTCACAGCAACAGGTAGTCCTGTGACCTCAGCACTTTGTATGTTACCTGGTGATTCACAACACCAGTGACTAACATATGGAATCACAGAGTAACATAGAGGGTGCTCCAACCATAGATGGTAAAAAGCCGCAGCTAACAACAACACATCTATCCCCCCACTGTTCACATATAGTGGAAAAAGCACACACTTTGTTATTGATGAAAAGCACCTGAAACCAGCCACAACCAATTACATCCTGAGCTGCAGTGCCAACAGTTAAAGGACCACTTTGCCGATTTTCAACCTTATCTCTAGCTATCCAAATTAGGGATATAGTGTGAAAAACAAGAACAGTTGTTTTCAGTGTTCTCTGTGTTTCTGGGGCGCAGCTGCAAGGGAAAAGCAGACACTGAAATACCATACTACTAAATGCTCAGCGTATTTGGAAGAAGCAGTGCATCATTTCCTGTCCACTGCTCCCCTCCCCCACTTTTGGTGATGTGAGGTTCAGCTGCCTACGTCAGCTTCATATCTAGTTAAAGGGCTATTGTAGGAATATAGATATCCCATTCGTAGATAACTTTACTTCCTTCTTTAACCAACCGGAACTTTTTAAATGGGATTGTCTCCACCCAAACCACTAAGGATCAGTTGTTTTATCTATGAACATTAAACTGGCCCTACACTCCTGCAAGGCCTTTACAGTATGATGCCCTGAAAGTCCGGATTTTGGTCACCCTGCCTCGAAATCAGGTACTGCTAATATCCCAGTTTTATTAACTAATAGATTTTTAACTGCTCTTAGAAAGACCCACCTAACTAAGAGGAACCTTAAGCTAGCTCTTTTAAATGTGCAATCCCTTTCTAATAAGACTTTTATTTTAAGTCATTTTATTTTATCTGAAAATCTTGATTTTATGTTTTTTACTGAGACCTGGTCCAAACCAGATGAGCATAACTTGTTTTTAGAATTATGCCCCCCTGATTATGATTTTATCAGTTCCCCCAGGGCTCGTGGTCAGGGTGGTGGGCTAGGTGTTGTATTTAAAAAATGTTTCAAATGTGGCCTGTTACCTTCCAATGATCTTTCTAGCTAGAGTACCCTGTCCTCTTTGTTGTTATCTATCATCCTCTGAAATCCAGCAATACCCTGTTATTGCCTGAACTGTCAGAGTTTTTATCCTCAGTCGTTCTCTGTCATAACAAAGTTTTGATTGCTGGTGACTTTAACATCCACATGATATTTCTCATGGCTCTGCTACTGCATTTTTAAACATGGAGTCTTTTAATTTCACTCAACATGTGTCAAGCCCTACTCATAACTCACATTGGACTTAGTTTGTACTTTGGGTCTGCATTTATCATCTTTGGTTTTAAGAGACATTTTTGTTTCTGATCATCTATGTCTTTTTTTAAAATCTGTTTTATGTGAACAAGAATCCTTATCAGCAGGGAATTTTCTCACGCATCTTCAATGACACTAGTGCCTCAAGATTTTCCTCATTATTAGTGGAGTCTGGTGAATCCTTAGATTTACTTTCAAACACAAATGACTTAGTGAACTGCTTCAATGATTTGTGCACAACTGATTTTGTTGCTCCACTGAAATGTTTATTTAAATCCAATTCATCAACTGTGTCACCTTGAATTACTGAAAGAACCCATGACATGAACAGGGAATGTAGGAGGACTGAGAGACAATGGCAGAAATCAAAGCTCTCAGTACACTATGAGCATATGAAGTTTTTATTACAATTTTATAACAGTGAAATTAAAGATGCAAGAGTGAAATACTTTTCAGAGCTCATCATCTCCAACCAGCACAAGCCTGATCGATTAGTCAACCCCGGTTCTCCTAGTATCTCTATTACTCCTAATGCAGACTGTGAAAGGTTTTTAACCTTTTTCATAGATAAGATTGAGGACATTCAATTGAAGATTTTGCTGTCAGTCCACCGCAACCTGAATCCAAATGCCACTATCTCTGTTAACAAAAGGCGTTTTATAGCCTGTGATTGTAAAATATGAAATTGCTCATTTTATGTTATCTTTCCAAGAATATGTGGCTGAGAGTATTCAATATGAAATCATCTGTCTTGAAACATAGAGTGTTCTTCGAAACGAGACATACTTCCAACTGAAATACATTAGTTTGAAAGTTGTACTGAGTGTCACGAAAAAACTGAAAATTCGCATCCATGTACATCTATAGATTAATCTATAGATTAATTTTCATGACTATTTCATGAACTGCCGTGAGACTGGGTGAGTGTCCAGCCACTTCTCAAAAAATCTGGGTCTGATCCCTCTGACTATGGCAAGTATAGACTGATTTCTAAGCGTCCTTTTATATCAAAAATTCTAGAGAAAATTGTCTCAAAACAATTGTTGGAAGTCTTGATCAGTAACAATATTTTGAGAAATTTCAATCAGGTTTCTGACAGCAACACAGCACAGAGACTGCCCTTGTAAGAGGTGACAATAATATCTTGATGAAGGCTGATGCAGGTGAATGCTCAGAGCTGGTTCTGCTTGATCTTAGCACAGTTCATGACACGGTTGATTATAACATTGTTATTGAAAGGTTCAGAACATGAGTTGGCATCTCCGGGACTGACTTCTAGTGGTTCTCCTCATACTTTTTTAACAGAAAAATTGTTGTATCTGTTGATGGCTTTACCTCCTCTCAAGCATTGTCTATGTATGGGGTGCCACAGGGCTCTGATCTCAGCCCAATTTTATTTTTTCTTTATTTACTCCCTTTTGGCCACATTATCAAATAGCATATTTCTTTTTATCGCTACGCAGATGATACTCAGTTGTACTTGTCCTGCAAACCATCTGAATCAGAAAAGTTATCTTCCCTGCATAATTACCTAGCTGTGGTTAAGGATTGGAAAGCTGTAAATTTACTTCAGCTTAACTCCTCTAAAACAAAAATCCTTATTATAGGCCCTGAGCACACTCATGGTCATGTTCTGCCTGCTCTTGGCTCTCTAGCTCAGCATGCAGTATCCACTGTTAAAAACCTTAGAGTTATTTTAGACCAGAGCCTCACTCTTGAGTCCCATGTTAAAAGGTGAGCTCAGGTGGGGTTTTTCCACTTGAGAAATATCTCTAGAATTAGATCTTTTATTTCTTTTAATAATCTCCAAAGAACTATTCATGCTTTTATCACTTCTTGTCTGGATTATTGTAATGTAGTGTTTACACACCTTAGCCAAAACATGGTTGCACAGCTTCAGGGTGTCCAAAATGCAGCCGCCAGACATTTAACCAAATCATGAAAGCACGATCATATCTCCCCTATTATAGCTTCCCTTCACTGGCTGCCTCTCCATTTTAGAATTGATTTTAAAATTTTACTCTTGACTTTTAAGGCCCTGAACGGTATGGCACCGAGCTACCTGGCTGAGCTTCTAAATCATTACTCAGCAGCCCGTAGCTTGAGATCCTCTGATAAGGCCCTGTTAGCTATTTCCCAGTCAAGGCAGACCAAGGGTGACAGGACTGTTGCTGTCAGGGCTCCAACCCCTTGGAACAGCTTACCTGAGAAACTTAGACTAGAAAATTCACTGCCTTCTTTTAAACTGTCTCTCAGAACTTACTTCTACTGTATGGCTTTTCCTTAATTTATCCGTTAATTTTACGTGTTACTTCTATTCATTATTTTATTTAATCTGGTGTCTTTGTTTATATTTATTTTGATTTGATTGCATTTGCTTTTATTTCTTTGACTGTGAAGCACTTTGTGACCGGTGTCTGTGAAAGGTGCTATATAATTAACTTTGCTTGCTTGCTTTTATCATTATTTTAACTGTTTTATGTGTCATTTTATTTGTTGACTGTGATTTTGTATTTAATTTTCTTTTTGCTTTCTTTTATTTGTCTTTGTTTGCGAAGCATTTTCTAATGGTTGTTTTGAAAAGTGCTATATAAATTAAATTATTATATTATTATTATTGTTATGACTGGTTTCATTATATGAGGCCGGATATCATGCTGTGGAATTAGACACACAGATCAACAGATCAGTGAGTGGAAGCTCACAAAAAAACAAGTAGTTTTATGTCAGAGCAGAGATGTGGTGCTAGTATTACAACTTATGAGGCCAAATATAGTGCTGTGGAATCAGACAAAACAGAGTGTGGAGGAGGAAGCAACCACCACTGGAGCTACGTTATAGCACCATCCAGCTTTGTGCACTATCTAGTCCCAGCTTCTCATCATCCAAAACGATAAAAGAAATCGTGTTTGGTCGCATCTTTTCAACCCTTCATCCACAATTATTTCCCAGTTTCGCAGACTCAGACATTTTTTGACTGCCCACCAGTAGCTCTTGGTAATTTTGAAATGATCTACATAACTAATGCCAGTGTACCATTTGTGTTATGATCCATGCGCACCGGTATGATATATCCAGACTCAATGAGGAAAAATGTTTTGTAAATGAAAATAAGCCTCAGTGAAGCACTCATAGTTTACTGTACTTGCTGGCTGGCTAAACACACTGTCAGTAGCAGATTGGACAGGACGTGCGCAATGCATTCTGGTTGTTGGAGAATTCCACCTTAAGAGCAATATGGGGAATCTACAGCTTTTTCTCAGTTTTCTATAGTCAAAGGGCACCAATTTCAAAAATAATTGAACATTTCTACTACATAGGTGACCTAGTTTTAAGAAATCATAATATTCAAAGCAGTGAATCTTCACTTAAAAGTCTTGCAGTCCAATCTGTACCACCCACAGGAAAAGGATGTTACAGCACCT
Source organism: Thunnus albacares (assembly GCF_914725855.1). Taxonomy (NCBI): domain Eukaryota; kingdom Metazoa; phylum Chordata; class Actinopteri; order Scombriformes; family Scombridae; genus Thunnus; species Thunnus albacares. Next base: position 7,448,341 of record NC_058106.1, on the reverse strand, counting down.
GCAGATTTGAACTGCAGATGTGGACATGATGATGTGTGCCATCCACAGGCAAGGAAAGTAAATAGTTTTAAAAATAGTAAAAATAGTTTTTTTGTTTGTTTTTTTTTTCTTTTATAGCTGCTGTTTGCATTTGTTGTTTTATGTGTATTCTTATTCCTTCAAAAATCAGTTTTATTAACTTGAGCAAATCTTCTGCTGAATACCGTGAAGAGTGAGATCACACTGCCACTATGTGTTCTCTGTCCCTGTGGTTGTTTTGTCAAGAAAAAAAAAAAAAAGAAGAATTTTAGACCAAAAAGAAAAAAATAAAAAGAAATCATACAAGAAAATTAACAATGAGAATGCCTGACTTAAGTTGTGTTGTGTCTGAAATTAATACTATGAATCACATTATAAATATTCAAAGTTTAGCTAACCAAAATTGTTTGCCTGCAGGTGAAATGATCATTAAAACTGCAGCAGCTATAATTATCATCTCGTCTTAGAAATATAATTTCAAGATTATCGCCACAACACATATTAGTAGAGCTATTGATTCTCTCAGTTAGTTTCTCATACTTGGAACCTCATGAGGTCAACTGATAAGCTAGCAGGTTTTGAGGGTTTTCTAAGACTGACAGTTTGATATGTGTATGACGAACATGATTTTTGTTTAGAAAAAAAACAAAATTAAATTAAATCAGTTAAAGATGTTAATGTCTTTTCCCTACAATAAATTTAGATGGTCTTCCATGATTGTGAAAATAAAATAATTTAATTTAATTCACGTGACAGCTTGAAAACTCAAAGAAGTTTGGGATGCAGAATTTGAGTCATGGCCCTGTCGCGCATAATTTCTAGTGACTTAAATACAACCAATTTTTAGTTTCTGTCAGAGGATTTACACCTTTAAATTGTTTAGATAACAGTTTGACACTTAGGGCCCTATCTTACGCCCAACACAAAACGACGCAAAGCAGTGCCAAGCACAACAGAAGTGTCCTTAGTTTAAGACCAACGCCATTGTCATTTTCCCATCCAGCGCCAAACATTGTTTAAATAGCAAATGCACTTGCACCCATCTGAGCATCCATGGGTGTGTTGGTCTTAAAATGAGGTGTGGTCAGGCGCATTGTTGGCGCTTTGCTATCTTGAGGCGGCAGAGTGCAATTGTGCTATTGACCAACAAAAACCTGGTCTGAAGTCAATGGCGCAGTGTTTCACTGTTATTCTAAGCGCAAATGATCAAAACAGTAATATGCGGCTACACAGGCGGGTGCACAACGTGAGTGCACTCTGCTTTTTACACACACACGGATGTGCAGCAGCGCACAAACATGCAAAAGATTACAAATAAAAGGATTACAATGTGAAAGATTATTATTGTGTACATCAACATATTTTTAAAAATACATGTCATAATGCTTAGTCGTAATATTTATCAGAATTAGCTAATCACAGTAATGACGGATTAAATTGTTTAATTATTTGACCAAATCATGGCAATACACGTAGGTATATAAACAGACAGACAACAACGGATCAAACACAGATCAACTTTCCTGCTGCATCAATACATGATGACATGAGGAACATATGAGGAAATAAATAAGGTGAAAACAATAATTAAACTAAAGAAGGAAATAAATCTGGACAGCTTCTAGCTGCTGCCAGCAGAAGGATCAACACCTTGGAGAGCTGATCAAGTCCTGATAACTGTGTTGATGATTCTTTACATGATTAAAATTAATAATTTAATTTTTGAACAATATTAACGAATATTCTTTAACATTTTTGAGAGTACAGTGATCAGGTTTCCATACTTTCAGCAATTAAAACCCTGCTGATTTGACCTGTTACTCCATGACTGAACAAAACGATTTTAAAGAAACCAAAGCTGTAATTAAAAAATAAACCTTTTCAAAAATCAAACAAAAATACATTTGCAACAAATTAATGAATGGGACTTTAAACTGGTACTCTGGGGCCACGGGAAGGTTCAGGAGCAGCAGGGGCCAGTGTGCTCGTTATGGATCGTGCGCTTCGATCATGAGCAGATCAGTTTCCTCTGCAGAGAAGCGTTCCTTCTTACTACTTGGCAAATGCACCATCATAATAGCAATCCACCAAGGTGCAAGCGCACCCCGCTTTTAAAAGGAATGGGAGATGACACTCTGATTGGTTTATTGCATGTTACGCCCAAAACACACCCATGATTAATTAGGAGACTATGAACAATCCCTTTAAACCATGCGCCTGAGGAAGCGACCATTTTTCCGCTGTTAAAATAGCATCAGTCGATTTGGACACACCCTAAATGCACTTGCGCCATGCGTTTCAGACCGTGCGCTTTAGATTGTTAAAATAGGGCCCTTTGTGTGTTTGTCTTCTTCCAGATGTGGGTGACAGTCTATGTAGAGCTTAAAAGGGAAACAATCACTGCTCATTAAGAAAATATGAGCAATGAGAGAAAACACTCCCATGGCGCTGTGCTCAGTTCAAATTGCAAAAATACATTCTTGCTTTAATGACTACTGGGGAAGTTGCTATCTTCTGTGTCTTGCCTAGACACAGAAGTTTTTTTTTTTTGTTTTGTTTTTGTTTTAAATGTTTTTAAGCTCCAGAGGAGGTTAACATGTCCAATATTTAACAAAAAAGCAAAAATTACTGAAAGGTTTTTGAAATTCAGCCTTTTTCATTCTGAATTCTTTTTTTTTCATTCCTTATTATTTTAATCTTATCTTCATCAGATTTATCAGGTTGAGAACCACTGTTTTCGAGATAAGCTAAATGTTCTGCTCTGAAAGCCTTTTGTATTTTTATTGAACAGATCTGAATGTGAAGTAACATTGTCTACATGGTAATAGGAAAAAAAACAAACCAAAAGCCAGAGCCAGAAATATGAAATACATTAGTGAACCATGAAGATGAAGAAGAATGTGGAGAGGTAGGAGAAAACACTTTTTCAGTTAATAGTTGTTATTTGTTCTGTGCCATCCCGGGAACACAGACCGCCTCAAGCATGTAGTGCAGTTCCTCTTTATGGATAATGCTGTTAACAATGGGAATGTCGAATCCCCACCAGCTGCCAATCTTTTTTATGGCAACAGCACCTGTAGGAAAAAAAAAAAAAAACAACAGTCAAAACACATTAGTATCTCCCAGTGGCAACTCACCAGAGTTCAAGTTCATAATCTTTCTCACTCATAATATTAACATCTGCAACCACTTAGCCCAAGTGCATTTCCAGCCTTTGTGTTTGTCTTGGTGTGTGCGTGCGTGCACAAACACACACACACACACACATGCGCGTGTTTACTATTTGTCTGTGTAGAGCAAGTATGAGGACGCACTCATGGGTGGTTGAGTAATAGATGCTGGTCCTCTGCCAGTGCCGCACGCCCTTGTTCATGAATTATAAAACCAAGAGCAATTATGGCTTTTACACAAATTAACCAAAGCATGCTGGATGCAAACTGTAATTGGGTCAGTGGTTATTTCCTGCAACACACCTGGGCTTGCAGTAAACATTGGGTATCAATTATGAATGGCTCCTGTCCTACCCAGGGTGTGTAGCCGACCATGGCCTAACACAGCATATACAAGTGCATTAGCATACACATGATGACTGTAATAATCTTCATGATAATGCCATAGTGTCTCTTAGTCATATTGTTAATGTCTTTCTGTGTGAATTCAACAGGGTCAAAAAGGATGATGTGATATGCTCTGCTCTTTTACAGTTCCATTTTGAGCTACTGGTTATCACATAAAGTCTTATCAATTCTAATGATTTTTTTTTCTGATTTATCTGAACTTTGTTTTATAAAAACAACTGATATAGTGGAATAATATTGAATTAACTTGTCATTGTGTACACATTGTTCATTGCCTCAGGCTCAAGAGCTTGTTCAGATTACTATGGTTTGGCAGTTTGTAAGTTTAAAGTTTTGGTGTCAGGTCTCTTTCCTGCAGTGTAAGAATACATAATTAAGGATATGAAAAAAAAAATATTGGACTATATAAAAGGCAGCTGAGATCACTCCGAGAACAAGACAAAAACTCAGACCTCAGGTCTTTCATTTCATTCAGTTATACAATTCAGTACAAACAAAACTCTCAGTTGAATAAGAAATTCACTGTTCAGTCCAGAGTTCATAAAGAAGCACAAATTTGCAAAAATACCCCAAAAAAGAGAGAAAAAAAATCAGTTTCAAGAATTGAGATCCATGAGGCAGTTTGTAGCCTGATGTACAGTCTGTCAATCTGTCAATCAATTTTCACCAAAAAAAAAATGAAAAAAATTCCCCAGAATCCATTTCCTTTTATAGACACGTGGACATTATCCATGTCTTCAGAATATCGAAAAAGCCCATCAGCATAGCTAGTTGTCTGAAAATTGGCTGTAGTCATAAAGAAAATTAGAGAAATAGAGAAGGCTTGTTGTATATAAAAGCAACACAGTTTTAATTGTGTTGAAATTTTAATGGAAACTGGCAGATAATGTTTGGTACACACACTCACTACACTCAGTTTTGATCCATCCACAGCACTGGGATGTGGTTTCCGAAGTATCACCCAAATATTACCCCAAATGTAAACGCACATGCTGCTCAGCTGGTTGTTCCTATCCGGGCCATTTACTTCAGTAGCTTTAGTGAGCCAAGAGACAATTCCCTCCAATATTGAAACATACAGTACAGGGACATGTGACCCAAGAGTACAATGCTATCAGTGAAAAGTATGTGAATGGGCAAAGAAGGTAACACCATAAACTGATTTATGAATGGAGTGATTAACATGGATATCTGTAGGTATGCAGTAAATACATATTTGTGCAGCTTGCATGAGTAGTCTCTCCATTACAACTGCCACAATCATTTTGTGAGTTGCAGATTATATACTGTTACTCAAAACAGCTATGTGACTACAGCAGTTATGTTGAATCTACACAGTACCAATCTTATATCAATATACTTTTTTTCCTGTAATATTTAAAAATACAGAACAAAATATTCTAATACATTGCATGAAAAGGCTCTATTCTGATGAATATGAATTTCAGTTTACCTTACATCATGAGGAGTACTCCTCAGCCTGTGAAAACAGTTGATGATGTCATCAGGGTTGAAGACTACACATTTTTTAACAGAAAGTCTGTGTTACAAACTGAGGTTGAGTTTAAAAGATGTGGGCATTTACAAGGTGAGGCAAGCCTACATAAGATGCTATTGAGTTGGATCATGGGAAATGTAGGATCCAGTTTTTTTGGAACTAGATCTTCACTAGGTGTGCCCAGTGCACTTTTGGTATTTTTCGTGGCCAGATGCACCAGGGGCACACCCACCCATCAGAAAGAATACACTGACATACTGTACATCATAGGTGAGTGTGTTGGAGGCTGTGACAATCGTGGCTTATCACATCCACTACTTTCCTCTCCTTTAAATGCAGGGCATTTCCCATTATTACGCACAGTTTGGGAATCCTGTGGAGAGTTTTTCTTAGAGGAAACTTGTTGCTGTCTAGTATGTAAAAAGTTTCAAATATGAATACAGCAGCTAAAATATCCTGGCGAGAGCCGATGATGGCTCTTGTTGTTGAATTCCCTTTTCTAGGCAGGTTAATGATTCTAGTAATCGCCATGTTTTCCATGCATAATAGCTTGCAATTTTACTTAGCATCACAAGGATCTGTACAATAACCATCTGCAGTTAAATACCACAGAGTGGATATATAGTGCCATATATAAAATAAAAGTAGAATTTAAAATATGGTTAACTATTTTGCATGTTGTATTTTTTTCTTAAATCTGTTTGAAACTGTCAGTTTGGTCAGGAAATAGTTGCTTGTTTAATCTTCATATCGCAACATGCACGTGATCCTGGTAATGATAAGGGTTTTTAAAATAACACACTTCTGTATAAAATGTAACCTGAACAATCTATATCATGTGATGCTCATCACAGCCAAACATCTACCTGTATTGTAAATAAAAACGTGGTGCTCCAAGCAGCACTTTTGCCAGACCTGTTGATTTGCATAAGAAACTGTACAGAAACAAGTTTGATGTACACATACGCATGGAGGTTTCTGTGGTTATTTTGCAACAGGCAACGGGATGAGACGCACTCATTCTTGGCATCAAGATTGCAGTACGCTGCTGTATTGGCATCACCACACCCTCAACTGCACCTCTCCTCCCACTGTGGTGCACAGCGAGTCACCAAGATACTGACGCAGTCAAGGAAATAACATCAATGTGCTGCAGGAAAATAGCAGTTCACCAGTGCACCAATGCGCTTTGCACCCTGTGCCGGCATGAAAACAGGGCCCTGAGAGTTGGAAAATCTTGGCATCTACTGCATCAATTTTGACTATTCTTTTTTTAAATGTGACTCTTGCAAGACTAACAACTTTGTGGAAGTCCAAGATTAAATTGCTGGAGTGACTTTGATTCCAATTGTTGTTGGCAAGTAATGTAGTGCTCTGTACTTGTATGGTATGATAAGAATGTAGGACTGCAGTTAAAATAATATGTGTATAACAAGCAAATTTCAAAATTAGATATGGCTAATTGGCTACTTTGACAAAAGATTTACAATATATTGAAGAAGCAGAGCCAAATACCCAGCAGAAATAGTACTTGAAATCCTTAATCAAACCTTATACTAAATGAGAATGTGTATGGATTTACAATTGAGAATTAGATACATAATAGCATAGCATTAATATTGCTATAATACCTTGATATAATGTAAATGCAACACCCAAGTATCAAATGTTACATGAAGCCTGAACTACATTTAGACCACACAAGATTTATGGTATTTTTAACATTAATTTATGAATTGAGGAGTTACTAGTTGGAGTGAATGTCTTCAGTAATGTCTGCAAATCTGCATGTGTAAACACCTGCTTTGAAAAAACAGTTTGACTCCAGGCTCAGTTACAGAATTGTCAAATATACTGAAGAGTTGTTCACCTAGCAAGTCAGGACCCTGAGGAAAGTTTCCATATTTAAATTTGTAATTCATCCTCATTTATAAAAGAGCTATTAGACAATTTTAATGCTCTATGCTCCTTCAGCAGTGCAGTGTAACTAAAACCCAGATGCTTCAAATAACTGCAGGTACAAATATATTTTTTTAGCATCTGAGAATCAGAGTTTATCTTTGTCATAGCCTTTGGTTGAGTAATAATCCTCAGCAATAGCAAATGAGATGTCACATTGGCAAAACCAACCCTGGCTGACATATCAGTTTTTATAGTTATTAAAAGAAAATCAAGTCAAAGAAACTGGTTCCACTTTTGGTTTAAAAGAACATAATGAGCAGACAGATGAAGAGATTGCATGGCTGCCATGTGCCAGATTTTCCAAACTAATGCTTGTACTTCCGAGATAATTGTGTGATCAGATCAGGACATCAGTAAATGTTCTTAAATCTTAACAAGGTAGTGAACCATTCTCAAGTGTATCTTCTAATATAGATATTAAACCAGGAGTTTTTGGAAGGCACTCATTTTTACAGATTTATAAAGCAATTCTCCATCTTTGGTTCAAGAAGGCCAGACTCTCATGCAAGACTGTAAACCACCAAATGAATAATGCAATAATGCTTGTTTTAATTCTCATAACTAAAAAACTAAAAACTTTTGCAGGTAGAAGAGACGTGACATCAGGCTTCAATTTAGTTTAGCTAATTTGCTATATTAATGGTAAAGTAATTGCAAATGTTTAATCTGGTAAAGATCATATTATTTGACGATGAAAAATACAGCATTCATTTGTTATCCAGCTGCCACTCCTGGGACTTGGGCTAGTCTGCAGTCAACGTTAGCTGCTTAATGCTACCACCACTTCACGTTACTTATGTAGACTGAATGATTTCAAAGCTCCCGACTCCCACCTCAAATTATGCTGTTAATGTTTGAGTCTGACTTTGCACTGCATTTGATACTGTGTGTGTGCAATAAACCAATTACACTTTTGTGTTGTAGTATAGTTGTAGGAGGACTACAGCAATGCTGTTCAAAATGCCATACCAAGGAAAGAAGTATATCAGACTAAGTGGAGCCTCACATCTCAAGAAGAGTAATGTTAATGTTTCTGCTTCATGTAACCACATGCATCACATACTAATTGTCACCCTTAATCTTGAGTTCTTGAAGGCATTCTTCCATTTCATTCTGTAGTGTTACAGTGTTACAAGTAATTTAGCAGACTCTGTTATCCAAAGTAATGTACATCTGAGAGTTGATACAACACAAGCAATGAGCGAAAAACACAAGTAAGTGCCATAAAGTTAAGTTTGAGTCCGATAGGACATAGGTGCCAACAGGCAGTTTACAGGGGTAATGCATAGAGTGCATACAATGCATAGAAGCATTTTTCCCCCAGTTCATCAAATGCAAAGGTGTTCATGAGAGAGCTGAGTCTTTAGTCTTTTCTTAAAGATTGTGAGGGACTCTGTAAATCAGATGGGGTTTGGTAACTCACCACAGAGTGGCCACTGGCTAGCAAACTGAAAGGGGCTTGAACAGACAGCTATCTTTGTGAATAGCACAGTTGCCATGGATTATGTAGTGATGTTATCTACAGGTACACTCACTGTTTTCCAACAATTAATCATTCAAGAGCATAAAAGCTGTTCAGTAATGTCGATGAAGAGGTCTTCAGCGACATCCCGGATGAAAAAACATCCTGTGGACCACTGTTGGCGTTCTTTCAGTGACTGGTAAATGGTTGTATGCTTACAGTGTGCATTGCAGGTTTACAGTACCATTGTAATTGATTTTCAGTGACAAAAATAAATAAATAAATAAATACAAATTTGATTCTCAACAATATCCAATTTGAGTTTTCTGTTAAGCATAATTTGTTTTCCATTTTTTTATTGTCACAATTACCAGTTTTTCAGAATAGAGTACCTATTAATTGGATCAGCTGATAAGAGTACAGAGAGCACATAAGAGCACATTAACTACCAAAACTTATTTGTAGTCTATAACTGGCAAAGAAAACACCCACAATTTCCAAGGAGCAGTCTCCCCATGCTCTCTCACCTCTTCTCACTTGAGCCTCTGGATCGTTCGAATGATATTACAGGTGAAAAATGTTTTTGAAATTGATGTTGTGTTCCCTCTTTTCAGACTCTCCTGTCCCGTCCTCATGCACAGACACCTTGTCACTACCATCATGCTCATCGGAGAGTGATGCTTCTCTAATGTCCCCAAAAAGTCGGTATATTGGTGACAGTTCTTCACAGGCCAAAGAGGTGATGTTTTTTGTAGAACATTTCTCATTTTGTTGTAAATCTTGTGTACTTTGGCATAAAAATTTTTTAGTTTGGTGGTTTACTTTTTCTTTTGCTGTCATCAAACTTGTCAAAAGAGTACTGGAACAAAAGGCTTGAGGGGAGAAGGTATTAAAAGAATACACAATGAGAGGAGAGATGAAGGACCAAACACGCTGTGATCTCGTCAACATTGTTGTTGCTGATATCCTGGAAAAGTATGGGTAAGTAAAATGCTTTATGGTGCATGATTTAGTGAAGAGTATATTCATAGTATTTGATCTCAGACATCTTGTTCGCAAAAACTGGTGAATGTAATCAAATAGCAGGTGGTTGGAGAGAGAAGTGACTAAAGAGCAGCAGTTGGACGGAGACCAGTGTCACAAGGCCATATCTCTACCGAAACACAGCATAGACAACAAACAGATCTTCACGAAAATGAGAGCAACTTTCCAGCACAGACTGAGCAATGAAGCACAGTGCTTACGAGTATTCCTGAGGTTCCTTGACACAAAAGGCCTGGTAAGTTCACATTAATTATGTTTAAAATGTATTCTTGTCAAGAGCAGCTGTACAAAGATGAAAATGGTCACCTCCTCCCACTACCATCATCATCAAATACACCTACACTTGCATCCTCCCCTTTAGGTGTTGCAAGACTTAGACCTGTTAGACCTGGAGCTGAGACTTCATCAAAACTCCTTGAGAAATGGGGAACACTCCTGAAGGCCAATGTAATAAAGCAAGCCAAAAACTTCAGCAAGACACCCCTGCTTGACTACCTCATCCAGTCTGCAGAGGAGACACCTGATGAGGATGACAAGGTCCCAGGTAAATGATTGACATTAACCTGGTGTGTATCTGGCCACCTTTTCAAATGTTGACTTATCTAAATAATTGACCATGACAAATGGTTATGTAGACAAATAGTATTTTTTTTGACAAAAGCTTTTTGAATTTTAATATTGATGTATCAAGGGTTTTCATCAAGTGTATTTCATGCTGAAAGCAGGTGCTCTCCCCCTTCTTCTCAGGTTGGGATAGTGACATGGCCTCACTGCTACTGCTGCTCTACCTCCTGCCACCACCACCAAATGGAAAGAAGGGAGCTGTGAAGATCAGTGTCCGGTAAGCTGTGGACCATGTAGTCAAGTTTTATGAGGTCAGTGTGTCTTGATTTCTATTTTCATCCATGCAATAGGCAATAGTGTAACCCACACTCTAAAAACTACAGGCATTTTGGCCAACTATTATGCCTTCCCCTCCATTCAAAGGAACTATACAGGTGTATTGTCTCACAGATGGAGTCACATGATGGGGTCACATGACTGTTCAACATACGAATAGAGTAAATTTCAGTGAGGACATACCTGAAATTAAACATATACTAAAGCAGGTTTAATTCATCTGCTCATCCAGAACTATAGCATTTAGACAAGCAATGTCCCACAAATACCAGAATAAATTGCAAGAAATGACATGTAAGCAAGATGGTCAATTTTCCACAACTTTTTCTTATAGGAAGCAGTTTAGTTGAAGCTCCTCATTTACAGGGTCACTGGCGCTGGACTAATGGCAACAAGCAGCAGCAGTTGTATGTTGTGTGCTACTCTGTTGGTTTTTAACCTGTTTTAATGTCACTACTAACTTATTTTTTTAATCTGGCTGCATGAGATTTAAGTAACAATGACTCACCTCAGGCCAGCGGGCTTTCTCCTTGTTCTGATGCTCTTTTGTCACTTTTTGAGAGGAGTTTGTGAGAATCATGAGCCTTTTCAGTATAGCCAGGAGTTCCTTCTGCTACTTTGGAACTTGGCACAAGAGCTGTAGCTCCAACATCAGGCTTCCCGACAGATATCACTCAGCACAGTTCTTCTGTGGGGAACGGGAGCTGGGAAACCAGGCCAACAGGAGTGAGGAAAAGGGCAGATGTGGCGGAGTGTGCCAGAGGCTTAAAAGACAAGACCATCGGCGGATTCCTCTTCCCTCAATCATCCTTGCCAATGTACAGTCCCTCCATAACAAGGTTGATGAACTACAGGTGCATGTCATGCTCCTATCGGAATACAGGAACGTCTGTGGCTCAAAGAGCAGGACCCACAAACCAATCTGGAAATTGATGGTTTTGGGGTATTGCTACAACTTGATAGAGACCCTGGTGACAGGGAAATCACTCGGAGAAAGATTGTGTTTATATGTCAACAAAACTGATGCAACAAAGCTGTTGTCAGAGAAATACTGTGCTTCTTTCTGTTTTTCTACAATTATTTTATTTACCAAGGGAATTTCCACAGATTTTTGTTACACCTGTGTATATCCACCTGAAGACTAATGTTGACACCAAAACTCAGGTTTCTGCGAAAACAGTACTGGATGTGCCTAACTTTGTTATGGGCAATTTCAATCACTGTAAGTCTGGAAAGTCGCTTAGTAACTTTTATTTATATGGCACTTGTCCTACTAGGCACATGAAAGTTTTGGACCTTTCGATTAAGGGAGCTTACAAATCTTTGCACAGGGCTCCTCCTGGCATGTCCTACCACAGTGTTGTTTATTTGGCTCCAATCTACAAACCTGTCCTAAAACGAACAAAACCTGAGCAATGCCTAGTTCAGGTCTGGTCAGAGGAGCCTATTCAGTGTCTCAGGCATTGTTAAAGTTGCGCAGACTGGGATTTATTTATAAATGTTTGCTCCAATTTGGATGAATTTACTGAGACTGTGTCTGCATACCTACATTTTTGTTAGTAATTCCCGGTAAATCAATGTCTATGTTTCCAAATAACAAACCATGGGTGTCCAAATCTGTTAAAATCACAATTATTCAGAAGAACATATTTTAACCAGGGAGATGATACTCGTTTCAGAGACTTATCGAAGCAAGTTAAGAAGGAACTTGCTAAACTTAAATATAAGGACAAAGTAAAAACCCTGCTGAGCACTGGTAATTCATGCCCAGCATGGGAGGGCATGAAGTCTATGATGAGCATGCAGTCTAAATGTCCCATTTCTCTTCCCAGCAAGACTAACTCTGAACTTGCTAATGACCTGAACATTTTTCATAATTGTTTGAATACTTATGATTTTAGCAAGGAACAGTCTGTCCGTCTGTCTGTCTATCTGTGTATAGAAATGCTAGAATGCAGAATGAAATACATGTTGATAGGGACAGGGTTTTTAAACTCTTCAGGGGAATGAAGGAGAGAAAGTCCTGGTCCAGATAATATTATCTGACATATTTCCCTTCATCTTCATGAAGTCACTTCAACTCCATGGGGTTCCTTGTCTCTGGAAGTATTCAGTGATTGTACCTGTGCCCAAGATTAAAGCATCAAAATCACTCAATGATTATAGGCATGTGGCACTTAATTCTCTTGTCATGAAAACCTTCAAGAAGATTATAAAAGAGGAGATTTTGGGTACAACTCAGACAAAACTGGATCCACTCCAATTTGCTTAAAGGGCAGGCAGGGGTGTTGAGGGACATGATCCACCTGGATGGTGCAAAGAATTTTGTATGATTGCTTTTTATTGACTTTTCCCCAGCTTTTAACTGTATCCAAACTCACATTTTAGCATATAGACTTACCAGCATTCACAACATTGACCCTGGATTAATATTTTGGCTGGTTGACCTTTTAACTGACGGGTCTCAAAAGGTGAAAGTCAATGACGTTTTTTCTGATGCCCTTTTATCTTCCACTGGTTCCCCCCAAGGGGTGTGTCCTCTCATTACTTCAATTTGTTTTGTATACAAATGAGTGTCAGTGTCATTATGAGGGCAGACATATCATCAAGTTTGCGGATGACTGTGTCCCTGCTCAGTAATGATGAAACTAACCATAGTCCAGTGGTGGATTAATTTAGCAATTGGCATAAATGCTCCCTCTTGGAAATAAATGTCTGAAACAAAGGAAATGATAATTGACTAGGAAGAGGCCTCCCCCTATTCTACTTGCTGTTATTTATGGCCAGGATGTTAAAGTTGTTCAATAAGTACCTGGGGACAACAACTGATTTTAACCTTAATCATACCGACTGGGGTAACCTGCAGACCCCAGAGGTATACTTTTTGTCATATCTTACAGGCGCTTTATTCTATCATTCCAATTTTTCATGACTTTGTCAATTAATTTGTTCATGACTTCAGATCATTGTTTTCTGTTTCTGTTTTAATTAGTTCTCTTCATAAATATCTATATATAGGGGTCCTGGGGGACCCCAGTAAAAAGCATCCAATTCCACCTATGCAGTTTTAATAGATGGAACTAATTATTGAGCTCATGTTTTCCATGGGTCCTAATGTAAAGTATCACAGAATATCAGGGATGTAGGGGCACTCTGTCAGTCATTTTGAAGGCTTTTTGGAAAGACTGTTCAGTAAAAGCTGCAATTTGTATTTAAGTTGAGATGAAATGAAAAATGCCTTTTAAACTCTTTTATATCACATCCCCAGTCATATTGTGCACCTATTTAACAATATGTATGCCAAATGTGTGCTTACATAGGCTTGAACCAATCGCTTTTAACCAATAATATCATGACATCCACCCATCAATCACTCTTCAATGTTTAACAGCACAAGCTTAGATTCATTATGACACACCCACTTTTCAATGTTCAAATCAAATTCCTCCCAAAATCTGTCTATCCTGTTTCACTCAGAAATACTTCACAATAAGGAAGTTAGATACTCTTGAAATATCGTTTTATCTAGACTTTAAAGAAAGGTCCATATTTTCATTTTACACAATATGCAAATTAACTGTAACTTTCCTAAAATAATAATAATCTGTTTTGTTTTTTGTTTTCAGATGACATAAGTTATATAACTAATGATGTTTTGAGAAGAAATAAGTTAACATTTTGCTATGATGGTTGTTTCTTACAGTAGTTTATGCATGGGGTCATCAGTGACCTTATGTAGTCCTTGTGTGTTAAATATGTTGCAGGATGAGGGTTTTGAACCAAATACTGATGTTGTTTGTGCAAAGGCCCATCAGTGTATGTACTTTTATCGGAAGCTCAGAGGTTTTTATGTTGACACTACCTTCATGTGTTTTATTGAATCTGTTCTAACCTTCTCTTTTATTTGCTGGTTTGGGTCACTTACCTCGAAAAACATGAACAGGTTAGAAGGAATTGTTAGAATGTGCAATAAAATTGCAGGCACAAATCTAAATGATCTCTCCAAGTGTACAAAGTCAGAGTCACAAAGAAGTCCCAGTCAGTCCTTGCTGACCCTAGTCACCCTTTGTTCCATGAGTTCAGGTTGCTTCCATCTTCTGACTGCAGTCTTGTGTTCGTTTACTCTTATTTTCAGTTGTCTGTTTCTCTTGCCAATGTATTGGTGTTTGCAGGGACATGTGATAAGATAAACAACATTGATGACCTCTCTGATGTTTTATTCTCTTTGCTACTAAAACACTGATTGCATTACCACATGCTGAACAAATCCTGCATAGAAAAAAACAACTGTGCCATCAAAGGTTTCTGTTTGTCTGACTCATCCATCAAAATGTGATGTGCAGTGTAGTCATATTTTTGTTTATTGTTATCTTACAGCTATGTCGCAGCCTTCAGGAGCACTCTGGTCCAGACCAGCGGAGGCAGCCCTACATCCTGGCAGTTGGGACTACAAGAAACAGCATCCATGAGTAATACATCACGTTGGATGGTGAGCTCCTTCCCTGCAAGGCCAAGTCTTCCCTGTTAGCCTTTGATGAACTTTTCAAATCACATTATGTGTTTGGCATTTCCTATGACCAGGCCTTAAACAGCATGTACACATTTGTGCAGACCACCATCTACAACACTGATATAGGTCTTTCTCAGGAAACTCCCAGAGTCGAGGACCTTGGGGCTAAGTTCCTCGACTGAAGAGTTATGATGTTTAGATCATAACTAGTTTGTTTGCAAGTCCACTTTTCAATAGTTGGTTCATATCAAGCTTTCAGATGACTTTTATCCTGGTAAGAAGTTGATGTGTGACCGGAATGGATGCCGCCAGAGATTTTTCACTTTTTCAGGCTTCAGGAAACATCTCCATAGCAAACATAGTGCTAAAAGTCTAGATCAAATTGATAATGAACCTGTCACTCCTTCAGGTGATGTGTCTGATCAGCAAACAGTGTCAGCTTTAATTCCAGAGAAACCAGAGAATTCTCAAACTTTACTGAGGCCAGGCAACATACCCAAGAAATGTGTGCATCCTTTATTTATTATTTATTTATCCTCCATTGGAAACTTTGAAGTTCATATTCACCAACCAAGAGATCTTATTATGGTCCTTTTGTTGTAACAGGATTTTGGACTGTTTGTTGTGTAGTGGAAGCTTCTTTTCATTAACCACAACGGGTGTCTTTCAAACCGAGCATATTTATTCTCCTCCAACATACTGCAGTTTACAAAACGGGGGAACAATGGAGCTCGCGCCCAACATCTTGAGCGTACACCTTTTTCCACTCTAAAACTAGCGACAACAAAAGGCCAGATAATTTCCTGGAAACCTTCAAAATAAAAGTGTTTCCTTTTAACTGGAAACCAAGCATCCACAATGCATTCTCCATATAAACACTGAATAATTACCATTTCCAGGTTTATCCTGATGTGTACATTTTACTGTAAATGCTATAACTGTAAATAAATGTAAATACTGTAAATACTACGTTCTGTATTTTACATATATATATAACTTAAACTAAACATGAATTGCCTATCTTCATCACTCAAATAAAAACAATTCACAACACTGTTGACTTCTAAAGTACTTTTGCTTTAAGGGCTCATTGGCCTATTGAAAAGCAGTAAGCAGGGATTCTGGCCAGAGAGTTATATGTGCATTGCTCACCTATGACCAATGTATTTTGTGAGTCGGTTCAGGTTGCTACTGATTAAATAATGTTATCTAAATAAGTAAAACTGATTTTGATTTTTTTTAAATCAAATCATGTTGAAATTAAAACTTATGTTTTCAAGAATCTAAGTGTTAATGATTCACCCCGAAAGTGTAGGGTGTACGTGATTGTTGTGTGTTACACAGCAGGTGTTTAGTCAGAGTACATTTTCACTCTCCAAGTGTTAAATAATCAGCTCTGCAAAGTGCTACAAAAGCACTGACATGGAGTACATTTTTTACTCACTGAGGGTTCTGGGTTTACACCGCAGGTGTTGGAAAGCACTGAAATGGTGTCAAAAAGTACCAGTTAGAGAGTACATTTGTACTCTCCAAGTGTTAAATAATCAGCTCTGCAAAGTGGTACTATAACACTGACTTGGAGTACATTTTTTACTCACTCAATGGTTTACACTGCAGGTGTTGGAAAGCATTGAAACAGTGTCAAAAAATACCAGTTATACCAGTACATTTACACTCTCTAAGTGTTCTAATGTAACTCTATATTTGGATTATATATTTTACATTTTGACAGTTTTTAGTGAGCACCAAACTCTTGAACCTGTATACATACACCGAAACAGAACAGGTGTTAAATGTACACTTATAGAGTAAAATATACACTGTGATTTTTGCTGTGCGATTGTAATTCTGAGAGACAAATTAGTGTTTAAACCAAATACCTCACTCCTGTGAGATAGAAGCTACCAGTCAACCGTAGTCTCATTTGTTCACAGTAATTATGCCAAGGTATAACAGGCAGCCTAATTTGACAATGATGCATTGATGTTTAGAAATGCCACTAATAGAAGTTTTACTGATGAGAATGAGTGTAAAACAACATATGAAACGCTGAATATTGAAGATTAAGTTAAGAGTTTTTCTTGTACTGTACATCTTTAAAGCCCAGTGGGCACTCAATGTGTTAATAGCTGTGACATTACATTCTAATATTAAATCACATAACTGAACTGTAGCCTGTACAATATGTAAAATTAAAAGGCTGTGAAAGTAAATTACAGAAAGCAACTTTTAATCAGCTGTAATTAAGTGACAATTTGCTTTGTTCATCCAGCTGTGCCTTTATGGCTCATTACGTGTGTATCAGGAAAGGTTCACCAATGCTGGTCTTTAAACAAACACTTAAAAATATCACTATAATATGAAAATTTGTGAAATTAGCCTTTAGTCACATCTTAGAGAAATAAAACAACTTTTTGACTTAAGACTCAAGAGATCTGAGCTGGAACAGAGAAAATAGTCTATGTTGTACATGTTTCTGAATGCTTCTGTGTACAGGGAGTAAAAAGCTTTGCTACAGATAAACTAGGGCCAAGCCTCATATTAATTTAAAAGGAAATATTAAATTCCGTTCAAAATTCAAGGGAAACATAACCAACAAACCAGATGATGTTACCTGGAAGTTATTACTTTTATTCAGATACATGTTGTTGCTAATCACATCAAACCTACTTACACCAGAGAGTAGTGTGGTTACAATGTAGATAATTTGAATCAAGGTTCAAAATGTAACATATTTCCACAAGCATTCAGCCCTTTCAACAGCCTATTTTTAGACCGTGTTTCCCAGCAACTATACTTTACATGTATTGATCGGGACATTCACAGGTAGAAAACAAAACATAATACAGGAGTTTAAAAGTATAAGAGCTGGATTGCATAGTCACAACTGGATTGTAGCCGTAATGATTTTGCAGCCAGAGATCCCTGTTGAGCTGCAGTCTATTCTATCGCCAGGTAGTCCCATATGAGGCCTCTGGCAGAAAAGCCATTGCGGCTTCTCCAAAAAGCCCATCTACTGCTCTGCAGGTGAATGAGTATAAAACTGGTCATGTTTTCAGGTCAAAATGAACCATATAATTCTTCCCTCCAATAGCTTTCTTCACTATTTTCTCTGCAATTGGCACTATAACCTTGGTTTTCTAATATGAAAAAATAATTTATGAATCTTAATGATGAATTGTCTCGCTGAAATATTTAATTCTAACAGACAGGCTATTACTGTACATATGTTTTTTGAGTACTTCTGAATCTAAACTCTGTCATTGGCAAGAAAGCTAGTGTGATAATGCTCTGCTTTGCTATTCTAACATAAGATGAGACCACAGCTGCCACAACTGTATTGGTTGATAAAGAAAAAAAGGCATGAAAGCGAAAGCTACAGTAAATCATAACTACAGTGTTTTTACTCCAGTCATTTATCCAATGTTCTTGTACGATAAGAATCATAGCAGAATTTTTAAAAAAGGGGCCAATATATTCTCAACATTTCCACAAAAAAAAGTCATGCAGCAATTAAATGGAAGAAATTTTCAGGAATTCATCCTATATTGATAGTGATAGTTGGTTCTTGTACAAAAAGCTCAGTCAATATTTTAACCTAATAAATCTCTAAAATGTATAATAGTCTTCCAAAAGAGGTACCCTGTTCAAATTTCAAACTGCACATAGGAAACACTAAATGGGATGTATGACGATGCACTCACTCAGGTCTTGTAGATAAAAAAAGTTAGTTAATATAGCTTCGGGTTGGCTAGTTTACTGTATGTTTTTAAGGTATTGATTAGTATATTTATGAATGTAAAATTGATGATCAAAGGAGTAAAATATGTTACGAACACAGGAGAGATCCAAGCACAGGACACAGACAGGTTGATGCGGTAAGAAAAGAGTTTTTATTGTAGAGGAGGATCTGGATGAGAGGCTGATGGCAGGGAATGGGGATCCGACGACAGCAGTGGTGAGTGATGGTAATGGAGGAGCGTGGCTGGTGTGACTGGGAATGAGTGAGGGGCAGCATGGCATGCAGGGGTTGCAGACAAACAAGCAGGAAGACAGGCAGGCCAGTGATGATCCTGGAACACAGAAAGGCAGGTTAGTACACAAAATACAAAACTGGATCATTAAGAATACAAGCTTAGTTGGCCTTGAACTGTAGCTATCACTGTTGTTGAGACAACAATCTGGTGAGGTCTGGTTGAAGAGCCAGGGTAGATATACTGCAAGCTGATGAGAGGCAGGTGAGCAGACTTGGAGAGGTGATGAGCTAATTGCACACAGGTGAGCAGGATGAGCAGACATGGAAGCCAGGAGAACGGGGAAGGGAGACCATGCCCACGCCAATGCACACCGAAAACAGACAGAGAGACAGACGATGGGAGCACTGGGAACACAGGAAAAGGGAAACACAAGGAAACACTAGGGAATCTTCTGGGAACACTACCATGGCCGTAACAAAAATATAATAAAACTGTAAAATAAGTATAAAAATTGCATAGATCATGTCATTTTTGTGAGTTGTCACCAATTTCCCAATTGGCCATTCATGGTATTGCAGCAAAAAATTCCCCTGCAACCAAAACCCATTTTTCCCATGGACCACCGTTATAAAATAGACGTATAAAACTGTTGACAGGATTTCTTTAACTGCAAACATGGTCAATTATTACTCTTTGCATTTTGAGTTTTTAAACAATTAAGATTTTATACCTAGAAAAAGGTTTAATTCAAGTGAATGGGCACCATACTTGAGTTCAGTATCCAGTTCCTATAATAGCCTACATCATGGTCTTTCTCTGAGGAACGTCTTTGAAATCAAAATGCTGCCAGAATAACTCTGAATTAACCAGCTAGCTGCTAGTGCTGACACTGGCTCTTCACTTTGATGCTGAGTAAAGATCCGAATTTACAAGCAAACCTGCTATTCAGCTGTGAAGCTAAGAAACATCTGTAGCCTTGTTGAGCTAAATAAAAGTAGACATTAGTTACTATTGAAGGTAGCTTGCTATATTCAGTGCCTGTTGTTAAGCCTGTAGGGAGGGTGGTGGCACGTGATTGGCCAAGAGGTGAAGGGGTAACGACAACACTGTCATGAAAACTGACGATGTGAAATAAAGTACTCACTGCGAAAAAAGCAGACTCTTGAAAGGGCAATTTTAAATAAAATGAGCTGTAGTGAAATAAAAAATGTTGATGAAGCAACATTTTATAGTAATGATTTGAGTTATAATTATTTATTTAACAATCCATTGGTACATTTATATAGTTTAGAATTATTTATACCATAATTGTCTTATTTATTTATTTACTTAATATTGAACACTTTGGGTTTCCATGCAAAGGATTCTTGGCTAAAAGAGGCTTTTCAGTACAGCAGGGTTTTTTATGATTTGTACCTTTGTGAATCATTACCAAAATGCTGCTCTGACATGACAAGAGCATAACAAGCATTTGAATTTCTGCCTTTAAATTATTTTGGTTCGCTATAAAGGCATCATGTGTTTTCACAGCTTTATCTGCTCACTGCGAGCACTGTGAAATCCGACACTTCAGGCTATATGGACAAACATCAGACTCCTAAGTGGTGCAACTGCAAACAGATTTGGAGGACAGAGAATGAAACACGCTGTTGGTTCACCAGACTCCTTCCTGCAGGAAACAAGATCTTGGATCAGCAGGGGTTCTCAGCTATGTGGGTCAATCAGCTTAAAGAACAGTGGAGGCATAGAATCTGTAAATCTAGCTTCCACATTTCCAATGGCGTGCTCCACTCTCTGCAAACATGGTGTCGACTTGGGCACTTTTGTTTATGTTACTGAGCCCTCATCACAATGCAGACCAACTTCAGTTATGGGTTAGTGCCAAACTCACAGTGAGGGAGACTGAATCCAGTAGCATAAACCATGAATTGGAGGATGCAGCCATCTGAGGTATATGGTAAGCATGCATATACTTAAGAATGCACCTTGGCTCTCCACCTACAGAAAGCATTGTTTCTCCTGCTCTGTTCTGAGAGAAGATCACCTTGAGCTGTTCATCTGTTTCTATGGTGATTCTGCTTTGAGTTTTCTCACTTTTTATTGCTATCAGGCTTGAAATAGTTTGGGCTGTTTTTGATCAATACTATGAAGATGTTGATATTTTGGATGATATATTACTCTAATTTATATAATATTATCAGTTAAAATAGAAGCCCAACTGACCACTACATATGAAATTAATCATATGTGTCTTTCCAAACACAATAATGTACATCACCTTTCACAAACCTATAACTATACACAGTGTGTGTACTATGGCCATAACACTGACCACTGGAATTAGACCAACACATACTTTGTAGTTATACCAACCCCGTCTCACATCAAAATATATAATAGTTATGTTGTTCCACAGTGCAACACATATCAGTTTCACTATAACGGCTCTAAAATTGTGACACGCCTATGTTTTTCTGGCCTCTTCTTTCTATTGGCTGCGTCCACGTCACATGACTGTCAAGTTTCTGTCTGTGGAAACAAACAAAATGGTGGCCATCCCTTTTATTCTCAGTGGAAAATGCAATATTTTAGAATAGTTTCTGCATTCAAATTTGTTTTGATGACATTTATAGTGAGAAAAGTGCATTTTAATTTCATGATCTTTGTTCAGTGAATGTTTATGATGTTTTTAGTTTGTAAGTTATTACAAAGGTTGTTTCAGGTCTCACTAGAAAATTGTAGGAATGCAACACTCTCGACTTCATCTATCAGTATAGTCAACAACTGGGGGTGCTGTCAAATATGGGTAAAATATGGCTAAAATTAATTTTCGTGTGTGTGTGTGTCAACGGGGTGGGGTGGGGGAACTCAATGAACCAACTGCAGACAGAAATCTTAATCAGTTTGGAATAAATTCAGTAATGAAAACTAAATATGATATATAATAGTAAGTAAAAGTTTTGTCGCACAACACGAAGTGGACTTTCTTTGTCTCCATAGTAACGGTCGATAAGGCTTATGAGTAATGAAGCCGCTTCCGCAATCATAAAACTGACAAAAAAAAACTTTTTTTCTCAGAACTGAAGGAGAATAATTAATACTGATGGCCTTAACATTAACCTATCATATCTTGAGTTATCAAGGACACTTTTGTGTTTTTGTGTTGAGAAATGTTAAAGATATTAAAAGAAAACCTTAACAATGTGACAGCATGGAAATATTATTGACAGTGAGGAAAATACTTCTGGGGGCAAGTCCTCCAGTCAGTCAATCACAAAGCTTCAAATTCTGGATTTCAAATTCAATTCATTTCTCCACTCTAAACTCTCCGTTTTTTTTTTTGTTGTTGTTGTTGTTGTTGAAATAACATAATCAAACATTTACATAGAATAACACAAATAACATAATAGCCCTAGGTGAGAACAAATTGCAAAGACAATGATTCAAACAACATGGAACTACATGGTTTCAGCGACAGCAGAGTCCATAGCAATCACCATAGCAACAATAGAAAACGTTGCATTCCTACAATTTTCTGGCAAGACCTGCAACAACCTTCATAATAACTAACGAACTAAACGTCAGATACATTCACTGAAAAAAGATTATGAAAATAAAATGCACATTTTTCGCTAGAAATGTTAATAAAATGAATTTTAATGCCAAAACTATCCTAAAATATTGCCTTTTCCACTGAGGATAAAAGGATGTCAGCTATTTTGTTTGTTCGCAGACAGAAACTTGACAGTCAGGTGACGTGGACACAGGCCAATGGAAAAGAATAGGCCAAAAAAACATAGGCATCTCACAATTTTAGAGCTGTTATTGTGAAATTAATATGTTTTGCACTGTGGTCCAACATAGCTATCAACCAACAGAGTGGGTTGATTTATACAGTTTAGTCTCTAAAACAGCACTTTTGACTTTTTTAAACTTTATTTCCATGTGGGCTGCATTTATTTAGATTTCTTTCTGCCTTAGGCAGCCTACAAGCAATGTTCCAGGGATGAAGACATGTTAATAGGATGAAAATCACTGGAAAACCTTCTCTGAGGAATATTGTCTTTAGTGTCATCATTGTCATTCTCTGGATGTCATGATGGGCTTGCCAGGAGGTCACTTTAGGTTATGGAGAAGGAATGACGAAAAATAAATCTCATGCAATAATTCAAATGTGTGAGATTTACAGCTGGGGAAATAATGAAAACTGAGACACTTGAAACTAATTCAAGCATCAGTGATCACATTTAATTATTTCCTAAGATAAAATAATAGAAATTGTGTTGATCATATTGTACATTACCATTGAAATTCCAAACCTTTATCTGTTCATCAGCATGTAGCTAGTTGTCAGTCAAAAGCCCTGCAGTATTGTACATGCTGCTTTAAACACATGCCACAGAGCAGCTTAACAAGGCATAATTTGCAGAAAAGTGAGTCCACTTTTTTGTGAAATGATGTGAAGTTACATGCTTTTAGAGAGCTAAATGAAAAATAATGTTTCACAAAAATTTAGTTAAACTTCACTATCTAGAGGTAAATGCTAGTTGTAAGTGTTCAGAGTTCTGTACAGGCCCAAAGCCGAGACTTGAGACTAGTCCATACCCACATGCTTTAGACCCAGCAGAACCCAGCTGTTAGTGTTAAATTTGAAGCCCAAGGGCTTAATTTTTCTTTTTTCATCCATTACTTAAAGGTACACCATGGAGTTTTTGACCATTAGTAGCACTATGAAACAAAGTTTCTAAGAGTTGGTCCCTGATTTGTTAGTATTGCGTGAACACAACTGTCAACTTGCCAATGGTTTCAGTTGGTGGCGGTAACGTACTTAGAAATGTATCAATGCAACTGCAAGAAAGAATTTATGTTAACAATGTGTTGTAGGTTTCTTACAAAATGTATATATTTGGGATGCACACAAGCTGTTGTTTTTGGGAGAAGGTGAGGGTAAACTCAATCCCCATGGGCACTGTGTATCTATGGTACTTGCTGCACATGACACTCAGATGCACACAATTGGAACAGTCAGAGAGGCACAGAGAAATTTCCTAATAAAATTATTTTGAAAATACTCAATCCTGAACACAGCCCAAGCCTTAAGCTTTACGCAACAATATGTCCTGGGTCAGGTAAGAGAACTAGGAGGAAAGTCTCCTGATCTAAGCCACACCTTTTACGTTGCTGGCATTGAAAATTAGTGGGACTCAGGAAGACGTGAAATAACATGTCAAAAAGTGGTGCTTTAAAAAGTACAAATTGGAAGAAGTTTGAGCAT
Organism: Thunnus albacares; assembly: GCF_914725855.1. Classification (NCBI taxonomy): domain Eukaryota; kingdom Metazoa; phylum Chordata; class Actinopteri; order Scombriformes; family Scombridae; genus Thunnus; species Thunnus albacares. The sequence continues at coordinate 7,424,117 of NC_058106.1, read as the reverse complement.
TATGGGGTGCCCTTGTCCTTAGTATCCTCTAAAGTTTATCGCCTGCTTTCTTCTACGACCCACAGGCCCCCGCTGCTTATGAAAGTCATTCAGAACAATTTAGCTGCATCGTCCCTCAGCCCTATTGTTCAGTACACTATGAATACACTGCCACCCAGGATAATGCTAGAGCAGCAAGCCAATCTCCACAGAGACACCTCAAGCGTGAATCAATACCCCTGACTTCTATGAGACAAAAGCCAAGACCTTGCCAAGCCAAAAGCCACTTTGCCAGGGACATGTACTCATGACTTTCCCATGTATGGCAAGAGCCCAATGACACTGGATCAACTACTGCTAACAGTGAAAAAGCCTGGCTTAAATCAAATCCACTTTCCCTCTAGTCCATTGAGTCAGTAATATGCAAACACTGAATAGTTTTTTTTGGCAAACTGCTCACTATTTTTAGCCCAAACACACAAATCTGAGTTTAAATGCTCCTTTGATTAATGCATTATGTTGCAGCTTGTCACCTTGCTATTTCCTGGCTTTCTAACTGAAACTGAAGTGAAGTACCATCTCTGTGGCTTAATACAACACAGGGTTCCACAAAAATATGAGACTACACACAAATACACACCCACACAGGGCAGAGAAGGAAGCAGAGGGAGACAGAGTAGAGAGGAACATTAGGAAACCCAGCAAAAGTGAGTTATGAAACACTCTTCTTTTTTACTCCCTAGGGATTTTCTTGAAGCAAACAAGAACACATAAAAAACACAAATCAGATTGTGCAGATTGTTGATTTCATTGAAAATAAGCTAAAGTAACAATGGATTAGATTTTTTTTTTTTTTTACATTGCTCTGGAGTACAAATAATGGCAGTGGATTCAGTTTCTCTGGCAGTGACTGCCTGTCACAAGTACGGGAAAAGTGTGCGGGAGGTAGAATTGTGTGGGTGGGTGCGTGGGTCGATGGGGGAGCCACAAATCTGGGGTGCTCTGATGAGTTTGTTTGGAGCCCAGCTGTGTGTTTGCCTGTGACGCCTAAAATCCATTAGAAATCTGCTGGGGGTCAGGGCTCCACTTCGACTGCGATGGCTCTGTGCCTGGGAGAGGCCCGAGTGGCCCACCTCAACCTCATTTTCTCCACAGAGCGGGGGCTGTGAGGCAATCAGGCTCCACAGGACAGACGCCTGGAGAGCCCTGAAGCATCAAAACATGCTGTCCAACCGTCCCCAGAGAGTCTAACACAGTGTGGCTGGCTTGAAAAAGATCTTTAGATGAAGGCTGATTATGTAGTGGTGGGTCTGTGTGATGCATCAGTGGCTTTGTGGAATATAATGTTTGAAGTCTATTTTTTTTTCCAACAGAGTTTTGTTCTGAGGGTTTCTCTTTCATGTGGTGTTTTTTAAGTTGACAACAATCCAACAGCAGGTTGCAATTTTAGCTATACAAACATGTCTGGAGGCAGAGCTGCTATAGCATATCAAGCCTCTGTGTTAGTTACCTAACTGGAAAGGTTGAAAGGAAAAGGAGCTCTACCCAGGGTGCTACTACCACAACTATACTATTATTGTACTATACTATATAGACTAGTGTTATTTGTAGTAGTAGTAGTAATAATAATAAGCAGTAGGTTAGTAGAAGTGGTAGTAGTAGCAATGTTGCCAACTGGGTGACTTTCTCACCAGATTTGGTGACTTTTAAAATCCCTTTAGAAACTTTTTTTTTTTTTTTTTCAAAAAAGCTGCTAGCAACAAATCAAGCAGCTTTATTTTGGCCTCTCCTTGGAGGGTGTTGCATTCTGAACTGACTGTGTTCATTGGGACAGAGCAGCAGCACCTTTGAGTCAACCAATCTGAGCTGTGAATGTGCGTACTGTACCTAACAACCAATCATTGATCCCATTTGTTTGACCGGGGACCTCCTTCCTCTTTGATTTTACTTCACTATTTAAGTTTGATTTTGTTTTGTCAAAATAGACAGAGTCAACAATAGTGAGTTCATCCCAGTGTCTGAATCATCTCTGTATTCATGATACTCGAGTTACACAGTCTTTGCAACATCCATCCATCCACTTTCTCAGCTGACACTGGGCGAGAGGCAGGGTACACCCTGGATAGATCGCCTATCAATCACAGAGCTAACATGTAGAATAGATAAAGACTACCATTCACACTCACACTCACACCTACAGGCAACATAGTGTCACCAATTAACCTAACCTGCATGTTTTCGGTCTGCGGGAGGAAGCAGGAGCACCTGGAGAGAAACCACAAGAGAACCCATACAGGTACAGGGAGAACACGCAAACATAAAATTGTTTTTTTAATGTTAGAGGTAGATTTAGATGCATATTCAGGATATAGCTGCTTGAAAAAATAAGTAATAATATAGCTAGTTAGACCTGGTCATTTTACCACCTCTCAACACAATTATAAATATATATAGTCAGCTTTAGCTACCTCCCACTGAAAATGGCAACACTGAGTAATAGTAGCAGTAATAGTAGTAATAGTAGCAGTAATAGTAGTAATAGTAGCAGTAGTAGACTAGCAGTAATAGAAGTAATGATATTACATATATTTTCAGTTCAACAAAATTTATTATAGGCTAGCGTACTGAACCCAGAGTAATATTGTGTCACTTCAATTCCTTGTTTGACGTAGCATCGTTTGTGTGTCAAGGTCCACTGGTTTAATTTTATTTCCCTAACTTTGGCCGCTTTTATCTGGCCTCCAGATAAACATAACTTTTTTTCTTTTTGGTCTCTGATCTGCTGTGATAATGGTTGAGCTGCAGCGTTACGGCTCTCCCCCTCCCACTGCTGGAAAGCTGTGCATTCACTCTCTTTTGTATGTATGCATGAGTTTACATTACTTTCAATTCAAGTGTAGTTCTTAGTTGGTAATTTTGATGATTTGCACACTTTGCAGGTATTTTTGAAGCCAGGCTGTGCACTACAGTGGGTGGCCCAAAGCCTGGACCACTCACTGAGCAACTGCTGTTCTGTCTTTATATCTCCACATCAGCCATTTTGTCTCTACATTTCCACACTTCCACTCTATCATTGTCGGTATATGGACCAGGTTTTACTTGTGTTGTTTTGTTTTTGTGTTTGTGTGTGTGTGTGTGTGTGTGTTTTATTTTTGCACAGCACCCAGTTTGGCTCTGTAGCTTTGTCCGCGCTCAGTTCAGTGGGGAGTGAACTGAGCTGCCCATGCAGGACACTAAGAATGCTACTGGTTCCACTGTCATAAGCAGTGTGTGTTTTCTTTCTTTTTTTTTTTTTTTACTTGAAGTTTATTTGACTTGGTGGACCGATTCATATGGTCCTATTTATTGTTCAGTTACATTAGGTTCCCTTTCAGTTTGTTGGTAGTTTAGTTGTTGCAGTTTTGTTTTTGCTTGTAGTTGTCCATTTTCCTTGTTGTGGTGCTGACTATTTGGTCAGCTGGGTTCATTATTCCAAACAGAAATAATAGTGTACTCACCACCGCTGTCGCTAAAAGCCTCACAGGGCAAGGAACGTGAGTTCAGGTTAGACTTGAACTTGTTTGGAGGTGAAAACACAGGTGAACTGTAAAATTCCCTCCTCCATGCATGCATACAGTTTGCCTGTTCAATGAGGGATTAATATTATTGTTATTACCAGTATTTTGGGTGTACTTTTCTTGGTTTTACCCTCAAATAAAGTTGTTAAGATAATCCATCTAAACTGTTACAACTTGCCTGATCGCATGAACACTTGTGTTTCTTGCCCTTTCGCACTTCAATGTCGTGATGTTCCCATATCCTATCAATTACTTTGGTCAGTACACCAGTAGAAATGATGGCCAAAATTCTAAAGGAAGACCCTAGTTGTAATAAACCAGAATTATCCTTTAACCAGAAAAGGATGAGCCCACTGAGGTTTAATTTAAAGCTGCTATAATCAAAATTTCTATGTTAACAATGTATCAAATGGCTACTTGTATACTGAATCACCTAACTCTGTAGGTCCGCCCGCTTCTACAAGGCTTTTAATCAAGTTTTAACTCGTTGGTTTTGTTTTAAGACCTGCAACTGTTTTCAGCGAAAAAGATTTGATAAACTCAATGCTACCTGCTACCTGCTAAGCACCAAACAGCAGCCAGACAGGGTTTGCGACTAGCTGGTGAACATAGTGGAACATTTAGCGGCTAAAAAGCCAGATATTTCCCTCAGGAGTCGGTGGAAAGCAAAACAGAGCTGAAAAGAAAGTGCATATTGTACTTCAATTTGCAAGGTAGACTCAAAGACAACTCCATTTAAATGATGTTTCTCTGTGTCTGCTTGATGTATAAATAAGACAGTTTCCTAACATGATCAACTTTATGAGGCGTTGACATGTCAGTGTTGTGTTTACAGCTTGTGTTAATCTATGTAAACCTAATAACTGAATGCAATCGAGTACTGACACATTTACTTTTGACCAGAGAGAAACTTGATACCAAACATATTTTTATGTACTAAAAATACCCTCTGAGCACTAAAGTGTTACTCAAACATCAGCAATCACAATCCCTCAGAAACAAATTGTCAGATCGATCAGATGTGTTGACATTGTATACAGTCCGATTGATAGCATCTCCTTTCATCCTCAGGTTATTGGCAGGGCTCGTGGCTAATGCCCGGTTTCCTTGGGCAGTCCTTGAGCCATCACAGGGACAACTTGACAAGTGAGGGATATGTATGTGCAGGAGCCAATCAGTGCCACCTGCTGTGCAGAAGAGGCAGAAAGCATTTTTAGGAGAGGCAGATTTACTAGGAGCCCTCCCGTCTGTGTTGAGAGCTGGTAAAATGACCAGGTCTTGACAAGACTTCAATTCACGGGTCACAAAACATGTCAGAGTAATGGCAGAAAGGTTGAGAAGCACACTTAGCTTGACAGGTTCCTTTTAATGCTAGCTGCCTCCGAGCTGTGATCCACGTGATACAGTGCACATACAGATTAACTTTCAGCAGACTTGGTTTGCATGTCAATTTCCTCTCTAATGTCAGTCTGAAGCACTGGAGGGATCAGTGCTGTTTTCAACCAGGTAACAGTAAGCATATTTCCATGAATCTTTTTTACACTATATAAATAGCTTTGAATTAAACACCCCTTCTCTCTTTTCAGAGCCACCAACACTACTGTCTTACAGGAGGAGATTAAAAGACTTTAAAGATGAATTTTATGTATTAAGGTTTCTCATTGCAGTACCACTAATCAATGGTTATCCAGCAAGGGGATATAGCAAATGATTTCTCTCTCATTTGTGGCCCTTTCAGAGGTGACTTCATCATTGGTGCCTGAAAGACATGGTGCCCCTGAGTAACAAATGATTACCTCTGAATGAATCCCTTAAGTCTCGCTGCTAATGCAGAACAATAGGTAGTGAGAATAGGGAGGCTGCGCTTTGCTTCAAGATCTATTTTTTATACCCGGCATCATTTTTTGCTTCACTGATCTATCACTAAACAACAGCTGCTGAGCAGGAGCCAGAGAGACGCACTGCAGGGAGGATGAAGCAAAGTGGGAGAGGGAGAGACATCGAGAAAGCAACAGAGAGGGAGAAGAGAAAAGGCATCTAAAATTGGAGACAGTGGAGTTTTAAGAGGTGAGGTCACTGGTGATAGCCTGAAGCTCTTAGGTATGGTGGCCCACTGAGAAGGAGAGTGAGAAGAGGGATCCTGGCACGTCTGCCTCTCTCATGACGGATAACAAGTCACCTGAAATGGCTTCCTGGGTGGCAGCCATTAGACAGACAATTTGCAATCATCCCTGGCCCAATTTCTCTCACCTTCTCTCCCTCTCTTTTTCTCTCACTTTTTCTCATATTACTCGGCTTCTCGCTCCGGTGCCCCATAGACCTTGGCAGCTTGAGTGACAGCGACTTAACTAGTCTAGTCACACAAATGTGAGAGGGGAAATGAGGAAAAGAGAGGGGAGAATTTCATTCATCTCACAAATACCAAATAACCTCTGCTACCTGGAACATTTACATATTCTTCCCACATTCTCTGTTGGCCAGGTGTGCCATCCTGTTTCCAAGTCATCTCATCTGGAACTCGCGAAGCAGTGTGACGATGCAGTGGCATAAAGCAGAGGTGTAACTACAGTAGCAGCTGCAAGTGCACAAAGGCCTGGACTTGTGTCTGCGTCATCACAAATACAAAACGTGCAAGTAGTGTCATACAACGTGTAACAAAGCGAGATATTGCATCAGATCCCTGGCACTAGTAAATACACTGTATGTCCAAAAGTATGCGGACACCTGAACATTGCAGCCATATATAATTTTTCCCATTCCGAAATCATGAACATTAATATTCTACTATAACAGCTTCCACCCTTCTGGGAAGACATTGCACAAGATTTTAGAACCTGGCTGCAGGGATTTACCCCAAGAGCATTTGTGAAGTCAGCCAATGATTCTGGGTGGTAAGGCCTTGTTTGTTCTTGGTGTCCTAATTCATCCATCAGGTACTGGATGGGGTTGAGGTCAGGGCTCTGTGAAGGCCAGTCAAGATCTTCTACTCCAAACTGGGAAAACTATTTATTTATGGATCTCACTGGCTTTGTGTATGTGTAGTGGTATGTATGTTGTTTATATTATTATAATCAGGGCATTATAAATTCCAATAAAACCCTGTGGATCAAGTAGAAACTTGTATTTTGAAGGGTACATATTAATATTTTAGTGTTAGATTTCCAACTGTTCTTATGCTCCCTATAGTGTTACTATATTTTTATGGGGGTAAATATATGTAGAATTTGTACGCTTCACTATGTAAGGCCATGTTATTCATGTCTGCTGGAAGTATAGCAATTGTTTTATTTAGCAAACTGTTTTTTTCCTCAGAAAGGTACAAAAAGGAGACAAAAAAACGATGTGGACAGAGGTGTCTGGATACTTTTGGCCATGTAGTGTACACCATATCACCTTCATAGTGGTTTGGTTTGAAGGTTCTCACAGTTTTTCATTGTGCTGTAACATGAAATGTGATAGTTGAAATTGGTTGTCAAGAAGTATGAGCGTGCTATGTTATGAAGTGTCAGGGTGCGGGTGCAGTCGAAGTGATGAGGCACACAAAAGCCAATTGCCTTCTTTTAGCCAGACTGTTGCTAGACAGCAAGCGAGAAATAAATTCCATCCATGACTATCTACAGTCACCAGTTTATTTTCTATTTGTTATAAAGTCCTCTCTTAACATTAACCAAGGACACACTAGGTGAACAATAAACTAAAACATGTTTTTATGTGTCCAAAGACTGAAAAAGGTGTTCCAAACAGAGGCACAACTCACTTTTTTTTATAGCTAAAACAACATGAGGTGAGCCAAAGATCCTCTGACTCAACTGGTGAGCCAGATGTTGTCCTGTTATTCAGTATGTGGCAGCGCTCTGCAGTGCTGACACTTTTTCATCTTGTCAGAGCGAAGCAGTGTGTGTGGTGATTATGTTGGGTGGTCTTGGTGTTGTAGTAGCACCATGCTACAATAACAACAGGCATGTTAGCAATGTGCACTGCGCTGATAAATCTCACTTAAAAAGAGGAAAATAAAGCTTTTACAGTGAGGCTCACTGGCAGCTCTGCTGTGGTACTGTCTGCAGTGATGAAGATGTTTTCGAAGATGACACAAGATGCATGATGGGAGCAAGTCAGGCAGTCTCAAGTTAAGGCCAAGGTTTGTTGCATTACATCACTCTCCCCAGAAACTGGGACATTTTATGTTTAATAAAGACAGACTGATTGCTCATATGCTGCACTCCAATAAAAAAAAAAAAAAAGATCCAGCTGTTCATGGGCTTCTCTCATTTTGAAATGTCAGATTGCCCTGAGACGAGCAGTGGAGGAACAGCTATCAGGCCTGATGTAGTCTTACTCCAAAGGTTCAGCCGTCTGTTGCTGCCTGCTGTTGCACCCCCCACACCACACCTACATGTCCCAATACTCCTATCTTCATATAACAGACATGCACACATGCCTGCTCACAGTGATGGTAATTTCTAGAGAACAGCAAGCAAATGAGCAATGAATTAACACATGATTAACACCCAAACTACCATACAGACAGTGCCTTTTAGGCCATAACTAGTGTTTTTTTTTCACATTATTTTGTATCTTTCCTCTAACGTTTAGGTGGTCTGCCACATCTTCTCCTCCCCCATGTTGTGTTTGTCAGTACAGAAATGCACCGCACTCCAGACTGAGTCATACTCTTCTTCCACTTTCAAAACATTTCTGAGCGCTTTATAAAGGAACTCAGCATGCCGTGAGTGTTCATTTCCTTTAATAGCACTTGAGCTGTGCAAAACAAGGAGTATGAGGCGTTGTATGGAAAACAACTAATAGAACAAAATGGCAGTTAACAACAGTGTTGACAATAACACCCAAGAGAGAGAGACAAAGAGAGGGAGATGCAGAGAGAGAGAGAGCGAGCATGAGTACATCAACAGTAACAGTTTTCTATTAAGAATAATTTAGCTGCTATTGTCCACTTTTCTTTGCACAGGTTTAAGTAAAATTGGATTCTATGACAGTGGATTTAATACTCTGGACAAGAATACTGACTTGTGCAATACTATATGGATATATGGCTCAGGACAATTTATCATATTTAAGTGTGGTAACATGCACAATCTCATCAAAATGATTTTATTTACGTAAATGCAGTGTTCACTGGTTACAAAATATTGTCTCAACTCAATAATCCTTAATAATCTATTTAAAGACATTTCATACTCTAGCAGTTCCTGGAAAGTAATAAGCTGTGCATCAATCTGTCTGCTCCAAATGGCAGTGAAAGCTAGACCTGCCTCTTTAAATATTTTGTATGTAAACTCGGAAATCCTGTTAATCCAGTTACAGTACATCTCAGCTAATTAAGATGGGGACGCTCCTCTCTATTGCATGAGCTAAAAAGGCAATTTTTTCCACACAGTTAATTTGGGCAGTGGCACAACTTCTGTGCATTTTACTTTGCTTTTTTGTCCGTCCTTTCATGCACAATATATCTAATGCTGTTGGTTTTGATCAAAGTTTAGGGAGATATGTGTTGGCACATATCACAGTTGTAAGTTAAACACCTCTTGTATGGTTTTCGTTGTAAATAATTACTTTTTATCACAAATGTTTACCACTAGTAGCACTATGAATGAGCAGTGTGGGTCCACCTTTTGTTTGTATCATGTACATACATGAGGACACACAAAAACAAGCACATCGGCTGCACTTGTTCCACAGGTTTCATGCTGTTCCACTGTGTAACAGCTGGTGGTGGTAATATGCTAAGAAATGTAGCAACGTAAGCAAGCAAGAATTGATGTAAAGAATGTACTGTAGGTTTGAAATTCTTACAAGATGTGTTGATTAAGAATACATTCAATGTGTTTTTATGAGAAACTGTTTACAAGAAAAACTCAACAGGGTACTTTTAATGTTAGCTCGCCAGGCTAATGTGATGCATTGGCTACATTCTGTCTCTTTTCATCCCTCCACTGGTATCTATAGTACTCACAACACACAGATGCAGACAACTGGCTATGGCATTTAATTAGTTTAGAAACCCGTTCACATAAACCAGGCGCGTGCAGTTTCTGTGAGTGGAAAGCCATCCTTGCGAGGAAGCATTTCTGCTCTGCGGGCACAAATGTGGTCCTGTGAGCGCAGGGCTGTGCGAGTGCAAGCTCGACCCTCGCTCGCTCCTCAAATTGACTTTTGAGAATTTGGAGGCGGGGATGGAATAGACAGTCTGCTCCTTTGATTGGTCACTCAGAATACTGACCATGACCTTTGATTGGTTGTTTGGTTTGATCACTGACACAGTCAAAGACAGGCAGTTACCTGAGAGAACAAAGGGAAATATAAATCATAATATTTAGCGGCTGAGTCTCTGTTTTTTATCATTTACACTTACGAAAAATTGTTAGGTATGGTATCAAAAGCCTTACTACTGTTTAAACCCACTTCCAGATTTGTGAAACCTTAATTTTGCTTATGAAAACAGACAAAAAGGCCATTTTAATGATATTTCTCCATCCAGACTACATTAGACCAGGTCCAGATCAAAAACTACTATACTTAGATTTGTCATATCTGGACTAGATTACCAAGGAGACTCCAGAGAGTCATTAAAACACACTTTCAGACTTGTGAAACCTTTATTCTATTTGTGAAAACACAAAAAAAGAGTGATTTCACTGATCTTGTGGCTAGATATTCACAGCACGATTCCTTGTCTCATGTTGGTTGTAGAGCTTCTCTTTCTCACTTAAAAAAAAGTTATTTTTACCTTTTGAGATACAATCACAAATTATCTTTGTAGAGTAAATTTTCTAATCTGTCTAATGTAGTCAAGATGGGAAAAAAGCAGTGAAATCGCCATTTTTTTTTTTTTTTTTAGTTTTCATAAATCTGAAACTAAGTTTTAATGAGTCTCTGGAGTCCCCTTGGTAATTTAGTCCAGATTTGACAGGTCTAAGTATAGTGGTTTTTGATCTGAACCTCCTGGTCTAATGTGGTCTGGATGGAAAAATATCAGTGAAATCACCCTTTTTCTGTTTTCATAAGCAAAATAAAGGTTTCACAAATCTTAAAGTGGGTTTAAACAGTGTTAAAGGTAGAGTCAGCAATTCTAATGCAATACACTTTTTCTCACATTCAGCAAATATCTCCTCACGGTCCACTAGATGTCTGTTCTGTGTGTGTGCTGAAAAAAATTTAGCTGTTTAAATCACACGTATATCCGTGTTTTCAATTTATTAAACACATCAATGAATCAATAAATACAAACACTGTTGATTTCTTCCAGTGGCGCCGACATACAAACTATTTAGGTTCAGTAAATTTCTGCTGTCAATCAGCCTAGTGAGGGCAGTTTATGCAGCCACTGTCCTCTCAGCTCCCCAGGAGCTGCAGCTTGGAGACAGCTGCTTCTGTGGACAGAGACGCTGAACGACGCTGAACGGTCAAGTGAGAAGTGAGGAGGTCACAGAGAAGCAGAGAGTGTGAATGGACTGTTGTGCTCACATGAGACAAAAAGTTTCTGCTCATGATAAAATGTGAAAGGAGCAGAAGTGACTCTACAGCTGACACATCACTCTGGATTCTCCCATATTTCTCTTTTGGTCGTTGCCTTGGCAATGTGTACCCATGAATTTTGGGTGTGGAGCTTCTGAAGGAGCACAAAGGAAGGGGTGTATTTGTTTTGGGTGTTTAGTTTAAATATCAACAATCTTTCTCCAGAATGACTGACTCTACCTTTAAGGCTTTTGCTATGATGTCTAACACTTTTTCATAAAGCCGCTAAATATCATTTATGTTTCCCTTTGTTCTCTCAGGCAACTGCCTGTCTTTGACTGTTTTAGTGATAAAATCAAACAGCCAATCAAAGGTCATGGTCAGTATTCAATGTGACCAGTCAAAGGTGCAGACTGTCTTTTCCATCCCTGCCTTTCAAAGTCTCAAAAGTCAACTTGAGGAACAAGCAAGTGTTGAGCAGTTGCGAGTGCGCAGGGAGCTCATCAAAGCCCTTGCTTGCTGGACCACATTTGTACACACAGAGCAGAGCAGAAATGCTGTTCCACTCGCGGATAATGTTCTGTGTGCTCATATCACGTGCACACGGCTGGTCTTTATATGTGCAGGTTTTAATACTAATTAAACACCATAATTGGCACAGTCAGAGAGATACAGCGAAGAATTTCTTAATAAATTACATTTTAAAATAAGCAATCTAGCCCAAGCCTTAACTATCAACGGCAAAATGTCCGAAGTCTTCCTCCTCTACTCTCTTACTGGCACTTTGTTACTTTTTATGATATATCATTACCACCAAACATCGTTATACATTATCACACACTGCTGTCAGTTGAAATGCATGTCTGTCCTCATGCATATGTTGAGTATGAACAATAGGACATCATGCTCTTCAATACATTTCTCTGTTGTACCACTATTGGTAAAATACCCCCTTAAGTCTCCTTGCAATGTTTGGTTCAAGGGATGTTGTGTGTTTTTTAGTGATAGGCCTAAAGTGGGACTGTAACATTTGTGGGAGATGGCATGCTAATTGTTGCCTGTTACTTAAAAATGTCATGTTGATAGCTTTAATGACATTTAAATTATAGTAAACACTTGTTTGGAAAATGTTTGGCAACTTCATAACTTGACTCTGACTTAAAGCTTTAGCTGCCAGGACAGGAGTCATTGACATGCGTGAGCGTCACATGGCTGGCCACGATCCACATTGTGCTCCCAAACCAGGCGTAGCCAAAAGATGACACATTGCACAGATATTGCACTCGTCTCAGTTCAATTTGCATTCAGTGTCTTATTTGGAGACCACCCACTGCAGCGCAGGCAGGGGGGCTGCTTCCCAGGAATGTTTAGTGAGCATCTGGCACTCCCTGATGTCACTGTACTACTTAGCCGTCTTTCAAGGACTGAAACTTACACCCATAATGCTTTTAATACCACCTTAATTAAAGTCAACAGTGCACTTGGATGCTCTACTACACTGCAATATATAATATTACTATATTTCCCAATGGTGTGATTTATTGTGTTGTATGATACTGCCTATTCTTTGATGCCTGCTATATTCCTCTATCTATCTATCTATCTATCTGTCTGTCTGTCTGTCTGTCTATCTATCCATCTATCTATCTAAGCTTCTTTAAGTAAAAAGTCTTAAGAGCTCCCAATGGAAGAGCTGTTTAATCTAATACTTCACTGACGTCCTTTACAAATGCTCAGAGGTGCACTTGCAGACGTGTAAACACAAGTCCTTCAAAAACACTTGACTGTGAACATACTCTATATAGAACAAGGTTTCATATGCTGTTCAGAGTTATCTAATATGAAGTTGAAGTTTTAGTTGTTATAGTTGTACTTAAAATTGTATCCTGATCTCTGTTGCTAAGCACAATTTTGTTTCTATTTTAATTAGTTTCCACCTTTGGTGTTGTTGCTGTGTATTTTCACTGTATTTCCAAGATATGTCTCACAAGTCCTGGGTGCAAAAAACATGACAGGGTTCTTCAGCAAATCCAAATGTTAAAGGTGCCCTCTGGAGTTTATGTTCGCATTCAGGGTTACTCACCAAAATACATGATGTGTACCCTTGAGAAATATAAGGAATGCATTTCCTCCCTCATAAAACATTTGCAAAGCAGATTGAATTTTAAATTCTGCATTGTGCACATCTATGTTTACTAGATTGCAGACTTCTTCTTCACCGCCTTTGTTGGCACATTGGTATTTTTTGTCATTACCACCACCAACTGTCGATCTGCAGAATTGCGTGAGACCGGCAGCGGGATGTGATTCGCACCATCCATCACTGACAGGTTTAGAGATTCTCAGTGGTAGTTTTCACATCTGTAAAATGCGACACATTGCATTGTGGGATTGTTAGCAGATTGTTCCAATATTTGAAGTTTTGAGGCCTCTACATAAAATACATATAAATTATAAATTAACACTTTCGGAAACTCAAATGAAATGTCAGAAAGTAAATATAGTGCACTATTTATAATTAGGGGGTGATTTTGGACACAGCCATGGCTTACTGGGACATTTGAATTGAACAAAGTCATTGTTAATATTATTACAGTAGAAACAATGTTTTCTACTTTTACAAGTCAAAATGTCTGCTGTGAAAAAGACCTATTGCCATTGTCTGATAATTAATTACATAAGTAGCAACATTAGCTAACTTAATCTTAGCAAACACTGTGTTATTATTAATTCCCTAACCTTATTTCTCACAAACCTTAGCTGCCTAAAGTCACTGGCCAAATGAACAACTGCTCACATTTAGCAAATTATAAGATCTGTAAACATAAACTTAGCTTTACATGACACTGACTTTTGCAAAAGGGAGCATATTCTTTCTCAATAGGAATTTCATTAGCCTTATATCCCTTTATGGGTAAATAAAACATGAGCTGGCAGCACTGTGTCATTATTACCATGAGTGGACAACAACTCTATGTAGCTATTTTAATGTTGTGTTGATTTTTCTAATATTACTTGCTAATAATAATTGTAAATGTACCACCAGAAGAGATATGGGCTTTGATAATAACTTAATCACTCCTAAAATCTTCTCCAGATGGCTCAGCCCTACTAAGGCCTGTTTTTTTTTAAAACCGGAACCTCATTCAAATTGAAGCCTCCCACACTAAAAGTACAACACTTTTGTTAAGCATCCTCAGTGCAAAATGACAGATATAAATGTATATGAAAATGTGAATCTGTAGTTACCAGGTGATATGTGCTTATGATGAGCTGTTTGATGGCTTACGGCCCCCCTCAGCACATTATTAATCATATCTAACGACTTCAGATACTCCACTAAACAGTTTGCCCTACAGGATTTCCCCACTGCTGCAGCCAGCGCTCAATATGCTGCCCAAGGCATGACTGTGTTACACATGATGAGATGTGTGTATGTGTGTGTGTGCTTTCATAGGAGAGAGAAAAAGAGAAAGATGGTGAGGAAGAGAGAGGGAGTAAAAGGAGAGAGAGAGGGAGCTGCCTGATCTCAAGCGGCAAATTAGGGCCTCTCTGAAATCGATAACAGGGGAGCCATGCACAGATTTCATTAGTTGGCAAACGTGTGCGGCTAAAGGGATGCAAACGGATATTGATGTTTGAGATTGATTGATCTCTTCTTTTCTCAAAAATGTACACATTGAGTTGCAATACAGAGTTTGTTTTGGGTTTGTTGGCTTTCTGAGTGCACATTCAATCTTAAATACCAGTTTGTCCATGACCTTTTTCCCAGAAAAACAAACTCACTTTTTATTCAGTTATCTGTTGAAAGTTGATATCACAGATATCTAAAATGGACTTGTTAGGTCAAATGACAGTCATACCCAGCCTGCCCCGCCCTGCTCCTATTCTCCACTACCGGCCGCAAAATATTTCTTCCACCAGATTTAAAAATCAATAAACAAAAGTGACATTCAGGCCTTTTGCATCTTAAGCAACTCCACCTTGTCACGGAGGTGGCATTACAAAATACATCTAATACACCCTCTCAAGTAAATGTAACAGATAGGCCTACATAGCTCTAACTCTGTTTGCTATTACATTTTAGTCTAATTAGGTCCCAGGTGGGTGTGGTCTTCCACAGAGAAAAACCAGGGGACTTGAAAGGTTAGGCAATCAGAGGAAAGTCAATGTAGGATAACATTAAGTGATGGACTACTTCCTTGATATTATCTGAATTCCCCAGATGAATTAAACTCCACTCATGTGGTTGTTAGAGGAGGTTAAAACAATGTTAAAAATGACTTGCATGTGTGAGTCAACACGTACTGGAGGCTGACAATTCAGCAACAGGCGATGCAATACTTAAAAAAAAGGATTAAAGTTATAGTGACATTTTGGGAAAAAACATATTCATTTTCTTGCTGAGAGTTTGATACAACTTTCGTGTCTGTACAGTAAATATGAAGCTATGGACAGCAGTCAGTTAGCTTAGCTTAGTATAAAGACTGGAGGCAGTCAGAAACAGCTAGCCTGGCTCTGTCCGAAGGGGGGGAAAAAATCACACTTCTTAAAACTCACTAATTAACAGATTATTTCTTTGTTTAGCATGTACAAATGAAAAGAAAAGTGTAAAAACAGTATTTGAGGTTTTATGGCAGATTATGTGCCGAATTACTGTGTGGCCAAGAGCAGTGATTTCACGGAGTTCTGTAGGCTAATCATTGCGGGAGGTTGCCAGAAACTGGTGGATAATCCAGGAAGCTAATACTTAAGTCCAAGAAATAGTATGTGATGATAGGTGGATTTTGTTATCTTGCTAGATTTTTTCCCCCTTCTTTCCAGTCTCTACGCTAAGCTAAGCTAACTTGCTGCTTCCTATTTAGCATACAGACAGAGAGTGACATTGATATTCTCATCTCTGTTCTGTACATACTCTGTATCGAGGCGAATACATGAATATGCATAATTCCCATAACTATTCATAAAGGATTAATAGATTTACTGTATATACATTTACGCACATGGCTTGATGTCATAATAAAAGTATAATCATTCATTCATTTTATACTTTGGAAACTTTTTCTGTACTTCTCCACTGTCTTGATTTGTTACTATTCAGTATAATTTTACTGGCTTTGTCTCAGGAGAATTTACATCACCTTATATTCTAGATGCACAGCTGCACTGATCTATGTGACTCGCCAGGTGCTACAGCAATGCTATTCTACCATCTTAATTTTTCATCACTACTTTGATTTCCTGCAGCCATCTGATAAACGTGAGGTTGTGATAGTCTTAAATGATTAATTGAGGTTGAATATGTGCTTTAAAATTTCCATTCATTACGGTGCGTCACATTTTATCTGCCGCACATTTAATCATTTGCCATATGCATATTAATGATTACAGTGGTACCTGTGTAATGGGAGTGAGTCACTTGATGTAAGTGTCTGCTTCTCTACAGTCACACTGCCCACAGCGCTGTCTGTGTGACACATATTCCCTCAGTGGAGGCTTCTCTGCTTCAGTGTGAGAGTTTAAAGTTACAGTGAAATGACTGGTAGCCTTTTCACCTTGTTAGCCAAAATCGCATGTCATGATGTACATCTAACTGAAAATACATGCTAATAAAATACAACTTTTATATATTAAACACGAATTACTTACTTCTTTGAAAAAGTTGATTTTTTGTGGTTTCTTCATGGTATAAGGTTCGTGTACTTGTAATATCATTTCTGGAAAGTGATAACATTGTTTAATTTTACCATATACTAAGTAAGGATGTGTGCAAGCATATTTGTTATATATATATATATATATATATATATATATATATATATATATGTGGAAGCTTAAGATTATAGGCAAAGTACGGAATCACTATCTGATCTGTGGTTGTTTCTGGTGCCACCTGCTCAATTTTGAACAGACTGTCTCATCTTTATGTCCTGCCACAACATCCTGTTTCAACTGAAAATTAGTCTCAACTGGAAATGAACAGAATCATGACACTATCAAAATGCCAGCCTTGTTTGATTAAATGAGGATGATGTCTAGAAAAAATATTACTGCCTCTCACCAAAAGTGAAGTAAAAGGCTTGCATGAAGGAAGATAGTTAGGCAACCCTGTCTCCCAGAAATTTATATAGTTGTAGTAATTTGTTTTCCCAGTTATGTTGTGCAAGGAAACATAATTGCTGCCTGGATTATGTTCACAGGTAAAATTGTGTTGAGTGAGGGAAGTGCAATATTTACGTACCAGACACAAGTTGCAGGGAGGTGGTCCCATATGTGATTAGCTTTAGACAACAAAAGTGCTTTGGTTAAGCTTTGGGAAAGATTGTGGTTTTGGTTAAATATCAATAAAGTAAGCATATAACAGGATCATACTAAAAGTCACCGTGGACTTTTTTGTATTAAACCAAGACCATAATCTCACTGAAGTCTTGAGGAAGTGCTTTGAGTGCCCAAACATCACTTCAAAAAAGTTTGATAATGCTGTAATTGCTACAAGCAGATAGCGTATTGTTGTGGATATTTTGAGCGATGGTCAGCAGTGGAGAAAGGCGTGCACGAGACTTTTGATGTCTTAATGCTGAAAACAACAGAGTGTTCTGCTCCGATGCTGTCTCTCTCCGTTCTGCCCTCTGAAGGTCCGAGTCCTAGTCTTTATCAGCCTACAATATGAAAAATTAGTCTGACTGGTTCACTAGTTTCTAAACAAGGGACTGCACTTTACCCGTGACAGTTTAAGTCACGTTGCATATAATTTCAGCAGTTTTGGTTTGAGCATGACTGTGTCATCCACCCATCTGTGTTGTTTAGGGAAGCCTCCTCTGACCATGGTAACCATGGAAATGCTGATATACCCTCTATCAGAGAGGTTTCTGCCTCCCCCAAAACATCACAGACAGCTGAAGTCTCAAGGAGAAGATATCTTAATCTCTGATTAAGAATTACAGTGTTACCTCAAAGCCAAGCTTGACCCAATGTAACCCAATTTGTAACCTCTAAAGATGGAAAATTCCATAACACGTATTACAGGAATGTATGTTTTATTGGAAAGCAAATCTACAAATTACTTTGTAGTTGAACATTTTACTCATACATTCAGTATCAATATTTTACAACTTGCCAGATATGTTAATTGAAACATTTCCAGATTATGTTGATTAAAAAACGTAACGCAGGTGGCATTACGTTTTGTTCAACATGTATTTGCCGTTACAAATTAGTAGTAAGATATTTAGGAGAGAAGGTTGAGGAAGTATACATTTCTTTTACTTTGTTGAAAAGAACAAGTGAGAAGGAAGCTGGATTGTGCACTTATGGTGTACAAGGACTATACATGCTAGTTAAGCACATGAGAGAAACTAATGAAGAAATGCATTCATCTCAGGATGTCTGCTAACTGATTTTTTGGTTTGGTCCATCAAATTTGCAGTTGCACCACTAAATATGCAGGCATTTTGCATCATTATTCTTGTCCAGCACTTTTTTTCTTACTGAATTATAAATTATTGTTAGGTATAGTCATGGGTGTGTCAGGTTGAAAATATAAAAGGCATGATACATGAGGTCTTTAATGAAGGAGAAACTGGTTTTCATAATTTAAAATCTGTGTTCCTTAGGTGTGCTCATCAACAAAAATTATTTTTGCCCTTCTCTGTGTCTGTGATGTGTTGTAGGTTGTTTCATTGCATCAACAATAATGTGATATATTGTAGAGTACGTTTCATATGTGTTGTCTGAATCTATTGCTGAAACATGGCAAGCAATAGTCTGTCCTTACTGTACTTATTATATTATAGTATTCACATGAGACCAAACACATGACCAGTATAATGTGCATATCCATATAATGCACAGCAACAGACAATAATTTAAAAAGTAATACAATGAAACTGCAACATTTTACTGAGTTCACACTCCATGCTATTTCCCTGTAGTCATGAAGATCTCAGAAAGCCAGTCAGTTTTTTAGACTGGAGTGTCTTCTGCTTGTCTGACTGTGTGTTCTTGCAACTGAGATTTTTCTTATTTCAAGAGGAGCACAGAGGAAAATAATTGATGGTGACATGAAAAACAGGAGGTTGGAATAGAGAGCGGCAGGTTGGTGGTGGGGTGTGGGACGGAGGGGATGAATACCTAAGTATTTAGCCCAACTCAGAACCACCACCACCACCACCACCCCCACCCAGAAAGCGAAGAATTTTCTCAGTGGGACATTAATCCCATTTCTTCACGTCTCCCACTGTGCACAGGTCAATTATATCTTTATTACAGAAAAATGCAGATCATTTTGCTGCAGAATGTAGGCACAGAAAGACTGATGATCAGGGAAGGTTGCAGAATCTCTTATTTCTAGGATATATGCTGCTTATACAGAAGGCAAGCATGTTGTGAACGGGGAGTTCACGGTCATAAACAAAGGCAGGATTTCACTAATCTAATCGTGACCTACTCTGAAACCCAGCCATAACCTTAAACCACATTAGTGTGGATTCGGCTTGACACTTTGAAGCATCAGCACCTTTGCCTGGGTGGGGAAAAGGTGCTGTTTCTGGCACCCTATAACATAGGATTGATGCCAGAGCTCAAAAGCTAAAGGTTTCTGGGTGGTGCTTTTTTTCATTTCATGCAATATTTAAAGATCAAGAGTTGGCTGCATATTTAGGCTTTGAAATATCCAAGGGAGAACAATATGGAAATGTCTGTTTGAAAAAGAAAAAAAAATAAATCAGCTGAAATGTGACCCCTAAATCTGCCAACTATGGGAAATCTGGTGCATTCAGCAGTTTTTAATGCTGTTATCTATTCCTCAACCTGTCAGCATGTCCAGCATTCCCACAGTCCTGGAAATCCTGGAAAAGTTGGTTGTGGAATTAAAAAATTACAGCACATCTCTAGGGAAAACAAACATTGGAAAGGTCATAACTATGTGCTCATGACATTTTTTTAAGCTGTGGAAAGTGTTTAATGTCAAGCTTGTCTGTTAGTAGATTTAATTAGTCTTGAAGGAATAACAGCCCATAAACATGTTTCTGTTTACAAAATGAGGCAACAAAGCCTCAAACATTCAGATCGGCACGACGACGACAAATATTGGCAATGACTACATGTCAGGTGGAGCTTATGAAAAAGTCAATTACTTTCAATAGCCATTCTGTGCAGGTTTTTCTCTCAGTGGCCTTATTGGACAAGGTGGTCATAAAACTATACACCTCTTGATGATTTTTAATGGCCCTATTATCTCTCCATCCATTTTATACACCTGCTTATCCTGTTTAGAGGTGGAGAGGGGTGAAGCCTCTCCCAGCATGCAGTGTGCAGGAGGTAGGTCATGCAAAGGCCCACGTTTCTTTATAGCACAGACAGAAGGGCCCTTGTTGGCCCTGCTCAGTATTAGTTGAAAATGTAGTTTAATTATTTTACTAATCCAACAACAAAATGTACATTTACTCTATAATTTACTTTTGTTGCTCAGCCATCAGCTCTGTCAAAGGTGCTTTTAAATAACACCCACCCACACCCACACATCACATATTCTGTATTTAACACATGTAGAAAAAGAAAATAAATTATAATAAATTCAATTTTTCAACTTTGACATAACACAAGGACACTGTACATACAGCAAAAAAAAAAACAAACAAAAAAGCCAAAAAAAAACTTGGCGAAAGAAATGGGTCTTAAGTCTAGACCCTAAAAACAGATATGATTTAACAAGACTAGCTCAAAACTTAGTATATGGCTGGCTTTGATTTGAAATTATAAATACAGGAAGTAGTGACATGTGGCGACTAAGCCCCCATGAAGTGCGCCGGACTTTGACTGAAGGATCTTTCTCAATACCAAGTACACTGAGTTCAGACTGGCATACTTGCTACTTTGGACTTGACAAGTTTGACTTGGGAGTACAAACTTCCAAGGACAAGAGGACGCAATAAGATCATTCTGCCTGCTGACAGCAGCAGCTCAGCTTCAACATACCTACCTGACTGTACTGTGACAAAATAATCTCAACTCAAAGCTCCACTAACACTTTCTCTCACAAAAAATAACCTCACTGACAGAGAGATGCAGTATTCAGTCTGTAATGAAGCTGTAATAAAAATCAAAGCTGTTATGTAGCTTAATAAAATAAAACAAAATTTAATATAGACTGATTTGTTCATTTTAATACATTCATATTTACCGAAATGTGGTGATATCTGTACGTATAGAGCCCCAGAGGCAGCGCTGTTGTTCTGTCCAGTAAAAACATGAAGCTTCACTTTACATTCAGAGAAACTAATGTGACAGCTACAATTGTTAGATTTGATCCATGAGACCAATATTTATCTTTTTAAAAATAATTATATTAAAATGCTGTGGAGAACCAACGGCAAATCACCAAGGAGCTGCAGATCAGTTTGTCGGATCATTTTCTGCCTAGGATGACGATGGATGTTGACCGGCTGATCATTTCAAGAGTTGGGCTGCTAGCAGCTGAGATTTACAAATAGATGTTATTTGGATAAACTGACCACATATTGGGAATCTAAATAGTTACTTTCTCACCTGAAAAATTATTAAAACGTAATAAAGTGACGTATTAACAGTCCTACAGTGAATATTATAACATCTTAATCTCCGACATTGCTGAAGGTAGGTGTGAAATGCATTCTGTGATACTTAGCTTTGGCAGCCTGCGGCCGACCAATGGTGTAACTTCATCAGTCAGTCAGTCAGGGACAGATAGTTGCATTTATAGGGCTGGCCCTGCTGTTGTGATCTTGCCAAAAAACAGATATGGACTCAGCATGGCAGATGTAGATCGAGTCAGGGAGAGCATGCCAGAGCTGAGGAGCTGCAGTACTTAAGGCTCTGTCCCCTACAGTGTGCAGCCTGGTGTGAGGTGTGGCAAGGAGTCCACAGTCTGAGGAGCGCAGGCTGTGAGAAAGGGTGTAGATGTGGAGAAGATCACAGGTATTTAGGAGCCAGATTGTGGAAACATTTTCAGGTGAGGACAACTTCAAATGTAAACAAGACAATATGGTTTAATAAGCAGCCAGCCTACAGTTTGGAGGTATTTATTGACTCCAGTCCCTTCTTCATAGTGATGTAATAACTAATGAGTTACTCTCCGACATTGCTGAGCACCCCTGATAATCCTGAAGATGATTGGTCTGCATGTGTACAATTTCAAGAGCCATGCTTCAGGTGTCACAGGAAGGCTCTTCTCTTTGCTCATTTATTTATTTATTTATTTGCTGCACTAGGCTGATTGGAAAGTGAGCTCTCAAGTTTACTGTCCTGGTTTGATTTTCTGTTGGCCCCAGAGCAGCAGGGGTTTCTATATCCAGCGGTGTCGTCAAAGTGACTTGATTACTGTAAATGCCTGAAAGCCAGATTCACAAATAATTCTGAGTATTTAATTTTTTTTTTTTTTTTTTTTTTTTTTGCTCAAAGTCCCCCTCCACTTCTTGTTCCTTCAGTCGGATGTTTGAGCGTCACTGTGCAGAATGATTTATGTGCAGAGTTTGACACTACAAGGCTGTTTTCACATTCATCTGCTGAAAGTGGAAAGTTTCTCTGAGCTCATTGAAAATCAGATTTTTAGGAGTGGGCCTACGAGCATGATTAGTGACATCACAATTTGTGTTTGGAAGCCAATCCTGGTCCAATGTTCAATTTACGCAAGTGTGATGTGGAAACTTGAAGCCTCCAGAGCACTGAGAATGGACTTTTCATTGGTGTAGGAGAAATCTCTGAATTTCTGAAATATAAATGTATTTAAATATTCATAGATTATGGAATTTTTAATGAGGGAGAAGGAGTAGATGCCATTTTAAGGATTTTTATGTGGTAATTATACTTTTTAGTTAAAAACTATATCAGACACACATTATTCCAAGCAGAGTATTTTTATATGTCTTAATACATGTCTGGAGGGGATCTTTAAGCTTAAGTTTTGTACTTGTACACCACAAGCTTTTACATTGATTTGTCTGAATTTTCGTACTTTAGACACTGTGTAGTCTCACCTTCTTCACTGTATATAACACATTAAGGTCAACAATTTATTATTAATCCTAGCTTTTCTTTATTTTCAGTATGTTGAATTTTTCAAAATGACAAAACGAATGCTGTCAATTTTCCAAATGAAATATATTTTCAATTTTAACCTCCTCTTGGTTGTCAGTGAAGCCCTGTTTGAGAGGTCTTCGTAAGAAATAAGGCTCATAAAACAAAATTATGTAGCATTATAATTGAATTTCCTTAAATGTGCTGTATTTTTACTGTATCTCTCTTTTCAGACTTAGAAATCGTATTGCTTTCTGTCTTAAGAGAGAGACTTAAGACCAGTTGACAGCTTGTGCAATTGGGGACAAAAGCTGTGTCCCCAATTGGTAAAAAGTTGACTTTTGGGTCAGTGGTTAAGGTTAGGGTAAGTCTCCAGGAAATGAATGTAAGTCTATGTAAATACCCCAAAAGTGACCGTGTGTGTGTGTGTGTGTGTGTGTGCGTGAATACATGCATGCTTTCAAAAGTGTGACTCCTGCAGAATACCATGCATTTGTTGTAACTGTTGTCTTTACTCACAAGCTCATTACATTAATCTGAGCTGTTGACCCACAATTCCACGTTGCCTCGGTGCCGCCGCTGCTGCTGCCTCCTTGTCCTTGTTATGCCAGATGCCTCATGCGCTACAGATGTTTACCGAGCACGTGCGTCAGCCTCCCCACGGCGATTGAGTCGGTATGAGGATAGATGGAAGATGGGAAAAGAAAGCCTGCCTCCCCCTCCTGCGCAAGGTTAATCTTGTCCTCAGCCGCAACTAGCATGTCAGCCTAATGAAGCCCCAACAGACGAACACTTAATAAGAGTTAAGAGTAAATTAACCTTGAAGACTTTGCACACATCTAGCCTCTTTTCATACACTTTATGCATCCATTTCCCACGATCAAGGACAAGCGTTCATTTAGCTAGAGGAGGTCAGAACAAAAACATTCCCTTGACGGTTGCAAATTTCTCTCTGACATCTATGTTCCAGACAGAGCAGTGGGGAGAGGATGAGCTTCTGTTTCCCTCTTTAATGTTGTCTGAGGCAGATAAAAAGCTACAAGCTGCTCCCCCACCCACTCACTGTTTTTTCTCCTCGCTGCTGATCAATGCTCTTAATGATGGTAATCAATCAAGAAAATGAAAGATTTACTCTCCAATATTAATTTTGCTCAGCATCGATTGAGGAGCAAAGAGTATTACTGCCATTAATGCCTTTCGAGGTGCTGTATTGAGTTGCTTGCCTCTAAAAACAAGTCGTTCATCTTTCATTTCAACAGTTTTATTACACCTTTAAACATAATTAGAAACAGATAGCAGTCACCTGAGGTGATATTTAGTAAACTCTTTGATAATCCTGTGTTTGTGTCTTAAGATAATTGCGTTAAAATCAGATGTCAGATCCCAAGAGTAAATGTTCTGCTACATTGAATTTCTTCATCTAGCTAAAATCTCTTTTTACTGCACTGTGCACAAATAGACTTCACTGCTGTCATGTAAAAACCTTTTATCTGCAACATGTCAGCTTTTCACAAACTAGGAAAAAGTGCATTTTTTTTTAACTTGATGGCCATGCATGTGTTAATCGTTATTGAAGAGGTTAATCAGTGGAATTTAGTCATTCTGCTAAGTTACAAGGTTTTCACCTGACAGTGATAATTTTCTGTCTTCACCATGCCATAATGCACATGTAGAAACATAACAATCTCAGGCTGCTGTGCTGACTCGGGGTATAGTGATGACAGCCGGCGCTAATGATACGCCACTCAATGAACTACCAGGGGCAGACAACATGCCAAACCGACAAAGGGATTTATGCCACGGGCCGATTCTGCCTGCGATATGGTGTCATGTTATCGTATCAGCTGATCAAAGGCTGATAGGAAACTTGAAAGCTCTGTGCTGCTTTTACTGGCACTTGCAAAAATCTTTTTTAACCTGTCTTGCAGTTTGAGCGCTGTGAAGTGACAACGCCACTTTGTTGCAGTCGTCTTATGTGCGGCCACGTGGTACGAAAAACCTGCATCAAGCAGGGGAAAAGCTTTGTTATGGTATTATATATGTGGTAAGTAGTTTATTTTAGATCACCTTTGACATTTAAAAGAATATTTTTGTTGTTGTTGTTGTTTTTGTTGTGGTTGTGCATGTCAATAATGTTAGATAATGATGCTGGTTATGGTCACTGACTTGTTATCTTGACATGGATATAGTGCCTTTTTGCTCTGTTATTCGCTGGTATAACACAGCATAATACTTTTAAGCCAGGTTGCCTGAGCGTCGTCTTTATCCCCGTCTTTCCTTTCTTTTGTCAGTAGTATACATGCTCCTCAGCCAGAGTGAGAAAAGTGGAGCAGGTTTTGTTGATGACTTAAGGGATGGAAAGCACACCGGGGCTTCTAATGCACCTAGTATTTAAATAATCCCCGGGTCTCCTCCATCCTTTTGATGCCTTTGTTCACTTTGAAAAGTTATCACCATACAGCCTGTACTGTTGGCTTGGGGATGAAGAGAGAGAGAGGGAGAGGGAGATGTCGAATCGCACTGCCATACCTTTTCTTCTGCATCCAGTTCCCAAAGCGTGAAAGAACATCTGAATACACATTCGAAATCTTATCTCGCTCCAGCTGTACTGCCGAATTCTTCCTTTTCCAGGCACTCTAGAAAGCAAGGCAAAAGGGAACCCAGGAATAATCAGCCATGCTTATCTTTCTGCAGTACTGAGGGGAGCTATAATGAGACTCACTCATCCATAGTGGAGAGCTTAATAATTCATTGTGGTAGCTTTGCAGGTGAACCCTATCACATTACAATTTAAAAGCTCTAAAGCTAGTATTGCTGAAGGGAGAGCTGAATGCTAGGCTGAAAAGTCCTCATGCATACAGGTACACAGACGCCAATGCACACACACACACACACACACACACACACACACACACACACATACATGCACGCTTAATGAGTTCCAATTTTCTCTAAATAGACATGTATTGCGGTGTGCAGGCTCCCATACAAGACTATCAACACCATGAGCAACAACCAAGTGCTACTTTTAAGTGGTAAACACAAACAGCCTTTTTTGTGAGGTGGCCCTCCTTTTCTTAATTTGAAAAGCACTCATCATATTAGCAAGCATAAATCACTCCTCCCCCCGGGAACAAAAGTTTACATTTTGAAGCCACAGGAGCTCAGAGACTGAAAAAGTAATAAAACAAAGCTTTTTACTTGTTTTTGTCTCAAGGGCAAAAGAGTTACTGTCCGGTCTTTTTATAATGCCGCCCTCCACACCCCCCAGCTGGCGAGGTGCCATAAAAACTCTTGCAAGGAGGGGGAACATTAGTATTTCTGCGCTTCGACACCCTTGTTTTCACGTGGACCTTTGCTCTGATTAAGGATCTAGAACAGTCTGGTGGCATTTTTTATTCCCTCCTAAAACTCATTTTCTCGCAGGGAACCTTCAGACATTCTACAAAGATGGGGTCGGCTTTGTCAGTGACCTCTGGCACCGGCTGTCTGTGGAGCGCATCCCAGATGGGTTGGACTGTGGCCCACACTTCTTCTAGCTCTCTTTGTCTGTGTCTCTCTCTATCTGTTGCTCTCTCTTTCTATCCCCCCTCCTTCCCTTCTCCCTCCTCATAGGACAGACCAAAGAGCCTGGGTCGCTTGGCACAAGGACTGCATACTGGAGTGACCTTGCAGGGCTCCCTAATGGAGAACTTGGCATTGTTCCACAGTTTCTCAGCCAGCCTCCCCTCGCAGACATGCACACCCTCCTCTTCCACCACCGCCAATGCCATCTCTTGGTCTATAGATCCAGGCTATATTCACCTCTAACCCACCCCGCCCCCCCACTTCCCCACCCGAGAGCTGGGACACATCACATCACTGACATTAATTGTCACCGGCAACGGCGGTTGATAAAAGCTCCCTGCCCCGTTTCACTGCAGGGATACTGTTGAGTCACGCGGGAATTCAGTTTGCTCCATGGAAGCTATACAATAGGATGACAGAATAAGCTCTTTGCATGTGTGTGTGCTCAATATGACAGTGTGTTTGCACATGCAATGATGAGAAATGTCAAAACACGTTGGAATCACGTTAGCCCACTGTAACCCTCAGGAAATAAGTGTGATGGGATTAACCGATAAGTAGATAATTCGCATCTAAGAGTATTATCTTGGGATAAAACAGTGCTTAAGTCATCTTAGATGATATGCCGCTACAACGCACCCCTTACAGTGAAGCAACAATAATATTATGATGTCATTTTTGTGCAGATGAATGTTCAAAGCCAGTATTCAATGTGGCTGATGAATTTCAAGCAAGTGTGGGGAATTAATATGAATATTTAATGACCTAATTAACAGAAATGTACCTCATTTCACAGTCATACTATAACATGCTATATTGGTTAAACACGAGCATATAAAGCCCCATCAGAATCTAACTGAGGAATTCCAGGAATTAAAATCTTAACTGAGCTAATCACAGTAAATATATCTATATTCAAATGGTTTTATTTACATTCACATATCATTTCAAAAACCCAAATTGCCATATTAGATCCACCCCATGCTCTAGAGGACTGGCCACCATTAAAACACACACTCACAAGCACAAAAAATAGAGGTATTATATCATTGTCTTGACATTCAAGTATGAATAAAGTACAAGAAAAGAGAGGAGTTTATAATGGTCTTCAAATATGTGGTAAATTACAGGTGTTAAGCTAGATTTCTGGTGTTATAGATAATTTCATAGTAGTCCAGGAACGATTTCCATACTTTTTTTATTCAACGAGCCCTGAGTAGTGTATCTAAGCTTTTCCAATTTAAGATTAGCCATCACCTCATTCCACCCAGCAGTTAAGTAATGTGTAGAATGAGATGTCTTTGCTAAAAGCGAGGAGAGGGCTACAACATCAGCCTGGACTCAAAAGAGATTCAAGGGTGTAATATCAAAAACTGGCAAACTGGGTTCTGAGTCTGTGACCTTGTTACACATGTGGAAAAAAGGTTTCAAAAACCTTAGCCCAGGATTGAATCAAACTGGGACCAAAGACCAAACTGAGTAAGCAGAGGTTGCTGGGGCTTGGTTACACCAATGACAGGTTGGAACAAAGTCTTGATGAAGTTGGGCAGCCCTATTTTGAGAAAGATATATAGCCTTGTGAAATATTTCTAATTGGATTAAAATGTGGCTGGAACATACAGAGGTTGTATGGATCATTTCAGTGAATGATTCCCAGATCTCATCTAAGGTCCTCTCACCAAAGCCATCCTCCCAATTTGCTTTAAGATAGTTGTAGCAAGTCTAGCTGCTACCGTGAGTTCCCTCGGCATATAACACCAACACGACAGATGAGTTCCAGAGACCTCCTTTTATTCTCTGCTGCATGCACACACTTCAATATAAACATTAAACATAAAGCCAAGAATGCGCCTGCTGTTGCCCGGCTTACTCTAGCTTATGTGGTTGTGTCTCTGGAGTCCCTCCGTCTCACCAAATAATAGTTTCAGCCCTTGCCAAACAGCCAGCCTGTCTGTCTTTGTGGTGTGCAGCAGTCATCTGAGGCCCAGCACGCTACTGCATTTGAAAGGGAGAGTACAATTAGTTAACAAGCACCAGTTGTGCAAATCAACTCACCTGGCACTGCTCTCCTGAGCCATCTCCACACCTTTCTCTTCTGCAGCTGAACACCGACCACGCCCACCTCCACAATGGTCCAAGGTGGTAACAGGCTGGAAAACAACACAAATATGATATATTTAGTTGTGCTCAGTAGGATCTAAATGAATTTGTTCCTGCAACAAATGTGTAAGAGTTTAAGCAGGGAATGCAGGAAAGTGTTTTTTTAACAAGCTTTCTCAAGGACCTGAAAAAATAAAATTGTAGAATGTCAACTTCCTTAACTGTGAAGAAGTGCTTTGCTTTGTTCAGACGTTTTCTGGATCATAGCCGAAATGCTGTGTGTAACACTGAAGGTGTTACACGCAACCAGGGAGGCTATGGCTCTCGAGGTAGAGTAGAAGATCGGCAGTTCAGTTCCCATCTCCTCCAGTGCACATGTCATGCCTTGCCTTGGACAAGATACTGAACCCCAAACTGCTCCTATGGCTGTGTCATCAGTGTGTGAATGTGTGTGTGAATGTGCATTAGATTAGATCCTCCTGATGAGCAGGTTGGCACCTTGTATGGCAGCCCCTGCCATCAGCATATGCATGTGGGTGTCAATGGGTGAATGTGGCATGTAGTATAAAAACGCTTTGAGTGGTCGGAAGACTAGAAATGTGCTATATAAGTGCAGTCCATTTACAAAAATAATGGATTATTTTTGAATAGCATACTCTAGAAGTTTGTTCTAGTCCAAAAAAGTGCTCATATTTTGTAAGAAGGAGCCTTCAATAACAATATTCCTGAAGCCTGCAAGTCAATAAATAGAGTACAGACTAAGGATCCTGAGTTTGCAGGGTCATTCAGACTTTAGAGGTAAATATTAAATATTTCTGTTTGCAAATATAATGCTGCCTAACTGGTTCCCATACTGGTTCCAATGGATCAGTGCGCAATGCCAAACACTAACACCAGACAACCTTTTTTTTTTTACACTTCTCACATATGTAGTTTATAGAAAATCAAAATTTATTCTTTTCAATCAAGACCTTGGAACAACCAAAATGGCCCCGCCTGAGGATCTCAAACTGCGCTCCGGCTTGCACAGGACTTCAAGGATTGTGATATAGCCACGGGACATAGCCAGCTGAGCCATGAAAGTAGAATCTTAAAAAATCAATTCTGAAACTCACAGGTAGCTGCAGCAGAGATCATTTCTCCTTCAAGCATTGCTGCAGTATTTTGGAGGAGTTGTAAGAAACACTTTTCAGTAACTGCAGAGAGGAACAGAGTGAGTTACAGTAATCCAAATGAGAAAAAAAAAAATATGGAGGACTTTCTCCAGGTGTCGCTGGGATAAAAAGGCCTCAGTTTAGATACATTTCTACTGTCGGCAGGTGGTTTGCTTGGATGTGCAATCGGTCAGCCAGGTAGATAAGATACAGCTTTAGCCTACTGTCACCGTGGACTGGTTGGGAAATCACTAAGGTTATATAAGAAAGAAAAGGTAAATGAGCCAAATATGTGGCCCTCACACTTTTGATGTAGCAGCACTTTTCTTGTGATTTCAAGGTGGCTTGTTGGCTTGATGCAGTTTCCACTTTCCTTAGAGAATCTGTACAATCTTAGACCCGTTTTACAGTTATGAAAAAAAGCAAAAGGCAATGAGAAATGGTGTATCCTCCGAGAGAGGAGCTCACATATTATCGTTACTCTTTTTGCTGAAAGCAAAAGAAAAATGTGATAATGTCCAGTGTCCCCACATCAACTGCCAGTTGAATGTTGTTCAGTGACAAGCTAAAGTTGAAATGGCATGAGTTGTTCTCAGTTATTTTTCAGAACACTTGGAATGCCTCACATAGCTGAGACCTTTCAAATGTACCTCAGACTCTGCACCCAGTCATGGCAGGTTAATGATAATGGTTAATCGCAATGATAATGAAGACACTTACATGAAGCTGCACTTAGTGGTTAAAATCTGCGCTAAAATTTTGAGAAACACCCAAAAATATAACATTTTTACAACCTTACAACCTTAACTGTGAACAGTTACATTTGAAAAACACATGGTAACATTAGTTTTGGTCAAATGGCACAGCATTGGTTTGATATTTTACGAATTCCCTTACTGTATGCTGTGCATTCTATTGAAAGCACATGATGAATGGGAACTGTGTGACTAAAATACGTGATATTGTTGGTGTTTAAGCTACAGTTGCCTCAGTGATAAAAGGTTCATGTGTCTACACATATACAGCGGATGCTAAATTGCAGATGTACAGTGGGTGGCAGAGGTTACACAGTGACGTGGCTGATATAACCTCTTCTTAAGTATGTGCACTAAGTGGCATTAATGGCCCTGCCAGTAATTACTAATTTGAGTAATTCCAGAGACATGTTTTTGAACTGCAGACATTTTTCAAACAGAACTTTTAAGGACATAACAACATAGAGATAAAAGTGAAAAGGATGTTGCATTAACTAAATCTTGTAGGTTGTAAAGATAAATAACATTAAGTACAGAGTATCAGCAGCCGTGTGTGTGACCATCATTATCACTATCAGATAATTGGCTAGAATGTCTAAGCATCTCAGGACAGGTCTCTTAGTCACTATATAGCCAAGGACCAACTCAAATAACACTATCTTAAATGAGACTTACATGTAAAAGAGTAATGAATTAGGTCATCCTGTCTCTCACTCCAGATCTAGATGACTGAATCATGATCAATCTTATTTGTTTGTTTGTTGGTTTTGTAGATGACATTTTTTACAACTGTAAGGCAGTAAATCATAAATTCGCTATAGATTTGGTTTATTGTGGCAGCCTACACAGTAGATGCTGTTTGACAGTTGGTGGTAAAACATGGCAAAAACTCTTTTTTTTTCAGTCTTAGTCACCTGAGTCAGCAGGATGTTATACTTCATAGCTTAACCAGAAGAAAATTGGAGGAAAATTTTATTGTGAATTCTAATAAAGATCTTAGGGGAAAAAAGAATACAAAAAAAGAAAGACATGTTGTTGGAAAGACATGCCTGACCTGACTTAGACACATGGGATTTTGTACTCCAGAAACTTGTTTTGTATACTTTCCAAAAAAGCTCTGAGCTCAGCTTTGCTCAAACAGAACCACAGACATCATGAAACATGTCCAGCAACATGTATTTATCTGTGAACTTGATCATCGCATCAGATGTCACTTATAAAGAAGCTTGATGTAATTGCACAATTACCATTGTTCTGCACAGCTGTTTATGATGTAATTTCAATAGAAATCAAAATTCACACTTGTATTTCTGATCAGGTAATCTAGCCACATCTAGCCAAGTGGCACCAACATTCTGATGCTAGCTGGGGCAAAACAACAGTCATATTTAAACACAGTGTCTGCTGATAAAGTAAAATTAAATGGATAGTCAAAAAAAACTCTGTTCCATTTGACTACAGCTATGGAGCTCTTAAAAAAGCTCACTAAGATTCTTTAAAGCTGCATTAATGACTATTTTTATTTTAACAATTGATCAAATGACTATGTGTAAATGGGTGAGAGAATTATCACCATCTCTGCAGTTCCCCTCAGCTCTACACAGTGTTTTAACATCTTTCAGCTCATTGTTTTGGTTTTACAGCCCGCAGCTTTAATGTCACTGCTCTCAATCAAACCCATTTCCAGCTCCATGTGGCAGCTGTTTTCAACAAAAAAGCTCAAATAAACCAAACTGTATGCTACCTGCCCAGAACCAAACAGCAGACAGACAAAGTAAGAGACTAACTAGTCAATATAGTGGAGCACTTAGTGGAGGAGAGTGAATATTGGTGGCCAGACACATGATAAAGTAAAGGTTAATACTGTTAGCTGTTTGCTAATAACAAGGGTTGGCAGCTTAGTTCTGTCCATTGCCGGCTGCTCCATCCGCATTTGATTCTACCCTTTCATTTGAACCACACTTAAAATCCATCACCAAGTCTGCCTTCTTCCATCTGAGAAACATCTCCAGGCTCTGGCCATCACATCCTGACTCCGTTGCAGAGACCGTCATCCACACATTTGTTACATATTGTCTGGATTAATGTAATGGAATCTTAATAAGACTGCCAAATAAAACCCTGGAAAGACTCCAGTATGTCCAGAATTGGGTTACATGAAAAACGCTTAAAATTGCATTAATTATTATTATTGTTGTTGTTGTTATTATTATTATTATTATTATTATTATTATTATTATTATTATTATTAAGATGTTCACCACATCAACTTAAAACATGATAATATGTCAATTTTGTGTTTACAGTTTGTTGTGCTGCCCCCAAGTGGCCAAAAAACATCAAGTACTGCAGGAGAAAATATGTAGTTAGAATATGGGCTATGATCAGTTGATTGACAGACTCTGGGATGTAGTCTACCAAAATCATTACTGTGACTGATTCCTTTCCCTGTCGCACACAGCCAACCATGACAAGCCATTTGCCTGCAGGACTGCCAATTCCAATCAGTGCTGGTCAATGAAAACCAAATGCAACACAGACAACTATGTCCACAAAAATAAAAACACGTATCCCAAAAATACAAACATATAGATGTGTCCATTGTGTATTCCTCATGGAGATGACTTTGCCATGAGGGGGATTTGTGGTTGAAAGTGAAACTTTATAAGATCAATAATGTCAGGGACTGTCAATAATGCCTTGCTTACATGTATCGATATGCTGACAACCCAAAGAATGGCTTGTTTGTCCAAAGGCTTACTACAAATCGATAAACTTGTCTAAGTTCAGTGACATTATGTTCACTGGACTTAATGATGTGTTGCTGCATAGCTGTATATCCAAATGTATTCCCCCTCTGGTATTAACTGTTAGGGATGTGACTATGGATAGAGCTTCATTCATATTTGCAGCACCTGTATATCCAAGACAGATTCATTCACAGCCGGCAAATTAAATCAATCAATCCGCTGACTAATCTGACATAAATCTGCTCTGGGATCTTGGGATAATCTTTGATGGAAGCACAAAACCCCTAACCTAGAAGTGGTTACAGAATCTATGTGTACCTGATGTCCCTGATGTTGTCTGAAATCGCTGGGTTAATTTCACCATGCAGCAATGTTGTTTCACATTTTCCTGACAAACAATTTAAATCAGGAATCATGAAATACTGATCAGAGCCCTCTGAAGACAATTGATCTAAGTAAACTCACAAGCACCCCATTTTATTCTATTTATTGTTTATTTAACAGGGACATTCCAGACATTGTTATGTAGGTTGAAGCAATACAACAGATGTACTGTACAGTGGTTGTGTATACTGTAGGCCGTCTAGATGGACATAATTTGCAGGCTTCGTCCTTGGTCAGGCTCTTAAATTCAGGTTACAACAACCTAATAATCAAACTACTACCACAGATTCAGTATCAAAATAAAAGAACTGCTCAAACAGATGGTATGTGTGTGTATATGTGTCTATAGGGGTATGTATTGTACATGAAGACGTGCTTTGCAGTCATCACTGTGGTCATTGCTGCCTTACATGTCGGCCTTACATGAAGAGAGGACGACAAAAACTGGCTGAAAGTTTAGTTTTATTTTCTCAATTCTGACTCTCATTTTACATCAAATGTCACTTAACAGAGAGCATCAGTGGTCATGATAAAAATATAGACTTAAAGCTGCTATAATCAATCATTTTTATACTAACAAATGAAAGAGGTCACTCATAGCAACAAACCTACAGAGAAATATCATTGTACTCTTTACTGTTTTGGTTTACTCTTAAGTGCTCTCAGTAGCATCAGCTGTGGCAGGCAGCTGTTTTCACTCTACATTACCTGCTCAGCACCAAACGACTAGCAAAGGTAACAAGGAGCAATCGTAGCAGAGTATTTTCCTGCTAAAGAGCAGATATTTTCTCTGAGGATAGTGGAGTCAAAAAAAAGGACTACAAGGAGAGTGGATGCTGAACTTGTGTTCGTCAGGTGGCCAGAAACAAGACACCAAATGAATGCTAATGTTGCACCGTGACTGCTGGATGTGTAAATAAGCAACATGCCAACTTTATAAGGTTATACTGTATGTCAGTGTTGTGTTTACAACTTGTTTTTGCTACCCTGAAGCAGCCAATAAATCAGTTAATGCAGGTTTAAGTACGCAATAAAATTCACAAAAACAATAAAAACTTAAACTTGGTTGGCACTTTTACCCTTCTGTTAGGGGTTGGAGCAACTTATATCTAAACACATCTTAAGTTACAATGCTTATCAATAGATGATCAGTGATTAACCATATGAATAGATGTGAAGAGCCCTCTGAACCTACTCGCAGGTGTAGCAGGCCCCTTCTAACCCACATCTATGACGCCGATGTCCACTGATAACGTTCATTCAATCGAGTGATAACATTTGACACTGGTGATAGTATAGGGGATCAAAAATTTCAGTCAGTCCATCCTGGGGGGAATAATGTAGATTATAGAAAATAAATACTGCTCACCTATTGGACAAGAGACGCAGGTATGTGTTCCCTGTGAATTTATTCTGACAGAACTATTAATAAAACTCTCCAAGTAACTGATGTGTAAGACAGCATCTTCCTTTGTGTTGAAATATGAGAAATACTGCATGTAATGTGATTTCCCTTTCCCGACACTCGACTTGTTTAAAATGATGTAAACATTGCAAGAGGAAGTTATGTGGCCAGCAATCTCATTTCTGCGAGAGAAAAATCAATGCAATTTCAGCATGGACAGCAGAGATGCATTTAAATGTCAGGTGTGAATGAAATCAGACTAAATCATATCTGGAAAAGAGTCTGGTGAGTGTAAATGTCCACTGTAAAAGATAACATTGATTTTGATTTCATAATAATATTCAGCGGGTTGTAATATCACTGCAAGCTTTATTTAATGTGTGACCAAATTCCATCAGTCACTATACTAATGCATCTCATTCTTTTCAGATATCCCAGGTAGTTTTTTTATCTTGATCTAAACACATGCTACGATTATCTGCAAGTGTCATGGACAGATATTATTCCCTGATTGTTCCCCGGAGTTCGTAGTGAGCTTTGCCAGACTTAATTATAAAACTGTGAACTTCCATGGGAGAATGCCCGACACTGTGTCACTTTAAAACTCATTTATCATGATGGTAAAAAAGAAGGCTTGAAAGGGAGCAGAGTAAAATGAAGGAAAGGAAACAGAGAGGATGAAAGGAAAGAAGAAAAGAAGGAGAGAATGAAAAGGAAGTGGCTCTCCACGGATGGCTTGTCATCTGAGGTGAGACTGAACAGAACAGAGGTAAACAATGGATGTTTGGTAAAAGGCAGAAGCAGTCAGTCAGGCAGTAATAAAAAAAAAAGAAAGAAGGGAAAAAAATAAAAAACAGCCGCAAGTCTTTCTGAGGGGAAGCTGCCAGACTCCATTTGTCTGAGCGTGCAGCACACTCTGTCACCTGCCATAACTACCCATCAACCCCCTGGATTTTTCAGCCTCAACAATCCTTTGTACTTGTGTGGTGAGTTTTGTGTGTACGTGTGTTTGTGTGTGTGTGTGTGTATGTGTGTGTGTGTGTGTGTGTGTGTGAATGACTTGTCACATGGTCCAGACTGGTGTGAGGGCTTGTTTTGAAGTGCAAGAGAGAGATGCAGGTACTGATATAACATATGACAGTCTTGACTGTTGTAGCGCCTTGAGTGTTGACCTGCTAAGATGGCTGTGCCAACGCAAGGCTTCTGTCTGGGCTTATCTAGACCTTCACTTCCTCTTGCTCAGAGACAGGCAGTGTTTGCATTTCCCTCCTGTGAAGATCAAGGTATAACATGAATGACTGAGGCAATACAAAAATAAAGTAAAGTCATTGTTTGAATAAGCAGCACAGTATGCTGATCCACTGATTGTGTGTTATGGAAAATAATATAATGATTGAGTTTGGTTCAGGGTTTGGTCTGCTAAAAATAATTTGTAGAAAACATGTCAGTCAGATTATCTTTTTTTTAAATCCATTTACAGAGAAAATTATTATGTTTAACATATTTTTAAACTGTTGACCGTCTAATGAAATGAAAAATGTACACACTGAACGTTATTTGCAAAACATTTACTGTTAACATATTTAATTTGTTTTCCCTCCAAAATGTGCTCCTGGCAACTAAGGCCTGATTAACATGTTCATGATTATGCTGATGCATTTCAGAGTATCTGGTTAAAGTCAGGGGAAGCTTGTGGTCTTGATTAAATATTGAAAAAGTCAACACTGACTTGACGCACATCCTGGAACTTTTTAATATTTAGATCTGCTTTCATTTTTTTTTTTTTTTTTTTTTTTTTGGCTACTTGGGGGCAGCAGAACATGCTGTAAACAACACTGACATATTATCACCTTAGACCTTAAAGTCTGTCTTAAAACAATATTAAGGTTCCTAAATGAACATTGAAATTTCTTGCCATAATCATCCCTCCTGTTCATATTGGCCATTAGAAGTTCCCTTCATCATGCACTTACAACGTAAGTGAAGAGGGACAAAATCCACAAGCCTCCTTCTGTGCAAAAATGTATTTAAAGGCTGAAGCTTCATATTAGCATCAGATAAACAAAGCAAATAAATGAAGCAAATCAAGTAGATATCTTTCAACGTTACAGTCTTTTTGGTACCAAAGTCCCTCTTTTGTTACTATACTTGCACCGCAGCTCAACAGGGAAACACTGTCTGAGGAAACACAAAGAGGGAATGTGATGCTAAAAAGACTGTAAATGTGTCAGATATCCATTTGATATGACTAACTCAGACTGATGAAGCCTTATATAAGCTTCACATCAACTTTTAAATGCATTTTTCAACAAAATGACTGTATGGACACTGGATTTTGGCCTCCATCACTTCCATTAAAAGCACATTTGAAGGGGATCTTTTAATAGCCAGTATGAACAGTAAAAATAAATACAGTGATGAAAACCTATTTCAGTGTTCATATGAGCACCAGACTGTTGTCTTAAGACACACTTGAAAAATTCATCAAAACATCCCATAAATATGGCTTTTATTTAGAGTTGTGTTCAGGCAACCTGATAAATATTCACTCTCCTTTTACCTCTGGTTTGGTCTCTACCAAACTCCTGAGGAAAAAGTCTGGCTCTTAAATGCTGCTAAATGCTTCAACACAGTATGTTCATCAGCTAGTTGCTCACTGTGTCTTGTTGTTTGGTTCTTGGCACGTAGTATTTTTTGGAGCTGTTTTTGTTGAAGACAAGTGCTGCTGAAACCAACTCTAATGAGAGCAGTAAGAATGAAAAATAGTGAAGTTGCAGGCCGTATAAATCCAACACAGTGAGCTGACAGATGCTGAAACACTTCAGAGTGTTGTGGGAATCTGCAGAGTCGGGTGATAATTCACTGTGAATAAGTCACTATGAATGACTCCTTTCTTATATATGTCTTCATGTGATCAATTGTTATTATAAAAAATTGATGAGAGCAGCTTTAAAGCCAGAATGTGGTGGTGAAAATACTGTGACTTAAGTATACACAGATTTGATGCATATGATGGAACATTGTTATTTTTTTCAATATTTAACCAAAACCCCAATCTTACATTAACCTAGTGTTTTAGTAGACTAAACCTAACATTATATAGGACACGGGATGCACACTCTGGTCTCGAGTCTATCCATTCATCCCAACCTCAAAAGAACTTACTGGATTAGAAATAATGTTGCCAATGACTGTAATCCAAGCAGCAGTAATGTTCCCTCTGAAAAAAAATCTTGTCAGCAGTTTGAAATTGAAGTTAGATTGGAAGGTAAATTAATCTGTCCATTCATATGACTTGCACTCACTATATTTCAGCATCAGACTGCTGCCTGTGTCTAGACGTTCCTCCTCCACTTGA
Organism: Thunnus albacares; assembly: GCF_914725855.1. Lineage (NCBI taxonomy): Eukaryota > Metazoa > Chordata > Actinopteri > Scombriformes > Scombridae > Thunnus > Thunnus albacares. The sequence continues at coordinate 7,385,584 of NC_058106.1, read as the reverse complement.
TTCTTCAAGGATAAAGAGGAGATTTCTGAAGACCAGATTTCAACATGTCTTTTAGTGTTTTCTTTCTGTGTATTAGCTTATTATTCTTGCCACCAGGTAGTGTTCACCCACCTGATTTGTTCCTGTGAAGGACAGCAATTCCAGGTGCAGTGAGGACCAATGCAAATCAATCATTTTATTCTGAGAGAGATAATTTATGATGTGCTCAGATGGTTACGGATTCAATCTCCACCATGTTCCCACTGTCATGTCCCATGTTTAGGGCTGTCATCAGTCTTCATCAGGCGCCCCGCTCCAGTCCTGCCACCCCTATCTCCAGAGTCACGATTTATCCCACAAATAATTGATTATGACAGGTTGCATGCAAACAGAGAGGGAGCTAAATGTGATTAATCACTTTGTTCGATTAATTACAGCTGATTATGCATTTTAAGCGCCAATCCCACAGCAGATGATCACTGGAGAGGCACCCATATATTTATCAGACCATCCTATATGTGGAAAAATCACAGTGTGGGTCATGTGGCAAAGGGGGAAAAAAATCCCCATTTTGGTATATTGAGTTTGAAAAAAAGGTAACATATTAACGTCCTTTTGTGAAAAGAACAATTTAACTCATCTTTTTTGAAAATTATAATCCTTGAATCCTTTAAACTGTGTTTTATGCCATTAGAAATCATAGAGCAAATTGTGGAAAGCTTGTTGCCCTGTCTGACTTTCCTGGATATTCAAAGTAATACAATACCATTCCCACTGAAAATTGCAAATCAGATCACATAAGCAGGTTCACAAAAAAGCAATTAAGATTCAGTGAAACATGTAATTTAATCAGACAAAAAATGAAATATATTAAGGTTAAGAGTGGGGTATTCAGACCTTTTTCTTCTTGCCTATTATTCAAATGAAGTCACCATGCAAATGGTACGTTTGACAAGCACACACCTGTCTAGAGTGACAGACAGTGCCAACTGATTGAGAAGACAAGAAAATAACTGAGGCCAAGCACGAGTTGTGCCTCTGTAGTCGGTATGTCTCCACTAACGTAATCGTGAAGAAGAGGAGCAGTTCTACCGAGGTAGGTTGTCCAGCATTCACTTGTTTCATTGCATTTTCATTGAGAATTCTGCTGCAACATTCAGCATCAATTAAGCTTGCCTTACAACAATCCATATCAGTAAAATGTGTTCTTGTCGGACAAGGCATTAAGTCGATTCCCTCCAAATTACAACGAATTAAAGGAAAATAGACAACAGCTGCCGATATGTAAGGAATAGCTTCACTAACTTCTAATTGTAACAACTACAGACTACTGAGGAGGGTTAATGTGATGAGCGTCAATTCTTCAGGGGGAATCTATATGTTGTCCGCCTCTTCACAAAGCTGTTTCTGATTTCTCTTAAGAGAAAAAACAACATGGATGCTGCATACAGTATTACATTGGATTTACACTCCATGAGTGCTTTGGGTTATATGTTGTGTACATTGTTTATACACTCACACAGAAGTCTCCTGCTGTCAATTTGGATTTGTATATTGAGACATACTGTTCTGTAACTTCTCTCTGCCAGAGACATTTTAGTGCTGCTGTATAGATCCGTACAGTTTCCGGTAATTCTTAAACACTTCCTCATTATGTCATCAGTATCAAGCCAGAGAGGGCATTGGGAGTTCATGGCATGGCTGGACAGCAAGAAAACGGCAGCAAGAAAACTCTGAGAAAAGGAAGCCCTGGACTATAAATTAAGAGGTTGTTGAGAGGATAAGGAAAAAGCTGAGCGCCTGTCGTCTCTTGTGAATGCTCCAGACTGCTGATCTAGTGAGTCTGTGAAGTCTGTCTTGAAGTCGAGTCTTATTCCTCAGAGTCTGTCACAAGGAGCCAATACTTAGTCCCATCACAATGATAGATGGAGGTATAATCACACGCTGACACTCTTGACTGAGAATCGCACTCGTAAAAACACTTGAGTCAGCTCGATTGATCATGCGTTTTTGGAGGCTGGATACTTGAGAGAACTTAGTTTGTGACAGTTTTCCTTTGTAAGGTCAGACCGCACGAGCTAATGGCCGCTTCATCACGGCTGTGACCCACCTCGTAGGCGGCTGGCTGTATGATAAGAACAAGTTAAGGTTAAAAGGATTTTGTTAGATTGACCTTCTGTCCTGCAGTTGCATACATCTGCCAGTTCTAGACAGAGTTATAGATTCAGCAGAGATTGAAAGACCGAATGGTGTAATGACAACTTGACTGGAGCCTTCCAGTATGAAATATTACAGCTTCTAAAGCAATGATTAAAAGGAACTGAACTATTCAAAAGATTATAGTGAGCGAGATGGCTGTGGTGAATCATTCTAGTTTGACATCACTGTATCGATCCATCAGTCAGGCTTTAGCTATGAAGCACCTTTTGTGCAGCAATGGTGCTTAAAAAATCACAATAAACACAATCTATAAGAGATCCCTATCTATGTAAGCCAGTTCCTGCCAGGAAAAGAAAAGATGAAAGGTTAGCTGTGAAACATTTGAAATAATCACAATAGGTTAAAATTATTAGATAGTAAATCAAAAACAGAGATACCAAACAAAGATATGGACTCCTAAATTAAAATGGAGATTTTTTTTCTTACATTTATGACTTAGGAAATCAAAATTGACTTTTTACTCATTTTGAACTTAATATATTTTTCTTACTTGAAGCTGCTATAGTCAATATTTTTATGCTAAAAATGGATGACATGACTATGGCTATTTGAAAGAGATCGCTCAAAGTAAGGAACCTTCAAATAATAATCACCAGACCTGTTTTCAATTAAAAGCTCTGATAAATCCACTGTACGCCACCTGCCCAGCATCAAACAGCAGATTGCTAAAGTAGCAAATAAATAGTGAACATAGTGGAGCATTTAGTAGCTAAAGAATCAGATATTTCCCTCAGGGTTTGGTGGAGACCAAAACAGAGCTATTTGGGCTCATGTTTGCCAGGTGTCTACAGAAATTACTCCAAATGATTGCTAATCTTGCTCTATGTCTGCTGGATGTATAAAGAAGCTGTTTGCTAACATATTTGCCATATATTAACTCAAAAGGTGATGTCAGTGTTGTGTTTACAGGTTGTTTCCACCTTTGTTGCCCCCAGGTGGCCAAAAAATCAGTTCTAGCTAAATTTGTGGAATACTCACAAGTACATTTTTACAACAGAAATGGGTTTCAATAAATGTTATAAACACAATACATGAAATGCAATGATTATGATGTTTTCACCTGCAAAAGCTCTGTTAATGTGGGAAGATTATGTTTGCACATTGTAAAACCCTCCGGACCTTAGGAAATGCAAAGGAATCTCTCTTTTTGCAAGGACCATTAAATCACACTGATCTAAAACTCACCAGACTGGAAATCTTGTAATCTACTGTCTGTGGTTTCCGGGTGAATCTCCAGTCGCTCACTGTAAATAAAAGGCTTGTATACATGATGTGAGATCTTATCTCAGCACTGTAATGGGTGTTGTTCAGTTGTAAACAGCCTTGTGTGGATTTGCATGTTTATTCAGTGTCCTACACATGTGCTTTGTTCAATCCAGTCTCACACCAAAATGGCTATGTTGGTCTACAGTGCAAAACGTATTAGTTTCACAATATTGGCTCTAAAATTGTGAGATGCCTGCGTTTTTTTGGCCTTTTCGTTTCTATTGGCCCACATCCACATCATGTGACTGTCAAGTTTTTTTGTCAGTGGAAAATGCAAAATTTTTAGATAATTTCGGCATTAAAATGTGTTTTGATAACATTTCTAGCAAGAAATGTGCATTTTATTTTCATAATCATCGTTCAGTGAATGTATATGATGTTAAGTTTGTTACTTATTACAAAGATTTTTTTCAGGCTTTCTATTGTTGCTATGGTGGTTACTACGGACACTGCTATTGCAGAATGCCATGTAGTAGCATGTTGTTTGAATCATTGTCTTTGCATTCTGTAGTTATCTGAGCTGTTATGTTATTTGTGTTATTTTATGTAACTGTTTGATGATGTTCTTTCAATAAAATAAAATGATTTTAGAGTGTTGCCCTAGGGATGAATTGAATTTGAAATCCAGAATTTGAAGCTTTGTGATTGGCTGACCGGAGGACCCACCTGAAAGTATTTTCCTCACTGTCACCGTGTTAAGGTTTTCTTTTAATGATATCTTTAACATTTCTCAACACAAAAACACAAACATGTCCTTGATAACTAAACAATACAATAGATTAATGTTAAGGCCATCAGTCTTAATTATTTCTCCTTCGATTCTGAGAAATTTTAGAGCCGTTATTGTGAAATGTTTTGTGCTGTGGACACAACACATTTTGATGTGAGACTGGGTTGGCTTTGTTGCAGATTACAGCAAGTGACAACAATTTCTTTACTTTAAATAATTATGATATGGATTATATTAAAAAAATACCTGTATGTAAAACACTAAGAAGTCCACACACATTCACACTTTTTACTCTGTTATTCTGTTCCTCTCATAGGCATCTACATGCAGCTATAAAATGTCAGTGTGGTGACCCTTTACTTCTGATTTAAGGCGTCTCATAATGGTGGTGGCTGCTAATGATGAAGGAAAAAGTCTTGCAGTTGCAGAGGACCATTTTTATCCTCAATTAGAAATCAGAGTGCATTTGCAAAATGAAAGCGGGCATTTATTCAAGAGCATAAGAAGTCGGATCAAAGGCAAGTAAGAAAGCAGCACAACATGATAAACACAACAACTAGTCAACCTCATGATCCCTGAGGGATCTTTGAAAATACAATTAAACACCAGGAACAAACCAACATGTCAATCAAACTGTGTGTCTTTGAAATCCAGAGGAAAATAAGAATCCTTGCTGTGGTGAAAGTGTGCTTTGTAATAACAGGCAGAACAGAACCAGCGTATTTATAAATCTACTTTGGTTTTACTGGATAACCCCTGTCCTTTTTTTAGCAAGTGCTACCATTTCAATGTTTTCTTTGTAACACAGCTTCTTTTCATTTCTGTACCAAGCTTGGAGCATCATTTATTATTTTGCTGTTTGTTCACTATTTCTAATATCTACCCAATCCTAGTCAAGGGCGAAACAAGTTGGTGAAAACAGCCACTTAAGACAAATGACATATCACCAGGACTCACGACACAAGCATTTGACTCATCGGATTAATAAAATCATTAAACTGCATAAAAGCCCTTGCCATTCAACTCGGGTCCCCACGGTGTTTCACCTTGTCTGCTTGGCAGCGAGGGCCCTCTGTCTTGTTGAGAAATGAGAGGAGGTTGGTCTCGGCTCTTGCAGCTCTCGTCGAGCCTCTCCGCCGGCCGGCACGTCTGCCTCGCTCAACGCCATTGATTACCTGATGCAAGCAAAAGCCAAGTTTGCCGCTTTGATCATTAATCCTGCCACAGCCTCCCTCTTAAACAACACTCCCCCCCCCAATCCCACCACCACCACCATTTCGTTCCCCTTCTCCCCCATATCTGGCATTTATTGAAGTCATGAGAGCATTGGCTAAATGAAGGCTGAGTGATGGAGGCTTTGTTGAGCCGAGTTTTTCGACATGCAGTGGGTGGAGCTTACCATCAACTGACAGGAGCTTGAAATCTACACAATATTTTATGGCAGGGAAAGAAATTTCCACTAGAGTCAGTATTTTATGGCAGGGGGAGAAGCCCTACTCCAACAGCTTTGTAAAGTGTTTTGAACAGATGTCGGAAAAATGTTTAAAGCTTCATTTTACAAAATTATGGAGATACTGAAACAGACAAGACCAGAATTACACTTAAGGATGCTGTAAAGACCCAATTGAGGACTAAAAAACTAAGAAACTTAGGACTAAGAGTGACATATTTATCAAGCTACTTACTCCAACTTACAGCTAAGTGTTTGTGTAACCTTTAAGAGCAACTGTCACATCAATTATCTCATGTATCACCTATATAAAGCTTTGGCAACAGGTCAATAAGGAAGATCTCTTCCCTCGCCTTTATTTCACTACTGAATGTCTATTTCCTCCTGTTCTACTTCACTCCATCACATCCACTTGCCCATGCTGTCGAAAACCCCTTCTTCACAATTCTGACATCACCATACTTGATCAATGACATTTCTGCCCGCGTTCCTCAAGCCAATCAGTCTCTAGATGTTGTTCTTTAAATGTCGTTGTAATTCTGCTTTCTGTCTTTTAGACCTACTATTGTGTGACCTGCCTCCTCCTCATCACTACCATGACCTCTATGTTATCCAGGGATACTTGTCCAAAGGTTTCCATCAACCACCTGCTGACTCTGCTCCACCACCACCAGCATCTAGTATCCAGGGGAATCCTGTCCTATCTCCTGTTTTCATATGGGCCTATGCTTTATGAAGATGTTTCATATCATTGAAGTATAAAGTACAAAAACCTTTCTGACATCAATAAGTGATGCTAACATCAATAAATATTGTTATACTCTTCCAATTGATCTCTCCTTTTTGAAATAAATAGTGATAGAAAATCTGGAAATTAGGCTGACAAACAAAAAAAAAAGGAAATAAAACTGCTGGTAGATGATGTAAATCATGTAAAACAGAGAATTTAGTACACCATTGACAAGAGCAGACAATGAAGATAAATGAAAAGTAATAGCAAACAAAATCAGCACTTTTGTGTAGTTTTCACAAAAAAAAGAAAAAACATTGTAACATCCTTCCAAATCTAAATCAAATGTAAACAGCATGCTAAAACTAACCCATTTAGAATTATAGATATTGCTTCAGCTAACATTTTTTGTCGTAATTAATGATATTTTGTATAATTACTTTAAAACATGTCTCAGGAGCTGTGTGCTCAGCTCTGCTTCTCTTAAATTTAAGAGCATTTTTAAGTTGTAAGAATTTTGGTTAACTGATTTCATCCTTAAATTTGTGAGTAGGAGTAAAAGTGGAGGAATTCTACTTTTATCTTCTTTTTTATTGACTTAAGTCCAAAATTTCACAGCTGTAACAGTTTGATATATATGGGCCCTGACAGCATCACAACTTTCACTTCTGATGCTGGGGATTTTCAAAAGTGAAGGTTTCAACATCTATTCAAAGTCAAAGCATTTTCTGAGCTCTTACTTGTTATCTTTTTAAGGAAAGTGGAAAAAAGAAAGCCATTATTTTTAGAATTGTTCCTTTACTCCAGGGAGAGCACCTCCAACACAAGCATCAACACAAAAGCCTTGTTGCATGTCCTCAAAACCAGTCAAATATGAGTTCTGTGACACCCACACCGCCACATCATGTGGCAGAGACACTGACTGCGAGGAAATTTCACACCAGGTAATTATCTACTGTTTTTCTTTACCTTTGGGGGTAAGGTGGGCGAGGCTGGCTTGAGGGGGTTGGTGGTGGTTGAGGGGGGGGGTCTCCCTTACACCCTCAGATGTGAGGGTGAAAATTACACAGCTTCCTCGGTGGGCTTGGAGAGCCACCAGACCTCATCAAGCAGCGGGTGAGTGCTTTTTTGCATCTCTCCCTCAATGTCGTCCCATCCAGTATAAATAGAACAGTATGGCGGCACAAGTCACATCTCATTTGATGTGTTGTGTTTCAGAGCACCTCCGCTGAGACGTCGGGCACTGAGGGCAGCCGGGAGAAAGCAGAGCTTCGCTAATGGACAGGAGCCGACCCCGAAATTTACAGTCCCCGCTGAGAAACCATTCTTTGGGCCCCTCAGTCGTACCCTGGTGTGTACAAACACACACTGAGCGATATTCAGTGTGCTTCTTTTTCTCTTTGTGTTGGTGGTGTGTAGGCAGTATCTCTGTCAATGATTTATTTCAGTGTGTCCTTGCAGATGCATGTTCTTGTTAGGTTAATATATAAAGCCAACATTTGCCTTTTGTTGAAAATCTGACACCAGCAACTGAAGTGGTTTTCACTCCGCAAAGTCAAACTTCATACTCTTAGATTGGCCTCTGTGGCGTAGAGAAATCAACCAAGTTTGATCCCATGTGATTCTTAATCATCAAATGAAATACAATGTGATCAAAATGTTAATGATCTCTCATTAATGCACACAATGTAGGGGCAAATCTAACAGTGTGCCGGCTCCCTATACTTTGATTTTTTCCATCTCTACCAGAGGGGATGTGTGTGCTCTGCTTTTTGAAGGTATTTCTGCAGAACCTTGCTCTGCTTTAACCTAAGTGTGATCAGCTGGTATCAGATCTGTTGCCTGTAAATCCATGACTTTGTTTCTAGCCTCTGCATTAATTTAGGCCATAGGTGATCATATGACTTTCGGGGTCATTCTGTGACCTCAGCTTATGTCGGCTGATTCAAGAAATCAAAATCAAAATCAAGTCTCCAGTTAAAAATGGTCTTTTTCATCTTGTTCCTACAGTTGGATGTTTGAGCTTCACTGTGCAGGATGATGTATGTGCAGAGTTTGACACCAGAAGGCTGTTTTCACATTCATTAGCTGAAGAGAGTCTGAGGAGGTGTTAAATTAAAATCTGAGTTTAAAGCGTGTACCTATGAGCATGATTTATGACATCACAACTAGTTTGGAGCAAGTGTGATGTGGAAACGCACACACACTAAGAAGGGACTTTCCAATTAAGTAAGAGACATCTTGTGTCTTGTGTTGTGAAATAGTTTCATATTCATAGATTATGGATTTTTCAATGAGGAGAGGGAGTTTTTAAGGTAATTGACTTTTTTTGTGGAAAAACAATATCAGACTACATGTCTTAAACATGTCTGGATCTTTAATATCAATCTGTGGGACCAAGATTATTATTATGTCTGGAGGAGAAGCTGCTTGAATTCTAATAAAAATATACTGAGGACTTCCTTTTCATTTTTTCATATTTGACCCTGACTGGTTACTTGATTGACTGGACATCAACTTGGACTGTACCATTCTGCTTTTTTACTGTATTGAACAGCACATGATGAATGATAAATATACAGTAGGGTTCAAAAGTCTGAGATCACTTTCCCATTCAATGTGTGTCCAATATTTGCTCCTCCTCTCAGCTGTTTTGGTCTCCTCCAACTCCTTAAGGAAAAATCTGGCTCTTTACCTGCTAAATGATCTACTATGTTTTCAAATTGTCACTTGTTTGGTGTTGGTCAGTTAGCATACAGCGAGTTTGTAGAGCTTTTTTTTGCTAAAAACAGCTGCCTGCTGCTACGTGAAAATAATGCTGATGCCAAAGGTTAAGTAAAGGTGCATGCCGTAAAACCAAAACGTGTTAGAGTTAAAAACTCTACAAAGCTAAAATGCTTTGTAAAGCTTCCCTGCAGAGTTGAATGATGATTATCTATGGGTTTATCACTATAAATGGTACCTTTACATTACACATAGTTCCACATTTATGGATCCCACAGATTTTGATATAATTATTATACAAAACTATACTATACTATATAAAGACATAAAATAAAATAAAATCTGAATCTGAAATTAGAGTATTCAGAACATCTGCAATCACAGTAGATGTACTGTTTTTGGTGCTTCACCAATCTTCACCAAATTTGTTATATTATGACAACATACAGTATAGATGCTAGCTCTGAGCTGCTGCTAACCCACTAAAAAGAGAATTTTTTACATTTCAGAAGATAAAATCTTTGGAATAAATATACTATATTCAGCAAAATATTGTCTTTTTATGATTCTAGTTTCTTTTCAACCTCTTGGTATATCCTCATGTTGGTTTTGTTTTGATGAACCAGTTGGTCCACTTTTCACTTGCTGTTTCATCTCTGTGCTTGGTATTTGGTTGCAACAAAGCTCAAGAGATGATGCAAAATGCAAAACCTTTACTCTCCACTAAACACACAAAGCACACACACACACACAAAGTAAAAGCAAGAACAACTTCTACAGATCTTTTGATCAAACCGCAGTGAGTCAATCAAGAGCTCTATTTACCCAAAAGCTATTGCATTCCTTCAGTCTTCATCAAATAAACTGCACTGTACCTGCATTTTTGTATGTGTATCTGTAAGCCAATGAGGGGTTAAAAACATTCAGTCTCTTTCATTAGATATACAGTAGGTGCAAGAGAGAACAGGAGAACAATAGAAGACTCACCAGCATCTCAAGAGGCTCCCAGCAAAACATGGATTAGGTGGAGATTATTAAATGTCAGCTCTTAAGACGAATACTTTTTACAGCCTCAAAGTAAATCAATACTACTTATCTTTGATAAAAGTGGCAGAGTAGATGTGCCAGCATAGCAGTCTGACAGCTCTTTCTTTCTCTCTTTCTCTCCCCTCAAAACAAAACCTTTACTAATCGAATTGAGAAATCCCACAGGAATGATTTCAAAACGCATTATGGTACATTTGTATATTTTACATATGGGTGTGTTTGTTTCTTTGTTATATTAGTGCAAAACCTCTCTTTTCATTTCTGTCTTCCTCTGCTGCCTGGCTGTCTCACTCTTTGTTTTTCTGTTTTTTTTTTTTTTAAAAAAGGCTTCACAAATCAAATTTGAAAATCCTACTGGCATGCTTCCAACGTGCAACACAAAGCACTCAGACTCTGTCATTTTCAGGAGAACCAACTCTTTCAGGATATTATTGGGCAGTTCATGATCTCTCCCTGTCTCTCTGACTTTCTTGCCTGTCTGCCTGCCTGTCTGTAGATATCAGTGATATTTTCAGGTGCATATCTGCACCTCCTGGTGTCCCACATCTGTCTCTCTCTCTCTCTCTCTCTCTCTCTATACATCTCTGTCTCCTCTTGCTCTCTGGCATCGCTAATACCAATGATTTCTCTGAACATTCTGCTTCATGCTGAAAAATCCATTTTCTCAAAGGCGCCCAGATTGACATCTGCAAATATTGATGGCAAACAAACCAATCAGAACAGCTCTGTCGATATCTGTATGAAGCCTGCTCGTGTACCTCATCTCCCTGCTTTCAAAACAAGCGCAAGATGCACCACGCTGCGCCTGATCCCACATTACACCTGCGATGAGGCGGGCATGGGCAGTTTGAAGTTTCAAGTGCCTCCACCCAAGGAGTGTATGCCATTACCACACCTTTTCTGTGTGTGTGTGTGTGTGTGTGTGTGTGTGAGTGCATACATTTTTGTGCATTTGTAGTGTGCCCTCAGTGCTTTCTCAGTGCCTGCATCCAAATCATAATTACAATGTAATATCACGCGTAAGGCAGTGCCCCCGCTGTTGTTTCACTTTCTCCTCCTCTTCCCTTCTATGAATATCAAATGCTCTCATGCTGAGCTCTGAAAGCTACACAGCTCTTTCCCAGACACACAGACGGTGTGTGTGTGTGTGTTTGGAGGGAGGGGTGGGTTGGGGAGAGTGTTTAGTTGGATAGTACTTTCCTCCTCCGGCTTTGACAGGAAAAGCCAGCGGCGGGACCTCGTTTTTTAAAATACGCCTAGTATCCCTCTGGTCTGTTGTTACCCCTGTCCAAGCAAGACAACCCGACATCCTATTCAGCTGTCCTCTCTGTAGGGTGTACATGATATTTCTTATTCATGTCACATAAAGTGCAGAAATCACAAAGGCTATCTCAGATGCAGTGTGAGACTTGGCATGGCTGTGGTATGGAATAGATGAAGCCTGCGAGGCTGTAGCTATGCCACTGGCTTAGAAAAGAGGACATCTGTCAAATGCTCACTCAAAAGCGCCATTCTTTGTGGGGAAAACAGCTGAAATAATAGTAGTTTTGTTTATGTGATGCTTGTTGTTTGCTACTCAGTTGTCTGCCATGTACTGTTCTGTGCATTTCATTATTTTTTCCAGTGTTTTTTTCTGCACTAGATGCAAGGGATCATTTGACAGATGTTGTCTTTTCAACCTACTAACACACTCAAGAAGAAAGTCACACTTTTTCCCTCTCTGCAGTGTTTATTGAGTAAAACACTAATTCAAAAGAAACTGCCTCAAGCTGTAATATAAACAGATTATCCATTCAACTCAGGACTGGGGGTCTCTTTTATCTATGAATCAGAATCGACAAACACGTAGTACACATTCTGATGTTTGCTCTGCAGACAACAGATGCAAACACAAATTCAATAACGTTTGAGGGCTAAACAATATCAATTTGCGGAGCGGTGGATGACTGACAGCAAAGACCATTTTTATAAGAGAAGCTCAATAAACGTGCTTAAAATAATCAGTGTTCATTTCAATCCAGGTTGTGGTAAAACTGGGAAGAAAACATTTTATTTGAGGTTATGATGAGATGGGAAGAGTAGCAGAGGGAAGTTGAGTAAACCCTGTTTCTTCATTATTATAATGAGCCTATGTTGAGTATACACATGATCTACATGCCACAACAAGATTCTACTCTTAATAATCTTGACTTTAGCGGCTGTTTGCTGTATTCTGTGACTGCAGGACATTAACTCAACCTTACAGGATTCAGCCATATGACCGAGATGCTGTGGTGCGAGTTAAAATCCATTTGGCTATGATTCAGTGAAAAATGCCAGCATATCGAATCAGATTAATCTAATGAGGAACATTATGAGGGAAAACATTCACACTGTACTTGGCTGCAAACATATAAACATTTCGGCCATAATTCGTCACTCAACCTCCTTTATTATGTGCTTGATCAGAGTCAACAAGTTCATAATTATGTGTGAGCCCCCACATCCCCCCCCCGAAAGCTCACTAAAAATATTACAGCAGCACAGATTTCACACAGGTACATGCTTATTCTACTGTCACGGCTCACATTAGCATTCTTCATTAGATATGGAAGATATGGAGAAATAAATCAATTCAGCAGCGTTCTCCACATTAGTTAGGTGCTTCTGCTGCCTGTTGTCTCATGGGAACAAGTGAGATGATGGCTGCAAATTAATTTGTGACACTCGGAATTGATTTTCTAATCCCGCATGGTATTTGATAAATAACCCTTCAGAAAATGAACACCTCAGACGATAAATACAGTTATTATCTCTTAGAGGGATAATTAGTGCTTCCTGCAAAGACAGAGCACCCTTGGTCCTCTGCTGCACTGCTGCAACCTCAAAAGTAACACAACTCACAAAAGTTACATTATTCGATGATCCACATACAAAAGGAACATTATATCATTTTGGCTTTGGGTGATGCCAGGCTGCTGGTCACAGGTGGTGCGAGAGAGACAAACATATAAACAGCAGCAGCTTTCCCAGAAGGTAGAGAAGTATCTGCAGTAATATTTAGCCAATTATGCACTGCAGTCTAAGTGAGGTTATTAATCTCACCTGAGGGCAATACTGACAATTAAATAAGTTTTGGATGCTGTTGTCAGAGCAGCTTTCTATGCCTCTGAACTCATTAATGGACTAATTTATGATGGGGTATCCTCCCTGTTTTCATTGAGACATTGTTCATTTGTTGGCACTGACGGTATGAAGTCAAATGATCTTTAATGGTTCCATTAATGTTTTTGGTTTTGTGAGTCCTGTGAAGCAGGGTCTAGGGACCACCAAGGGGTATTTTATGAGGCTTAGAGGGGCATCAGCAGGAACAAGAGTCTATAGCTATGCTAGCAGCTCTGTGAGTAAGTACATGTACTTTGGCACAGTGTTGCTTTAAAGTTAAATGCTAACATCAGCATGCTAACATGCACACAGTAACAATGTTAACGTGCTGGTGTTATGCAGACAACGTCCATAGAGAGCTGAAGTCAAACCAGAACTTCTGGATTCCACTTCAGAAGTAGTAAAAACTCATTAAAAATCCTGTTTACATTTGTAACTATGCTAATAACAAAAAATCTCCAGCCTTGGAACCAAACCGCTGTTGAGAACCACACCTCAACAGTATGTTGTGTGGCTCATTTCATGTGTTTCGATAATGATGGGAGTTTTCTGAAAAAAATGAGCTAATGTCACTGTTTATTCAATACTTAGGTTTTTTTAGTGACCTTTAAACTAACGTTTCCCATAAATCCTAGATGTTTGTGGGCAAAACGTCACAGATTAACAGAGGAGACGAGTCCATGAGCAAGTGGAGGGGTCTCTGTAATAAAAGTAGGACAGAAAGGAGTGAATGCTGTACAAGTCTTTACACAGCACAGATTACAACTAGGAAGTTAAAAAATGAGAGAAGAACCTACAGTCCCAGTGACATGAAATATACATTTTTCGGTTTTAATTTTGTGTTCCTGTGTTTATTGTTCACTCATCTCGTTATATGTCAAATGTATGTCAGAAAATCAGTATCAGAGTATTTTTACATCAAAATCCCTGTCTTTTCTCTTCCTGTTAAATGGTTTCAAATATTTGATGACTCATGCACTCAGGGACGTTCATCCAAAAGTTCATCCAATCAAATCTCACTTTGGGTAAATAGCTGGCCACACTGCACTTCGCCGTTTGTAGGTTGTAGTAGCTAACAGAGCAGTATGGAGAGAGATGTGTGTTTGAATATCACAGTGGGCTAAAACTTTGTTTTCATTTCCAGAACAATGTGGCTGAGGTCTATTTCATTCATCTCTCCCTTCTCTTCCTCCTGATCTAACAGCAAGTGAGGGAGGTGTTGTGCTTAACTCGAAGCCCCACCCACTTTTTAGTGGTCCAATTAAATGCAAAGGATTTGATTTTAAATCCCTCTTGTAACTGTACACTGCTCAAATATTCCGTTTCATTAGGAAACACATCACTGTGGAAGCCCATTTCCGCCACTGTGATGAAAAAAAAAGATCCTGTAAGTCATTATAATGAGGAACTATCTCAAAATAATGACTTAATATCTCATAATAATAAAAAATAAAATGCTACAGTTAAAATAATCAAAATTTAGGATTGTAAATCAATTAAAGACCATTTCATTCCATGATTCATTCTCATTTCATCTTCCCCTATTTATGTTTTTCAGTTCATGAATTAGCTTGAAAATGACTGAACAACACCATCATTATTATGAGATACTAAGTCATTATTATGAGATAGTAAGTCATTATTACGAGATACTACGTCATTATTATGAGATACCAAGTCATTATTATGAGATACCAAGTCATTATTATGAGATACTATGTCATTATTATGAGATACCAAGTCATTATTATGAGATACTAAGTCATTATTATGAGATACCAAGTCATTATTATGAGATACTAAGTCATTACTATGAGATAGTAAGTCCTTATTATGAGATAGTAAGTCATTATTTTTGAGATACTAAGTCATTATTATGAGATACCAAGTCATTATTATGAGATACTAAGTCATTATTATGAGATACCAAGTCATTATTATGAGATACTAAGTCATTACTATGAGATAGTAAGTCCTTATTATGAGATAGTAAGTCATTATTTTTGAGATACTAAGTCATTATTATGAGATACCAAGTCATTATTATGAGATACTAAGTCATTATTATGAGATACCAAGTCATTATTATGAGATACTAAGTCATTACTATGAGATAGTAAGTCCTTATTATGAGATAGTAAGTCATTATTTTTGAGATACTAAGTCATTATTATGAGATACCAAGTCATTATTATGAGATACTAAGTCATTATTATGAGATACCAAGTCATTATTATGAGATACTAAGTCATTACTATGAGATAGTAAGTCCTTATTATGAGATAGTAAGTCATTATTTTTGAGATACTAAGTCATTATTATGAGATACCAAGTCATTATTATGAGATACTAAGTCATTATTATGAGATAGTAAGTCATTATTATGAGATACTACGTCATTATTATGAGATAGTAAGTCCTTATTTTTGAGATACTAAGTCATTATTACGAGATACTACGTCATTATTATGAGATAGTAAGTCATTATTATGAGATACTAAGTCATTACGAGATACTACATCATTATTATGAGATACTAAGTCATTATTATGAGATAGTAAGTCATTATTATGAGATAGTAAGTCATTATTTTTGAGATACTAAGTCATTATTATGAGATACTGAGTCATTATTTTTGAGATACTAAGTCATTATTATGAGATACTTAGTCATTATTATGAGATACCAGGTCATTATTATGAGATACTAAGTCATTATTATGAGATACTAAGTCATTATTTTTGAGATACTAAGTCATAATAATGACTTACAGGATCTTTATTTTTTCATCACAGTGGCGGAAACGGGCTGCCATACATCACAGTACAGAAGCTAAAGACGTTTTAACTTCTGTTTCACTGTGACTTAAGTAACTGCGCTGCTGCACTTGTAGTTCTTTTAATAGGGGCTGTAGTTTTTTTCTGTGCACACAATGAACGCCTTTAATTTTGTGAAAATAACAAAGGTTTAAATTTCTAATAGCAGCTGCTGTAGTGTAAACTCCAGAAACACACTTCATTTTCTCAAAAAGACAGATATGAAACACTAAATGAGAGATTGCATTGAGTTACAGAAGCTAGTAGAATGTAGGCTAACAGGACGTGATGTCATGACTCCAGCTCTCTATAGGTTAGCATCTTAGATTAGCATGCTAACAGTGCTAACTAATTAGCACTGAACACAAAGTACAGCCGAGGCTGATGGGGATGTCATTATTTTTGGAGGTACTTGGTCATAAACCAGGTATTTGTTAAGTTCATGATTACAATTCATCCTAAAGGGAACATGACTGTGTTTGTGACCGTCCATCCATTTTTGAGATATTTCAGTATGGACCGAAGTGGCTGATTGACTGAAGGGCAGACAGAGAGAGCTATCCCTTGAGTCGCAGTTTAATTTGACTCATCTTAACTACAAGATTGAAACTGTATGAGTGATTTTTCTTCTTATTATCTCCCTCCAGTGTTATCTCTCCACCTGCAGTAGAAGCAGTGACCAGGCTCATCAAACTCTGCACAGCAAAATGTCCTCAAATAGCCTGTGTGGTCTAATGTGGCTTTATTTGGGGGTTCTTGATATGAAAAGGTTTGAGTACCCCTAGAGTATATGGACTCTTCTAGCTCCTTCTTAAAATTCATAGAAAGATTTTGCCAGTTTCGACACGCTGAGATTTAGTCTTCTCGATCGACCCTGCAAAATAATACTTATCATTCTGGTAAGGACTTTTGCCATGACGCCAAATTAGTGTGTCTGATGCCTCCCCATCACGACCGACTATTGTTTTACTCTCTGTGCACTGCCAAGTAGGAGGCAGAGAGGCTGTGAGGGGCTTTGTCCGAGTGGAATGGAGCCTCACTGACAGTATGGCATTCACTCTAAATGTAAATGAGAGGGTTTTAGAGTGTGGTGGTCAGGTAACATACGCCTACAGTAGAACGTGCTCCTTTAGTCTGGCCTCAAAGATGACAAATGCTAGTTGCAAGCAGGAGGCCTGCCGATTGCCATCAAACTGCAATGTCATACATAAAACATATGTTTTGTGGAAGGGAGGCAAACTAGACTGCAAGGGAGTGGAGACCGATAGGCAAAGATGCACATGCACAAAACCATATTGACACTTGAGTACACAGAGGTAAACAATAAGGTATTCATCAGCACACCTAAACACACCCACACATTCACACACTTGGAAATACACATAGCACATACACAGATGCAGCCATCTCACACTGTCTTCAGATTAGAACACAGCCAAACTCTTAGTATCTTCAGATAAAAGCAGGCAGGTAGAAGAAAACAGATTAAAACCACAAACGCTATCTATACATATGCACATCACAACACTCTTTTATGGGTTATATATTTCATTTTGCCTGCTTGGTCAGTTGGTCAGCTTTTAGAGTATTTTATTGTCCAGTTTGCATTCTTAATTATTCACAAAACCAAATTTGAATGACCCAGTGAATCCATTAGAAAACTACTCCCCCATAAAATAAATCCACTTCAGCCGGAATGCTCCTTATATTCTGTGCACTCAAAACACTCTTAAGAAGAAACCTTGCATGACATGGACTTTAATTAAAGGAATCTTGAATCATATTACATTTAAAATAACTTAGAAAAATGATAAAGCATGGTGTACATTACATTTGTATTCATCTATTATATATGGAGAAAGATTTTCTAAAGAATACGTAAGATATTCAACTATCCTCTCTATTTCCCAGAACATAATGTGGTTTTCTGTAAAGCAGTGCATCTGTTCTTCAAGACGCTTTTTGCTATTGATTTGTGGAAAATGAAGCTTACATAACATTGCAGTAGACCTTCTTCCACTTCCGTATGCACTGTTTCACTTGCGACCAGGGTTCATGTGCTGCTGCATTTTAATTGTTTTATTTGGGTGTTTTAATAGTTGTTTGTTCAATTTTGTGAAAGCAACATTAGGTTAAAGACGTTATGGCGACTTTTGCACAAGTTCTCCTCCTGATGCTGATTGTTTGAGAATTCCTTAAAACATGCCAAACAATTACGGTGTGCATGGTGACTCAGCTACCTATCTCCTACACCAGAGAGACACTGCTGTCACTCTGCTCTGCTGGATTTACTCCCATCACTGACCAGCCTGAAGCTGTGAAAGTGCAGCCTGGGTGCAATGCGAGGTCACTCAGAAACAAAATGGAGGATCTCCATATCAATGCCAGGGCATGTTTTGAGTATTGTGAATGAAGTGTCATGGTACTCAACTTCAACCAGCTCCCTTGATGAAGTTAAGGGTTTCTCTCTCATCAGTGTGAACATAAATGAATCGCTGGGGAAGAACAGGGGTGGAAACATCCGTGTTTGTGAGTAACAACTGGTGCAAACAATACCCAGTTACAGAAACTGTCTGAAACTCTGATGATGAACTTCTTTGTCTAAGTCAATGGAGTTTGGGAACATTATCATCTGTGCAGTCTATATCCCATCCAGCAGGTTTGCGGCGAGAGCTGCGGCCCACATAGAAGACTGTGTTCACCATCAGCTGCAGCGTAAACCCGGGGCCTCTACTTTCATTCAGGATGACCTTAACCACTACAAACTTGAGCTATCAAGTCTTGGTTTTGATCAGTATGTTACATGAAAAACACAAGACAAAAAGATTTTAGACAAACATTATAGTAATGTTAAAAACGCTTACACAGCTAAACCCAAACTCTGACCACAACACATTACATCTAATATCAACATACAAGCTTTCGTTTAAACACAGCAAACCACAGGTTAAAACAGTGACTGTGTGGTCAGAAGATAGCATAGAGTCACTGAAAGGATGCTTCATGTGCACTAACTGGAATATTTTTCACAACACACATGTAGATGAGGTTGTTGCCTCTTTATTAAAGTGGCATTGAGCTGTCGCTCTCTTTATTTTCTTATATTTTTTCATCCAGACATTCTGAACAAAGCTGGTGGATGTCTTTAGCCCACACATATGCTGTGATAACAGAACTGTAATACAGAAATTTCTGAAGTATCTTAAGAGATCCTATATTATGTTTTTCAAAATCTGATTAACAAGTTATATGATATTTCATGAAGGGTATAATGTACCCTTCACCATCCCTGGTCGGCTTTATTTAGTTTGTTTCTCTCATAATCTTTCAACTATAAAATTTTGACACTCAAATCACAGGGATAAGGTACTGTTTTGTCAAAACTAATTAGAGATGAAAGAACAAAGAAACTCAGCAGGTTAATTAAGCTTTACAGTGTTTTTCCCTTTGCTGTAGACATTCATTTTTCAAGGACATATGCCCTCCTTCACTGATTGCCTCCCAGCAGTAACAGTAGACCAGTCCTTTTCTCTTTGCTAGCTATATAGCTGCTTTATTCAATGTTAAAATATACCACAAATTAGGTTGTATGTCAAATTGCTCATGATAAGATTGATTACTTGAGTTTGAAAGTCAAGAAATCAAGTGTTAAAGGGGGTTCATGTGCTTTGGCAGTGCTCACTCTGTAACATGACACAGCCTGCAACACCTACATTCACTGTGGGGAACAAGATGATTGTGGTTGCACCAATGGTACCCTGCCCGTGACTTAAGCCTGAAATTTGAAAGGTGAGAAACATATGTAAGTGAGGGCTGAGACAAAAGTATCAGGGGGACGGTTGCAACATGGACCTTTTCTCTTGTCACACAGAAGTCAGGAAGATGCCGTGAAGGCCACATGAGGTACACCCCGCCACTGAGTCCGCAGCCAAAAATCAGCCCAATCCGATCAGTTTTGCCTTGGTAAGTAAAAATACAAAACAGAAGTCTTTTCTGTTTTAAGGTAATGTTTATTTATTGAAGATTGCAAATGTAGTAAAATTGTGTTATTTTTGCCCTGCTATTATTAAAGATGTATTTCTTTGCCCTTTATGTTTGCAGGAGATGCCCAGGGTAAGGTTGAGGAAGACCAACCGAGGTCTCACCAGTCCAGTTGTGTATGCCAGAGCATGGCAGGTTGTTTTATCTGAGAGACAGTCTGTAAGAGGTGCTGCTAAGGCTCATGGAGTATGGAACACCACCTTATACAGATACATAAAGAGGAAAAATGAGGACAGCATTGCACATGCTCCAGGTTACAGGACTCACAATAGGGTGTTCTCTGAGGAGCAAGAAGGTAGGCTCAGAGATTATCTGCTAAAGGCTGCAGATATTTACTACAGGCTGTGTCCTTGTGAAGTAAGCTTAGATAATTATGACAGTTCATGTTAGAGCATTTCAGATTTTATTGCTAAGGCTCATGGTGTGTGAGAAAAAAAAAAAAAACAGGGTCAGCATTGCACATGTTACAAAATGTTACCAAATATGAAATCAATTTCATGTCTTCAGAATCAATGACAAAGTTCCTAATCATTCATAAATTTGTTCATGCAAATTCATAAATAATTGATAAGTTACAAGTTTAAAATGTTAACAAATGCATGAACAATTACTAAGTTAAGATAATTAGATTAAAAATACATAGATACTACAATTCATGGGTTAAAAATGTTGGCAAATTCATATATGATAAATTAAAAGCATAATTAAGTAAAATTTTGGTTAAATATGTTTAGAATTCATTGAGGCCCTTTAATGTCCTCAGGTTCGTATGCTTGCCAACAGCGGGCCAATAAGCATGAATGTGTCAGTTATCTGAAGACCTGGGATGCCTGCCAGATGACCGGGAAGGACAGGTTTACTGGCTTCCTAGAAGGGAATCCACATCTTTCCCTTCATCGTCCTCAGGCCGCCAGCCTTGAAAGGTATGACAAGCTTCAATCCCACTAATGTGGCAAACTTCTTCTCAAACCTGTCCAAAGTCCTGGACCACCACTGCTTTCAAGCGAAAGATGTATGGAATGATGACGAGACAAGCACAGTCACTGTCCAAGTGCCTGACAAAATAATTGCCAGCCGACAATGGAAGCAGGTTGGAGCAATGACATCTGCAGTAAGAGGGAAATTAGTCACCATGGCATTAGAAGTCAACGCTCAGGTTAACAGCATACCACCTCACTTTGTGTTTCCCCGCAAGATTTACCACAACCACTTTGTCCGTGATGGGCTCACAGGCTGTATCAGTTCATGCAGTGGGTCAGGGTGGATGCAGGAGAATGACTTCCTGACATTCCTGAAGCACTTTGTGAATTATACCAGAGCATCCCCTGAGTCGAAAGTGCTTTTGCTTCTTGACAACCATATCTCTCACCTCTCACTGGAAGTTATCAAGTATTGCAGAGCCAACGGTGTGGTGCTTCCCCCACCCCATTAACGTAGCTATGGATCGCTGGATGATGGGAAATCCCGGAAAAAACATGACCATTTATGACTTACTAGGTATCCATCTCCCATCTGCTGCAGCACCATCCAACATCACGGCCGGCTTCATGTGCACGGGAATTTGGCCCTTTAAGCCCAACACCTTCGGTGAGAGGGATTTCTCACCTGCTTATGTGATGGATAGACCTCAGTGTTTCCCCTATAATAGTACAGGCCAACAAGAACCCGCCAGGCCAAAAATATATTTATTAAATGTCAGAAATAACGCCAAATATTCATTCATTCAGAAATCAATAGCATTTGGGAGCCTCTGTGCAGCACTGTTTTGAAACATGAGTCAACGTCTGTGTCGTTGCCTGGGAAACTCGAGTAGCGTAACTCCTTTTAAGGAATAGGGCAGTGCTAAGCAAGTGAGTGGTCAAGCGAGAGAGTGAGTGTCCGAAAAGTGACGGTGAATGTGAGCAGAGCAGAGGACCACCACGCCTGTTGTTTCCCCAACTGCGGTAAAAGTGAAGGGGGTTAGCTCCAAAGTTAGCAACAATGGGTTAGCCTTACCTGATGATGCTAAACAGAGAAATAGAGAAAGGGAGAAATGTGTGGCTGCTAATCCCCCACCCCCCCATCCCACCAGGCTAAACCACTCGACCTAAGGGAGACACTGGACCTGCTCCATCAACCACTGTGGAGCCAGCACCACCTGCCCCAGACAGGCCAGTCCTTTCCACTCCACTGCTGAGGCTCAAGATGAGGACTTCAGCCCAGAGATGCTCCAGCATTTCCCCAAGGCTGGACCTAGAAAGGAGCAGAGAAGGGGGAGAAAAAAGATCAATCCTCACTCACCCATCCTCACTGGCACCCCTGTGAAGCAAGCCTTGGAGGAGGAAAAGGCCAAGCGGATGCCGAAAGCAAAAAGAATCAGAATGTCTTGTCTGAGGTGAGGATTTCATCTCCTCCAGGCCAATTGAAGTTTGGTTGCAGTGCGTGTTCTGTGAAGAGTGGGCACATGAAGCATGCACAGAGGGAGAGATCATCTTTATCTGCCACAACTGTGAGAGTTAATAAAAACATTCCTTAGAATTTTCCTGTTAAGAAACCAAAAAAACCTATATAAGCTGTTTATTTAGTTATATTTCATACTGAAGTTATATTTCATATTATATATATTTCATACTGGTCATTGCAATGACAAGTTTATGCTTACACCTTTTATTTAAAAAAAAATCTATTTACTTAATTGGCTAGTTGGCACCAAAGCCTTTACTTGAATTTTTTGTGGTTGAGTGTTAACAGAATGTTGGCACTGGAGCCTTTAAGCAACTTGAACTTTTTTGATGTTGGATACAAAATGTTTTCAGAATCAAAATCAGATACTTAACTAGTTAGTTGGCACTGAAGCCTTTACAGTAAATATTGTTGGATACAAAATGTTTTCAGAATCAAAATCAGATACTTAACTAGTTAGTTGGCACTGAAGCCTTTACTTGATTCTTTTGTGGTTGAGTGTTAACAGAATGTTGGCACTGGAGCCTTTAAGCAACTTGAACTTTTTTTGATGTTGGATGTTTACAAAATGTTTTCGGAATCAAAATCAGATACTTAACTGGTTAGTTGGCACTGAAGCATTTACTGTGATTTTTTGTGGTTGAATGAAAATGTTCTCTGGGTAGCCTATGGAACAGAGGAGAAGTTTACCTTCTGCTTGCACTGCTTTTTGAATGTCTGAATCTTATTTTCCATGGTGACCTGAAAACAAACAAACAGACATACAAAAAACAACAAATAAGTGTTTGTGCACCATCCATTGTTCAAGAATACTTTGTATTATTTATAATGCAGGCTGATGTTCTAAACAAGTGACTAAATGAAAATGCCCTTGATCAGTTCAGATCAGTGATTACCTTTGTGTCTATACAACTGACATTAATTGATCGATGTTGAAAAAAAGTTATATGGAATAACTTGCCTTGAGTGAAGCTTTACTGGTCCATTTATTTAATTGATTATCTTTGTGTCTGAGCCTATATCCAAGGCTATAACTGACATTGATAGGATAATGGGCCTTTATCGCTACAGACATTTTGACTCATCATAAATGGGTAAACACAGGTGTAACTATTGAAGAATACTTAACTATTCATTATTCTATATGGTTACACCTGTTTACCTCTATGACAAATCAAAATGTCTCATGGAAAGAGCCCATGCTGAAAGAAAAAATGTTATCAAGAACGACTTACCTTGAGTGAAGCTGCTGTTCAGTTTGTTTCGACTGTCCTTGCTGTTAATAAAAAAGAGAGGGACATGCATGATTTGGAGATGGAGTTAGGGTTGCCACCCATCCCGTAAAATATGAAATCCTCTTGTCATTGGAAACTAAAGGACATGAGCTGATGCGGGACACGATTTGTTCCATATTTTTGAGAACCAATTCAGTGCAAGTCTATGGGAGAGAAATATTACAGGTTAGACTATTAACAGGGTGATTTATATATATGAGATAGAAGGAAACTCTCCTGCTATGTTATCCTTCAGCCTGTCTGTCATGTTATGTTCCACTACCCAAACAGAGAATGTGCTTCACAATCGGTCATGAGTGACAGCGTTGCTACGGTACGACGCTCACCCAATTGGTGCCGTTTGTGTCAAACCAAAATGGTGTTCGGTTTCTGTGACAACAGCAAGCAACAGCAAGTGAACTGCTCTGCAAAGTTGAGTATGCTATGTTAAACTTAAAATCTAAACCACCAGAAAACCAACAAAGTGGTGAAAATGACATTAAACATGCCGATGTTAGGGTTGCACTTCAAGTAGAGAGTAACCAGTTGCAGGTTAATTGCTGGAGTGCCTAAAGACAGAACCACCACAGACTAACGGACTAAAACGCGAAAAAGGGAGGATAAAAATTATCTGAATATTTTTGCATAGTTGATTGCAAAACAGAAATTATTTGGAGTATGGACCTATGAGTCCCATAGTTAAATATGTGGGCAAATGGGCATGTTTTGTTTTGTGTTGAGTATGAAAAAATAATTGTAAATTGTTTGACGTGCAGGGCTGTAAACCTCACAGCCATATGAGCACTTAAAAACCAGTGCGGTCCAGCTGAGTGTGCACATTTAGGCCAAAATCTAGCTGCATGGCTGGGACATATTTTATTGCTGCCATTTCATTTGCTTATTACTCGTTGACGTGACCACTCATTGTAGAGCCAGAATTGGTCTGGTAAATGGTTGAAGCCATTGCGGTTTCCTTGATGTTATTATGTATGGTATGGATAGGACTCCTCACAACCAAGGATGTGGGCATTTTAATGTTATATCTTTAGATAAGTCTACCAATGAAGGGTAATGCAGGTGTAGGACCCGTCATTTTGGACAAAATGAGCGTTATGCAATAATTACATATTTGTTATAGGTCCACAGTAGTCGGAGCTCCCCAGTTTAAGGTCATTTATAGTCCCCACCCCAATGTTATTCATAAAAGTAGCAATGTGCAACATCATTTTACGGTCTGATTGTGTCTGACTTATTTATCCAAAATTTTAAAAAACAGTTGGTATCGGTAGAGGACGTGTATGTTGTTCACAATAAAAATATGGTTTCTCAAATAAGTGCATCTCTGTGTAAAGAGGAAAATACAAAAAAGTTATACTTTCATCCCGGCCCTCCCCTACCTTTTGCAGGCAGTCGCTGTTGGTGGATCAGAGCAATGCAAAGTCCCCTGAGGGCAGGATGGATGATACACTCAAAGCAATAGAATCTGTACATTCTATGAAAATGCATTTTGTGATGCAAAAAAAAATGATCAAAAAAAAGAGCAGAGTGTTGGTATCCCAGCAACAGAGTGAAGCTTTAATGCAACAGAGGAGGCTGGCTGCCAGGGCCACGACCTTAACTGCAGGTGTTTTCCTGCTGAGGGGAGGGCGGAACTCGGGGTGGGCAGTAATGGAGGGGCTGAGCCAGGTAGGAGGCAGGCATATGCCAGCAGATTGACATACTTGTGTTTACTGTGTGTATTTGTGTGTCTGTGTGTGTGTGTCTGTGTGTGTGTTTGTTCTGAAAGGGAAGAATGGGCACCAAAACATACATGGACCCTCCCCGGAGGAGACCAGATAGTAGGGGGTTGAGTGGCAGTAAACCACCTTCCAGTTTGCCATCAGAGCACCTGCAGGAGAGAAACTTTGACAACACACACATACACAAAGTATCCATGGGCACACACACCCTCAACTACGTACACACACATACTAAGGCCTCCTTCGGGCACCTTTCTTCAGACTGTCAATCTATGGCCCCCTCCCTTCTCCGGCCCTTTGGACTGTACAAGAATTTTAACTTGTAAGAGGCACCTGGCGAGAACATACATAGCATTACATAGAAGTATGAAGAAAACACATTTCCCAACATAAACAGCCTGTGGCTAATCTTTGAAGGCTCGTATCAAACTCCTTTGAGTATCCAATTCAAACACAAGCCTGTTGTGCCATGCTGTCAAATGAATAATCTGTATTAAGGTTGTGCTCAGAGACAAAAATGCAAGGGAGAGAGGAAATTAAGCTTGAATATAAAGTACAGGTTAAATTCTGAATAGATTTAATAATCTCAGAGCTTCATAGATCTATAACTCTATTATATATTTGATGTTGGCAGGAAATTGACAGGTTTTATTACAGAAGGGAACAAAAGATTTCATATTTTCTCAAGGAGGATAAATTTAAGGAAGAAAAAAAGCATGACTTGCATTACCTTATACTCCCGATTAGAACTGAGCTGTTTGTGTCCGTGTGCATGTGCAGGGTTATTGTTGTGATGGAAAACAAAAGAGTCGAGTCCTCTGGGTACCTTTGATGGGGAGGACGTTTAATCCAAATTTATGCAGCTCAGGTAGAGCTTCAGGTCAAGGACAGTGTGGGCTTGGATCCGACGGCCATGTTGTAAACAGAGCAGCCACTTACCTGCCAATCACCAGCCCATCGCTGGAGGACCGGACACGGATCTGCAATATCCACAGTCAGCAGGCAAACAAGGTGTGTATGTGTGTGTGTAAGTGCGTGTGTGTGTGTGCTCAGGGAGCTTTGCATCCAGAGTGCTTTTGACCTCCAGGGTGAGACAATTTGGAGTTCCTTCAAGCAGTATGAGAGGAGACGGCATGGCAGACCTCGCTGGCCCCGTCCTCCTCTATCACACCGCCGGTTAGTCCTAATCAGAACCGACATATTGTCTGTCTGTCAGTTCATTCAGCGGCCATGTTGGCCTCAAAGTTTGTGCTATTGCCAGAAATTGTTTTCTGAGCTATGGGATGAAGGACAAAATAAGAGTTACAGAATGTGAGAGTACAGTTATAAAGTGCCTTCCTGTGTGTGAATGCTTTGTGAAGAGTCATAACAGTCAGAATGCTAAAAGTACAGATGCAAAGAACACGCTGCACACCACCACACTGTCATTAAATTCAGCAGAGCTCCCATGTTCAATTAAAATCAGATGGAACTCTCTTTCTGTCCTTCACCTCGCTACCCATCTCTCTTTTCTGGCCATGATTGGTTGATGGGATCCATTAAAATGTCCAAATGAGATTTGTTTTGCATTACTTTTCAGAGAGACAAGTGAAAATGACTGAGAGTACAAGAAAAGCAACCCAAATGTACATGCAATAAAGCCTTGAGCTAAGCAGGAGCTTTTAAATTATTAGGTGAGTGCTGGGCACCACGCTTGATGAAATTTGCATTTTTATTTTTGATTTAAATCCTCCCAAACCTAATCATTTCATTTCTGCAAATGTGGGCCATTTGTAAGACTCCTACATGATGAAGCTTTCCAGTCTCCCATAGGCAGAGAATGGCAGACTAATGAGACAAGGTACTCCGCATGGTACATAGCGCCTACTCTTTCCTTTTTTTTATGCAGATGCTTGCTGCAGTGCAGAGAATGGCAAAATCTGGATGTGCAAAATGTTATTTTATCCAGTTGTCTCCACAGTACCAATGAGCAAAGCACTGGAGTTTTTGGAGTACAAAAATGCATGCACATGCATACACATGCATACACAGATGAATGACAAATACTTTAAGTTCACTGCCAACTACTAAATAAAAACTTTTAAACAAGTTCATTAAAATGTAGACACATTCTTTGGCAATTCCGTTGAGGGGATTAGTTGAAAAATTGTAATGGAATTTATTATGACTAGAAATAAAATGTTCCTCACAATGAAGATATTGCAGCAAAGTTCTAAAGTTTTGAACGCCCTTCTTCATCAGAACTAAAACAATATGCAGTCATTTCTGTGATTTACTGGGTCTAAAAATCAAATTGAGATTTCATATCCATATAATAGATCTAGTCATTATTACCATGGAGAGATATAAGGACGAGTTCCATTCCCCTACAGCTGCAGTACAGCTTTCATCTCAATGTGATTGCTCAATTGCATGTTTATCATCCATGACATTGGCGAAATGTTTCTTTCTCAGAGTCACCTCATAAAACCCTCATTTACAAAAGTTTAGCTGAGATTAGTCCATTAGCCAAATTACCTAGCCAAGCAGTTGATTTCCAAACGCAGTGTCTTCAATCTGCGGCACAGCATGGGACCTCGCTCCAAGATGAAATGAAAGGGAGAGTGAGAGACAAGGAGGAGAAAGAAGCTCGGAGTACGCAGGGAAGCACTCGGGCCGGGGGGAACAATCTCTGAGCTCTGCAGCAGCGCATGAGTCACCCAACCTTTACCTTTTTCTTGAGTTCAGCCTTAAGGAGTAAAACACGCGTTGCTTATAATGTCAGCTACCTTCATAACAGCCAGACCAACCCTACACTGACATCGTGTCCTGCTCACACTTAATTGAAGGATCAGTGATGAGGTAAAAGTTCATTCTGAGTGTCCTTCACAGCCAGGAGTAAATATCAGATTGACGCTGGCCATGCACAGTGTGGAATCACAACATTTCTCTGATTAGGAGTCTGATTCCTAACTGCTCAGCCAAAGTGGGAAGGAACACTTGAAGAGGGTTTCTTAAGGGCTCTCTTAAGGAACATGCCTCAGTGTCATTGCCCGCATATTAGGTCAGTAAGTCAGTCTTTTTGCAAAGGCACATTCACTGCCTTGCAAACTCTCAACACTGTCTGCCCTTTTCTCACTTTTTCATTATCACTCAATGGCTGAGGGAGATTAAAAGGCATTAATTCAGAAGTACAATTACTCAATTTTCTTTCCCCAACTCTTTCTGACTCTATTACCTCTTCCTGCTCTGCCTTTGGGACAGGTCTGGTGTCTAAACTAAGGCTTGACCCCCTATTTGAATAAGTTAATGCAGTGGCCTGTTTGTGGGGAGAGAAATGTGGGGGGAAGCCTGTATCAGTTCCATACAGTTGGCTCCGGGGAGAATTTGATTCCTTTTCATCTGTCACTCTCAAGGTGTCATTCTCCACCCCAGGTTGTTATCGCTGCGCAGGCCCTGACAGCTTCAAGCCGCTTCCTCTAGGAAAAAAAAGAAAAGAAAAAAAAACATTGCAAAGCTCAACGATGAATGCATTTCGAAGGAGATGAAAATGACATATCGTTTGTGCCCAGACGTGGATTGATGCTGCATTACATGCCGTTTTAATAAACAGAGAGAACCAAAACACAATGTTCATTTTGTGTTATTCAAGGGTAATTCTTGGATTAGTTTGTAAAGTCTTGTTAATACCCATTGTAATACCTTTAGTAGCATTTTGTTATGCATTGGAAGTCCAATGTAAACAAAGCCATGCATAGTGCGAGTTTTCCAGTATGCTGTTACAAGATACAGTATTTAGCCGCCAAATGCACAGGAAGCTGCAGTATGGCAACACTGAACTGAGCAGACTTTTCAAGCCAAGGGTGGACCACTGTTTGATGAAATCATAACAATTTATAACGT
The DNA here is from genome assembly GCF_914725855.1 of Thunnus albacares. Taxonomy (NCBI): domain Eukaryota; kingdom Metazoa; phylum Chordata; class Actinopteri; order Scombriformes; family Scombridae; genus Thunnus; species Thunnus albacares. The sequence goes on along the minus strand of NC_058106.1, from coordinate 7,356,100 downwards.
GACATATAAAAAGTGCATGCTTATTTTATAACCCCACAATAGAAATCTGAAAATCCCTAAACCTAAAATAATGCCAAAAGGAAATGGAAATGGAAATGGAAAATGGAAACAAGCTCCAAACACAACACTGACATATTACCTTTTAAGTTCATATGGATACTTTGTTAGCAAACAGTTCCTTGTTTACACATCAAGCAAATACAAAGCAAACTCTTTTTAAACTCTTTTTAATGCCATTGAAGGAACTGGCAGGATTCCATTTCATTGTGATTGTACCTTATATGATTACATTTGACAAATAAAAAACTGGATTGATTAATTTGGAGTCATCTTTCTGCCTGGTAAATGTAACATTTACTGTCATTTTAGCTATTTTGGTATCAAATCAACTCTTCACTGCTCTTTAGCTGCTAAATACTCCACTATGTTCACCAGCCAGTCGCTAACTTTGCCTTTCTGCAATTTGGTGCTGAGTAGATAGAATACAGTCGTTTTTTGGAGCTTTTTTGCTGAAAACAGCAACCTGCTGTGGCCAAAAATAACACTATGAGAGCTGTGAGGCTGAACCAAAATTTGTGGGCCAGAAAACCCAAACAAGACAATGAAAATCTCCAAAAAGGCTGGGGGTAACTACACAGTTGGGTAATTATCTGGGGGTTCATCTCAACCCCTTTTATTATTATTATAAAAATAGTGAGTATAGCTATTTTATATGCCACTGTGCAAGTTGGGGAATGAATATGTAAAGTCATCCTATAGGTAAAGAATAACTGTAGGAGGCCACGTCTAAACTCTAAATATATAGGCTTATTAAATTTCCAGAATTAAGACACACTGGAGACACTTTTCATTGATACAATGATGTGTCATCTCATTGAGAATGTGGAAACATTTTTTATTCACAAAGTCCACCTCATCTGCCGTGAGGGATGTGCTGATCAGAGTGAAATATATTGCATCAATCACTCTCGGGATTTCCTGTGAATTAATTCCAGCACACTAAATATGCAACACATTGCATTCATTATTGATAACTACAGTCAACTAATGTAAGCTACCTGCAATGTACCAGAAGTCTGCTTTTATCGGCAGACTGTGCAAGTGGTCTCTACTACAAACATACATTATACGTGTGATCATCTGGGAAAGCAAGTGTTATGACACCCATGTGCTGCTGAGTCCCTCATGCTATCTGATAATAATTAAAGAGTATGCTCCTGAACAGTTCTGTTAATTAATCATTCATTTTCTGGCAATGTTTTTTGTTATAAAAAAGCATTTTATGCATCTGGATTTCACAGCCTCATCATAACCCTCTGCAGAGCCATATAGCCTCAGATACCATAGAAATGTATCAGGTGTAAAAGTGAGTCACTGTGAGAGATAAAACCAGGGTTAAACCCACAATTTGTTAATCTACTAATGTTAGACAGGGCCCAGGTAGCATCAATTGTCTTTATTTTAGGGCAGTCAAATGGCTCAGCATGGAGATTACAATGTCTTTGCAGTTTCACAGCTTTGAATTCAAGCAGTGGTGTTGCATTTCATCTTCCTTTCAGGATATAAAGAAAAACTCCTCTCCTCTTAATGTGATTCTGTCACATATCATCAGTGTGTGCTGGTCAGCATACTGCACATTATTCTAGGACTTCATGATGACACATTTTGATTAATTTAACCCCCCACATCTCCTTGTAATTTCCCAAAATGCCCTTTGACAAAAAACAAGATATTTTTGTGAACAAGTCGCTCCCTTCTAGGTGAAAAGGAAAATAAATTTTGCTAGATAACTATGGTGGTTTGCCAATGTTGTGGTGTGTCTGTGATTAAGACAAATGTCACAAATTGTGAAAAGTTTTTTGGCTACAAGGCACTACTGAAGTCATGTCGGAGTAGAAATTGCTGTTTCACTCTCCTAAAAATGTTAGCAGCATGGCTCATGGGATGGCAGTTTCGGTCAGTCGATTGGTCAATCCACCACTTTGGTCCAAACTGACTAAATCTAAACAATTGGATGGATTACCATTAAATTTTGTACAAACACTGATGGTTCCTTGAGAAGCTTACTGACTTTGGTGATCCCCTGACTTTTCCTCAGCACCATGAAAGGTTAATATTTATATTTTTTAGTGAAATGTCTTGACATCGATTGAATCAATTGCCATTAAATCTGGTTAATATAAACATGGTGCCTAGTGGATGAATTCTAATGGGTTTTTTTTAAATTGGTTACCCTCTTATCGTAAATCTAGCCAACAGGTTGACACTTATGGTTCATATTGAAATGGCTTGACAACTTACAATGCAATTTGATGCAGACATTCATGGTGTTTGCAAACTTTGGTGATCTCCTGACATTTCATGTAGCACCATCATCAGGTCAAAATTTCATTTTTTCTAATACTTTGGTTTACCTGTTAATAGTTTGGTTTTCTATTTAATAAGCACCCTTGTATTGGTGCAAAATGGCACATCTAGAAAAATCTGAAAAAAAGAAAAAATCTAACTTTTGACTACATGACCTCAATGTAATCGCACTTGAAGTATTTGAATCTGTGGGAATATTTGCCACCAGCAAATGAATCCAAAACTACTGGATTCAATCCCAAGAACTACTTTGTAGTGTTTTAGAATTTAATTTAAAATGTACTGAACCTGATTAGAAATGATATTAAGACACTATTGGATCGGTTAGTCAGCACCAGATCATGAGATTAAATTTCTCTTGATTTGGCACATCTTTGGCTGATCTCACATTTTACACCATTCAGATGAGAGAGTGCCATCTTCAGCAGAGAATCCCTCCTCTGCCCTCCCTGACACTTCCATTCCTTCCTCACATCTCTCTAGGAGAAGAAAAATAGAAACGCACAGTGACGCGAGAAATCCCCTGACACCCAGAGATTGTAATAATCTCTTCTCTTCTTTACATTCTTCAATTCCTAATACATTCCTACAAAAACAAATTTATGGTAATCCCCCCGTTGCACATCCATTGCTGTTGTCAAATCCACATGAGGGCAGCCAAACATGCTTTTTCTCCCTGTTCTGTATCCGTAAGTACGGAAGCACAACAGCATTGTGTTCTGTAATAATTACTTCAAGCACACCACTTTCATTCATGTACTTTTGCAGCCCTATTAAGATTTTGGATTACCATATCACTGCAGTGATTTTGAAGTTCACATAATTCAGAACTCCCTGGATCGAATGCCTGTACTCTTTATAGTCAAAGATGAACACATGCTAATCTGCTTTGATGTTCTGGGGATGTATGCATATATGTATAGTTCTTACACAGTGGACTATGGTCTTAGTCACAGTCAGAAGCTAGCAGACTGAGGAAATCAACATCTGTGAGGAAGCTTGTCTGTTATTAATGGAGCGACGCTGCTGTTGGTTTGGCAGATTATGATTACAAGCTCAATGTGTTATTCTCAGCAAACCACTGGCAGTGCTTGTACTGTCTGTGTATGTATGACTATGTCAGTGAATGTGCATAAATATCAAACCTGCTGTCTGTGACTGTTCTTGATTGTGTGTATTTATAGTTGAAGACATATTCATATGCATGATGTACATATTCATGTGTATTTTTCATGTGTGTACATCTAAGTATATGTGTTTACTGGTCAGTGAGTGCATAAACAACAAAAGTGTAAAGACTAAAAGACTTGCCTCAATGCACGATTGTCTGATTGTCTGAGCACAATCTGGTTAATGTGTGTGTTCTTGTGCATGCATGTCATCCTCCCCCACAGTACAGTAAGTGCACGCCGCAAATAATGGCACGATGGTGGCTTTCATATGCGGCTGAGCTGTGTGCGGTTTGGCTGCAGACGCCTCTGCTAATAGGTTTCATGTGAGTGGCGCTGCTGCTGCTCTCTAAAGGTAATATGTCACAGTCCAAGTCCCCCCGGCCGTGTGGTCTGTCTCCCCGCCGTCCTGCCCCACTCCATCAAGTCGTCCCTCTGCACAGACTAGCCTCTGGGGAGATGCCTGCCCAGGAGTGTCTAAAAGTCTTTAGGTAATGCTGGATAGAGATACAGGACTGCAGTGCTCTGTGTGTGTGTGAGAGGCTGTGAGGCTTTGATAATGTGTGTACAGCAAGCGTGTGTGTGGTTAAAGAAACCACTTCCCGCAAACTGCTCTCTCTTGAAAAAAAGCATATTGCCTTGACTGTCAAGTAAAAGAAGGAGACAAGAGACAAATCAAATGGGTGATTGATGAAAGGTCTCGGACTGAGACCATATGCTGCTTCTGGATTTGTTTTGTTTTTCCTCTTGTTTTTCAGTAGCCTCTGCGTATCTGAATGTCATAATTAATCAGGCTGAATCAGGATCACTGACATTTGAAATATTACCACTAAGCCTATATGTTCCGATGTGGATTCTGCATTATATGATAATATGATCTGTGAAATGAACATATAATTGTAGCTAAGTCTAGTATTGATACATGTCATGGCATGATACTGGCTACTGAAGAGAAATTCCGATACTTCTCAACCAGGGTTTTTCTCTCATATCTTAGTCCATGATGACTATTGGTCATTCTCGTTGTAGAGATTTTGAAAATGTGACTCCAGCAAGAATAATGATGATCTTAAAGCTGTGAGTTGTTAACCTTTGTTTTTGTTTTTTTTTCATAGCTCCGGTCATTGGTACAATAGGTTATAATAACATACTCATTGTACTGCCCTATTGGACCTATTTTTAACAATTATCTCCATGTTTCAAGATCTCAGCATTTACTTTGGTGAGTACAATGTTGTCATAATTGATAGGAAAGATAACGAGCTACAAAATAAAACCCAAGTTGTAACAAGTTTTCCTATGAAAGAAACACAGACGGTAATCCCCTGGAAATCCCTGTTGCTTATTGTAAATTACATAGCATTTGTAGAGCAGTTAGCCACAACTTGAGTCTCCCTTTATCATTTAGTGACAGTCAATGAAACCTGTCTGGTGTATACTTTGTTGGAAAGTTTCAGAGACAAAAAACCATCTTGTGTTTGCTACTACTTCTCTAATATGTGCACAAGTTAAAGAGAAAGCGAGCCACAACCACAAGCTAATGTTATTAAACCAGTGTGCATGCATGAATGCAACAAACAGTTGATCATATTGTTGACTAGAGAATTTATCCATTAGGTTGTGCAGATTGTTATGATTGCTACAGGAATTTCCAGGTGTTTTGGACATGATTTTTGCAAAGCTTTAGCAGGCTTACCCTCCTTGGCCCAATTAGTGTTGGTCTTGCTGGAGTCTGTGTTACCCAAACCTCCCAAACGGGTGTAGCAAGTAAATTGCTATCATGACAAATAGTCACAATAGACAAAATTTGAGAATAAGACTCAATACCTTTAAAATGTCTGAGGCCTACTGCCTCCTCTCTTTAAACAAACACTCCACTTATTTCTTTTTTCTCTCCATTATCAGTCTTTTTGAATGCCAAAGTAGGAAAATTTCAACATCAGTTGCAATTTGTGACAACAAACATTTTCAGCAGCAAAATGCTCAATGATTTTCGCTGTAACATTATGTACTCTTTAAACTCTGCCTGTGCTTTGTGAGCCCTGGCTGGCATTTATCATTCCAGAAATCAGTATGTCATGGCTGATGCGCTGGTAACAAAAGCAGATGCAGGGAGGTGGTGTTGTACCCAACACCTTCATCTGTCAGCAATAGTATTAGCCAACACACCCTCACACTCACTCTCTTTTCTTTCAGTAGAAGCCTTGGATTGGATTGATTCTCTCTCTCTTTCTTTCTGTTTCAGTCGAGGTATTGGAGGGCGTTGATTCCATTGCAGTTCAGGCGAGACCAGCCGCTGTGTTGCTCAGCGAGAGGCAGAGACGTAGTCGAGCAAGAGAGAGGTCACCGATATGATTATCCCCGAGTGTCAATACAAAAGGGAGACGCGAGAAATGTCCCCGCTGAGCTGGAAAATGAATGGCTTTGACCTCATCAAACCTGCGGAAGCATCTCCACTTGCTAATTAAGATTGAGTGGAAGAAAGTCATCAGTGTACAGGGCCGGCCATCTTAGCTGAAGCTAATCAAGCGCACTTCACTTCACTGCTCTTTGTATTCATCAAATGAGTATACCCAGGACAGGAAAGGAAAAGGGTGATGCAGTTGGCAGCACTTTATAATCACGATAACAGTGTTTTCTCAATAACACCAGTCCCATCCCATCCTCTAGTCCTCAGCATGAGACCTGCTGTATCCCGGCTTGTAGCCTGTGCTCATTTCATCCACATGTTAAGGGAATGATGTCCCAATAACAGGCTCGTTATTCCCAATTAAACTTTCCAACATCCATCATAAACTGCCACTGTAGACCAAGCATAGGGCCATTATTGGCTCCCATTAACACTGTATATACAGGCAGATGGCGATGGAGTGGGGACTGTGCATGTGTTTCTGTGTATGAGAAAAGGAGAGTGGGGGGGGGGGGTAAAACAGCATAATCCACCGCCATATCTGTTTAAATATTCCACTGTTTGCAAAGCCAAGAATCTTGATTTATGACACAGATGCACATAAAGCACATGCAAACACAAGCACACAGACATGCACAGGCACATTATAATATGCACCAAGCAATTAGTTCAACAAATAGCCTGTCATCATGCCTCTGCCAGCAGCCACAGAGCGTGAGGTCTCTCCCCTTGGTTAGGAAGGTAAAAATCCCCGGCTGAAACCTCATACAACACCGTCACCCTGCCTCTGACACCTTTTAGAAGCTCTCAGCGGGTGTCTTGCTTTCACCTCTGCAGATGTGTAGTAATCACACTTCCAGCGTCACAGAGTGCACCGTGGCAGACAAGAGCCACTGCCCAGCCTTATCAGAGGGAGAAACATGGATGACCCCGATCACATGAGGAACCCAGTGATCCTCGAGGAAGGTGTCCTCCCTACAAAGTGCTCCGTATGAGTAATGGGGATATTGGAGGTTGGATCTGATTATCCTACCCATCCACAACCTCCCCCCCAACAGGAAAAAAAAGTAAAATAACAGCTCTGGTGTCAAAGCTGCAGTCAGATGACAGCTAGCACAGCGAGGTGCCCAAGGCAGCCACCCGTCTGTTTCTTTCGTTTGCTTTTCTGAAGGTCAATCTTCAGCTGCCCTCCACGTGGCTGCAGTCCTGTTTACCTCTCTCCGAAAGCCAATTACATCGCTGCGGTGCTGTGCCAGTCAAAGCTGTTATATTTCACACACAGACACACGTAAGCATGTACTTACACAGACGTGCCGTGCGCACCCACACACACACAGACAAACACCTGCAGCTGCAAGTCTTCTTGGCTGCAGTAGAAGGCAGGGATAATGCCTTTTGACCTGTCTGTGGTGAAATATATCGACGTGCGTACACGGAACAATTATTTACAGCTCCGGAGCATCATGAGGCAAGTTAGTGAGTGCATGAAAAACGATGGTTTATTTACCATGGGGTTTTATATTGGGTTGAATGTGAGATGATTATAAACCTGTCTTCATTATCTGAGAAATGGAGAGGCCTTGCTAATGTTTGCTGATTTATTCTATAACCTCAAGGGGTTAGTTCGTGATTTATGCTATTCAATGACAGCTTGTGTAATCATACAAGTGTGGGTAAAATAGTGATGGATGGCAGGTTGTTGTCCTCTGCAGTTCTTTGGCTTTTACCTATTACACTGAATGATGGCAGCCTTAAATATGATCATGTAAGAGTGGAAAATCTTCTCAGGGTCTATCTTTCTAAGATAGCACCTGTTTAGATTGAAGGGTTTTTTTTGTCATGTTATAATAATTCCAGGCATTTTAAATGAGATTGAATCAGCCGTGTTCTGCTATCACCTATATGTGGTAATGGCCAAAAGTCAGATATGTGAGAAAAATGTGCAGAGTCCCCCTGTGCAGTCCTCGTTCTTCTCTGCCATCTACAGACAGTAGAGGGGAGTGCCAGACTGCCAGATGAGCACCTGCAAAGACTCAGATTTCTCAGTGCATGCCTCTTTTTCTGTAAGTCTCTGCAGTGCACTACCTTCCTCTGTGTCCTGCCTTCCTGCTTGCTCATGTCTTATGATATCCAGGTAAATGAATATTTATTTTTTGCTAAATTCTATGACATCTTAGTGTTTAATACAAAACCAGTGTGTGAAGAAATGTGTACATCCACTGGTATCCTGTACTAGCATCAGTGGAGCCAGCAGAAGTAGGGCAGCAGATGAGTATTACTATCCACACCAGATGACCGCCATCTGCTATTTGTGGTGTTGCTGTTGCTGTGTGGACCAGCTATGTTGCAGGCGTACAAAGCAAATGCACAGGTTTTTGTCAAAGTGAATGAACAAAAAGCCTTGTTTTGTCTGTCTGTTTTTCTGTCATCAAGCCTCAGGTAACCTTGGATAGAAGTTTCTGAGGCAGAATGATGAACACGAACAATAGAGAGTAGTTTGCATGCAAACTGAGTCTGATAACATCACTGTAGTGAGAATGTGGCTTTTTATTATTAAGCAGCTATGCTAATTTAACCATGATTTCAGGACATTTAGGACAGTTCAAGTGAGTGTGTGAATGCGATAAAAAGAGAGAGTCCTTGTGTGTTTGTGTGTGTGTTCGTGTACGTGTGATAAAAACGGGTATGTGTGTGTGTGTGTGTGTGTGTTTGTTGGCTGCGGCGGTGTAAACAGGTCTTGCTCTACCTACTCAAAAGTGAGAGAAAGAGCCCCGGGGTGGAGCAGAGACGACGGGCTCCATCTGGCGCCTGGGCAGCCAATGAAAAGAATAGAGAACTGTGGGAGCCAGGAAGAAGGGGAACATCATGAAAAGCTCCAATTGGATTTGTCGTCCAGTTCATTGGCACCGGCTGCAAGGTGGCTAACGAGGCAGGTGGCGAAACAGGAAGGAAAGGTATCATCAACGGCTTCAATTCTGCACGCAAATGTTGCTTTTTTGATGCTGAAAAAAAATTGCAAGGCAACTGGGTATCTGGTAAACAATTAGAGCTCCTGTGCAGTGCTTGGGCTTGTTCGCTCTTTCAAAATGAGTACCCTGTAGCTACTTCTTCCCATGGGGAGACAGAGTGTAGTATGTGCTCCGTGCACTACGCTCCTGAAGCATTATGGGAGAGGAAATGATGGTGAGCAGAGAGCCATCTGCTTTGCCACTTGCCACGTCTGCCTGTGCCAATATCACCTCCTTCCCTCTATTTCTCAGGTGGGGAGTGGAGTGGATCCACACACACACACACAAATACACACACACACACACAAACTGCTCAACACACCAAAAGATCCTCGAACTTGCCAGATGTGTAGACCCAGCATGTAACTGTAGCAGAATTGCACATTTTTCTACACCTTAAACTTCCCTCATGGTTCACACGTCTGGCGCATTCTCTCATGCATTATTCCTGCCCATGATAATCGACAACTGGAGGTGATGTGGGTGCTTGGTGAAGTCGGCCACAGATGGATAGCTTCTCATTGATAAGGGAGCAAACAGACAGAAAGGAGTGACAGCTTTTTTTTCTTTTTTTTTTTGTGTGACTACCAGCCTGTTTTCATTTTATCAGAGCAGGAGTGCAGCAGAGATAGGCCCCAGTGTCCTTGACAGTGGTGACACTGAAGAGATGGATGTACAGCCGGTCAAAGGAAAGTCATTTATTTCCGTTGACCCACTCGGTCAAGTGGATTGAAGCTGAGCCTTTTGATTTGGCTTTTACTTTGCCTTTTTCCCCCCCGCAGAGTCCTCACTGCTCCTGCAATTACTGCAAACAGAGAAGGTGATGGGTCTAAGATTTTGTCCAGATAAAGGAGTCAGGACCCTATCTCTCCTGTTGACACCATTAAGCCATCACTGAGACTGAGAAGGTGTGTGGGGGGGGGGGCTCTGAGGGGCTGTCAGTCAAAGCTTACCACCCAGCTCTTGTTTAAAACCATCTGCCACTGAACTCCCACTGGCCTCTTTGTATCTGATCCTAAAACTAGCAGCAGAGGGGAGATGGACTTAGTCGTTGGGAGGCATATTCACCACTTACTGTCTTATCAAATGCAAGCAAGGAACTGCAGAAGCACACGTATTCTTGGATCAGGGTAGTAGGTGGAAAGCGCTTAAGGGTTATTTGTCAAGCCAGGCGGCACTGACTGCCAGCACCGGAATAAAAAGCCATTCCAAATAGCGATCATTTGACTGAGAGAGCTGAAACAACTGCAATCCAGCTGTCTAACTCTGAAAATACAATGCTCCTACGGATGGAGGCATGTCATGTAAAAGGGTGCGGTTAATTTCGAGGCTACAGCTGAGGAGCATGAAAGAGTTTCTTTTTTTTTCCCCCCAACTGTTGCAGCCTAGAAAGTGTTGTGCAATTTAGTCACTTTGGAGCCAGTTCAACTCTAATCCAGCATCAGTGTCAGACAGCACACCTAAATCTCTTCATGGTAGGAATTATCAAACAATAACAGACGTTTTGCAGATCCATTTTTAGCTGTAAGAGATGAATATTGTGTTGTGACTTCAGGGAGGTTGCGGCACACGTGTCAACTTGTTGTAATACCCTAATATTTGATCTATTGCATAAATGTATGAGGAGTTGTCACTAGCATTTTATTTTCACATTTTGTTCAAATGGTTGTGAGGAGATTATGTTGGAAATTGAATCACCGATTACGCTTGAATTCATCTAATTCCACCTCAGGTGACAATTTAGGTCTGAAAAACAGAACTAAAACAATCTCGCACAATGTTCTAGGACAGCTGTCTCAAATCAAAGCAAAACGCCCACCTCTGCTTTTCGCATGGAATCATCTCATAAAATAGTGCTTTTCTGTTTGAAGTTGTATAACAAGTATGTTCTGTATACAGAGTTGTCAGATTTATACAAATGGGAGGGAAACAGAACACTCAGGCCTTGTTTACACCTGGTATTAACATGCATTTTGGGTGATCTGATCACAAGTGGACAGGTTTAAGTATGTCACTTCATACCTGGCATTAGAATGCATCTCCACATGCGTCTTGAGTGACCACTTGTGATCGGATCTCACTTCCCCGCTCTATATGCAGATAAACACAGACATCATTTCCGTTTGCAGCGCAGTAGAGACTGAGCACACACTGAGATGAAATGAAACAAGTGCACATAAATTAGGTAAATAACATATTAAACATAATCTCTACTGCGTTTTGCTGTCATTTCGATGGTCGTGCAAGGTTTCTCTCCTCTGCTCTCTGTGTTTGGGCGGCTTTTAAATCACGATGTTACGATGGTAGTGGGTTCCGTAATTGATTACTGTTAGCCATCGGCAATGCAAACCTATTTTGCACTTTAATATGACTCCGTTGGCACCGTTGGAATATTCAATTAATGAAATTAATAGGAAAGATGAAGTGAACTACTGAAACAAAAGTTTGCTTTCAGAATTACAAACGACCTTGCGATACTACATCGGTGCTGTTAGCCAGCAGCTTAGCTGACGATAGCCCAGAGCCCACGCCCACTCTGTTCCCTACCGCAGTTGGAGAGGATGCCAACAGTGCCAACGATGCTGCCTCTTTGACTACAACTTCGAATGAAGACGTCAACCATGGTGAGCACATTTTAATAGCAGGGACTTGAAATTATATTAATAACATATGTTAGGGCTTGACATTACCATTTGCTTGTTACTGTATGTCATGGGAGAAACACTCAGTCACACATTGACCAATTTGGCAGCAGGGTGTTTGGGGTGCGGTGTCTGGCTCTGAAATAGGCTACGGACAGTCCAGGCAGACAGCCATGGATATAGAGCCACATCGTGTGTAACCGGCTGGTTAGGGAGTAAAACTGAAAATCAAATGAAACAAATTATTGGGGTGACAAATTTCCTCTTTTGAATGTTAGGGGGAGGACATGTCCCCCCTGGGAATTAGACAAAGGCCACTGCTGTATGTAAATTGTATTGTCACTTGTTCCCTGTGTGTGGAAGGGGGCATTTTCATTAAGAGAGAGAGATGAAGTTGAACATTTAGAGTGTTTTTTTTGGTTTTTTTTTATGTGTACTTGGCCCAAGAAAATCCATCCCACACCACAAGAGAGCCTGCTTTCAATATAATATGCATCCCATAATTACTTGAATGCTTCCATTATTTTGGCAGCTACCTGTAGGTTCCACTTAAATTCTTGAACTAAATTCAGTAATGTTCAGGTTATGGTAATTGTTTCCATCATTACATTTATAATTATATTTATTGTTACATTTATCCTATAATTCAATCACTCATGTTGTTTGCCAAACAAAAAGAAGATTTTAAATCCAAGAACCCCTGGTTAGGATACAAAAACAAACAACTGGGTAAGTTTAGGTAGATTGTTAGTTTTGGCAGCTTCTAAAACAGTGGACACAGAAAATACAGTATGTGTGTCTGTATGCTTGTGTGTATGTGGGAGAAATGGACACTACATACATACAGATGTGAATACAGTAGTTACATTGTTTGTTTATGCTTCACAGAGTGTCTGGTCTGTAGCTGTGTGAACACTAGGACAACAAGGAGCACAGTGTATCTCGAGAGAGAGAGAGAGAATGGATGAACTTTGAAATTCAAGCGTCTGGCCAGGAAAGTAAAGAGACAAGTCAGTCAGCCTTGAGAAATAAGGTGAGGAGACATGCTTTGTCCGAGGCGTATGCTTAAACTGTGAAGATGGCAGAGCAACAGAAAGAAGCAGTCATTGAGAATAAGATTGGAAGCTATGACTGAGTCCTACATGAAGGAAACCAAAGCCGTGTTTCAAACAGCTGAACATTTGGCCAAAAAGAACAGACCCTTCTTCTGACCATGAGAGTCTCATTGAGCTGCAGGAATTGAATGATATAAAGATGGGCTTAATACTTCATTCACATTACAGTTCAACACAAATAACCAAACATGTTGCCAATGAGAGGGCTGCATTGTTGTCTAAAAACTATTTTAAACACATCAATGAATCATGCTGTTGCACTGGGTGATGTGTTTCTTACCTTACCAAGAACACTGAGTATTTATTTTGAGTCAATCTCACAGTCAGCGTCCTGCTGCTGTAAATACTCACTGGTACATCCAATATGTATAAATCCATGGCTGAAAATAGTCCCTAACAAATTAACTATTTACAAGTGTAATTTTTTGCTTAAAACAACAGTGCCCAGCTGGTTTAGGAAATTACTGAACCCTTTTAAAAATAAAATTATCAACTGTATTTGTTACCTGTTTGGGTGCCACAGGCAGGTAAGGTCAATCAAAGAGTATTGTGATATTGACTAAAACATGGTTGATTTGGGGGAAATTCATGGGGTTTTATGACAGTGAGAGAAATATAGAGTAACAATGGCCTTGTACTTTAAATAAACATGTTGCCATGGTTAATCCCCATGCAACCACACACACAGAATAGCAACATTCAGGTTCCTGTCCTCTCATCTTTGTTTTCCTTTTGATTAATACCAAAAGAAAATAAAAAGTGCTTAGAGGAGTGCTCTAAACTGAAACACCTCTTCATGATGAATGCCAGAGAGAAAAAGAGAGATCAGACCATCCGGTGCTGGTAAAGGAGTCAGAGCAATATGGGATAGGAAGAGCCTCTCCATCTCTTGTGTAATGAAGAATGACTGAGAGGGATTGCATGGGCTAACAGCATCTGAAGACAGGGCCATTGCTATGCAACGAGGGTTACATTTCAGACTGAGCAAGTTGAGACCTACAGCGTGTGAGGTTAGATTGCAAAAAGACGAGAGGAGCGCGAGGTTAAATGTCTCTCCTCTCGTTCTTTATCCCTTAAATGACATGCAGCTCGTATTCAATGACACTAGCAGGTCTAGTGAAAGAATAAAAACAGACTTGGATGGCAGTCTTTTGAAGACACCGGAAAGAATAAATAAAAAGAGAAAAAAAAAGCTGGCAGTGGGAAAATGACATTTAATTAAAGACTAAATCTTCATCGCTGTCCAAAAAAAAACAGAACAAGGCAGCAGTAGGAAACCATTTTTTTCCTTATATATTAAATGATAGGGGTTAAAAGAAGACCATTCTTGCTGAGATTTCCCTCATGTATAGAGCAAGGGGGATTTGGAAAGCAATAAATATAAGTCTTTTTAGTTCTCACTCTGTAATTCTTCAAAGCAGTTGGCAAACACATAAGACTTAGTTTGCGCATGTGGCAGATTAGGAATTTCTCCTTTCTCCTGGCCCTCTAAATTGTCACCGGGCTGGATTCAATGAATCAGCTGTGCACTGATTATGAGGCCATTCAGTGCTATATCTAGACAGGTGACCGCTCCTCCAATGGACGTTTTTGCCTCTTCCTGGAGCTTAGTTTCTGTGCTGTCTGGCGTGTGCACAGTTTGGCGTACTGGCATGTCTGCCGCATTTCTTCGCAACATAGTCTCCCAGCAATTGTAAGGCGTGAATTTTTACAGACTTCCTGTGCTGCACGTACATAGCGTGCGTCATTGGCATTATATTTGCCTCTGCTCTCTTGCTTTGTAGTGTTAGTCTGCTTGTCTCCTGACGGCAGACCCAGAGTAATATCGCCTCGCTTCGAGCCCTTGTTCAATGCAGCATCATTTGTGTGTCAAGGTAGGCTGGCATCATTTTATTTTGCTAACTTAAGGCTGCTTTTATCCAGCCCCCAGCTAAATGTTACTTTTTCTTTTTGGTCTCTGATCTGCTGTGATAGTGACTGAGTTGCAGCTTTGCGGCTGTCATCCTCCCATTGCTGGGAAGCTGTACCTTCGCTCTTTTTGGTATGCATACGTGAGTTTGCATTACTTTTAATTCAGGTGTAGTTCTCAGTTGGTAATTTTGGTAATTCGCGCACTTTACAGGTATTTTTGAAGCCAGGTGCGGGCCACCACAGTGGGTGGCCCTTTCCAAATCCTGGGCCCCCCACTGCCTGAACAACTGCTTCTCTGTTTCTACATCAACTGTTTTATCCCTACTGCATATGGACTGATTTTACTTCTGTTGTTTGGTTGTTGTTTTTTTGTTTGTTTGTTTTGTTCTGGTTCAGCTCTGTAGATTTACCCACTCAGTTCAGTCAGGAATGAACTGAAGCAGCCGATATGAGACACTAAGCAGTGCATGTTTTTCAGTTTTTTGTTATTTTTTTTTACATTTATTTGAAGTTGGTGGACCAGTTCATTTGGTCCTGTTTATTGTTTAGATATATTAGGTTTTCTTTCAGTTTATGATACTTTAGTTGAGGTTTATCTATTTTTGTACTTTTTGTGTTTCATTGTGTTTGTATAATTATTATCATCATTGTTTTTTTCTTTCTTTTCTTTGTGTTTGAAGTTGTAGATGTTTCCTTTTTTTGCCTTCCATTTCGTCAGCTGGGTGTGTGTGTGGTTTGCTATGTTTTTAGCACAGTTGACCGATGGGAGCATTTTTGCATGTAGTGTAGGTTTCAGTGTTTTGTATTTTAAAGTTGGTGGATTGCCTGTCATTTTAAATAGATATATTATTAGTAACATTAATATATTTGGGGAATCACGTCTCAATCAAGTGTTTTTGGGCATGTGTGACCTCTCTTCTTCTTTTTTTTTTAGTCCCAAGGTGGTTGTATTCAAGAATTTCCTCGGGATGAAACTCCCTGAGGTGGTGTAGTCAACACTATTAAAAACACCCCTGCTCTTGCCACACACAGTTGGTAACATAACACTGAGCTGTTTGGGTCCTTTTGCTTTTCACTCTAAATAAGTGCTGATAAGCTAAACAAGACCATAGAAAAATGGAATACAAAAGAAGAACACAGTGAGTGTGGATAAGAGAAAATGTGCATAATCTATGGATCAGGCTTATGGCTTT
Organism: Thunnus albacares; assembly: GCF_914725855.1. Lineage (NCBI taxonomy): Eukaryota > Metazoa > Chordata > Actinopteri > Scombriformes > Scombridae > Thunnus > Thunnus albacares. The sequence continues at coordinate 7,340,285 of NC_058106.1, read as the reverse complement.
ATGTACACCTGTGTGACTACGCATACCTGTGTGTATATTTGATACGGTGCAGTCCCTGAGGAGCAACAGTAAGTCACTGGCTTGTTACAGAGAAGGATAACTAAATGAATGCTTGCTGCAGGCCTTTCTCTTCTCCAGATTTCAATCCTGGGAACCAGAATCATTTATTCACATCAAGAGGCTGCTTTGTAAACTACCCAAAGGGATTGCATTTGACAGTGAGTTTATTTATTCATAATACATTCCCACAGATGCATGCACAACAAGTGGATTTGTTTTTTGTTTTTTGTTTTTTTTTACAGCTACCTATAGCAAGGTGCATTTACTGTAAGCACATCTGTACTTGGAAACTCTTCAACAGCCAAGAATAGCTATAATATAACTTTTTTTTTCCTTGATTAGAAGTCCTTTACGGTAAAATGATTCCATTCATTGTGAGAGGTAGAGAAATAATTAAGGCGAAACTCACTAAGGATTTCTCTTCTAATTGGCCATATGGACTGGAAAGAAAAGTTTTATTGTTTTCTTTTGTCTTTCAAAGCAGATGTGCGGGGTCTTAGACTTTTGGCTTTAGGGACACTGTCATTTCTCCCTTGGTGATTCCAACCATAATTACTATACCTTGTCTAATGCTATTTTAGTCCATGCTAAGGTTATAAAGTTAAATACAGTCACAGTTTTTCTTCCATGGCTTCCTCTAGGTGTATTCAGTTGTCAACAGGCTGCTCTGAAAAGGCATGTTTACACTCTAATATCCTTGATGCCCTCTCAGAAGGCAATACTCCTCAGCTGTATTCTAACCCATCAAAAGTTAACAATAAATGTACTATTATACATGCTGTTGTTTGTTATTTTTACAATGGAAAATGTTTTTATATCTGCAGATTGAACAGTAGCATTGTCAAATGTTACAACATGGACTCCAAAGCAGACACATTGGATTACAACCTCCCCATTGTCACATTTTGCCCTTGGGATCCATATGGCTCTTTTTGTTATTTCTTCTGTTCATGATTGACTATTGAATTGTTAGGGTTGTGTAACTTCAATATGTGACAATTCAATATGTATCACAGTCTACAATCTTAAAATAAAACAATTGTTATGGTACTCAAATACAAATTCAAAGCTTATTTTTACTTTTTTAATAATAAAGTGGGGCTAAAATTATGAAATGATCAATTATTTCCTCAATTTTTATTTCAAATACTAAATCAGAAAACTACGCCTTCTGCCACAAAAAATGCACCAAGCAACTTTGTGGCCAGCCCTAAACAAGGATGAATTTTTCACTAAATTGCTCTTGACAAGATGTTTTTACTTGGGTCAGTGTTATTCTTCTGAATTTAGTATTTTCAGTAACACTGTAAGGACATAAATAAAACAGGACATTGCCTTAGTAACCGGGAAGAGTTAGCTTTAGGGGGAAAGGGAAGTTGGTGCCAATTTACAGATTGTGTACACATGGTGAAATACCTTCTGAGTTTTCACTTATTAATTCTCAAATTACCACCACTGAAGTGTGCACTCTATGTATTCTATAATCCTATGTTTAGTAATATTATAAAGTGGGTTTTATTTTCCATCTTATGTGCATTTACATGTTTTTATGTTCACTTTATGTCTTTGATGTGAAGCACTTGGTGCATGTAATTTATTTTGTTTAAAGCACTTTGAGCTGCATTTTTTGTATGAAAGGTGCTGTACAAATAAGGTCATTATTATTATTATTATTATTAAAAATAGAATTGATCGATCATTTGATTGATTTCTAATTATGATTAAATTCGACTGTTAGATGTGATGAAGTACAACTGTTCACAGTTTGCTCTCTGTGGCTCATTGAAGAACTTTGCCACAAACTCTTGAGGCACCCTGGATCCCAGAAGAACACAAGCACTCCTTTATAGGATTTGTACTTATCAAGGTGTGTGGGATTTATATAGCAAGACACTCCAACACAGTCCCATGTTAAATGAATCACATTTATTGTTTTTTTTTTTTCAAGTATTTGAATGTGTTAAGCTACAATTTTGGCTTGCGATACAGAATGAGGGAGTGTTCCAGGGCCCACGTGATCCCTCTGTAATTTCACAGAGAACGCCACAAGCAAGACCTGAATAGAGATTAGTCCCATTTCTTCATCTTTGATGTAGGGATCCAGAGCCAAGCAAACACTTTTAAATGACTGTCACCTGCTGTGCTGCTGTATATACCCCAGGGATGCTGTGATCATTGGCAGGTTGCTGCAAATCAGACAGACACTTGACTACCTCTCAATGACAGAACCATAGCACACTTTTTATTTATCTGTCTTTTTGTATGGATATGAATGAGACCAGTGACCAAACATGAATACATGAATATATAAAGGTGGCTTTATTATGAGCTGATGTCATGGCACTGGCCAAAGTGTTTGGCCTGCAGAGTATTCAGACATCAGCATCGATCCCTTTCAGTGCTATAAACAGATATTCACAAGGACAATTTGTGCATGTATTGGCACCTCAGTTGCAGCATTTTTGCGGATTTCCCTAACAGAATTATGTAAATCAAGTTGTGGTGAAAACAAGCCTCTGAAAAGTGCAAGCAAATAGCTCCTTCATTACCAATTACAAGTGCAAATTGCCTCAGCTTTAAAATTAATCCACCAAGGCTGGCACCTTTGCACCCTAAAGCCTCTGTATAAACGAAGCATTCTCTGATCTTATCTGAGTTTCCAGGATGGAAAAACCTCTTTCTTGCTTACCTGACTTGCTGGTGACAATACAGTGTCTCAGCAGCATAGCTAGGCCTCATTCTGAATGAGGAAAAAAAACATGGTGTCATTATACAGCCTTTTCTAAGAATCTTCTAGAGAAGGTGGGTGGTGATTGTTAGTGGATTAGACACAATCTCAAGTTGCCTAACCTCAACTACACTTCACTATTAAGCAGGCAAAAAGGGAGATTAAAATGTACTTTACATATTTATGGCTATAACAGACACAACCAGACTTTATTTGTTTGATCAGTAATATTAGGCAACTCACTGCTTGCTCTGCACAGTTTTATTTTTGGTCATTCAGGTGAGAGTGTGCATGCTCTCCCTGCATCACTCACTGGTAACTCAGGGCCTGTAGTGGAGGAAGTATTCAGATCCTTTGTTTAAGTTATAATTCAATAAAATCCAACCAACCAATTGATACTATTACTAATTGAGTCCACCATTCCTGTGCTGCATTCAAATTGCCTTCACATGCATGAGGAATTCACAGGAAATAATGCATGTACTGTGTTAGTCTTTCAATTTGATCTCATTCATACCAGGCTCACTGTTTACTTCTCTCTCTCCTAACACTATATCAAAGCTGTCGTAAGTCACTGCTAAAAAAAAAAAAAAACATTTCCTATGGCTGCTGCTTCACATTAAAAGTATTCAACCTCCAAAACAGGGGGTGGCTTTATTGTGAAGCAGTCACAAGAAATGCAATGTATTTGTCACAGACGTTAGTGCTTACCGCAAAAATGTGTCCACAATTCAAGACATGGTCGTTTACATGAAGTTAAAATCCTTAACATTTCCTGTGTTAAGGATTTTAACTTCAAGTTGTCACCAATTCAACCTTGTCCTGGTTTAATTGGTGACATCTGTGGTTTCTAGTGGTTAAAAGTTGCAATGCTGCCATATAAAAATACTAAATTACAAGTAAAAGTCTTGCTTTGAAAATGTAATTTAGCCAAATGTACTTAAATGATCAAAAGTAGTAGTAGTAAAAAAATACTATACTGCAGGGAAATGGCCCATATGAGTGTAATACTATTGTATATCATATTTTTGGATTAATATAACTGATGTTTCAATATGTAAGTAGCATTTAGCTGGTCAATGAGGAGCAAATCTTATTATAATGTTGGTTAGTTTAATGTACACAAGTGCATCATGTTTTATAAGCTCAGCATATGTTTTGTCTGAAACAATCTTAATTTGTAAAATAACTACAGTGGTAATTACAGTTGACTAAATGTTGTGCAGTAAGAAGAATCATATTTCCATCTGAAATGTAGGGGAGTAGAAGTATAAAGTAGCATGAAGTGGAAATCCTCAAGTAAAGTACAAGTACCTCAAATTTAAGTGCAAGCACAGGACTTAAGTACACTACTTTAGTAAATGTACACTACTTTAGTTATATTCATCAGAGTGGTTTGTATTGTGGAAAAGGCCAGTAGGACAACATGACACCAGCTCTGCCTCTATTATGCACCTAGTCATTGATCAGAATGTAGTTTTTATCATCTCACTGAGCCAGGATGTAAAGATAAGGAAAGTGTTTTACAGTATGTCTTTAGCCATTATTCACAGAGTGTACAAAGACAAGTATATTGTTTTACATCCTCACCGAGTGCGAAGAAGTCCAGCAACAGCCGATCCAGTTTGCAGTGACTGTGGGTTTTCCACTCCTGACTGTGCATTTGCATAATGGAATTATGGGCTCAGCCATGCTATGTCTTTAGTGGACCATTAGGCAGGCCTTTACTGGATTGTAATTAGTGGCTTCTGCCCTTCACCTTCATTAGCATGCAAATGAAAATTCTGAACACCAAGAAATATTTGGCACATTGGGAGAAAAATGCCAAAGTGATTAACAGGCAATCCGTAGTGGAATTGTCTATTTCTATCTATCACAGTTTAGAGCACTTGAAATGAGACTCTGCAAAGTGGTGGAGTCCTAACAGGTTGATCTCAACAAGCATTTGTTGAAATGCATTTTGATGACATGACTGGAGACTGAGAGTTCTTTTTGACCAAAGGGTCTTTGGCTTTAATCTGTGAAAATTCACCCTGATGTTCTGGCTAGATACAATTTAGCCTTTAAGCTTCAGGTTTATTCTGTTTTTTAAAAAAGGCCATTTCTGATATGCTATACCCCTTAAAATACACTTTTTTTTGAAGATTACTCCCAATCTTTCCTTCCTTCACATTTACACACATACAGTCTTACCTTGATATTTTTTAACCCTACCTAATTAGACATTGTACTTGAACTTCTAAACCATCTAGTCGCATTTGCAATTCTAATTCGCTCATTTGAATTAAATGTAGCTTACCATGAATACAATTGAACTTTCAAGACATGTCAGACAAGACCCTGCCAAAAGTACCCCTCAACACGTACACATTAATCACAGGAGGTAGCCACTGGGCTGGCGAGTGAAAACATCCTTCCAGCGACGGCACATGTCAGAGAGGGGTGAAGCTTAAAGGGTTGCTCTCCTTTTGTTAACCCTGTCTAATTAAGAGTCTAAAGTCAGTGCAAGGTGACAGCTTGAAGGCAGCACCGGTTGCATTACTCTAACAAATTATCGACTATATATACATGTAATTGATTTAAATATGTACAGGCCATCTGTGAGGACAGATAAGTAATGGCAACTTTTGCAGCTCAGCATTGACTTTATAACATAACAACACTTATATTCATTCATAACTCTTACATCACTGAAGTGCAAGCACTTTGTTTTGGTGTTTTCACCATACAGAAAAACAACATACACAATAATTCACATGATTCATAATTAAACAAATTAAACAATGGAGCACTAAAAGCTATGCTGTCAGTAACTCAAAGCCAGAAGACAAATAATAAACAAACAGGAACCTTTTAAAAAAAGAATAAATTATGCGGATTTGACAGCTCCGTGTATTAAAAATGTTTGCGTTCAGCAGCCAATTGTTGCTCATTGTTAGTTCATTATTATAATAGGTGCTTGTAGAAAAATGACTTTAATGCATTACTATGACTCAATGACTAAATAAATAAATGAATGATAAATAAACTAATGAAAATAAGGATGAAATTTAAATACAAAAGATGATGTTGTTGCATTTGGCAAAATAAACTCAAACTCTTCAAACAACCCAGCCCAATATCTGGTTTACTTTCATATTGGATGATTCTGCAGGTCACAAGCTTTGTCCAGTGCCCACACTCAGTACCAGTGCTGAAGATAGTGCATCCTTTGTGTCCCAGGGTCGAAGGTAAAGCTTTTGAGGTCAGCGTGGATGCGTGTGTGACATTTAAGTGTGATGCCAGTGACCTTCTTCACCAACAATTATGCTACCTTTTGTAAAAAAAAAAAAAATTAAAAAAAAAAACCTTTTAACAATGCATTAAAAAAAACTACTGTAGGCTGTGTGTCATGTGACGAGTTGCTTGCAGTGACAATGACCTCAAACTCTGCTCGCAGTTTCCCTCAGCTGTATGAAGCTTTTAGCATGTTTAAACTAATTGTTTTGATTTTATGGCATGCAACTTTAGTGTTTTGGTTCACTCTCACTGCTCTCAGGCAGCTATTTTCAGCCATACAGCTCTAAAAACCCAATGCCCAGCACTAAACTGCAAACACAGTTAGCAACTAGCTCATGAACATAGTAGTGCGTGTAGCTGCTAAAGATATTTCCCACAGGAGTTAGTTAAGACCAAAAACAGAGTTAAAAAGAGCTCAAGTACTGGACTTATATTCATTAGGTGGACAGAAATATCAAAATGAATGCTATGTTACTAACATTTTCATCATATCAACTTAGAAGGTCTGTGTCACCATTAGCTATTAGCTGTGAGTTAGCTTGTTTCCACTGCCCCAGAGTGGCTAAATCAGTTATTGCGTTACTGTACCTTAACCATACTGTAGTTTCCATGATCAGACATTTTATTAATTATTATTTAGGCAGCAAATATTCAAAAATGTTACCACTGAATGTAATTTTGCTAACTCTGACTCTCCGAGGAAGGATATAGTTAGCTAATGCATTTGAAATTTTACAGACAAGGCTCCAATAAAAAACACCAATGGTTAGCTCTTATAATATAGAATAGAATTATTAGTATTGATGACTGTAAGATTTTATTCTTTGTCTCTCCCAGCTATTATACAGTGTCTATACTGCAAGTTCAAAAATCCAACCAAAACAAGCTGTACACAAACTCAGAGTAGAAGCTGCTTGGCGGTTTATCGGATGTTTCTAAGAATTGAGGCTGCTGATGGTATCACATAAGATATAGATCAGCGTTGGTTTTGCTCCAGGAATACAGTCATCCAATTGTTTAAGTATTCATTTATTCCACTCCTATCCAGGTTCATGCAGAGGTGCTAACTCAACATGCATAAAGAGACAGTCAGAGAACATCAGTAGTCCATCACAAGGCAGAGGGCAGGGCTCTGATGCCTGACCCCCTTTAAAACTCTGCAATTATCCAAATATATTATTGAATAAAAGTACAAAATCTGATCATTTATGTTTTATTTTATTTTTTTCCTGCTGGAATTATGATAAACAAAGATCTGCTGTATAACCAAGCAGAGCAGATGTCAAGTGAGTGATTCAAATGTGGAAAAGTGGTTAACGGCCTATATGTTAGAGAAAGAACTGTAAATCGTTGCTCTGACCCTGCTGCCCTTGCTCGCATGTGTTGTATTCAAACTCCTCTTAAGAATATTGAGAGCTATGCATGTCTTATTTTTCACCTTGCACACTGCAGCTTTCCATCTGAGTAGCAGCAGCAGCACATTACTGACATTCAAGTTGTGTGTTTCACACATTTTTTGCAGATTGGTTTTCACAGTCAGGCACTAAGTAGGAAATAGATTGCAGTACATAAATTGGATTAAAACAACTTAAGTATTTAAGCTTTATAAAAAGGCTTTATGACTCCCCATCACACAGGAAATAGTCCAAAGTTGTCAGTAACAGATTTCTGTCAACTCACAATCATCAGTCATGAATAAGGGATTAATTTTCATAGATTTTCACAGATGAGTAATCAGCCTTAATTATATGTCTTTTTGATTATAAATATGAAACCATTAATTGGATTGGTATGTATGACAAATAATCTATATTAAATTGCAACAGCAGTAAACACTCCTGATTTTCCTCTCTCTGCCTAGATGAATGGGCATCTGCGGCTCTCATTTTGTTGCTCCTGTATCGCCTCATACATCTGTCTCATCTTTATGCTTGTTTATTGTTTGTATTTATGGACTTTATACTACAGTGTTCAACAGTCCAGAGACATACAAACAAAAAAAAGCCCAAATGAACATAATGATTTCACAGAGTGATTCAAGTAAGATCTTGACATCAATCAGTCCTTTTTTTAATTTAAAGATCTTTATTGGATTTCGCAATTTAAAAAAATTACAAGATTAGGAAATATATTTGGAATACACAGAAATAAGCAATAAAGTGCAAAACAGTGATAAAGTAAAACGGTGATAAAGTGCATAGAGTTCAGTGATCATGTATAAAGTGCGGTCAGATCATGAGTCCAGTATGTTCCAGGAAAGGCTTGTCCAGACGTCTCCTCCTCTGGATGGCCTCTCATTATGGCATTAAGCAGTCATTAAGAGATCTTCATTCACCCACCACAGTTCTCATACAGTTAATCAAGTTAAAGAAAATTTAAGGTCCAGTGGGTACATTGCATTTACTTTTTTATTTTTCCTCCAAAAACCCAATTGCATCATTGCTCAGAATGGACAGCTTGCTCAATAATTCATACAATTAGTTTTTCTCCTTAAGCAAGCTCTCTTGTTTCAGTAACCTGCCTCAACCTTCGCACTGGCCCCTGTCTTATTAATCAGCCCCTATCGATTTAGTGTTGAAACTAATTAAAGCCCTGACAAGTGCAGTTGATTCCAGACATTTGTATGTGTCACAAATGCAAAAGCACGCCCCCCCTGCCACTCTCTAACTCACTGTCACTGACACCCGCAGAGTAACTTGTTCCAGCAAAGCCAAAGAGAAGCGACGCTCTGTGTTTTTCAACAGATTCATTGCCACCGTTAGACTGTGTACGAATACTAACAAGCATCTCGAAACTTGAGTTTCTTTTGTGTTGGTGTAAAACTGGGTTTCACATTGTTCTCACTAATAATCATTTGTTGCTAATAATTATTGCAAGAAATCCATGAGTGCACACAACTAAGGTAAGTACAGGGGGTCAAAGTTGAACCAGTAAGCAGTAATTTTACCGTTTGCCTTCGATTTTCCTCTAAACAAGTTTGACTAACCTGGGGGTGTATTTAAAACCTGTTGAAGGCCGGAGATACCATTGACATCGCTGATGTCCTCATGGAATTTGTGGGTTTTAGCAACGTGGGGGAGTTACGTTCTACAGTTTAATTTTTTATCAGATGATTTGAGTATTTTCTGACTAAATGTACCTAACTTAGACAAGTTTTAGACTGAAAAATAATAATTATTATAAAGGATATTGTATTTCCCCACCAGAATTTTCTTCAGTGGCATTTAGACATTCATGTTGGGAAATTAAAATATCGCAAAATGTAATTGAACAATTCACTGAAATAATGAAATTTATAGCATAAAAATAAATAAATAAATAAATAAATCATATCAAAATGTTCTGGTGGTGATGGGACTTTTAAAAAGTATTGTCATGTAATTCCATGCACCACTCAGCGTTTAGCAAGAATTGAATCAGAATCTGATGATGGTTGTTTGGTTACTTCCTGTCAAATCTGAGTAAAACATTCCCAAACAACCCTGTAAATGAATCAGATTAGCTGAGTATTGGAGAGTTAACCTCTGAAAGGGGACATATTGTGCTTTTTGTGATTTTCTGTTATTTATATACTGTTATGATATCAGATATTTATGTTAAACTTTGTCAAAGTTCCAAAACTTCAGGTTAATGTTTGTTAACTCCCTGCAAGTCAAAATCCAGGGCTTCTGCCTGCCCTCAATGCTGCATTTGCAACATTTTTTTCCTATCATGCCGACAAGCTGACATCAGCTTGTTGCACATGTCCATAAATTGCCATCCTTTCCATAGCCTTGGTTGCTAAGCATGTTGCTATGGTTTTTCCATGTATTGTTCACTTTGTCCACTCAGTTAGTTGACGTAGCCTCTGTAGCAAGCGGATATCTGCCAAAAGGCAGCTTCCAAGAGCTGGTGATTCAGAAAAGTGGGCAGAACAGGGGGGCCTTAAATATATATATACATATACATGCATACATATATACACACACACACACACACACACACACACACACACACACACACACACACCCATATACATATATATATACATACACACACATATACACACACACACACACACACACACACACAAACATATATATATATATATATATAGTTGAACCTCAGATTAAAACATAGACCTGGAAATGTGAATTATATGTCCACTTTAATAGATAACACCTAAAGATGTTTTTTTACTTTGAATGTTGCTTCTTAAGTCACAAATATTTAATATTAGATAATATTAGAATATTAGACAGCATTACTTAAGATTTTATGTTTTCAGGGGCTTTACATCGAGCTACAGAAGATAACCTCATTCTTATAAATATGCTTTTATATCATCAAAAAATACCTTAATGTGCTGACAACTGTGTGGTGCTACAGGATCTGAAATAGCATTCACCAAAACAGTCCTATTTTATGATTGACTTCAACTCAAATTGCATTCCATCTAGAAGTCGTTAAATCCCACACTGTTTAAATTCAATTAATTGATTAAATTCAAAACACTCAAATAATATTTCTATAGCTTTCAACTTCAGATGCATTTAAATATTGTGCTGGTTGTGAAACTGCTGACTCACCTCAACTGTGAAAGGCCACAGACAGCAATAAGCAGTAATGCAATGCACTAATTATCTCACATGCAGCACAGAAGAAATGAAGTCAAGGCTAAATAGTTGAGCCTTTGCTCCTGGCTGTTTTACAGTGGCTCTGTGTCTTTTAAAACGTATAGTTAGTGTAGTAAATGTTCCTTGCCATGATAAACACTCAACACCATTCATTTAATAGTATAAACACTCATAACTAGACTTCATGCCCCTAAAATGAATATGTGCTACTTAAAGTAGCAGTGGTGGGTAAACAATTAGCGTGTTCAGCCCTTCAATGATGTAGCTTCCCACTACCCCTATTAAGACATGGCATCTTTATACAGTTTATCCCTGCTGTTTTATGAATTCACAATTACACCTCATTAATGTGTCATTTGCATAATTACAAGGAATGGGGACACCATTCACAGTGGGAATACACACTACCTTGAAGAATAAAAAAACGCAACACAACATTGTGAGCTGTAGCAGCAGAGATATTTTGTAATTGTGCATGTTTTTAGGTGGACTGATTATTCATTAATTTGCAGCTTTGAAAATTGGGGCAAAATTCACTTAAAGTGTGTCCTTTAAGGATTTTTATTTCTGTGATGCTTAATTGATAGCTGGAATTCACAAACCTGAAGACACCTTTGTTCATATTTTATTTTCCCTAATATTCTCAGCTGCATTAATTTCCAGAATTTAATTCTGTCCCATCATGGGCATGAAATAGGGTGTGAAAAAGCGATATCTGCAATAAAGGCTATGTGTGAAATTCAGTGTAGGAGCTTATTTGGACTGCACAGGTACTTTAACCCACCCTCTTTAGGTTATTTGTAAGATAAATGAAACCACAGAAACAGATGACAGGTCTTTAGCTCAACTATAAAATGCAATTAACCAGCAAATGAGGCCAGGCAAGCCACTCTGACCATTCGGCATGAGCAACAGCTAGAGGGGAAGGAGGAGAATGGTAATTCATACCCAATCTGGAAACTGCTCCACTACCTTTACTGGATTGATAAATAGCATTTGACATTTTAACTGCTACTGATGTGGGTATTCAAAGGTATTTAATTGAGATTTCTATGAATTTTTGTCATTGCTTGCTAGCAGGAATGATCAGAGATTACCTCTTTTGTCATGGTCTGCCTTCTTATTTGTTTGCTTGTAATATATCCAGTTGAAAATGCTCTGAAATGCTTCACTTCACCTTAACTTTTGCACCACAGAAGTGGACTCTTTAAAGAGTTCAAACCAAGAATTGCCAATACTGTGCACTGAGTCGTAAGAAATCCGAAGTCATTCCCTTGTTCACTCCTTTACTAATTCCTGTATAATACACATTCACTCTCTGGGGAGCTCTATATTGAGACTTCTGACACTCATCAATCATCATTTAGCATCATCACTGACAGGTGTAGAATCACACAAGTGTAAGATGAAGAGTGTTGCAATGTGGCATTGTTAGCAAAAAGTACATGCCATGAACACTACTTTTTTGTTCTATTGTTGGAATTCTTGAGTGCATATATTATATAATGTATATATTTCACATTCAGAATTTGGACAGTCAGATAAAAAGGACAGTAAGTATAGTGCACAATTAATATAGTGAACTTTTTATAGTAAATAGGGAGTGAAGAGTCTACAGCCTTGCTAGCAACTCTGCGAGGCTGTACTTACAGGCAATGTGGTATTGTGAGCTAAATGCTAAAGTCAGCATGCTACTATGCTCAGTTTAAAAGATGTTATGTTTACTGTGTCATCTTAGTTTAGTATATTAGCGTGCTAACATTTGCCAATAGCACAAAGTGCCCAAGGTTGATAACAATGCCATTAGGTTCACAGGTATTTGGTCATGAACCAAAGTATATTAAACAAATTCAAATTTCGACCAAATCACCAGAGTCATCAGCATTCATCCTCTAGGCACCATGAACATCTGTTCAAAATTTCATGGCAGTCTATCAAAATATTGAAATATTTGACTAAAACCCAAAAATTTCAACCTCATGGTGACAACCTCAAGTCAGAGTATCAAGTAAGTCAGCAGGCCTCATCCTCTGGGATACATGCCTTTATACATGTCTGTGTAAAAGCTTTCAGTCAGGACCAAACTGGTGGACCAACAGACATTGCCATCCATTGAGCCATGTTGCTAGCAAAAAGATCACTGTTGATTTAGAGGAACTCAGGGCATTACTAATGAATTGCCTTTCCATCACTCAGTGTATTCAGGATTCAGGATATAATCTGCAATATCAGTGCAGAGCATGCTACATTTCATCAGGGGAAAATGTAAAGCTCAGTGTGTACCACCCACCTTACATATCCACAAGCAGCCCACAAGCCCCAGTGGTCGGATACCTTGCCAAGGCCTTTTGTTCTCAGCCATAATACATCTTTATTAGTATAATCCCGTTGCTCCTGTATGTTACTCACACTCCATTAGTCTTTATCCAAATCATGTAGTTACAAACAGACTGTCATTGTAGGCACTAGAAATACTCTCCGGACAGCAAGGATGGATAATTGCTTTAACTTTTCCACTAACTGTTTAGTGCATCAAGTCTGAAAAGCCCTTGGCAAAGAGACAACAAGCAGCCCACATTTGGAGCTAAGCGCTGAAATGAAAAGCCTCATTCTGACAGTTACACTGTCTCCATGCGGAAGAAACCTGGCTCTGCTTAGTCCCTGCTTCTCTCCCCCAGTCTGGATACAACAGCGTGCACAGGGGTCCTGAGATTTATGGCAGCAGCTCACCGTAGCTGGTGGGGGAAAGTCTTTGGGGGTTTTCACATCCCTCCATTTGTTTTGCACATTACTGATGTTTCCCTTAATATGCTCCGAGCATCCCCTTGAGAAGCTTAGATGGGGCTGTTCTCAAGTTCAGGCTTCATTTAGTTTTCCCCCTGTTCTTGTCTGGAGATAAAACCTGACATACAGACCTCTCTGGCTCTCCTGAGGAGCTATTAATACGGGAAAAGGAACAGAGGAGAGGAGGTGGTGAGCCCCAGATCCACCTGGCAGACCAAGCACTGCCATGTTTATTTGGATTGTACATGGGAAATGGATGAATAGGCAAGCAACAGCTTTTAGTAATGGTGGCAAACTGATGCTTTCAAGGTCCCTGATGAGCAGTGGATCTTTTTGCCAGCCAGAATTCTCCTTCACTAATCATCGTACCTCTAAACATCATTAATATAACAGAACTGTTTAAATCGCATATCACCCTGAAAGGTTTTCTAAAATTGTTCATCATCTTTGATGAATGATCTCGAGTATTGAACAAATTGTACAATTCAGTAACAATGTGTCAGTGCATGAAAAATTTTTAGCATTCATGGAATACCAAAAAAAGTAAAAGAAACACAAGAAGTATTATGTCTGCATAAGCATATACAGTATCTTTTGTAGTAAATGTGCCTGGCCTCATTCTCTAATTTCTTCTCCTAACACTTAAATATATACCATGAATATTCTGTTTACATTTAAAGCTGCATTGGTTACTCCAGTCTTGGGATTCCCATGTGGTAGCAGGGATATCTTTACATTTTTTAAGCTTTGAAGTACTTCATTATGCAGAAATCATGTAATGTGAGAGGGTTGTTGGTGGACACGGTTAAAGGTTTCTGCCATCACCATGAGTGCAACTTTTGCTGAAAGTAGCGCACTAGTCTCTTGCGGTAGTATTTTTTACTAGTACAACAGTCAAAAAGTGTTTAACTCTGTATGTTGTTTTGTTTTGCTGTTGTTGTTGCAAGGTTCAAATTTCCTATCTATCCATTTCCCGCCGCTCATTTGGGTCTGGGTGGCAGAGGTAGTAGACTGAATAAGGAAACCCATACATCCTTCTCCCCAGCAACATCCTTCAGCTCCTACTGGGGGACCCCGAGGTGTTCCCAAGCCAGAAGAGATATGATGTCCCTCCAGCGTGTTCTGGGTCTGCCGCGGGGTCTTCTACCAGTTGGATGTGTTCAGAACTCCTCCAAAGGGAGGTGTCCAGGTAGCATCATAACCAGATGCCCAAACCATCTCATTTAGGTCCTTTCAGGTTATAATTTTCTCGCAAATTAATTGGAAACACCAAAGAGTGAGCCAGATCAATTCATGAAATTCAAGGTAATTAGCTAGTTAGTTGTTATTTAATCCAGCAAAATTGTAGGTCACTGGCTAAAAACAAAAAGCCTGGTTTTGTCTACTTCTATCAGAAATCAAAGAGCCATTACTACAAACATTACCACAAATTTCAAATTTCAAATCAGCCAACATTACCATTAGGGCTGGGATGATATGTTTATCTCCTTATTCAATACTGTCATGACACCTGGATGCCGATTCGATATGTATTGCGATTCTTAAGTATTGCAATATGATACTACGATTTATTGCGATTTTTGTCTGCTTTTTTAACACTAGTCCATGGGAAAAAGTTGAATCATATACTTCTAGAGACTGTATATTATGAGTCATATTTCCAAAAGCAATGCACATCACATGTTAGACAGTCTTTCTGAGATTTATTTCAGCAGTATCATTGCTCTACTGCATATAAAAGTGGTACATAAAATGTACAATAAAATGAGAAAAAATATACATGATTTTTAACTGTGATAACATTTAGCTGTTCCTGTTCATCAAGCCAGTGCCATAAGAAAATAATGAATAAAATAAGATGTTGTAGATGCTAAAATGAATAGAACCCCTGAAGTGAAGACTGCACACAGCAGAAATGTCAGCCTTTAAATTAACATCCTTCACATATGAAATTGCAATTAATCTGTCCTTCAAAACCATGGACTGCATATAAAAGTGGTAAATAAAATGCACAATATATTTGTCCCTGTACAAATAAATACACATAACCAAAAAGCCTTCAATGAATAAAGGTTATGAAATATATACATGAGATAATGAGACCAGCAGATGGAGCTGCAGGACCTAAAGCTGTCACCATCTGGTTTCATTTACATCTGGGAGAGGAACTTGAGTTTCTGCATCTCACAGTTAAACAGCAAAGGATCTGAAACTTTTCTAAGATAATAGAATCAATAAAAATGTATATACGTTTTGAAGTAAACTGCTACATTTAGCTGTTCCCGCTCATCAAGCTAGTGCATGTGTGTCAAGATTCTTGTGCAAAAACAAGAGCTGGTCAACATGCTCTGTGGTCAGGCTGCTCCTCTGAGCTGTCACAATGTCCCCAGCTGTAGAGAACAAATATTCAGCAGAGACACTTGTCCTTGGTACACACAAGTACCGCTTGGCTAGCTTGGCCAGGAGAGGGTACTCACAATGATGTTCTTTCCACCAGTCTAACAGGCTTTCAGACAGTGGCAAAGGAGCAGCTGTGTTGTAATTTTTCACCTTCTCCTCTGCACAGTCAAAGGCTGACTTCTCTGGTGGGGCTGGTGCCTGCCTGGCATCCCCAAAACTGTTCCCAAGTAATTCAGCCAGTGCACAGGAGGACACTCTTCTTTTAGTAGATGGGGGGACCTAAGATTCTCTGTCTTCTTCTTTATTCTGCTCGACTTCAACAAATAAATCACAGTGGTACAACAAATAAGCACACTACTTATATTTATTTATGTTCTATCTTTAACACCATTCTACTTATTTGATAGTTTACATTGCAACACATCATGACATAATATTACTGTAACAAATCAAAGTGTTCTGGACTGTTTGCTACAATCAGCAAGACCAAAGTTATATAAACATTTAATTTCAGCTAGGCACATGTCTGGCAGTGCCAATGCGTGCGCACGCACACACACACACACACCTTTTAGCATCTCTCTAATGCATATATTTGTTTACCTGAGGATGCTCCATTGTGGCTGCAGCTCCAGCAACCATTCTTGCAAATGTTTCTCATCATTGGGCAGGAACGGCATTGATTTAAATCTTGGACCAAGCACTGAAGTTAGGTTAAGTGTGGCCTTCTCCAGTTCGAACGTATACCTTCTTATTAGGTCTTGGTGAACGGCTACTCTCAGTTCTCTGACAAATGGAGGATCTCCACAGCTTTCCTGAGGCTTGCAGGAGTTGTGTGTGTAGTGGGGCTATGACAGAGAGTGTCGAATTACTCTCATCTGACATAACACATGTAGCCTTGACTGACTTCCTGGCCTGGATGAACAACCCCCCCATTGGATATATCCGACTCAGTCAAGGTGCTGAACTTTCTCTCTCTTTCTCACCTTGGAAGAAAGCAGTGCAGCTGTGACTGCTGGCTGTCGCTCGAGGAAATGTTCGACCATGTCATACGCACTGTTCCACTTTGTTGATATGTCTGTTGCCGTTCTGTGCTCCAGGAGCTCCAGCAACTTTTGTTTTTGCTCCAAAGCATGGAGTCCTGTGGCACTTCTGTGGAAAAACCCAGTCACGCATCGCACTCACATGAGTATTCTTGCAACAGCAGGCAGCTTTAGTGCACACTGTGAGGCCAGGTTGACTTAACATGACCAGATAGCACTTGACATGGAGAAAGCCTGCTAACTGGGTGGCAACAACCATATTAGATGCATTGTCTGTGACTCAAGCAGGGTCTTTCTCAGCGATGTTCCATTCAATCGCAACATTACGAAGTAGAACTGCAACATCTGCCCCTGTGTGATTCTTGAGCATGGCTCTGGTCTAGGGGACATGAGAGGACAAAGACCAGTCTTCTGCAATGTGATGAGATGTTAGGTTGATGTAAGACTTGGTGGCTGGTGAGGTCCATGCGTTGGAGGTAAGAGCGACTCTTTCAGCTCTGCTCCGCGATTCTTTTACTTCTGACTTAACCTCATTGTAGATTTTAGTCACAACTGTCTCTGAGAAAAATCTCCTTGATGGTATAATGTACCATGGCTCCAAGGTGTAAACCATGTTTTTAAAACTTGTATTTTCCGCCACGCTATATGGACGAAGGTCTTTGCAGATAAAATGAGCAACTGAATTTGTGATGCGATTTTTTTTTCTCTGAACCACTGCATAGTTTATTCAGTGTTCCATCCAGGGTCCATTGGCTTGCCGCCGAAGGTCGTTTGACTAGCACCACGTTTAGTACTGGATGGTGTTGAGCAAGATGGACACTCATGTTGGTCATATTACCACAATACAATACCTATTCATGATAGAGTTTGCTTACAGCTTTAGTCATGTCTAGCTATACTTTTCCTGCTAATGTGTGAAACCCAAAGTGTATCCGTACTTTGGATTTCAAATCTGAGGGTGTAGGTCGTATCACCGCGGATCTCGGGCGTCTGCCATTTTCTGCTTGCGCGCTTTGGCTGTTTTTCTTGAAGCGGATATGACGTCACGTTACTTATAGATTATCCTCTTTCCACCTCGTCTAATAAGCACAGACTAAAATGAAGCAATTGAATTTGAAGTACATCAACTCAGGAATAAAAAAAATTGTTACAAAAAAAACATTAAAAAATTGCAATACTGAAAAGAATCAATTTCTTGGTCTATGTTAATGGATTATATGATCTCGTGCATCCATCTATATATACACAAACATTTCCCAGTGTAATGTTTACTGGTCCATTCCCATAATATGCAGTTGTGTTAGTCTTCATTCGTTTTCAGAGCAAGTCTGCATTTGCTGGATTGTCACTTAGTCTTTTATATAACTCCCATCAGTAAATATTACAAAAACGAGTGTCCTTGAGACTGACCTTTCTGCTCATTTGCCTTTTTCTTTTTGATTTCCCTAACCAACCCCAGGCAAGACACACAATAATTCCATGCAATCTACTTTTGACATATAGGCATGGATAGTGCATGTGTACACAGCCAGAGCTGACTACACTATATTCAGCAGCGTACCCTGTCCTCACCGCTCTGCCAGATAACTTTGCCAGTCTCCTCTGGCTAGCCTCGCAGTGCCTTAACATAAGGACAATGAATAGAAGGCGATAAATCTTTATTGAAGCAATTATAGAGCAAATGTTATTTACACCACCTAATTGGGCCTGGGTATCTCTCTGCTCATAGAAATTAAGGCTCGAGGGGAGTTAAAATGGACACCAATTAATTTTTGCTGACAGAATCAGCAAAACAGCAAATGGCAACAAAGGGAGTTTCCCCAGGAGGTAGTGACTTTAGAGGGAGGTGAGAATAACTCAACTAATGTAGTCACAACATCACACCATTTCCATATAAATAACTTCCAAAGAAATAAGAAACTCATTTACACAACTGAAAAGAAATCAATTATGGCAACAAACAGGCTAGCTCCATTCCCCTAGACCTTGTAAAGTACGAATGACATGGTTATAGTCCATTCTAATGCTTCGCTCAGGTTCTAGTAGAATATGCATAATGTGCACTGACGGACAGGGAGGGGTAACGTCAGCTAGTAAATGTCAAGTACACATACAGGACCACACACAGCTTATTAAAAAGCTGTCACTAGGAGAGAAGAAGCTAACAGGATGTACCAGACTTGATGAGGATTTATTACCCACTGCCATCTTTACTAAATGGCATTCTTAGACTCTCGGAGTCTTAAAATAAATCACCCTGCCCATGTAAGTGTGTTTCTGTGTGTGTGTGTGTGTGTGTGTGTGTGTGTGTGTGTGTGTGTGTGTGTGTGTGTGTGTGTGTGTGTGTCAGTGTGTGTGTGTGTGTGTGTGTGTGTGTGTGTATGGGTATGTGTGTTATTGGGTCACTTTTGAAAAGTTGTTTTGTTTAGTATAGTTTTTGATAAGGTAAGGAATTACAGGGGGCACAAAGAGTAGACTCAGTGTGTCATTGAACAGTAAATCAAATAATCAAAAGTAAATATGGACCCTGCAGGTTATCTTACCTAATTCAGCTCCATTTAATAGATGATATAAATCAAATAGCATATTGTCACCACTTTAATATACAATGCACACAGTCAACAATCAGGGAGCGGGAGGTACCGTGAATAATTTAGGGACCCAGAGCTGAGCAGGGACCCCGTGGTTTAGATATTTATTGTTTGAGAGCTCTTGAGTTGTTGTCAGGGGCCCCACATTTCTAGCACCCTGCAGGCAATTAAAACAAGCTCTTTCTTTGACACACACATCAGTCCAGTCTTAAAATAGGCATGTCTCAAAATGTGAATAACATGAAAACAATGGGGTCTCACCATATTTCTCACTATGAAAGGGTTGAATGAAGCCGACTACTAGAAACAGGCAGGAGTTAAACACTTAAGTATGGTGCAAAGCAAAGGTGGAAATTAGCCCACTTGTGTAAATGTGCTGCTACGTTGCATGAATTTCACTTAACAGTCCCTGATTTGTGTTTCCTCTATACTGCCACAACACATTTCCCACCTGTCTGCTCCGAGATTTGGTTCAGGTTGTTGATGACTTGTCCCTCTGGGTTTGCCGTATATTCTCACCTATATGGCAAGCCACTGGGGACAATGTTAGCAAACGCAGCATAACAAGGACCTGACAGAGCTATCACAGTTAAAATAACTGCAACTGTTACATCAGGACTTCAACTGCTACACTAGAACCATTCCCTACTCCTCTCTTGACAAATGTGCACTTTTCCTTCACACTCACTCACTCACACCTAACATACTGGTGCTTCTCAACTGAGTCTCTCACTGCATGATTTGTCCAGTGCCAATCATTTTCAAGCTGTATGATAAATTTTGCAGTCCAAATAAAGTACGTTGTGTAGTAGAAGTATCTTTTCCTTACTGAAGGTTGTCTTTTTTTATCATTATTTGCATATTTTATGTTTATTTTTTTAATCACTTGTTACAGAAAATATATTTTCCTCTTCCAACTATTACTGAAAGCCAAACCTAAAATATTCTAATAATGAAGAAAGAAGAACAAGCTTCCATCAAAGTACATTCAAGTTATTTCAGTTGATTCCATCATTTTATCACCACCCCTCTGCCAATCTCAGTTTTCCATAACAGCATGTCCTATACTTGTTAATATTTCCCACTATCCAATGATGTTTTATGTAAAATCGATAAAATCATTCCATTTGTCAGTTGTCTATTGAAAATAACTGTTTTTCCAAGGAGGAGTATCATGTTCACCACCATTGGGTTTAAACATTATAAATCAAACATAAGCACAGTCTGCATGTCCAGTTTGGCCTTTATATTACATTCATTTAGCCATATTTGAACTTTGGTCCAGAACACCGCCTGGAGGGTAGTACCAAAATAAATGTGCCAAAGATGATGATGTTTCACATATTTTTGTTTCTACAAAACACTGTAGTATGTGATCAATTAAATAAGATATTAAATACTGATCAAATAAAATGTCGTAATCCATTCAAATTGTGGATAATATTTATATTCGTCATGTGACTGCATGAAGTGACATGTCTAAAGTCAACTATGCATGCTGGTTGGTGTCTTGGTTAGCTTCTTGTGGAACATTATCATAAGAAAAGGGGGTAAAGAAATACTGAGCTTGTGTTAATTAGTCTGATTTGTGTGCTTTTACATTCTGTACACTGAATAAATGTAGCCTATAGAAGCTGTCACTCACTTTACTCGCTATTAAACACAGTTATCAAAGAAGTCAGACAGTTTATTACTGAACTTTTTGCTATTAAGAAAGTGGCAACATTAAGAAAAGAAGATTTCAGTGGTTTCATAAAGTTGACAAGTGTAAATCATCATTCCTCTGTGGCAGAGGTGATGGAGCCGGACAGCTCATGCAGTTGGACAGCATTTTAATGCACTGTGTAACATCACGGTTTCTGTATTTGGCTGTACTGTTGTCTCTATTAAGGCTACAGTTAGGATTTTATGAGTTTTGATAAAACTGTTTAAGAGTTCTTTTTACAGTCCCTCCACACTATTCAGAGTGGATGCTGAGTCAGTCAGCAATGCACACCATCAATCTATGAACATAAGTTGGTTTGTACTTTATCTTCTGTCTAACACATACAGCTAAATTAAAGATATCATTCACACAAATACAAACACATTTTCTGTAGTAATTGTTAAAATGACAACTTTTTCATCTGTTTTTATTGGATGCTGGAAAGGATTTTGCACATTCAATAACTTTAAATTGAAGTAGCCTCTGTGTCAGTTGTTTAAAGGATGAAGTGATGGAATTCAATCTGCTGAACAAACTGGGAGCACTCTTCATTTGGAGTAGAAATGAGTGGGACACCAGTGGGAAAAAGCAATATTGTCTGCTCTTCCCTCACTGGACAAGGTCAATTAGAGAAGGACATGGATTGGCAATCAAACCTGACACCAAAGATTGACTATGGTGATTATAACCATGCAGATGGGGGGCTTTAAAGGTTATTAATAATGATTTATGGAATTAATTAAAGAAGTAAGATAGGATTCCGTGCTTTAAATACATTATATAAGTCCAGCTGAGGGAACATTTACCACTTGCGGGAACTCCAGTTATAAATGCAATATGTTCTATGACTGGATGGTTTGTCATTTGGGCTGTGGTGGAGTTATGATTATGATTACAGAGAGTGAAGATGGATAAGGTGAAGCAACACAACATAAATATCAAATGTGAGATTTCATGGATTGATTCTGAACATATTTGTCGCAGCATTATGCATGTATTTCATGTGACACATGCTCTGTCTATTAATAAAGACATGATTTATTATTGATCTGCTGTAGATGTTAAAATGTATTTTGTCTCCATTTTTGCACAAGGTGCTTCTGCTCTTCACCTCATGGAGATTGTTTGTCACAGTGCAACAGTATTTTCATTTGATGATGAGTTTCTGTGGGTGATATTGTTTGCTTGTCTGTTTAACTATGGTTGCTTTCATGTGAACTACCTTCAACTACCTTTTCAAACAAAACACTAAATCCATAGGCTACATTAGAGGTACCCAAAGCAGGTGGTGTGGCACCATGAGTTGCCTTAAGGGCGGGCCAAGGGTGCCATAAAATGTGTTCATTTCCATTGTGTAATGTATTTTTTTTTTTTTTTACAACTGATGCCACTTGGGGGCAAATGATCTTTTCAGTTGATATGGCTGGTGTGTTAGACAACATTTGCCGATTGACACATGCAGCAGACACCGAGCATCATTGGAATTTCTTTAGACTTAAAGTAAATGCAAGGCCAATGTTCTCTCTTAGCTTTTAGTTCTTTTTGCTCTCCACCAACTCCTGAAGGAAATATTTGGTTCTTTAGGCACCAGATGTTCCACTGTGGTCATTTGCTATTTGCTATCTCTTTGCTAGAAGGTTTCTCAGAGCCTTTTTTGCTGAAAATAGCTGCCTGCTGCCATTACAATACAATAAAGTTTCAGGCCAGACAACCAAAACAATCAGCTGAAATATGCTAAAATGCTCCATAGAGCTGAATGCACCTGCAGTGTCATCTGTTGCTAATATAAAAAATATTGATTACAGCTGCTTTAAACCACATTTTTGATATATTAAGAAATAAGCAGTAAACATCAGAATCACAATATCAACCACCTTGTTAAATATCCAGTTGCATTGCCATGATATGGACAGCTCAGAGTTTCTGCCTTGTGAGTTTTCCAAGTACACAGAAATCAGACATTTTTGTCACTGTAAATAGAGCTCAAAGACATGCTGTACTTCTCAGCCCTCAACATGTCTGAGATAACCAAACCTGAAGAAAGGAGGCTGCCATGAATAAAAAATCACTGCAGAGTCATTGTGGCTTAAAAATGTTTGAGAACACTGGAGGTTTTGAGCAAACACTACATTTTTTTCATCCGACCCTGTCCGTGGTTCATTGCATCATCAGGAACCTTCTACAGCCCACAGAGTGGAACATTTTCTAAGGAAATGAGTCGTTATCTATGCTGTCTATGTTACAAATGCTGTCGGCTGTCCCTGGACAACAGCCTGGGAACTACAGGCACTATATCTGTGTGCATGTCTCAGCATTAAAATGCCAAATGAGGTGGTGAACCCTCTAACCCTGTGGCTGGTCATTTCCTCAGTGGACATCATCTGTTAGCATTGTTTTTACTTTAGTTTGAAAAACTTGGACCTTTAGATGTAGCCCTAAAGGTGACAAATATATAAACATTGCATAAGGGAAAGGTTTTCGATACACAGGTTGGATATATTTTACAACAAAAAAAGCTGTGTACCATATATATATATATATATATATATATATATATATATATATATATATATATATACTTTTTTATTTTTTTATTTTCAGCTAATGAAGAAAGATATACTTTCGGTGTATTGAGAAATTCTTGCACCTTTCTCTCTGGTAACAAACAGCAACAGCAACACATACATTTATTTACTCGAAAATGTTGTATGTTTTTACCTTAAAGCAAAGTACAACCCTGAAACGTGAAGTCCTTTTTTTGCCCAGTGGCCATTTCAGACTGCGAGACAGCTCTTCTAGCTTGTTAATCATTCCCCGCGCACAGTCAAAACTGACATGATCATTTGATGCATTGCTGTGTAATGCTCCAGTAATTATTCTTTCCTTTAACAAGGCTGGCAAGCAAAGCCAGGCTGCCCTCCTTCCCGCCCATGTCTCAGTCATTTATTTCTTCATTTTCTCTCGACTTAGGAACAATCTCAGTCGTACTGGAGCATGGAGGAAATGTGACTGAGGGAGTGGTGCTCTTTAGCTAATCTAGGATGGCTAATCGTTGTTATAACCCACTGAGAAACACCTCTCTAATACATGATTGTTGTTTTTAACATATATGTAGCTCGACGAGCACAAATATTCTTCTGTGCTGAACTGTTCTATATTCAATCATACACCCACATGTGCAAGCTGCATAGTCAAAAAATATTGTTGAGCCACTGGCAAAGTTGGGGGTTAAAGGCCCTTGCTCAAAGGCACCTGACTGGCAGTGACTCATTCACTTCCTACGCAGAGTTTTTTTTTCCCTGCCAATCTGGGCATGTGAACCAGACAACCTTCAGGTTTCTTGCTTGCTTTCACCTCTGTGCTAAATTGTGTTTCTTACTGCTGCTCTCAGGTGATTGTTAGAGGTGTCAAAGATACACCAGGTGTAATTACAGGTCAAAGCATTATATTTACAGGAGACATTTAAGTGTAATATGTTCTGAACTTGATTGCTACATTTCAGTGAGATCTTACTGCCTTCCTATACCTACATTCACATGCAAACTTGCAGAGTTGCAGTGTGGGAGGATTTGTTTTGGCTTTCCAAGGTTCTGGAGGAAAAATCCACTTCATTTTCTGCAAAGACATGTTACATGACTGGCAGAGTGTTTCCAAGGCCTGGATGGACATAAAACTCTCCTGGTTGAATCGTCAGTATAAATGGTGAGCAACTGCTTCAGAAAAAATCTCAGGTCAAGTCACAGGTATAAGCCTGTGTACCTTAAAATCTAAGGTGAGCCTTAATTATATGTGTTAATTATATATAAACATTTACCATTTATTTATTTTTTGTTTGTTTGTTAGATTTAGACCCAACATGGTCAAATCTCAAATCCTTTATTTATTTATGAAGTGGTAGTCCAATAGTCAGAATCAAAAATATTGCATCTAAAATACTGGAGTCAGCCAATTGCCACCATGTGTTAGTTTTCCCCTAGATTAATATAAATAAAACTAATTCCCACAAAACATACCAAGGACATGACCTCAGTGTCCTGAGTGGTAGCTGATTCTGGCAATTTGCCCATGAATTTGGCAACTGTGATGCTGTGTTTTATTCCCAAGACACATTCTCATGACGAAGTGTTCTGAATTCTGCTTCGTACCACTGGCTGTCTTCTTCTCCATAGCAACAGCGGATGAGGCCAAGGGCCAAGTACTCGAAGGCATCCACCATACCAAACTAACCTGATTTCTCAGAAACTACGTTGAAATTATTAAAAGTGATGCCCATAGCATAGTATCCATCAGTTACCCAGGAGGCTCTGGTGTTTCTCTGTTGAGGCACATTGAGGATATCATTACACATCATCTAAAGAAACCTTCAGAACCCACTTTGCAGCTCTACTGTTAAGTTCCAAATCACATGCAGGGAGGAAACCATCCAGAGGAAACCCACACAAATACTGCACTTAAGAAGTTGCTCAAAAAGGGAGTATATGGCTATCTATCTATTACTATTTTCATTATCATATGAAAGTCAACAGCAACAAAGGCAATGAAACCAGCACTGAACATCCAGGAGGTTATGTTTCGATTTTGTCAATAACATGTGTTGTACATGTGTGTATGTATGTGTATGTGTGTGTGTGTGTGTGTGTGTGTGGTCTTGAGAGAGTAAAAGAAGGGGAGAGAGAAAGAGAGAGAGGGAGAGAGAGAGGAACAGGTATAAATGAAAGTAGAGGAGGTGAGCCATCTAGAAACACATCCTACATGGTTCAGGAGACTAATTATACAAGAAGGCCAAGCTAAGTCGACCACTTCAGAGAGTCTGCAGGCTACACAGGGACCAAGCGACATGGATACCCCATTCAGAGGAGGGAAACAGCTTCTCATGCATGCCTTATTACCCCAAAGACCTACGTCTGTGGCAGATAAGTCACCTACTCCTTCTAGCCTTGCTCCTCTGCGGACATAGATCCTGTAATGATACATTTCACTTCTGGCGATTTCCAGTTTGATGGGTAGAAAATGTGAAAACAAAAAAAGGAAAAAGTCTGCAATATGGGACATCATCTCTGACCCCCATCAAAGAGTTCTCTCTTCACATCGTGTGGTAAGGCGACACAGTGCCAACCCCTCATTTTCCTCCGGTCCATCTCTAATGGGATTTGGGTTTTATATTAAGTCCACCTTCCTCTCCCCACCCTCCCCTTGTCCTGACACTGTGGTGTGAGTGATTTGAATTTAAAAAGTGGCTAAATCCACAGAGCAGGCTTCAAATGGGATTGTGTGCGCCTTTCACTGTTAAACAGGGCCTTCCAGGTAAGCCTGTCCTGTAAAATGACAGAAAAGGTGACGGGTGGGGTTATGTAGGGCATCACTTACAGACTCGCTCACTCACAAGAGAAAGCTCTCTTAGATTGTCTTGTACAACTCAGTAGGGCAGATTTTCTGTTTGAGAGTTACTGTTTGCCAGTCTTCGTGCGAAGGCGCCAGCTGAATGTCACCGGAGGTATTCCATGAACATGAGCAGTCAACGCATTGTTTTTGCACTTTGCTTTCATTAAGCACAATAATGTAGGGGGATGAGATTCTGTTAAATAAATGATTCAAGGTCAGGTAACATCAGTTTCATGAAGCATTAAACTGCTTTCAGCTCAGCCTGTCCTCACAAGGAAAATGACAGTTCTAACATTCAGGCTGGAAAAAGCGACCTATAGTTACATTTACGCCATCTAGCAGCCATAGTAATTATGACCCGGGGAAGTGACGCAGTTCAGATAACGTCAATATAAGGTGACTTGATAGGATGATTTTGCCTTATTAGGAAGAGGAAACAGAGCTATTCTGTTGTTTCGGTATGAGGACGTGTTGTTCAGCTTTACAAATATCAACCTCATGGTTTCACTAGAGGAAAAGTTAGGGGATCACCAAAGTCATTAGGCTTCATGCTCTGGAGAACATGAATGTTTGTACAGACTTTAATGGAAATCAATCTCATAGTTATTGATATATTTCAGTGTGGACCAAAGTGGTGGAGACACCACTGTTTGCTAAGCTGTTTTGGTATTTTTCTAACCAAGTGTAATATCACATTCAATTCTTACTAAGATAAATTGTCTGTCCCTAATTTATTGGCATGCATCTGTCAGTGTGTGGTCTTTGTCATGCATTCAATCTTAATCTGGCTGACATGTTCAGTGTCATTGCTAATTACAGAAGTAATACATTGGTCCATTAGTAAGTGCCTCGACAGCCCTAGACTCATTTCTACCATAACTAGTTGGGACATTTGGATTGGTCTGGTAGCATGCACAAAGCTGTGCTTTAAGCCAAGAATGTGTTCCAGTTTTCCAAATAAATTGCACTTTGTAATACATGATATGTTATATCATGTATTAACTTTTCCATCTGTCTACAGAGGTTCCTATGCTTCTCTCTTCTCATCGACCACAGAAGCGGGGGGGCCACGGGGCCCGCGGCCTGGGTAACTTTTGCAGTCTGATATAATATTTTTATTATTTATTTTTAATAAAAGCCTGACTTGTAAATGTGTTGTTTTTTTCAAAACTTGTATTTTAAACAAGCCAAACGATATTGGTCACTGTCCCACTCCTGACTGCTGCAATGTGATTTGACATTTACCTATCACATGCATTGTTTATCAACAATGTCATGACATGTGTGCATTGTGCATTTGTTCAAGTGAACGGCGGCACTCCTGATCAAGAAATCCCCTAAATGAAACCATGCATTCCAGTCACTAAAGAACAAAATGAAACCTGAAACACAAAACCTTCTGTCCAACACAATGGACAGTGAGAACTGGCGCTTTAAAGTCAGTCAATGACAACTACTCTGTGCTTGCCACTGTGATGGAAGAGTTTTTGGAAGAATCCCATGATGCACACAGTTGGAAAGCTGGGGGCATTCTAGCCATGCTTGAAAAATTCAACACCTATTTTATTCTGCGCCTCATCTATCTGATTTTCTCTCCAACTGAACAGTTTTTCAAGACATTACAAACCACTGACACAATGCTACAAGACCCCCAGAGTGCAGTCGCTGTAATGCAAGCTTTTATTCAGCAGCAGAGGTCAGATGATGCAATTGACAACTTTTTCAAGTCAGTGATTGAGGCCTCCAAGGATTTGACAGAGAGCCCCCAGTTGCCCTGGCAACAGAGACTCCCCAAAAGGCTTGTGGGCAGGGAAACCGAGCACACATTTCAGAGTCCATCAGAGTATTACAGAAAACTTGCTGAATAGTGAACTGAGTCATCGTTTTGATCAGCGTGACTTCAGGGTAGTGGTGGACATGGAAAGCTGCTGGTCACAGCTACCTCTGGGAAAGAGGTGACTCTCCCGTCTTCTATAACGTCCTTATACTCAAAGGATTTTGACTTTGACAATCTGTGTGCACAGTTGAGCATGTTGCCAGACACCATTAAGACATCAGCAATTCAAGCCAAGCCTGAAAAACCATCGGTAAGGTTCATAACTGAAGCAATGAATGCTGTCCCTGTGGACAAAGAACTACAGTCAGAAGTGCACAAACTGTTGAAACTGTTTTTTCACATTCCCAGTCACTACAGCATAAGCTGAAAGATCTTTCTCAACACTTGGCTGTATTAAAACATACCTATCTACAACTATGACACAGAGAAGGCTTACTGACCTGATGTGCAGCCATATACACCTGGCAAAGAATTTGTCCAGCAAAATGAGCAAAGCAGACTGGTCTTCAGGAAGTTCAAGGAACACTTAAGTAAATTTTTTTTTTGTTGTTGTTTTTTTTAACATAACCTACATATTACTGTCATAGTCATTTTCTATGGTATGGCTGGACTATTGCGTTGGTTACTTTTAATTTCACTGCACTTGTCTCAAGTGTGTGGGTGTGTGCACGGCTCTGCACGCTCCACCTGTTTCTGTGTGTATAAGATATTTATCTCCTGAGTGCTGACTTGTGATAATAATGAATATGATGTTGATTTAGACTTGAAGCAGGATGTGTTTTGGTTGTGGACTGGATGTTTGTTGTTCGCTGTATGTGTTGTATTGTTTCATCTGTACATTTATGTGTAAATAGACTTGGCCTGTTGTGTGTGAATTTTTGTGTTGAATCAGAGGGGTTAATCTGAGCATGTGTATTTCATGTGCATGTTCATCATGCATGTAGATGTGGTGCCGTGTGGTGTCGGACTAAAAAAGTGTTCTGCAATGTTACTCAATACTCATTCATCAGTAATATAGATCTATGTGTGTTTCAA
Source organism: Thunnus albacares (assembly GCF_914725855.1). Classification (NCBI taxonomy): domain Eukaryota; kingdom Metazoa; phylum Chordata; class Actinopteri; order Scombriformes; family Scombridae; genus Thunnus; species Thunnus albacares. The sequence goes on along the minus strand of NC_058106.1, from coordinate 7,310,825 downwards.
TGCATATGCCCCCACCCTCTAAAAAGTGGTGCTCTTTTCTGCATTTTGATTTATACCCTTGTCACTCCAAACCACAAATGTCAGGAAAAGTACAAAACGTCATCATAATTTCTAATTTGCAGCAGTGTTGTAAAACAGTGACATCACACTCTCTCCTTGGAGTGGTCACGCTCCTTGCTGAAAGTCAGTGTAGGACACGTCATAAATAACTTAAGTCCTACTAAGAAGTGTTTTTAGTCTTAGCTTAAATCTAAGTCTGATTCCAAAGAGCAATTCTGAGATGCCTGATCAATATGGGCCCTGAGCAAACTCCATCTGTTGACCAAGACCTGGAAAAAACTAGTTAAAAGTTGGGTTTTTTAATCAAATACCATAACTTATGTTTTTCTTGCCTGTTAATAAAATATTATAAGATATGGCATTTGCAGAAAGGCTAAGTTTCTAAACATACTTAGTTTAAACAGGAGTGTGAGCACACAAAGCTAAAAAAAAGAGAGACACAAGGAGCGAGGAGCTCCAGTAAGAACCAAAACTTTCACTAATAGAGTATCCAGAGAGTACTGCCTGAGAAGTTATTTCAACCATCTATCAGCTGCATTTGTGTCAGGCTGCACTACTGCTTTATTATTGTGATCATTATTTATTATTTTTATTAGCAGCTTGAAATGTCAGCCAACTTTTAACTGTAGAATTTTTTGCACAAATTACAAAAGAATCACTCTTTCAGGAAAGAGCTTTCAAAGTTTGAAGTTTTTCAATTAAGACTTTTGACATTATTATCAGTATTAACGATACCTGCTTTGATTTTACTGTGTGTAAGATTTAAATACCACCTCTCAGGAGTTTGTTAAACAAATAATTCATCACAAGACACAAATGCTTACTCAAAAAAAAAAAAAATCAAAAACAAGGTTTATTTAAATTAGACCAAAGATATAATGAAAAGAATTTTTGTTTGGATGGAGAGGGTCAGCATCATAATGAACAAATTTGCATTCAGTTTAGTGTGAAAATTATAACCCATGTTCTGTAATTTCAAATATTCAATAATTCTACAACTGTAAATATGTATTTCAGTTTTATATGTCTATATCTATATAGCACTATAGAAATTACCACCAAAATATTATTGTCTGATTTGACATGACTATCTTTGACATTCTTGGATCCAGAAAAGTCACATTTCTCTAATTCATAAATGCTCTATCTACACTTCTTCCAAAACAATCAGAAATACAGAGTAAAAGTAAAAATGTTAAGTGTAGTGATAAAACACATCTACATATGCAGGCCTTCAAGTACATACAGTCTAGTTTGTGGATGAGCAAAAAAAATTCCTTCTCTCCAAACATTTCTCCGGAAAAAGATCCCCCATCTTTGACATTGTCCCACAGTACATCCCTGTTGCAGGGCAGGCAGGCCATTGTCCCCGTAGAGGTTTCCTGTTCACCCACAGCCAGCATCCTGCCAGGTAACGGAGACCAATCCACACCTCTTCTGTTTGAGCATCTTGAATAATTTTTCCGGCATCCCAGTTTGAGCCACTGAAGTGCATATGTGGGAGGTCATAGTTCATGTTGTTTGAACTGGGATCAGTGTCAAGAGTCCTGCAGTGTTCCAGAGCCTCCTCCCATGTCTTGTTCTCTTTTACTAAGACCAGATCATCTTTATAACACAGAAATGCATGTGGACGATCACATTGCCAATTATACAAAAATCCATCTGCTGTAACAACACAATTCTCATTTCAGTTATAGTTAAGTAGATTGAAGTTGTCACTCCAAGATGTAAATCTGGTTTTCTCTCCGTTAGACCAATTCCAGACATCATTTTTGGCTCTATGGAGACCAATCCAACATTTTGATGTGAAATTGCAAGTCCCAGATGTTATGTTTAATTCCGCCTGGTCTCTAAAGGTGGCCAGGTCAATATGGTTCTCCCGACAGTACCTTTGGGCTTCAGACCAGGTCTTTTTTTGTGTCTGATGAACATACATTCTTCGTTGATGACTGCCCCGTACAAACAGAGGGAGGATGAAGATGAAGCTGAGAATGGTGATGAAGAAACTGTTGAGCCTGCTCTTCAACAACATGATTCTCCGGAGGTGACTTGACTTTCAACATCAAGACATCCCTGATTAAATACCTAGGGAAAAAAAAACTAAGTATTTGCAATCACCACCACCAGTTTACCAATAAAATTGACTTGGACAGGCCTACCGTCACTCCTCAGACTGCCCCTAAAGCAAACTGACCAACTGCAGTATGTCACCCACATTATTATGGGATGGCATAAGCACACACACAACACACAGGCTCCATGCAAGCAGAATGGCCTTTTTCATATAGGCAACATTTCATATATTAGATTATTATTACTGATGCATAAACAAGTAAGCAGCATTTTAATGTTGTAGCTGGTCAAGAAGCTAATTTAAAAATGTATATAAGTATATATTTTATATATGAATAACTAGCATAACAATTTGCCTCTGTGATGCAGTAGAAGTGGCATAAGATGCAATGTACACGTACTTACTTGCTATTACTTGTTACATGTTCCACAGTGTTCACACCTTTCTTTGTTCTATTTGTTCTATTTGTTAGGTAAATCAGAAAAACCACGCAAATCAGTGCTTCCTCATAATCAAATATGTCTTATGCTGGTCAAGGTCAAACAGCGCAGTGAATAGAACAATGTGGTGTCAGCAAACCTACTCTTGCTTGGATTGCTCACCATGTTTGCAGCAAAGGTCCTAAATTTGTTTTTTAAATCAAAATCTGCCAGTAAGTCTAATCACATTCCTCTAACCTCACGACCTTCACAGTTTACAGCCTGAAACGCCAGCACTCAAAAGTATACTCAATGGTGAGAGGGATATATCATTAACTTTGAACATAGAGTTGACAGTTATCAAAGAGCAAGAACAAACAATTCAATATTCCCGAAAAGGTCAATTTTAATAGATAGTCTGTTAACACTGGACACTTGTTTTCAGAATAAAGGCTGTGTGTAAAAGCATAAACATGGTATAAAAAGCGTGTAATTAAGAACAAAATAATGAATCAAAATAGACAGTGTCCCCTGAAGAAGGACACTTCTTTTACCACAGGCATCTGTTTGGATAGAGAGTGGCAGATGAAAGTTGCTCAGAATCAGAGATTCATTGCAAGGGGCCTCTTGGAGAGTGCCCTGCTCTTCACCCCGGGCCAGCTTGGTTTTATTGGTAGAGGTGAGACTAAAGGGCAGAAAATTTAAAAAAAAAAAAAAAAAAAGTAATACCAGCTCAGCAGGGCCAAAAACATCCTTAACTGTCAACTGGTTTTATGTCCCTCCTGCTGGTTGCCTCCATTTTATCTTGTTGTGGTCTAAGAGCTCCCCCCTCACGCCCCCCCACAACTCTCCCCAGGATTCAGATGCAACTTTCAACTCCCAGAGAGAAGTTTCCTGACAATTTGATCTTTTGTAAGATGTCCTCCATGTGAATGAGTGCTCTTGCAATGAGTTTCTGAAAATGACAGTGTCACCCAGGTAAGCTGCTGAGATTGACTCTGTGCAAGAGAGAACTTTGTCCATCAAGGCTGGAGAAACCTGGTTTCTCCTGGGACAGGTGTGGTGATATGACAGCCTGCAAAGTAACTGTGGGGTTTCAGAAGAGTGTTCTGCAGAGATAAACTCTCATCCACACCCTGAACAAAACAACAAGCCTAATCACAGGGTTTCTTCTCTTCAGTTTGAATGTGGAGGTTTGAAGAAGAACTTCCTGACTTGTCTTTATAAGACCAGGATCTGGTTGCAAAAGCTCTTCATAAATTCAAACTTAAAGGTGCCCTGTGGAGTTTTCTTGTAAACAAAAAGTTATGTTTACATTCACTGTTATTCACCAAAACTCACTGTGTGTATCCTTGTGATCTACAAATGTGCTACAAATCCATGTCTTTCATTTCCAAATTAGTTCTTACTTGTTGAGTTGTAACTAAATATTTACTCAAAAACCAACAAAACCAACATTTGCCAACTAACATATGCTACATAAACAGCTTTTTAATTCCCATCCATTATAAACTGCATGAATACTACTAACCCTGAAACACTATGTCCATGTATGCAGACATAAATAAAGTCAGTAATTTAAAAAAGATTAACAGTTAAGTTAGATATGTCATTGTCATGTCATTTTTGTAAGTTATGCTACAGCTTGTGATGCAAAATTGACTGTTTACATGGTTGATTGCTTTTGCATGTAAGGCACTACAGTTTCCTGGCAATTGATGTACACATTTATGAAGTCTTTACCAGCTATAAAATGTCTTTATTAATGTCTTTATTTTAATTGTGCCACTAGTTTTAATAAATCACTAGTATGAAACAGTTGTTATGCTGAACCAGGTGCAAGTACTTAGATCTGCCTTTTGCTGGTCCACCTAACACTACCTCCTGGTTTATCAAAATGCACAGATAGGCAGCCTTAGCTTCTCCACTGGGACTTCACGCATTTTGGCTCAAGGTACAGTACAGAAACAAAATATTGACATGAATGACATTTAACTACTGGCAGCATTCTCTCCCTTAATTCTCTCTCTTAATTATAGCTGAAAAAGCTTCTGACGTAGGACACCACAGACTCGCTGGCTCCAGTGGGGTTCAGCTGGGCCTCACAGAAAAAGTCTTGTCCTACTTCCTGTTTGTAACTTTGTGAGCCATTTCCTGATCATGTTCCTTGACCCATACTCTGACCTCTGGTGACAGCAACCAACAGAACTGCTCAAAGATAAGAATCTCACCAACCTGTTCCTTGGTTCCGCTTGGTCACTTCCACTTGTGAAAGAGTTCCCTTGGTAGTGGAGCTCCCAGGGGGTCTCGTCCTGCATGATGTCAAGTTCTGTGGACTTCTGTCTGAAGACATCTACACTGATTTCATATTTGGTTAATAAGGCTTTGCAATATATAGCATATATTATGTTAGAATAAAGAATATGTCTCTTTTTTAAATGATGGTATTTGTCTGTTTCAGTTACAATTTCTGATGTGATGGCCTTTTAAAGTCTTTCCTTGGAATAAAACTAAAGACATATGAGAAAAATTACCATCAGTACAACTCATGTTACAGTCAGAACTGTCAGTTAAGATGGCTTAACAACAACCAAAAGTGTCTTCTAAAGTCATACAACACAACAGTGAATGGGTTTCAGGCTTTTTTAAATCACTGGGGAGGAAATTGAAAATGGGGACTATCTAGGGTTTTTGCATTTCAAATATGGTAAGTGTATCATAAGACTCAAATGTGTCAGTATGTTTGCTCGTGTCTGTGTGAGGGTGTCTTGAGTGACAATGATTATGAGTTCACAGAGGCACCGGTGAGCAGAGAGTAAATGACAGCATGCTGAGAAGGAAATGAACAGAAAATGAAGATTGTACAGTACCTTAATGATAGGGGGCATGAGATGAACATTGCTTAATTCTAATCACAAAATAACTTGGTTGGTGTTTCCTTTCAGAACTGCCCTATATAGCTCCAGTTGCTGCTCAGCCAAACAAAAGAAGGCAAATATCTATTTTGCATCAGTAATCTAATGGTACATTTCAGTTCCCACATATCCACGAACACACCCTGTAGACACAAATCTTTTTCCCCATTGACAACCTTAACACAGACTAAATGTGTTCCTGTGAACATCTAGTACAGATGTTGTGAAGATATATGACACTCATGATAATGCTGGGTAGAAAAAGTCCCTCACCTCACCGCCATTCTCTTGCTCCTCAAATGAGACTGTGTGGACCAATTGTGATTTGTGATCTTTCAGGACAGCAACAGCACGTAGAAATCACCTTTGACTGAGGAGACCTGTTTCACAAAGGAATTCTGTTGACATATGATCTGGCTTCGCTTTACATTTCAGAACTCTTAACCCTTTATTCTGCACAGATCAGATAACAAAATGTTGCTAAAGTTCCAAGGTCCAGGCTTAAATCAAAGGGGGATCATGTCTTTACTGTTTTAGCTCCAACACCGTGGAACAAACTCCCCCTCAGCATCAGATCAGCTGAGTCAGTGCCTCAGTTTAAAAAGCTTTTTAAAGCCTAACTGTACAGACAGGCATTTGCATAACATTTTTATAATGTCTACTGAAATGTTTTTATGTCCTTTGTATATTTTGTTTTATCTCTCTATGTTTGACCACTTCTTGAAATCCCTGTTTTTATTGCCTTCTCTGTGTATGTTGTTCTTTTGAATTTTTTTTTTTATTTCTCTGTTTGCTATCTTTGCATCTATATTTTATAGTATTGTATTTTTTGAAGCACCTTGTAACTCTGGTTTTGAAAGGCGCTATAGAAATAAAGTTTATTATTATTACTACTATTACTATTATTATTATTATTATTATTATTATCATTATTATTACATCTGTGATAGGTCATAATGCATGTTGTCTCTGTACAACACAAGATTTCCTATTACAAAGACCTGAGAGTCCTGCAATATTTTAATAGTACAATATAGACATTTGAAGAGGCTCATGAACACTTGCCATGTCACTTCACACACATGCTTCAACCTTCTGTTACTGGCTGTCCTCATTTGCTTTCAACTTTAAAAAAAATAATAATAATAATAATCTCATAATCTTCTATTGTTCGACACATCTTGCAGGAATTTGAGAACCTTTTTTTAAACAGTAGCCAAAAATTCTGTGATGCTCATAAGCTCACACAGAAAGAGTAAAATAACACTTGGAGGTAATTCTCAAACCAAAGACTTACAAGTCAAGCTTAAATCTGTGAACACTGGACATCTCATTAAGCAACCAATTTACAAGAGTCAAGTTCAGCCGTAAGTATGTGCATCAGGTCCCACTCAATGGACCGAATGCTTAAAGACTGCCTGCATGCCTCCTGGTTTAGAATCATTGCCATTTCAACTAATCAACTAGGCAATGGCATCTGCTCTTGCCAGTTTGGAAAGCATGGATGTGTGTGATGAGCAGGGTGGAGTGAATGACATCTAGAGAAGAAACTGCAATTAATCTTAAAGCATAATGCCAGCAACATTATGAGAATATTTAGTGTAATATTAACAGACTAATTTTAATTTTAATGGCTTAGCCCTCAGGAAGATGAATTGTTGTAAACAAAAACATTTTAGAAGAATGGAAATTATATCTTACATATAATAAACTTATCAGGATATTATAGGGATATCATACAAGATAAAGTATGTATGTATATGTATATATTAAGGACAAAATAATGTGACTATTTTGTACCTTAGCCTAGAAATGATTGTAATGAAATTATAGGAATATTACATATGTGGCAGAAAATATCATAATATATATTGAGTATTATGAACAAACTATAATTTAAAATATTGTAGGAGGATTATTATGATGTTTCTTTAAAGGGAAAACTGCTATATTGCACTACTAAATTGTCATCCCAGATTTTTCAGGCCAGCAAACAAGACAACAGCCCACCAGCAGCAGCTTTTCGTTGGCTGAGATGAGACATGATCGCTTCTGAAGTGTGAGGACATTTCAGCACGGGCTAATTAATTGTAATAAGGCTGGCTGGCACATACGTTGGCAATGACAGCCATGGGGTGAGAGGCGAAGGCTCAGCTTCCCTACTAAACCCAGTGTGGAGTTTGAGCCGTCAGGCCGCTGCGCTCCAGAGACTTGCTCTGGCACTCACCTAGATACACATCTGCTCTGATTAATCGCCTGCTTCGCCCAGTGCATACATTTCATTATCAGCTTTAAGTGGGCGAAAACAACAAGGATCAGGGCATTGAGCAAAGCTGTGACGAGAGGAAAGATGAAAGGAGGAAATATGAGTGTAATATATTGGGTGTGTAAAAGAAGTAGATGGCTAATGGCCCTCCTCATTTTCCCCTTAGTGACATTAAATAATGTTTTATCTTTATCAACCTCTATTGACAACCAATTGCAACTGCAAAATCACTTAACTCCTCATACACAGTTCATTAAACCCTGTTATCCCCTTGAGCTATGGTGGCTTGCCATTGGCGCCATATTCAATAAATCCAACAAAAATATCTAATGAATAGGTGAAATACAGAAATAATAATACAGCTTTGTCAGGACACATTTTAACTTTTGAGGGTGAAATGTTTTATGACACAGGTTGCTCTCTTGTTGCAGAGTGAGTGTGCTGCACAGGAGGGGGCTTGCTTAGCACCAAGCCAAACAATGGTTGAGTCACCAGTATTGATCAAAGTCCTATAACACACCCACAAAATGTATTCACTGTAACAGCTGAGGGTTAAGAGCCTTGCTCAAGGGCAACTTAACAAAAGATTTTGAGAAGGTGGTGTGTGATACACGCTTCTCAGCCTTCAAAAGGTGGGAAACGAAAGCGGTTTGGATGAGGGGGCTTTACCCTCCACCACATACCCGGTGAAGGATGAACCCTTACTCAGGCTACAGCCAAAGGTAATTCACCAAGATTCTCTCGTCCATCAGCTCTTCCATTGATTTTATGATTGTTCTTGTCCTTGCTTATCAAGAGCAAAGCCCTTCTGAGTTTGGTTTCAAAATGTAAGAAAAACTCAAAAGAGCAAGATACAAACCATTCTTATTCTCACAGACGTTTCATCTCTTGCCAAGTCCACTCACAGATTCAACATAGAGCAACACTGCCATCCCCTGGCAGTTTCAGTTTAGTGCTTTGGCTTTTATCCATACAGGCTGTGCTGCAGAGGGCACCAAACTTGTAAGAAATAGCATAGTTATGCAGGTCTGGGATTCAGCCTTTGGAGCACAACAGTGGAACTTGAAATGAAATGGGTCAAGGAGATTTAGATCTGGGCCATTATTGTCAAAGAGAACAATGAGCATAGACTTGGGAGTAATTGGTAGAAAAGGGTAAGCATTTGTCATGTTAGTTCAGACTGGGCTCTGTGCATACCTAATAGGGTTTCACACAAATTACAAAGGCATATTGGCTTTATTACAACCAACACTATATTTGCGATCCCCAAGCATAATGAATATGTGTCGCCTTTCAGCTGTCTGATTAAAGGAGACCTATTATGCTAAGGGAGATTTCCTTTTCTTTTTTGATTATAAAGCAGGTCTAGGTGCTATATAAATACTGTGAAAGAATCAAAATGCTCAGTAAAATGAGAAATGCACACAGCCCGTATTCAGAAACTGTGCCTTTAAATGAGCCATTTGGACTTCCGTAAATTTCTGATGTCACAAATATGCGCTCAGCGTTTCCCCTACCATTGCCTTGGAGGGGTGCCCTGCCAACAACAAGACATAAAAACAACACTGCGCTGTTGTTGGATGTCAGGAAGCAAATTTGTCATTGCACAGCCTTCCAAAGGCTGGATAACCTTATCCTCAGTGGTGGCCATCACAATTTACCAGTAAGTTTTACCCAGAGCCCTTGTTTTACCTAGCTACAGTAGGTTACAATCCATTACCTGTGGTTGGCCTGGACATGCGTCACTCAGAAAACAGTCAGCCAATCAGATGTTCCAAATGTTTGTAAATACACCATGACAAAGACAATATTAAACTGGGAAAGGGGTATAATATGACCTCTCTCTTTCTCCAGTCTCCATTTGCCCACTCCACAAACTGAATATTTAGTAGAACAATTGTTTGACATTTTAGGAAATATTCATATTTTCTTTCTACCAGAGTGTTAGATGAGAAGATTGATACCACCTCTTGTCTGTGTGTTAAATATAAGGCTACAGCCAGCAGCCAGTTAGCTTTAGCCTAACATTGGAAAGATTGGAAACAGAGAAAAAAACTTGCCTGGCTCTGTGAAAGGCAACAAAATCCTCTAAATCAAAGGCACCTCTAAATCTCACTCATTTGTTTAAAGAGGACCTATTATGTAAATTTCAGCTCTAAATTTTTATTTTTGGACTCCACTAGAGTAGCTTAGCATGATTCACATTTCAAAAAACTCCTTATTTATCTTATACTGGCCCCTTATGTAGCCCCTCAATATACACAGTTTCTCTTACACTCCGTTTTAGCTCCTGTCTCTTTAAGGCCCCCTCCCGATGAGTCCACTCTGTTCTGATTGTCCAGCTTTATGTATCAGAGTTGTGTAACTTTACTGTCAATGCAAACCAAACATTTCCTGCTTTACTGCTTCATTGGGAGACTTTCATTGTGAACAATTTACAGGAAGTAACAATGTGTTCATTACTGAATTAGTGGAGCTTCCCTAGCAGCGCTAAAAACCAGTCAAAACAACAACATGTGGAGCTATTTGTTCAGCGGATCAGTTATAAATAATGCAGAGAGGAATAGTACAAGCAGAAACAGCCACAGTGAGATGTTAATTGAAGAGCTGCAGACAACCAGCACACCTCCGACAGGTAAACTACTTATTTTACTTTGCTGTGCTGTGTAATGGAGTAGTGGCTACTCCCTGCGAGGAGCTGTGAACTCACGCGCTGTGCACGTAGCAGATGTCCATATGAAGAAATCCGTCACAAACTGACATCAGCTCGGGCTGAAAGTCGAAAAAAACGTTGAAAACTTGTGCTTTTTGCTCACAGGGATTACTGCTACATACGTTTATCTCATTATTTGACATGTCGGCCACTTTTAACATGATCATCCGATATTGTGACATTATATATATGTCTGAAAATACGGGAAAGCGTAATACGTCCCCTTTAATCTCTACAAAAACCGAACTGTAAAAATAACAAGTGTTTTTTATGAGGCTGTGTGCAGGACTATTTCTTGTCTGAAAGCAGTGACTTCCAGCAAGAAATAGCCTAATGCTACCCTAACAACAAATACCAAAACAACTTGTCATTTTTATACTTTGATTTTTGTAACAATAGGCAGACTGTGTTACTTCTGGACAGGCTAGCTTTCCCCCCGCTTTTCAGTCTTTGTGCTATGCTAAGCTAAGCTAAGCTAAGCGCCTCCTGCCTGAAGTTTTGTATTTAGCATACAGATATGAGAGACATTTCCAAAATGTTGCACTATTCCATTATAGCATTGATTGATATTACAGCATATAATGTCATTTTTACGTGCCCAACAGTGGTGATTTACGCTGGCTGATAAGGGCTAACATGCTGCAACTGAAGAAAACACATGCAAATAGACAAAATACAAGCAAATTAAGAAACTATCTTCATCAATTTGACAACACATGCGCACCATTTAGAAAACCACAACACAACACATTACAGAAACAACAACAGAAGAGTTTCCAGAGGACACTTAAGAGTGATGAACACATCAATAACTCATAAGCGAAACATTAGCCGGAATAGTGATTTCATATTTAATCATTCTGTTTCAAAACTATTATTCATTATATTCATCATTCATCATTATCATTAATCTTCATCTTTTAAATGAAATTAGTGCATGCTGTCATTCAAACATTAAATTATACTCCAAAGACATGCAAAGTAAGATTTTGACCATTTTTTTAAAATGTAAAACAACAAACATAAATACATTAAAATTGTAATTCTAGATAGCAGCGTTGTTGATTTGCTCACACAATGTCGCATCACTGAACAATCAAGTTCAAATAAGTAACAAAAATAAAAGCCCTATAACTCATATGAACCATATAAAAGGCAGCTCCAGTAATATGAAGAGTTTTACATGTTTTTTTTAGAAATACTGGGATGGTATCATGCCTCTGTGATGATCAGTGTAGGACAGAAAAGAGAGAAACTTCCTGTGATTCAGGAGTACAGATTAGGATGAGATAGAAAGACACAGATGACCGCAGACTGTTCCTCTTTGTCTGTCTCTGTCTGCCTCACTATCCGCTGGACTGCCTTTCGATCTGTCTTCATCTTCCTCTATTCGCTTCTCTTTTACATTGTTGACTTTAACACACACACACACACACGCGCGCACACACACACACTAAATTGATTGGGAATCACAGGATAAACTTGTTAAAGGTTACCCAGTAACCAGACACTGGCAAACAGATTTGACTTATTGGAAAAGTTTCTTCTGGAGGCAGAAACAATCTCACTGGTAAAGTTAGACCTCACTGAGCAAAGCCCGAGAACCTCAGTTTTGTCTGTCTGAAGCCCTTTGGAAAAGGTAAGAGGTGGAAGGAGCTAAAATAAATCAAATAAGGGATTCATTCATGATACTGACAGTTTCATGAAAGATTGAATCAGTCAACCAAAATAACAGGGTTTGAAACCTTTATCACTACCACTTTAATTTTGCTTTCAGGCCCTCCATCGACCTGTGCCTGTTTGTGACAGGCCAATTTCTCAATGCCTAGAGAGAACAGTGCCTGTCCCCTGAACGCCTCTCAGACTATCGGTAGACATGACAATTTACCGATGCTCCCTAAACGTATCACACCAGAATATCTGGAGACTACAATTTTGAGGTGAGCTGAAGTTAATTGGATGAACTGTAGTACCCGTTCAAAACGTGCCTGAGACATCCTGCACTACGTCTTGAACATATATACAAAGTTCCTGTGTGTGAGAAACGGGAATAGAGCTTAACTCGCTAAACTTTTTCAATTCATTCTCTATGGTAGTTCTTATCACTACAAGTGTAATCCCATCTCCAACCACAATGTGGGTTGCAATGGCAGGGTGGTGCTGTCCGTATTTCTGCTTGTTGAATGCACATGCAAAAGAAGAAGCAGAAGCAACGCAGTGTATGAGGTATTTTTATATATTTCTGAATATACCTTGAACGTACATGCCAAGTTTCATTCAAGTTTTGCTTAAGTCTCTTAAATGTTTTCAAGTCATTAACACTACAGATGTAGTCCCACCTTTGACCACAATGTGGGTTGCAATGGCAGAGTGGCACTGTCTGTATTACTGTTGGTTGACTCCACAGGCTGAAGAAGAAGCAAATCAACGTTATATATGAGGTAATTTTTTATATATTTCTCAAGAACCGCTCATCCAAACAACATCAACAATGCACTTCCTCATTTCTCAGCAAACAGGAAAAAAAATTCCAATCATACTTGTTATAAGCACAAATTATTTATTGCAATTAACTAAAAAAACATAGCATACTTTTGATAAACTGATCTCAAGTTGAGGTCCCCTTAGTAGCTTGTTCTGGAGCTTTCACACATATCACAGGTTTCCTTTGCAGCTGGCACTTGTTTAAACTTTCCATTATTATGAGTGTTTTTAGGACTTCTTGACAAAACACATTTCTGCTATTGTAGGTTTGCTAGTTAGACCTGATGAATGACACAATTATTTATAAAAGAAAGAAGTCACCTACTATATTTGTATTTCATATTTCTATTTTAACTTCCATCTTCAATTGTAGCGTTCTTACAGGGGTTCTTTGGCTCCACCTTTATGGTTAAATTCTAAACTTTTTCCCTCAGGAAACATGTACAACTTTAACATTAGCCATTGGTGTCTGTCAAATTCAGGTGCTCTCTGAATGTGTCTGAAATCTGGTGGCAGAAGCAAAACAAGCCTAAAGGTTAGAAAAGCAGGTTTGTGCCTGATGGTGACAGGTTCAAACCAGTCCCAAAACATCAGACGGTGGCTGCACTGGGAAGTTTCCAGGTGTGAGTTTGTGTGTGATCAGAGCTTGGGTCCTAGTGAGACTCCCCTGAATAAATAAAGGTTTACAAAATGCCCTCAAAGTGGCACATTGAGTTGCATACAGCAGCTTTGCTTACACACATTAAACTGTTATTGCCTTTGGTACACAGCATGGAGGAGAGAAATGGGAAGGAGGCAAAAGTCTATCTAAAAGTAGGGGAAATAAAGATTTGAACCAGTGTTGATGTCACATTCTATGAATTCTAAGACTTGACTGCAGAGAGAAAGAAATGTAGACATTGAACATTCCTTAACCTTTTTGTTGTCCCATTTTGCCAGTTTGGAGCAAGCACTTCAGTAGACACAGAGCCACATTAAAAATCCCCAAGTTCTCCCCATTGGCTCTACAGTCATTCCAAGTGATTATGCAACATATTTGGCCTGTCTCTGTCTTTTTTCACTACATGCCATTATAAACACAGATACAGGCATGCAAACATGCTGCTGGTCTCGGGCAGATCTACGACCATTTCCCATGTGTCTGTGTGAGTGTCGTGTTTCTCCATACTCTGCAGGTAAGTCCCTTTAGAGAAGGAGTAGCCCCCAGTGACGTACACACAGCCCAGCATGGACACCGCCCTGCACTCTATCCTCCTCTCCTTCATGCTGGCAAGCGGGATCTACTCATCTGTCTTTGGGTCGAATCGTTCAGCAAAGGTGGTCTGGGCCCCTACCAGGTACACATTGCTGTTCAAAGACACCAGACACATCCCTTACTCTGCAGGCAGCAACGACATGACAATAACAGGGTTTCCATCCAAGCATTTTGATGCAAATGTGGATATACTGACTTAAAACGGCTAAATTGGAAACAGCAAATTTTGAACTCACGTTTTTCTGCACGTACAATTAAGAGCAGATGTGATTATTTAGTGCTCATGAAGCAGTATTCTTGTTATCGGAATTACCTGGATGGGGACAAGGGGTTAGGATACTCCACTGGTCAACGTCCACCTTGTAACTTTGGATCTTGTTGTAGCTATAGCTGCCCTTGAAGCCATATTACCACCTGCTACATAGATATTGTTTCCCAACACAATCACTGAAGCATTCCCTAAACCTGTAACCATCAGTTGAAAGGAATAGTTCCAAGAAGTCACTGCTTCTGGACAAGAAATAATTACAACACATAAACCCCCATAAAAGCCATAAGTTGTTGTTTTTACACTTTGATTTTTGTGCATATTAAACAAACAAGACATATATGTGCATTGACCGGAGGTCTAACATCAGCACTATTCTCAATAATAATTGTCTTGAATATCAAAGACCTCTTACAAAACACAAATGAAGTTTAGCGAAAGTTCAGTCAGGAAGACATCTTTTGCATGCTCAGGTAGTTAGTATTATTTCTCAAACCATCTGTCATTCCCATCCCTAACGCATGCTCAATTATAATTTCCTTGCTGTCATTCCACTGGGTGTCAATTAAGACTGTTCACATCAGCTGATCACATCTAACCAATAGCGAGGTGACACACCTTCATTTGTCAGCCTATCATAATGTAGCTGTCTTTTTAAATATGTTTTCTCCTTCTCTTCCTTAGTGCTTTCATGCTGCTGTTTTGCATGCCCCACCACCTCCCCATCACCGTCCAGTCTTCGCAGATTCATCAGTGCATCGTCTCATCAACCTCATCAACCTCATCAGCCTCGGCAGAAGTCGTCAGCCACCACCACCACCAGTGTCTGGGCTCCGTGGGGGGATTGATCTTGCTGCTGCTCAGGACTGATGTCCTTCAATTCAAAATCTCCCTGTAGAGTCTAAGCATTATCAAAGCAAAGCATAATCTTCATATCATCTGTATAATAAACAATTCTTTTTGCTTCATTCACTTGTCTCTCTTGATTGAAATGGGAGTTGAATCTAAATTGCTCATATGATGATGCTGTCTGGCACACACTTTTGGAGCAAGCTCAAACATTTTTAATCTCCACTAAGCACAGACTAATTCAATTCAATATCTTGCACAGAACACACTATACACCCATTAAGATGCACAAACTTAACAATAATATTTCACCTATGTGCCAGAAATGTACGTATGTAATGAGTTTTGGAAATATATTAGTACAACCACCTCAGAAATTATGGAAAGGAATATTCCACAGGATCCTAAAGTGTCGACCCTAGGAGACTTGAACCGATTGAAAACAAATGAGTCTGTTAAGCATTTTGTTTTATTTGCCAGTACAGCTGGGAAAAAAATGGATTTTAGTAAACTGAAAATCTGACCTCCCTCCCTCATATTGAAGATCCTCTACAATATAAGGAAAAGACCCA
Source organism: Thunnus albacares (assembly GCF_914725855.1). Taxonomy (NCBI): domain Eukaryota; kingdom Metazoa; phylum Chordata; class Actinopteri; order Scombriformes; family Scombridae; genus Thunnus; species Thunnus albacares. The sequence goes on along the minus strand of NC_058106.1, from coordinate 7,294,950 downwards.
CACTGTTTAGGAAGATCTGGGGAGCCTTCATAGATGCCTTACCTCTCCTCAAATGTGATGACTGATACTCAGACCTAATTTTGTGGTTTAATAATAAGTGCAGAGAACCAAACCAAATACAGGGGTTTGGTGGGAGTGGGCAGCTGCTTGTCTTTTTGTGCTGTCATTGTTATTTTAAAGGAGTGTGTATTGTACGATTTTTTGAGCATTACTGTTTTTTTTGTTGTTGTTGTTGTTTTGTTTTGTCCTATTTTGTTGTTTGTTAAATTATTACCAAAAAAACCTACACACAAGTTATAACATGTTAATTACTGAGCTTTAGAGGTGCAGGCAGGCAGATTTTGTTATCTTTGAACAGGGGCAGGCTAGCTGTTTCGCCCTATTTCCACTCTTTACGCTAAGCTAGGCTAACCATCTCCTGGCTGTAACTTTGTGTTTAGCAGGCAGACATGAAAGTGGTATTGATCATCTCATCTAACTCTTGACAAAAAATGACCATAACCTCCAAAATGTCAAACTATTTCATTACATACTTAGCTTGTTTGCGCCACATCTATAGTAGCACTCACGTGCAATATAATACCCATCATTAGAGGAAAGTTGAGTCTGCTTCAAAGTCTTCAGTTGTGGTATTAAACCAATTTGTACATACCTCTTTCGTGAAATCCGCCTACAGTCAATTAACGAGTTTCAACATTTTGATCATCTTGGTTGGGTAAATTTTTTTTTTTTACAAAATTCCAAATTCACATGTGCATCAAATCTACTTTCAGGTGTAGAGGTAAAAAGATATTGTGTGCCATACTTATAGAAACGCACCTTGCACCATTTTAGCTACAGCCATCCACTTCCTCTTCAATGGATCATACAGTTCGGTCAGTGCCATGGCTGAACCTCCTCTGTAGCCTCCCATAACATACACACAGCCACCAAAGGCCACTGGACAGTGTTAGTATCTGCAGGAGGGTTGATAAATTAGTATTGTAGACCAAATTTTACACCAAGTTCATATTCCCAAAATAGAAATAAGATGAATCGTTTGTGTTCAGAGAAAAGACCAACCAACTCATGGAGCTACAGTTAGCTTAATTAGCTAGCAACAGTAATTAAAGGGGCGTGGCTTAGCAAAAGGCTAATGTGTAAAGGTTAAGATATTGAGAGGGACCTGGCTGCAGCAACATGACAGATGACAATCACAATGGTCATCCATAGACAGGAAGTCATTTTGCCCTTTCAGAACAGAAGTACAATCATGGATGTATTCTAAGAACTGGATACAGTTGGATAGATGGCACCTATTCGATTTATAGAGGAATGCTCTCATGGTGCATTAGCCAAGAAAAGTTTCTAGCCTCCGGGTTTACTTCTGGGAGTATGCAGCCCACTGAATATGTGTAGAAGTGTTTCTCTCACTGGCCCCGCCTGTAAGTCCCTGCTCAACCCATGGACTTTACATTGTGGTGACGTCACAGATTTTAATATTGATTTTCTTGGCCCTGAGCAAGTTTTACAATTATAAAACCACAATGGATCAAAAATTCAGAATAGAATCATAATTGACCTTGTTTGTAGTTTGAGATGTCCTGTCAACAGTTTTACAGATATCTCTTTTATAATGACGGTCTATGGGGAAAATGCTTTTTGGGCCACTGGGGATTTTATCGCTGCAATACCGTGAATGGCCACTGGGCAAAATAGGAAGAAAGGCTGAGAGGCAGCACTATATCCAGATCTTATTATACATCCATGAGTATAATTTTTCCCCACAACTTAATTTAAATAAATTACTCACGTTACAACTACACAAAGTCGGTTCTCTTGGTGAAGTACCCTTTTCAATACAAGAAGCAGATTTTTACCCCAGAAACTTTATTCAGATAAGTAAACAAATGAAGCCAAGAATACTTTTCCTGCATCCCTGTCATTTCTCATTTATTTTTAATCTTAAAACAAAATATTTTTTAGGATTTACTTTAAAAATCATTAAACATTATTTTCTTCTTCTCAAGAACTCAAGGCCTACTGTATAACTCCTAAAAATATGTAACAAATATGAACTTTGATTAATTTTTATCGTAGATTAATGACACTATACTAATAAACTATATTCAATTAATTGGTAATACTGTCTCATCGTTTCGTCTTCCTCTCCTTAGTTAATACCGGAAAAAAGAACCACTTCCGCCACATCTCGTCATATGACTTCCTGTGCGTGGATGACCACTTGCAGGACCTGCAACCAGGTTCTCTTGAAGATATTGGCACATAAAAATTGTGTAGCACTTTAGCTTTTGACACCTCTGCCCATACTAGAAGAAAAACATACAATACGATTGCAGTCCTTGTCTTCATGACCAACTCCCTGCCTGTGGCTCCCCTGTTAACCATTAACAGCTGATCACACAGAACACAATAACTTTGGTCACACCACATGTTTGTTTCAAAGGTTTTTGTGATAACTTTTTGATCTCTGGGAGATTTTTCTCTCTTTTTTCCTCCCCCCGTCTTGCAGGGAGGTCACAGGTCGTGGTGTGGTGGAGAACAGCAGCCCTGGAGCTGGTAGGGATTCATTCTAGCTCTAAAAGGTTAGTACAGTTCAGCAGATGTTTGCTAATATGGGCAACACAGGGACAAGGTTTTCCACTTGAATGACTGCCTTTTAAATCAATAGACCATTAAATCTGCAGTATGCCCTCCACTGGAGAACTAAATGCCAACAAGGTGTGATGATGTTGTATGCACCAAACTTTACCCTTGTCTGTGCTGTTATTTGTCATGATTTCATCTTTCTTTTTCACATATTTAACATTACCCCAAGTGTAAGGCAGTGTCTCTTCCATGCAAATTAGCATATCAGTGTGCGTACCATCAATATTTAGCATTTCTCATATAGTGAGACAAAGTAGACACTTGACTGGTCCTTTATTATGTTGATACAGATGTACAAGGTGGGTCAATGCTGATTGCCTGCAGATGGCAGTGTGGCATTGATTGTCTTGGCATAATCCATCCATGATGACCCCTTCCTCTGCCTATCTCTCACATACTCATACATACCAGACAAGGCTATTCGTCCTCTCCTTCATGTAAGCAGTGAACATAACCCTGAAGAAGGAGCTGCATGCGTAGAGCATGACCTTGTGGCAGTGCAGGACCTGGCCAGAGGAGCACCACAGGTCAGTATCTGTAAAAAGCCCATCAGAGTAGAAACCTCTCCAGGCATCCAGCATCACATCAGGATGGCTCGCATCGTGGAAATTGTACATGTAGAGATCCTGCTGTCTTCTGGGTGACATGGTTGTAGTCTGTCTGTGGAATAAAGTTTGACTCAGTGCCAAGCTTTCAGTGATCATAAACTGAACAGACAGCCATGTCACAACACAGTCAAAATAAGCTTGGATATTTGTTGTGCATTTAAATAGAGATGACGACATCTGTGGGGGGTTTGTGCAAAGCTGTATCCTGGCAAAAGCATACTGTCTCAGAAAAGAAGGGTGTAAAAAATTTTGTGTTGCCCTAAGGTCTAATACACCATTCTTCAGTTTGTTGTGCAAATGAGGCAGTTGCCTGCTGAAATCAAGGATTGCCCCTTTAAATATTTATCAACACTTCATGCATAATTAATGGTGTTATGGTGATATAATAAATGTACAGTACATGCATCATTAGTGGTGTTAAATGATGCATTTCTCCTATAGATCTCGTTTCCCTCAAATAGCCCTTTCTAAAAACATAAGAAAATTATTAATTATATTATAGGTAAGCTGAAGGACAACGTCATGCAGCTAAACTCACTCATACAACACTGTTGGTTGAAATTACAATTCTCTGGGATTACTTCTTTGCAACTCGTGAACTTTGGATATTTCACCTTGTTAATGAACTGTGTATGTTGTTAAATACAATCAGGAGTAAATAAATATCAGAAAAAGTTGGGATTTCTTAAACAGAATCATACTTTGAGCATGATACATGATATAGGCTATCAATGGACAATGACCGTAACATACACATACCTGATCAACATGGTCCACAAGCTTTGATGTCAATTTCAAAATAATTTGCAGAGATAACTATTTAATTGTTCTTGAGAAGAAAAAAGAACTGTGACCGATTGTGAGCATTATTCTTCATGACGTGGCCTTTTATTTGACGATGTGACTCTGTCTTAAGTATAAAAACACTGCAATCAGTAGACCTGTGGTTAAAAAGAAGACAAGATAAGGTTAATAGGTTTTGGAGTTATAGATCAAGCTAGTTCCCAAACTCACTATGGACTTTATTCAATGAGAGGAAAAGCCCATCTGAAAAGTTTCATATCATACCTGTAACATAATTATTCTTTGCATCAGATATCATATTTTATTGTTCTGTAATCATTGTTTTACCATTAACACAATATATTTAGATTGATTTGTATGCTTTAGACACACAAAAAAGTGTACAATCGAGTTATCCAGTAATATTAACACTTATAGCATGAAGATATTTCGGTAAAAAGAGTACATTCTCATATAAGCACATGAATTACAGATGTTTTCAGGCACTGTACAGTAACTGAGGGCATCAAGAGGGTCCACACCCAGGAGAATCTACAGTAAACCCCTGCAGCTGATAGCTAGAATGGACCTTAATAGATGATTGGCCTCCAAAAAACGAGGCAAACTGCCATACTCACTGTTAATCTTATCAAGCATAGCCTGTTGCCCAAATGGCAATAAAATAGCTTTGAAATGTTATGAAAAAAATGGTTAAATGTTGAAGAGAAAATTCCATCTAAGCGTCCGCTTACTCAATTAGAAACTCTATTTTGTCTGCCTCTCAACAACCTTGAGAGAATAAGAAGAGAGGTGTTAATTTCTTGAACTCAGCTTGTGGAAGAAAAATGTCCCCTGCTCCTTAACAAAAACTCAACACACCATATGCATGGCTGCATTGCATGGTGGTCTATTTAGGCTTCTGTCAGTAGACAGACTGGTACTGTCCCCTATACAAATGACTCCAGTACAAAAAAAAACACTGCATAGTTAATGTAATGTAAACACTAACAGCGGGTTTATCTAAAGGCAATATACAGTATATGACTGTAAAAACTGAAGTTACACCATCACAACATTAATGCAACATTTCATAACATGATGGAGTAAAAGCTCTGCAGATGCCAGTTGTTTCTGAGCCACCTTTCCAGCCTGAAGACCAAACTTTCTGATTAAACTACCCCAAACTTCCAAGACTTGTATCCCAGTTTAACAGTCCTCTGTTCAACCTGCCAGTTACTTATGCGACTAAGCATCTTCCTTTAATACAGCAAGCCTCATCTAAAGCTTCTTCCCACTGAAAAGTGAATTCAGAAAGTAAACAAAGCCTGCTGAGTCTTGGACCATAATACCATGTTAGATCTTAGGCAAGAGCTGTCTCTGTGAGTTATTGGCCTGCATTCCTCTCCAAATCCTTCAAATCCCTATCCATTTGTGCCAATCTAGTGATATTTCTTTGCTGTCAGTGTTCGGAAGGAATAACTTTGCATCTTCATTGGGCCTGTCTGAAAGGAGAGGATACATCAGTTCTCATTGACTGTGCTGCTCATATTTTATCCACTCTGTTTACCTTTAAAAAACAAAATATTAGACAAGCCTTACAATATAAAGCACTTGAATACAACACTGCCACAGATCCACAAAGGAATAAAAAAAAAGTACTGGACAGAATAGTTCATAGAGGAAAAAATGGATGAGGTTTCTGGTTTTAATTGCATCATTAGAATTACAAGATTACGAATCAACAAATAACATTTCAACATGCTAGTACACCAAAAAAATCACTCATTGACTGTGTGCATATGAACACCAAAGTTACATTAATATCTGATGTATTTCTTGCTTAAGTAGAAAATGGAAACTCAGTACTGTTTATCCAAATAAGCTTGTGTACTGGCTATGAGAAAGGTCCCAGTGCTATTTCAGTACAACCAGACAGTTTTCTATTATCTGGATAACATCACTAGAATCTTCTCACACCATTGAGGTTTGTTTGACTGATGTAAAAAAAAAAAGAATAATAATAAAAAATAAAAAAAAACAGCTGTAGTTGTAATTTCAATACATAACTCAGTTTATCTGTGGGAGGCAGAAGACTATTTGTTCTTTTAACTTAAATAGTTAATTGAGGTTTAATCCACAATCCATAGAGCCATCTCAGAGTTAACATGATCAGGCTAACTCAAACCTGGTTTAATCAGTCAAGATAGCACAACTTTAAACACAAACCTGAGATGGCAATAACAGATCACAATGGCAGGTGTCACTGATAGAGGGCATACATATATATATATATATATATATATATATATATATATATATATATATATATATATGTGTGTGTGTGTGTGTGTGTGTGTGTGCGTGTGTGTGTGTGTGTGTGTGTGTATATATATGTATATATACAGACAAATTAAAGGAAAAACCTGAATAAATTAATGGAGCATAACAAAAAACATAACAAATGCAGATGCTTCTATACAGATGCACTGTATGGTACAATTAAGTAATTAACATCCAATCATACTCTGTGGCATGTTGAGCAGGCCAAGTTTTGGCCAGCTGAACACTTATGGGAGATTTTGGACTGACATGAAAAATCTCCCATAGGTGTTCAATTAGGTTGAGATCTGGTGACTGCGAAGACCATAACACATGATTCACATCATTTTCATACTCATTAAACCATTCAGTGACCCCTCGTGCCCTGGGAATCTGGGCATTGTCATCCTGGAAGAGACCACTCCCATCAGGAGAGAAATGTTTCATCATAGGATAAAGATGATGACTCAGAACAACTTTGTATTGATTTGCAGTGACGCTTCCCTTTAAAGGGAAGAAGTGGACCCAAACCATGCCTGCAAAATGCCCCCTAAAGCATAACAGAGCTACCAGATCCCCTCACTGTGGGGATCAAGCATTCAGACCTGGACCAGTTTTTCCTTTAATTTGTCACCTGTCTGTACATATATATATATATATATATATATATATATATATATATATATATATATATATGTGTGTGTGTGTGTGTGTGTGTGTGTGTGTTTGATATATGTTCACTAACTATGGAGCTACTATGGACGCAGCCAAGATATTTATGCATGCTATGATTCTTTCCCATATGTCTTATTGCATCAAATATTGGGGGCAGGCTCGAGGCCATAAAACCTCTTGAGTCCTTATACAAACAAACTCTAAAAACTCTGGACAAAAAGCCAAAGCATTTCCATCACTGTAGGGAACTGGAGAAACACAATTTACTGAGCTTTGACAATTTTAGATTATTCTCAAATTTGTGCCTAGTTTATAAAATTTTAGATGGTTTGGCCCCTCGTCCACTATGTGACTTTGTGTACATTTGCTCAGTAAGTTCTATTAGATCCTCCAGAATATCCTCTATAGATTGTACCATACTATTTCGTTGCACTGCATTTGGGAAGTCAGCTTTCTCTGTGAAAGCCACAACTCAGTGGAATGCCCTACCTGATGATATGAAGAACTGTAGTTCAATCAATACATTCAAGGCCAAACTAAAAAATCAACTAAAGACCAATCAGCTGTGTGACCACTGAGTCTAGTTTACATTATTAATTTCTAATTGACATTGTGGGTGTATGTGATGTGTTGTTGTGTGTAGCTTTGTATTTTGTATGGTGTGTTCTGTGTGTTTTGTTGTTTTTTTTGCTTTGTACTGTTTGTTGTGCTGTTGTATGTTTTGATTGTGGGGGACTACGGATGCAAATTAGTTTTGAGCTAACTCCGGTGCAGTGCATCTGTCATGTTTAAAACTGCACACTGTCCCAATCAATAAATCAAAAATACTGTAAGAGTTGATTAGCTTAGCTTAGCATAAAGACTGGAATCAGGGGGAAATGGGGAAATAACTAGCCTAGCTCTATCCAGCATTTTAAAAATCCATGTTCCATTTTTTAGCTCAAGAATTAACTGATGTCTTCTTTGTATTGTTTGTTTAATTCAAACAAACAAGATATATCATGTTAAGCAGCAGATCTTCCCCAAAATGTTGCACTATTCTTTGAATGGCCTGCAAGCCTGTTATACTGTTAAAGTTTACTTCCCTAAAAGTAATTGAATACTGTAAAAAATAAAACTTTAGTTGAATTATGATCCAGTGTCAAACACAATCTGCACATGTTAACATTGTTTTTGTGATTTATTTGTATTCTAATTGGGCTAAGAGGTCTCCATTCCTTTTCTCCACCTCTAAATCAAGACAAATCCTTGATTATATAATAATTCAAACCTTGTTTGAGAGGATTGTTACTGTTTACAAAGGTAAAGATAAAATCTCCTGGAGACAAATTGTCCATTTTCAAGGATTTGTAATCAAAATTGTGGTTAAAAATGATAAATACCTTCTTAATAATACACACATTTTTAAAACAATCTAAGGGGGCAGTATGTGCCCGCTACAGCGCAGGATTAATATTTGGAATGAGAGCAATATTTAAGTTACAACTGCGACATCCATTCAGTGTTGACCTCCATTAGGGCCGGGGTGCGACTGCATACTCGTTTTCAACTCCTCCATGATTTCAGTGCCGCTGCTCCAGGCAATGACTCTCGCTCTCAAAGAAGCGCTATCTTCTTGACTCTTGAGTTGGGCCAGCAGTTTCTCCAGGGTGTACCCCTTCCTGGGCATCACAACATCATGCCCTCTCAGACAGGAAGTCGGGCAGAGATCATTCCCACCGTCCCCCACGTAGAATACCCGGTCATACTCCACACCTCGATCAGTCTGCTCCAACAGGTACAGCTCCAGGACTTTTCTCTTGCAGAGGTTGACGGGGCATCGCTTGCAGTCGTGAGAGTGGTAGCACTGTACCTCCATGTACCCGAGTTCGTTGAACTTAGCCGGGTTGGTGAACACCTGGTCGACGGCCGCCTGGAGTCCCGCTGCGTGGAGGATCCAGTCAATGAACATGGTGTTGGCATCAGAGACGACTATGCAGTCAATGGTGCTTTTATTTTCTGATATGAATGTCAGCAAGTCTATCATTCCATCTGTGAAGGGGATGGTCTCCATCACACTGCGGACCCTGTCAGGACTGACCTCCTGGTCTCCTGGAGGGACAGATGGAAAAAAGGTCAGAGGACTGAAGTAGACGTTAATGTAGCAATTGCTTTATAATTATAATAATAATAATAATAATAATAATAATAAGTTTATTTGGTATAGCACCTTTCACAGAAATGAAATTCACAAAGTGCTTCACAGGAACAAGAGTTGAAAATAAGACCATAAAAAAATACATAGTGTAAAAACATGTGCCACAAGTTAGAATTAGTTTTAAAAAAATAAAAATAAAAATAAAAATAAAAAACACAATCAAACAAACAACTCATGAAGACACAAAAGCCAATTTAAAAAGATGGGTCTTCAATAGTTTTTTAAAAGCTTCCACAGAGACTGCTGTTCCATAGGGTTGGAGCCACAAATGTAAAGGCACAGCCAGTAGGTCCTGGTTGGAAGACCTGAGTGACCTACTGGCGACGTAGGGATGGATAAGTTCCATGATGTACTCTGGAGCCTGTCCGTGCAGGGCTCTATATGTAATAATAAGAACCTTAAAATGAATCCTAAAACGAATGGGCAACCAGTGCATAGATCTTAAAACAGGAGTGATGTGAGTCATCCTGTTGGACCTGGTTAGCAGTCTTGCAGCCGCATTATGGACCTTTTGTAGCCAGTTCACATATGCTTTGCTGAGACAAGTGAAAATGGAATTACAATAGTCCAAACGGGATGATATGAACGCATGGATGACCATTTCTAGTCCCGGTTGTGAGACGATGGACTTGAGATTAGCGATATTTCGTAGATGGAAAAAACATTTACGGGTCTCTCATGTATGGAAACTCTGAGAAGAGCAGCTTCGGTGGAATGCTTCTGTCGGAAACCTGATTGAAACTTATCAAAAATGTTGTGTGCAGTCAAGACAGCAGTGAGCTGTTTGGCGACAACCTTCTCTAAAATTTTAGAAATAAAAGGCAGCTTGGATATAGGCCTATAATTATGGAGACTGTATGGATCAAAGTTCGTTTTTTTCAGGAGGGGCTGAACAACTGCATCTTTGAAGTATGCTGGGACACAACCAGATTGCAGGGAGCTGTTTATAATGGAAACCAGGCATGGCCCAACACAGTCAAGTGCATTTTTGAGCACGGAGGTGGGTAAAATGTCAAAGGAGGAGGAGGATCTCATACTGCTCACCAGATCTGTGAGTTCTTGGCCGAAAGGCATGAGTAGAGAGGGGAAGAGATGAAGGGATAATGCTAGCTCTGGCATCTCTAATTTTATCAACAAAGAAGGAAAGATAGTTGCTGCAGTCCTTATTTGACCAGACAGGCACATCCGGAGGTGCCGGAGTGACAATGTTGTTAATTGTATCAAACAGGACTTTTGGGTAGCGCTTACTGGTGGAGATAAGGTTGGAAAAATAAGAAGTCCTCGCATCTTTAATCAAGCTGCTTAGCTCAGTTAATAGATCTTTGAAGTGGAGACGGTGAACATTGAGCTTAGTGGATTTCGAAATGTGTCTCTTATATTTTGTCCAACCTTTTTTTATGCATGCATGAATGGCCAACAAACAGCATACTGAACTCTCACCTATGTGGTTCATGACTCTTCCCATGAACTCAGTCCAGTGGCCTTTTCTATAGGAATTCTTCACTTCATCAGGAAGAGTCTGACCTGGAAGGCATCTAGAAAGAGAGAAAACAAAAAGTTGTAATAAACAAATTCACCCTAATGACAAATCATGTTCATATAGATTTATACAATCTTTACATAAAATCTTTACATCACTTAAGTATTTTTATGTCTGTGATACTTTAATTGATTCAAACAATAAACATTACTTACCTAATCACCCAAGTGTCACTGTTGGCATCCACCACAGTGTGGTCGAAATCAAACACCATCAGAGTCTTCATTCTTCAGTTAGAAAAAGAAAGACACAGGAGTTTCAAATGAAGCAAACATCTGAAGATCTGATCAAAAAGGGAAAGTGAAAGAACATCCTCGCCTGCTTGGTCAGTCGGGTAACGAATTGGTTTAGTAAAGAAAATTATCTATTTGTACAGTCTGCTTGCTACATTCAACCAGCCACTTCTATCAAAACAACCCGATTTTACAAGACCTCAGTACATCCTACGATGTTTCAACTTACTTTCCTTCCACTTGACAGACAGAAAACTCTCTCCATACAAGTAAACGACCCACAGTAGCAACCCCAGCTAATCCATTGAGATTCTGCTTCAACAGTACCGATCGGGCTCAGGAGGAATGACAAGGATTATAGTGATTCCTGCACAACACTGTACCCCAGCTTCAAGAAATACACAAGAGTGATAAACGACAAACTGACCTCAGCCTGTTTAAAGTGTCTAGAGTACGCCGGTTCGGCCGTCTTCCTCCTCGTCTTGTTTTTCAAGATGTGCAACAGTTCAGAGCTCATTACCTCCACCTGCTGGTTAAAAGCCGCATTTCATAATAATGACTATACATCGCAACAGATGTTCCTGTATTAATACTAACATGTACATTGAGGAATAACTACCTTTAATATTTTTATTTTTGAAAAACTGAGTGAGTTTTAGTCAATCCTTTTTGAATTTATAATCAGAAATGAATGCACTTAAGCAGTGTATTTTTGGTGATTATTTTTTTGATCAAAACCACTTAAATATACAAGTCATACTAAGTGGTGGAAAGTACATTTACTCAAGTACTGTACTTAAGTACAGTTTTGAGGTACTTGCACTTTACTTGAGTATTTCCATTTGATGCTACTTTATACTTCCACTCACTATATTTTAGAGGGAAATATTGTACTTTCTACTCCACTACATTTATTTGACAGCATTAGTTACTTTTCAGATGAAGATTTGACACAATGGATAATATAACAAGCTTTTAAAATACAACATATTGTTAAAGATGAAACCAGTGGTTTCCAACCTTTTTGGCTTTTGACATCTTATAAAAAGCAGTGTGTAGTCCGGGTCACATTTCACATGTCTATGAGTTGTTAACAGCTCTACCAAATAATAAATGTTTAAATGATCCAATATTTCACCAAAAATCAAAGTTTAAAGAAAAAATTTCAAAAACTGAAAACAGATTTGTGTGTCAGAACTTTGTTTTTTCTCCCATTAATCATCTCACGACCCCTCAGACTTATCTGGTCACCCTTTGGAGGGGCCTGACCCCTAGGTTGGGAACCACTGGACTGTACTAGCTAACTGTATATAAAGTAGTTGAAACTAGCTCCACCTCCAGCAGCTCCAACAATAACATGCTGCTTACACACTGATACGTCAGTATTAATAATCTAATGATGTCATATATAATAATATTATAATATATAAGTCAGAGGGACCAAACCACTACTTTTACTGCCATACTTTAACTACATCAAGCTGATAATACTTATGTACTTTTACCTAAGTAGGATTTTTCATGCAGGACTTTTACTTGTAATGGAGTATTTTTACATTATTGTATTGGTACTTTTACTGAAGTAAAGGATCTCAGTACTTCTTCCACCACTGGTCACATCTCTATTTTGAAATCGGTCCCGTTTTCCCCAAATGGACCTGGCGCACACCTGAAGGCATCATCACAGCCTTTTGACCACCAGATGTCAGTAACACACATCTACACAAGAGGAAAACCGAGAAGAAGACAACCTGTCCTCGGTAACTGTAACAATCCAGCAGAGGGCGGCAATGCAACATTTATGGATGCCAACTGCTATAAACCTCAACAGAAGAAGAAGAAGAAGAAACCCGTCTGTGTAGTTCCTGTTAGCATACAGCCAAGAAGCACACACTGTCCACACTGTCGTTTTCCTCATAATTGAAGCTGAACGGTAATTTAATTTCAACTAAAATGTTCAAAGGTCTCGGGACGTGGTTGGGTTTGGAGAACCCGACGTACACGAAGACGTCTGATGACCCGGAGCAGCTGAGTGTGGAGCAGGAAGAGAAGGTGGTGGAGGCGCAGAACGAGGTAAACAAACAGCAACCAGCTGACCAGGCTGCGGAACCAGAGGCGAAGCAGGACGACTCCGAGCTGGGAAAGGGACTGGGTGGTGAGAAAGAGCTATTTTACCAATAACTGTCTCTTATTTTGAAAGCTATTTGTGGCGGAATGTCTTTATTTAATCGTTAGCTGGGTGACCCAAGCTCGCTTCTCAGTGTCTCGAGGGTGACGTCAATCATGCTGTCTGTCAACTCATAAATTCATTAAAGTCCTCCTCAATTCAAAAATATCGTTTTCTTCTTGTGCTTACAGTTGGATGTTTGAGCTTCACTGTGCAGAATGATTGATGTGCAGAGTTTGACACTTGAAGGCTGTTTTCACATTCAGCTGCTGAAAGTGCAAAGTTTCTCTGTGATTATTAAACATCTGATTTTAAGGGGCGGGTCTAATGAACAGCATTTGTGATATAACAACCAGTCCTGTTATAATATTTAACTTATACAAGTGTGATGTGGACATTTAAAGTCTCCAGTGCAAGTACACTGATATTTAACTTTTCAGTGAAGTAGGAGACGTCTTCTGTCCAGCAGTTAAACTTTTGAAATGAAATATATTTGCATTCATACAATCTGAAATTTTTAATGAGGGAGAAGGAGTAGATCCTATTTTGAGGATGTTATCAAGATCATTTAACTTTGTTCGCCTACACCTCAAAACAGGGGATCTTTAAAATTCCTCTCAAACTTTCTTCAATGCTACTGGCCTGGTGTTTAATTTACAAGCATAACTTCACAGCATAAAGTGCTGTTAACTCATTGCATACTTGTCTCAATGAAAGGTTTATATATATAAAAAATGAAAAAATCAGTTGGATTTCTATCCTGTTGATAGGTTTTCCTTCTTCATTCACTTGAATTTAAATTAAGGTTTCATCCTCAGCTTTGTCTCCAGTGCCAGCAGCTGTGTTAAGATATATTACATGTTTGTCCCAGGTTGTTGTCGTCGCAATGTTTTTACTTCCCACACTATGATAATTATGCGATCTGTTCCTCTTCTTCCTCCTTCTTAAGACTACATCTTCAGTTTTGCCACCAGTGCCACCAAGAAGATCTCCGAGTCAGTGGTAGAGACCGCTCAGACCATCAAGAAGAGTGTGGAAGAGGGGAAAATCGACGGCATAATAGACAAGGCATGTTGCTCTTTTGGTTTGTTTGACAAGTTTGGCAGCAAGCGAAAGTTCATATTTGGAATTACAGAGGTGTTATGTGTTGTTGTCAAAGGCAGCCATTTGCTCAACTTCTTCCTTTTAATGTGTATCTGTTTGTATGTGTTGTGTGTTTTTGCAGACCTTTCTAGGAGACTTCCAGAAAGAGCAAGAGAAGTTTGTCCAAGAAAAAAAGTCAAAAAAATCAGGTAGGGAAAACAAGACTATTCTTTATAATAAATGATTTACTTATTTTTGTTCTGTTTAAGACTCCTCGCTGTACAGGACAACCCCGCCTCCAGTAAAATCACAAGCTTTGCATATTATGATTTATAGTGAGAAAACACTACTGAGGATTTCTAAGAATTCTTGTTGAGAAAATAGCAAAACAGTAGATAAAGTTGTAAACATGTTAGTAATGTATTAAGCAACAGTGAAATGATCCAATGATGTCACTTCTAGAGAAGACAAGTCCAACAGAAACATACTTTATAGTAATCAGAGTATTATTACAGCTTCATTGATTTGATAAGGATTTTCATGACTACCCCAAAAATCTGTCTGTAAATGATGGAATCCATTGTAATGGCTGTAAATCCAAGTTGACATCAGCCTCCAATCTCTCTGATGGAGCAATTTTTTTTACATCCATGTTCCTACAGAGTTGACACTTAAAAGATATATTTTGGGTGTATTTTTGTGTTTTGGCTGTAAATACATGTAATGCAAAATAAATGTCAGCCATGAATCAATAACGATAAAATCAGTATTTGGGGTTGATAGGATGGAAATTTTTAAAGATGATAACTTTACTGGCTTTCTTTTATTTGCTCATAGAAGATACAGTAGCTATAAATCACTTAAGGACATTAGGTTTCAAATATTAACACATGCAGCAATCACACTGCTTTCCAAGCAAACATTGAAGCCGGTCCTTAGTAACAGAAATACAGGGATTGCCATGGCACCAGTGTATCAGTGCCAAAGGTCTATTGCACCTGAAAAAAGACAATATGATTCAGTGTGATTCTAGTCAAATAGCATAATGTGTAATGATTATACATGCATGTGTGTGTAAACATGGGAAAACCTTGATTAACAAACTAAAAACTGTTCGGCTTATCATTAGATAAATTAACTTAACAAAATAATGTCCCATCAAGATTCTCATTAAGAGCTTTAGAAAAGTTATTGGCCAGACTATGTTGTTGAGTAGTAGAAAATGCAAATTGAAAAAAATTCACATTCTTTGTGTGACCAAGCAATCATACATTCCCTATGAGCATAAAATAGACATGTTTTGCTTCATAATAAATGTAACATATCTGTCATTCAGACACTCACTTTGACATGGATAGCAACTCAAACAATTCACAAATACTGTTCAAACTCTGTTGAAGAGTTCAGTGTTGTGGCTGTTGAGCTGAGATGACATCTCCTGTTTTTGCACCACATCTGGTAGTCGTTATACTGTAAGATACTGGCAATGACCATTGTTTCATTGACTGACGTCTCAAATAAATAACTTTTTTAAAGTGGCCTCCCAATGGAACGTCTTTTAAACTTGGCCACCGCAACAGAGCTGCTCTTCTTGACTCACATGTGACTGAGCACAGTGTAAATCATAACACCACAGTTGGAGGTACTGTTGTGTCCATGTTGGCAGAATGTTTTTCACTTTTAACAAAAAAAAAACCACATGCAATATTGCAGAGACTAACGTGAGGTCAGATTCCCTCCCTGTTCTGCCCTCACCTCCCATGTACTTGTTCAAGTAAACTCCCACCATTTCCCTCTACAGCAGATCATCACCATCTAATCAACCATAATAGATCTCACACAACAAAGTTATTCATCAATAAAACCGAAGGAAAATGTACTTTCTTTCAGCAATGTCGCATATCATGAAAATATACTTTGCAACTAGCAATATAGTGGTGTACAATGTATTAACTTGTCACGACACCGCAATGTGTCAAATAAAACTATGAATTTCCCCTTTTTAAAATATCAAAATGAAAGCAGATTGCAATCTCACAAGACCACAGTGACAGAAAATGTGGTAATCACTTTTTAAGAAGCAGTGGCCTTGTATCAGAAACAATGACATCATGATATCATCAGCTCATATTACTTTCAGACCAAGCAGCTTCTATTACCACAGATCCAGGTGTGTGCATCTGAGAGATAAGACTAGTGATTCTTTGGAGTCCAATTTTGACTTGTGGTCATGTGTACTTGTCAAATATTTTTTTACAGCACATGACTTAAAGTGTGTGTGTTCTGATGTTTGTGTCTAGAAGCAGCAGTGCCTCCCTGGGTCGGCTACAATGAGGAGGAGACGATCCAGCAGCAGATCCTTGCCCTGTCAGCTGTAAGCAAAAAGATTATATATTAATGTGTCAACATGCTTGGAACAGCATGGCTTTGTAGAATACAATCTTCTGATTAGCAATGTTTGTAGAAACATAGCTCACTGGTAGTACTTTGTTCAATTCTAGGACAAGAGGAACTTCTTGCGAGACCCCCCTGCTGGTGTTCAGTTCCACTTCGACATGGAGCAGATGTATCCTCTGGCTGCAGTGATGCTGGAGGAAGACCAACTTCTCAACCGCATGCGCTTCGACCTGGTCCCCAAACAGTCAGTAACCTGCCACCAGCCTTGTCTGTGTGTCTGTCTGTCTGTGTGTGTGTGTGTGTGTGTGTGTGTGTGTGTGTGTGTGTGTGTGTGTGTGTGTGTGTGTGTGTGTGTGTGTGAGGGGGGTATTCACATGTGTTTTTTGCTTTATTTAATAAGACACATTTAGTATGGAATTGACATTAGTATGGTGATGTGTTTGTGTTTGACAGTGTGAAGGAGGAGGCTTTCTGGAGGAATTATTTCTACCGGGTGTCTTTGATCAAGCAGTCTGCTCAGCTCACAGCGCTGGCAGCACAGCAGCAGCAGAAGGACGGCGAGGACAGAGGGGCCGGCGTTTCACCTGAGGACGTAGTGTTAACAGGTCCTGATGTTAATCAATGCTTCAACAACAGCGGACATGCTGTACAGGATCATCTCACCTGTTACTCACAACAAAAGGGGCCACTTCCTGCACACTGATCATTTTATTACTATACATATATTTGACATTTATTTACATTACATTATGTTTAAATACAGTATCCAAACTCTATCTATTGATGCACCAGTGCCTACCCTTGCCCTCGAATGAGATTTAATTAATACAGTGCAGCATTATAAATACCTGAGAACAAAGTAAACGAGCATTTGTGCTACAGAACTCATGTTCAACACTTTCCTCAAAAACTCTACTTGGATTCTTCCCAGAACAGATCTTTTTTAGATTATAGAGATACGCTTTACACTTATGCTACTGCCACTACCATTCAACAATTAAAACAATTTACCACAGCGCCGTTCTATTCATTACTCAAGACAGCTACCACATTCAACACTGTAAGCTATATTTAAAGGTTGGATGGTCATCACTGACATCTCAAAGGCATCAGCATACTTGTATTTTCATCTCTAAGGACATGCTATGTAAGTCTGAGATACTTAACGTCCCTATTTGACTTCAAAGCTAATAACCACGACACCAGATCACTGGGCGGTAAACATATACCCTCATTTAACAAATGTAGAATCTATGAAGATGGAAATATTTGTATTTTCGAGTTTAACTGCTGGACACAAAGCATCTCCTACTTCACTGTAAAGTCTGTGCTCAGAGGAGGTGCACTGGAGGCTTCAGGCAAAAGAGATCTTGGTCTCAATGAGAATTCCTGACTAAACAAAGCTTAACTAATCAACTAACATATATCTCACAAGGGAGAGAGAGAACTCACATGCTTCTGTCTTGTGCTTCTGTGTGGAAGGCTTTTTTTTCATGGTAGAGAAATTAAAGATTTGATTTGAGGGCCAGAAGCAGGAAAACCTAGAACTAAACCTAGAACTAAAGTTATGGTATGACTGAGCCATAGAGGCCATCTATGGTGAAGGAGAATTTAGGTAATGAGAAGTAAATCTTCAATTCTTTCCTTCCATCTCTTTATTGTTCAACCCACCATTGCTTCTAATGTCAGATGTTACTACCAGAGCACATTACCTCTGATACAAACCATGGGTCACTGAGTTAAACAAACACCACACAGTCATCTACATACGGAAAACTAACAAAACTGTTTTATATCTTTGCAGACAATGTCAGACCAAAAACTCCACCCGTTTCCATCAGCGACATACAGAAGGTAAGAGTGCTAAAATAAAGATATGATTGGATATGTCTGCATAGTTTAATATATTCCAACAATCTGAGCAGAACTTATGAAAGAGTAGTACAATGAGTATGAGTTGCCTTTTCTGTGCTGTGTGTGTGACTCCCAGCCACCTCAGGAAGAAGAGGAGGAGATGTCGACAAGTCCCGGAGTGTCCGAGTTCGTGAGCGACGCTTTCGACTCAACGGCCATCAACCAGGAGGACCTGAGGAAAGAGATGGAGCAGCTGGTGCTGGATAAGAAGGAGAGCACCCCCTCTCCTGATGGTGGGCTTTATTAGAGTCTCTGTTGACTTTTGCTGTAAAGGATTTGCTATACTACTTTGCCACCATGGGTTTACACACATCATAACTCCATCTTTTCCTCTCTAGAGGAGTCAGCTGACTGGGAGAAGGAGCTGCAGCAGGAGCTTCAGGAGTACGAGGTGGTGACTGAGTCAGACAACAAAGACGACCAGTGGGATCAAGAGATCGAGAAGATGCTCCAGGCTGACGACAGCTAGACAACTACAGTCTGTCTGTCCGCTTCACAGACAGTGATCTGGCCCAGAGTGGATGACTAGTGAACAGTGATGCACAAGAGGATTAACTTACACATCCTCGACTCCACCCCCAACTCCCAGCCCAGTGTGTTTACTGTTATGTAAACATTCTCCTGTACCTGATGAAAGTGTAGATATGGTGATGAAGGTTTAGATATGGTAATAGCAAGAGTGTATCCCCTCTGCTGGAAACAGCAGTTACACTCCGGCGTATTAATGAAGTGCTACTTCATTACTTCTCCATCAGTTAGTTTTACCTACCTGCTTTCCCTTACCAGTTCTCTTTTGACTGGGAAAAGCCGCCAGAGGGCGCTCCAGTACAAGTACCATGAATTTAATGATGGACGGGGCCTGTCTGAAATCACAGATCTGCATTTCCACTGCTGCTTATTGGTGGGTTGTACAGTAAAGGCTTAGTATAGTTATAGCACATTAAAGTCAAATGTAAAGTTCCATTTATGTAAATAAAGAGGATTCTAACACTATACTTAACTTCAAGTTGCATCTCCCTTACATTACATCCTCCTGTCATTTTACATTTTGTATCACACTTTGACAAACTTGTATGTACATGTGCATTCCAACTGAAATACTGTACATGTTCTGTTTTTTTCTGTTTTCCTTTAATAAATATTTATCTGTTATTATGGCCAGTACATGTCATGTTTAAGGTGGACACAAAGAAACATTTTAAGAGTGTCATTGTGATTTTTGAACAATGCTACACAGCCTTTTTATATGTAAGTGCTGTACATCATGGGCTTGACATTTTTTGAGTCTATCTCTTAGCTGTCGATTCATTGAGTTAAAATGAAGACAATAGTTTGTACGTTAACAAAACATACAGTCAACATTTGCTTTTATTTACTGCCAATATTATATAGACTGTCCTCTCACTCAGAGAGTCGTGGTAAATACAGATTTTATGCAATTAGTACCTCAGTAATGAGACAGCTGAGTCTAATGAGGTCTACAGACTTGCATGAATGCAAATAATTATCAGTTGTATTTGAGTATAAGAGGACGGAAGAGATTACTCCTGTGTTGGCCGCTTTTTCTTACACAATATGTGTTTTCACAGGTGTATTTGTCTTGCCTATCGCATATTGTAATCCATGGAAAAGAGATAAGTGACACAAGTAAATGACCAGAATGACATTGTAGTATATTTACTTGCTTGATCTGATCTTGCAGCTATTTATCTTCTTCAAATACCCAATAGTTAAAATGAATTTCTCAAGTACATCTGCATTTGATTAATCTTTTGTTATATGAGGATATTGCACTTTATATCACTACTGACCATTTTGAAAAGAAAGGCTATTATTTTTACAGTATTGTATAATGAAAAATACACCTTCAGAGGACTGAAATGAATCTATATCAAGCAAGACGTTGAGACATGGTGTTCAGGATCAGATACAGAGCAGTGGTCATGGAGCTTCAGTGTGGATTCAGTGTGTTATTCATGACAGTCTCTTTAACTAAAGTTCTGCTGGATAGCATAAGGCTGGCAATATCGTCAAAAAATCTAATGAAAAGACCCAAACCAGCAATGTGTTAGTCTCTCAATACTTTGACTCCAATGTCCCCTGCCCGCTTGTAGCTCGCAGCCAATGTTTAAAAAGGCTTACAAATATATACTGAATATATATTTTTGTATTTTATAGTTCTTTTTTTTCAAATACTTTCCTAAAACACCTGGGCACTGTAGTTTTAAGTAAATGTTACTCGAAACAGGAGTAAATTGTGTATTCATTGGGGACTATTTTCAACTGCAGATTAATACACAGTGTTTTAATGAGTATAGTACTTGTGGTGTATAGTGTTGCCAGGCTGAACAGTTTTCCAGTGGTATTTTTCCTGTTTTTCAATAAGAAAAATACTATATATCCTTCAACTTTAGCCTGTAAAGTGTCACTGTGTACAGCCCTTTCAACTGAATGATCATTTTAGGAAAAGTCCTTTTCTGTATGACCTCCAAACTGAGGTGAGTTACTATATAGTTTACATGCACAGAACATTCAAATCTAGCTAAATGTGAAGTTGGAAGGAAAGTTAATCAAGAGAGTGACTAAGTAAGTATGGAATGATGGAAAGAAAGTGCGGATGTTTTGCGAGTAGAAAGTCTGTAATCATGTTAAATGAGACAAACACATAGCTCTGCTTGTGCCAACCAGACAGCCAGACGTGTCCCTGCATGTATGTTTCTGCATGGGGGCGGCAGAAACAGATGGTAAGCTCTCTGGTGTGTCAACACCGTTCCCACTACAATAAAGGTACAAAAATGAATGGGAGAATAAACTCTCATTTGCAACTGGCAATCAATACAGCCATCAATATGCTAATGTGTACTGCGCTGTCTTTCTTCTTGATATTCAGGTGTGTTTCCAAGCCTACAAGGCCTAGAAAATAGACAGCATAATCAATACACTAATTCTCAACGCTTAATGGCATGTCTTTGTTGGGTTTCTCTCTCTCTCTCACACACACACACACACACGTAACTCCTATCACAGCCAGAGTCCACCAGCTGGTCTCTAGCAGGACACACAGTTGTCACCATGGTGACAAAGCCCCGGAAGATGAGGACCCATGTGTGTGTTTTATTGCTTGTGTGTGATGTTGGTGTAACAATCTTTTAATAATGCATAAAGGCTGGCGTCTGCCTGTGTGTGTGTGTGTGTGTGTGTGTGTGTGTGTGTGTGTGTGTGTGTGTATGTGGGGGTGTGTATGTCTTGCCCACATAGCCTACAGATAGATTTCCTTGTCTGTATGCCAGACAAAGAGAAAAAATAAACAGAGATGAGAGATAATCCTGTCGAAAGATTGTAAGACACGAACAAAGACATCACAGAGTCACACAGTGAGTGTGTGTGCATCATGTGAAATGTAGCATGCTACAAGGCAACTAACAAACCAACAGTCTTCACATTTTCAGTATTTTATAGCATCAGTCATCAAAATGATCTGTAGAACCCACCAGGATACAAAATGAAAGGAGCATTCTGTGGAAAAAGGAGGGAAGAAGGTGGGACAGAAAAAGAGGGAAAGGATAAAAGGTGGACGGGGAGGGATGAGGGATGATATAGGGAAGAGAAGGTAGGAAAAGGTAAAATATGAGGTGCTTTACTTCCCAGGTGGCTTTGCTGTAAACAATGAGGTTATTGTTCACAGGAATGTTTGTATGTCTGCTAGACATTGAACAGACAGACACACCTTGGACAAACAAAATAACTGTGGAAGGAGGAACAGGCCATAATAGTTAATTAGTTTATAAGTAACTTAATACTTACTTAATAGTGCAAGAGTAATTTGTGGCACTGAAAACAACTGATCTGAATCTCAAATTTACACAGGGTCATTTCTAGTTAGCAAATTCAAAGTGGTTATAATCAATATTTTACATTTAAAAGTGTTCAAGATTTCCAGTCACTCATCTGAACTTGGATCTTATG
Source organism: Thunnus albacares (assembly GCF_914725855.1). Taxonomy (NCBI): domain Eukaryota; kingdom Metazoa; phylum Chordata; class Actinopteri; order Scombriformes; family Scombridae; genus Thunnus; species Thunnus albacares. Next base: position 7,272,419 of record NC_058106.1, on the reverse strand, counting down.
TTCAGGTTTGATTTCTTTATGTTGAATTCTGGTATCTGAATTTTACTGTTCCAATTTGAGCAGTTTTGGCACAAAAAATAAACGGTACACAAAACTACAAAGCACCATCCTGCAGTGCTTATGATGTACAAAGATTCAATATGAGAAAGACACTTTCATGTGCATCACTGTTGGTAAAGGTTTGTGTGATAAATGCTCCACTATGTTCACCAGCTAGTCACTAACTTTATCTGCATGCTGTTTGGTGCTGTGCAGGTAGCATACAGTCATTTTTAAAGCTTTTTCTCTAAAAGCAGCTGCGGTTAATGAGAGCATCAAGAGTGAACCACAACAGTAAAGTTTCAGGCTTGAAAACCAGAACAATGATCTGAAAGACAGTAAAAAGCATAATGGAGCTAAGGGGATCTGCAGAGTCAGGAGCTAATTCTCTGTGTGTTTGTCACTACAAGCTACACCTTTCACATGAAAGTAATAATATTATTAATATAAAAAAAATTGAATGTAGCCACTTTATATCATGTTTTTGAAATCGCATGAAGAGAGTGACCACATAAATTCAGATGGATGGTTTTGAGTTAAATATTTCACTGCTATAAATTCAGCAGGGATTACATTTTACAAAAATTCAAATCCATATGGTATTTTCTCCCATAATAACTGAGTTTAGAATTTAGCTTAAAAACTACACAAGATGTTTTTAACCTACTGCGGTCCCTCTCATGCACTGATCACGGTAAACTGCACTTTAACATGAGTTTGCTCCTCTGAAAGAAAGCTATTTTAGGACTCATTGGCACCTGAGGGGCCTCACTGGGGAATCTAGTAAATTGTAGTTCCTCTTTTGTAGACTGAAGGGGTTCTTTTCTTTCATCAGCCCCTGAATGAGTTACTTTCACTCTTCAGAATATGCAGGACTCCTCTCTTGCAGCTTGTCCTTTTAATTGATGTTTGTTACAAATACTCCATTAAGCCTCAAAGTGCTGTATGTATGCATATATTGTGTCTGATCTGCAGTTTTACATATTGTAACATATTGTAATGAGATCATTTTCTAACAGCTTTTCATGTGATTACTCATGTCTATATAATACCTGTATGAGCTCTGATTAGGAGCACTCAGCTTGGGATGTCAACATTTTTATTGTTTTTAGCAGCATGGCTCTATGGATGGCAATATTGGTCCATTGGTTGGTAGGTCCATCACTTTGGTCCAGACTGAAATATCTATAATACTATTAGATGGGTTGCCATAAATTTTGGACATACACTTGTGGAATCCAGACGATGAATCCCTAAAGGCTTAAGTAATCCCTTGACTTTTCCTCTAGCGCCACCATGAGGTTGATATTGTGATTTTAAGGAAAATGTCTCAACAACTATTGGATTGACTGCCATGAACGTTGGTACACATAGTCATGTCCCCTCAGGATGAATTGTGCTCACTGTGGTGATCTTCTGACTCTTCATCTAGCACCATCCTCGTGTCAGAATTTGTGTTTGTCCAATACTTTGGTTCATGACATTAATGGTCAATGGCATTTCCATCAGCTACAGCTGTACTTGGAGTACAGGAGTTGAGCAGCATACTCAGTCAGATAAGGCCTGATCTTTCTGATGTTATGTAGTGAGAAGCAACATGACTGAGTGACAGATGCAACATGCTCGAGTGCTAAGATGGTGAACATAGTCAACTAGTGTGTCAGCTAAACTTCAGCATGTTAGCATTGTCATTGTGAGCATGTTAGCTCAAAGCTCACCCTCGCTTTAGTACAGTTGTTGTTAATGTTGGAGTATTTTTTACTGGTGTCAGTGGTAGCATCAAAATCTTGGTGAAATGTACTTCAGCGTAAAACTCCATGGATGGATAGCTGAACTTGTGGCAGGTGTAGAGCTGATTTAAACCCCTGTAAAGCTGTTGTTTTCATAGGGAATGCTGGCTTTCTGGTTTTATGACCATGCTGTAAAGTCATTTAAACCATAGAGGATGTAACCCTGAGACCCCAAAAGGCTCATTGTTGGTGAATTTAACAAGAAGGGGGCTCCTGTGAGTGTGTTCCACTATGAAAACACAGACACATGTGTTTGAAAATGCCCTCAGTAACGCTGAAATTGAGATATTTTGAGTTACATTACATTTAGAGAGGAGAATGTGGGTTAAGGTCAAAGTGTAGATTTGAAAATAAGGTAAGAATACACATCATGATCTTGCACATCATGAAATGAATCATGTTTTTCAGTGGTGGTTCTTACGAGTGCAGTAAGATCGCTGTGTTTTTCAGTACACAATGTATCATTGTTAATGCTTTGGGTAGTGTCTCGTTCTGAGGAGGTATGTGTTTTCCCTCACATTGCGGTTTATTTGCACAGTCACACTTCAAACACACATGCTGCATTAACAATGTGATATTTGTCCCAAAATAACGCAAGGGGGCTTGATGGATTTAAGAACATTTGCTTTTTGGATATTATCCTTTAGTTGCTGGTGGGAAACCATAATTGCTGGATGTTAAATCAACTACTCAGTGACTGAAACAGAAAGCGCTATGTTTTATTTCCTGTCAGTCCTGCAACTTGACCGCTGCGTCATGCCATAGACCACAAAAGCTTCAGGTTCTTTTGACCATATTTGGAGCGTTTGGCAGGAGATATGATTACATGCTTACTGGCCAAGATGTAGGATATTGTTCGTCACTGACAAGCACGCACAAACATTTTCTGCTCTGTTGCACCTTTCCCTGTTAATGCCAGATCTACTGTAGTATCTCATCTATTAAGGAAGAGTCTCAGTCACCCGCAGAATCTTTATGGCTTTTAATGGAGATGGATGATAAGATAACTAACTTGTGTAGACTTGAGACTGTCTGCTGACTCCCACTCTCTCAGTGTCTCATTCTGCTGATTTTTGCGTGTTTTTTTCTTCTTCTTTCTCTCAGTTTCTCAGCCTTTCAGAAACCCGCCTTTCACTTTCACACTCTCTGTCTGCACAAATAGACCTTTTGGGCCACATGTGGTCAGTGTTGTGGTCAGTTATGTGTGCTCATTGTTTTTTTTCTGTGTGTGTGTGTGTGCGTGTGCGTGTGTGCGTGTGTGTGTTTGATTCCAAGCACACCTGTCATTACCGACACAGTGGGCCCTTTATTACCCACGCCCACACAATTCAACAGAAAAATGCTCCAGACAAACACACACACACACACACACACACACACACACACACACACACAAAACCATTCACGTAGACAGTTGAACAGAAGAGAAGAGCCAGGTGCTGAATTTCCTTCTTTCTCTCAACTCAACCAACCTCCACCTTTGCCCACAAACTGTTTTTTCCTTCTCTATTTTTCTCTTTAGTAAAGCAAGTGGATGCTAGTCTAAATTTAAGAGTTTACGGTTACATTTTTAGTTTAGAATGTGCATTAAATCGTCAGGTGAGCACGAACAATGACATCAGATAATGCTGTTGGTTTAAACATTAGCCTGTTTAACATCTGCGGGTGCAGGTGCGCCAGGGATACTTTTGTGCAAAGCAGGTTACAAATACATATAAAAGTTAATTCAAACTTTATTTCTAGGACAACTTTCATCAGTAAGGAAACACCACATGCTTTATAGAGAACAATAACAGCACCACACATGCTATATTAAAATGCAAACAACACATATGTCTCTTACATGTGCTCAACATACTGTACTTCAGCCTTTGTCTCCATCCAAGAGGCCAATACCAGAAAACCCAATAGACCTTGTCGGCTCATGTTTTGCAACACAGTCTTTCTCACTTGTCTTTCTAGACAAGCAGCAGAGCCATAAAGTCAATTGTAATGTTTACCAAATGTCTGTGCATTTCTAGTCTTAGTGCAGTTCCATTCAGAAAAGGTTGCAGCTCCTCAATAGAAGACAGATGATATGGCTTTGCAGTCATTTAATCTACTTGTAATAAAAGAAATCACGTGTTCTCATTCTATAGTGACAGGAAACATCTTGCGGTGTTAGTGTTTTTTTTTTTTCATGAGAGAAAGCAATAATGCAAGATAAAGCTGGTGCGATATTTAAATTGTTGTAGCTGTTCACTACAGTTTAAGTATCACATGTAGGCTTCATTTATGCTTAGCTTTTACAATTTCCTCAAAACTGTTTTACTGATTTTTATGGATGCTTCCAACACAGTGCATCTTTTTCGGAAGCTGTTATCGATACTGTTGGGGTTTTTTTCAACGTTCAAAGGCAGCTCGAGATGAAGCTGTGGTCTGTGGTAACATCTGAAACCTGTATGAGTGCCAGGTGTCTGTGGCATTGAAGCAGTACAGTTCTAACACTATCTGGTTCTCTGGTATCAATGTTACTGAACAAAATGAAACTGAAATACATCTTGCACAGACATTGCTGTTACAGCTTTTGGAGATAACCAGCTTAAACAATGTTTCTCTTTGGATAGACCCAGAGACATGCTGACAGGGCTCCCAAAGTGTCTATAGGCAAATAAAGCCTCTTAGTTAGAGGAGCCGTCATTATGAATGACAAAGTCATCAGAAACTATAAATTAAGCTCTGAGGAAAAAAACTTTGAGAACTTATACAACTGAGCTCTACAGTTACTCAATCCAAAACTTAAACAGAATAATAATACAACAAAATAATATCAATCCAATTATTATTGTATTTTATTTTTATATATGATAATGTATATTTATAATGCAGATACTACGGGTCAATAACGATTATATTAAATTGTGGTCATCATAGTTATGCAAAGTTATGCAGAGGTTTTGCACTTCCTCGAGAATTTTAATCTCACTTATCCCATGCAGCCCTTCCTCTGTTTCCAGGTTTGTCCTCCACACCTTGCTGTTCTGACAGCTGTCAAGTGAAACAGAGACGCAGAAAGTAGGAGGAAACCGGTAAACGGCATTGCTTTCAAACTAAAAGCACACACACACACGCATACACTCCATTTGAATAAGAGCTGCAACCATTAGTCAATCAGAAAGACAGAAAATTAATTGACAACAATTTTGATCATTGATTAATCATTCAAATCATTTTTAAAGCACAAATACTGAACATTTAAAGGTTCCAGATTCTCAAATGGGAGAATTGGCCAGGACAGAACAAGACATTTGAAGACATTTTTTTGGATGTTTTATAGACCAAGCAATGAATCAGTTAGTTGAGAAACTAATCAGCAGATTAATTGATTAAAAAATAATGAAAATAATAGTTATGTGCAGCCCTAAATTTAATTTTATTGAACAGTAGCTCATCTGATAATCATTTATGGCATTTTGTAGGGGGCTCTATACGAAACTGCGGTTTTGGCAAACCAATAATATCTAATACTGGAAGGTTTAGAGAACTGCATATCGTACAAGTCAATGCTTCTCAGACTTTTTCATGTCAAGGACCCCTAAACTGACACAAATTAGACCACAAACCCCCATTTGATAAGATTTTGTCAAAGGGTCCCCCATCTGATAAGCTTTTGCTTTTGCTTTTAGATGTTTTATTACAGAAAGTGTATGAAGCCCATGACCAAAAAAGTCTCATTCTGTCATTGTATTAATTATGGATGGAATTATAGTGAAAATAAATGATTCCCCTTTTTGTTGGGGACCCCCTGGAACCCGTTCAAGGACGCCTGGGGGTCCCTGGACCCCACTTTGAGAACCACCGCTATAAATTATATTTGTCTGCTATATTAGCTGTAAATAAGCATATTGAAAACTTCACCGAAATGTTTACAGGGTCATCTGTACAAAGATAAACACGGGGAATAAATAAGTCACAGATGTATTGTGAAAGTCCTGACCGGAAACAATGCCTCTATTGTCGTTGGTGCTTCAGATCCATACACTGTGTTCAGATCACATCTCGCGCACCCGCCGAAGTCCGTACCCGAGCAGAGGCGTCATCGGTCAGCGCTGCGAGTTGGCAGGGGTCTTGTTCTCAGGACTTTCCATTTTTAAAATATCCTCCAACAGTCTCAAGTGTTTTTAAAACGCCAGAAACGACCTGAAAAACAACAAGTGAATAAGTCTTAAGTTTTTTTTTTTTTTTATCCTCCTTGTAGTCAACCTGAATCGGTTTATGTGATTTACTGAATTTGAGCGTCCATCCCTGGTTGTCACCGCGGTGTGTATTTAACGCTGCCTGGGCTACTTTTTCATTTCTTGCGGGGTCCAGTTTGTGTGCGACAGTGGAAGACGATTTGTTTGGAGGCTTTGAGCATCAGAAAGGCTGGTAGTCTACAGCAGGAGACAAAAAAAACCTCGACTACTCACAGGAAAACTACTTAAGGTAAGCCAAGACCCCCAAGAAGAAAAAGACTTTATCGCTAACGTTAGCTTTGAGATACAAGCTAGGCTATATAGTACCCCAAATTAATTTGAGCTCGTTTGATAGTCATTAGCACCTCCGCTGGTGACCTTTTTGCACTTTAAAAAATTCTCATAGTATTCATGCTAAACTATAATGTCGTTCATATCGTGTCTTTTGAAAATATTCTTATGACAAATTTTATTTGTAACGTATCCTTAATGTATGTGAACCTGAGGCTGCCTTTGTGTGTGATTAAAATTAGCATTTTTTTCCCAGGTATGGATTTAATAAAATTAAAATTGCAAGGTTCACTCCCTCATTTTTTGCAGTGAAATCCCCCTTTAGTCATATATTCAGATATGTATCAGATATATCAGATATTTTTTTAGGCAATAATGTTTTTAAAAATGTTTGTTTATGTGTGTGTTTGTGTTTGGGGGTGGGGTCATGAAGGCATCCTTATTATTATCCTTATTATTGTTTACAGTAACAGGGTTGTGCCAAGGCTTGATGTTTGCGTTCATGTTGGTGTTGAAAGGCGGGTTTCAAAGGGTGCAAACGGTGCTCTACTTTGTTTGTCACACATATATCTGTGTGGTTTCCTGGCATTGCCTTGATGCACAATCAAAAGACTGCACTCAATGAAAAAAAAAAGTGTGAAAAACCCAAAACCTTTGGGCATTGTCTTATTTCAAACATTTCATAAACCACCACTTGCAGATCAGCGAAGCACTTGGTGAAAGTGAAGAAATGACAACATGAAGAAAGATTTTTTTTTTTTGTTTAAACCCCTCTGTCCTGTGAAATGCAAATATTGCAGTGGATGTGTGACTCATTGCAGAAACACCCTCTCTTTTGTGCTGACTTCATTTTTCATAATGAGGAAAAGAAAGCCCCTGATGGCAAGCTGAACCTTGTGACCCGCACCTAAGGCCACGCTGTGGGTGATTTAAGCGTAATAATATGCTGGCTTTTGTCTGTGCATATGTCTGTTCGTGTGTGTGTGTGTGTGTGTGTTGTTTTATTGATTTATTCATAGCCCCGAAGGAAATATCTGCAGCATTCCACCTGCTCCTCCAATTTCCTCACTGAGAACATCAAGATACAGATAAAGGAACACATAAACACTCAAGCAAATGCGCGCACTGCATCACTACGCTGCTATCGCAAAGAATGCGAGGTCCACACACAAATGTAGCCTAGGGAGCATTCCACATCAGCCATATTCTGTCTAGCCTTTGACTTCAACTTGAAACATTCCCATGCAGAGACTTTAATGCTCATTCCTGCTTGGACACAGTTCTGTCGGGTTTTATTTTAGTGTTTGTTGCATGCTGGTGAAAGGAAGAAAGTCCACATTATTGTAAATACTTTCAATTAGAAGCTTCCTCTGTAGCCGCTCAGTATATGACTGTAACCTGCAGTTTTCCAACACAAGCCCTGAACTGCTATACTTCATGCTGTAAATCAACATGTTGACCACAGCATGCCAGCTGCTTATTGTATTGTGACTCAAGAAAACAAACACAAATCTTATCTTGTAACCGTGTTGGCAGCAGTTCAGAACATTGGAGCACAGTGTAACCTTCTCTCAGAGGCTCCTTTTGCAAGAAGATTCAAGAGGTTTTATTTGTCACATATGCATACAAGTACATATAGTGAGATGTTGTTGTGTCAGACTCCCAGACAGTGTAAAATGCAAGTGCAAAAAATTATAAAAGCTAAGCTAATATTTACAAAATCTATACCTATATCTATGAATGGAGCCAACAATAAAAAATACTATTGATAAAGAGACAAAACATACAAAGTTAGCAAAATATACAAAATATTAAATATGGTTATATAGTAAACAGTGCAGATAAGGTGGAACTAGCATTTGAATGACAGTAGTGCAGAGTATAGTATAATATACATAGGTGAAAGTGCTGGGGAGTTGATTGTTCATTGTTCATGGCTCTGATAGTCAGTCTTATTCAGTCCCTCACCTTGTGATTTGTGGCTGTGTAGGCGTTTGTCTGATCGCAGCCACACAAACAGTCCACTGCTGGGGTAGTGAGGGTCCTCTACTGTCCTCCTAGCTCTGCTTACGCACCTCCTGTTGTGTAGGCTCTGCAGGGAGGGCAGTGCGGTTACTGCGGTGCGCTCAGCTAATCGCACAGTCCTGACAAATGAAAAAGACAAATATGGTCAAAGTGTTATTTCAGAAAAAAAAGTGAGAAGAGACTGTTTCCTGAAAGTGGTCGTGAAACAGGTGTGTCGTTTTACTACCTTACATGGTGAATTTGTTTTACTCCTACTCCAAAGACACAGACGATAAACCCGGTTTATCAAATTGTGGGCATCATGAATCTTCTGCTGCAATAAATTTACTCATATGACAATTTAGAAATATCATTTTTCAAAGTGGCCTGTAACCTCTGTGCCTCGCCTGTCATTTTGTCCCAGTGTTGCACAGAGAGTGAGAGCTGTTTGTATGTGTGCATGTCTTTTAACCATTGGCTTAAACAGCCTCAGAACCGGCCAATGATCTTTGACCCTCATTTACGCTAGCTGTCACTTCAGCTCTAAGCCATGACAACAAAGAGCAGCTTTTGTTCCCTGAATTACTCTTCCATGCACATTCTCTGCGCCTTCACTCTGCTGCTTGCAGGAGGGCGAAGGAAGACTAAAAGGACAAAACATCCACATTACACATTTGATCTAAATGTGTGTGTAAGGCAATGATGAAAACTTTTCTTTTTCTTTATTGTTAACTGTACCTGAAATGTGCTTTGCAAGCCACGACTTATTGCAGGAGAAAACTGAGACCCGAAAAATCACAATATATCATTCAGGTGAGCAGTCAGCAGACATTAAATAAGCAATTGCAACCATCCAAGAAGAATTGACATTCAAGTGCTATAATCACTGAGAAGTGCAGGAAGTGGTATATTTAAGGGGCTTTACAGTACTGACAGCTTTTCCTGTATGATGATATCAAGATCTGAGGTGCAGCTGTTACATAAAAGCCAAATCACCTTTTTGATAGAAATCACTTCCCATCTGACCTTTATCTTTTCTGACCCACAATCCTCTGCACAGCGAAAGATAGGCTACATCATACTGATTGAGCCGCTGAGAGAGCACAGACAGATGATGCATTCAAGCACAAACCATTTTGTCAACAATATTCAAATTTTGCACTACAGCCTACGATGGATGTATGAGCAAATGGGTCAAAGTTCAAGGCACAGTGTTATGACAAAGTAGTATGTCCCAATTGTATGCATACTGTATGCATACTGCATGTTAGTACGTACTAAAAGCAGCATATGAGTCTACAGTACACCTCTTATAGCGGTTTTGTCAGACTGTTCTTACAGTGGTGCTTTGAGCTAAACGCTAAAATCAGCTAACATCCTCACAGTGACATTGCTAACGAGTTATGTTTGGCAGGTATAATGTTTACCATGTTCACCATCTTATTAGCATGCTAATATTTGCACTAAACATTATCCCTAAACATGAAGTACAGCTTAGTTTTGCAGGTATGTGGTCATAAACCAAACAAAACTATTGGACAAATTAAAAATGTAACCCATTAATGGCACAAGATGAAAACTCTAGTGATTACAATTCATCCTGTTGGGAATTTGAACCAAATTTCATGACAATCCATCCAATATTTGTCAAGATATTTCCCTCTGAAGCGCAATTGTAAAGCAGATGAAAAGTCACCAAAGTCAGTTGGATACATCATCTGGGTACCATGGTTATCTGTACCAAATTGCATGACAATTAATCCATTAGTGAAATATTTCACTAAAACACAATATGTCAACCTCATGGTGGGGCTATAGGAAAATTCAGTGGGTCACCAATGTCAATAGGCTTCATTCTAGGAAGTTTGTGAATGTCTGTACCAAATGACAATCCATCCAGTAGTTATTGGGATCTTTCTGTCTGGACCAAAGTGGTGGACTGATGGACTGACATTGCCATCCCTAGACCCATACCGCTTGTGAGCCACCATAAATCTTTAATTGTCTCAGACATAACTGAGTTGATTCACTGCTCTACTTTCAGTCTGATACCCACTCTCTCTGTCACTATTTTCTGCTGTCTGTATCACACCTTGTTTAGACTGCCATGTCACTGTACGTGTGGTCAAACAAGACTTGTGAAGATGATTAATAGAGGCAAGCTTGTCTGAGTGTGACGGTGTGAGTCATACCCCTATGTAATGCAGAGATGGGAAGATACATGGGAATTTTTTATTTGAAAACACTAAGTGACAGACTAAGAGGTCAGGAGGTTACGGGGCCTTATCTCGTTCACACATGTGTGGGTAACTGGAGGATTTGCATGCCTTCACACATAAACACATGTCGGGGCCCAATATCATCCCTTATTAGTGTGTAGGAGTGACAGGTGCACTGAAGCAACAAGTTTCAGAATGAGTAGGTCGGGCTCTGAAAAATGAGAAATGCTATGCGAGCAGCATTCCAGTGTGCGTCTTGTACATGACACACACACACACACACACACACACACACACACACACACACACACATACACACACACACACACACACACACACACAGCAATTTATGCCAGTCTTTGGTCCGTGCTTCTCACGCGCTTGCACACACACGTAAGAGCTGGGAAGTGAAAGAAAAGAGGAAATTCTTTGGCTGAATTGATGCCTGGGCGCCGTGCTGGGACAATAGAGAGGGTGTGGGGGTAGAGAGAGGGTTAGCTTACATGTCATGCCAATTCAGCAAGTTGAAATCTAGTGTGAGAGAGGGAAAACGTAGTGTTTGAGCTGAGAAACAGCAAATAATGGTTCTGTCATCAAGCCACACACAAAAGTAATGTATTTTTCCTGCAGTAAATACACTTCTTTGAAAGAGTAAGATTACAGACGTTCATATTGGGGACACACTTGTACACACACAGAAGGGTTTTGTGTTGAGGAAGATAGTAGGGGACATTTTTGCCTTCTCTTGAGAACTGAGAGCTCCACTGTGTGTTCACACTTTTCACACTTCTGTGGGTGGGGTGACACTGGTTTACTGTTTCCTTCAGTGGAACTGGAAGCCCTCTTCATCAATACACTATCTATAGTCAGATAGACGTATTGAGGCAAAACTGGTTGAGGCTGACGTGAGTCACACATTAATGCTGTGTTCACCACCAGTGTGATGCTGAATGACTGTTGTAGAGTCATATGTCATTATTCCTCCCCAAAAAATGACCGTGCTATCCTGGTTTGGTCTAAATTTCGCCAAAGATGGACATTGTTTCAATTATGTGTAGCTGTCAAACCAAACCAGAACAGTTTTACATAATTTCTGACTATTTTGTGAAAACATTTTACATTTATTGTCTTTATCATAACATCCTCTCTTGGTAGAGATTGAGACATTCAAGACTTGAAGTAATCTGTTTAAAAAAACTAATGACAAGAAGATAAGGTAAGAATCTTACCAAGGTAATGTTTTATGAAGAGTGGCTTTTATTGCATTACAGATGATGTTGAAATGTTACGAATTTGTAACATTTCAAATTCACATTTCCTTGTCCTGGTATTTATATCATTGGAGTAGCCAAAAACAGATATTCCCACCTGGTCATTTGATCTATTTGTCTATTTTATCAATAGACAAAGAAATGGTTTGCTCAGTTGTCATGGAGATGTCATCTCCATGACAACAGAGCCAACTCCCATCTGCTGATGAATACCATGAGGTACGTTTGAAGGTCTCTGAAAAGCTAGTAAGTGGACCTTCAGTTTTTGTAACTCAGGGTTAAAGAACGACCTTTTCACTCTCACGTTTCTCAATTGAATTTCCAAAACCTTCCTCTGCCTGATAAGTAGGTTTGTGCTTTTGAAACCACACCAGGTTTCTGCATAACATGATGTAGTAGACCACCACCGCATTTGTATCCACAGTTATCACCACAGGACCACTTGACTGTGTGCTCTTCAAGCCAGTCGGGTCTGACCCCATTCTGGGCTGTAACCTCTGTTGTAATAAAATAAGCTTATTTAGCTTTTGTTTATGTTTACAATGGATTCCTTTAAATAGTCTCAGGAGCTCCACAGTAAAAGTGCTGTAGCTGTAAATACTTAATGCCTACCATACACTAGAAGACTTTGAAAAGACTAAAGTTTGACACCCTCTCACTGAGTTTTTAGTCACAGATTAACAAAGGAGCAGAAACTGAAGCCGCTTTTGCCCACAGCTGCCTTTTTTACAGTAAGGGTTAAGGTTAGGCATGTTTTGGATATTGTTAAGGTTAATCTCCAGGAAATGAATGTAAGTCAATGTAATATCCTCTGCAGTGTTGGAAACATGACTGTGTGTACGTGCATGCGGGTGTGTTTAACATTAGTTCCTCTTCATAAACCACTGTGAAGTCACACCTTAGCTTTCCCTAATCTTCTAATGCCGCTCTAGTCATCTAAAGGAGAAGTACCAAAACCACAATGCAACCAAATGATGTTATGTCACAGAGTTACAGAGGCTGCATATCCTCATGTGCATCCTCAAGTCAAAGTTATTAGTATTTATATATTGTCCTTTTTTCAGTAGAATAGTATATTATGTACAGCAAGTCATTCTGACATACAGATTACTCACCTTCCCCAGAATATATCTTTTATTTCTGAGCTGTTTGTCCATCTTTAACACAGTCTCACACTGTGTGTTATGCTGGTTGATTTTACCCCAAATAAGTTGTAAATAGGTATGGAAATGATAAAACTAAGAATATGCAATATTGCATTTGAAGAACTGAAATGCACAAGTGGTTAGAAAAGTGAAACAGCTCCAAAGTTAGTCACAACTGGTTAACCTAACCTGACAACGCCAAATAGAGGAAGAACGGAGAATTGTGCGGCTGCTGAGCATCCCTAATATAATATTCATAACATGCTTTCATTAGTGTATAATCAGCTGATACTAAGAGTCGTCGTGTTTTCATTGCCTTAGAATGAGCCCTTTATATCTACATAGGGAGCGGGTCCTCCTCCATGGAGCCTGCCATGTTGCACCGCCATGTTTCTACAGTAGCCCAGAACAGGCAAACTGAGCGCTGGCTCTAGAGAGCTTCGCTGCCACTGTTGGTTTTCCTGCATTCTTGGAAGGGGATGGTGAGGGGAGGTGTATTCATTTGGTTGTAATCTGTAACCTCACCGCTAGATGCCACTAAATCTTACACACTGGTCCTTTTAATTAAACACTCCGGTGAAATCCAGTGAAAATGGCATTGTTGCAATGTTAAATCAGTAAATGATGCACAAGCTACTACCATCTGTTAAAGTGGTGAAGTATTATAAAGCACAAAATTCATTGTAGTTTGTGTGTGTGTGTGTGTTTGTTTAATTGTCTGCGTATGTGTGTGGCTTCTTGGTTGTTCAAGGCTTAGGTCTGTCTCGAGTATTAGGTGTGTGTCTCTTACTTATATATAGGCTACTGACCCCACAGACTGTGCAGTTTTTGCTGTCTGTGGTTCAGCCGGTTCCTGTCTGACTTGTGACGACAACCACGACTGTTCCATTTCCCCTCCAAAACCTAGGCTACATCTCCTTACACAACTTTTCGTTGTCACACATACTGTACATCAGGGCTGCTCGATTATGGCAAAAATCTTTATCACAATTATTTCGGTCAACACTGAGATTATTTAACACGATTACTCATTGACTTTGGAAACATCATGCATTTATTGAACTTTTTAACAGTGGATTTCCTCGAACTTTCAATATAATTCAGCTGAAAAACAAATAAAAACTAAATGAAAAAAATGAGAAATAAATTATATATATATGTAAATATATATATATAAAAGTAAATAATATAAAATAACAAATTAGACCAAAATAATTGAGATCATGTTATTGTAGTAAATGATCATTCATCATAGAACTTTGAGAAGCAATAATTTTGACAGGAATCATTGACTTGTGTTATCATGTAGTGTATAACCAGGTTACAGTGGGTTCTCTCACACGTGTGTGAGACGTGACGTGTGTGGTTAATTGACGAATGTCTGTCTGATAACGTTCACTTGGTTCTCAGTCTAATATGTTGCAAGTGGAAGTTTTTTAAGGGAACTTAGTTACTTAACGTCTGCGGTTAATATAGAAACAGTCAATATCAACTATGTTACTCTTTTCTTTGAAACTTGGCATGATGAAAAAAATGAACTGTTGGTGTGTGTGTGCAAGTTAAAGTGTAAGACTTGATAACAGCACAGAAAGGTCACTGTGTATATTGAGCCTGAACCCATTTGTATTCATGGATATGAGTATAGATAACAGTGCAGGAAAATATTATTTATAAAACTTTTTATGATGTCAAACCTGTGTTGCCTTTAGATAGGGACTTTTTGTTTCATACAGGATGTATGTCTGCACATAGAAAGAATGTAAGGGATATGCCTGTGTTTTATTGGAATTTGCCTTTGGATACATAATTATAACTTATTTGTACAGGCAGCACATGCACACCATGCTTTTTCATTTAATCCTCCAGTGGAGTTTCTCATGTGCTTACTGACTGCTCTCCCTGCCTATATGCAGAAATAAACCATGTATTTGTTCCTTTTTTACAGCTGCATTTCATTCCCTGTGCTTACCTCTTGCAGTTGTCACCAATGGAGCTCCGACTGACCAATACTCTGAGGGCTGGCTTCATCTTAATCATCCTCCACTCCACATGTAAGATGAAAAAGAGACTTTATCATCTTAAGCAGCTGTTTGATCCTCATATTCAGCGTCAAAACTGTGCTGCTACACACTGCAGCTCCAGCCTGATGCATACGTCTGTATGTCTTTTGGTTGGACCACAGAGGACATTTGAGCATGTGACAGTGGAACATGGAAACTTTCAGTTTTGCTTACATTGTTCAGATGAGAAAATAAACAACAGTGTCAACCAGAGTAAGATTAGTTTTCCTGTAGTACACTCAGTCAACAGGAAACCAAAGCGGCCCTGAGACAAAGAGTAAAATGAATACTTAATAAAAAAATAAAAATGATTGCAAAGATAAACTAAGTGTAAAGCTTCAAATAATAACTTAAATTCATACTTCAAATAACAAAATCAAACAAACAAGAGCCGCCTGCTATATTTAGCTGCAAAGGTAACCAGCTGGCAGGCTGACAGGTTGTGTGTTGTGCACTTAGGCTGCAGGGTTGGGGGCCACAGAGAGAAAGTTGAACCACAATCAACTTTTGGAGAAACGCAACCTGTAACGCTGCACAACGCCGACCTTTTGACAAAAACTTTACTAGGAAGAGGGGAGGACATTTCTCTTTGTTTGATTATGTTAAAAGTAAAGCTTTGCTGACGGCTGCCCGACTCATTTCAAAAAGACAAGAGAGAGAGAGAGAGAAGCAGTGGTCGAGCAAGCCAGAGAGTGCACAAGGAAAACGAGCTGTGGTGGAGAGAAAGCCGGTGAGCGAGAGGAATAAAACATTATTTTCTGAATGGATTCTGAATCGACAGAGATAGAACTGTGATTCTTATGTGAATCGCTTTTTTTTTTTAGCGCACCCCTAGTATCGCCCTTCATAAACTTGTAAAAAAAAACCACATGAAGTTACTTGTTCACACATGTACATGCACACATCTTTAAGTCACAAGTGCAAATTTTGTGGGTTTTTAGTCACTCATGTTGCACTGCAGTCTTGGTGCTAAGGATGACCGCGTCTGTCATGCTGTCTGCAACTATGCGGTTTCCAGAAAGGTTTACGAAAGCTCGCCTACACAAACCTCTCTAAAATCACCCTTTTATTTAAGTTTTGCTCGTCTGTTTCACCTTTATTCTATATTCTTCCAGCTGATGCGATGACACTGAAAAATACTATTTTATTCTGATAACGTTAAGATGAATCAGTGATTCTTACCAGCATGTCTTATTAAGACCAGTTAGTAGACTATACTGAAGGCATTTCCTTTATTCTGGTCACTCTCTTTTGGTGGCAGGTATCTGTTTCTTCTCCATCTAATAGACCTTTTCCATTTTGACTTGTCAAACCAGTAAAAGCACAGTTGGAATTAATAACATTAATGAGGGCTGCATTCCACGTAGATGAGCCAGTCCCAGCGCTCACCCACTGACACGGCTTACTGGGACACTTATTAGAATGGAGCCATTGTTAGTGTTATTATTTACACCTGTGCACTTTTTGCTTCAACAAATCTGTTGTGAAAAGGGTCTGTTGGAGCGATGATGCGTACTGTCAAGCCACAGTTACACACAGGACATCCACCACTTAACTTTTTTTGCAACTAGCAGACTGTTACAAAATAACCACAGAAACTTCTGTGCTTATCAAACATATCTGTTATGGTTGATTATCCTATTTCAGTTTTTAGCACAAATCCACAGCTGTGTTGAATACTGACACATTGAAAACAGTTCACACAGTCCCATGGAACATTTCATTCTACTTAAGAGTCATCAGCCGCTCTTATCGATCTATGTGAGCTGCTGTAGTCATATATGAAACTCTTCATGCCCCAGAAAACACTAAGTTTCTGAAGAGCTCTCACCATTATTTCCAAACTGCCAGTGCATAACAGGAAATACCCTTTGTCTAAAAGGGATGAAAGTAGCGAATGTTATTGGCCATGATTGTCACGGCCTCTAACACGGCCACCCGTAATGTATGATAATGTATTCTTTCTGATCCCGCCCCGTATTCAAGTACGCCACAGACAAGCCCAGCCATAAAAATACCAGAAGTCAGCTGGCACGCCACTGTTCTCTGTTAAATTCTCTGTTACAAATTCATCCCAAACTTTTTATCCTATGCTTTCATTAGATAGACAGACAAAGTACTTTATTAATCCCAAAGGGAAATTAAAATGTTACAGCAGCCACTTGACATTAATCAAAATACAAAAACAGTGAGGTAGATAAAGAAACAAATACAATTTAAAGAATAAATAGAATAGAGACTAGAGATATAACCATAACTATAATATACTATTTGCTGAGTATACACTGTTCAGTGATGTTATGCTATAATACACTGTACATTAGTGCAAGTCAGGTGGAATTGCTTCGGTAGTAATGTGCATGATTGTCCATGGATGTTAGAATTAAGTGTACACTATTGCAGTGCCCGTTCTAAACATGTGTGTTCAGAACAGGACGATTTTTCAATACCTAGAGAGAGTTGTGCCCGTCCCCTAAATGCCTCTCAGGCAGACTATTGGTAGATGCTACAATTTACCTAAACACCTCAGATGAAGGCTATCAGTAGATGATACAATTTACCAATGTTCCCTAAATGCCTCATACACAGGCTATCAGTAGACGCTATAATTTACCAATGTTCCCTTAACACTTCACATGCAGAATATCTGGAGTCGACAATTTTGTGTTGAGTTGAAGTTGATCGGATGAACTGTAGTGTCCGTTCAAAACGTGCCCGAGACATCCTGCACTATGCCTCCAACGTACATACAAAGTTCTCAAGTGTGAGGACCGAGAATAGAGTTTAATCTCTAAACTTGTTGTTTACGCCTGGGACACACTGGATGTGTGAACCTCAGCAGTGGGTGTGCGTTGCTGAACCGCTGCATCTCTCATGCTTGCAGCGTCCACACAGGAAGCGCATCTGCTGTGGCGCTTCTGCCACTGGCAGCCTTATCTTTCTCGTTCCCCGGTCTATTTCTGCTGAGAACCGCGCGCGTCACATGGAGAAAATAGTCGAGACCTCGAATCTCAAGATGAAGCGACGCAGCAGGCTGTGTGGCTGCTCTTACCTGTTAACACGGGCGCTGAAATGAACAGCAAGAGGTTCCGCGACGCACGCGCGCTGCTCACACATCCAGTGTGTCCCAGGCGTTAGAGAGTTAAACTGGTAGTTGGTAGTTCTTATCACTACGGATGTAATCTCTGACCACAGTGTGGGTTCAAATGACAGTGTGATGGATAATGTCTTCACTGTCAGAGTGGTCCCCTCTCTGGACACTGAGGGTGTCACTGTACAGCTGGCAGGAATAACATCCTGTAGCGGTTTTTGTTACCTCCTGATCCTCATAATTATATCTGTGATTTTATTTGATAGTAATTCTCATCTCACTGTAAATCACTTTGGTCAACATTTGTTGTTTTAAAATGTGTTCTATAATTAAATGGACTTAACCTCTATTTGCACCGTACATACATGGTACGTACCAGTGACTCATGGAAATAGTTCACAGTAAGTTCACTCTCAGTTTCACACATAGTAGGTTTTTTTTTCTGAGTCTTTTTGTAAACTCACTGTTGATATGTGCGGACTTTCTCATGCAGATCTTTTTCACAGGTTTACAAAGGATGATCAACCACAGGCTTGTTTCTTTCTTAACATAATTTCACAAGCCCAAAATCTTTTTGACCATTATTTGCGTCAATAAGAATGTTTCTACACATGAAAAATGTGTGTCAGGATGGTGTTACTTTTTTTTTTTATTTTTTAGAGTGTGAGCTCATCTGTGTGTCTGTGGGTTTGTGTGTAAAACACCATTGTGTCAAAATTGAATTCACATATCTTATTAGGACTGAATATGTATTTTCAGTCATTTTTCAAATACAAAACCAAACATCAAGCTACTGTTTGTCAACCTCTTTTTGTCTCTTCATCCACCAGTTTCAAGTGAAAATGACGGGGACTTTTGTGGCACCTGGCGACATGGCGGTGGTTCCCTGAGCCTGAACATCAACCTGTCTACGGGCTGTAAACATATCTTAATATCAGCCAATGAGAGCTCTCTGTCCATCAGTGGACAGATCACGGCTCAGTGTGCACGGTCCGAGGTGATTGAGTATGGACTTAATTCAAGGGAGAAAAGTCACTTCTGTCTGTACTGGGAGCCATTGCTGGACCAGATGAAATTGCAGGTAACAAAAGGCGCAAGGAGGCAAGATGAGGATTTGTTGTGGAGTATGTTTGCATGCAGCAACTTCTCACCTTCAGAAGCTAATGTAACCCAGATTTATCACCCGTGAGTGATCAGGCACACTGTATCTCTTCATGATCATCTGGCTCCATAACATCAAAGACAAATACATTTTTCTAAACCTGCTCAATGTGGGAGGATAGCAAGAAGTCATCCTCCCACAATATAGATATTGTGAAAACAAAAGTAACTGCTGTTGGCAGATGCATTATCAAGATAATACCAAGTGAAAAGCAGCAAATGATAAAACAAACAGTGAATGTGTACAGTTTGCACTGTATATTCTACAGTAGCTTAATTCCTTGTTGAAGAGCATAATGCAGCTTGTTGTTGTTTGTCTTTTCTTATTTGTTGTACAGGTTGAAGGAGAGACCTTTATTCTATGCGAGCCCGCTGGCGTGCCAGACTCCTGTTGCTCTGAGCTGACTTATGGCCCCAAGTCACCAGAAGCAACCTACGGCATTGTCAATGGAATGATCAAAAGTGATTTAGTCACCGATAAAACGATGACAGCCTACGTGTTCAATGGAAGCCGCAATAGCTGCAGTAAGGAAGGATTAATGTTATCTATCTCACCTGTATATGGAATAAGTTTTATTCTTTATAAGTAAAGTGAAGATTTTCTGTGTTATTGATGACTTCAAAAAGTCAGTTTCTCCACATTAATTGTTAAAATTCCCCTTCGTCCAGTCAAATGTATGCAAGGATGGATGGATTTGTTCAACTCAAAATCCAAAGATGATCCAAATGATTTTGATTGTGTTTGACATGTCAAAACTATGCTTTCTTTCTTGTTTTTTGCAGAAACATCGTGTCCTAATACGAGCCAGGAAAACAACATGTAATTTCCTCTCTCTTTAATCTCAAATATGCCATGACGTTAACTGTCGTAGTAGCATGACAGGGTGTTTTAGTCAACATCCTTCCTCATATGACTTTGTCTTAATTACTGAGGCCAATGTCTAGAAGCTTTGTGTAATCAAGCCTCAGTGAAAAAAAACGAACTTTGACTACAAACAGGATACTAAACTTGATACTGTGTTAGGGTTAAAAAATAAATTGTTGTTTTATAATAGCCATCTCAAACTGCAGTTTATCATGTCAAATCATGGTGGTGTGTGTTAATGTGTGTGTCTAGGTTGAAGAATACCCCCTGTGCTCGCAGCGCTGAGGTGGAGATGAAGGAGGATTTCAGAGGCTACAACATCACTTCGCCTGTAAGACAAACACACAAAAAGAGGAGTTGACTCATTATCACATTCAGAAGGATACCAGGACTTAATGAAAAGACCAAAACCAGCTGTACATTAGTCCATCTCTCAATACTTTTCATCTTCCCTGAGCTGTAAGATGTGGTCAGCCTCCAGCTCACTGGTTTCTACTGAAGATGTAAATCTTTAAAAACAGATGACAAATACATACTTTCACTTTTTAAATGACTAAACAATTTCCTAAAACAGCTGGGCACTGTAGCTTTTAGCAAACATTACTACCAAAGTAAATAGCGTATTTGTTGGGAACTATTTTTGATGCACTACTTTGGATACACAGTTAGTAGGATGAATTCATTTTTGGTATTTGTCTAGAGTAAGAAAAATACAGAAGAAGGCCAGCCTTACCAGTAAATATGATGTGGTTTACACAGACTACCTCAGCATGACTGTCACCCCACTGGTTCCTTCTTGTGTCTTAGCAGCATATTCAAAAAATAAAGCACATTTCCTCTTATACGTAAACTGAAAGTGAAATGAATCACTGTAGCAAAATAATCTTAACTCAAATGGCCACTTATAAGCTTTTTGTAGGTTTCAACTGCATCACATGGTCCTCTTCAAAAATATTTAAGCTGCACAGCAGTCCTACTGGTACCATGAAGAGTCTTTCATCATGCATCTGACACAGCAGTTCTCTCAGAGTGCATTATTGTTAGTAGTAGTAGTAGTAGTAGTAGTAGCGTTGCTTATCTCTCAGTAGTGACTTTATAATTTAGTGATATTTCTAGAGCTGGTTCTGTGTATGAAAAGTATAAAATAATTCCTCTTTAGTGGCAGCAATGGGTAGAATGAGAGTTTTCCTGTTTTGTTTTGTTCCTGTGTCAGATGAACAATTAAAATATAGCTTAATATATTCTCTTAATTCACATGCAAAGTGCTTAATAAATCCAGAAAATAACTCACAGCCTGTGTATCTGTCCTCTAGTTGCGCTTAGGAAGCATTACAATGGCTACAGAGGACCTACACTCACCTCCCCTCTATAACATTGCTCTACTTGGTAGACTGCCACACATCTGTGACTGTGTGTGTCCATTTTTTAATCATAGGCTTACTTTATAGGAGGTTTTTAACCCAGTGAATGAGTAACTCTCTCAACAGCTTCATTCAAGTCTAGCACGGTGATTTACTGGAGATGAGGAAATAGATGAGAGGCTAGCCACATGAAAGAGACAGATAACAGCATTTCACTGGCAAGTAGAGGATGGATGTGGAAAGCTGACATTTTTCCTCCAAATGATCTTAAAATAGATCCGTTTGTGTAAGTACCCGGCCATAGGTAGCAATCTACAGGCAGATCTACTCATTACAAATGTGTACACTATGAGGTTGTGATGCACACTCTCACAAGCAGAGCAGCAGGGTGGAACAAGTCGTGTCATTGATTTCTCTCACAATTTTAATGTGAAAACATTTGAATTTACTGGCAATGTTACTACATCTATTAAACTGAATACTTTTCATGTATTCTCTTCACTCTATATATTCTGTTTTCTAGGTCATGAAAGATGCTCCTCCAGAGTCCGTTACCTCTGTCCATCTGCCCCCTACTCTAAAAGAAGCTGCAAAGAACAATAAGAAAGTAGTCTGCACCTTCTTCAAAAACAACTCCCTGTTCCAGGTGAGCCTCTGTTTGCTCTCTGTCAACACACACAACACAGAAGAGACACTTGTCTTCCTGTATGTGAATATGTAGACTTGTACGAGTGGGAAGGTAAAGATGTGAGTTGTGTGTTTCAGGAGGGTCACAAGGAGGGCATCATTCTCAATGATGTGGTAGGAATCACCGTGGAGAACGAGGTCATCAGAGATCTGCCTGAGCCAATCAAGATCAGTTTCCACCATGATGTCATTCCTGTAAGTCCGCTTGCTTTTGCGAATGAGAGTTTATATCATCTAAATCTATACTTTCAGATTTTTACTGTTTAAAATGTGGTGCAAAAAGTCTCCCATTCAAAATTCAAGCGTTTGATGCTACAAACAGTGAATGTAATTGTCTTTGTTAACTAATTAAGGGAAAATTGGTGGTTTTGCTCACTGTTTAACGGTGGCTACAGGTGCTTTTTATGAATTGATCACACAGACAGCATGGAAAGCCCTTTACTGTGAGTGGAGTTGGATATTTTTTCCTGAAATGCTGCCAAAATTAAACCCTTGCTGTAACAAACACAACTCTAACAAATGTCTGCGCTGTACATGTCCGTTAACACCGCTCAAATGTTGGTTTGCTGCAAACACAGTTGAAAAAAAAAAAAAAAGGAAAATAGATGCTCCTTTCCTGTTCCATGACGTCTGTTTCAAGCTGCCTAAACAACACAGAGAGCACACAAAAACCACTTGAGGTTTTTTCTTTTCTTACTTCACATCTTGTGAAAACAGATGGTGTTGTTTATACGCTTAAGACAATCAAGACGCTTTCGCACATAAACCCACCATTTAATATGCTACCTGACATGTCGGGTTTTTTTTGAGCTGTGCGGTGTTTACTACAAAGTACCTGACCTTTTCTTGATATGACTGTAAATGTTGTAGCATCTGTCTTCATGTGAAATAATAATAATAGCTTACATCTCTTTTTCTGTGTCATTTCAGAAAACACATTCAAGGAAATGTGTCTCATGGGACACCAAGAAAGGTTGGAACCCCCTTGTTAACAAAAAAAACCCCCCACAAAATTTCTCACATAACATATATTGGTTTCTCTCTTGATCCCATAGATGATAACGAAGTATGTTTCAATTCTTTGTGTAGATCCGATGAAGGTGAATTGGTTGGTTGACGGGTGTGAGACACAGGGGAAAGGACCAAAACACACCGAGTGCCACTGTGACCACATGACTTACTTCTCTGTCCTGGTGGTGAGATATACAGCCGATACACTGATACTTTTTTATACAAGAAGAAGAAGAAGAAACACACCAAAAAATACATATGAAGAGAAGCATGAACAGCGTATTTAGATGTTCAAAGGCCCTGTTTCTCTTCTCATTGTTCTGTGTACCATGACAGCAACTGGAGGCTCGACCAGTGCGCCACCTCCTGGCACTGACCGCCATTACATCTCTGGGTTGCCCCGTGTCAGTGATCAGCTGTATCGCTCTCATCATCTTCCTCTTCAGGAAGAGGTAACACTACTTTTTCAGAGCTTATGCAGCGTATCAGAAAATCAAACGATCTTTAAGAATGATGCGACAAACCCATTTCCACTCCCCCCTTCTTTCACTCCCTGTCTCTCTCCCGCCTCTAGCAGGCGATCTAATGAGCAGTCCATACCCATCCACTTGGGCTTAGCTGTTTCCCTCACCCTCCTCAATCTGCTCTTCTTCTTCACCGGGATCCTGGCCAACGCGGGAGGGCAGGGTGTGTGCGTCTGGGTGGGGGCCGCCCTTCACTACGCCCTGCTCAGCTCTTTCGTCTGGATGGGCATAGAGGTTTTCCACACCTTCTGGTTGGTCTGCATGGTTTTCAACCCCTCCCCGAAGCCGTACATCTGGAACCTGGTCGGCTACAGTGAGTGTGTTAAGTAACATTTCTTAGTTCAAGGTACATTAAGATAAACATGATAGTAATGTGTGTATAACCTTTAAAATGTATTTTCCAGTTCTCCCTGCTGTTCCTATCATCATCCTGGCTGCAGTGGGTGACGTCTATGGCGTGAGAGAGGTGGTGCCAAGCGATGACGTATCCAATCCTTATCTGATGTAAGCAAGATTATTATTACAATGATACTCGGAATAGAGAAACATACGCAGTAATGCCTGGATAATGTACAAATAAAAGCCAGTATCATAAATCACAGTCACATGTTTTGTTTTGACAGTAGAGGAGTGATGTCATGACAGTTTCAGAAAAAAATAAGTCATTTGGAAACTATTCTGGGATTGTTTGCTTTTCTTTCTCTAAGGGTATCTTGTGTTTCCAGGTGCTGGATGAAAAACAACAAAAAGGCCTGGCTGGCGCATTATTTCACCAATATGACGGTCCTGGCCATCCTGGTGATCTCGGGCATTGTGATGCTGGTCCTGGTCTACAGGGAGATTCACACCAGGAACGAATGGAAGCAGAACCGTGTCGCATTTCTCAGTATCTGGGGCCTCAGCTGCCTCTTCGGGACAACTTGGGGTCTCACCTTCCTGGACTTCACACCTCTCTCTGATTGCATTCTCTTCCTCTCCTGCATCCTCAATTCATTTCAAGGTAGAAGAATCGCATTTCTTGGCATCATATGCCGCCACCAGACTTGGCATTGTTGTCACACAGGCAAATATAGTGATCCAAAGGAAGACAGAGTTAGAATGAACAATGACAAGCTGCATAGTTTTACAGTATTTTTTTTACCACTGTCACAGAAGGCTTAACTATATATAGTCAGGTTTTGGGCAGAGTTATTTTCATTGTTTTCCAAGAGATTGCTGACTGTATTGGGAGCCAGTGGTCCATTGTATCAGTGTGAGAATGAGACAATGGCCATGGTTAATCAAGGCTTTCTATTACTGGTGCCTATCAGAAGAAAAGCTGTTTCCTCTGACATGCAGCACACTTGTTGTTGATTCATGTCCAAAAACTCAACTTATTAACCCTGTTTTTGCTGCACGTTGGTAGTTCAGAAATAGTATTCTCTATACCAACTTGCTAACATGTGACAGTTAATAACACAAGTGCTTAGACCCACATCTGGAGTATGCATGGCCCTATATTCACAGTTGTTCCATGACACATTATGTTATGAGTTAGCTTCATGCAAACAGTACACACAATTTTAATTTAATTTTACCAGATACTACTCTTAAGTTCTCTCCTATTGTTAACCAATTAAATTACATGATATCACTGAAAAGATTAAAAGATTTAAATACATTTCATAGGAAAAGAAAAAATCCTTTTTCCCCCTGAAACACACACTTTGTAACCAAGTGGAAAAAACAAAACAAAACATTGAAAAATTGAAAAACTACATAACTTAAGCAAGTCCAAGTTCATAAATGTAATACAAGACAGAGAATATCAGACGTCTGCAAGGCAGCATTCACAAACAACAGAAGCAAAATCACCCTCCAAACACTGTGTACATGCTCTAGTGAGTATGTGCATTTCCTTTATTGATTGAGTTAAACTAAAATCAGTGTAACTGAAAGACTCACAGTCACTGTGCTGTAGATTGATTCTGAAAAGCTGAAGTAGGAAGAGAAAATAAATGAATCTTGGTTCTGATCTGTCCCCCCAGGCTTCCTCCTGATGCTGCGCTTCTACATGCTGGACTGGATGCGGAAACAGGCTGGCAGCTCTGGCCTTGGCAGTACCAGCACCGGATCCACCAGACATCATATGCTACAGGAGAAGAGCTAGATGGATTAAAAGGATGTGGCACGTGTCACACAGGTAGACTCAAAGTCAGCAGTTAAAGTTTGTCATGTACCAGCATTAACATCAACCATCAGTTAGTTACCTCTTGGTGCCGTTTGACAAGCGACTTGATTACTTGATTCCACTCTGGGTCAGTGGAGAGGAAATAACACAAACCATCACTCAGGACTCATAATACAAGCCTGGAGCTTGTATATGTGTATATGTAAAATACCTAGACTGGGTCTAGTTAAAGAAGGGAAAGAGATTAGGGATTAAAGATATAAAAAATATAAATCTTCATTTCCAGACAAAAAAACATGGGGAAATTTAATAATTGCAGCTTATTGCACTGTGATTGCTTTTGTATCAGCTGTAAAGAAAAAAATATATATTATTATCGAATTGCTGTCATTTCTTGAACCGTAGATAAGCTTTTTAATTTTGTACTTTGTTTTGTAGCTATTTTTAAAGGACCAGTCTGTAAGATTTATTGGCATCTAGCAGAACTGACTTGGCAGAAATGGAATATAATATTCATAAGTATGATTTAATTAGTATATATTTCCATGAAAATAAGAATTGTTGTATTTTTGTTACCTTAGAATGAGCTCTTTATATCTATATAGAGTGCAGGTCCTCTTCCACAGAGGCCGCTATGTTGCACCGCCATGTTTCTACAGTAGCCCAGAACAGACAAACCAAACACTGGCTCTAGAGAGGGACTTTCACGTTTTTCCAAGCCACCGTAGGTTCTCCCACAGGCTTGGATGGGGAGGGGGAGGGAGGGGAGTTGTATTCATTTTGTTGCAATCTGCAGCCTCACCGCTAGCTGCCACTAAATCCTACACACTGGTCCTTTAAATCTTTTAAAGTAGCACTTTTGATTTTCAGTCTTTTAAAAATGTACTTATAGAACCTCAGTGAATGGGAAACTATATTGCTTATTGTTTATACAAGCCGCCTCATATAGAAGTCATCTTTTCTATTGTTGTAATATGCATTATAAGACATTTCATATACAGTATGTTTGTATTGTAAAATAATAGCTGAATGTTTTATAAAGGATGAACATTGAGATTGTTCCAGAACTTCAATCAATGTAATACAAATAAAACAATAATTCAAAATGGACCAAAAGGCACTTAAATGAAACCACAGTTTAAACTATATTAGGTTAGCAGAATGTGGTCTGATTAAAGTATAAATTTCAAATTCCTGCCTACGTAATGTAATTAATAAAGCATTACTATCGTCTCCAGCTGAACCCTCAAGTGAACTTTTAGATACTGTGATGTTTGCACTTTTTTGTTTTCTATTGTGAACTTTTGTAATTTGTCTGGAATTATTTGAGTTTTTTGTGGATATATATAGAGAGAATTAATAAAAAAATCTTTTTGTTTAGAAGGAACAAGTGGTTGTTTGTCTAAATGTGTGTGTGTGTGTGTGTGTGTATGACAGTGCAAAGTAAGCACATTCGAGGCTTGCTGTTTTCCTGTTCAGTCGTCCCTCCTTCTTATCTGTGCCTGTGTTTCCTCCCTCAGGGTTTGACATTTGTTGTTCTCTTCTCTAACATGCTGCTTGTTTGCCGTCGAAATTGTCAATGTCTCTGCTACAGCTCACGGTTTCTTTTCCCTCGACATCATGATAATCAGTACTATCTTGGAAGAAGCTGACTTAACGGTCACAAGAAAAACTTTAAAGCGGCCTATTTTTACTCTCTTACAAGACTTTTATCTACACTGCCACCCAAAGCAGAAGCATGTCAGGTCACAGTGTGATAAAAGATGGCCCCAAACCAGGAGTGTTCTCAAGGCATCACCTTCCCCAATGTGGCCTGAAAAGCAATTGTAGATTTATAATAAGCATTACAGTACAATTACTGTTATTCATGATTGGTGTTGATACTGTAGGTTCTTACTGCTGTGGTGTCAGTGTGTCTGCAGGCGGCACTCTTCTCTGTGTGTGTCTGTCACTGGGCAGCTTCTCTAAGATGGTAATTGTAATATTTGTTGTTATTGGTAACATGTCAGCTAACCTGGAATCCTGAATCCTTGCTCTGAAACTAAAATAAAATTGAAATAAAAATAAAAAGAGGAACAGTAAAATGACGTTTTATATTAAAATAATATATTTAACACTTAATATAACTAATACTTGCTGTGTTTTCTCCTCTTCCAGCATTTCTTTACCCATTATCTAGTAAAATGTATTCTATGAACGGCTCCTGTAATTCACGCCAGCACAGTATTGAGTTTGTGTTTCCCTCTGCAAAACCATAGTTTGCCCGCATCTGTGTTTGTGTGTGTGTGTGTGTGTGTTGCACCATCCCTGACACTTCACTAACATGCTAATGGCACATACTGTTCAAAGGCCCATCCCCTCTGCCCCATGCTCCTAGCAGGACAGCTCTAATTACACGCCTGTTCTTCACACACTAGCAGCGCCAGTCTTAATGGCAATCTCACAGGACTGTTTATGGTACTATAATATAAGAGAAATGATGAGGAAAGTGGCAAATCAGCTAGTAACAACAATATGATAAAAAAGAAAAAAAATCATAATTAAATGTTGGCTTCCAGAGTGCTTACAAATAGTTGTTTACATATATATTTTCAGGATTGTGACACTTTTTCTATAAAAATCTTAGCCCTATATACATTCCTTAATGAAGCTGTGTTGGAAATCTAATACACAAACACAATGTTTCAGGGCCCCGCATATAAATCATGACAACCAAAATGGGTTTTTCAGTAAGTGAAGAAATGTTCTGATCTGAAAATAATCCCAACACATGCAGCATGTATGTGTCTAGTGTAGTGAAGTCATACGATGCTCCTGCAGCGCAGCAGCGTCACATGACGTACCCGCGGAGCAGCAGCAGCGGCAGCAGCACTCAGTTGTTTACGGGTGCTGATGCGTTTGCCAACGGACACCGTGTTGGCTGGCTGTCAAAAAACACTTGGCAGGAGGAAAACCAGCACAGGTAAGACTGGAAAACCCACTCTGAAACCGTTGCCGCTCAGCAATAACGTTTTGTGCTACAGCAAGAACGATATTCGTGTATTCGTCGAGGACAGAGCTACCTGCGGGACAAAAGGGAAGTCCCGTTTTTATTTGTTTTTTGGGGAGCCGCGACAAGCTAACCGCAGATAGCCGCGATAATACCGGAGGTGAGCAGCTTCGCGTTCAAAATGAAAGCCAGAATGAGCAGTTTTTCGCTTTGTGTATTCTGTCACAAACATTAAAAGTGAAGTGAATGCAGATATTTTCTCTGGGTTGCATATGTAGGAATCAAAGCTGCGGAAACATTAGCTACGAGTCAGAACAAAGAATCAGCTTACCTGACGTTACTGACGTTAAGCGAACTGCTCCTTTACATAGAGTAAGATAGTTAGTAATGCTAGCACTGTCATTATTATGAAGTTATTATCCCTGCCTGATGTTTATTGTATTATTATTTGTATTATAACTGTCTGTTAACAGAAAAATGACGCTACGTGCTTTATTCTCATTTTTTGCCATATTTACCCGTTTTACTATTTTAACGGGGCTCCGCTATATCTCCGGTTGTCTCGTGCCCTGCATGGGTTATATGTGATACAACGTTATGTGGTTTTGGTTTACACAGGTGAAATTATCTTTACATATTCAGTAAGACACGAAACATTTTCCTCAGAAACTACGACAACATATGATTGTGGCTTTATTTTGAAAGTCTTATACGGAAGTCAGGTTTTGTAATTCAGTGTAACTTGACACTGTTTCCTTCACTACGGAGACGCCGGTCGGGCTTTGTTAAAGATGTTTATCTCTTATAATCATGTTCATTCTAATGTGACAGACACGACTCACTCAACATAAATCTCATATCATATCAGTAAATAGACCGATCCCTGCTGGTCCAGCCTTAAAAACTGAAATGAGCTCATCCTGGTTGGTTTAGGTCATCAGATCGATGGTAGCAGCAGAGATAACTCATCACCACCCTCCCTTTACTCGCTGAAAGGATTTATCCACATTTTTATCACAATCTTGTTCCATAAACTTCAGCCTATGACATTTGTAAGCAGAGCATTCCACATCCATTGATGTCTATTCATATATGATAGATGCCTATTAGAATATAATGTGTTTAGCGTGAACAGTTAAGGCTTGTAGAAGCTGACACAGTTACACATTTCAAGTTGAACGCTGAAATGTAAACTTGCTTGTGGAGCACGTTGGGTTACAATCCATCCAACTCTGAAACAGTTATCAGTGGTTGTTGTGATTCATGTAAATGACATTTGTGTTTGAAAACAGAGTTGGTTTCTAGTTGTTTCTAGTTGGGGCGGGGGGGAGGGGGAGGTTGTGTCAGTGTCACAGATTTGAAAAAGAAAAGCAGAGGAGTAGATGAATAGTTGTCATTATGCGGAGCTCTCTGTCATGTTTACCTGGCTGTGGCTCCTCCTATACTGAGCCTGTCTGGTTACTGTGTGAGTGTGTAAACAGCTCTCATATAGCACGCAACCACAGATGCTAAATAACTCACTTTCTAGGACACGTGAGAATAATAAAGCTACAAAATGATCTATGTAGTTTGTAGCTGAAACCAGTTCATCTTCTGTCAGTCAAATAATAAATCAATTGCTTCAGCTCTGATTTCCTGATTACAAAGTTTACTGTACATCACACTCACAGCGTGCTACCGTTAACAAGGAGTTGAACGGTCGCCACATTTCACAGCCTCACACACTTGAGTTCACACATACATATATAAACCCTCACACCACCATCACCTGCGCACCGAGCACGTAACACGAGCTGCTGCTTTCATCTAGGCTTCACACAAACTCTTGTTACTGATGTGTTACTGATGTGTTACTGATGTGTCTGTTGTTGAGTAGTTCTCGTTAACAGCGGTGTTGTTGTTGTCTGAGTCATTGATCGGTGTGTTTATCAGCAGATAAACAGGTGGTGCTGCGGTGAGTTTGCGCATGTGGAACAGATGCCTAATGATTGAACTGAAGCATGCAGCTCACATGCACACAGACAACAAGCGAGCACCGGAGCACTCTGTGATAGCAGAGCCTTCAGTCTGATTTATAGGTGTCTTATTTAACTGTAGATTGTACATTCCACACCTACAGTACGTTACATACAGCACTGCACTTCTAACCTGCTCATCTACATGTCACTTCATCTCTCTACAAGTCTCAACTGATAGTTCAGCTTGTTATCAGAGTACATCTGCAGCCCAATATCACAAATACATGTTCCTTAATAACTTCAACTGATAGCATGTGATCACCTGGCAAACATGAGATTATAAAGGAGGTATGTCTTGTTTTTTTGTGTGAGCTATGAGACATGCCAGTCTTTTAAATATGGTCGTCAGTAATGTTTTAACTCTAATAATTGAAATGAAAAGACATTTTGAGGTGTTTTCCTCATGTCTGTTCAGCTAACCATGACTGCCAGTATGTGACCCACTGGGCTGTCTTGCCATATAAAAGCAGAGGGGAGGTGAGGGGGGGAGGGTTGTTGTGGCAGAAATCTGGTGATGGAAGTAGATTTTTAGCTTGTTATCAGTTCATTCTTTGTCAAACAGGCAAAACAAATCATAGACAATGTCATTTATTTAAAAAAAAGGAGATCTAATTTAGTTTATGTGTTCCTGAAAATAATACAGATGTTTTTCACTGATGTTTTGTTGATGACTTGCCGTATTTACATTTTGCCACATGTCCTTTCATAACGACATTATCAGCCCCAATATTCACATTTTGAGTTGGTTTGTTTGTAGTCATTTGTTTCAGGTACATTTTAAACGCCCTCCTCTTCTCATTCTGACTCAAACTAACTTGTTTCTCCTGAATGTGTTGGACAGGTTGTTCCAGAGGTTGCCAGAAAGGGAGCAGGGCCTGTAGCGTCCACAGCTGGTCCTCACTTCCCGCTGGTTCAGCCCCGACACGACGGCACCATGACCGACCGTGAAGACTCCAGGAAGATGAACGGCAGTGCCGACCACTCTTCCCAGCTGCTGGAGCCGCCCAAGGAGAGCATGCAGCTTAAAAAAGAGATATCGCTGCTCAACGGAGTCAGCCTGATCGTAGGTAATATGATCGGCTCTGGCATCTTCGTCTCCCCCAAGGGCGTGCTAATCTACAGCGCCTCTTACGGGCTGTCGCTAGTCATCTGGGTCATTGGGGGTCTGTTCTCTGTGGTGGGGGCCCTCTGCTACGCTGAACTGGGTACCACCATCACCAAATCAGGGGCCTCCTATGCATACATCTTGGAGTCATTCGGTGGCTTCATTGCCTTTATCCGCTTGTGGACATCTTTGTTGATTATTGAGCCCACCAGCCAGGCGGTCATAGCCATTACGTTCGCAAACTACCTGGTACAGCCGCTCTTCCCAACATGTGAACCACCCTATTCAGCAGCCAGACTCATCGCTGCAGCATGTATATGTAAGTCCCACTGCCGTCTGCACACGTCACTCTAGCTTGTTCTTACAAGACAAGACACAATATCTTTAACATCTGTGCAACCTTCCTCTCTCTCTCTCTCTCTCTCTCCCCCAGGCCTACTGACATTCATCAACTCCGCCTATGTGAAGTGGGGCACCCGCGTGCAGGACATTTTCACCTACGCCAAGGTGGCGGCCCTCATCGTCATCATCGTCACCGGAATCGTCAAGCTGTGTCAGGGTGAGCGGTGTCATGACAGTGCCCATAACTGTCAGGAGTGCTGCAGTGCTGTTGTTTGCCTTAACACGGTTAAAAGGAAAGATCTAGGGCATGGATAAGCTCAACCACACCAGCCAACACGTATTCTCCTCCACAGTCTCACCTACTCTCACTCACCCACCTGCACTGTGATCATCTGTGGCCCACACAGCTTTTTGTTTGTGGCAACAACAACAAAAAAAAAAAAAGGATTTGTGATGTGAGAGGAGAATTGATGAGTTTTGGATCACTTGGACATATTTTAAATGATGTTGCACTGTCATACAAAAAAGGAATAAGACTTTATCAGTCTGTATTGAAATATTTGGTGACATGAACCATATTCAGTCTTAATAGGCAAACCCTCTGTGAGCTAATTGTTGCATACATGCACGAGCATGTGGACAGCTCGTGCGTGCATGTGTGTTTGTCTGTGTGAGAGGGAGAGTGCCATTTTTTTGGCATATTGTCATGGCTGAGAACCAGTTGCTGAAACAGTACAGACCAAACTGCCTATATAAGGAGTTTGAGATCTCTATGACTTAAGAAAATAAACCCACAGTCATTTTGTTGATGTTATAAAATGTCCCAGATTGCTCATTTAAATGTTGTGTCTCTGTCTCAGGTTACACAACCAACTTTGAATCCGCCTTTCACGGATCGTCTACAGATCCCGGCGACATCGCGCTGGCGCTCTACTCTGCCCTCTTCTCCTACTCCGGCTGGGACACCCTCAACTTTGTCACAGAGGAGATCAAAAACCCTGAGAGGTAACATTTCTTTTCTTTTTTTTTTTTTGACCCCTGGAGCCACCAAATAACTCCAGAGTTTGATTATAATCCAACAACCTTGTGCTACAGGAACCTGCCACTGGCCATCGCCATCTCTATGCCCATCGTCACCATCATCTACATCCTGACTAATGTGGCCTACTATGCTATTTTGGACATGAGTGCTATACTGGCTAGTGACGCAGTGGCAGTGGTGAGTGTGACAGCAGCACAGAAGGACTGAGATGGATGACGAGATGCATGTGTGTGTTAGTAGCTGAAAACGCACTCGCTAAAGCGCTTTGTGTGTCTGAATCAGACGTTTGCAGATCATACGCTTGGTGTGATGAGCTGGACCATCCCCATCGCTGTGGCTCTGTCCTGCTATGGAGGCCTCAACGCCTCCATTATAGCTGCATCCAGGTAGAACACTAAAGCATCAGTTAGAGTTGCAAAAAATCTGCAGTGGTTGTTTTATAATGATTATTAATCCAGTCTTGCTGCTTCGTTGTGATTCATTTGCAGTATAAAAGTCCAGCACTTAGAATGGCGTCATGGTATTCATCTTAATGCATGTTTGTTGTGTTCAGGTTGTTCTTTGTGGGCTCTCGTGAGGGTCACCTTCCAGACGCTCTGTCCATGATCCACATACAGAGATTCACTCCGATCCCTGCTCTCATCTTCAATGTATGAATATGGATCAATTACATGTAAAGTATAGTGGAGGAAGTACAGGAATCTTCCATTTTTGTAGTGGTTGTTAACCGTAGAGTAGAGTCTCCTCCTCATAAATGGGCTGATTGTGTGAAACTGCACTAATTTTAAATGACAAAAAGTTTTTAAATCTTTGCTTTCCATGCTGGAAAAGGCTAAACACATTTTTCATTAAGGTTAAAGAGTAAAATTAAATTTGATCAAACACCTCAGTTATGTAATTTCTCATTGTTTCTCCATCCATCCACCGTTTAGTGCATCATGTCACTGATCTACCTGACGGTGGAAGATGTCTTTCAACTGATCAACTACTACAGCTTCAGCTACTGGTTTTTCATGGGACTGTCCATCGCCGGACAGATCTATCTCCGCTGGAAGGAGCCTGACCGACCCAGACCTCTCAAGGTAAGACCAGCCAATCACAACTAGGCTATGTTCTGAAATCGATGTATAACTGGTGCAGTGCCCGTTGAAAATGTGCCGATTGCTTGGCGTCTGTTATTGTTGCTTCAACGGATAGAAAATTGAATACTGTTGATGTGAGGTGAACAGATGTTATGAATAATAAAGCATTCTTAGAGTACACACAACATGCAAGACAAGAGAACATGTCAGTTCTTGATTAAAAGCTGTTTTCAATGTCTACTGTTCTCTTTTCAGAACTCACTTATTTCTCAGCCTGTAGTCTCTCGTCTCGTCCTTCCCGTGTGCACGTGTCTCAGTCATAGTGCTTATGGGAATGCACAGATTTGATTGGCTGAGTAGCATCATGTTTATGATTTACAACACATGCAGTTGGTCTGTGAATTTCCTGTGCCGTTAAACCAAAGGCTAGAAAAGCTGCGCCAGGTAAAATAGAAATGCTGTCAAAATGTGATAATTCTCAATAATGAATCAGTTATACAGAGCTCGCACTCGACACTGCACTTCCTTGGGTTCCCAGAAATACACCTGTTCAGAGTCAGAATGATTCAAACCCTACATATACTGTATGAGTTTCAGTTATTTTCATTGTCTAGAATATTGTAAAAACTGAGATTACAGAAGGGTTCAGCAATAAAGTGAAAACAGCAGATTATCACTTAAACATTAAAACTCTTCAGTAAGCTGCTGCATACTGTAAACAGAAAGAAAAGCAACATTTTGATGTTAATAAAAAGAGAGACTCATTGTTATTGATATTAATCTACAGCCATACAAGCTGTAATGAATCAAATTAATTGATTACTGTATTACATTGGCCTTCATGGCACAGCAGCCATCATGATTAATACAGATATCACTAATGATTGTCTGTGGAGTAAATGAGAGTTTCTACACTAAAGAAATGTGACATCAGTTTGTAGCTTCTACTGGCATGTTGTACTGTATATTAAATACACCTGATCTGTCAGTATGAACTGCTGCTAAGAATCACAGATGAATAAAATGAAAATAGTGGCATTCTGCATCGCTGTGTGGACTTACACTTCACTTCTACACCTTCATTTTTTTATGTACAAAATAGAGCTCAGTGGTAAAGGTGCTCTTTAGGAGGAGAACCTAATACACTCACACACCCATAGCACAGCCATCAGGAGCAATTTGGGGTTCAGTATCTTGCCCAAGGACACTTCAGCACAGCATGCAGACTGCAGGAGCCGGGGATCAAACCACCGACCTTCTGATTGGTGGACGACCCGCTCTAACTCTGAGCCACAGCCGCCCTTTAAAAGTTTTTATGGAATGTGACACCAACTAAACTATAAAAAGAAATAGTGAAACAAATAACTAAAATACAGCGGAATCTTTCCACGTAGTACAAATAAATCAACAGAAAGTTTTTTGTTGTTTCTGTGGCTCACGGTTTCCCTCCTCATCTCTCTCTCTGCAGCTGACGTTATTGTATCCGGTGGTCTTCTGTATGTGTGCGGTGTTCCTGGTGGCCGTGCCTCTCTACAGCGACACCCTCAACTCTTTAATCGGCATTGCCATCGCCCTGTCAGGTGTACCTGTCTACTTCCTAGGCGTCTATCTCCCCGAGTCCAAACGACCGCCTATCATCACTAAGCTACTGCGTGAGTCTACCCCACATCCTGTATCTCAAGACACTTGTGTCATATCGGTTATTTCTTACCCTCAACAACATGTTATTGTCTGTCACTGCAGGTTCTTTGACTCATTTCACCCAGTACAGCTGCTACTGTGTACTGACAGAGATGGACAAAAGTGAATAGCACTCCGAACACTTTACCCAGAAGTCTCTGCAGCCTCACAGCCACCAGGGGGACCAGACAAGGGATGCTGCTGTGAGGGGGGAAAAATAAAGGATCTATGACTTTTTTTTTATTGTACTGTACACTACGTCAAAGCTTTCAGACTTAACTGACTTGTTTACAACACTGACAACGCTGCCATTGACGCACATGTTCACTCGCAGATTCACACTGAAATTCAAGGACATTCAAGGAATTTTTACCTAAAGTACAGATGCTGTTATAGTGTTATACTCCATATAGTGGATATTGTTACATACAGTTTAAATTCACACTATTTAATGACCTCCATTATAAATGATTTGCCTTGTTAGTTCAACCGGTAATTGTAAATATGCTTTTTGAGCAGTATGCGCCTGTGAGATTTTACAGGGACCTGATAATGATGCAACTATATGTTGTCTAATGGATGTTTTATCAGAGGGATGGGATTGTGTGCAGTATATGTGAGCAGGAGAAAGTACTTAATCTAACCAGAGGATTTATTGTAAGAAATATGTTCATGTTCACTTCCTGAATGAAAAAAAGGGAAGAAAATATTTGTCTGCTGCTACGTTGCCCATATTATTATTCTTGATGCTACATGTTTGAAACAGAGCATTTGGTTCTTTTCCATTATGTTTAATGACTGGTGAATGTTTCAAACATTTTGGCGGGGTGAGTTAAATGTCTGCAAGATCCAGTCCAACACTATTGGCAACTGTAGCTTTGCTTTAAACTGCGTAGCACTAAATCAATTTACTCTAATTCTTTACAGTTTTCAATTTGTCCAATTATTCGAGACATCAACAGATGTTCAGACTTTGGACAAAATAGCATTAACGTAGTTTTGTTTTGTATTTATAAATCATGTCCAGTTGTGCAGCATTTACAAATCCTGTCCCACATTTTCAAGTATCATCAACTATCTCTGAATCACTGCTTGGTTTGGCTTCAGTCAGAGGACTTGAGATACTTGTGGAGCCTCCTACACTCACTCCTGTGAGTTGTCATTTCCTGAGAGTGAATGAAATCACCATTTACAACCTTTTTTTTTTCTACACTTGCAGTTTACATCCAATTCTTGTCATTTCATTCATGAATCTGGATACAATTTGATGAGGAGAAAAACTAAAATTAATATATAAATATTAAATTAATTAGCATTTGTATGACGAGGTTCATGCCCACAGATCAAGACTGAAAACATTTTGAATTATTCAAAAGACAGAAATCAAACTTAAAAGCTCTTGATTTGAACCTAGTGCGTCGTTTTGCACCATTCATAAACTTTAAAACATTAATGGAACTGAAAGCTTTGATGACCAGGTTAGGACAGTTCTGCTCAAACAACTTATGCTTCTCTGACAATTTTGGACCAACTGGTACTGATTTCCTATTGTGACCTCTGGGACGTTGACTGTCAATCATAAAAAGAAGACTATTCCAGCCTTGGGAAAATGAGCAGGCAACATCAGGCCAGCACTTCCAACGAGTCTCTCATCTGTGAAACATATAGACCTCTAAAGTTGTGAATCATAGCACTGTTTACTTTTGTTGGATATTGAATTACATCCTGTGTTCATTCTGTAAACCGATCGATCCAGCAGGTTTGTGCAACTAATATGTAAATTAACCAGTCTGTATGTTTATTATGCAGGAATAAATGACATCCAGATGTTTTCCATTTATTTTGAAAGCTTTCTTTTTATACACATCTACATATTTACAAAAAAAAAGTTGTATTTTTTTAATTCAACAAGCATTCAAGAGAAACAATCGGAATTTCAAAAAGGGAGAATTTCTGAACCAAACTCACACACCCACAACAAAAAAAAAAATTATGCACCACGCTTTCACATTATGCAAAATCTAACACACAATTGTACGTACACGCACTACCATGCACAAAATGCAAACACCCTAAATTGCAACCACACGCGGCCCGAGACGTCTCACTAACAGAAGTGTTAACAGCACAAAGCATACGAGGCAAATCACACTGATGTGCAACATTTCTAACACACACACATCCACTTTGAACAAACACCCACACACACACACACACACAAATTCACTCCACCACAGATTTAAAAAAAAAAAAAAAAAAAAAGACACTGGGTCCTGCTGGAAATAACACCTGCTCCTTCAACATCTGTGTAGCAAAGAGAGGGATGGACCTGATGTAGGGTACGTGTGCAATTCTCTGAACAGTGAGAGGACTAAATGCTCTGTGGTTCAGTCACAATTTTTAACATTGGCACATAGAATGTATTGTTTTGATGCATAGGGGATTGTTATTGGACCTCATTATTAAACAGTGATGAGTGCTACACATAAGTGCCTTTCTGATGTTTTGTTTTCCCTACACAGAGGTCTATGGAGTACGGTGTTATTCATGAAAAGGGGATCCACAGACAGATGGGTTAAAGGGGTAGATCAATCGGAATCATATTTGTTCCCATCATCATCATCATCGTCGTCGTCATCATCATCTTCACCACGCTCATGCAGCACTTCCCTCTGGTAGCGCTCCCAGCTCCTCCGGCTGTACGAGTGCTCCTCCTCCCAGTAACCTGCACACACAAGGCAGAGCGACATCAGCCAATGAGTGACTGGAGGGACGGTTAAATGGCATTTGGAAGCATGTTGTAACTGAAGTGATTATTGGGAACAGTCATCGCTGTCTCTCCAGGCACACTCACACTTCTGTGATGATCTGTCGGTTATTAATGGTTCATATCTCGGTCTTATAAGTGGCTGAGATGTGTCGGGACTTGCCTGACACGTCTCATAATGTGAACAAAAAGGAACAAAACGGAGACAAGGTGTTCACGGAGCACTCCTGTCTACTTTTGTCCTGTTTAGATTTAGTGTTAATGGAGATATGGGGATCTTGTGAAATCAGAATGGCAGCATGGGGAGCTTGTGGAACAGGCTGCTGGGTTTACCAACCAATAGGGTTGCTAGTTAGATATTTTATTGGAAAATTCACCTTAAGTGACGAGCATTAATGTGACGGTGGAACGTAGGGGTGGGCGATTGGTAAAAATATCATCAGAATTTTTCCAGGCAGGATCATGAGCCACAATCTTAATTATTTTTCATGTTGGTTTTTAAGACTATTTTGCAAGTAAATGAAACACTTCCACTAATAAATAAGAGGAGATGT
Organism: Thunnus albacares; assembly: GCF_914725855.1. Taxonomy (NCBI): domain Eukaryota; kingdom Metazoa; phylum Chordata; class Actinopteri; order Scombriformes; family Scombridae; genus Thunnus; species Thunnus albacares. The sequence goes on along the minus strand of NC_058106.1, from coordinate 7,232,937 downwards.
GCAGAGCTGCATTAAAAAGTAGTGACAGTTTATCTGGCCTTGTTTAAAATGGACATTGCAGTGTGAAACCAAACTAATGTCACAGCTGCAAAGCAAACAGCACCAACACAGTACACCTGAGCTGACATCAAGCTAGCTTTCAGTATGACAGAAGCGTAGTGTAACTTACTGCCACATAATACAAGCGTAGCATTACTCAGTCTACCTTCACAGTCTGTGGTGATACTGGGTTCAAACCTACAGTCTTATATAACTGACAAACAAGTGAAGCAGCATGAGGACGTACCACCGTAGCGCTCCTCTCTGTCGCTGTCTGAGTCACTCTCCTCATCAGGGTAGTCATTCCTCCAGTTGCCTTCTTCGTTCTCATCGTCATCATCTTCATACACCTCCTCTTCATGAACCACAATGTCGGGCACCTGAGATAAACAAAGACCCATTTATGTGATAGCCTTGTCTTTGTTGATTCATTATTGGTTTTAGTGTCTTGTGAGAAACTGTTAATAATAAAGATACAGTCACATGGTTTATACATAACCCTGAATGACCACTAGAAGGCGATCATTTTGTTCCATTGTCCAAACCTGTGAGTCACCTGTTGAGCATGAGACTGTAATAAAGTGAAGAGCAGCTGCATGCCAGCTGACTCTCGCTCATTTATCCAAATACACATTTCACAGGAATCTAGTAGTGACAGGTGTGAACCTCCCCCATGTCTACCCTCTACTTCACCCATTTATTCATTCACTCACTCCGATTTCAGCACTCATTCATCTGTCCGCCCATCCATCCACACACACCAGTTCTCCCTCATCAGCGTAGGCCCTGACAGACAGGATGTCCTGGATCCATCCGGGTGTGACTGTTTCCTGGTAGTAAAGATCGTAGACGTAGTCATCTTCCTGCTCCCGGTGCTCTTCCCCGGCTCTCTCCCCAGATATGCTCAGACGCTCCCGCAGCAGCTTTGTGTTGTTGCACAGGATCACTTCTGGGTCTGGGGTCTGAGTCTTTAGAAAAATGGAGTGAGAGGATAAATTAATCACTAGTGAGGTCGTCCATATTAGCATTGTTGACCGATAACCTCTGACACATTAACAAAGGCAGTTAATACAACACAACAAACAGGATTTTTTGCACCTTCTGTCACAACCCCGCAGATCTATTCTTTGGATTAAACAGTTATTCAACAATTATTTCATAAGCTATTAAACATCCACTATGATTCTGTTGAAAGTCTAACATTATTCCAACCTTTCTTTTCACAGTGCAGGGCTCTCCACAGGATGAATGACTGATAAGGGATGTAAGCATGGCGCTATGCCAAACAAGTTAAAACACTGGAGTTCAGCTTAAGATGTGTTTGAAGGTGTGTTTCGTTGTCTGTGGCGGCACCATATGGTGATAAACTGTAATTGCAGGTGTGTTTTTGGACCTCTTCCAAGGGAACCAACTGTGTTGCTGTGTGACGTCATGCTAGCAGAGACCAGGAAAAAAATAAAGAGCACACACACAAGCGAATTGAAGAGTGAGTCTGTCGCATTAGCTTCTCTCTCTGGTGGATCAAACACTGGATGATGGAAAATGCATCAACTGCGCTGCTTGTGATTTGAATGCATCTTGGGAAAGTTGCCACTGACACCTGGTTTATAATAATCATAATACTGAAAATGCAAGAGCGTTCATCAGCAGTCCATGGGCTCAGTCACCACTGTGTTACCTCATTCAGTGATAGTGACTTAACAGACATTTATTTAAATGAAAATCTTTGGGGATCTCCCAGATTGCCACTGGTACATGTAATGGGAAATGGTAAAACCAGCAACCTAAAAAGGGACATTGTGACAAATATGTGCACTGTTTTGGACAGTGTGAAGAAATCTGCTGCTGGATCAGTATAGCCCATCCTCCACCCTGACCAGCGTGATGTCACTGTTATTCACACATCATCAATACTGCCAATATAGATAGTTGCTTTCCTGCTACACATCATTTTTACACAATAAAAATTGCATTAGGTTTTCACCCTTTATCAAGATGGGAGTTTTACTGTATAAAATTACTACTCAGTTCCATTTAATTACTGTGACAGACAAAGCAGACTTCAACATTTCTGTTAACTCTGTTCTGTTCTGCTCAGCAGGTACTCCTGGAACAGGAGGAGGGCTGGTTAGTCTCAGCCTGAAAGTCTTCAGGAATTAGAGGGAGGATTCTTTGGGAATCTCATGATTTGATTGCACATCAATTCTTGGTTGAATGAATAGAAAAGGGGACACTATTTTAGTCTCTTAGTCCAGTAGTTCAGTGTCTGTAGTCCACTGAAATGAAATATAAAAAAAATACCTGGCAGTTAAGATCTTGATGAAGGTCACTATCACCGGATAAAAGTGTGTGAGAGAAAGCAGCTCTTTAACTTAAAAAAAGTTAACTGCATTAATTTGGAAGCATCTTACAGTCTTCTGCCTGAATGAGAATAATGAAATGAAAGTGTCATTTATTAACTAATATAACTGGTTCAGATGAATTTCTTGAGTACTACTGCAGTGACCTGAATGCGTCAGATGCAAATAACTGCTATGCACGCAATGAATTATTGTACATCATTTGCATACTCGCAGCAGTCAAAACAGACAAAAAAAGTGAGAGATACACTCAGATGAAAATTCTTGATACCAATAACAGATTGTTTACAAAAATATCTGCAGATGCCAAAACTGTCAGTTGGTCATTTATGCCTGTTTGTCTTTCACCTGAAACCTGCCCCAGACCATTTTGTGGCTACGATGAAATAAATATTTTAGAGCTGGTTAATACAACTGTTCTCACTATAGACAGCCTATTACTGAATGATGACCTAATGACAGGCTGAATATGAACATGGCAGTTGAAACTGTAGAAGTCATCACATATTAGACTTAATTTGCAATAAACGTGTTTCCTTGAAATTTTCCTAGAGTAGGCAAAGTTATAGACTACAGTGCCAAAACACACACACACACACACCTCCCTCCTGGTAACGTTATTTCTGCAGCACATGCACTCGTTTTTTCCCCCCTCCTCGTCGTGCCATCATCTGCTCCTCTCATTATAGTTATGGCTTTGGCTGCAATAATAATAATAATAATAATAATAATAATAATAATAATAATAATAATAATAATGAATACAGTACTATGAAAAGTCACGTTTCACAATCAGCGAGAGACAGAGGATATTACTTAACGTTACTTTGCCGACTTAAATGCCTCGTGAACAAGCAAGCTAGCAAATTACATAATGTTAGGCTAATGTTATTAATGTTAAATATTTTCCCCAAGGTTGGCAGATCTGTGTTAACTTAATTCTCAATTTCAACTTTCCACATCCACCTCAGTCCGTTAAGCTTTGCAAAAGGAGTTAAAAGAACCGTTCTGACTTGAGAGAGCAGCCAGCAGGAGTGAGGAGGGGGAACATGAGGGATAAAAATCAATGTCGTGTTGCTGTTGATTCGCAGTCTCTTGAAATGACATCATGCATTTGTCAATCATGATCATCCCCCACTTGACATCCGGGTGAAGGCAGGGGAATGAATCCGATGCCATGATTGGTCGGACTCTTCTTCTTTTGCTTTTTGGCAGGCTAACCGCTGCTGCCTCTTGCAATTAGACTTGACGTGCACAAATCGAACTCACAGGCGTCATCAGCTTTTTGTGCAGTTTAATCGTTAAAATCGTATCAGCAAACTGCGTCACCTGCTACACAAAATGTGTACAGATTGGTGGGTTTGCTGGTTACATGTTTTTTTTGTAAAAAAAACAAATTTGGTGTGTATGCTGTAAAGTAAGAGGAGGGGGAGGAGTGCTCCACTGTGTTGTTTATAACATCACGTCTCCAGCAGTGGAGATCAGCCTCTCTGCTGCACTGTTAGCTCTGGGGAAAGCCATTACTGTCCAACACACTGAATGGGTTCATGGTTTTTTTTTGAGGTGAAACAGACTGAGCACACTGTTATTTTCATCACCGCCTGGGAGCTGCACTAATCGAGTTCGGCCTTTTTCCTTTCCATCAACATAACATTAACATTATCATCATCGTCATCATTTTAATAATTGATTTTTGGCATTTGTGAATCTGTTTTCTTTTCATGTGTCTATGTTTGGGTCTAAAGCACTGCCACTGATCTACACACAATACGGTGCCTGAATGCACCGTATTATACAGAGACAGAGGACTGAAAGCTCTGCTGCAGCTCTGCTAACGTGCCGCTATCACTATGCAGCCTGTGTATTGTCTAAGTATCCTTAGTATACATCCATTTTTGAATTGTAACCTGAGGGTACAGGATTTTGATACAGAGCCCTGCTCAATTAATTATTATTTCCTTCACAAAGCAACACCATCAGCATCACTTGTTCCACCATTTTCCGGGCCTACTTTCTGTAGGTTTTTTGGGTTTTGCCATGATTGAACAGTTGATAGTTGAGACAGAAAGATGGTTATCACATACAACAAAGGTTCCTGGATGGAACTGAACCAGGGAAGTAATGCATCTTAACCACAGCACCATCTTTATATTCCTGATTAATCGTGTTAAGTCCACATGCTTGTTTTTCTAATAATACAGGAGTGACACCACATATTTCCTGTTCTTTCCATTTTTGTTACTTTGTGGGAAGTGAAGCAGCAACAAAACTTCAAGACACAAACTTATACCTGACCGTCAATTAGACTATTCAGATGGATCGATTTAAATGAGCAGTAGAAACAAAAGATACAGACAAAATCTTAACAATACCCATCCCTTATCGTCCAGCTACAATAACACTCAACTCACCTTCCCAGATGATTTGTCCTCGCCTTGTCCATCCTCATGTATGAGATCAACCACCTGGATTTCACCAAGACCCAAACATTTATCCTGGTGTTTCCCGGGTTCCTCTACACTCTCAGAGTCATCTGTCTGGGGATCCTGCTGCTCAGCTGGGCTTGGCAGCCCTGTGCGGTGGCTGGAGAGTATTCTGTAGCGTTCCTCCCTCCGGGTGCTCCACTTTGTGCTCCGTAGGTCCCCGGTGATCCGTTGTGAACTGCCAGCAGATGGGCGCAGCGCATGGGCCATGCGAGGCCGGGCCAAGGCCTGTCGAACCTGCGTCTGAACGGGGGCATCCTGGGGAGGAGATGACAGGAGGTCATAATCTATAGTGCTCTTACACGGAAATTAACAGATATTTAGCTTTAGTTTAGAGCACCTTGAGGTTGGAATAAACACAAACATGTGTCAGGTGATAAACCTTCAAGAACAACACACCACCCATGATTTACTTTCATACCCAATCTTCACTGCATCACTAAAAAAAAAAAAAAAACAAAAAAAAAAAAAACACTTGCTGCATCAGATGGGGACAGTCAGCAGAAACACAAAGAAGTAGAACATGACTATTTAACTCACGGCAGAAATGAAACAATCAAACTCGTGAGTGATATAAACCCAAAGTGAAGGCCTTGTGATGTTTACAAACTGAAATAATTCGCTTAGGTGATGGATGTGACTTACGTGAAAATGCTGACATGTACATTTAAATACATTATCATGTCAATCATACGACTGGCTTTGATTTTGGATTGAGTAAAACCATTTTACAGGCCAGCAAACACGTCACAACGACGTTCAACATCAACAAAATGAGCTAACGACAGCAGCTAGCAGAGGCCACTGTTTGACGACAGCATTGATTCAAGTTAGCTTGAGCGCTATGCTAACAACAGCTAACACAGAGGGCGCATTATTTTTCCAACGACAAACATCATTTTAAGTTATCAAAATCAGCTTCCTATCGGTCAGTCAACTTAACTAAACCAGCTGCGTTTGTACCGATACGTTAACTAACTTGAATTTGCCCACAGGCACTCCTAACCCTTTCCCCCGCCAGCTGCGTTGACGTTAGCCCGGTTAGCTGCGGATGCACCAGCGGGCCTCTTACCTGCGTCGCTACGGTCGCCACGAGTTTGAAGACGGAGTTTTCCACCTCGGCTTCATTGGGCTCCGGTACCGTCTCGCCGGTGCTCTGGGACGTCTCCGGTCGGATACGTTTGCATGCCAGCAACAAAGCATCCGCGGGGTCGGTGCCCCTTTTTCTCTTGACTCTCAGAATCGTCGTGTTTGGATCCATGTTGTCCTCAGTCTGCCTGGCACTCAGAGAAGAGGAGAAGGCGAGAGCTCTCACTCCGCCTTTATTTCTGGATACCGCAGACGTCATGAAACTTCTACTTAATCGAATTAGTTGATTTGTTCACTCGATTTAAAATGTGCTCTAAGCTCATTATTTGAAGTCGACTGTGCCACCACAGAAACGTTTATGTTACAATTAAATTATGGTATCCAAAAGCCAAATCGTTGTTAAATGTGCCAATTTATAGTTCTATTTCATTATTGTGTCTTTAAATGGAGACTAGATAAATAAAATGTTGAAATAGATTTGGAAAAAAATCTCCTAAAAGGCTTTTAAACTTGGAGGTTTGTTATTCAGTTGGGTTTTCCTATCATGTTAACATCATTTGTCTTTGGCAGTTTATGTTTTAAAGGATGATGAGTTCATTGGCCAGCTGACTGAGGATAATGGCTGGCCAACCAGTTCCCTGAGTTTAATTAGTGGGACACACTGGCAGCATGTCTTCAAATTAAACAGGGAAAGTGGTCAGGCTAATACAAAGAAACCTTATAAGTGGTTACTAAAAAAAAGGAAAAAATATACACCCTTTTAGAAAGTATTTTACTTATCCATATTTTAAAAAGTCATTTTTTTCCAGTTATAAATGAATACAGAAAAGTTATCATTTGAACACAATACTGTATATACAAGCGGAACTGTTACTTTGCGCAATTAATAATCTTTAATAAATACTATTTTAGTGCATAATTTAGATTTAGAATTTTTAAAATGTGTTCAACTGATCGACTATAAGAAATCATAATTATTTAGCTGGCACACTCTTGACACTAAACTGGCTGTAATGTAGTTATTGGCTGGTTTTCACTCTAAAACCCACTGGACAGCCAAGAGAATGAATTAAGTAATTTCAGGTCATGCTTTAATAATTTTAGGAAACAGATTATAGATCAATTATTAATGAATTAATTTGATTTGGTACAAATTACTAAGATAAATACTTTTATAAAGACTAAAATAATTCTCTTCTGATACCTGTAGACATATTATATTCGCAGCGCTTGAAAAAAGTTCATCTTGCTGAATTTGTTGAAATTGGAAGATCTGTGAGATATGGCCCTTTGCTGAAGGCTTAGTTACATCTAATATATTTAGGGAGGAAGTGATACTACAAATTTTGAACCAGATGTCTGTGCATGGGGCTGCGGAGAGAGCACACAGTGTTCAGATGTACCAAAAACTGAAACTGAAGTTAAGAAAACTGAACTATTTACTTACCTAACAGCTGATGTTAAATGATTCAAATCATCATCATTCGGGATGTTCTTTGTCTCACAATTAATTCAACAAAAACTCAGTGAATACCAAGGAAAAATGTTGAGAATTGCATTAACAATCGGACACCAATGTACGTTTTAAGCTCAAATTCTGATTGATTTTAAAATCAAGTGTGTGAACTTTTGTTGTGTTAACATGTGTCTTCTAAATCATGTGTTGAAACTCATACTGCCCTCCCAGCTCATCTTTCCTTCCTTTCACATTCCTGTAGTGTAAAATGTGATTTGCGGTCACATTACATCAACAATCTGGTCAGTCTTGCTGAGCAACATTGGCAGTAGTCTGTGCACGTTTTGTGTATGCCAGGAGGGCTCTAGGGCGGGTCACTTAGGACAGAAGAAAAGATATTAGGCTGTTTGTCCTCAGGGGGTAGTCGCATGACAAGTTTAAGCCTATGAGGAGGTGAAGCAACATTGAAAAGAAGAGTAACACATCCCCCAGTGTACTTACTGGTTTCTTAAAGAGTGACAGCTGGGCTGCGGTCACCACAGGTCTTTGCTTCTAAAGACAATTCAAAGCTTGGTTTAGTCTGCCTTTTTTAAGAACAGAGAAGTTACATAAATACATACAGGTAAGTGCAATTTTTACTCTTTGCAATTTTAACACATACATGCTGTATTCTGAAAGACACTGCTCTTGATAAATGAACATTTCTAGAAGACAATAATTCAAATGTACTTCGACTAATATACTAACAATCGAACATTATTCTTTTTAAAACAAGTATTTTTTAAATTCAGTACTGAAAATTGTTTTTTCATATCTTTACTCTTGCTCTCAGTGTGTTCAACATGTCAGCTGCCACCTGTCTGCTGTCTGAGGAGAACTTTTTGTGCTCCATCTGCCTGGATGTGTTCACCACTCCTGTCACCATACCGTGTGGACACAACTTCTGTAAAAACTGCATCACTGAAAACTGGAGAATCAACAGAAAATGTCACTGTCCTGTGTGCAAAAAGCTTTATGACAAAAGACCTGAGCTGCATGTCAATATATTCATATCGGAGATGGCTGCTCAGTTCAGAGAGTCGGATGTAAAGAAAGGCTCAGAGCAACACCGTGCTAAACCAGGAGATGTTCCCTGTGACGTCTGCACCGGGATCAAACTGAAGGCCCTCAAGTCCTGCCTGGTGTGTCTGGCCTCATATTGTGAGACTCACCTGGAGCGCCATCAGACAGTATCAGGGCTGAAGAGACATACGCTTATTGATCCTCTGGAGAACCTTGAGGACAGGATGTGTACAAAGCACAATGAAATAATGGAGCTGTTCTGCAAGACCGACCGCATGTGTGTTTGCCAGTTTTGCACTGAGTCGGACCACGAGTCACACGATGTTGTTCCTCTGAAAGAAGAATGGCAGGGGAAGAAGGCCGAGCTTGGGAAGACAGAGGCCGAATTTCGGCAGATGATTCGGGAGAGACAGCTGAAGATGCATGAGCTCAAACAGTCCGCAAAGCTCAGCAGTGAGGCTGCAGACAAAGAGATAGCAGATGGCGTGCAGGTCTTCACTGCTCTGGTGCAGTCTGTCGAGACAGGCCTGGCCGAGCTCATTGAAACGATCAAAAAGAAGCAGAAAACCACAGCGAAGCAGGCCGAGAGCTTCATCAAAGAGCTGGATCGGGAGATCTCAGAGCTGATGAAGAGAAATGCTGAGGCGGAGCTGCTCTCGCTCTCCAAAGACCACCTCCAACTCCTCCGACGGTTCCCTTCACTGAACGCCTCTCTACCCACAAAGGACTGGACAAAAGTCAGCCTCGGTCAGCCATCTTCTGGGGGAACTGTGGTGAGAGCTGTGTCTCAGCTCAAAGAAACGCTCAGCAAAGGGATGGAGAAGCTGCTTGAAGCTGAGCTGAGGAGGGTGCAGCAGTACGCAGCGGACATAACTCTCGATCCCGATACAGCACATCGCAAACTCATCCTGTCTGACGATGGGAAACAAGTTAATCACAACAATGTAGAGAAGAATCTCCCAGACAACCCAGAGAGATTTTCATATTGTGTCATCGTCTTGGGAAAGCAGAGTTTCTCTTCTGGCAGATTCTACTATGAGGTGGAAGTTAAAGGGAAAACGAAATGGGATTTAGGAGTTGCCAGCGGGTCGGCCAACAGGAAGGGAGAAATCACATCGAGCCCAGAGGCCGGCTACTGGACTCTGCAGCTGAGGAATGGAAATGAGTACATGGCTCTGGCCGACCCCGATGTCCTCCTCTCTCTGAAATCACGGCCTCTGAAGGTGGGAGTGTTTGTGGATTACGAGGAGGGTCTGGTCACCTTTTATGATATCGATGCTGCAGATATTATCTACTCTTTCACCGGTTGCTCCTTCAGTGACGAACTCTACCCATTCTTCAGTCCCTGTTTTAATGATGATGGTGACAACTCTGCCCCTCTCAGGATCTCTGCTGTCCTTAAAACTGACTGAATGTGTCGCTTGTTTTCCAGAAAATGATTTCTTATCATTTAAGGTAAAGTCACAGAAGTGCTAATAATGAAACAATCCAACAAAGCTTGAAACTTTATCAAAGGCTCATGTAGCAATTATGTCAGAATATTATGTTCCAGTAATAGCAGCATAATTATAACTGGATTTTATCATTTAAGAAATATTGTGATGGTAAGGAGCTTTTTATCCCAGGAGGATGCTGACAGACTACTGCTAGACTACTGTAATGAATACGAAAAAAGCATCTTGATCAGCAGCAGCTACTCCAGAAGGCAGCTGCTCTTTTCATTACTCTAGGTTGGTCTTAATTATTATTTTATTTTATTTTATTCCTACTTTTTAAATGGTTTTTAACTCACATGTCTTATTATTTTTTACTGGTTGGCAGCTGCTCTTAATTATTACTTTATTTTATTTTATTTTATTCTTACTTTCTTAATGGTTTTTTGTAACTCACATGTGTTATTTATGTGTTTGTTTTAACTGTGTTTACTTATGTCTGATGTTTTATCTTATACATTACCTACATAGTTTTTCTGGCTGCAGCTTCCGTGGTAGCTCACGCTCTGTGAAACACATTGTGCTTCCATCTGGAATGAAATGTGCTATATAAATCAAGTTTTGCTTTGAAATAATGTTGTTTACTCCCAGTTTTCCACTTCATGTCTATGCACTGTGAACACATTTATTAGCTGGTTCTCTGGTTTCTTTAGTAAATTTAGGACTTCACAGATCTGTCAGACCATAGTTCAGTACTACAGGAGTAATATGTTTATTCATGGGGTTAGGGTTAGGGTTAGGGTTAGGGTTAGGGTTAGGGTTAGAGCCTGAGAATTACCAAACAGACTGACTCTAAATTACTGGCAGAAGAAACTAAAACTATGATGACAGCACTAACAGGAAGCTCCAGTGGCTGTTTTAAGCATTTATTAAGAAAGGAGAAATGAGAGAAAGAGAAACATTATTCACCCCATTGATCCATGGAGAAACAGGAAACAGATCATCAAAAGAAATGTATTATTATATTTGATATAGTTTCGATTTATACCTTTCCATGGCAATAAATGTATCTATAGTGGTGTCCTTTTGAGAACAAAACTTTACATTAAAGAAAAAGAAAATTAGGTGATGCAAATAACATACACTTCACTGTGTTACTTAAATCTAATCTAATGTAGTTTATGGTTGTTAGTCTGTGTAATGATAAAATAACGGAGCAGAAAAACACAGGACTGAGTTCATTTTACATTAGATACTTTTTTTTATTTGAAAGTTTGGTTGATTGACTTAGTGAATACTGGTATATACTGGAACCTAAAAACCCAACAGATGGCGCCCAACTGCCACCACACAGCAGCACATGCAACCTGAATGGAAACCTTAAACACTGCATTTGTTTCAGCTGACTTGCATAAGGTTTGTCTCTACATCATATGTGAGAGAGGATGTTTGCATTGTATGTCTTTTGTGTGCAGTTTTTTTGTAAATAATTAAAAGTCTGTGATTATTTAATCATCTGGGTCTAATAAATACTTTAGTTTCTAAGGTATCTCTTGAGTGTGATAGTTTCTTGAGTATTTAGTTGAACCTGTGTAACAGCCAGCCTGAGGTACAAAGCAACAGATCACAATTCATATAACAAAAACCAAAATCTCTCCGAAAAGGATAGAGGCATTATTACAGTTCCAAGCTTTTGGTGTTACTTTAAACCATCATTAGGAGAAGCTGGAGGTGTCAGGAAGTTACAACTAGTAATACTAAATGGTGATTACATAGTTGCATCAGTTAGGCTGATGATGTCATCACAGGCCTAAACTGCTTGCGAGACTGGACATCAATAAATATCAAAACCAAAAGCTCTAAATGTCACGTCAACAACTTCAGTTCGTTAGAAGCTTTGAAACCACAGTTCGAGGAAAGTTTATTTTCTGCTAATGACTAATGTTTTTTAGAAGTAGCATGACTAAGTATTTACTCTGGTAAATTATATCTGGGTTGTTGCATATTGTCCATAGATTAACGTCTTTTTCATGAGTTGTCTTCAGCCTTGTTCCAGGTGTCAAGCCTGATTCAACAGGATATTTCGTTATAGCAGTTAGATGTTTGAATTCATTTCATTATGTCCTTACATGTTCACTTATCTTATCTGGAAATCAAGCAGCATTTTGTGTTGGAGATTTGACGTGATTTATAACAGAACTTTAAAATACTTTAAAGTTTAAAGTCCCACATTCTGAACTTGACCTCTATAGTTAGATTCCTCTTGGATTTTGTGATCTTTTAAGATTTGTTTCCAGTAAATTGTGGAATAGATGAATCCATATCTCAGGACAACAGTCTGTCTTGAGGTTACTTGAATGGTTTTTCCTACCACAATTTTGTCATGATCTTGTATATAATATTTCTTCTAGACTTAATTGATTAGGACTACAGAGTTTTTGACTCAAGACACTAAAGTTCTAATCAGTGAGATTCAGTCTTGCTAAGAAATAAAGCTGGTGAAATGAATATATTGTCCTGTGTGTCATAATTCAGAATATGAAGATCTCATTATTAGAACTGAAGTTTAGGTCTAGGAAATGAATAGTGTCAGTATTAGAAAATGAATGAGTGAACACAAAATGTGGATGAAAAGCATTTTAACAGTCCAGAATCCTGGGACAGACCGATGTCTGGCCAAAACAAGAATATCATTGACAAAACAGGCATATCATTTTATGGCAGAATGTAAATATAGTCTTTTCCAATTTAGTCACAATTATATCGGCAAAAACCAGCTCAGATGGTGATGCCATAGATAAATAACCTGATGCATGGTTTTCAATTCTATCTTTATTAAAAGAAGCAGGAAGACATCAACAAATAAAATTATTGTAAGTTATCATTTAGCTGCATAAAACTGGAATCCAAAGGCCAGCAAAGACCTAATATAGGTAATGGATAAATAATACAGTTGTTTTAGCTGTTTCAGTTGTTATACTATAAACTAGTAGTCATCATTTTCTGAGAGGAAGAGTCTTTGACTGAGGAGTTATTATCGGATCGGGATGCACAGGTCAAAGCTATGGACCACAGGACCACAAATACACCTGAGAGGAGAAAAGAAAAGCTGTCAATTCCAGCAAACAAGTAAACACAGAACACTTTATATGTGAGCATCCTGCACATACTGACCCTGCAAGGAGTTGAGTATAGTGAAGATGTATATTCCAGCAAGGGACATGAAGGTGGTGCTGGCTAACCCCCAAGGTAACCCCAGCACACAGCTGAGGCCCAGCACTGTGGCACAATCCTTCCACAGTCTGCTCCATTTCTTTCTGTTCATTTTGTTCCAGCCACCGTCACCTATCTTACGCCCCCACAGCTTGAACACCACCAGTCCCAACATGCAGGAATTATATAGTATCACCAGGCATGGAAAGGCCACAGTAGTGATGTAGCTGACCAAAAGCCTCTGTGGGAACTCGCTGCTCATCCAGCACCTGCAGCGTATTTTAAAAAAGAAGAATCAGAGAGACAATTAAAAAATAACCTGCATGAGGATAGTGAATAAATAGCAAAGTTGAAATCACAATGTGCACTTGCTAAGAATTCAAATCCATTATGTGGTGCATATTGAAAATTGTCACAATGAATCTTGATTTCTTACATCTGCACTGTTGAACTGGAGTTGTTAGCATCAGTCAGTTTCAGACTGTATTTCCCATAAACACCTGAAATCCCACAAGCCACTGCAATCAGTGTAGGAAGACCTGCATAAAGACATGAAAGACAGAGTTTACTCCAACAAGCCCTGACTTTATGTTTATCTGCGGTGGTGCAAATGAATTCCTTTACATTAAGATTTTGAATTAAAGTCATTGTCTAAATAACATAGAGAAGAATCTTTTCCAGTTCAAGGTATTCAAAGGACCTTTGGTTACATTTTACTATACAGTGACTGAGACCAACAAAAAGTCAACCGTTAATATTCAAACATTTCCTTCCTTGTTTTGAAACTTGCATTCATTACATCTGCTGCAGACTTCTTTTACTCTTATTGCATTGCTATTTCTTTTGGTGCAGCTGCCTGCAGCAGCCAACGGAAATGTATATCACAGTCATTAACCTGCAGACTTACTATTTGTTAAAAGGGATGTGTGCTGTGTAAAGTTTGACACAGTGCTCCACTAGACCGTTAATAATGTAGGAGCCACCTTAAAGCAGTTATTATCAATAGTTTTATATTAATAATGGATCTACCAGTATGTGGATGAGTACCAGTATGGAATGAGTACCAGTATGTGAAAGGTGTTGCTTGAGGAGGATTTTCACCTGACTCTGCAATTTAGCATCTTTCAGCTCTTTGTTTTGGTTTTACAGCTTGCAACTTACTATTTTGGTTCATTGCATTCATCAGTGTCATTTTCAGCTGCAATAAGCTGTTTTCAGTGAAAAAAGCTCTAATAAACCCACTGTACGCTACCTGCTCAGACAAAGTTGAGGACTAGCTGGTGAGCATTTAGTAGCCAAAGAGACAGATTTTTTTTCCCCAGGAGTTTGCAACAAACAACAACAGAGTTAAAAGGAGAGAGAATATTGGATTTGCATTTATCAGGTGGACAGAAATATCTCTCTTAATGAATGCTAATGTTGCTTAGTATCTGCTGAATGTGTAAATAAGCGACAGTTTGCTAACAAGATTGTTATATCAACTTGTCAGTGGAAAACATGTTAGTTTACACAGCTTGTTTCCACTGTGGCCAAAAAAAAAAAATTATTGCAGGTTTAAGCCCCCCAATATTTCAGCTGATATTGTATATAGAACCAACTGACACAAAAGGAATATAGGGGCCTTCAGGGCCTGGGGTAGTTCAGTTGGTAATCCTGCCCTCACCGTGATACTACTGTCCTTGTGTGCATGCTGTACCTGCAGTGGTGGTTGTTTTTCACCAATATCGTCACAGTATTATAATATATAATTCTAATAAATAATTAGAACTGAAAAAACAAACATTCATACATCAGTCTTATTCAGGCAATATTAATTTGGCTATTTGTTTGACTTATCAACAGTACATCAGAAGACAACACCTTCATACACCTTAAAAAATTGACTTGTTGGAACGAAGTACTGTCCAACCCAAGCTCCACTCACCCCATCCCACCAAGCTGAGTTTGAGCAGGTATCTCCTGACGTAGATGTTAAAGACTCGGACGAGGAGAAGGTAGAGGTGGAATCCCTCCAGAGCCGTCCAGCTGATGGTGGCCAGCAGGGACCAGTGTAAAAAGAAACCAAGAGCTCCGCAAACCCAGTCGTCCTCATTCTCAATCAATAAATGTGGTGATTACTTAGTTGCATCAGTTAGGCTGATGATGTCATCACAGGCCTAAACTGCTTGCAAGACTGGACATCAATAAATATCAAAACCAAAAGCTCTAAATGTCACGTCAACAACTTCAGTTCGTTAGAAGTTTTGAAACCACAGTTCAAGGGAAGTTTATTTTCTGCAAATGACCAATGTTTTTTTAGAAGTAGCATGACTAAGTATTTACTCTGGTAAATTATATCTGGGTTGTTGCATATTGTCCATAGATTAACGTCTTTTTCATGAGTTGTCTTCAGCCTTGTTCCAGGTGTCAAGCCTGATTCAACAGGATATTTCGTTATAGCAGTTAGATGTTTGAATTCATTTCATTATGTCCTTACATGTTCACTTATCTTATCTGGAAATCAAGCAGCATTTTGTGTTGGAGATTTGACGTGATTTATAACAGAACTTTAAAATACTTTAAAGTTTAAAGTCCCACATTCTGAACTTGACCTCTATAGTTAGATTCCTCTTGGTTTTTGTGATCTTTTAAGATTTGTTCCACAAGTTTTCCAGTAAATTGTGGAATAGATGAATCCATATCTCAGGACAACAGTCTGTCTTGAGGTTACTTGAATGGTTTTTCCTACCACAATTTTGTCATGATCTTGTATATAATATTTCTTCTAGACTTAATTGATTAGGACTACAGAGTTTTTGACTCAAGACACTAAAGTTCTAATCAGTGAGATTCAGTCTTGCTAAGAAATAAAGCTGGTGAAATGAATGTATTGTCCTGTGTGTCATAATTTAGAATATGAAGATCTCATTATTAGAACTGAAGTTTAGGTCTAGGAAATGAATAGTGTCAGTATTAGAAAATGAATGAGTGAACACAAAATGTGGATGAAAAGCATTTTAACAGTCCAGAATCCTGGGACAGACCGATGTCTGGCCAAAACAAGAATATCATTGACAAAACAGGCATATCATTTTATGGCAGAAATGTAAATATAGTCTTTTCCAATTTAGTCACAATTATATCGGCAAAAAACAGCTCAGGTGGTGATGCCATAGATAAATAACCTGATGCATGGTTTTCAATTCTATCTTTATTAAAAGAAGCAGGAAGACATCAACAAATAAAATTATTGTAAGTTATCATTTAGCTGCATAAAACTGGAATCCAAAGGCCAGCAAAGACCTAATATAGGTAATGGATAAATAATACAGTTGTTTTAGCTGTTTCAGTTGTTATACTATAAACTAGTAGTCATCATTTTCTGAGAGGAAGAGTCTTTGACTGAGGAGTTATTATTGGACCGGGATGCACAGGTCAAAGCTATGGACCACAGGACCACAAATACACCTGAGAGGAGAAAAGAAAAGCTGTCAATTCCAGCAAACATATAAACACAGAACACTTTATATGTGAGCATCCTGCACATACTGACCCTGCAAGGAGTTGAGTATAGTGAAGATGTATATCCCAGCAAGGGACATGAAGGTGGTGCTGGCTAACCCCCAAGGTAACCCCAGCACACAGCTGAGGCCCAGCACTGTGGCACAATCCTTCCACAGTCTGCTCCATTTCTTTCTGTTCATCTTGTTCCAGCCACCGTCACCTATCTTACGCCCCCACAGCTTGAACACCACCAGTCCCAACATGCAGGAATTATATAGTATCACCAGGCATGGAAAGGCCACAGTAGTGATGTAGCTGACCAAAAGCCTCTGTGGGAACTTGCTGCTCATCCAGCACCTGCAGGGTATTTTAAAAAAGAAGAATCAGAGAGACAATTAAAAAATAACCTGCTTGAGGACAGTGAATAAATAGCAAAGTTGAAATCACAATGTGCACTTGCTAAGAATTCAAATCCATTATGTGGTGCATATTGAAAATTGTCACAATGAATCTTGATTTCTTACATCTGCACTGTTGAATCGGAATTGTTAGCATCAGTCAGTTTCAGACTGTATTTCCCATAAACACCTGAAATCCCACAAGCCACTGCAATCAGTGTAGGAAGACCTGCATAAAGACATGAAAGACAGAGTTTACTCCAACAAGCCCTGACTGTATGGTTATCTGCGGTGGTGCAAATGAATTCCTTTACATTAAGATTTTGAATTAAAGTCATTGTCTAAATAACATAGAGAAGAATCGTTTCCAGTTCAAGGTATTCAAAGGACCTTTGGTTACATTTTACTATACAGTGACTGAGACCAACAAAAAGTCAACCGTTAATATTCAAACATTTCCTTCCTTGTTTTGAAACTTGCATTCATTACATCTGCTGCAGACTTCTTTTACTCTTATTGCATTGCTATTTCTTTTGGTGCAGCTGCCTGCAGCAGCCAACGGAAATGTATATCACAGTCATTAACCTGCAGACTTACTATTTGTTAAAAGGGATGTGTGCTGTGTAAAGTTTGACACAGTGCTCCACTAGACCGTTAATAATGTAGGAGCCACCTTAAAGCAGTTATTATCAATAGTTTTATATTAATAATGGATCTACCAGTATGTGGATGAGTACCAGTATGGAATGAGTACTAGTATGTGAAAGGTGTTGCTTGAGGAGGATTTTCACCTGACTCTGCAATTTAGCATCTTTCAGCTCTTTGTTTTGGTTTTACAGCTTGCAACTTACTATTTTGGTTCATTGCATTCATCAGTGTCATTTTCAGCTGCAATAAGCTGTTTTCAGTGAAAAAAGCTCTAATAAACCCACTGTACGCTACCTGCTCAGACAAAGTTGAGGATTAGCTGGTGAGCATTTAGTAGCCAAAGAGACAGATTTTTTTTTCCCCAGGAGTTTGCAACAAACAACAACAGAGTTAAAAGGAGAGAGAATATTGGATTTACATTTATCAGGTGGACAGAAATATCTCTCTTAATGAATGCTAATGTTGCTTAGTATCTGCTGAATGTGTAAATAAGCAACAGTTTGCTAACAAGATTGTTATATCAACTTGTCAGGGGAAAACATGTTAGTTTACACAGCTTGTTTCCACTGTGGCCAAAAAAAAATTATTGCAGGTTTAAGCCCCCCAATATTTCAGCTGATATTGTATATAGAACCAACTGACACAAAAGGAATATAGGGGCCTTCAGGGCCTGGGGTAGTTCAGTTGGTAATCCTGCCCTCACCGTGATACTACTGTCCTTGTGTGCATGCTGTACCTGCAGTGGTGGTTGTTTTTCACCAATGTCGTCACAGTATTATAATATATAATTCTAATAAATAATTAGAACTGAAAAAACAAACATTCATACATCAGTCTTATTCAGGCAATATTAATTTGGCTATTTGTCTGACTTATCAACAGTACATCAGAAGACAACACCTTCATACACCTTAAAAAACTGACTTGTTGGAACGAAGTACTGTCCAACCCAAGCTCCACTCACCCCATCCCACCAAGCTGAGTTTGAGCAGGTATCTCCTGACGTAGATGTTAAAGACTCGGACGAGGAGAAGGTAGAGGTGGAATCCCTCCAGAGCCGTCCAGCTGATGGTGGCCAGCAGGGACCAATGTAAAAAGAAACCGAGAGCTCCGCAAACCCAGTCGTCCTTCTTATTAAGCAGCTGAACCCAAAAGCTGCACAGCAGGAAGCTGAGGTGCAGGCAGAGCAGCGCACCTGTTAGCTGCATATGCAAACCAATGGCCTTCTCTGGACGCTGCCGTCTGTAAGGAAACAGAATACACTATATGAGTACATTTTTGTATTGCCTGCTCAGCACATACTACATCTGGCTATTTCTGACCTGAATTCTATCTTTTACCGATTTCATCATCACACTGTAAATAACTCCTGCCAAAGCCTAAACAATTCCACTTAAATCACATCTTCTTGAGTCCCGAATGCCATCCTTTATGTCCAGCTGAAACACAATTTTATTTTCACATATTGATCACTTTACCATGCTAAACTGGTAAAGACATCAATCAATCAAACACCTTAGCCACTGATGTAGTACTTTTTTGTTTACTCTGTGCAGGCTGGGTGGCTACCACACTAATTTGAGACTGAGTAGAGAGTCTGCTGTATTTGATCTTGATGGCTTACTTCATTACTGTATGACAATGAGGGGCTGCACCCCACAGCAGCGTCACTTCATTGATTATTAAAATCTCTGACACACTGACAGGATCAGTCAGGATCTAATGTTAAATAATGTTCTGTGTTCTTCTACACATCCTCAAGGTCAGCTGTTACACACAAAGTCCAGGTTTATACTGTTTGGATTTAAGCAGCCATCCTCTTGATATATCCTGAGCTCCATTATGTCGAGCAGCGCAGCAAAACTAAAAAACTGTAGTTATCATCTTGACAGGACTATCCAGAAAAAAAAAGGATTAAACGTTTAGCTTCTAAAATACTTTTTTGGTCAGACAAGTGAAAAACAAGTTATTTTCTGGTTTTGGTTTAATTTGTATCACAACTGCTGATTTAAAGAGGGAAACAGATTAGGGGAACTTGAAAAATGGGAAGTAGATTTTTTTTTTAAAATTCTCACTAAAAACGGAAATATAAAATAATCAATTTCTTTATCCTCTTATCAAACAAGTTTAACACAGCATTGGACGGAGGGTACATGGACCTGGATGCAGCAATGCAATTCTCCTGCCAAGTCTGCTGGGAAATAGACGACGTCAGTTGAGTAAGGGGTCTTTCAACATGGCCCAGGATGCATTGCGACCTGGCATAAACATGTATCATCTCAGAAACCACTGGTGAGGGGATATTTAACTTTGAATTGTGACAAAGTGTCAAAACTCCTGCACAGTGGTTGAAAAGAAAACCACACACTAGCAAAGCAAATGAGTTTGTATTTCCCCACAGTTGATAACAGATGAGGCATGCAAGATAAAGCATCCTGTCTATGTGTCACTGGGTAAAGAGGACTGGAACAGGATGCTTCTTTGGGCTGTCTGTAAATAAACATGCTCAGGTATCATTAAGATTTATAGTAACGCAAACATATCACACATTTTTTTTTTGTTTTGAACCTGCATCTTGAGTTCAATCACTGACCTTGTTTGACCTACATGACCTTATGATAAACTTCTGTGACCTCGGAGTGCAAAGATGCATGCCTTCCTTTGCAGAACTGAAGTCTTAGAAAAATGCATACTACCAACACTTTCTTCAATGCCCCATTACTAATTTTTCACATATTAGTAGATGCACATGTAATCACGTCTGCAGGTGAAGCAGGATATGTCTGTGTATTTGTTGCACATGCTCTCTTTTTTTGGTTTGTTCTTGTTTACTGAGGTGAGTCACTCTCACCCACCTTGCACGAAAAGGCACGTGAAAACTGTACACGCAGAGAACAACACTATAAAAGAATCAACCTGTTTTGTGCATAAAAGAGCCTTTGACCCACATAACTTTTGGGCACAACACTCAAGCAGCCGAGAGTGACTAAATTAGTCATGAGTCAAAATATAAGAACAGAATCTCATCTAAAAAATTCTGCCCTGTGTCTAGAAGAAAACACTGTTGTTCTGTGAAGAAAATCCAAGAACACACATTTACCATGCATATATTGCTTCAGTCCCTTGACAAAAAGGACTTAAGAAAGATTATTATCATTATCAAAATGTTCAGTTAAAGTCAAACAAAAAACTCACTGTAGACATATATAGATGATCAAGCTGATGGCTGTGAAGAAGACGGAGAGGGCTGATCCAGTGTAGGTGATATAGTTAAGGTTCTCAGCATTTCTTTTATCCACTGATACTTTGGGGTTCTGGAAGAGGACGAGATACAATAAAAAATATTCAAACTGTATTTAAAGCTCAGAAGGCAGACAGAGCTTTCTTTAGTATAATGTACTAGTTGATTCAGGTTTACTAGTACTTAAAGTATAGCTCTGCTCTGTGCCTCTGTGACAATGTCGTTCCCCAGTTACGTACCCAAGTGACAATAAAGTACCTTCAAACAGCGATAGCCTGTAGTCTTTCAGCTAGAATGAGAAAATCTGTGTGGCTGAATTAGCTGTTCGCTAAGTTCCGCTCCCCTCAGTTACTGTTACTACACTTGTTGAGCTTTACTTCTCACACAGTACATAATGCACTTTACCATGATAACAGTGGCTGATTTACTACTCAAATTTTTTTTGTAATTTTTTGACTTATTGATTTCAGACAGAGGTTGACAAAAGCAGGCTTCTCATTTCTAGCCAGCAACCGTTCATTTGGTCGTCTGTAATGTCAACTTTCTCTGACAGATTTGATCAGCTGTAGCTAGATAATTAGGCTAACATTAACTAGCTCCATGAGTTAGTCAAGAAAAATGTTTAATATTTCCAGCTGCCTCATTTTAAAATTATAATTATAATTATAATTATAATAATAACACGTCTCAGGCAAAATGTCTGTTCCCTCCAGCTGAGTAGTTAGCTAACCCTTTGGAAAGTCTAAAGAAGACTCCACCCTCCCTATTTAAAAGCAGAGTGCTGCTCTTGCTACAGCTCCATTCACATCATTCCCACTTGTTGAGAAAATACAAAGCTTGACAGGCCTGCTGTGCCTTCATGGTTGCCAGGCTATGACTGAACAATTGCTGTTTGGGGGAAGGGTTTAGCCAACGGTCAATTGGTACAAACTTCTACCCCAAACTACCAGAAAAAACTTTGTGGAGCTGCGAATCCACTCTCATGTGGACCCATAGTCCTTTATTATAGCAGACATTTATAGCGGGAAAAACACAGGTGTTATTAATAACATTAATGATGGCTCTGTTCTATTCAAGTGTCCCAGTTAGCCAAGACAGTGTGGCAGTGAGCCAGAATGCACAATACCAAGACCCTGAAACTGAAGCAGCCACGTGGAATTCAGCCATTATAATATTAGATTATTCACACCTGTACTTTTCCTCCTGTGACATGCTGCATGATGTGAACATGTTAAGTTCACAGTTTTTTAAGTCTGTGTTCAGTCAAGTGTCCATATGGACACTGACAGTTTTTCCTTGCTATAATCATTCCTCCTGTTCATACTGGCTATGAGAAGATCCCCTTCAAATGTGCTTTCAATGTAAGTGATGGAGGCAAAAATCCACATAGTCATTTTGTGCAAAAATGCATTTAAAAGTTTATCTGAAGCTTATATGAGGCTTCATCAGTCTGAGTTAGTCATATCAAGTGGATATCTGCCACATTTACAGTCTTTTTATCATTAGATTCCCTCTTTGTGTTTCCTTGGACAGTGTTTCACTGTTAAACAGCAGAAGTATAGTAACAAACAGAGGAACGTCAGCACTAAAAAGACTGTAACATTGACATATCTACTTGATTTGACTCATTTGGGTGGCAGAAGCTTCATATTAGCTTTAGATAAACCTTTAAATACATTTATGCACAGGATAAGGCTTGTGGATTTTGTCCCCCATCACTTACATTGTAAGTGCATTATGAAGGGATCTTCTAATGGCCAGTATTAACAGGAGGCATGATTATGACAAGAAAAATGTATTAAAATGTGTGAATGTGTGAGAAAATGGTTGAAAAAAGAACAAATACTGAGAGGAAATAGTCTGTACAAAGATGCTTTTACCACAAGCACAGCAAAGAAGCTCAGGTGGTAACAGCTACAAATGAAATGAGTTCCATTGTCAAAGGTATCACTGACTTCACTCCAGTGACCTGAAAACACACAGACACATATAAAAGAGTTAATGTTTTTATTTGAGAGAAAAATTGAGGTGAATCTCACTGTAGACTGATCTGCTGTATGTAACCCACCTGTTCCATCACCCAGCTCTGACTCCTCCCAAAACACACAAGTCCCATTTTCCACCTGAAACATATATTACAAAAACATAAGAGGAAAGCAGATTGTGACACTTTTGTAATGCTAGCACAACTGGTTTAGTCATTTTACCTCATTGTTGTGTTTGAAGATTAATTTGATGGGTTGTGGGAGGTTTCTGACTGAGGAGTTCCCTGCCTTCACTACCAGCACTGACTCCCCCATAACAGTGCCTTGCCTGTGGACAGGAGGGCTGGGTCTGAGTACTCTCATCCGTTCTTTTGGCAGCGGGGAACTCAGCTGCAACAATGGACAAAAGTTCCAGTAGTGATACATGACATGAGGGCTTGGATGAAGTTAATTTGAAGTGTAGAAGAATTGCAACAACATGAACTACAGTATCAACCTTTCCTCAGTTTTAATAGTACACAACAGCTGACTTTGGTCATACAGAGTTTATGGAAATCAGTGCAAATCAGCATGAAAAGAAAATGCAACCAACTTAAAGTGGAAGCTAACATTAGGCTCCACTTCCTTATCTATTCCCCTGAAAAAAACTTCCTAATTCACCTGCCTCTCTATCTACATGTCCATTGTGATTAGTATTGAATTAATACAGGCAACCAAGGAGTAACTAAAGAAGTCTCCTGTTGCTCAAAGTTTGCATGTTCAGCTACTGACCTTGAAATAAGTGCTGCTGAGCACAGTGATCACCAGCTGTACCTCCTCCTCAGGATCATCTCCTCTGCATGTCTGTAGAGCTGAGGATGGGATGTGAACCCTGTGTTCAGGAGTAGGACTCTCCTCAGCCTAAAAAAACACAAGTACACACAAAAACATCACAAACACCAAGGAAAACATGTATGTAAAAGTTCTATTTGTAAGAATCAGAAATTCTCTCTAATTGGTGACACCAGTAGCTGTTGAGTGAGCTGCAGTCAACATCCTGCTACTCTTGCTTGCGTGCTCGCTTCTCATAATAACATAAAAGATCTCTAATGTTGTGTTTTGCACTGTGTTTCAGCAAAGCATCTCTCACTCCCAGTCAATCAGTTTTGTTGTGAAATGTGTGCTTATTATCACCTTCGGACTATCAACAGAAAAAACTAAAGAGGTAGCTCTGGAGTGGGCGACTTGTCATTGCAGGGATGTTTAGTTGTGAAATGTATAGTGGTTGACGGAGGCAGTTATCCGTGTCATTAGCTGGAGACCTAATATCTGCAAGGTGTTTCTAGTCAGTTTGTTGTGTTGTATTGTTGTGTCGTTATGCTGGTTGTTTGTTGACGTCAGCGAGAGAGAGATAAGGCTTTTTGTGGTCACATAGAAACCAGTCCACAGGCTGTTACATGCAACTGAGAAAGACAGGGAAGGTCTCATTTTTTATGTAACATTACAGCCTGTTCACTCATTGACAATAAAAATGATGAATACATGTACTTGTAACTTGTTGAGGATGATTTTAATTGTTCTGGTTTTTTGTACGTTCCACGAAAGACATCCTGAACTCGTATGTATGATGTGGAATATGTAAAATAATTATTATTCTCTGTCTTTAATCACTCTTGATGAACAACACAAAAACATTTTTTTCTCCTGTTTTGCTCATTTGTTGGTGAATTTCATATAAAACTTCATATAGTTTTACCTCTAAGAACCAAGACAGAAGCTGCAGGGTCTGTTACCCCAAATTTTGACCTCACCTCTTGAGACGAGTTCACCCTCCATTTAATGAAGTTTAGCATACCACGGCCTCTTATCGTACATTTTCGAATTTTGTAGTCATAACACCTACCAACACAGACACATTTCAGCATTTCAGCAAACCAAGCAAAGTTATACAGAAAGATAACTACATGAATCAATTATTTCTATGAGAAAACTTTTAGATTAACAACTACTGGTCCTGCTGAGTAAAAACATTGCAGATTTGTGACATTAATTTAAGGATTATCGTACACAGTCATTTATGGGTTGAGAAAAAGCTCAAAACCTTGATATTCACAGAGTCATGTATATGATATACGGTATGTTATAATTCATTTGCTCAGTCGCTTTTTTATGTCCTTTTTTACTTTCAGGTTGTCTTTCACAATCATATCAAAGCTACTCCAGCATTCATTTGACATCAGGGAACATTGGTGTAGTAGATAGATGTATATTGCCCTTAAAAGGAGGAGTGTAAGATCTACAGCATGAGCTTAGTATCCACTGAATGAGTTACCTGGTCCAGGAGACATTACTTTCCTTACACCCAGAGAAGACATTTTCACAGAAGTCTGTCAGAGTGACAGAGAAAGAAAGTCAAATAGTTAAAGATAGTACAGTGTATGGATGGATACACACTGGATACAAGATTGACAGTACAAGATAAAACATGCTAATGACAGATCTCACTCCAGAATAAGAACATGAGAGGAAACTGTTCACCACTTACTCGGGGTAAGTGGTATTATATATTAACAGTTCAAGTGGTGCTCACCTCACAAGCACACAACCATTAACACAAAATAAACATGTGGAAAAACTCACCATCAGCTTGAGTTGTAGAAACCCAGACGAACGAGACGAGACAAAGAGTCATCCACATCCTCTCTCACTGTTCCTCAAACACACGTATGGTCTATCAGTTCAACACACTGCACTGTTCTGCTTGTTTGAGGTTGTTTGAGTCACATCGGCATACATCACATGTTGGTGGCAGAGTGAGGGTTGACAGGAAGTGATCCATATCAGATATGTTTTCAAACGAAGTACAATGACATAAGGATTTTTACAGAGAGCTAGTGAAGTTGAGTTTTAAAAGAAATCTAATGAACATATTTATCTGCTCATGAGAGAATGACTTATATTTATATGAATCACTGAGCCAAGCTAAAATGTTATTTATTAGTTATATCATTTACAATAGACAATATCACATACATGTTTGTAGTTGTTCATAGAAACAAATGATGGAAATATTTTATAATGATTTTTCACTCTAGGCACTGCCTAGAATGAAGGGGAAGTTTCTCAAATGTGACACTTTTCCAATACGCAAGCAGAAAGAAGTCAAGTCATAGTGGTTAACAATTCAGACACTTACTGTTAGCGGGGGAAGTGAAAGAGTCAGACCTGCATCACTTAATGTGTTCCAAAGGTGGCAGCTCACATGAAAAAATGAAATTGCCATGGCAAAACTAGACATTCTCCTATAATGCTTTATTTTATTCATAAACACATGCAATATTCAAGGTTTGTGAGGGAAAAAACTTTAATGAAAATTGATTTAAAGGCCAGGCTCACAACTTTTCAAATTTCTCTTAAAACCACAGTCAGGTGCTCAAATGAACATTGAAATAGGTGTTTCTAGTCATAATCATTCCTCCTGTTCATACTGACCATCAGAAGATCTCTTCATAATGCACTTACAATGTAAATGACGAAGGCTAAAATCCACAGTCCTCCTTCTGTTCAACAATGTATTTAAAAGTTTATCTGATGCTAATATGAAGCTTCAGTCATCCAAATGAGTCAAATCAATTAGATATTGTTAAATGAGTCTTTTTAGTGCCAGAGTCCCTCTTTTTGTTACTTAGCAGGGAAACACTGTCCGAAGAATCACAAAGAGGGAATTTGATGCTAAAAAGACTGTAAATGTGTCAGATATTCACTTGATATGACTAACTCAGACTGCTGAAGCCTCATATAAACTTCAGATGAACTTTTGCACAAAATGACTGTGTGGACACACTGTGGATTTTGGCTCCCATCACCTATATTGAAAGCACACACACTGTTCATATGGACACATGACTGTTGTTTTAAGACACATTTGAGAAATTAGGAACCTGTCTAAACAAAGATTTATGTTTCTGTAAAGAAAAAAAGAAAATTGCTTTGTAACTTAATTTACAGTAAGGCTACTATTCCTGAAGTCTTCACTGGAGTTGAAGTCATCCTGTCCTTCATATCTCTCTTCCTCCACTTGAAGAAACCTTGACGAAGAAACACATGTTACAACATCTTGGGTGGAGTTACAAGCTGGTGAAAGAGAACCTGAACAGACACACGTGACAAAAAACTAACTGCCAACAGAGAGACACACAATATGGGGTAGTTCATATATCCTGAGCCCAGCAAGGCCAGGCCTCAGGTGGTCCCCATGAGGCAGGTAAGACCCAGCACAGTGAGGCCACTAAATGTAATCATATTCATACTTTCATACGTGTTTAGCAAAATTAAAACAGTTCTTTAATCAGCACGAGTATTTTCTTTGTGTGTGTTGCCAAAAAATAAAAACAATTAGCACAGTGTTACCAGATAAGATTTTGGTAGCACTTCACGTAAAGCCCCCCCGTTTAGCATTTATCATGTGTATTATCACTCACTATCTGTTTAAACACCGCCTCCACTTATGTGAGCCCACAGGAGATGTTTACAGTCATTGCGTCAATTCTCATGCAAAAACATCCTGCTGAAGGCTTCCAGGAACCAGCTTTCAAATGAAAAAAAAAAATCAGAAAGCATTTTGAGCAGCAAATTATCTCTCATCTCATTACTTTCAATTGGATGTTTTGTATTATTTATTGGTTGTATCTGTTTTAAATGTTTAGAGGCCTCAGTGTCAATATGATGCTACATTCAGTAATATTTTGATGATATGAATTATTTTAAAATCAGTTTCTTGTGAATTCCCCTAACTTTATTCATTCATTTACCAAGAAGATAATCCATAAGCACTACTGGAGCATTATAAAGTCTTTATATAAACCTTTATTCATAAAGCAATTTTCAAAATTAAAATCCACAAATATAACATCAAATCAAAGTGAGAACTTAAAGGTAACAAGAGACGTCGACTGGACCAGAATAAAATTACTAAAACAGATTCCAGTAATATAAGATTAAAGAAAAACCAGGATGAGATCTCAGAAAAAAAAGATTGTTTTAATAAGAGATGCAAAGGTTCTGTGGTTTTATGCTATTTAATACATCTGGAGTTCTGTACACATCTGCAGCATGATAATAAGCTAAGAAGCTGTTGCAATAATCAGAGCATGAGTAAATAAACACATTTAAAAAGGTACTGTCTCTCTACACATGTCATATACATCTTGAAATGCCCATGTGGCTTAATGTATGTAGGCCAAACAAAGCGCCATCTCAAACTAAGAGTTGCTGAACATAAGAAATGGTAATATGGATTATGCCATTGCTAGACACTACAAGGAGAAAAACCATGGGTCGTCTATGTCCTTTAAATTTATCGGCATTGAAAGAGTGCGACGCAATCCAAGAGGTGGTGACTTGATTAACCAGCTCTTAAGAAGTGAGGCATTTTGGATTTATGAATTGAATACTATTGAACCTTATGGACTTAATGAAACACAGGATATGAGTTCTTTTCTGTGATATGAAAATGTTAACTTTATGAAACACAGGATTTGAGTTTTCATCTGAGATATGTAAATATTAACTTGTATTTCTCTCCACAGGCTATTTGGACTCTTAGGGAGAGATGAGCCACTGGCACTCACCCTTCCCATTTAGTGATGTAGAGGGACAGCTGTAGGACCTGTCGTCCATTCTGCTTAGGGAATTCTACCCATCCTATTCAGTCAGTTGTTTACGGGATGTAATGAAGTTTAATTATATAAAATGGTGTAATTCTTGTAACTTTGTGCAACATTAATCACGTCATGTTTTTTGTAATATGTATATTTTCATTTTCGTGCCCTTTGTAAAATGTTCACTTTGAGAAAATGAAGACTGTGATAATTAGTCATGTGACTCAAATGTATTTATCACACCTGTGAGTACTCAGCAGTTGTACTGATCGAACCTGAAAAAGCTACAGGCGAAACGTGTTGTTCGCTCTTAATAAAGTCACAGTAAAGTCATTACAGTGTGAGGTGGTTAATTTTGATTTTCACATGTAAGAAGGTCTCTGCATCTTTAAAAGTTAAAAGCAATTTCAAATTGTGAATATTGAAAAAATTGAAATATTTCAAAGCTTCATGGCATGATGTTCAAAACCCAAAGTACCATCAAACAGAACACCAGGGTTTATTTCAATAGATGTGATCTGATCGAACAGGGAACCTGTGGATGGCAGAGTTTGTCTATATAACTGGAACCCAATGACAGTGATTATTGTTTTTACTTCTTTAAGACATTGCGTAGGCAATATAATAGAGAAATAAACCACTTATAATCATCTCTCTCATGTAGTCAGGGATTGTCCAGGGATGCTGCGATGCAGCTGATTCATATCATAACATATCAAAGTGATGCTTTATTTTTTATTTTATTTTATTTATTTATTTGCAATATTTGTTAATATTTCTTCTTATTTCTCTTCATCCTTAACCTTTTGTCTTTCTTGTTGCTCTTTTGTTCTTGTTCTTCCTCCTCTCCACCTCCATCCTCCTTCTTCTCCACTAGGTGTGACTAAACATCACCAATCCACCAGGAGGTGCTATAACAAGCCATGGAGCACAATGGTAGTTGAGTCTGCACCAAATCATCTCTCAATAAATCATTTTGCATTTAATTTTAGTGGTTGCATCTCTTGTAATTATACTTTTGCTGATTGAGCTTGTTTCTAATTTCTTATTAATAATAGATTAATATGTAATGTAAATAAAAATTGTTTTGTATTTACTAAATTTGTATGGCAACTTCTGTTCAATAAAAGGTGTTATTCTATCATATTGTCAACATATCATTAGCCATATTGTTACACATGATTAAATAATCAACAATCAAAAATAAATTTATATGATATAACATAATATATTACAAAACATTAAACACAGAGTCTTGAAAATAATCTGCAATGTAAAGAAAGAAAGAAAGAAAGAAAGAAACACTGCAGCAAAGAATGTTTTTCTTGGGTCAGTCAGAGTGTCCTTCAACTCTTTACGAGTTGGTGTCACAGAGTTACTTAACTTTTGGCTTGATTTATATGTTTGTCAATGTGTGTGTTAAGAATCGTAAATATAAAGAAAGCGACTAAGATATTTGAAATCAAAGAGTACATTTGAACAGTAGCACAACTTTACAATGACCAGATTTTAAATATGTCTGGGATCCTAAAATACTGTACACATCACCTACACCAGAGGTTTGAGTGAGCAACAGAGGCAGGACATTGCAAAGTAAGATCAAAACTATAAGATTTAAGCAGTCCTTTGTTCCCTCTGCTGCAGCCATCTGTGCCTTATCTTTCACCATTGTTACAGGCACTTCTGAACTGTTTTATTGTCAAATTTTAGTGTCAAATTTTTAAATTGATTTTCAGGGTCATACAGTTCATACAGGATTTTTATAGATGATCTCCTCTAATTTAGTTGTCTTTACTTTGTGTTTTATTTTGTTGGCATCTCCAACCAATTAAATTACCATTAAACCATTAAATTAGATAATAATATTAAATGCGATTTCATTTGACCATCAGCAAATCAAGTTATTGTTCAGATTTGATTATATTTGGACTGTCCATTATACATGGACACCAAAACACCTAATAAAGGTTATACATGAAACATTTGTTTTAGCATTGTATATTAGTTATTGAGACCGGTATCCATTATCTTTGAGGCTCGTCAATCAAAGACCATGACCACAGGAACACAAATACACCTGAGGGGAGAAAAGACAAGCTGTAAATTTGTCTTCCAGTCTTACATATAAGCAATATTTACTCTATGAGGATCCAGAACATACTGACCTGACAGGGAGTTGAGTACAGTGAACAGGTACAGCTGGGGGAGGGAGATTAAGGTGGCGCTGCCTAACACCCATGGTAACCCCAGAACACAGCTGAGACCCAGCACTGTGGCACAGTCCTTCCACAACCTGCTTCCTTTCTCTCTGTTCATCACATCCCCGCCACCTCCTCTCAGCCCCTGCAGCTTGCACACCACCAGTCCCAGCATACAGGAATTACACAGTATCAACAGTAACAGAAGGGCCATAGTAATGACATAGCTGACCAAAAGCCTCTGTGGGAACTTGCTGCTCATCCAGCACCTGCAGGTTGGTAAAAATGTTTAAGCAGAAAGCTTTGAATTCCAAATAACCTGCTTGTTGGTGGGGAATAAGGAAGAGCAGAGCAAATCACAGTGTATACTTGCTGAAAATTCAAACACCCAAGGTGGTTACATATTTAAAATCCTAACAATGAATCTTGGTTTCTTACATCTGCACTGTTGTGTGGTTGTTGGCATCCCTCAGTTCCAGACTGTATTTCCCATAAACACCTGAAACCCCACAAACCACTGCAATCAGTGTAGGAAGACCTGCATAAAGACATGAAAGACAGAGTTTATGTCCACAAGCCCTGACTGTACGGTTGCATGTATTGATTTAAGGAAATTAAATGAAATGCAACAACTATTCGACAGTTTCACTGTCCATCTCAGAATCTACTCACCCCATCCCACCAAGCTGAGTTTGAGCAGGTATCTCTTCACGTTTAAGACTTGGACTAGGAGAAGGTAGAGATGGAATCCCTCCAGAGCCGTCCAGCTGATGGTGGCCAGCAAGGACCAGTGTAAAATGAGACCCATAACTTGGCAAACCCAGCCCTCCTCGTTCTCATTCTGCTGCAACACTAACATACTGCACACCAGAAAGCTGAGGTGGAGGCAGAGCAGTGCCCCTGCTAGTTGCATATGCACACCGATCACCTTCTCTGGACGCCAATTTCTGGAAGGAAAATAGTATATTAAGTCAATTTTGTAGTGCAACGCTCATATCATGTGTAGTATGTGCTAATAACAGTGCTTGAAGTGGAAAAAAATAAGTGCCGGTACTCCCCTTATTCACATGTTGGTGTGTGTATCGGTCTGTATCAGCAAATCATTAAGTATTACATTTTTACAGTATTTCTACAGTAAATAAAAGATACTAGGCAGGGGCGGAACTAGACTCTCAGCGCAGAGGGGTCGGTGCATTTTCGAGGGGCCCTTCTGATAAAGTCATTTTAAAAATTCAAACCTGTCAAAACGCTGATGGATCCTATCCTATCCATAAACACAAATTGTCACTTATTGAGCCAAGCAAGCCCATGTCTAAGACAACATATAGTGAAGGCACTTTGTCAAGCAAGCTTATTCTGAAGGAAAAAAAAGACAGGTTGCCAAGTTCAAGTGTTCAAGTGTTTCAGCACCGAGGACAGCACGCGGAGCACTACATGCATTGATTGACGGTTCAGCACCACCACCGATAGACAGCAACAGGCTAGGTCCACTGTCTCCATGTCTACCATGTCTTTCTTATACGGGAATAACATGAACATAAAATGGACACAGCAGTCTACAACACTACACAAGGCCTACTCAAACATAAAAGAGACACATACTACAGCCACACTAATACATTTTTGTTTTAAAACGCACAATATTTGCTACATTAATGCCTAGCATCCACACTACTCCAGCGTTTGCGAATTCCTAAAACAGAGACTTTTGAAAATGCTGCTGACCCTGTTTTAGTTTGAAAACTCTTGGATTGCGACTTTCTTAAAAACAATGATGCAGGCACCCATGTTCACTTCCTGATTGGGTCTTACCAGTTATGACTTATACTCATATTGCTGTTTTTGCTGTAGTGCAACAGGGATTTCTCATAATTATCTTGTTTTTGTAAAAAATAAGTTGACATACAAGCATTTAGATGTTTCAAATATACAGAACTAAACTTCAAAGATTTTAATTTCTGACAAACAATTCACAAGGTTCCATATACATAATTTATACATTTATAATATCTATGCATTCATAGACTGAACTAGATTTGCCAATATTTTATTTCTGTTTTTGGCTTTGGCCTCTTTCCGATGTGAATTCTGGGATAGTGTACATTATTTTAGTACATAAAACACCTAAAATGCACATAAAAGAACAATTGTGTGTGGTTTGCATTTGAATGGTAACCCTATGCTTGACAACACATGGGGCACGATTTAAATGAAGATCATGCAAGCCATGAGGAGATGGCTGGAATGGAAAAGGTGCTCTTTATGAAATTCTGAATATAATAGACCTGAAAGCATATGTCAAGTTATTACATTTTTAACAAAAAAGTTGCCACTAAACTCAAAATGTAATAACTTATTACATTATGTGCAAAAAGTTATTATGTTACGCACTCACCATTTTTATCACATTATTATTACATTTTGAGTTTTTATTACATATTTTTAATTACATTATGCACAGTTATTACATTATGAGTTTCTACAGACTCTCTAGAGCCACGTTTAAATAAACAAGTAAAGACAAGCAATGTGATCAAATAGGTCGAAAAATATCAGTATGATGGAAACAGGAAAACAAGTTCTTGATCAAGAAGACTAAACCACATCTGAAGATATCTGATATATTTGATCTTACAGGAAGGAAACACAGTTACTTTGTGAAACCAGTCCGATAGTAACTCAAACACTCAAATGCACACACTTAACTCACACATATTGCTTTTGTTGTCATATTTTTGTCATATATTGTAAAGCTTGAAAAAAAAGAAAAGACGCATTTTTTAAAAACATAAAATAATCGCTTTTTAACAATTTTACGGTATTTCATTTGGGTTTTTTTTCATCTTTGTTTATTCAGGGGGGAGTTTCACTGAGAGCTCTCTCTCTCAGGAATGCCCTGATCACATTCACACAATTACACATTCACACCTGGAAGCTGCCCAGTACAACCACAGTCTGATCTGCTGCCACTGAGCAGCTCCACTGGAGCAGTTGGGGTTAAGGGTCTTGCTCAAGGGCACCTCAGTGATGGTTAGAGGGAGGGGCAAGTGCTGCTTTTCACTTTCCCCACCATGATTTATGCTGCCGGTCCAGGGGACTGAACCGATAACCTTCTAGTGACAAGCTTACTTTCGCTAACCTTTAGGCACCACTGCCCTCTCTACACTCTTGAGTAAAAGGGATGTAGAAAAAACTCACTGTAGACATATATAGATGATCAAGCTGTTGGCTGTGAAGAAGACGGAGAGTGCAGGTCCAATGTAGGTGATATAGCCAAGGTTCACAACATTTCTTACATCCACTGATGCTAGGGCCCTCTGGAACAGGAAGAGATGCAATAATTTTTTAGGTTCATTCACTCCACGGCAGAACTGTACAGCTCTACTCTATGTCTCTATGACAAGCTCAGACTCTAAACAGTAGAAAGCTTATCACTAGGGCCGTTCCCTATATAAGTACAACACGGTTCCCTTTTTGCAAGTGAATTTTTCTACTCCTATATTACCATCAAAAGTAAAATTACACAACAATTGCTACGGAAATTAGAAATTTCTAGCTCAAACTATCAGAAACAACTATGAATAAACAAATTACATTTTCCATTGGAGAGGGAGGCTGCTATTTCATAGACTCAGTTATTTAAAACACAGCAAGCTTCTGAAAGCTTCCTTTAATGGGAGGGACATTATTCAGCACATGAGATAGCGATGTGGCTGGTAAGAGAGCTGATAGTGAGAGGAAATGTTCTGTTGAAAGGTTTTACCACAAGCACAGCAAAGAAACTCAGATGGTTGCAGCTACAAATACACTCAGTTTCAGTGAAGGTGGTATGACAACCGTCTGGGCTCCAGTGACCTGAAAACACACAGACACATATAAAAGAGTTAATGTTTTTTTTTGAGAGAAAAATTGAGGTGAATCTCACTGTAGACTGATCTGCTGTATGTAACCCACCTGTTCCATTCTCCAGCTCTGACTCCTCCCAAGACACACAAGTCCCATTTTCCACCTGAAACATATATTACAAAAACATAAGAGGAAAGCAGATTGTGACACTTTTGTAATGCTAGCACAGCTGGTTTTGTCATTTTACCTCTTTGTTGTGTTTGAAGATTAATTTGATGGGTTGTGGGAGGTTACTGACTGGAAAGTTCCCTGCCTTCACTACCAGCACTGACTCCCCCATAACAGTGTCTTGCCTGTGGACAGGAGGGCTGGGTCTGAGTACTCTCCCCCGTCCTTTTGGGAGCGGGGAACTCAGCTGCAACAATGGACAAAAGTGCCAGAAGTGATGCATGACATGAATGCTGGGATGAATTAACTAGAAGTAAAGTGTAGAAGAATTGCAACAGTATGAACTACAGTATCAACCTTTCCTTGATTTTAATAGTACACAACAGCTGACTTTGGTCATACAGAGTTTATGGAAACCAATGCAAATCAGCATGAAAAGAAAATGCAACCAACTTAAAGTGGAAACCAACATTATGGCTTGATTCCATTGTGTGTCGTGTTCCAGCTGTGCGGCCACTGCAGTCAATGCTTGTGATCCCACTAGACACACCGCAGCACATTTCAGAAGTGTCCCAGAAGCAACTCACCACTTATTATTAATGAAACAACACTTATAAAATCACCAAGTGGCAGCAGAGTGACTTTGCTCCAGAAACAGATGTGGTCCTGAGATGTCTAAGACCCATTTTTCACAAAAACACCAACAATCCGCTTTGTGCTGCCTATTTGCACATCACCTCCCATCAGTTTACCATGCAGCATTGGGCACAACAATACTACACATGGACACAGCAGATTTCAACATCAGGAAAATACCAAACTGTCCATGTGCTGCT
This sequence comes from Thunnus albacares, assembly GCF_914725855.1. Classification (NCBI taxonomy): domain Eukaryota; kingdom Metazoa; phylum Chordata; class Actinopteri; order Scombriformes; family Scombridae; genus Thunnus; species Thunnus albacares. The sequence goes on along the minus strand of NC_058106.1, from coordinate 7,197,360 downwards.
TAAGGTCCAGCATGTTAGAGTAGGCTTAGACATTATTGCTGTGACTGTAATACCTGGCTTAGACGTCAACACTTCATCACCATAACACCTGAAAGTGGGGGCACAAAAAGTCTTGTTGTCCCCCCTATTCTAGCACCACTGCTGCCATGACTGCCCTGGCTTCCTATCCAGGTAGAGGGGTGGCTGTCTTCTCTCTGGCGCTGATGGAGCAAAATGCTCTGCTTCTGAAATGCTCCCAGTGGGATATGACACCATGCAAAGGATGGCACAAAACCACGCCAAAGCTGGAACATGACACAGCCGTGCCCGGTGGAATCAAGGTGTTAATCTATTCTCCTGAAAAAAACTCCCTAATTCACCTACTTCTCTGTATTTACATGTCCATTGTGATTAGTATTGAACTAATACAGGCAACCAAGGAGGGATTGCATGTTCAGAGGTACTGACCTTAAAGTAAGTGCTGTTGAGCACAGTGATCACCAGCTGTACCTCCTCCTCAGGATCAGCTCCTCTGATTCTCTGTAGAACTGAGGATGGGATGTAAACCCTGTGTTCAAGAGTAGGACTCTCCTCAGCCTAAAAAACATAAGTATATACAAAGACATCGCAAACACCAAGGAAAACATGTATTTAATACAACAATGAAAAAAAAATATTGAAATGAACTTGTTGAGGATGATTTTAATTGTTCTGGTCTTTATACATGTTCCAAGAAAGACATCCTGAACTCGTATGTATGATGTGGAATATGTAAAATAATTATTATTCTCTGTCTTTAATCACTCTTGATGAACAACACAAAACTTTTTTTTTCTCCTGTTTTGCTCATTTGTTTGTGAATTTCATATAAAACTTCATATAGTTTTACCTCTAAGAACCAAGACAGAAGCTGCAGGGTCTGTTACCCCAAATTTTGACCTCACCTCTTGAGACGAGTTCACCCTCCGTTGAATGAAGTACAGCATACCATGGCTTCTTATCGTACATTTTCGAATTTTGTCGTCATAACACCTACCAACACAGACACATTTCAGCATTTCAGCAAACCAAGCAAAGTTATACAGAAAGATAACTACATGAATCAATTATTTCTATGAGAAAACTTTTAGATTAACAAATACTGGTCCTGCTGAGTAAAAACATTGCAGATTTGTGACATTAATTTAAGGATTATCGTACACAGTCATTTATGGGTTGAGAAAAAGCTCAAAACCTTGATATTCACAGAGTCATGTATATGATATACAGTATGTTATAATTCATTTGCTCAGTCGCTTTTTTATGTCCTTTTTTACTTTCAGGTTGTCTTTCACAATCATATCAAAGCTACTCCAGCATTCATTAGACATCAGGGAACATTGCTGTAGTAGATAGATGTATATTGCCCTTAAAAGGAGGAATGTAAGATCTACAGCATGAGCTTAGTATCCACTGAATGAGTTACCTGGTCCAGGAGACATTACTTTTCTGACACTCATGGAAGACATTTGCACAGGAGCCTGTCAGAGTGACAGAGAAAGAAAGTCAAATAGTTAAAGATAGTACAGTGTATGGATGGATACACACTGGATACAAGATTGACAGTACAAGATAAAACATGCTAATGACAGATCTCACTCCAGAATAAGAACATGAGAGGAAACTGTTCACCACTCACTCGGGGGAACTTTGGTGTTTTGTGTTTCACCCCAGGCTGGTTTAGAGTCACTAACGTCGGGCAGCAGAGGACCATGAGCGACAGTGTTTTTGTCTAGGTCTGATGATCTATGACCTTGATATTTATACATAGTTGATAAATTAAAGGAAAAACCGGTCTAGGTCTGAATGCTTGACCCCTACAGTGAGCGGATCTGGCAGCTCTGTTATGCTGTGGGGGGCATTTTGCTGGCATGGTTTTGGTCCACTTGACCTCTTATTAAAACACAAGTACACAATTAAAGTGCAATTTACTTCAATTAAAGTGCAATTTACTTTAAAAAATCCCTAGCCCTCTGTACAAAACTTTGGTGTTTTGTGTTTCACCCCAGGCTGGTGTAGAGTCACTAGTGCCTTTGGGTTTTAGGTTTGGTGATTCACGACCTTGATATATATATATTAACAGTTCAAGTGGTGCTCACCTCACAAGCACACAACCATTAACACAAAATAAACATGTGGAAAAACTCACCATCAGCTTGAGTTGTAGAAACCCAGACGAGTGAGACGAGACAAAGAGTGAGGGTTGACAGGAAGTGATCCATATCAGATATGTTTTCAAACGAAGTACAATGACATAAGGATTTTTACAGAGAGCTAGTGAAGTTGAGTTTTAAAAGAAATCTAATTGACATATTTATCTGCTCATGAGAGAATGACTTATGAAATTTATAGATTTATAAACAAGGTTCGGGAACAGAGACCACGCCGAGTACACATCCCACTTCCGCACTACAAAGTATTTAGGCACACCCCATCCGTTCTTCTCCCTTGGTCTCAGTTGCAAGTCCCTCCCACCCTAACCCCTCTTTTCATCAACCATCCTTTCTCCTCTGTTTTAACACAGGAACAGGGGGCTCTATCCAGGCGATGGACCGGAGAGACAGTTCCCCCACTCAGAGTCTCAACCTCTCCCCCCTGTTCCCTCCTACCTCCCTACTGTCGGCAGTCATCGTCCAGTCGACATACCATACATCCATCATCGTCCCTTAACCCTCCATTCTATGTTCCTCAACTCTCACACCTCACCCCTTTCCTCTCCCCATCACTTCATCCCTCCATCCCTAATCCTTCATCAGGTTCTCCAACCCATCCATCAACATATCAGCTCTCTTTCATTATCTCAATTAAACTATTGAAATCTAATGTTCTGGGTGTGGTCTCAGTTAGGGAAATATTTATATGAATCACTGAGCCAAGCTAAAATGTTATTTATTAGTTATATCATTTACAATAGACAATATCACATACATGTTTGTAGTTGTTCATAGAAACAAATGATGGAAATATTTTATAATGATTTTTCACTCTAGGCACTGCCTAGAATGAAGGGGAAGTTTCTCAAATGTGACGCTTTTCCAATACGCAAGCAGAAAGAAGTCAAGTCATAGTGGTTAACAATTCAGACACTTACTGTTTGTGGGGGAAGTGAAAGTCAGACCTGCATCACTTAATGTGTTCCAAAGGTGGCAGCTCACATGAAAAAAATGAAATTGGCTTTGGCAAAACTAGACATTCTCCTATAATGCTTTATTTTATTCATAAACACATGCAATATTCAAGGTTTGTGAGGGAAAAAACTTTAATGAAAATTGATTTAAAGGCCAGGCTCACAACTTTTCAAATTTCTCTTAAAACCACAGTCAGGAGCCCAAATGAACATTGAAATAGGTTTTTCTAGTCATAATCATTCCTCCTGTTCATACTGACCATCAGAAGATCTCTTCATAATGCACTTACAATGTAAGTGACGAAGGCTAAAATCCACAGTCCTCCTTCTGTTCAACAATGTATTTAAAAGTTTATCTGATGCTAATATGAAGCTTCAGTCATCCAAATGAGTCAAATCAATTAGATATCGTTAAATGAGTCTTTTTAGTGCCAAAGTCCCTCTTTTTGTTACTTAGCAGGGAAACACTGTCCGAAGAATCACAAAGAGGGAATTTGATGCTAAAAAGACTGTAAATGTGTCAGATATCCACTTGATGACTAACTCAGACTGCTGAAGCCTCATATAAGCTTCAGATTAACTTTTGCACAAAATGACTGTGTGGACACACTGTGGATTTTGGCTCCCATCACCTATATTGAAAGCACACACACTGTTCATATGGACACATGACTGTTGTTTTAAGACACATTTGAGAAATTAGGAACCTGTCTAAACAAAGATTTATGTTTCTGTAAAGAAAATTGCTTTGTAACTTAATTTACAGTAAGGCTACTATGAACAGGGTTATTAGGAGACTTACATGTTGCTATAGTTACATGATGGGGGATTATCAGGGGAAGTTTGATTACATCTGGGCTTTATCATATGGACTAATGTCAGGAAAGGGTTGGGGTTCTAATCAGATTTGATTCCTGAAGTCTTCACTGGAGTTGAAGTTGTCTTTCTTGTTGCTCTTTTGTTCTTGTTCTTCCTCCTCTCCACCTCCATCCTCCTTCTTCTCCACTAGGTGTGACTAAACATCACCAATCCACCAGGAGGTGCTATAACAAGCCATGGAGCACAATGGTAGTTGAGTCTGCGCCAAATCATCTCTCAATAAATCATTTTGCATTTAATTTTAGTGGTTGCATCTCTTGTAATTATACTTTTGCTAATTGAGCTTGTTTCTAATTTCTTATTAATAATAGATTAATATGTAATGTAAATAAAAATTGTTTTGTATTTACTAAATTTGTATGGCAACTTCTGTTCAATAAAAGGTGTTATTCTATCATATTGTTAACATATCATTAGCCATATTGTTAAACATGATTAAATAATCAACAATCAAAAATAAATTCATATAATATAACATAATATATTACAAAACATTAAACACAGTATGTGTTATTAGAGAGATTAGATGATGTAAAAATAATGTTCATGTTACTGTAAGACAAACAGGGACCTGATGATTACTCTGATGAGCCCTTGAAAGAGTCTTGAAAATAATCTGCAATGTATTTTCTGTGCAGCTTCTCATGCAAAAAGAAAAAGAAAGAAAGAAAGAAAGAAAGAAAGAAAGAAAGAAAGAAAGAAAGAAAGAAAGAAAGAAAGAAAGAAACACTGCAGCAAAGAATGTTTTTCTTGGGTCAGTCAGAGTGTCCTTCAACTCTTTACAAGTTGGTGTCACAGAGTTACTTAACTTTTGGCTTGATTTATATGTTTGTCAATGTGTGTGTTAAGAATCGTAAATATAAAGAAAGCGACTAAGATATTTGAAATCAAAGAGTACATTTGAACAGTAGCACAACTTTACAATGACCAGATTTTAAATATGTCTGGGATCCTAAAATACTGTACACATCACCTACACCAGAGGTTTGAGTGAGCAACAGAGGCAGGACATTGCAAAGTAAGATCAAAACTATAAGATTTAAGCAGTCCTTTGTTCCTTCTGCTGCAGCTATCTGTGCCTTATCTTTCACCATTGTTACAGGCACTTCTGAACTGTTTTATTGTCATATGTGTCAAATTTTTAAATTGATTTTCAGGGTCATACAGTTCATACAGGATTTTTATAGATGATCTCCTCTAATTTAGTTGTCTTTACTTTGTGTTTTATTTTGTTGGCCTCTCCAACCAAATAAATTACCATTAAACCATTAAATTAGATAATAATATTAAATGCGATATCATTTGACCATCAGCAAATCAAGTTATTGTTCAGATTTGATTATATTTGGACTGTCCATTATACATGGACACCAAAACACCTAATAAAGGTTACACATGAAACATTTGTTTTAGCATTGTATATTAGTTATTGAGACCGGTATCCATTATCTTTGAGGCTCGTCAATCAAAGACCATGACCACAGGAACACAAATACACCTGAGGGGAGAAAAGATAAGCTGTAAATTTGTCTTCCAGTCTTACATATAAGCAATATTTACTCTATGAGGATCCAGAACATACTGACCTGACAGGGAGTTGAGTACAGTGAACAGGTACAGCTGGGGGAGGGAGATTAAGGTGATGCTGCCTAACACCCATGGTAACCCCAGAACACAGCTGAGACCCAGCACTGTGGCACAGTCCTTCCACAATCTGCTTCCTTTCTCTCTGTTCATCACGTCCCCGCCACCTCCTCTCAGCCCCTGCAGCTTGCACACCACCAGTCCCAGCATACAGGAATTACACAGTATCACCAGTAACAGAAGGGCCATAGTAATGACATAGCTGACCAAAAGCCTCTGTGGGAACTTGCTGCTCATCCAGCACCTGCAGGTTGGTAAAAATGTTTAAGCAGAAAGCTTTGAATTCCAAATAACCTGCTTGTTGGTGGAGAATAAGGAAGAGCAGAGCAAATCACAGTGTATACTTGCTGAAAATTCAAACACCCAAGGTGGTTACATATTTAAAATCCTAACAATGAATCTTGGTTTCTTACATCTGCACTGTTGTGTGGTTGTTGGCATCCCTCAGTTCCAGACTGTATTTCCCATAAACACCTGAAACCCCACAAACCACTGCAATCAGTGTAGGAAGACCTGCATAAAGACATGAAAGACAGAGTTTATGTCCACAAGCCCTGACTGTACGGTTGCATGTATTGATTTAAGGAAATTAAATGAAATGCAACAACTATTCGACAGTTGCACTGTCCAACTCAGAATCCACTCACCCCATCCCACCAAGCTGAGTTTGAGCAGGTATCTCTTCACGTTTAAGACTTGGACTAGGAGAAGGTAGAGATGGAATCCCTCCAGAGCCGTCCAGCTGATGGTGGCCAGCAAGGACCAGTGTAAAATGAGACCCATAACTTGGCAAACCCAGCCCTCCTCGTTCTCATTCTGCTGCAACACTAATATACTGCACACCAGAAAGCTGAGGTGGAGGCAGAGCAGTGCCCCTGCTAGTTGCATATGCACACCGATCACCTTCTCTGGACGCCAATTTCTGGAAGGAAAATAGTATATTAAGTCAATTTTATAGTGCAACACTCATATCATGTGTCATGTGTAGTATGTGCTAATAACAGTGCTTAAAGTGGCAAAAAATAAGTGCCGGTACTCCCCTTATTCACATGTTGGCGTGTGTATCGGTCTGTATCAGCAAATCATTAAGTATTACATTTTTACAGTATTTCTACAGTAAATAAAAGATACTAGGCAGGGGCAGAGCTAGACTCTCAGCGCAGAGGGGTCGGTGCATTTTCGAGGGGCCCTTCTCGGGACAACAGGGATTTCTCATAATTATCTTGTTTTTGTAAAAAATAAGTTGACATACAAGCATTTAGATGTTTCAAATATACAGAACTAAACTTCAAAGATTTTAATTTCTGACAAACAATTCACAAGGTTCCATATACATAATTTATACATTTATAATATCTATGCATTCATAGACTGAACTAGATTCTGTTTTTGGCTTTGGCCTCTTTCCGATGTGGATTCTGGGATAGTGTACATTATTTTAGTACATAAAACACCTAAAATGCACATAAAAGAACAATTGTGTGTGGTTTGCATTTGAATGGTAACCCTATGCTTGACAACACATGGGGCACAATTTAAATGAAGATCATGCAAGCCATGAGGAGATGGCTGGAATGGAAAAGGTGCTCTTTATGAAATTCTGGACATAATAGACCTGAAAGCATATGTCAAGTTATTACATTTTTAACAAAAAAGTTGCCACTAAACTCAAAATGTAATAACTTATTACATTATGTGCAAAAAGTTATTTTGTTACGCACTCACCATTTTTATCACATTATTATTACATTTTGAGTTTTTATTACATATTTTTAATTACATTATGTGCAGTTATTACATTATGAGTTTCTACAGACTCTCTAGAGCCACGTTTAAATAAACAAGTAAAGAGAAGCAATGTGATCAAATAGGTCAAAAAATATCAGTATGATGGAAACAGGAAGACAAGCTCTTGATCAAGAAGACTAAACCACATCTGAAGATATCTGATATATTTGATCATACAGGAAGGAAACACAGTTACTTTGTGAAACCAGTCCAGTAGTAACTCAAACACTCAAATGCACACACTTAACTCACACATATTGCTTTTGTTGTCATATTTTTGTCATATATTGTAAAGCTTGAAAAAAAAAGAAAAGACGCATTTTTTAAAAACATAAAATAATCGCTTTTTAACAATTTTACGGTATTTCATTTGTTTTTTTTTTTTCACCTTTGTTTATTCAGGGGGGAGTTTCACTGAGAGCTCTCTCTCTCAGGAATGCCCTGATCACATTCACACAGTTACACATTCACACCTGGAAGCTGCCCAGTACAACCACAGTCTAATCTGCTGCCACTGAGCAGCTCCACTGGAGCAGTTGGGGTTAAGGGTCTTGCTCAAGGGCACCTCAGTGATGGTAATGAGGGAGGGGCAAGTACTGCTTTTCACTTTCCCCACCGTGATTTATGCTGCTGGTCCAGGGGATTGAACCGATAACCTTCTAGTGACAAGCTTACTTTCGCTAACCTTTAGGCACCACTGCCCTCTCTACACTCTTAAGTAATAGGGATGTAGAAAAAACTCACTGTAGACATATATAGATGATCAAGCTGTTGGCTGTGAAGAAGACGGAGAGTGCAGGTCCAATGTAGGTGATATAGCCAAGGTTCACAACATTTCTTACATCCACTGATGCTAGGGCCCTCTGGAGCAGGAAGAGATGCAATAAACATGAAATATTTGTATTAAGTTGTATTTACCCCGATGGGTCTTCAATATAAGATATTGGCAACTTTTTTAGGTTCATTCACTCCACAGCAGAACTGTACAGCTCTACTCTATGTCTCTATGACAAGCTCAGACTCTAAACAGTAGAAAGCTTATCACTAGGGCCGTTCCCTATATAAGTACAACATGGTTCCCTTTTTGCAAGTGAATTTTTCTACTCCTATATTACCATCAAAAGTAAAATTACACAACAATTGCCACGGAAATTTGATAGAAATTTCTAGCTCAAACTATCAGAAACAACTATGAATAAACAAATTACATTTTCCATTGGAGACGGAGGCTGCTATTTCATAGACTCAGTTATTTAAAACTCAGCAAGCTTCTGAAAGCTTCCTTTAATGGGAGGGACATTATTCAGCACATGAGATAGCGATGTGGCTGGTAAGAGAGCTGATAGTGAGAGGAAATGTTATGTTGAAAGGTTTTACCACAAGCACAGCAAAGAAACTCAGATGGTTGCAGCTACAAATACACTCAGTTTCAGTGAAGGTGGTATGACAACCGTCTGGGCTCCAGTGGCCTGATAACACACAGACACATATAAAAGAGTTAATGTTTTTATTTGAGAGAAAAATTGAGGTGAATCTCACTGTAGACTGATCTGCTGTATGTAACCCACCTGTTCCATCACCCAGCTCTGACTCCTCCCAAAACACACAAGTCCCATTTTCCACCTGAAACATATATTACAAAAACATAAGAGGAAAGCAGATTGTGACACTTTTGTAATGCTAGCACAGCTGGTTTTGTCATTTTACCTCTTTGTTGTGTTTGAAGATTAATTTGATGGGTTGTGGGAGGTTTCTGACTGGAAAGTTGCCTGCCTTCACTACCAGCACTGACTCCCCCATAACAGTGTCTTGCCTGTGGACAGGAGGGCTGGGTCTGAGTACTCTCCCCCGTCCTTTTGGCAGCGGGGAACTCAGCTGCAACAATGGACAAAAGTGCCAGAAGTGAAGCATGACATGAATGCTGGGATGAATTAATTAGAAGTAAAGTGTAGAAGAATTGCAACAGTATGAACTACAGTATCAACCTTTCCTTGATTTTAATAGTACACAACAGCTGACTTTGGTCATACAGAGTTTATGGAAACCAGTGCAAATCAGCATGAAAAGAAAATGCAACCAACTTAAAGTGGAAACCAACATTATGGCTTGATTCCATTGTGTGTCGTGTTCCAGCTGCGCTGCCACTCCAGTCAATGCTTGTGATCCCACTAGACACACCGCAGCACATTTCAGAAGTGTCCAAGAAGCAACTCACCACTTATTATTAATGAAACAACACTTATAAAATCACCAAGTGGCAGCAGAGTGACTTTGCTCCAGAAACAGATGTGGTCCTGAGATGTCTAAGATCCATTTTTCACAAAAACACCAACAATCCGCTTTGTGCTGCCTATTTGCACATCACCTCCCATCAGTTTACCATGCAGCATTGGGCACAACAATACTACACATGGACACAGCAGATTTCATACCTGGCTTAGACGTCAACACTTCATTACCATAACACCTGAAAGTGGGGGCACAAAAAGTCTTGTTGTCCCCCCTATTCTAGCACCACTGCTGCCATGACTGCCCTGGCTTCCTATCCAGGTAGAGGGGCGGCTGTCTTCTCTCTGGCGCTGATGGAGCAAAATGCTCTGCTTCTGAAACGCTCCCAGTGGGATATGACACCATGCAAAGGATGGCACAAAACCACGCCAAAGCTGGAACATGACACAGCCGTGCCCAGTGGAATCAAGGTGTTAATCTATTCTCCTGAAAAAAACTCCCTAATTCACCTACTTCTCTGTATCTACACGTCTATTGTGATTAGTATTGAATTAATACAGGCAACCAAGGAGGGATTAAGATAAAGAAGTCTCCTGTTGCTCAAAGTTTGCATGTTCAGAGGTACTGACCTTAAAGTAAGTGCTGTTGAGCACAGTGATCACCAGCTGTACCTCCTCCTCAGGATCAGCTCCTCTGATTCTCTGTAGAGCTGAGGATGGGATGTAAACCCTGTGTTCAAGAGTAGGACTCTCCTCAGCCTAAAAAACACAAGTACACACAAAAACATCACAAACACCAAGGAATTGTTTCATTGTTGTATTTAATACAACAATGAAAAAAAAAAAATAGAAATTAACTTGTTGAGGATGATTTTAATTGTTCTGGTCTTTAGACGTGTTCCAAGAAAGACATCCTGAACTCATATGTATGATGTGGAATATGTAAAATAATTATTATTCTCTGTCTTTAATCACTCTTGATGAACAACACAAAAACATTTTTTTCTCCTGTTTTGCTCATTTGTTGGTGAATTTCATAGAAAACTTTCATATAGTTTTACCTCTAAGAACCAAGACAGAAGCTGCAGGGTCTGTTACCCCAAATTTTGACCTCACCTCTTGAGACGAGTTCACCCTCCGTTTAATGAAGTTTGGCATAATATCACGTCCTTGTCTACATTTTCGAATTTTGTGCTCATAACACCTACCAACACAGACACATTTCAGCATTTCAGCAAACCAAGCAAAGTTATACAGAAAGATAACTACATGAATCAATTATTTCTATGAGAAAACTTTTAGATTAACAACTACTGGTCCTGCTGAGTAAAAATATTGCAGATTTGTGACATTAATTTAAGGATTATCGTACACAGTCATTTATGGGTTGAGAAAAAGCTCAAAACCTTGATATTCACAGAGTCATGTATATGATATACAGTATGTTATAATTCATTTGCTCAGTCGCTTTTTTATGTCCTTTTTTACTTTCAGGTTGTCTTTCACAATCATATCAAAGCTACTCCAGCATTCATTAGACATCAGGGAACATTGGTGTAGTAGATAGATGTATATTGCCCTTAAAAGGAGGAGTGTAAGATCTACAGCATGAGCTTATTATCCACTGAATGAGTTACCTGGTCCAGGAGACATTACTTTTCTGACACTCATGGAAGACATTTTCACAGGAGCCTGTCAGAGTGACAGAGAAAGAAAGTCAAATAGTTGAAGATAGTACAGTGTATGGATGGATACACACTGGATACAAGATTGACAGTACAAGATAAAACATGCTAATGACAGATCTCACTCCAGAATAAGAACATGAGAGGAAACTGTTCACCACTCACTCGGGGGAACTTTGGTGTTTTGTGTTTCACCCCAGGCTGGTTTAGAGTCACTAACGTCGGGCAGCAGAGGACCATGAGCGACAGTGTTTTTGTCTAGGTCTGATGATCTATGACCTTGATATTTATACATAGTCGATAAATTAAAGGAAAAACCGGTCTAGGTCTGAATGCTTGACCCCTACAGTGAGCAGATCTGGCAGCTCTGTTATGCTGTGGGGGGCATTTTGCTGGCATGGTTTTGGTCCACTTGACCCCTTATTAAAACACAAGTACACAATTAAAGTGCAATTTACTTCAATTAAAGTGCAATTTACTTTAAAAAAATCCCTAGCCCTCTGTGCCGCTGCCACAGCAGGAAGCCAGGGCACTCGGTGAGCTAGCTCCATCTCTTCTTCTTGCTCTGTAATGTTAACTTCAGCCTAAGTTAGTTAGTATGCCCACTGAGATAGTCTGTGTGAATACTAACTTCCACACCAGGTGCTCAAGCTGTTAAGACTGACCGACTAATTATTACTAATTACACCTTGAGGTGGGTGGGCATTCCACGCCTTTACTTGAAGAGTTTACCAACTTTTATGTAAACAGTGTCACGGCTCTTGTCAATCAGACATATTTGTCTTTTTAATAACGTCAAGTATAACAGAGCCACCAGATCCCCTCACTGTAGGGGTCAAGCATTCAGACCTGGACCAGTTTTTCCTTTAATTTTTCACCTGTCTGTATATATTAACAGTTCAAATGGTGCTCACCTCATGAGCACACAACCATTAACACAAAATAAACACAAAAACACTCACCACCAGCTTGACTCGTAGATACCCAGACCAGTGAGACGAGACAAAGAGTCATCAACATCATGTCTCAATGTTCCTCAAGCACACATATGGTGTATCAGTTCAACGCACTGCACTGTCAGGGCAGGAGAGTCATATCTGTATACATCACATGTTGGTAGCAGAGTGAGGGCTGACAGGAAGTGATTCATATCAGATGTGTTTTCAAAAGAGTTACAATGACAAAATGACCTGTCCTGCCTGTTCATGTGATGAAAGTACTGGAGAGGCTGGCCTTGGCCCACCTTAGACCATAGATGACATCATCACTGGTTTCCAGCCAGCCAGTCAGTTGTCCAACCAACCTCATTTGGGAGTGGACAATGCCACCATCTACCTGCTGCAGCGTGCTCACTTGTATCTGGATATAACTGGTTGCACTGTGAGAATCACATTCTTAATTTTCTCCAGTGTATTCAACAGTATCCCCATCCAGCCACTTCTACTGAGAGAGAAGCTGCAAGCGATGTGGGTAGACATGTCCACCATCCTGGATTACCAATTACCTGACAGGCAGACTGCAGTTTGTCAGACTGGGCAGTGCTCTGTCTGAAATGGTGGAGAGCAGTACAGTATATCTAACTGATATGTGCTGGGTACAGGCTGCAAGGCTAATGGCACTCACGACTCTTCCCAGGACAAACCGTGGCCCAGTGTGCCGATAGCTTCCTCAATTCCTGTCTTGATAGGTAATAGAAAAGGAATGCTGAAACTGCTAACAAACAGGAAGCACTCAACCAATTCTGCAAATGTATCAATTTTAGCATCCATTCTTCATCAGCCACTGTCCCAAAAAATTTGGCTTATAATGCTTTTGACACACTAAATGTAGTGTTATTAAATGTCAGGTCTTTGACAGGAAAAAACATTTTTAATCGTTTTTAATTGAAACTTGTTTAGACTGAGATAACAGTGCGGCTGTTCTTATCGAGTCAACCCCTCCTAACTTGAGTTTTCTGAGTGAAGCTAGCGTGCATAAAAAAGGAGGTGGAGTTGTGGTTTATTTTAGGCCATATAGGCAGTCGCTTAGGGTGCCACCTTGTCTTGTGGGCGCTGTTTATCCTCAAAGGAAAAATAAATTAAAAAAATTGCCATTGGTTGCCCTTCCTCATTTCCTTTCCTGAGTTAACAAATGAACAAAGAAAGAAAGAAAGAAATACACTTTGCACCCCTGTTCCTCACAATTTTTCATCTGACCTGCAGATGTACTATGTGCACTGGAAGTGGGGGGTGGGATACTGTTTGATGCGCATCACAGCCCAAGTCTATGAAGAGATGTCAAGAGGCATATCCACATTTTATTTCACAATGAAAAGGTCCATACTAGGGGTGTGCCTGAATACAAATACATTATTCAGCAAAGCACAGACAGTGGGTTTTATACGAATATTTGTTTCATACAAATATTTAAAAAATTATTTGTTGGGAGTGTTCCCCAGAGATAAAGCTGAGCTACTGACACAAGCAAAGTGCTCCCAAGGGACTCTCCAAATCTGTTGTTCCCCTTCTCCTTTCCACAAAGTTAGGTTATAAAAAATAGGCAATGATGAAAAGTGCAAAGCAATAATTGCCTTTGAAGTTCCTCCCTACACATTACATGGTGTGCCATCTCTGTGCTTTGGGTGTATAAATAGGTAGAGGTCTGTCTGCATGAGGCAATGAGTTAAGCTTTAGCTCAGTAATCAGTGCAATTGTCTGTGATCTGGGAGACTCTAGTTCAAGACCCGATGTGGGACCTCCTTTGTAAGTTTTAGTTTATTCATGAACACTTACTGTAACACTTTAATTTTCTAAAATTAAAAGCGTCATAAAAACAAAAACAGGATTTTTAAGCCTCTTTCCACTTTTATTGGAATACAAATATAGATACAAATAATTTTGCTGCCTCAACAAATACAAACACTGGGATCTCTGCACACCCCTAGTCCATACCTTCAGGTTTGAAAGGAAGAAAACAGAGAAAAGAGGAGGAGGAAAAGAAAGCCCAATGGTTATGTATTAAAATGGGGGAGCAAACTTGGAAAGTTATTGGAGGGGGTCTGGGGTCCTCCCCCAGAAAAAAATTGTAATTTAAAACAAATTTCCTGCATTTCTGCACTACATAACCTCTTGGATTAAGTCAAGAAACAGCAACCGGCACTAGTCTAGATTAGTTAGATTGAAGGTGCTATGAAAACCAGGAATGGATCAAGAACAGTTTATAATTGGGTGGATCAGGACAGGAAATGATTATCAGAAGAAGTGCTATTTCATATTTGAAATTATATTCATAAAAACATTATGTAGCCTAAAATGTTAGTGGGTTGCAGGCTACTAGGCCATCCTCAAGGTCAAACAAGGACAAACAATTTATATATATGAAATAGTCTTACAACACATCACGATATGATTTGTATAATTAAACCTGATGTTGAACAATGTTAAACCTGAGGGTTACAATTCTCAATACTCACAAGGCATCTTCACAGCAACAAAATACAAACAGTTTGGATGAATGAAATGGCCTCACAACCACTATCTAATTCCAATCCCACACACAGGTTCTAGTGGTAGCTGATGTAGTTGTAATGTTATACAGGAATGAACAATCATAACTTTAGAAGCAGATTATTTTAACCTACATTATCTCAAATCAAGGACTATTTTAATGCACAACTCAGAAGGTGACTTTTGCTCCTCAGGACTAAAAAGGCCCATTTCATTCAAGGACTAGACCTTACTGTAAACTTGCAGCTCGCATTTACCCTGTATGAGAAAATGAGAGAATAATCATAACAATGAAAGCGCAGAGCAGCGCAGCCAGATTAGAAATCATTAAATGAAGTGATGCCTCATCATATTTAAGAATAATTCCATCTAAAGTCAGACTAAAACTGAAACTGAAGCAGAGTGTGGGGAAGATCTAGTTTCCCTGCTGTGACTATGTGCTGGATGTGTTCACACAGAACCAGCTGCAGGTGATCAATCAGAATCACGCAGATGTCTTGAATTTTTATGGATTTATTGTCAACATCACAACCACAATCCTTGTACAACAGTCTGATGACTCAGTGGTCCTGTGTAAATGAACATTATACGTCAGAATAAACATGTCAGATATCCATATGAAAATATAACAGGCTAATTGTAAACTATATTATTTTCTCAAATGTATAAATTTCCACTGTACAAGATAATATGGCGCAAACAGCTGATAATGTGGCCATGGATTAAACAGGCATATCTGAGGCTGAAACAGCCTATTCCCTTCAACAGTGGATTTATGTCCATCAGCAGTGCAACACCGACCTCTATTGGCCAGTAGTAGACATGCATGGCATCTATACAGGAGGCTTAACGAGCTGCTAAACTGCACGTGTTGTGCATGCCCAGTTAAGTAACGAGCTGACCTACAAGTGGCAATTCAGTCCTCTATTCTATCAGTTATATAGTAAACCAACACAACCCAAACATACAGTCCTAACAGTATGCTTATGGCATGATGCCTAGCAACATCTGGTAACTGTGAGTAACAGTAGCTGCTAATATGAGGCTACACAGTCAGTAGAACACATGAACATGAGCCTCTTTAGATCAGCTGACACAGAAACAATTCACTAACCAACAGCAACTATAAAAAGCATTCTCAAGCACCTCACTCACTTGCGTTAGACGCACTTGACACTAGATGACAGTTAGTACAAAGCAAAGTCCTTAATCCAGAAAAGCGTCTGATGCCTTGCAGATTTGGGGGGGGGCAGAGAGGGAACGTTATAGTGAGAGTGTCGCTGCTGAAAAGGGCCTTTTTGACACAGAGTATTTTGCAGAAGTCTACACACAAATACATAAGACAATTTGGACTGTACCAACTCAAAAGGTGGTCCGAAAATGTCCAAGGCACCAAATCTTGCCTAGGGCACCAAAATGTCTAGAGCTGGCCCTGTCTGCAGGCCACCTACATACTGTGCAACCTTTTCTGATGACATTGCTGAACTGCTGTCTATATACTGTATATCTGCATCACTTGTGTTTCAAAGTTGGCAGCTCACATGGAAAAATGAAAATTCTTTTAAGTATCATCTGAATAATTCAAAGTAATTTCTTTTTATAAAAAAACAAACATTTGCTATTAGCAAAACTTGACCATTGTGGTATAATGCTTTATTAAAACTTTATTCATAAACACGTTCAATATTCAAGGTTTGTGAAGGAAACAACTTTAATGAAAATTAAAGGGTCTTCAGAAAAGACTGACTCTCTCTTCGTCATGACAGCTAACCTTTAACATACTGATGTTATGTCAGAAAGAGCTGTAAGTGTCATAGGCTAGCAACAGCCTTGACACACATACAGACAAATAAATGTTGATTTCAGATGCGTGGTGCATTGTTTATGTTTTTATATTGGGTTAGGTAACAATGAGTAAGGCAAAACATGATAAACATCTATGTAAGGACTGAAAACAAGTATAACATTATAATCATTATTTTAATTGTGATGGATAATTTGGTAGTGAATGTTGAAAACAAAGACGTTTTAGTGTTTTACAGATATTTGTCGGGACTCAGGACACCCAGCTTGAAACCGGTACAATTCTGGACAAAACTGGATGTCTGGTCACCGTAATTTTGACTGACCTGCTGGGCTATAGCAGTTCACCAACTACCCCTATGAGTAGCCTCTACATCACAAAGCTTCCCTCTCCACCTATTTCATGTCGATGAGCAAATGTCAGGTTGTGGTGTGACCACCACATTACTTTGCTGATATAAATATGGTGCAGGATGAGACTAGTAATGCTAGCGGACTCTGTAGAAACTCATAATGCAATAACTGTGCATAATGTAATAAAAATATGTAAAAAAAACAAAACAAAACAAAACAACAACTCATAATGTAATAATCTGCTAATAATGTAATAAAAATGGTGAGTGCATAATGTAATAATTTTTTGCACATAATGTAATGAGTTATTATATTTTACAGGAAGGAAATGCAGTTACTTTGTGAAACCAGTCCAGTAGTAACTCAAACACTCAAATGCACACACTTAACTCACACATATTGCTTTTTTTGTCATATTTTTGTCATATATTGTAAAACTTGACAAATAGGAAGAAACACATTTTTTAAAAACATAAAATAATCTCTTTTTAACATGGCAATTTTATGATATTTCATTTGATTTTTTTTCACCTTTGTTTATTCAGGAGAGCAGTGCTCTTTTTTTCAGGAATGCCCTGATCACATTCACACAGTTACACATTCACACCTGGAAGCTGCCCAGTACAACCACAGTCTGATCTGCTGCCACTGAGCAGCTCCACTGGAGCAGTTGGGGTTAAGTGTCTTGCTCAAGGGCACCTCAGTGATGGTAATGAGGGAGGGGCAAGTGCTGCTTTTCACTTTCTCCACCGTGATTTATGCTGCCGGTCCAGGGGATTGAGTAATAGGGATGTAGAAAAAACTCACTGTAGACATATATAGATGATCAAGCTGTTGGCTGTGAAGAAGACGGAGAGTGCAGGTCCAGTGTAGGTGATATAGCCAAGGTTCACAACATTTCTTACATCCTCTGATGCTAGGGCCCTCTGGAACAGGAAGAGATGCAATAAACATGACATAAATCTATTAAATTTAGAAGCCTGATGTAATGATTAAGTATTGATAATTTTTTAGGTTCATTCACTCCACGGCAGAACTGTACAGCTCTACTCTATGTCTCTATGACAAGCTCAGACTCTAAACAGTAGAAAGCTTATCACTAGGGCCGTTCCCTATATAAGTACAACATGGTTCCCTTTTTGCAAGTGAATTTTTCTACTCCTATATTACCATCAAAAGTAAAATTACACAACAATTGCTATGGAAATTTGATAGAAATTTCTAGCTCAAACTATCAGAAACAACTATGAATAAACAAATTACATTTTCCATTGGAGAGGGAGGCTGCTATTTTATAGACTCAGTTATTTAAAACTCAGCAAGCTTCTGAAAGCTTCTTTTAATGGGAAGGACATTATTCAGCACATGAGGTAGCGATGTGGCTGGTAAGAGAGCTGATAGTGAGAGGAAATGTTCTGTTGAAAGGTTTTACCACAAGCACAGCAAAGAAACTCAGATGGTTGCAGCTACAAATACACTCAGTTTCAGTGAAGGTGGTATGACAACCGTCTGTGCTCCAGTGACCTGAAAACACACAGACACATATAAAAGAGTTAATCTTTTTATTTGAGAGAAAAATTGAGGTGAAACTCACTGTAGACTGATCTGCTGTATGTAACCCACCTGTTCCATCACCCAGCTCTGAATCCTCCCAAAACACACAAGTCCCATTTTCCACCTGAAACATATATTACAAAAACATAAGAGGAAAGCAGATTGTGACACTTTTGTAATGCTAGCACAGCTGGTTTTGTCATTTTACCTCTGTGTTGTGTTTGAAGATTAATTTGATGGGTTGTGGGAGGTTTCTGACTGGAAAGTTCCCTGCCTTCACTACCAGCACTGACTCCCCCATAACAGTGTCTTGCCTGTGGACAGGAGGGCCGGGTCCCATTGCTCCCTGTCCAATGGACAAAAGTGCCAGAAGTGAAGCATGACATGAATGCTGGGATGAATTAATTTGAAGTAAAGTGTAGAAGAATTGCAACAGTATGAACTACAGTATCAACCTTTCCTTGATTTTAATAGTACACAACAGCTGACTTTGGTCATACAGAGTTTATGGAAACCAATGCAAATCAGCATGAAAAGAAAATGCAACCAACTTAAAGTGGAAACCAACATTATGGCTTGATTCCATTGTGTGTCATGTTCCAGCTGCGCGGCCACTCCAGTCAATGCTTGTGATCCCACTAGACACACCGCAGCACATTTCAGAAGTGTCCAAGAAGCAACTCACCACTTGTTATTATTGAAACAACACTTATAAAATCACCAAGTGGCAGCAGAGTGACTTTGCTCCAGAAACAGATGTGGTCCTGAGATGTCTAAGACCCATTTTTCACAAAAACACCAACAATCCGCTTTGTGCTGCCTATTTGCACATCACCTCCCATCAGTTTACCATGCAGCATTGGGCACAACAATACTACACATGGACACAGCAGATTTCAACATCAGGAAAATACCAAACTATCCATGTGCTGCTTAAGGTCCAGCATGTTAGAGTAGGCTTAGACATTATTGCTGTGACTGTAATACCTGGCTTAGACGTCAACACTTCATTACCATAACACCTGAAAGTGGGGGCACAAAAAGTCTTGTTGTCCCCCCTATTCTAGCACCACTGCTGCCATGACTGCACTGGCTTCCTATCCAGGTAGAGGGGTGGCTGTCTTCTCTCTGGCGCTGATGGAGCAAAATGCTCTGCTTCTGAAACGCTCCCAGTGGGATATGACACCATGCAAAGGATGGCACAAAACCACGCCAAAGCTGGAACATGACACAGCCGTGCCCAGTGGAATCAAGGTGTTAATCTATTATCCTGAAAAAAACTCCCTAATTCACCTACTTCTCTGTATCTACATGTCCATTGTGATTAGTATTGAATTAATACAGGCAACCAAGGAGGGATTAAGATAAAGAAGTCTCCTGTGGCTCAAATTTTGCATGTTCAGAGGTACTGACCTTAAAGTAAGTGCTGTTGAGCACAGTGATCACCAGCTGTACCTCCTCCTCAGGATCATCTCCTCTGATTATCTGTAGAGCTGAGGATGGGATGTGAACCCTGTGTTCAAGAGTAGGACTCTCCACAGCCTAAAAAACACAAGTATATACAAAGACATCGCAAACACCAAGACAAACATGTATTTAATACAACAATGAAAAAAAATTATAGAAATGAAATTTGTTGAGGATGATTTTAATTGTTCTGATTTTTTGTACGTTCCAAGAAAGACATCCTGAACTCGTATGTATGATGTGGAATATGTAAAATAATTATTATTCTCTGTCTTTAATCACTCTTGATGAACAACACAAAACTTTTTTTTTCTCCTGTTTTGCTCATTTGTTGGTGAATTCCATATAAAACTTCATATAGTTTTACCTCTAAGAACCAAGACAGAAGCTGCAGGGTCTGTTACCCCAAATTTTGACCTCACCTCTTGAGACGAGTTCACCCTCCGTTTAATGAAGTTTTTCATAATAAGACGTCCTTGTCTACATTTTCGAATTTTGTAGTCATAACACCTACCAACACAGACACATTTCAGCATTTCAGCAAACCAAGCAAAGTTATACAGAAAGATAACTACATGAATCAATTATTTCTATGAGAAAACTTTTAGATTAACAACTACTGGTCTTGCTGAGTAAAAACATTGCAGATTTGTGACATTAATTTAAGGATTATCGTACACAGTCATTTATGGGTTGAGAAAAAGCTCAAAACCTTGATATTCACAGAGTCATGTATATGATATACAGTATGTTATAATTCATTTGCTCAGTCGCTTTTTTATGTCTTTTTTTACTTTCAGGTTGTCTTTCACAATCATATCAAAGCTACTCCAGCATTCATTAGACATCAGGGAACATTGGTGTAGTAGATAGATGTATATTGCCCTTAAAAGGAGGAATGTAAGATCTACAGCATGAGCTTATTATCCACTGAATGAGTTACCTGGTCCAGGAGACATTACTTTTCTGACACCCAGAGAGGACATTTTCACAGAAGTCTGTCAGAGTGACAGAGAAAGAAAGTCAAATAGTTTAAGATAGTACAGTGTATGGATGGATACACACTGGATACAAGATTGACAGTACAAGATAAAACATGCTAATGACAGATCTCACTCCAGAATAAGAACATGAGAGGAAACTGTCCACCACTTACTCGGGGGAACTTTGGTGTTTTGTGTTTCACCCCTGGCTGGTGTAGAGTCACTAGTGCCTTTGGGTTTTAGGTTTGGTGATTCACGACCTTGATATATATATATATTAACAGTTCAAGTGGTGCTCACCTCACAAGCACACAACCATTAACACAAAATAAACATGTGGAAAAACTCACCAGCTTGAGTTGTAGAAACCCAGACGAGCGAGACGAGACAAAGAGTCATCCACATCCTCTCTCACTGTTCCTCAAACACACGTATGGTCTATCAGTTCAACACACTGCACTGTTCTGCTTGTTTGAGGTTGTTTGAGTCACATCGGCATACATCACATGTTGGTGGCAGAGTGAGGGTTGACAGGAAGTGATCCATATCAGATATGTTTTCAAACGAAGTACAATGACATAAGGATTTTTACAGAGAGCTAGTGAAGTTGAGTTTTAAAAGAAATCTAATGAACATATTTATCTGCTCATGAGAGAATGACTTATATTTATATGAATCACTGAGCCAAGCTAAAATGTTATTTAGTAGTTATATCATTTACAATAGACAATATCACACACATGTTTGTAGTTGTTCATAGAAACAAATGATGGAAATATTTTAGAATGATTTTTCACTTTAGGCACTGCCTAGAATGAAGGGGAAGTTTCTCAGATGTGACACTTTTCCAATACGCAAGCAGAAAGTAGTCAAGTCATAGTGGTTAACAATTCAGACACTTACTGTTAGCGGGGGAAGTGAAAGAGACAGACGTGCATCACTTAATGTGTTCCAAAGGTGGCAGCTCACATGAAAAAATGAAATTGGCTTTGGCAAAACTAGACATTCTCCTATAATGCTTTATTTTATTCATAAACACATGCAATATTCAAGGTTTGTGAGGGAAAAAACTTTAAAGAAAATTGATTTAAAGGCCAGGCTCACAACTTTTCAAATTTCTCTTAAAACCACAGTCAGGAGCCCAAATGAACATTGAAATAGGTTTTTCTAGTCATAATCATTCCTCCTGTTCATACTGACCATCAGAAGATCTCTTCATAATGCACTTACAATGTAAATGACGAAGGCTAAAATCCACAGTCCTCCTTCTGTTCAACAATGTATTTAAAAGTTTATCTGATGCTAATATGAAGCTTCAGTCATCCAAATGAGTCAAAACAATTAGATATCGTTAAATGAGTCTTTTTAGTGCCAAAGTCCCTCTTTTTGTTACTTAGCAGGGAAACACTGTCCGAAGAATCACAAAGAGGGAATTTGATGCTAAAAAGACTGTAAATGTGTCAGATATTCACTTGATGACTAACTCAGACTGCTGAAGCCTCATATAAGCTTCAGATTAACTTTTGCACAAAATGACTGTGTGGACACACTGTGGATTTTGGCTCCCATCACCTATATTGAAAGCACACACACTGTTCACATGGACACATGACTGTTGTCTTAAGACACATTTGAGAAATTAGGAACCTGTCTAAACAAAGATTTATGTTTCTGTAAAGAAAATTATTAGTTACAATTGTTTTGTAACTTAATTTACAGTAAGGCTACTATGAACAGGGTTATTAGGAGACTTACATGTTGCTATAGTTACATGATGGGGGATTATCAGGGGAAGTTTGATTACATCTGGGCTTTATCATATGGACTAATGTCAGGAAAGGGTTGGGGTTCTAATCAGATTTGATTCCTGAAGTCTTCACTGGAGTTGAAGTTGTCTTTCTTGTTGCTCTTTTGTTCTTGTTCTTCCTCCTCTCCACTTCCATCCTCCTTCTTCTCCACTAGGTGTGACTAAACATCACCAATCCACCAGGAGGTGCTATAACAAGCCATGGAGCACAATGGTAGTTGAGTCTGCACCAAATCATCTCTCAGTAAATCATTTTGCATTTAATTTTAGTGGTTACATCTCTTGTAATTATACTTTTGCTAATTGAGCTTGTTTCTAATTTCTTATTAATAATAGATTAATATGTAATGTAAATAAAAATTGTTTTGTATTTACTAAATTTGTATGGCAACTTCTGTTCAATAAAAGGTGTTATTCTATCATATTGTTAACATATCATTAGCCATATTGTTAAACATGATTAAATTATCAACAATCAAAAATAAATTTATATAATATAACATAATATATTACAAAACATTAAACACAGTATGTGTTATTAGAGAGATTAGATGATGTAAAAATAATGTTCATGTTACTGTAAGACAAACAGGGACCTGATGATTACTCTGATGAGCCCTTGAAAGAGTCTTGAAAATAATCTGCAATGTATTTTCTGTGCAGCTTCTCATGCAAAAAGAAAGAAAGAAAGAAAGAAAGAAAGAAAGAAAGAAAGAAAGAAAGAAAGAAACACTGCAGCAAAGAATGTTTTTCTTGGGTCAGTCAGAGTGTCCTTCAACTCTTTACAAGTTGGTGTCACAGAGTTACTTAACTTTTGGCTTGATTTATATGTTTGTCAATGTGTGTGTTAAGAATCGTAAATATAAAGAAAGCGACTAAGATATTTGAAATCAAAGAGTACATTTGAACAGTAGCACAACTTTACAATGACCAGATTTTAAATATGTCTGGGATCCTAAAATACTGTACACATCACCTACACCAGAGGTTTGAGTGAGCAACAGAGGCAGGACATTGCAAAGTAAGATCAAAACTATAAGATTTAAGCAGTCCTTTGTACCCTCTGCTGCAGCCATCTGTGCCTTATCTTTCACCATTGTTACAGGCACTTCTGAACTGTTTTATTGTCATATGTGTCAAATTTTTAAATTGATTTTCAGTGTCATACAGGTCATACAGGATTTTTATAGATGATCTCCTCTGATTTAGTTGTCTTTACTTTGTGTTTTATTTTGTTGGCCTCTCCAACCAAATAAATTACCATTTAACCATTAAATTAGATAATAATATTAAATGTGATTTCATTTGACCATCAGCAAATCAAGTTATTGTTCAGATTTGATTATATTTGGACTGTCCATTATACATGGACACCAAAACACCTAATAAAGGTTACACATGAAACATTTGTTTTAGCATTGTATATTAGTTATTGAGACCGGTATCCATTATCTTTGAGGCTCGTCAATCAAAGACCATGACCACAGGAACACAAATACACCTGAGGGGAGAAAAGACAAGCTGTAAATTTGTCTTCCAGTCTTACATATAAGCAATATTTAGTCTATGAGGATCCAGAACATACTGACCTGACAGGGAGTTGAGTACAGTGAACAGGTACAGCTGGGGGAGGGAGATTAAGGTGGCGCTGCCTAACACCCATGGTAACCCCAGAACACAGCTGAGACCCAGCACTGTGGCACAGTCCTTCCACAACCTGCTTCCTTTCTCTCTGTTCATCACATCCCCGCCACCTCCTCTCAGCCCCTGCAGCTTGCACACCACCAGTCCCAGCATACAGGAATTACACAGTATCAACAGTAACAGAAGGGCCATAGTAATGACATAGCTGACCAAAAGCCTCTGTGGGAACTTGCTGCTCATCCAGCACCTGCAGGTTGGTAAAAATGTTTAAGCAGAAAGCTTTGAATTCCAAATAACCTGCTTGTTGGTGGAGAATAAGGAAGAGCAGAGCAAATCACAGTGTATACTTGCTGAAAATTCAAACACCCAAGGTGGTTACATATTTAAAATCCTAACAATGAATCTTGGTTTCTTACATCTGCACTGTTGTGTGGTTGTTGGCATCCCTCAGTTCCAGACTGTATTTCCCATAAACACCTGAAACCCCATAAACCACTGCAATCAGTGTAGGAAGACCTGCATAAAGACATGAAAGACAGAGTTTATGTCCACAAGCCCTGACTGTACGGTTGCATGTATTGATTTAAGGAAATTAAATGAAATGCAACAACTATTCGACAGTTACACTGTCCAACTCAGAATCCACTCACCCCATCCCACCAAGCTGAGTTTGAGCAGGTATCTCTTCATGTTTAAGACTTGGACTAGGAGAAGGTAGAGATGGAATCCCTCCAGAGCTGTCCAGCTGATGGTGGCCAGCAAGGACCAGTGTAAAATGAGACCCATAACTTGGCAAACCCAGCCCTCCTCGTTCTCATTCTGCTGCAACACTAACATACTGCACACCAGAAAGCTGAGGTGGAGGCAGAGCAGTGCCCCTGCTAGTTGCATATGCACACCGATCACCTTCTCTGGACGCCAATTTCTGGAAGGAAAATAGTATATTAAGTCAATTTTATAGTGCAACACTCATATCATGTGTCATGTGTAGTATGTGCTAATAACAGTGCTTGAAGTGGAAAAAAATAAGTGCCGGTACTCCCCTTATTCACATGTTGGCGTGTGTATCGGTCTGTATCAGCAAATCATTAAGTATTACATTTTTACAGTATTTCTACAGTAAATAAAAGATACTAGGCAGGGGCGGAACTAGACTCTCAGCGCAGAGGGGTCGGTGCATTTTCGAGGGGCCCTTCTGATAAATTCATTTTAAAAATTCAAACCTGTCAAAACGCTGATGGATCCTATCCTATCCATAAACACAAATTGTCACTTATTGAGCCAAGCAAGCCCATGTCTAAGAAAACATATAGTGAAGGCACTTTGTCAAGCAAGCTTATTCTGAAGGAAAAAAAAAGACAGGTTGCCAGGTTCAAGTGTTCAAGTGTTTCAGCACCGAGGACAGCACGCGGAGCACTACATGCATTGATTGACGGTTCAGCACCACCACCGATAGACAGCAACAGGCTAGGTGCACTGTCTCCATGTCTACCATGTCTTTCTTACACAGGAATAACATGAACATAAAATGGACACAGCAGTCTACAACACTACACAAGACCTACTCAAACATAAAAGAGACACATACTACAACCACACTAATACATTTTTGTTTTAAAACGCACAACATTTGCTACATTAATGCCTAGCATCCACACTACTCCAGCGTTTGCGAACCCCTAAAACAGAGAATTTTGAAAATGCTACTGACCCTGTTTTAGTTTGAAAACTCTTGGATTGCGACTTTCTTAAAAACAATGATGCAGGCACCCATGTTCACTTCCTGATTGGGTCTTACCAGTCATGACTTATACTCATATTGCTGTTTTTGCTGTAGTGCAACAGGGATTTCTCATAATTATCTTGTTTTTGTAAATAAATAAGTTGACATACAAGCATTTAGATGTTTCAAATATACAGAACTAAACTTCAAAGATTTTAATTTCTGACAAACAATTCACAAGGTTCCATATACATAATTTATACATTTATAATATCTATGCATTCATAGACTGAACTAGATTTGCCAATATTTTATTTCTGTTTTTGGCTTTGGCCTCTTTCCGATGTGAATTCTGGGATAGTGTACATTATTTTAGTACATAAAACACCTAAAATGCACATAAAAGAACAATTGTGTGTGGTTTGCATTTGAATGGTAACCCTATGCTTGACAACACATGGGGCACGATTTAAATGTAGATCGTGCAAGCCATGAGGAGATGGCTGGAATGGAAAAGGTGCTCTTTATGAAATTCTGTACATAATGGACCTGAAAGCATATGTCAAGTTATTACATTTTTAACAAAAAAGTTGCCACTAAACTCAAAATGTAATAACTTATTACATTATGTGCAAAAAGTTATTATGTTACACACTCACCATTTTTATCACATTATTATTACATTTTGATTACATATTTTTAATTACATTATGTGCAGTTATTACATTATGAGTTTCTACAGACTCTCTAGAGCCACGTTTAAATAAACAAGTAAAGAGAAGCAATGTGATCAAATAGGTCAAAAAATATCAGTATGATGGAAACAGGAAGACAAGCTCTTGATCAAGAAGACTAAACCACATCTGAAGATATCTGATATATTTGATCTTACAGGAAGGAAACACAGTTACTTTGTGAAACCAGTCCAGTAGTAACTCAAACACTCAAATGCACACACTTAACTCACACATATTGCTTTTGTTGTAAAGCTTGAAAAAAAAGAAAAGACGCATTTTTTAAAAACATAAAATAATCGCTTTTTAACAATTTTACGGTATTTCATTTGTTTTGTTTTTTCACCTTTGTTTATTCAGGGGGGAGTTTCACTGAGAGCTCTCTCTCTCAGGAATGCCCTGATCACATTCACTCAGTTACACATTCACACCTGGAAGCTGCCCAGTACAACCAGTCTGATCTGCTGCCACTGAGCAGCTCCACTGGAGCAGTTGGGGTTAAGTGTCTTGCTCAAGGGCACCTCAGTGATGGTAATGAGGGAGGGGCAAGTGCTGCTTTTCACTTTCTCCACCGTGATTTATGCTGCTGGTCCAGGGGATTGAACCGATAACCTTCTAGTGACAAGCTTACTTTCGCTAACCTTTAGGCACCACTGCCCTCTCTACACTCTTGAGTAAAAGGGATGTAGAAAAAACTCACTGTAGACATATATAGATGATCAAGCTGTTGGCTGTGAAGAAGACGGAGAGTGCAGGTCCAATGTAGGTGATATAGCCAAGGTTCACAACATTTCTTACATCCACTGATGCTAGGGCCCGCTGGAACAGGAAGAGATGCAATAAACATGAAATATTTGTATTAATTTGTATTAAGCCCGATGGGTCTTCAATATAAAATATTGATAATTTTTTAGGTTCATTCACTCCACGGCAGAACTGTACAGCTCTACTCTATGTCTCTATGACAAGCTCAGACTCTAAACAGTAGAAAGCTTATCACTAGGGCGGTTCCCTATATAAGTACAACATGGTTCCCTTTTTGCAAGTGAATTTTTCTACTCCTATATTACCATCAAAAGTAAAATTACACAACAATTGCTACGGAAATTTGATAGAAATTTCTAGCTCAAACTATCAGAAACAACTATGAATAAACAAATTACATTTTCCATTGGAGACGGAGGCTGCTATTTTATAGACTCAGTTATTTAAAACTCAGCAAGCTTCTGAAAGCTTCTTTTAATGGGAGGGACATTATTCAGCACATGAGGTAGCGATGTGGCTGGTAAGAGAGCTGATAGTGAGAGGAAATGTTCTGTTGAAAGGTTTTACCACAAGCACAGCAAAGAAACTCAGATGGTTGCAGCTACAAATACACTCAGTTTCAGTGAAGGTGGTATGACAACCGTCTGTGCTCCAGTGACCTGAAAACACACAGACACATATAAAAGAGTTAATCTTTTTATTTGAGAGAAAAATTGAGGTGAATCTCACTGTAGACTGATCTGCTGTATGTAACCCACCTGTTCCATCACCCAGCTCTGACTCCTCCCAAAACACACAAGTCCCATTTTCCACCTGAAACATTAATTACAAAAACATAAGAGGAAAGCAGATTGTGACACTTTTGTAATGCTAGCACAACTGGTTTTGTCATTTTACCTCTTTGTTGTGTTTGAAGATTAATTTGATGGGTTGTGGGAGGTTTCTGACTGGAAGGTTCCCTGCCTTCACTACCAGCACTGACTCCCCCATAACAGTGTCTTGCCTGTGGACAGGAGGGCTGGGTCTGAGTACTCTCCCCCGTCCTTTTGGCAGCGGGGAACTCAGCTGCAACAATGGACAACAGTGCCAGAAGTGAAGCATGACATGAATGCTGGGATGAATTAATTTGAAGTAAAGTGTAGAAGAATTGCAACAGTATGAACTACAGTATCAACCTTTCCTTGATTTTAATAGTACACAACAGCTGACTTTGGTCATACAGAGTTTATGGAAACCAGTGCAAATCAGCATGAAAAGAAAATGCAACCAACTTAAAGTGGAAACCAACATTATGGCTTGATTCCATTGTGTGTCGTGTTCCAGCTGCGCCGCCACTCCAGTCAATGCTTGTGATCCCACTAGACACACCGCAGCACATTTCAGAAGTGTCCAAGAAGCAACTCACCACTTATTATTAATGAAACAACACTTATAAAATCACCAAGTGGCAGCAGAGTGACTTTGCTCCAGAAACAGATGTGGTCCTGAGATGTCTAAGACCCATTTTTCACAAAAACACCAACAATCCGCTTTGTGCTGCCTATTTGCACATCACCTCCCATCAGTTTACCATGCAGCATTGGGCACAACAATACTACACATGGACACAGCAGATTTCATACCTGGCTTGGACGTCAACACTTCATTACCATAACACCTGAAAGTGGGGGCACAAAAAGTCTTGTTGTCCCCCCTATTCTAGCACCACTGCTGCCATGACTGCACTGGCTTCCTATCCAGGTAGAGGGGTGGCTGTCTTCTCTCTGGCGCTGATGGAGCAAAATGCTCTGCTTCTGAAACGCTCCCAGTGGGATATGACACCATGCAAAGGATGGCACAAAACCACGCCAAAGCTGGAACATGACACAGCCGTGCCCAGTGGAATCAAGGTGTTAATCTATTATCCTGAAAAAAACTCCCTAATTCACCTACTTCTCTGTATCTACACGTCTATTGTGATTAGTATTGAATTAATACAGGCAACCAAGGAGGGATTAAGATAAAGAAGTCTCCTGTGGCTCAAATTTTGCATGTTCAGAGGTACTGACCTTAAAGTAAGTGCTGTTGAGCACAGTGATCACCAGCTGTACCTCCTCCTCAGGATCATCTCCTCTGATTATCTGTAGAGCTCAGGATGGGATGTGAACCCTGTGTTCAAGAGTAGGACTCTCCTCAGCCTAAAAAAACAGAAGTACACACAAAAACATCACAAACACCAAGGAATTGTTTCATTGTTGTATTTAATACAACAATGAAAAAAAAATATAGAAATGAACTTGTTGAGGATGATTTTTAATTGTTCTGGTTTTTTGTACGTTCCAAGAAAGACATCCTGAACTCGTATGTATGATGTGGAATATGTAAAATAATTATTATTCTCTGTCTTTAATCACTCTTGATGAACAACACAAAAACATTTTTTCTCCTGTTTTGCTCATTTGTTGGTGAATTTCATATAAAACTTTCATATAGTTTTACCTCTAAGAACCAAGACAGAAGCTGCAGGGTCTGTTACCCCAAATTTTGACCTCACCTCTTGAGACGAGTTCACCCTCCGTTTAATGAAGTTTGGCATAACATGACGTCCTTGTCTACATTTTCGAATTTTGTGGTCATAACACCTACCAACACAGACACATTTCAGCATTTCAGCAAACCAAGCAAAGTTATACAGAAAGATAACTACATGAATCAATTATTTCTATGAGAAAACTTTTAGATTAACAACTACTGGTCTTGCTGAGTAAAAACATTGCAGATTTGTGACATTAATTTAAGGATTATCGTACACAGTCATTTATGGGTTGAGAAAAAGCTCAAAACCTTGATATTCACAGAGTCATGTATATGATATACAGTATGTTATAATTCATTTGCTCAGTCGCTTTTTTATGTCCTTTTTTACTTTCAGGTTGTCTTTCACAATCATATCAAAGCTACTCCAGCATTCATTAGACATCAGGGAACATTGGTGTAGTAGATAGATGTATATTGCCCTTAAAAGGAGGAATGTAAGATCTACAGCATGAGCTTATTATCCACTGAATGAGTTACCTGGTCCAGGAAACATTACTTTTCTGACACTCATGGAAGACATTTGCACAGGAGTCTGTCAGAGTGACAGAGAAAGAAAGTCAAATAGTTGAAGATAGTACAGTGTATGGATGGATACACACTGGATACAAGATTGACAGTATAAGATAAAACATGCTAATGACAGATCTCACTCCAGAATAAGAACATGAGAGGAAACTGTTCACCACTCACTCGGGGGAACTTTAGTGTTTTGTGTTTCACCCCAGGCTGGTTTAGAGTCACTAACGTCGGGCAGCAGAGGACCATGAGCGACAGTGTTTTTGTCTAGGTCTGATGATCTATGACCTTGATATTTATACATAGTTGATAAATTAAAGGAAAAACCGGTCTAGGTCTGAATGCTTGACCCCTACAGTGAGCAGATCTGGCAGCTCTGTTATGCTGTGGGGGGCATTTTGCTGGCATGGTTTTGGTCCACTTGACCCCTTATTAAAACACAAGTACACAATTAAAGTGCAATTTACTTCAATTAAAGTGCAATTTACTTTAAAAAATCCCCAGCCCTCTGTGCCGCTGCCACAGCAGGAAGCCAGGGCACTCGGTGAGCTAGCTCCATCTCTTCTTCTTGCTCTGTAATGTTAACTTCAGCCTAAGTTAGTTAGTATGCCCACTGAGATAGTCTGTGTGAATACTAACTTCCACACCAGGTGCTCAAGCTGTTAAGACTGACCGACTAATTATTACTAATTACACCTTGAGGTGGGCGGGCATTCCACGCCTTTACCAACTTTTATGTAAACAGTGTCACGGCTCTTGTCAATCAGACATATTTGTCTTTTTAATAACGTCAAGTATAACAGAGCCACCAGATCCCCTCACTGTAGGGGTCAAGCATTCAGACCTGGACCAGTTTTTCCTTTAATTTTTCACCTGTCTGTATATATTAACAGTTCAAATGGTGCTCACCTCATGAGCACACAACCATTAACACAAAATAAACACAAAAACACTCACCACCAGCTTGACTCGTAGATACCCAGACCAGTGAGACGAGACAAAGAGTCATCAACATCATGTCTCAATGTTCCTCAAGCACACATATGGTGTATCAGTTCAACGCACTGCACTGTCAGGGCAGGAGAGTCATATCTGTATACATCACATGTTGGTAGCAGAGTGAGGGCTGACAGGAAGTAATTCATATCAGATGTGTTTTCAAAAGAGTTACAATGACAAAATGACCTGTCCTGCCTGTTCATGTGATGAAAGTACTGGAGAGGCTGGCCTTGGCCCACCTTAGACCATAGATGACATCATCACTGGTTTCCAGCCAGCCAGTCAGTTGTCCAACCAACCTCATTTGGGAGTGGACAATGCCACCATCTACCTGCTGCAGCATGCTCACTTGTATCTGGATATAACTGGTTGCACTGTGAGAATCACATTCTTAATTTTCTCCAGTGTATTCAACAGTATCCCCATCCAGCCACTTCTACTGAGAGAGAAGCTGCAAGCGATGTGGGTAGACATGTCCACCATCCTGGATTACCAATTACCTGACAGGCAGACTGCAGTTTGTCAGACTGGGCAGTGCTCTGTCTGAAATGGTGGAGAGCAGTACAGTATATCTAACTGATATGTGCTGGGTACAGGCTGCAAGGCTAATGGCACTCACGACTCTTCCCAGGACAAACCGTGGCCCAGTGTGCCGATAGCTTCCTCAATTCCTGTCTTGATAGGTAATAGAAAAGGAATGCTGAAACTGCTAACAAACAGGAAGCACTCAACCAATTCTGCAAATGTATCCATTTTAGCATCCATTCTTCATCAGCCACTGTCCCAAAAAATTTGGCTTATAATGCTTTTGACACATTAAATGTAGTGTTATTAAATGTCAGGTCTTTGAAAGGAAAAAACATTTTTAATCGTTTTTAATTGAAACTTGTTTAGACCGAGATAACAGTGCGGCTGTTCTTATCGAGTCAACCCCTCCTAACTTGAGTTTTCTGAGTGAAGCTAGCGTGCATAAAAAAGGAGGTGGAGTTGTGGTTTATTTTAGGCCATATAGGCAGTCGCTTAGGGTGTCACCTTGTCTTGTGGGCGCTGTTTACCCTCAAAGGAAAAAAAGAAATAAATTTTTAAAATTGCCATTGGTTGCCCTTCCTCATTTCCTTTCCTGAGTTAACAAATGAACAAAGAAAGAAAGAAAGAAATACACTTTGCACCCCTGTTCCTCACAATTTTTCATCTGACCTGCAGATGTACTATGTGCACTGGAAGTGGGGGGTGGGATACTGTTTAATGCGCATCACAGCCCAAGTCTATGAAGAGATGTCAAGAGGCATATCCACATTTTATTTCACAATGAAAAGGTCCATACTAGGGGTGTGCCTGAATACAAATACATTATTCAGCAAAGCACAAACAGTGGGTTTTATATGAATATTTGTTTCATACAAATATTAAAAAAATTATTTGTTGGGAGTGTTCCTCAGAGATAAAGCTGAGCTACTGACACAAGCAAAGTGCTCCCAAGGGACTCTCCAAATCTGTTGTTCCCCTACTCCTTTCCACAAAGTTAGGTTATAAAAAATAGGCAATGATGAAAAGTGCAAAGCAATAATTGCCTTTGAAGTTCCTCCCTACACATTACACAGTGTGCCATCTCTGTGTTATGGGTGTATGAATAGGTGAAGGTCTGTCTGTGTGAGGCAATGAGCAAAGCTTTAGCTCAGTAATCAGCGCAGTTGTCTGTGATCTGGGAGACTCCAGTTCAAGACCCGATGTGGGAACCTCCTTTGTAAGTTAGTTTATTCATGAACACTTACTGTAACACTTTAATTTTCTAAAATTAAAAGCGTCATAAAAACAAAAACAGGATTTTTAAGCCTCTTTCCACTTTTATTGGAATACAAATATAGATACAAATAATTTTGCTGCCTCAACAAATACAAACTCTGGGATCTCTGCACACCCCTAGTCCATACCTTCAGGTTTGAAAGGTTATGTATTAAAATGGGGGAGCAAACTTGGAAAGTTATTGGAGGGGGATCTGGGGTCCTCCCCCAGAAAAAAATTGTAATTTAAAACAAATTTCCTGCATTTCTGCACTACATAGCCTCTTGGATTAAGTCAAGAAACAGCAACCTGCACTAGTCTAAATTAGTTAGATTGAAGGTGCTATGAAAACCAGGAATGGATCAAGAACAGTTTATAATTGAGTGGATCAGGACAGTAAATGATTATCAGAAGAATTGGTATTTCATATTTGAAATTATATTCATAAAAACATTATGTAGCCTAAAATGTTAGTGGGTTGCAGGCTACTAGGCCATCCTCAAGGTCAAACAAGGACAAACAATTTATATATATGAAATAGTCTTACAACACATCACGATATGATTTGTATAATTAAACCTGATTGAACAATGTTAAACCTGAGGGTTACAATTCTCAATACTCACAAGGCATCTTCACTGTCTAACAACAGCAACAAAATACAAACAGTTTGGATGAATGAAATGGCCTCACAACCACTATCTAATTCCAATCCCACACACAGGTTCTAGTGGTAGCTGATGTAGTTGTAATGTTATACAGGAATGAACAATCATAACTTTAGAAGCAGATTATTTTAACCTACATTATCTCAAATCAAGGACTATTTTAATGCACAACTCAGAAGGTGACTTTTGCTTCTCAGGACTAAAAAGGCCCATTTCATTCAAGGACTAGACCTTACTGTAAACTTGCAGCTCTCATTTACCCTGTATGAGAAAATGAGAGAATAATCATAATAATGAAAGCGCAGAGCAGCGCAGCCAGATTAGAGATCATTAAATGAAGTGATGCCTCATCATATTTAAGAATAATTCCATCCAAAGTCAGACTAAAACTGAAACTGAAGCAGAGTGTGGGGAAGATCTAGTTTCCCTGCTGTGACTATGTGCTGGATCTGTTCACACAGAACCAGCTGCAGGTGATCAATCAGAATCACGCAGATGTCTTGAATTTTTATGGATTTATTGTCAACATCACAACCACAATCCTTGTACAACAGTCTGATGACTCAGTGGTCCTGTGTAAATGAACATTATACGTCAGAATAAACATGTCAGATATCCATATGAAAATATAACCGGCTAATGTAGAAATTGTAAACTATATTATTTTCTCAAATGTATAAATTTCCACTGTACAAGATAATATGGCGCAAACAGCTGATAATGTGGCCATGGATTAAACAGGCATATCTGAGGCTGAAACAGCCTATTCCCTTCAACGGTGGATTTATGTCCATCAGCAGTGCAACACCGACCTCTATTGGCCAGTAGTAGACATGCATGGCATCTATACAGGAGGCTGAACGAGCTGCTAAACTGCACGTGTTGTGCATGCCCAGTTAATTAAGGAGCTGACCTACAAGTGGCAATTCAGTCCTCTATTCTATCAGTTATATAGTAAACCAACACAACCCAAACATACAGTCCTAACAGTATGCTTATGGCATGATGCCTATTAACATCTGGTAACTGTGAGTAACAGTAGCTGCTAATATGAGGCTACACAGTCAGTAGAACACATGAACATGAGCCTCTTTAGATCAGCTGACACAGAAACAATTCACTAACCAACAGCAACTATAAAAAGCATTCTCAAGCACCTCACTCACTTGCGTTAGACGCACTTGACACTAGATGACAGTTAGTACAAAGCAAAGTCCTTAATCCAGAAAAGCGTCTGATGCCTTGCAGATTTGGGGGGGGCAGAGAGGGAATGTTATGGTGAGAGTGTCGCTGCTGAAAAGGGCCTTTTTGACACAGAGTATTTTGCAGAAGTCTACACACAAATACATAAGACAATTTGGACTGTACCAACTCAAAAGGTGGTCCGAAAATGTCCAAGGCACCAAATCTTGCCTAGGGCACCAAAATGTCTAGAGCTGGCCCTGTCTGCAGGCCACCTACATACTGTGCAACCTTTTCTGATGACATTGCTGAACTGCTGTCTATATACTGTATATCTGCATCACTTGTGTTTCAAAGTTGGCAGCTCACATGGAAAAATGAAAATTCTTTTAAGTATCATCTGAATAATTCAAAGTAATTTCTTTTTATAAAAAAACAAACATTTGCTATTAGCAAAACTTGACCATTGTGGTATAATGCTTTATTAAAACTTTATTCATAAACACGTTCAATATTCAAGGTTTGTGAAGGAAACAACTTTAATGAAAATTAAAGGGTCTTCAGAAAAGACTGACTCTCTCTTCGTCATGACAGCTAACCTTTAACATACTGATGTTATGTCAGAAAGAGCCGTAAGTGTCATAGGCTAGCAACAGCCTTGACACACATACAGACAAATAAATGTTGATTTCAGATGCGTGGTGCATTGTTTATGTTTTTATATTGGGTTAGGTAACAATGAGTAAGGCAAAACATGATAAACATCTATGTAAGGACTGAAAACAAGTATAACATTATAATCATTATTTTAATTGTGATGGACAATTTGGTAGTGAATGTTGAAAACAAAGACGTTTTAGTGTTTTACAGATATTTGTCGGGACTCAGGACACCCAGCTTGAAACCGGTACAATTCTGGACAAAACTGGATGTCTGGTCACCGTAATTTTGACTGACCTGCTGGGCTATAGCAGTTCACCAACTACCCCTATGAGTAGCCTCTACATCACAAAGCTTCCCTCTCCACCTATTTCATGTCGATGAGCAAATGTCAGGTTGTGGTGTGACCACCACATTACTTTGCTGATATAAATATGGTGCAGGATGAGACTAGTAATGCTAGCGGACTCTGTAGAAACTCATAATGCAATAACTGTGCATAATGTAATAAAAATATGTAAAAAAAACAAAACAAAACAAAACAACAACTCATAATGTAATAATCTGCTAATAATGTAATAAAAATGGTGAGTGCATAATGTAATAATTTTTTGCACATAATGTAATGAGTTATTATATTTTACAGGAAGGAAATGCAGTTACTTTGTGAAACCAGTCCAGTAGTAACTCAAACACTCAAATGCACACACTTAACTCACACATATTGCTTTTTTTGTCATATTTTTGTCATATATTGTAAAACTTGACAAATAGGAAGAAACACATTTTTTAAAAACATAAAATAATCTCTTTTTAACATGGCAATTTTATGATATTTCATTTGATTTTTTTTCACCTTTGTTTATTCAGGAGAGCAGTGCTCTTTTTTTCAGGAAACGCCCTGATCACATTCACACAGTTACACATTCACACCTGGAAGCTGCCCAGTACAACCACAGTCTGATCTGCTGCCACTGAGCAGCTCCACTGGAGCAGTTGGGGTTAAGTGTCTTGCTCAAGGGCACCTCAGTGATGGTTAGAGGGAGGGGCAAGTGCTGCTTTTCACTTTCCCCACCGTGATTTATGCTGCCGGTCCAGGGGATTGAACCGATAACCTTCTAGTGACAAGCTTACTTTCGCTAACCTTTAGGCACCACTGCCCTCTCTACACTCTTGAGTAATAGGGATGTAGAAAAAACTCACTGTAGACATATATAGATGATCAAGCTGTTGGCTGTGAAGAAGACGGAGAGTGCAGGTCCAATGTAGGTGATATAGCCAAGGTTCACAACATTTCTTACATCCACTGATGCTAGGGCCCTCTGGAACAGGAAGAGATGCAATAAACATGAAATATTTGTATTAATTTGTATTAAGCCCGATGGGTCTTCAATATAAAATATTGGCAATTTTTTAGGTTCATTCACTCCACAGCAGAACTGTACAGCTCTACTCTATGTCTCTATGACAAGCTCAGACTCTAAACAGTAGAAAGCTTATCACTAGGGTGGTTCCCTATATAGGTACAACATGGTTCCCTTTTTGCAAGTGAATTTTTCTACTCTTATATTTCCATCAAAAGTAAAATTACACAACAATTGCCATGGAAATTTCTAGAAATTTCTAGCTCAAACTATCAGAAACAACTTTGAATAGACAAATTACATTTTCCATTGGAGACGGAGGCTGCTATTTTATAGACTCAGTTATTTAAAACACAGCAAGCTTCTGAAAGCTTCTTTTAATGGGAGGGACATTATTCAGCACATGAGGTCGCGATGTGGCTGGTAAGAGAGCTGATAGTGAGAGGAAATGTTCTGTTGAAAGGTTTTACCACAAGCACAGCAAAGAAACTCAGATGGTTGCAGCTACAAATACACTCAGTTTCAGTGAAGGTGGTATGACAACCGTCTGTGCTCCAGTGACCTGAAAACACACAGACACATATAAAAGAGTTAATCTTTTTATTTGAGAGAAAAATTGAGGTGAATCTCACTGTAGACTGATCTGCTGTATGTAACCCACCTGTTCCATCACCCAGCTCTGACTCCTCCCAAAACACACAAGTCCCATTTTCCACCTGAAACATATATTACAAAAACATAAGAGGAAAG
Organism: Thunnus albacares; assembly: GCF_914725855.1. NCBI lineage: Eukaryota > Metazoa > Chordata > Actinopteri > Scombriformes > Scombridae > Thunnus > Thunnus albacares. Next base: position 7,159,174 of record NC_058106.1, on the reverse strand, counting down.
CAGATTGTGACACTTTTGTAATGCTAGCACAACTGGTTTAGTCATTTTCCCTCTTTGTTGTGTTTGGAGGTTAATTTGATGGGTTGTGAGAGGTTTCTGACTGGAAAGTTCCCTGCCTTCACTACCAGCACTGACTCCCCCATAACAGTGTCTTGCCTGAAGGTAGGCTGGCTGGGTGTGAATGCTCTCCCTTGTCCCATTGCCCGCGGGAGACTCAGCTGAAAAGAGAGACAGAGAGGACATGTGACATGAGTACTAGGAAAAGGTTAATTTGAGGTAAATCAGGTTTCAAAATATGTGTACAAGGATTGCCAGAACTTGGAGGGAGCTGCATGGAGGAAGCCAACATGAAGGAGTCGCATGAAGGAGTCGCAAACATCAGGGTCTTCCTGAATTTGTTTTCTCAAAGCTAGAGAATACTTCCCTACTTCCCTAATTCACCTCATTCAATTTATCCATATTTAATCGTGATTAGTATTAATTCTGTGGCTTCAAATAATGTCCTTGAGACTGTCCACACAGGAAAAGCAACAGCAAGGACAGCTAAAATTATCCATGTTCACATTTACCTGACAAGTACTCCTTGTGGTTGTGCAACATTTGACTTTTGGTTTTTAATAGCGAAAGACAAAGTATCGTGACATTGTTGTAGCCTCTGAGGAAAACCTCTGAGGGACGTCAGAGTTGGTGGTCGGGTGACACTGACCTATATTCCACTGACAGTCAGTGATGCTTTCTTTTAACCATGACCACAATTGTTCCGTAAACTTAACCAAGGTGTGTTTCTGCCTAAAAAACGAAACTTAACCAACTTAACTGAACCTAACCGTAACCAGGTGGCAGATCAGGAAACAGTCATATGAATTATTTCTGTAATGGTCATTTGATAGTTCTGGAACATACTGACAAACAAGCTTTTTTGTTGTTGAGTTTGAAGGAAACTTCGATTCTTGCAAGCCACTGACCTTGAAGTAAGTGCTGTTGAGCACAGTGATCACCAGCAGTACCTCTGCTCCTCTGTAGAGCTGAGGATGGGATGTAAACAGTGTGTTCATGAGTAGGACTCCCCTAAGCCTAAAAAAACACAAGTACACATAAAAAATATTCACACAAAACATAATTTGTTCTGAAGATCACTTTAACGTGGTAGGATTATAATTTAGCATGATATATGGGAATGTTATAGCCAAAAGCTGAAATGATTCCATGACCTGTGAGATGACTGCATGTGGACACTGTAATATCCCAGACTCTTTATGTATGTGAAATAGGTGAAAGAACTCTTTACTGTAATTATTCTTCAAAAACCTGTAATTTCCCACTGCAGTTTATATAAATCTGGCTTAGTCCAGGTGATATGTGCCAAATTTGAGGTGATATGTTCACTTTTTCATAAAAGCATGAAACTCGTACAGATTGGGGCCCTGAACATTTTCAGAAACGGAGCCATCGCATGGAGCCATGGCGACCAGTTTACTTTCCTCCATAACCTAATTATGTATATTGCATCATATCACCTGAACCAAACGTGATAACACAGAAAAAGTGATGTCTACCCCTATGTTTTGATGGCCAAGGATTACAATGATACCATATACAACATCATAAACTGTTCAGCTGAATAGTTAATGGTGAATTCATTGATGCTGTGAGAAGGAAATCACAGTATCAGAATACCTAGGCTAGACTTTATAGTATCATGTCTGTTGCATGCATGTTGTGTAAAGTTTTAAAAGCTTTAATGTCCAATTTATGACAATTTGAACATTACTATAGCAGTAAACAAGTATTTTGTTTTACCAATAAGGACTGATTGTCACCTCACCTCTTGAATTCACCATCCAATGATTGAAGTTTGGCACATCATGGCCTTTTATTCAGCATATTACAATTCTGTCCTCAAAACACTACCAACATATTGATATTTCAGCAAAGCATGAGGTTATATGGCATTACAACTATATGATTCATGTATTCTTTGTAATAAAACTCTTTTGATATGAGGCTGTTAGGCTTCTTGATGAATTAAAAACACAATGTTGATATAGGTGATACATAAAAGTACTTCTGGGAAACAATTAATTTGCTCAATCATGAAATCAAAAAGATGCATATTACCCTTCACACAGAAGAGATTTCTGAGTATCGGCTTAGTATCTACTGTATGACTTGCCTGGTCCAGGGGATATCACTTTGGAGACAGTCATGGAAGACTTTTATTGTTTATTGTTGTTATTCTCATTTTCACACTTTTTCCTTTTCAATTTTCTTTATATTTTATTTTACTGTTTTTGTTTCCTGCACTAATTAAATGGGTCAACAGTTTTGTCAGTTGTGAATAAAATTCACCAAAATAACAAAAGAAATGAGGTGATTCTTTTCCTTTTTCTACCACTGGAGTGTCACCTTTGTCCTGAACTTGTTTTGCAGTATTATATTTCAGTATGGAAACTTCATCTCAATCATGGTGGACTGAGCTAAGCAATCACTATTTAATTATTTTAAAGAATTATCATTGACAGCAAAAAACTTATCTTCAGCAAGGAACACTGTAACGCCATGTAATTCACAGTCAGGACTCAAGTTGTTCATAAAAACAAGACTACAGCTATGCTAGGAGCTTTCTGAGGTGCTATAGGCACAATGGTGCTAACATGCTCACAATGACAAAGCTAACATGCTGATGGTAAGCTGGCATAGTCAATATTCTCAGTCATCTCAGTTTAGTATGTTAGCATGCTTTGATGTCATTTGCTAATTAGCACTAAACACAAAGTACAACTGAGGCTGATGGGAATGGTTATTTTGCAGTATTTGGTCATAAACCAAAGTACTGGACATATTGAAATATTTTCAATGTTACTATTTTCCCATAGATGCAAGTTCAAACAAAAAGTCATTTGATGTATAATGTCTAATATGTTGTGACACTTACCTCTTGCTGCAGAAGCAGAACTCAAACATGTATTTCATAATGTTTTCCAGTTGGCAACATACATAAGAAAATGAAATTCACACTTGGTTATTTACTCACTCTTTAATGTATCATCTGAATTCTCATTTACATATATGATTTCACAGGTTGTTACAAAAACTATTTGCAAACACTAACACTTGATCATTCTTCTATATGGATTTATTAGAATGTAATCAAAAGCACATGTATGCTACAATATTCAATAGTGCTCATAGGTCGGTGAAGGAAACTTGTGCTGCAGGATGGTGCGCAGGCCGTCCACAGGCAGCCAAATCTCGGGGACAAATGACTTGTTCTGAGGCAGCAGCTAACAGTGGATGTTACAAGTTGATGTCAAGCAAGGACACACAGTCACACACACACACACACACACACACACACACACACACACACACACACACACACACACACACACACACACACACACACACACAATGTAATCAGTATTATGGCTCACTATGTCATAATCAAACCTGTCAGTATTTATGAGCACAGCAGACACTGACTAAAAGCAGGTGTGATAAGGCACTGTTATATTTCTCAACATGTTGTTTATCATCTGTCATTACTGTTACATCTGCCTTTATCACAGTTTGTGCACCTGTGGAGCTTCTATCTGGATCCTGGAGTTGTTTCCTGTAGAGTTGAGGTGAGTCTCACTGATGTTGACTACATTCAGAGACAAGGCCTTCAGGCTGGAGTTCACAGAGCTGCCATTCTCCAGTTTGAACATTGGCATGATGTTATAGATAATCTCTCTTTCTGTACTGCAGAAGAATGTGAAAGCAACAATGTCAAACAGGAAACTTGCACAATATTAACTACTGCTAATTTTAACAGCATGACTATGACCATCAACTCTGTTAGAGTAGATGTTATCTAGAGTGGATGCATTTGATAATTGTATTTCTTTCATACCATGCTGTTATATTTTATTGCCTATACAATATAACTGAGAAGATATTGGCCTAAATGTTGACTTGCTTATAATAGCACTATCCTCTGGCTGATTGGTTCCTGTGCAGCTGGTGAACTAAAGGGTGGAGGTAGAAATGAAAACAAGTAGAAACATGGAGAAATATATATTAATAATGCTATATATATGTCACTCAACTCCTATGACTATGTTTTGTTCTTTGACATAATTTCATTGTAATTCTAGCATTATGTAATAATTCATTACCTCCTTTCACTGCTATGTTTACCATTACTTCCACTACCACAACCACTAGTATATACTGTACATCTACCAGTGGTGGAAAGTACATTAATTGAGTACTGTACTGTAATTAACTGATGAATCATTAATATCCCTAATAACGCAGAATAGAGGACTATATAGTAGATAATGATGAGTTACTAGAGAACAGACTGGAAGATACTATATCAATGAATCATTTGGTAATTATCAGTTCATAAATATCTGTAATTTCTGAGCTATTAGGGAAGTACTTATTAATAATTGATCTATTATATAATTCTAAATCCTTAGTAACTTCAGACAATCTTGTGTACCGTATTGTAAACTGTTACCAGCACAGTTTTGAGATACTTTATACTTGTACTCCACCTCATCTCAGAGTGGAATGCTGTATTTTTTTACTCCACTACATCTTTTTGTCAGCTATAGTTACTTTATGTAATTTTAGAGTGAGATTTTACATATAAAACACATAAGTTTATAAAACATGGTGCATTGTTATTGATTAAACTACTCAGCTGTAGATATAGCATTTAAATGAACTCCACCTTGACCAACTACAACATTAAAGCACTTGTTACACCTGAATGCAAGCAGACATATAGCTGCCCTGTTTGAGGAGACAGGGTGGGCATACTGTGGTGCTGCCCAGTTTTAGAGGCCTGTGTGTACAGATTCAGCTGTATGCTCCAGAGAGAGTGTACTTACTTTGTTGTGAGCTATACACAACACCTTGGGATCTTTTGTCTTAGTTTCAAGGCAAACAGATGATCCATTGAACCATGTCTTGCTTGCTGACTGTGCAGTCAAAGGAACAGGGATATATACCCATCATGCATTTTACGTAACCGGACCTGTCCTCAGTGATATTCTTCCAGTGATACTTTTCCAATTGACATGCAGTATTTTGAAATACTTTGGAGCACTAGAAGCTCTGTGCTACTTGGTTTCTGAAAGAGTCAACCAAAATCTATGATGTTATTTTTTGTTATTTCTCAATAAAAAGTAACTTAAAGGATGGGCTCAATTTCTTAAATCTGTCTTAAAATCACAGTCAGGAGCCTAAATGAACATTGAAATAGGTTTTTCTTGCCATAATCATTCCTCCTGTTCATACTTACCATTAGAAGATTCCTTCATAATGCACTTACAATGTAAGTGATGTGGGACAAAATCCACTTCTGTGCAACAGTGTATTTAAAAGTTTATCTGAAGCTAATATGAAGCTTCAGCCATCCAAATAAGTCAAATCCAGTAGATATCTTTAAATGTTACTTTTTAGTGCCAAAGTGTATTTATACATATATATATATATAAACTCAAGTTTAATATATATGTACATATGTTTTTGTTCTATGTGTTTTTTTTATTTGCAGTTATTTATAATTATTAAATTCCCAGCAAAGTTTACTGCTTCAGTGCACTGATGTCATTTTAAACAATAAAGTTTATTGTTAAACTGTAAAATATCCTGCCTCCATTACATATCTTTGTCACAAGTGTTTGATAACCACATTTGAGGGATCATTGCAAAAAATGTGTGTCTATGTATATATAAAACTTTTTTACTCTCTAATATCAGCGTTGGCAACGGCCCCAAAAATCCAGTATCGGTGTGGGGCCCTTTTTGTTACTATACTTGCACCGCAGCTCAACAGTGAAACACTGTCCCAGGAAACACGAAGAGGGAATTTGATGCTAAAAAGACTGTAAATGTGGCAGATGTCCACTTGATATGACTAACTCAGACTGCTGAAGCCTCATATAAGCTTTAGATCAACTTTTTGAATGCATCTTTATACATAATGACTGTTATGGCATGAGGTCATGACTGTTGATTTTGGCCCCCTTACAATGAAAGCACATTTGAAGGGGATCTTTTAACAGCCAGTATGAACAGGAGGAATGATTATAGTGATGAAAACCTCTTTCACTGTTCATATGGACACCTGACTGTTGTTTAAAGACACACTTGAAAAGTTGTGAACCCATCCTTTAATACCTGAGGCTGTTGTCTTTCAGTTTCAGGGGAGCTTATGAAGGACACAAAAGCAAAATAACACAACTATTATCATCTTATCTGTATGATTGGAGAAAACCTGAAAGATGCTGAGGTATATTGGAGATCAAAAACTACAATGATTTGGCCGTGATCTATTGTATGTAGATGATGCAGCACAAGTTACAAGCTCTTATTTTTTGTCTTTTTTGAACTCCACAGAACCAGCTCTCAGCCTGATCTGTTGTGTTACAGAAGACTACCTCACTGCTGTGCTAGATGACCCACTGGGTGATGTTTCACTGCTGTTTTCAACTGCATAGGCTAGGCAGATAGCAAAAATAGGTAGAAATACATAAAATATATCTATTTTGAATAGATGCATTGCTGTTTTTTTGGTGAACAAAATACCATCCAGTTCAATTCATACCATGGTTGACCATCGCATTAGGCAGCAGAAGTAACAGAAGTACGGGAACCATTGTACGTCCTCTGAATGTGTGACTGATGGAATAAATAAAAAGCAAGAATAAAGTGACATTTTAGTTCACATGCATTCAGTGTACTTCTGTTGCAAGTCAATTTACATCCAAAGAGGATACCTTTTAAATGTGAGACTGGATAAACAAGACTAGAGAACAAAGCTACTTATATGACTGCCTCTGTTGATTACAATGATACACATTTTTTTTCTGAACATGAAGTGTTTTGTAAAAATGAGTCTCCCGAATTCCCAAATATTGATGTAATAGCAAGTTTTCCTGTCCTGTATATAGAAAAAAGTAACATTCAATACTACAATAAGTTACTTGTTAAGAAGTTTTTTTTCTTCCTTTCTTGTTATAATCTCTCTCTTCTTACAACAAGCCTCCCCATGGCCATAGCAGCATAGTCCATTCCCAAGATATATTGACAAATATAGGGTCAGTTTTCCTCATGCTAATACTACAGCAACAATCTAACATTCAAAATTCAGTAAAAATCTTGAAATTCTTTCCATGGCTTTTTAAGTTTCACCAAATTGTAGGCCAAATAGACAAAATAATGTAATACAGTTCCACCGAAAGGGGAATTCTTCTAAATCTGTAAAACTAATTAAAATGTTCAACTTTGATCTTAATTGATCAAAAATACTCCATACTTTAGACCTGGACAAGTAATTCTAAAAAAAAAATGTTTGCAAAATGTAAGCCTTTTCAGTACTTTGTAGCACTCTTTATGCTTAGTGCTTTCACTCAGGAAAATACATTGAAATACTTACAATAATGCTCCATAGATATGAATAATTTCTCTTCTTACCTCTGAAGTGAACAGGATGAACCAGACAAACCTGAGCTGTGCTGGTTGAGTAACCTCACAATTGGGAACTTAAAAATAAAATACAATTGTTCCTGTGTTCCATCAGCTGGAAGTATTTGTTTTATGCAAAAAATTTTTTATCATGTCAACATAGTTAATCTAGGTGAGTTTGTTTCTTGTTTAAAAGGTGAGAACTGACGTCACAGTCTAAACTCCACTGCCACAGTAAACCAGAAATGTCAACAGAAATGTGATATCATATGCAATAGTGTCATGGTTTGAAAAACCACTAAAAGATGCAAAAGATACTCCCTTTGTTACTGTTTATGTAAAGTGACATGTAAGAGAGGCTGCACTGAAAAAATATCAAATATATACATGATAGAAATTTTATTTGAGATATTACAAAATAGATCACTTAGGGAAAAAAGTTTCACAAATCAGTATTTATAAAAATTTTAAATTTTAAAGTAACTTTTTTCAAATCTTGCAAATATTGAGACACTTTAAGTTTGATCACTATCTTGTTAGTCTCACACACTTGAGTTTGCATATATACTTTCATCCACCTCATGCTGAGATAGGCTTCAACCTTCTCCCTAGAGGAGTTAGATAACCTATTTCACACTCCATCCCTGAGGGTCTGAGAGTATATGCTTGTATATCCCTCATAGAGAGCTCCTCGCATACTCCAACAACTAGGGTTACAATCATGCATATTGTATTTATCCATAATGACTGTTGCTCAGTTCTTGCTTTGCTGTCAGGAGTTTGCATGCTGGTTGAAGTAAAAGAATTTCCCATAGATGTGATGTGTGATATGATAGTAATGACAAAACTTTAACAAAATAACTAAAAATGTTAACTTTTAATGTTAGAGTGACATTACATTACTACTTGCTACGTGTTTTACATCGCTATCGTAATTGTGAATAATAACACCAAACGTGACATAATTCCAGTATGAATCCCTCCGACACACACACACACGTGCACACCAAATATCTTAGTGTGTTAGGCTTAGCTGTTGGTGTTACGTGTTTCACTGCTTGTTTTAGAAGCTGGGTATTCAGTCTTTCTCAAAGACATCACAAACCACAGGAAGATGAAGAAACCTGTGAGAGTCAAAGGAAAGAAAACGAGATGGAGAGTGTTAAGAGAGGAGAAGGGGGGAGATGGTCATGCAAATCATGCAAATGCCTCTGATGAATAACAAAACAGACAGGACAACGCTACATTCTAACTGTCTCAGCTTACTGTTTATCAGTGTACAAATAGTCAGGTAAAAATCCCGTGTAAACAAGCATGTGTTTTACTCTTTTGCACTATTTGTAGTGTGAAATGGCCAGTGGTGGAGGAAGTATTCAGATTCTTTACTTAGGAAAAGTACCAATACAGGAATGTAAAAATACTCCATTACAAATAAAAGCCCTGTATGAAAAATCCCACTTAAGTAGAAGTAAGTAATAAGTATTAGCAGCAAAATGTACACAATGTATTAAGGTAAAAGTACTTGTTTCATCCACCACTGAGAATGGCTTAAATGTAATTTTTCCTGACAACCTTATTGTGCAACAGAGACTGGTATCATCAACTGTTAATGTTATGCTTAAAAGTCCAGAGACTTTGGCCATTTATTATCTTAGCCAAGTTAAATTGTGCAAACACATGTGTAGTAATGCAAAGACTTGTTATGTGTGTCTATCAGTAGTGATGGAAGTAACACAAGCATGTACCACATCCTGAATCTTCTTGAATGTAACATGAATATACTCCCCTCATTTTTATACATAATGTATTCTACAGATTTGCCTCATATAACCCTTTCTGTCATGTTCACAGTAACATCACCACAGAATAGAGTTGAAGATGAGGAAGCGGGCTGTGCGGACCTTGCAGTGAGTTCAGGATGGAGAAGGCGTAGAGGCCAGGAGTGGTAAGGTCGCCGAATGAGAAAAAGATCAGACCCCAGGTGATGCCAAGCAGAACGGAGACTCCCAGCAGGGTGCAGATGTCTCGCTTGGCTCTGTCACGTTGAATCTGCCCAAACTTGCAAAATATAGTGCAGTACAACACATTAGCAGGTCATAGACAATCAGAAACACCAAAACTGCTTTTCATCACAGATCATTGCCCAGTGAACTTCACCAACGAGTCTAGAAAACTCCAGCTGTGTGGAAGCGCATTTATCTTTTCCAGTTTATTTAAAATGATAAATATAAATATTATGGCATCACTTTTTAGGGGGCTTTCCATGAGAGACAGTAGTTCACATATGCAGACTGTATGCACAACCATGATTTAAATGAGCACATATTAAAAGTATTAAAAGCACAGTTTAAAAGACATGAATGACATCCAGTGACCATGAAGGTGCATCAAAACAAAAACAGCAAAGTGCAAAGAGTGAGGATTGGCCCGTACCTCTTTGTGATGGCGAAGACTGACAACACGTCTGACTGTCACCACTAACATTATCAGGTTAAAGACAAACACCAAGCTGTACACCCCCACTGTAGTTACCATCTTCACTGTGGTATTGCCTATATAGCATCTACAAACAGAGGGAGTGGAGGAAGTCAAATATAAATTAAAAAGTTATATTTATAGTTATATTTATACAGCACATGCAAGACACTTATTGAAACACTCAGTTAATTATTAGCCTTATTTGCATGTGCTTGCAATTTTTGTTCCTTCTTTCTCTTACATTTTGGTGCTGTTGGGGTCAGAGAAGTCGAGAGGAACACGGCCATAAGCGTCTCTGTCTATGATGACCACCAGGGCCACAATGACTGCAGGAATACCTACAACACAACAATGAGGTAAGAATTGATCCTTTCATATGATCATTTATTTTATGGTCATTTTTGGAGGCTGTAGCTTGTGTTTTTAGATTATACTGAGATGCGTCTAATATTCTGTATATCCCATCCATATAAATTAGGGAGACTAAATATTTGACCACAGTGCTGCAGAAGTTACTACATACAAAGTAAAAAACCTTCTCTACATATTTGCTTTATTCAAATGATGTGACTTTACTCACCCCAGGCCACCAAGCTGAGTTTGAGCAGATATTTCTGTACGTAGATGTTGAAGACTCTGACTAAGAGAAGGTAGAGGTGGAAGCCCTCCACAGCCATCCAGCTGAAGGTGGCCAACAAGGAGTAGTGAAGGCAAAGTGCCATGTAAAGACAAAACCCACTGGAAGACAGTGCTGCCACTGTTTTACTGGGGAGGAAGTGCAGGTTGAGGAGGATCAGGGCAATGGCGAGGTTGATGTGGACCTTCATAGAGACATCTGAACGGGCCTTTCTGTCAGACAGAGGACAATTGGCCTGTGTTATTTGCTAAAAATGAGCAGATTTCATGGGTATGTCAAGGAAGTAAAGAAGGAAGGACAGAAGTATTCTATTGAAAATAAGGTCATACAGACTGGAGGTAGGATGGAGGGATGGATGAAAGAGAAAAAAAGGAGGGATAATATTCAAGAAGAAGAAATTGCATGAAATAATATTGTGATAAAAGTCATAAAGAAAGAAAGAAATTAAGCAATACCTGGATATAGAAAAAATAGTGGAAAAGAGTCAAACAAGGGAGGGATAAAGGACAAAGCTGAGATGGGTGCCATCCACCAGGAATGAATAAACAACCTTTTTGAGAAGAAGAGCACAACGGTGATGACGAGGGCAACGAGCGAAATGCTGCAACCAATTAGAGTGATGTAGCCCAGGGCCTTCTTGTCTGCAGGTGAGGTGGAAGCTGAAACCTGTGAAGGAAATACACAAGATTCTTCTCTTGATATACACATTTCTATAATCACATTTAGTGACTTATACTACTTATATTATACACTTCTTCTACTCAACTATATTTCAGGAAATACGGTACTCCAATACTGACAACTAAATGTAAAGGAATGTATGTATTGACAACTACTGATTAGGATTTACAAGAGACTTTTAAAATACAATTTTATTCATGCTCCCTAAAAGTACATGCCGAAGCTAAAATTGGCTCCACTTCCACTGGCTTTAACATTCAATTGCTTCTTACATATTAAGGATTGGTAATAATAATCCCATAATAGAATAAATAGAATAACAAAACACCTTTGTGCATCTGATTACTTCTACTTTTGATACTTTTACTTCAGTATTCCAGAATATTTTGCTGATAATATGTTTGTAATTTTAAGTTTTTTTTTTTAAATTTTGGATATTGGTACATTTACTTGAAATCAGTATGGCTTGTATTTATTTATTTTACATTTGTGTCATGTTTGGCAAGTCATGGCAGTCATAGGCTGTATACTGTAGTTATTTAGGAAAATAACCTGGAAACTATTTTCATAATTGCTTAGGCAGCAAAACTGCCCGGAATTCCCTAATTTCCAATTTGAGGATTTGGGGATGTTCTCTGTTGTATTTCGCTGTAAACTGAATATATTTGGGTTTTAAATTGTTGGTCAGAAAAAATGTCATGGGTATTTTGTAACTATTTTCTGGCATTTTTATTTTTTGACATTTATCAGTTAATTAAAAAAGTAATCGACAGATTAATTGATAATGAAATGAATTCTTAGTTGCAGCCCTACATGGATGGAAACATATAAAACAGTTTCAGATGCTTTCCTACTGTATGTGCAGTCTCAATAAGCTTCCAACTACTCTGCTGTGATTATCTCTCTATAGTTAAACTTCATATGATGAAAAAGGCCATTCCTACCAGGAGCACGGCAAAGTATGTGAGGTGGTTACAGGAGCAGGTGATGTGACTCTGACCACGTTCCCACAGTGTTCGGCAGCCAGAGTCGCTGTAGTCTGATAAGTCAGACAAAAAAACAGATGTACACGTTGATCCATTACACAAATGTTACTATCATATTTGAATTAACTTGCTTTGCAGAGACCACAAAACCACAAAAAATACAACATTATTTCCATAGATGTAATATTTAGTTACTCACCCTTTGTTGAAAAATTAAGGAACATACAAATGGGTTTTTCAGTCTCCTGTGATGCAGCAATATACCAAGTTTACATCAAGTTTATAGACATATTTTCATGATTTTAACTAACATGAACTGTGCGAAAGACACAAATTTATGTATGAGTTGATGATAACACAAGGTTACAGAAGGTAAGGTTATAGCAAATGATAAGTATAATGAAGTTTTAGTTACGTTTACACCCTTAGTAAGATTCATGGTGATGTTGACACGCTCGTGTAGTCCCGAAATATTCTTCTCCCGCACACTCAGGCCAACCAGTCTCCCGTCATACAGCTCACCCTTTTTGCCCTACAGTATAACACACATTCAATCCATTAGTTTGACAATTTATCCAAGACAATTATTAGGCAAAATGTTGTCATTACTTGAAGTATCTTGACTGTGATTAAGGAAAAAGCCATCCAGTGCTTCTCTTAGACTGCCAGATAGCACCAATCTTACAGGAGCTGTCCAATGCATGTTTTGGCATTTTATTAAATTGTTGTTGTAGTTTATCGACGTACTCATACTACAAATTAATTTGTCTCAGTAATCGACCATTTTGGTTTAAAATGGTCCCTGCTTGTAACTGTAATAATATGATACACCTAAAATGGTTCTTTGACAAAAATAAATAACACAATGTGCACAATGGTATTCACATTATACTAAAATGAATGGAAACCAATGGGTGCCTGTAAGTATGATTTGAAAATAGGCAGCAGTAATGTAAACATATACATTTTGACTCCTGTTTGTTATGATAACATTTTACTCACTAGCTTGATTGTGTGTGCAGTTTAACTCAAGAGATCAGGCAGCTTTCAAATAAATTGCTGTTTAACCCAATTATCAAAAACTTTTATATGAGCGTGAAAAAAAGTGGATGTCTATGAAATGAGGAATTTAAAATGTGTGAATTTAAAAAAATCTAAAGATTTTTTATGAATCCTAATTGGACCTAAATCATGCAGATGGGATACAGTACAAAATGAATATATATATATATACAGTCACTGGCCACTTAATTAGGAACACCTGTGCAATCTAATGCAATCCAATACAACAGCTCTGCTATAAATTCTACATTTAAGAAGCTTATACATCTTCAGATGTTGTTGACATTGTCAGGAAGGTGATAATTCTACTTTGTTTAGTGGTGGTGGTGAACTAGAGTGCATTATATTGAATTGTGTTCCTAATATTTTGCCTCCCTCATGTATGTTAATCGAGTGGACAAAATATTAGGAACACAATTCAATATAACGCACTCCAGTACACCACCACCACCCACCACCACTAAACAAAGTAGAATTATCACCTTTCTGACAATGTCAACAAAATCTCAAAATGTATAAACTTCGTAAATGTAGAATTTATATATATAGACTGTAGCCCCTCAGATTATTTTTTCTACTCTATTTTACATTTAAAAAAGTGTAGTCACTGACCCCCATTTTTTCAGGGCAGGTAATCATGCAGAACACAACCGTGTTGCGTGATTTAATGTCCAACTCACTCGGCAGCTGAACACTCACTGTGCTGTCGGTGACAGCCGTCTCTGTCAGTGCCTATATATCAGAGACACAGAGCCAAAAACAGGAAGTGAACGATTGCATGTAAATATTCGTCATAGAATGACGCAACTCTCACAGCTACATTTGCATCACACATCAACATTGGGTAAAGAATTTGAATTTGCAAACAAGGTTACAGTCAAAAGGTCTGGGTTCAAAGATTCAGCTTGCAGAAGTAGAAGCAGAAGTCACTGTTCTACAGCTGACACTTACCTCTGACAACCTCCCTGTGGAAGGGTCGCACATACAACTATTTAGTATGAAAAGTAATATGATGTAATTGTGTAGTAGTTGTGTAGTCCTGGTAATGATTAGTTATTGGTGTAAAAATAATGTTGGTGACTCTACATGAGAGCATTCAATACTTCAGATATACTCAACCACTCCAAAAAAATGTATATTTGAGGAAGATATCTTGTTCATATAGCATTGTCCTGCCAGCCTGCATTTCACAGTTCTCAGAGTATGTACACTGGAGGCTTCAAGTTTCCACATCACACTTGTGTTAGTTGTATACCCAACCATGATTCTAATCTAGTTGTGATGTCACCAAATCCTGCTTGTAGGTGCACATCTTAAAGTCAGATTTAAGGTCGGTACAAATTAACTTTTGCTCTTTAGTAGATGAATATGAAAACAGTATTTTACTGTCAAACTCTGCACATACATCATTCTGCACAGTGAAGCTCAAACATCTAAGTAAAGTAACAATGAGCAAAACAATTTTTTTTAAGGATGGAGGTTTTAAATATAGCCTTACCTTAGTCTCATTGGCATAAATATTTAGGCCGTTGAAGCTGTCTGTGGGTTTGTAGAGGACAGCTGCAAAACGACCGCTGGATATGGATTCAGTCTCATGCAACTCTGTTTTCTCTAAACACTTTTCAAACCATTCCATGGCACTTGTGGGAAAAGACAAGAAAGTATTAACATACATCTGTGTGCTGTCGTTTTCCTGATCATAAATCCTGTGCCACACAATGCCTTAACTTAAAATTTCATCAGATCATAAATATTGCAACAGATATAAAAGGTGTTTTATTGTATATAGCATCTTTAAAATGTTTACTCGATACTTCTGTTGAAGTTCCCTTCTTGGAAAATGTCTTCTACTTCTGTCATGTAAGACTTGATATCTTCAATACCTGTATAATAAATTAAAGATTTACTGATTTTTAAGATAGACACAAATAGCATAATTCCAAAAAAATGCACATTAATGTCCCTCACTTGGGCATTCAAAATTGCAGTCCTCACATATGCTAGAAAAATGCTCTTGATTATTTTCAAGGGTCTGAGACACCAAAGACAGGATCAGCCAGCAGAGGAACCACCACTTCATCCTGTTTAATGTCACCACACATACAGAGAATTCATTTAGAGCAAAAAAACATTTTTTTTATTGAATGGCAGAGAAATAGACATTTAATCTGATTAGACACTGGATCTTAAGTGATGAAGGTCAAACAGACTAAATCATTGTAAGCTAATAAAATATTCCAGCAGTAAGCGAGTCAGAGTGAGGGAGTTCTCTCTTTCCTTAATCATAAAGCACTGACATTTGGTAGTTTCTCCTCTATTGATATCATGCTGTTTCAGTGAGAAGTAATCCTAGTGTTGCTATTATAGTCTACATACATGTCCCTCGAGCACAGCCCTGTATTCTTTGTATTCAGAGCTTTTATCAACCATTCACTGCAGTGTTATGACAGAATTCTAAAACTGGGTGATTTTGTTCATGTTGATGTTGATGGTGCGACAGATTCTGTGACTTTGGGACTGCTTTAGCTTTCATATTCTACAGACTTCAATCAGCTTCTCAATGTTTCTATTAGTAGACTGAGCACATAGGCGATCCACAACTCTTGCGCTGATGCTGTTCTTTTTTGCATATTCTTCTGTGTGTCATTACTTTCTGATAGTAACCAGGAAAGGAAACAGACACCATTTTCTTAACTCTAACGCGGCAGATTACTTTATATCTATATTTCACAGGAATCCTGCGTTAATTTAAAAAAAAAAGTATTTGTTGTAATGTAGTTGTTGTTGATTTGCTCAACAGAGTAGCATATTCT
This sequence comes from Thunnus albacares, assembly GCF_914725855.1. NCBI lineage: Eukaryota > Metazoa > Chordata > Actinopteri > Scombriformes > Scombridae > Thunnus > Thunnus albacares. The sequence continues at coordinate 7,143,050 of NC_058106.1, read as the reverse complement.
CTTAAGTCTACTACATGTGCCCTTAACCTCATGCCATAGCAGCTTTCTCAAAAGATATAGGTTCACAATTTTTCAAGTCTGTCTTAAAACAACAGTCAGATGCTCATATGAAGACTGAAAGAGGTTTTCATCACTGTAATCATTCCTCCTGTTCATACTGGCTATTAAAAGATCCCCTTCAAATGCACTTTCAATGTTAGTGATGGGGGCCAAAATCCACAGGCCATGACCTCATGCCATAGTAGTCATTTTGTAAAAAGATGCATTTAAAAAGTTGATCTGAAGCTTATATGAGGCTCCAGCAGTCTGAGTTAGTCATATCAAGTGGATATCTGCCACATTTACAGTCTTTTTAGCATCAAATTACCTCTTTGTGTTTCCTCATTCAGTGTTTCCGTGTTGAGCTGTGATGGAAGTATAGTAACAAAAGGAGGGACTTTGGCACTAAAAAGACTGTAATGTCGAAAGATATCTACTAGATTTGACTCATTTGGATGGCTGAAGCTTCATATTTGCTTCAGATAAACCTTTAAATACATTTTTGTACAGAGGGAGGCTTGTGGATTTTGGCCCCCATCACTTACATTGTTGAGTGCATAAAGGGATCTTCTAATGGCCGGTATGAAGAGGAGGAATAATTATGGCAAGAAAAACCTATTGCAATGTTTATTTGGGCACTTTATTTTAAGAACGCGTCCGTTATGGCAGTCTTTGAGTGCTTGTCAGCAGAACTACAGTAGTGTACATTATCATCCTCTCTCTACAGTCTGCTTTGCTATGGCCACTTTTGAAGAAAAGCACTCCAAATGCCAGAAACATTAATGACTTTAATTTTTCCAGCTCCGTGGTTTTGAGCAAAATGCTTAAGAAACTGGTTCATCTTCAGCTGTCTGACTTTAGGGGCTCCAACACTACAGTATATCTCTATGTGATAATAATTCAATCTGGACTACATTGTTTCCTTTGGGGAATTATGTTCAGAAAGAGTAAACGTTCCGTGTAGTGTGAAGTTCAGTCCTGGGGCCCCATTCTTTTCTGCCTGTACATGCTGCCATTAGGTTCTAATATCCACAAATAATGAAATATGTTTCCACTACTGTGCAGACAGCACATAGCTCTATTCTGCTTCAACTGGTGACATCAGCCCTGTCAACAATTTTGTAAATTTAATTTCAGAAATTGGTGATTGAATAGCTTAAAGATCATCTCTGTGTTGTTTTTAATGTTCCTATTTTTGCATCTATCTTTGTATGTGTATTTTTGTCTTCTGTGAAGTACATTGTTTTGCATCTTTTTGTATAAAAGTTTTATTTATTACTCGTATTAAAATGTGTGTAAAATATTCAAGCCTTACACACTCACACAGAGAAACATTTATGAATCTCAAGACAACAGCAAGTATATTTACACAAGTCACGTCTGTAGACTTATTTAAATAAGCAATAGATACTTCACAGGTCTTATATCAGCATCAATATAGATAGCGAAACAAAGTGGCTCTGACCAGAATCAAAACGTAGCCTACCTCTGTATGTTTCTGAGTCCGTGTAGAAAGTCTGATTAGAGAGCACAGCTAATGTGACAGCAGTGAGGAAAGTTGTTGAAATTATAACCCTTTGCGGGAAGTTGAAAAAAAAAAAACAGACAAACATGTAAATTACATTGTGAGGTAAAAAGAGGAAGCAGAAACAGACAGAAAGCTAAAAATACCTTCTGTAACTCCTCTGTGCCACTGAACCTAAAGTAAACATGGACTCACATTAAATCATTGATAAAGACTGGCTGGATACTGCATATACATTCTTTATACATTAAGTCCTAAATTGTGGTTTTGTTTAGAAGTCAGGTTAACCTAAATTTCATGAGAGGTCATTGGTCCGTATATTATCTTTTAGCTGTATGTCACTTCTCCTACCTACAGAGGGCAGTAGCACATAAAAAATCAAGTAAAAGTAACTGTAAAATCATATTAATGGGCAAAAACTTGGATGGCATCTCCTCGTAGCGTGGTCAACAAATCTGCATTCCACATGATTATCTGGATCTGTATTGCAAGTCATATACTTCTTACTCCCATACTTTGTATCTCTCTATTGTGAAATTCAATAAAACAAATTCCCCCCAACATATCTTAATCAATCTCACACACATGTGCCATTAACTTGTTTTTATTTTTTAAGATAATTAAGAATAAAAATGAAATGCCTGAGTCAGCAGCCATTTGACTTGAACTTCTGTTTAATTCTAATACTCATATGTGTTTATGGGCTCACCTGTAGCTTGTGACACTGTACAGGAATTCCATGGCTGTGTGTGTATGTGTGTGTGCTACACATTATGCCTTATTCCATCAGGACGTTTACGAGCTAGGCGTGCAGGTGGATTATGTGCCAGGTGGTCAGCACGGGATAAAGACAAGACAAAGACAAAGCTTGATCCTTACTTTCTCTCTTTTAAACTTTATCATCATTATTTATCTATAATCTATTATTTCTACTTTTTAGCATCTTTCTTGCTATTTCTGCCATTGTTTTTATATATTATCTATATTTTCTTTACATAATGTAGGATTTAAATTCTCTTGTGACTGGGATGGTGTGTGGGGATTTATGAATGTGAGCATTATTATTTCCTCAGTTTACCAACTAAAGAATAAAAATGAAATACATCTTTTTTTTTTTAATCATTAGTCAGGATGGGGTCTGTTAGCGGGGGGATTTCCCTGTATTTGGTTGGTTGATGCCATGACAGTTGAGATGACAAGTGGTGATGGATGTTAGCCTCTGGGGTGATGAACTCTCATACACTGCTCACCTGGATACAAAGTGCCCACTGAAGCATAATGACTCACACACAGCAGGTGTTGTTACTCATTATGACAGAGTGGGAAAACCTGGCTCTGTTTTTTAAATGTAGCATTTTAAATTGTCAGCAAAGGTGGTTACTTACTAAACTATTGGGATGGGGATTTCCACGCTGTAAAAGTCCTACATTTAGCAAAATGATCTGATCTACTGCCGCTTTTTGCCTTGATCACACATAGAATTGCTTTAAAATGTTAAACCTTCTTGTGTTTTTATTTGTAGATCTAAGACACAAGCTGCGAGACGTGAGAATTTACAGCATGCACTGATGCACAAATATTTTGCAGAAGTGCTGTAGGGAGGTTTTACCAGCAACCTATTTGGATGATCGTTAGACAATAGCGCCACTTCCCTTGTAGTGACCTCAGGCTACAAAGATCAGTGAGCTGATAGGGATCTATAGACATGTCTCTAGGCAGTCTTCGTCACACAGAGACAGAAGAACTGAGAAGGATTATCTAAGGAAGTACGACCAATCTCTGCTGTCCGCGGTGACGACAGGTGCTTTCCCCTGACCTAGCCAAAAACAAACAAACAAAAAAAAAAATTACCTAATATGCAAAAAAATATGATGCACTTAATACACTTATTGCTTATACACATTGCGAAGAATGGAAGTGAACAGACTTACAATAGATGCAACTGGAAAGATAAGAGTGTAAGCAATGAATGAAACTTACAGTAATAAAAATCTTACACTGGGTTAATGAATAGTGAGTTTATGGTCACCTTATCTCACATAGTGTCTTATCAGTGCTTTCCAGTTATATTCAGATTATTTGCGCGCGCGCGCGTGTGTGTGTGTGCCTGCATGTGTGTGTGCGGTGTGTATGTGCATGTGTGTGTGGCGGAATGAAACTCACAGTAATTACAATCTCATTCTGGGTTAATGAATAGTGAGTTTATGGTCACCTTATCTCACATAGTGTCTTACCATTGCTTACCAGTTATATTCAGATTATTTGCGTGTGTGTGTGTGTGTGTGTGTGTGTGTGTGTGTGTGTGTGTGTGTGTGTGTGTGTGTGTGTGTGTGAGAGAGAGAGAGAGAGAGAGAGAGAGAGAGATGTAGTCTGTCACCTCTTTGTGATGGAGCTATAAAACACAGGGGGGGAGGGTCATGTTTGCTCCTTCTCCTCCCCTCCCCACTTCCACCTCCTGGCTCCGTCCTCATTGTAGTGGTCAGCTCCTTGTGTCAGAACACAGGGACGATGCCGGAAACTGTACCTTCAAAATAAAATGAAATTCATGTATATGTATTAGTAGCTTGCAGAGTTTTACTCTTTTAAGAGTTTTAGATGACTTTTTTAGAGACTTTGCCATTTTTAGGTTGATTGGATTGTCATTGCCGGTAGAACATATTACATACATTGTTTGGGCCTTTTATAAAGAGTACGGTCTTGACCTGCTCTATGTGAAAAGTGCCTTGAGATGACTTTTGTTGTGATTTGGCGCTATATAAATAAAAATTGATTGAACTGATTGATTGATTTTATGTGCTGTTAATATTTGTGAGGGACACAGAGAAACTGTTGTGAGGGAGAACATGTCACAGGTTTTGATTAGAGAAGAAAAGCAACTGTGTGTATTGGTTGAGTCATCAGCCGTGTTTTGATTGCAGTCAGGACGTATCAGAAAACTCACCTTTTATTTTGAGTGTGGACCGGAAAACATCTTTTACCGCATTGTGGTACTTGACGGTAGCATGTGTCCACGTTAGGCACCGAAACACCCGAACAGCCGATCACTGTCCGTCCTGCTCCGGTAGGGAGACAACGCACAGACACTGACTCAGGACAGGACCCATCGCAAGTAGCTAAGTGTCGGCTTCCGAGAAGATTTCCGCCGGGAAAAGGGAGAAACTGGATTTAAAGGGCTAAAAAAAAAAAAGAAAAACGTCAAATATAATTTTGACAAGAGAGGTCGCGATCTTTCAGCTACGACACTGCTTGAAGCGACTGCTGAAGGACTCGGTCAAGTGCGGTGAACTTTGTGCTTATGATTTGTTTGCAGTTTGTAACTTTCTCAGGGTAAATTTAACTGCACTTCATTGGGCATTATTATTCAGAGAGCCGATTATTAATCCACTGGATTTGAACATGTGAGCAGTAAATGCTTCACTAGTGGGTTTCTGCGGTAGATGCTTATAGTGGACACTGCTGAAAACGTTGTAAAGTGCAATTTCAAGGTGGCTAATTAAGGAGCGACTTTGAAGTTGATTAAATGAGACATTTTATCTCTGGTGGGTACAGACAACAGAGCACAGTACATAAAGATAGGTAGGTGAGACGGCCTGTCAACGGAGCAGAAAAACTACAAGGGGAAAGCTGTTTGGACCCACAGGCTCACATATGAGTGAGGACAACTCACCGACATTTATGGAGGGTCTGTTTGTAAAGGGGCTCTGGCTGTAAATCTGAAAATGGAGCTCTCTCTTCCAGGATGCAAGTTGTAGGCGCATTTAGCTAGTTTTATTACAGCTTTTCATTTGGTCTTTTACCTCGTAAAGCAGCAATAGCACGAGAGAAAACTCACAAAAAGACATATAACGTCGTATTACGCCGCGGACCATGATGGCCTCCTCCTCGCGGGACAGCTGCCTCTGGTTGCTCTGGAGACGGACCCTCCTCGCGCTGTGGCTGTGCGCGCTCGGGGCTCGTGGAGCGGAGGATGATAGCACTTTCAACGCAGAGGTAAAAACAAAAAAAACCAACATACACAAGATTGCTCCTTACTTACTGACAGAAACCAACTCAGAAGCAGCAGAGGGTAGAAGTGACTCTTAAATATCGAAGTAAATTAAACTTTATCTCTGCACTCTTCAGAAATGACTGAAAGACGTGGAGTTAGTTAGTTCACTGTGGAAGCAAACAGTACCACAGCCCTTGCTCGTGTCAGATAAACTCAAATAACCACATAACAGTGCTGTTCATATGCTATTCCTCTGGTGAGAAATATAATTCCTCATGGTTAAGTTTATAGCTGCTATGAGAATTTTTGTTGTGAATGGTAATTTTTGTGTTTGCCAATTTAATTAACCGACATGAAGGCATGACTGTACCTATGCAATAGCTTCAAACGTGACCCAGCCAATCAGAATTGAGGCAATCTGTCCGGTGTACAACACCTGCTTTATATTACTCATATCAATTACTTTATTTTGTTTGTTATATTTGGTTAGCAAAGTATGTTAACAGGCAGGTGTACAGTCTATAAAAACAAGATCTTTTGCACTGCAGGTGTATCTAAACATACAATGGTTCCAAAAATCTTCTCGTGACAATTCACAATGTATCATCCCCCTGTCACACCACCTCTTTCAGTAGGACATGTTTTAGGTAAGATGTTTTGTTCTTCTGGCCACCATCCATCACACCATCTCAAAGACCCTTCGTGGTCTCTGGACCCTTTTTAAATAATACCTGTGCTATAATCTAGGAACCCAGTCCCCCAAACGTAGGTAAATGGACAGACACACACAAAAGTAAAGCATTACACTAATACTCACTGATTTTAACTTCAGGAGCCATTGTTTAGATGAACTATTTGGAATCAAACTTGTTTATTTGAGTAATCATCACAATACAGACCAGAATCAACATGCCCAGTTGGGTGTTTCCTCTTGTCCAGTTATTCTTTGTCATGCTTAAAATGTTTTTTTTTCTCTGACCCCTTAACCGCCAAGGACACTCATACACATTTATTCTGTGTTTACTTAAGTGCGGAGACGCCAAAGTGTGCCAAAATGTCAAGAACCAGCCCCCTTTTGTTCTTGTTACACCAGTCCAGCTTCTATCCAGCACATTTGTTTGTTTTGTGGGACAATTAACGAGATAAGAGCGAACCTTATACCAATAAGCAGGTGATTAGTGGTAGAGCTGTTGATGCTGTTTTTGTGTGTTGTTTGACAGAGAGAGACACAGACAGACACAGACGTCCCGGTCATTAGAGGTGAGCTTGCATTACCAAAGTCAGTGACCGGGGGGGTCTGGTTGCCAGTCAGGTTACAACACATTCTGATGGGGTATTAACATAGTTGTAGTGTGTGTGTGTGTGTGTGTGTGTGTGTGAGTGTGTGTGCATGTGCCAATGTGTTTTACTGAGACAAGAGACAGAGGGTTTACACAATGCGTGGACTGATGAGCAATTCCTAAACACTTGTTGCCAAATGTGTGTCAGCTGAAAGAGTAACAATTGCATTTAGGCTTGGGCGGTATCTATTTTTTCATACCTTCCTGACATTTCACCAGGGTATACAGTATATGACGGTATTTGTGTTGAAAAAAACAAACAAACAAAAAAAAAACAAACCAAAAACGTAAAAGCTGAGCTGCTCATGAAAGAAGTCGTCGTAGCATGTATGACATTGTCTAGTGGTGATGCGTGGGTCAGAGATTTTTAATACCTGCACTCACCCGACATCAATCAACCGCCGGAACCCGACTCTCAGACCACCAACTGTGCAGAAAAGACGTTATGAACATGAGCGCTTAGGTAGAAGCACAAGATAAAACAATTAACACCGTCTCTTACTGTTCATCCGGTACCACAGCGGAGAAATGACTGAATAAATGTCAGGAACAAACTGACTGAAAGCCAGAAGATGAATATCAGCTCAAACAAAGAAAAGTCTTGCAAGTTTTATTCGGCACAAACATAACAAGACACAAATATCTCATATTTTGGCTAAAGTTTTCAGCAAAGTTATAAACTCCCAATCACTACTTCTGCAGTCTTCACTTCCTGCAGAGTCAACGAGCGGAAATACAGACAGCGTCACATTTAGTGTGTATACATGAATGCTCCACACAAGGATCTCTCCGAAAAAATATAGTGCTTCTGTGCACCTTGGACACAATGCTGTCCTACTTTATTGATGGTTACTGTTCAAGCAGAAGTAAATTTGGGCTGCACAACTGACTGGAGAAGAAAGGCTTGACAGCTTCCCTAACAGGATGTTCTGGTGAAAATCTAAGATGTTGTTGCAAAGAAATGAATGTCCATGATTTTCAAGAAATATTTTTTGTCTCCCTCTGTGTTTATTTTACTGGAGAGCTATTTACTTAATAACATCAACATATTACAAAGCGTTTTCACAGGCGCAAGGGACTGTCCTCTTGAAAACCTGTCATTTTAAAGTGCATGAGTGTTTCATTATAACAAGTAGACGATCATTAAAAGTGAAATGATTGAAACAGTGTGATAGTTGTAGGACTGCTTTTATTTAGAAGCTGCATCAGTTTTCACTGAGGTGACCAGGTGAGAATGGGTAAAATTCAGGACAGGGGAGTTGGGATGGGTGGGCGTGGTCATGTGACCATAGTGGGTGTGGTCTACAGTACATTACTGTCAGGGGTGGATTCACAAAAGGATTGCGCAGCTATTGTGGCTGCTAAACCTGCACAAATTAGACAAAAATAAACCGTGTAATTCACAAAGCTCCTGCAAAGGGTGAAGTGCACCACAAACTACGCTGCCAAGCAAATAGCATCTCGGTGCTCTTTTGCTATTTGCACGTTTGGTGCGAATAGCAAATGAGCCTCATTGCAAAAACTGTCCAATTCACAGAGACCAGCGCTAAAAGCCACACACAGTTAGAGTAAAATTATTAGCATCTTCAGAGGGTTGGTGGTAACTGAAGCAATCTCTCTCTCTATCTCTCTCTCTCTCTCTTCAAATCTTCAACCTTGTGCGGCTTGAATGACATTGAATTTATATTGAATGATATCAAGGGGGGAATCTTCAGTCAGATATTGGGGGGGGGGTCAAGTAGGTATGGGATGGTAGGCTTAGCTTAGGCTACGTAAAAATAAAAATGTCCTGACAGCACTGATGGAGCTCAGGATTCATCCATAAAGGCTACTTTATTACAAACAATCCCACTGTATAAACCTGGAATCTGTGTGTAACAGCTGATCTGTGTGGATGTGTAGCACAACACAGAACATTAATGACCGTCAGATCCTGACAGATCCGGTGTTAATGATGTTACCGCTGCTGTGCTGCGTGCGTAAATGCACACAGCCTCTTTCTCAGTTTGGAGACGCACTTATCGTTTCAGCTACTGTGTGATGCTGCAGCCAGCTGTGACACACAGCCAGCTGTGGGCAACAAACAGAACATCAGTACTGATGTTTCCTCGAAATCCTTGATACATTCACTGATACCTGAACAACATTATTGTAAGATTATTGTAAGATTCAGACATTAATTTAACACTCTTCAGACCTGCCTGAGTCACATTCATAGCTGTATTTTGACATTTGCCATTTCAGTAGATAATGTTAGAGATGTGAAATACTAGAGAACTAACAGAAGCAAAATACATGAAAGTTGGTTTGTGATTGTGGACAGCTGTGTGTGTGTGTGCGCATATCTCTGCTAATTAAATACATGCAATTTGAGGTTTTGTGGCTCTCTGCAGTTTTCATTATGGACCAATCTGTGTGCTGAAATATGGAGAAAAGTCTGAAACACTGTAAACTGCTCCACTCACTCAAACAGATGCAAAACAAGGGCAAATTGCACTCAGCTGCAAACTTTATGGGAATGTCGCTGCAAATGATGTGCAATTCATGGTGCTGCAGCGGCCACAATCCATTTGTGAATCGTGTTAATGAACAATAAAACTTATGAAAATCAAAACTCGACGCTGAAATGTATCATTTTTGTTCATGGAGTCAACTGTCTGTCATTAAGAAAAAGAAACACAGTGACTGTGTTGTCTGGAACAGTGTGTAAATAGTGACATAAAATCCATTTTGTTTTATTCATTTCATCAGTGCGGTGCCTATCACATCTGTCTGCATGATGCACATCTCAGATCACTCCTTCTCTGTGCCTGCCTGCTGCTACGCTAAGCAAAACTTGGGTTAAGTCTAATATTGGTGACAAACATCCCGAATTTTTCAGGACGTCTGGTCACTTATTTTTCATTACATGCTTATGAGTATATGCACTTAGGCCTATAAATTTTAATGTCAGTGGTCAGGATGCTTGTTCCATGCTGATGTTGTTGCGTTGCCTTGGAGGAAATTATAACGAGCACCTGTCTGCCTGTAGCTCTCCATCTGACTAGTTCATATGATTTTAATGTGAACTGGCAGGACAGACAGGAAGTGTATGCATTGTTAGCTTATGTTAAAATATCTCATATCCGTTAGATTAAAATGAGACTCTAAGTGTTACTTGATGACTAGTCATGCTGCCTGATTGTCGATGGGCCCACTGATCTGTCTTAACTTACAACTAAACTTAACGACAGGGGAATGAAACGCTGCTTTTATGAAGTCACAGTCGGTCATATCTGTGTGGATGATGACGTTTTTCAAAAAGCACATTGCACAGTCTGAACAGGGATTGAAGAAACATTCATGTGTGAGCAGAAAATAGCACATAAAGTCTATTTCTTGAAGGTGGAGGACAGGCAGAGGAGGACAGAGTGAGTCTTGATCAACAAAATCAACATATCAAAGGACCATGCATCTGTTAAACAAATCCATAAAGTGTTGGAACTACATTAAATACATCTACTGTAGAGTTTGACTTGGCTGAGACAACTCTGAGACTTCAACTCCTACTCTGTCTGGACAAAAATGATGAGGTGGGAGGTTAGAAGAATGAGGGGAAAGAGAGGGATTATCTACGTGTGTGTGTGTGTGTGTGTATGTGACAAGAATCTGAGAGATTTAGATTGAAAAAGAGAAATGTCACAGCAACCACCAGAAGAAAAAAATATGATGGAGTTATATATGAGAGATGGAAAGAAAAGACAAAGATGGCGAGAGAAAGTTGACGGGGACGGTAGCGGCCAGCCTCAGCTGTGCAGCATGTGATGGCTGAATGTGACAGCTGTTCTCTAACTGGGACACACACACACACACACTGTACACACAGGCATGCTGGGCCTGGGACTCGGAGGCATCTTAGGAAATACAATGGACCCTCTTGTCTAGAGAGAGGGAGCTGTGAGAGCTTGTGAGAAAAAAACTTGCGAATATGAGCAAAAGAGGATGAGAGAGCGCAGAAAGACACACGGACACGATAAGAGACAGGTTGTGCGGGGACAAAGTAAAGAGTCCGCAACAGCTACTTGTGGCTAAAGCGGAGTAAAAGTGGTGAGGGGTGGGATAATAAGTGGCTTATTGCAGCACATAACTAGACAACTTCCTCAATCCATATCCTCTTTGTATCCATGTAATCTGCAACGTGCCGTCTCTTCACATTCCAGCCGCTTCCCCCCTTGCTCCCCTGTGATTGGCTATCATGTGTGTGGATTATTGTCTCACATGCAAAAAAAAAAAAAAAAAAAAAAAGAGATACTTCTAATCTTTTTGACTCTAACTGCACCGTATACGTTATAAAATGTTCAAATTGAAGAAATTAAATTCTTCCCTTCCTCCTCTCTGTCCGTCTCTCTTGCTCTCTCGCTCCTCCATTTACTCATCCATCCTCTTGGTAGGACTTTAGGGGGGCGGCGGGGGGGGTAAGAGATGGCAGCAGACCAAGCCTCGGAATAAAAGCTCTGTTAGTATCTTGGCTGACATTGTGGTGGAGACACACACACACACACACACACACTCACACTCCTGGCAGGTTTTACAACTCCTTGTATATTGCTGGGTCTGGTTTTGGCAGGTAAGCTCAAGGACTCTCTGAAAGACCATTTAATAGAAGAGGTCTAGCGTACACTAACACACACACACACACACACACACACACACAAACAAGCCTTCCCCTATTCCTCCTGTTGTCTAAGACTTATTTTGTATTCAGCCCAGCTGATGAGGGAAGGTGAGCGGCCAGACTGAAGCACTTTACCATTTTAGAGGATGGGGGGTGAGGGGTGGCAGGGGTTCATATGCCTCCATAGATCTTCCAAACAGCACTGCAGCTCTGTCCTTGTACCCAACTACAGCCTGCTGTAAATACTTGCCGGGATGGGACAGAGAAAGAGTTTGTAAGATACACACACCCATAGACCACACAAAGATACAAACATCAACAGACAGGAAGGCATTTCCCTTTTTCATAAAGTCCCATCACCGCAGCAACAGCTAGTGAGGAAATGGCTGGAATGTGAGGAGATGTATGTTGGAGATTGCACCTAATAATAGCTTTTTTTTTATTATTATTATTGAAATTCAGATATGAATTGTAATTGTAGATACCCACAGCGTCAGTGTTGTGGTTAGATGACCATTAGTAGCATTTCTTTGTTTTTTTTATCTCCAGACAGTATGAAATATGAGCAACATTAGCCGACATGAGAGGAAAATCAATACTGCCCATCACTAATCAGTTCTTGAAAGATTTGTTGTCTCTTGTGAACATGTTTTTTTGTCATTTAAGGAAATTGATTTTCTTCAACCCATCGAGTGGAAACTAACTTATTATGATTTGCATTTCAGTTTTTGACAGAACACAGTTGAATGCAGAGGCGGTCGTTCTAAGGAAATCACATCGATGCTTTTAAAACTCCTCAGTAAAGCAGCAGTTACGGTATTGTGTAACAGTGAAGCCAATGTAAGCTGAAGTCACTTGAAAGAGATGAAAGGAGTGTTTTGTGAACACTGCCATCTGTTCCTCAACTGTGTTTTTGTGTGTGTGTGTGTGTGTGTGTGTGTGTGTGTGCGTGTGCGTGCAACAGAGAGAGAGAATAGGACAAAGTTAAGATAGTTTCAGGAAGTGCATATTTGTGCTTGAGTGTGTGTGTGTATTTGATTGTGTGTCAACGTGTTTGAAGCCTCCTTATCTAAAGGCAGAGGTGGGTCAGGGTCATGTCCAGTTCAGCCTTCACTCTGCCTCTTCCTGCTCCTACACACACACACACACACACACATACACACACACAGAGAGATACAGATACACACAAAACTGCTACAGCCAGTGCAACCACTGCCAGAAACAGAAGATAAGAAAGAGAAAGGAAATAATGAAAGAAAACAGCATTGAGTGGTATTCTTCTTTTTGCAGTTCTATACAAAATAAAATAAAAGGTGTAAATAACAATAGAAATGATAGAAAAAATAGAAAAAAAGTGCTGGAACAAAAGACCTATAAACCTCACCTCTTACTGTAGCAGCTTTTCTGTACAAATGTGTTTGGGGGTAGTGACACAGAGGTGAAACAGGTTTTAAAGGTTTGAGCTCCTCAGGCCAGGTGCTCCACAGCCTGCAGGCTCCAAAACGTCTGCTTTTCATCCTTGACCTCCTGACGGCCAGTGGATAGACGATAAAGACACGAGGCCTCAGGTGCGACTCACTGCACTGCACCTTTGACGTGCATGTACTTTCACTCTGAATCATTCTGCATAAATATCACTATATTTAAAAAAATATATTTTTATGAATATGTAACATGTAACAAACATATTTTGGCTAATGAGCGTATAGAACAGCTTGATTTTTTCCTGCAGCGTTCTACTGCTCTCAACGCATTTTTAGGATATAAACTTTTAACCTTCAGGGGAAAAGAGCAGAGGCACTAATTCACACAACAAAGGCCATACATTTAATGGGTGACAGTAGTCATCTACTAAATGATGAGGTGCCATCAGGATCTGTCAGACTCAGCTCAGCGATAGACAGTGATTGATCGATCAGGCATTGTGCGTTCGCTTCATAATTAATCACAGCAGCTCTGTCAGGATTGGTCTAATGGTGGAAGAAGGACACACAGGCAGAATATAGTTTTTTTGTGAGTCAGGAAGTGTGGGGAAGCAAAGAGTTCACCGAGTTAAAGTTACTTTAAAGTTTGATATCACCAACTGTTCTTTTATTTTAATGTCTGTTGCTCGGTGCTGATAATATTTTGATAATTGATTCATTGTTTTGAGTCATTTTTTAAGAAAAAAAAGTCAGAGAAGCTGGAATTCTCTGATCCCAGCCTCTTAAATGTGAATATTCTCTGGTTTCTTCAGTCCTCTATGACAGTAAACTGAATATCTTTGTGTTGTGGACTGTTGGTCAGAACATTTGAAGACATCATCATCTCAGTTTTACAGACCAAACAACTAATAGATTAATTGAGAAAATAATCAGCAGATTAAACGATGATGATCGCCAGTTCCCGCCCTTATATCAACTCCTCTCATCAGAGGAGGTCCACATATCTGACCTTTTTGTTACATGCAGTCATTTTACAGTTCTGTAGCAAGTGCAGGACGCCTAGGCAGGAGTGTCAACAGAGTAAATCACGGCTTTGCAATTTGTTTTCATTGGGCTGTGGGGACATTGTGGGGGCGGGTTACCGGCTACACTTAACCAATTTTGTGGGCAGCACATACAGATATGTGACTACAGCTCTTAGTGTAATATACAGTGTTTCATATTTATAGGATGTACGTTTGAGGGAGAGAAAAGACAGAGAGAGCTGGGTTTGTTTTCATGGTTTTAAAAGGAGTGGTTGAGTAAATACAGAGCTTTATCAGAAGTATTTTACATTGTGAAAGATGGGCGTAAACTGCTGCACACACACAGACGCTGACATTCTTATATGCGCACACACACACACACACACACACACACACACACACACACACACTTTTTACATTCCCTGCACCACCATAGGGAGTGTATCCATGCGTAGGCATATCCAGTATCTCAGACAACCCACTATGTAAGCGTGCCTGTGTGTGTGCGCGCGTGTGTGCATGTGATATTAGGTTTCTATATAACAGGTGGGATAGACTTTGCGTCATCTGTGATTGGGTCAAGTATCACGTTTTCTCCCTCAAGTCTGTCATTAACCTCCACCCCCACCAGCCCTCCCTGTTACACACTCCCACAGATACAGTCAGATACAGCTGGCCTGACAGTGTACTGATCTCCTCCCTTTCACTGTATGTACAAAACATTACATGCAACCCAAAGCAGCGGTAGTATACATTTCCTCTAATAGAAATTTAATGTGTCTGTATTTATAATAATTAATTTTAAGCATGAGAATTCATCCAGTGCAAAAACGTCATGTTTAACCCCTTTGAGAGACTGCCAACCTGTCTGGTGTGTGTCCTGTCCCAACTTTGATGAGCTGGTAGAGAAAATGGGTTGATGTCTGGACCTGCAACATGTGCCTGTATTCTGCAAAATAAAATAACACAAAAAAAACCCACAAAACAAATGATTATCTTATAATATAGTTTCTTTCTTTTCTTGAAAACAAAGCATTTCTGTAAAACAGCAGATGCAACATTCCTCTTCTTCAAGATCAAATAATAAATATGAGTGTCTCTGTCATGTCAGTTTATTGGCTTCAGTTCATTGTTATCTGATGTACACAGCACAAATTGCCTGTATGCTCATAAAATATCTGTTTCTGTCATAATTTGCTTCTTGATTATATCAAAATGTTCTCGTTTGCCGGCTTTGATTAAAGGCTTTTATCGTAAATTTTCATTTCGTACTTCAATTAACCTAATGAGCTTTGTTTTCCTACTGTACACTTACTATACTCCTTCATTTCACATTGTACAAACATATGCTACTTGTTCTTCATTCATCTTCCTTTATGTTTTTCCTCCTATGTGTGTCCAGTCATGGCTGAGGATGTACGGTTACCTGCCCCAGGCCAACAGACAGATGTCAACCATGCGATCAGCTCAGATCCTGTCCAATGCCGTCAGTGACATGCAGCGGTTCTACGGCCTGGAGGTCACTGGACAGATGGACTCACAAACCATCACGTGAGCAAGATTTAAGTTTGACATTTCTATACGTTTAGACTTACACCTCAGAGAAAGGATGAGGATTAATTCAACTGCCATTGAGCAAGGCATGTTGCTCCTGTGAAGATGCTCAGTGGCCTGGCTGCACTAGGCGGCTCATGGGTATTCTTTAAGTTAAAGAACAAAAAAAAGTACACAACAACATCAAGAGGAGAAAGTACTAGTTTTTATCGTCATGCTTTCCTTCATCTCTTCTCGTGGGTATTCCTTCCTTGCAACACGCACTCATCCCACTTCCTCTTTCAATTCCTGCAGAGCCATGAGGAGACCCCGCTGCGGTGTGCCTGACAAGTTTGGAGGCCAGATCAAAACCAACGTGCGGCGGAAACGCTACGCCCTAACCGGACATAAATGGAACAAAGGCCACCTCACGTACAGGTGATAAAAAGGAAATCGAGTGTGCCACGAATGGACTGAGTGTTATTTTGTTGTTTGTGGCTACTTTAAAACATCATGTTGTGACCTGAATTAATTCTCAATACTCATATTATGTGCAAAACTTGATATACATGAAAACGTGTCAATTTGGCTCAACCCAAAACAATTTTGGAACTAAGATATAACTGCTGTTATCTTCCAAAGACTTTGAATTGCTGACACATTTTATAACTATTGTTCTTTTTGTTCCCATAGTATCCAGAACTACACGCCTAAGATTGGAGAGTATAATTCATATGAGGCCATCCGGCGGGCCTTTAAAGTCTGGGAGAGTGTCACCCCATTGACCTTTGATGAAATCCCCTACCAGGAGATCAAATATGGACGCCGCAAGGAGCCTGACATCATGATCTTCTTTGCCTCGGGTTTTCATGGAGACAGCTCTCCTTTTGATGGGGAGGGGGGGTTCCTAGCCCATGCCTACTTCCCTGGACCTGGAATGGGTGGAGACACACACTTTGACTCAGATGAACCGTGGACCATAGGAAACCAGAATTTACAAGGTAGGAAGGGGATTGTTGTTGCTGGTATAATTTGGAATGTGTACTTCATTGTGTGTTTTAGAGACAAAGAGGTAAATTTTATGAGAGGCAACTAAATGCCATTTAGAAACATAACGAAAAGGGGAACAGAAACAGGGAACAGGGAAGAAAGCTATGTTGCGAGCACAATAATCTAAAGCTAACACCTTCCTAAGAGAGGGTTTTTTAGATCTTTTTAAACAAGTTCAGAGTCTATTGTGGCTTCAGATGGGTGGATGTTTTGCAGCACAAGTTGAGTTGGTGTGTCTGTGTTTATGTGTGTGCAGCCACACAGACGGCTCAGATGTCGAGAGGGAGTCCGCTTCTCGTTTTTCAGGTGGAAATGGAGCTTTGAGTCTATATAAAGTCCTTGATTGTTTCTGTGAATGTTCAGCTGATGAGCAGTTGGCAGCACTGAAGTTATGTCATGTTGTTGAGGTTTTAATTGATCTATATAACAGATTGCAAACAGCTGTCCCCATCGCTTTAGTACACACCTAACCAGAGTTGGCATGGCTCCACCACTCCACTTACCTCTGTAAAAGTTCAAAGTCGACACTTTGTGACATCACACAGTTTTTACCCCAACTGCTTCTCCTTATGGTTCTAAAATGTACTCACCATTACGCAGCTAAGACCTTGTACTGACACACTAATCTATGGACTCTGTGATCAGTGTACTTACACCATGGTGCATACATGCTGCACTGGACACACACACACACACAAGCATACACACATTTGAGGGCTTCCTTCTAATTAAAACCCTGAGCCCAATTACAGCTTTTAACCCCAATCTCTAGCACTAAACTAACAATGTGCAGAAGACAGGATTAAGAAGAGATCTTCTTTTTTAAGACTCTTCATAGTTCCTCTTCTCGCTGTGCACCAATCCACCCCACTGACCAGAGGGCTTTTTTATGACAATGGGCTTTCCTGCCCTGTTATCTACATACACACAGCAGACACAGACAGCTGAGCTTTGTGTGTGTGTGTGTGTGTGTGTGTGTGTGTGTGTGTCTGTATCTGTGTGATCAGCTGTGTGTGGGATGTGCTGCAGGACAGATCACAGGGACAGTGGAATGCCACAGTAAGTGGGAGTGTGTTCCACTCGGGGAGATCTGTAGACTGGTCCCTTTGTTGCACCACGCTACTTACACTGCTTAAAAGCAAAGTGCAACCAAATTACAATCTTGTCTGGCTTTAGTTAGACACATGTCTAACTAGTCTAACTTTTCACAGATGTAGCCTTCATTTAAGTCCTGCATTTTTGCTGCTCTTAGTTGTACAGTTGCTTAAATGCTCTGCGCTGTTGGGAAAATTTGGAATTTGTCTTCTTTTAAGGCAAGTAACCCTATGGAGACTGATCCAGCAGCTGGTGGAGGGAAAGCACAGAATATGCTAAAGAATGCCTTTTTTAATTATATAAATGAAATAAGGAAAAGTCCATTATAGATTTTTAATGAAATGTTTACGGTCCTGTTTATTGCGGAATAGTTCTTACAGAACTACCATTGTTCATTTACTTGTAGCCTGAATGAACAGGCAGTAATTTTCATTATTGACACATCTGTCTATTATTTTTCCAATTAAAAGATTAATCATTTTTCCTATAAAATGCCAGAAAAAATTGCGAAAAATGTCCATTACAACCTTTCAGAGGCCAGGGTGATGAAAATTAGCACTTTTGCCTGATCAACTGCTTAAAGTATCAAAATTGTTGTTAATACATTTTCTGTCAATCAACTAATCAAATAATTGTTTTAGCCCTAAAAAAGTAAAGTATAGATTGTACTTTAATCTTACATGAAACAAAAGAATTGCATCAAGTAAGAAGAAAGGCCGTCCCTCAACTTGAAGAACCGTGTTCAAACCCCAGTAAGCTTCACTTCTGCCCTGCTGAAATATCCTTGACCATGAAAGAGAATCAGCACTGACCTCTGGCCTCCATGAGAATGGAGGCCAGAGGTCAAACAGTCGTGGCTTAAAGGTTAGAGAAGCAAGCTTGTGACCAGAAGGTGGTCGTATCAATCCCCGGACAGTTCATTACCACCAATCCCTCATTGATACTGAGGTGCCTTTGAGCAAAGCCCTTAACCTCAACTGCTCCAGTGGAGCTGCACAGTGGCAGCAGATCAGACTGTGGTTGTACTGGGCAGCTTCTAGGTGGGAATGTTTAACTGTGTGAATGTGATCAGGGCGTTCCTACTAAAGAGAGGCTTCCTCCTGCTCAAACTTCCCTGAATAAATAAGGTTCTAAAAAAAAAACCAGACTCTAGCCCAGGAATCAATAGCTACACATAAAAAAAATTATATGACAGCGATAGACAGTAAAAGCACACACCCATTTCATTCTTTGCAGCTTTCCCTTTCTCTGACCTCAGTTAAATTTCTCAGTGAATAACAGTTGCATGGGGCTAAACTTTTTCATGTAAACCTTGTGACGCACAGTGTGATTAATCACACTGTGCACAGATGCTCTAACAAAAAAAAAAACGCTTTTACACTTCATCCACAAATCCCTCAAACACACCTGACATGGATGAAATGCTGCCGGCCAGTAGCTTTAAAAGGTCAGAAACCTTTGTGGTTCTTTGTGATCAGATGAGACTAATGTGAGTAAGTCACTGGAAAAAAGCAGAGCAAACTTGGAGAGTGCATTCTGGTTGTCAGGGTGCTGCTTTTAGTGTGCATTTCCCTCACTGGGAGTCTCCTTCATTGCTGATGAATGAGATGTGAATTGTGGTAAACAAGTGAACAAAGCTTCAGAGAGCAGAAATAGGATTTGAATGATTAAATGTGTGTGTAGGGGAGTCAGAATTAGCATTGGATGCATTGGTTGAACTTCTAACTTCGCTAAGACGTTTGAAGTTTACCGTTGCTTTTCTCTGTCAAACTGAATGGTTGTCACGGTTACCTCACAAAGGTCTCTTTATCTACTTGCAGTACACACACTCTCTCTTTCTTCCTCCTCAGCTATCTCTAGCGCTCTATCTTGCCCTCTGCTGTTTTCTCTCCTCGAGTGTTAGCTGCAGCTTAGCATGCCATGAGGACATTCATGTGACTCTGAAATTATAGACGGGGGGGTGGGGGAGATGAATTGTGTGTATCTGTGTGTGTGTTTGTTTGTGTGTGTGTGCTGCAAAGAGGAAATGAAGACATGCACAAGGACATGCATCCGGAGCATCTCTTTTTCCTCTGCATGCACAGCAGTGACATCACCAAGTCCCAGTCTCCCAACAGCATGATGTCATTGGCACCAATCTGACCAATCAGCATGTGCCATCAGGCCAGACAAAATGGCTAGCAAGTTCATAGTTCACCCAGAGCAGAGCAGTGCAACAAAGAGGTATTTACTGAGGGGAAGTACCCTACTGTGTGCTGGATCCACATCAGAGATGCCCCTATAGGAATATGTTGGTCAACTCTAAACCAGGTTTTCTTTGTTTGTACTTTTCTAAAAAAGAAAAAAAACCTGTAAGAAGTCTTTTGTGCAGAGAGGAAGTTGATGCAGTGGTCAGTGTGTCACAGCTGTGTTGTTTCCTTGTCAATGTGTAATTGTCACAGTGGCAGTGGACAACAGCAGCCCTTGATTGGTCATGTATGCTGATTGATATCAGCGATCATTAGCGTGCCTATCTGTGATTTATGGGTCTGATCTTTGGAGATTTATTTTGACATCATAAGTGGGAGAGAACAATGATGAGGCATTCTTACCCATGCACTGCATAGATAAAAAAAGGACTTTCTGCTGCCTGCAGAGGGAAACGTGGATTCTTTCTTTCTCATTCTGTACAGATAACCCCCCTCAAAAAATAAAGTGTTCAAAAAAGAAGTATATTGTCCAAACTGTCTATCCCCTAACTTTTTTCTTTGCTCCATCATATCTTTACAGGTAATGACCTCTTCCTGGTAGCAGTCCACGAGCTTGGCCACGCCCTGGGTTTAGAGCACTCCAACAACCCCCTGGCCATCATGGCTCCCTTTTATCAATGGATGGAGACTGAGAACTTCCAGCTGCCTGAGGATGACCGGCGGGGCATTCAGCAGATCTATGGTAGCATGTTTTGGATATTTTTTGGATGCCCCTTTTGGTATCCGGCAAGTATAATCATTGCAGGGTGTTAAATTTCGACATGAATCTGTGATTTGTACACTTTTTTTGTAAAAGTAGGTTTTATGCATTTTATTTCAACAACAAAGTCACCACCAGTTTTACTATTGTCAACAAACCCATGTAAAGATGAATTAATCTAATTCTATATCTTGTCACCATGCATATGGTGGTTAAATAAGTTTCATTCACTCTGTTTATGTCTCCCTGCAGGTCAACCAGACAGTGGCCCAACCCAGGCCTTGCCCACAGTGATACCCCGTCGCCCGGAGCCCAGGCCACCTCAGACTCCCCCTCGGCACCCCGACCGCCCCAGGACCACTGACAGACCGGATCACTATGGACCCAATATCTGTGAAGGCAACTTTGATACAGTTGCTGTGCTCCGAGGAGAGATGTTTGTTTTCAAGGTAAAGGGGCTGAGGATCTGGGAATAGGGATATTTTTAAGTGAAGCCACAGCCTGCTAGCTTGAGTTAAGTTATGAGCAGAGGACATTAGAGGAGATATGTTTATCTTCACAATCGTTAATTATGTGTCCCTGCTTGGAAATTCAGTTGGCCTTCAGCAGAGGAGCTGTCCTGACAAGTCAATAAATTACTTATTCTTTTCTGGAGAATCAGTTGGAGCCAAATGGCACGTGCATGGCCAACAGGGGATCTGTTTTCAATCAGGTCCTTGTGGACTGTAAACCAACAGGGCCGGTGTTTTTTATGAGATGGAACATTGTTCAAAGGGGTGTGGTGTGGTCAGGTGTTGGCCTTAAAGAGCCTCTGGACCCACACAAATATGGGCTGAAGCAAGCAGCAGTTTGTTATTAGCTGGGTTTGCTAGTCATTTGTACTATTTTACTGTTGGCTGTAGTTGCTATGTCAGCTGTTTTATTATGTATTTAATACTTAAGCCCTTTTGCTATTATGCAACCCAGCCCTGTGCCTTAAGCTATTGTATAAATCTGCAAAGTATTTTCACAGAACGTGTAGGTGCTGTTATTGTTCCTGATGCAAGAAATATATGTAGGCTAGTTTTAGCTTAAAAACTAGATTTTTTTTTTTAATTTCTTGAGAACACAAAGTTAAGAAATTTAAATTTTAGGGTTTGGTAACTTGTGATGAACATTTGTTTATTATTTCTGACATTTTGTTGATGGAACAATTGATTGATTTGTTGAAAAAAGGGGACTGATAATTGTTCATATAGCCCTTATGTTATCTTATTTCTAGAACAAGACAGTAAACATAACCTGCACTGCAGTTAGTGGGCTGCAGTGTAGGAGACAGTAGTAAAATATGGCTTGGGTTGATATTAAAACTTCCCCCTTGCGAAGTAGCTTGAATTATAATTTCAGTAGCAAATAGGACTCCACTTCCTCCTGTGTTTTCTCTACTAGGTCTGGATCTGTTCAGTGACGGTCTATACATAGTGCAGCTCTACAAAGATAAGCAATGATGTGTTTCAGTGGGAGAGGTCAGAAGAGGTGTCCAGTGTTGGCAGCGTTGAACACCAAAGAGCTTTGCAGATATGAGAGCGAGCTGGACAGAGAACACCCAGGCTTTACTGTAATGGAGCTCTGCTTCCCTTCCAGAAATGTTGTTATGATATCTGAAGTTTTGACATTTGACAGTAGACTGCTACAGTAGGGAGTCACTGACATCCAACAGTGTCGGCCACATATTGAACTGGATCCCAGTAAACCTTTTTTGACACAACAGTATTTAGATGAAAATTACAATCTATATGTGTGCAGATATTTACACAAAGCTTATTAGCTTAGCTATTTTTATTGTAGTACAATAGAATATTTAGACATTAAACTTAACTCTAGCATGGAAATGAAACAGCACTGTATCAAAGGTCTACTAGTCCTGTCCCTACAAAGACATAGAGTCAGTCTATGAATATCTCCTATCTTGGACTGGAAGTGTGTCTGACTCTGACCACTAGTTATAAGATTTGGCATCCAGCTGTCTGGACATGAGCTGCACATGGTCAAGCAGTTATATCTGTGCTCTTGGGTTTCATCTCAGCCAGTAATATCTGTATTCTTGGGTTTCATCCTCAGTCCTGATTTCAGTCTTGACAGCATTAGTGTCCAAAAATAACTTTTTGTCTTCCCCTACCAACAGCTATTACATAGGTCTGGGGAAAATATGTAATTGCGATCTCTCTGACCTGACCCATATGGTGATGGCAATTTAAATTGTCATTATCTTCTGTAAATGTAATTACAGGCAAGGCCAATCAGAAGCCTGGTCGACACAGAGCCATGTTTCTGTCTCGCTTATGTCTTAATGGTCTGAGTGTGGGAAGAAAAGGATTGAGATTGGGAAGTGATATATGCACTTCAGATATTATGTTGTCTCAAAATGTTATCAGCTAGAATTGACTCATTTAATTGTTTTTTTTTTTTTTTAATTTATTTTTATCACCTTTTAGCACTTTGCTCAGTATTAAATTCTGACTGTGCTGTTAATATTCTGATGTGCTCTTGTCAATTTGAAAATGATGCCTCCACTGATCAGATATTGTAGCCATAGTTCTTCTCTGTTATTACTCTGCATGGGCAAAAATCACTTACTTGTACTTTATGAGTGGGAGTAATCTGTAGCACATCATTAGTACGCTCCCTTCTCCACAGAGTCCTGTCCATTAGAAGAAGAAAGGGGCCTGTCATTCTGAAGGGAAATTGCTACTTTCTATTATTCACTTCTGCTATTTCTTCACAGCAGAGAGTTGGACATAAAGACAGCCAGCAGTGCACACTGAGCTGCTTTCAATATTGAAACTCCCACATCGAGATCTGGTCTGTTGTGCTGAGGACTAATATGGTCAATTCAGTCTTAATCTGGTCAATGCAATGAGCCATCAGACCACACAAATCGAGGAGCAAGTAGTCTGCCCAGGTCGGCCCTGTTCCGTTACTCCCAGCTCTCCGTTCTGTTCCATTCTGTGCTGTGCCGCGCCGTCCTGTCTGCCAGCGTGTCCTGCGTGAAGGACAAATCTAGGTGTGCTTGCCAGAAAGAAGCAGCTCTGAGCATTTTACCGTTACATTATCCAGGACAGGCAGGGCTACTGACTCACCACTTATGAATGAGTCTGAGGGCTTCTGGTGTAAATCTGTCCCCTGGCTTGTGTGCACAGCATATACACAGTTGTATGAATGTTCACTACAAGTTTCTGTCCGTGCTTAAAATGTGCTACCGGTGACTTGTTTTGTGCTGCCGGCTCGACAGTTAAATCACCTGAACAGTTCTTTATAAAAGTTATCTTGCTATGATGAACAGAGAGAGTGCAATAATGAGACGTGATAAAGCCAGCAGAGTGGAGACTGACTATTATTAGACCGCTAGTGTTCAGCTATTGTTAGTTTATTGTACGTTCTGGTCTAGTTATCCTGCAGAGCTGAGTTTGCTTGGCATAATAACCACTGAGCTTTACAACAGTGCTATGTCGTGGACTGATAAAAACTGCTAATATATAGGGCTAATATAATATTCATAGATCAGCTGTCTGTGTATCCCACCCATCAGCTGTTCTTCTGTTTGAGGTCCCTTAAATTTATCAGCTGATTTTTGAAATTGATTTTCTTTTGGATTTATTTCAACCAGGAATTAAAAATGATAGAAAGAAAGAAAAACTTTTACTCTTGGGGTTTTTTTTTAAGCTGTAGAGTTTAACTGAGGATAAGAAATGATGCACACACAAACACACTTCTTAATTTCTTCCCCTCAGGGCCGTTGGTTCTGGAGGGTCCGCAGGAACAGGGTTCTGGATAACTACCCAATGCCCATCGGTCACTTCTGGAGGGGGCTGCCTGGAGACATAGATGCTGCCTATGAGAGACACGACGGCAGGTTCGTCTTCTTTAAAGGTATGCAGCAAACACTCACATCTCACACACTGATGGAAGCATGCTCCTCAGCACACAACTCTCATGTGATGAGTCCGTCCATCCTCCAATCAGGTCGATAAAGAAGTACTGCTGCAAACAGTCTGGAATTATAAGCTGTCAACAGCCTTTGATAATATTCCCAATTTGGAAATTAAGGTACTAGCTGCCGTACAGCGTGCAAGAAAGTAACATACAAACTTTGTGTGACAACACTGCTGTGTTTTAGTAGTAACAATGACAAACAACACCAGTGTTTGGATTCAGTTTCCAGTGAAGCAGCGGTGTTTATTTTACCATGCCAATATACAATCATAGATGGATTCATTGGATGCTGTGGTGTAACACAACATCCAGGTTTTATCATAAGTCAGTCTGCCCCACATTTGTATGTAGCAGCACGTCAGCCTTTCAAGGTAAAAGTATTTGTATCTTTTCTTCTTTATAGATAAGATATTGTATTTTATCTGATGCAGTGCAGGGTTCATATCACAAGTATATGGATAATAAATATACCCTTCAGCATTCTACTGAGTAGAAAACCATGCACCAGCTGGTTTCTCCTTTACAACCTAAATACAGCTGTATCGCTCCACAGTCATTTTAAACTGTTATCTCTTAATGCTGTCATATTATAACGGTTAAACACACTCTAGGGCTTTTTCATCTTCTGCAGATGAAGAAGATATACTCTACATACCTGCACCTCCCTTAAAGCAGTACTACATGATGTATTCTACACGCCGAGTGTGAATCTCTTCTAGCACATCTCATGAATTATACTATTGATTTACTGAAAGCAGCTTGTATTTCTCTTTTTCTTTTTATTGAGACTTTTTGGGACCTTGCATGTTTTTTTTTAAGTTTTTTTATTAACTAATAAAAACAAAAATCAGACAGCAGAGCAATAGTTTGTAACTTATACAGACAAGCAGGCAGACAAAGCCAAAGAGCCAGCAAACGAACTAGCAAGCAAACAACAGAGGTAACCACAAAAAACACCATAAAACAACAACAAAGAAAAAAATAAATAGATGAAATAAGTATCTAATTAATTTCTAATTTAGTCTAATTTAGGAAGAAAGAATAAATAGGGAGTTAGTCTCTGCAGGTCATAAACTTACTACCTTACTGTAGCAAATGGACAGACACACATGTTTTTTTAAAATGCAACTCTTTCATTTGGTAACTTTGCCATCCGTAGTCTTCAGGACATTCTGTTATACTTATCTAGACAGCCGTTATTCATGTAAATTACTTAAGTTTAGCTATTTGACTCTTTATTAGATAAACATTTCCAGAAAGTGCTATCTGGTCCTAACCTCACCCTCCACAACCTACCGGGAGTCCAGTGATACCTGTGTAAGGTTTTGAGTTGAGTTAGTTTCAGTGAGACATTCTTGGAGATAGGGCGAGCTATTCTCCAGACCTCGTTCCATTCATCATTTGTTATCTCACATCTTAGTCCTTTCCAGAGCTGGAAAATCAGATGATGTTTTTTTTTATAACTTCATTACAGATATTTTTTGTTGAGGCTTTGGGTAGTTATTTTGCCTGATTCCTAAAAGCAATAACTGCACTCCTCACCAAGTTTCAAGTTCAGGTTTCAAGTTTCAAATGTATTTGTCATTCCAACCATATCCATATAGAAATTAAAATACAGTAGAATGAAAATGAAAAATATACTAACATACCTAGAAACACGTAAGGACAATTAAAAACTCAATAAAAAGCAGCAGTTAAGAAGACCAGTGCTGTGCTAAAAAACTGCAATTAAGTAAATGAATAAAAAATACTTTTTTTAGGAATACTAAGGAAAGGCATGTTTTTATATAAAATAAATAAAGCCTAAATAGATAACATAAAATATGAGAGAATATAGCAGCCCAGTATGTTCTCTAATTAAAGACTCAATAAATAGAGAAGCAATAAAAACAACAGATTCAAATGGTAATATATTGTGCTGGATGTGTAGGGTACTGAGTGTTAGCAATGTTTTAACTGATGGCTGTTACAGATCGCTGTTCAATACTGACCCAAGATGGTTTAGGTTGACTAAATCTAACTGTCTTCAGAAATGCATGCAGAGTGACAGCATAGTGATACAACTGGATACTTGACAGGATAAACCCTCCTTTGTTTGTGCTTTTCTCCTCTTCCATATACAATTGGTTATAAGTTATTTAACTTGATTGTATAGATTATCGGGCGTTGGAATTGGAAACTTAACACACAGAATCATTTTGGGATGGCCATCATTTTTATGGCAGATATTTTTCCCCAAAGAAAAATATCCATCTGAGGCTTTTCTATCTTTCAAACATATTTTTCAATTTCTCCAGAATTGGGGTAGTATTTGCTTTTGTTATTTTATCCAAATAGGGAAGAAATAAAATGATAAGATGAGTCAGGCCACTTTGAGCAGTTCACTTTATAACCATTTATGAATAAGCGTGTCTTTTACACTGATGGATGAAGTTGCTGAATGAAAAAGAAAGAACTCAGCCTTTAAGGCGGCTTGAGTCGGAGCTACAGGCTTCAGGGCAGCTGTTGACGAGGAGGAGGAGGATGACGTCATCGGCAAGACTCTCAGTGTGACACTTGGCAGCAAGCCAACAGCATAGATTGAGAGAGAGAGAGAAAGAAGGAAAGAAGGATGAAAGGAAGAGGAGGTGGACCTGAGAACACAAGAAAAGGGGAGACGAACACAAGAGTAGGATATCCGTTTAAATGCGCCAATCAGATCTGTCAACGACATGACTTTGCGTCAGCGTGAAGACAGCAGTACTTTCTCAATCTCCGTTTGAGTCAAATTGAGTCGACACAAACTCTTCTCACTGAAACATATATTATATCCAACACACCCTTTCAATAACAGCGTATACTTCACCAGAAAGCTATGCTGCAGCTGTTCGTATAGCATCTCATAACCCCCCCGCCCCCCCCCCCCACCTCAGCATCCACCCGAAGGCTCTGAGTTTACACTTTCCTAAGGAGGAAGTCATTAACGTCACTCCCCACTCCCTCCCGTTCTGAACGTGGTGTTTCCTTTTGTGGAGTGACCTTTACGCCAAATATTGACTCGGCAGCTCAAGATGACCAGCTGGTCAACGTCCGTGGTCACGGTCAGTCTTACATCATCAAGCTTCAATAAAAACTAATAATGATACTGTATGTGTTAAACCAAACAGAGGTATTAGATTTCACATTACAGTGAGATTAACAGGTGTACAGTTGTTTTTGAAACGGAGCTGTCAGCAAGAACACTGCTGGCTCAGTCGCAAACTGACTTCACTTCTGTTTCTCAATTCTTGCACGTTTGGACTACCGAGTTCAGCTTGTTTGGACTCTGCCTGCTATGTATCAAGAGAGGTCTTGTGTGAAGCCTTAAAATTAGGTTTTAAAACTAATTTTTAGCAAACGCCATCAGGGAATAGAATTAGTGAGGATATAAACAGATAGTAGGATGAATGGAAGCACAGATGGAGGTTTGTGTTTGACATCAAATATCTGGAATGTCATTGATTTTGAAAGGAAATCATGACTTACAAAGTATAACTCATCATTTTACAGTCTTATCCACCTCTTTTTTTTTTGTATTACACAAAGGTTGCACAGCTGTTTTTAACCAAAACAAGCCCAACAGTAATTTAAATCCCTTAAGAAAAACAACTGTTACACAGCAGGAAGGAATCAAATCTTTAGGTCACTGAAGCGCTTTGATGAAAGTCATGGAATAAGTCATGGGATTTTACATCAGGACTCCACACAGCAGGAACCCTGGGAAGCATTGCGTCAACTTCTTGCTCTCTCCAGATGCTGAGTGTAGAGCTTTCATTTTAAACGAGGAGCAAGGGGCCGGAGGTGGATGGGTGGGTGCATAGAGGGAGGGAAAGATGGATTGAAGCCAAGAGGAGCGATGTAATGATGCCAGGAGGAACGGAGTCCCCCTGTCTGACACAGTGAAAAACAATAAAACCTTCCCTTTAGCGAGAAATCTGCTTTAGCCCGACATAAGACAAGCCGCTCCTAATGGATAATTACAAGCCAAACCCAAACTCCTTAGTCAATGATGTCGTACTCGCTTCTGCTGTGCTTTTTGATTGCTTGCCAACAAATCATTATTGCATTCATATAATTTATAAGTGTGTGTAAATGCTGGTGTGGTTTCTATGATTGTTCTTATTGTTGTCTTATTATTCCTCATTCCATTTCAATTATTTTGCAAACTCTGCGCCAACAAATTAAATGCGTGTGCTCGAGCATGTCTGCGCCTGTCAGAGTACGTGTCAAATACAGTATGATTGTGTGTTTGTTAACATTTTTCAGAGTCCACAAGGGTTATGAGTGGGAGTGGAAAGGGAATGTCCCGGTGTATGCACCGTGAAGATCGTTAACAATTCTTTCCTCTCCTCTCTGCTCTTTTCTTTTTAGGACACAGATTCTGGGTTTTCCGGGAAGCTAACCTGGAACCAGGCTATCCGCTGGAGCTAGTCGATTATGGCCAAGAGATTCCCTACGACCGGATAGACACAGCCATCTGGTGGGAGCCATCCGGCTACACCTACCTCTTCCAAGGAGACAGGTAATGTAGCCTACAGGAAACCCCTGTAATTCACCTGCATTTCAAGGAGTATATTAATAATTTTATTAAACTGCTAAATATTTTGTCAATTGATTAATTGTTTAGTGAAATATGAAGAAACTGTGGAGAAAAAAATACCCATCATAGTTTCCCAGAGCCAATGGAGACATCCTTATATGTCTCTTTTTGTCTAAAACAGTCTAAAAGATCTTAAGATCCTTTAAAATGGTATATAAGCAGAGAAAGGCAGCAAATCCTCACATAAGAGAAGCTTGAGCCATCAAATGTTTGAAATTTTTGCTTGAAAAATGATGATTAATTGATTGAAGTGTGTGTGGTTAATCCACCTTCTGTTTCCCAGCAACATGGCTTAGAAGGTTTTCGTGATGCATTCAATCCTTTTCCACTCTTCTTAAGGGAAGACTCATTCATCATACACCAAATGCCTGTATTTTTATTACCGTTTTATTATTTACCGTTTTATTCTCCATAGATCAGATAGAAAGAAGACTCCATGACATGAACTCATTACTGTGTGACATTGAAATTATATGTATGAAACGTATATTTGTTAATGACATGCATCATTTCACTGTTGATGTGTTTCTAATGTATATGATCTTATTGTCATGCTAGGAAGTAGAAGCAGCAGGTAAGTTCATACAGTATGGTGTTTTTACATCTGTTCTCCAGGTTCACCAGTGTTTTGCTTTTATTTCCATATATAGACTCAAATGACTAAGATCACAGGAATCATTCATGTCAGAGATTCCTAGCATTGTCCTATGAGTGTTATGCTTTACAAGAGGAATAGCAGCAGCTATATTCGTGCAGATCTTTCGTTAGCAATGTTCAAAAATGCTGCGAACAAAGCAAACATTTAAAAGACGCTTTGCAGTGCTGTAAAATAGAAATAACACAAGTGTGTGCTAGGGTAACGTAATAAAAGAACTGAAAAATATTTTTATTGAAAAATAATTACACTATTGGTCAGGCTGAGAACAGTACAACTCTGGACTAATCAAAAAGTAAACTGAATAAAACTCAACAAACTTTAAGATCATTTATCAAAATTTGAAATGTGGCTGATTTGCTTCAGGTTTCACACTTATAGGAAAACAGATATTACTGTCCAGTGGAAACTGTACTGTTAAATACACACCATGCAGGATCATCATGTACTGTGTAAATAGCCTGCTCTGTCTTGTTTGGACAGTTGATCAACAGTAACAACCATCTCCTCCGCTGCTGTGTACAGGTACTGGCGCTTCAACGAGCAGTCGCGTTCAGCTGACCGAGGCTACCCGAAACCAATCAACGTCTGGGGAACGTCAGTGCCTTCCACTCCCAAGGGGGCCTTCCTCAGCGATGATGGAGGTGAGCTGAGACAAGGAGAGTGGTTTCTGAGTGTATGTGCACATGTGTGATGAAGGGCAAGGAGGGGCTTAGGCAGACAGCGACACGCCTGAAACAAAGAATCAGGGAGTGGTCGGTCATTCATCGGGAGAGAGAGGGGATGGGGTTGTGTTTGTGTTTGTGAGTCTGTTGGGAAGTGAATGTGAGCCTTCATGTGGAGAGTTTTCTGTGCTTAGTGAAAGTAGAGAGGATGATCCAATCTCCGAGCAATTTCTGTGTTCATTTTTTCCATTCATATATCAAATCATTTTGCCATGGTGATGGTAAGAAATACTCCCACACATGAACCCAACAACTTGTTGATTTTACACTTCCATATTTGTATGGATTAAAGTTAGTGATCTTTTGTTGCCATAAGACAGAGCCAGGCCAGAGTCATGCACGGGTCTGATTTTCAAGACCTACCCCCCGCGACGTGCAATACCAGGTCTACCCGTCACCCGAACATATGGCCAATCAGTTCCACAACCCGATCCTACCAGTCGACACAAGATCCATGGCCTGACCCGAAACTGCATATCCTATAATAACCATGTGCAGTGGAAACATCTCATAGGGATCACATTACGGTGATCAACCACATATTTGGCTCAAAAAGTGTGTGATGGAATCATTTCAAGCGCGTTAGGCAGCAGTATGTTTAAAGTGATCAATTTTGGGCCATTTCATATGTGAAATTAAGATAATATATTTTAAAACAAAAGTAATTCGGGAAATACAATTTAAATGAATATTTCTTGCTTATTCTCATGACACTGAGCAGCACATTTCCACAGTTAACGTGCCTGTTAGTAACGCACCTGATTGAAGCGGTTCTCATATTCCAGGTGGCCAGTCCCGGTGCCAGAGGAAAGTTACTGGCTGAGCATTTAGTTTTTATGGGTGGGCCATTTTTACATTTTTTCTGACATTTCTTTGACTTAATGATTAATAATTAATCAAGATCAGCAGATTAATTGATAAAGAAAACAATAGTAGCAACCCTAAAATGAAGCCTCAAGTAGGTTGTATAATCTTTTTATATGTATTATGTAAATTGGTGACCTCATCCAGCAGTAAGCTTTCAGTGATAGCTATACTTGCCAATCACCAGAGTGTGATCAATAGGCATTACAGGAACTAACATAAACAAACTGAAAATCCATCTACAGACACACAGCAGCACAAGACCCCATTAAGTTTTCATCCAAAATATGCACAATAATGTAGCTTAAGTAGCTAACCTTTGACATCCTCAATGAAAATATCTCCCAACAACCAAGTTCAAGAATCTTTATTGTCATTGTATAAAACAACGAAACAGCAAAACAGTGAAGCATCTCTCTGAGCCATGTAGTAACCTGTAACTTGCAGGACAAACCGCTGGATGTCCTGCGTATTTCAGTGAAAGTTGGTGCAAGAAGGTTGGTTTGGAGCTGAATTAGCAGCCATGTTTACTGGTTCACTGGGGAAAATAGCGTGGGACATGGGACATGCACTAGCAAAAGTCTGTTTCTTCCCTGAAATCATTCGAGTTGGAAACGTGTCCAGTTTTACCTGGTTGGACATACTAGCACCGAGGTCACCCGGGGCTACCGATTGCTGCAGGGGTGCTCTGGTCTGATCTGGTTAGCAGCAGGAGCGACAGCTCTGTTTTTAAAGCTGTTAGCTGTTGGCTAATTCAACCCACCAACTTAATTCAAAACTTGAGTCAAGTGATGTGACGCTATGAGCATCACAGCCTGTGACAGGTCAAGAATTACATCAATCACAAGACAGCGGGCAAGGAGTTCAAATGAGCGCGTACAGCCCAGTCTGGCCCGCCCCCAACGCTGCAGGTGGCGCAGAAGACAGAGCCGACACACCAAGCAGATTTGGAAAGAACCTGAAAGGATTGATGTGGTGCAGAGGTCAAAGGATTAAAACATTAAATTGAATTATTACTATTTTAATTTTATTTAAATATATTTATTATCCAACACCCGCAATTCAACCCGCATGTTCTTTGTTTTACCCAGAACTGAATGGGGAGATAAAATAAAGACAAAATACCACCCACAAATCACTTTTTTTGTGGGTCACCCTATGCAGGACTCTCAGCCAGGCTAACTGTTTCCCCCTGTCTCTGGTCTTTATGCTAAGCTAAGCTAAAGGCTGCTGGCTCCAGTTTCATATTGAACAGACAAATATCAGATCAATCTTTTCATCTAACTCTCTGCAAACAGAATAAGCACATTTCCCAAAATGTAAAACTATTCCTTTAATTTGTCCATCTTCAGACTGTTATGTTGGCTTATATTTTCTGCTCTGCTTGTCTTCTGCAGCTTACACCTTCTTCTACAAGGGCTCCAAGTACTGGAAGTTTGACAACCACCGCATGAAGAGCGAACCAGGCTACCCCAAGTCCATCCTGCGAGACTTCATGGGCTGCAGCGTGGACCTGGACCCTGACAGAGACACTGACACCGACTCAGGACGCAAACAACCAGACGTGAACCGCCCGCCGTTCAACCCCGACGCCGGAGGTGACGGCGACAAGGGCAAAGATGGAACGGATCGTGGCAGGACTGACAAAGACGGAGGCAAAGGCACCGACAACGACATAGACGAAGACTACCGCGAGGGTCGTGAGGAAGACACCAACGAGGTGGACGTGGTGCTGAAGGTGGACGACAGCGAGGAGCGGACCATGAACATCCTGATGGTGACCATCCCACTCGTCCTGGTGCTGTGCATCCTGGGACTGATCTACGCCATCATCAACACGCTGCAGAGCAAAGGGGCGCCGCGGCTGCTGGTGCATTGCAAGCGCTCGCTGCAGGACTGGGTCTGACCCTTGACATTAGAGGACACTGAACTTTGAACTTAAAATGGACCTTAGACGCCCCCGTTCTCCTCTAATCCAACCCTCCTTCCAGTGATCATCTGTCTCAAGTCTCTGTGCTCAGTGGCTCCTGCAACTCATAGTACACGTGGTAGTAGATCCATGCAAATACTGTACTGATACACATACACACACACAAACTAGAAGCAAGCATAATTTATGTCTTTTACACAGACACACACACACACACACACACACACACACCAAACACACCACCACCCTAACCTCCTCCTGTCTCCCATGGTGCTCTACAATGCGTTGACTGTAGACTATTTATATGAGAGAAGTTTGCACATTGTTTTTTTTTTTTTCTTGTTTTTGTTTTGGTTCATTTTGTGTGACTTTTTACTGTTATTATTATTATTTCTAAACCAGGAAGGCCGTTCTATTCTCTGCACCACCCTCCCTGTTCCCCTAATCTCAGTAGGGGCTTTTTCCTCACTGATAACTTGACATCTGCTTATGCTATCACGGTTGCCACAAATGCAAGACATGAACAGAGCTTGAAAAGAGAGAACTATCAGTCAACAGACCACCAAGCTTTCACAGCCCTCTCTTTCCTCCATCTCTTCCCTTCCTTTTCTCTGCAGTACAGTATGTTTTGGGGCGGGAGTTGAGTTAGAGAGAAACGGGGTTTGGTCACAACAGACATTTCACTGGAGTTTACTTTTAAGAGGTATCATGAAGCCAAGTCTGAGACCAGATATTACCCTCCGTTTGAGGCCCTCTGAGCAAGTTTTGGTTGAAAGTCTGGAGGTTGGATTAGAGGTTAGTTCGTTGTTTGGTTTTAAAGGGTGATATATTACAACTTGGATCTTATTTTTACAGTTTTGCACATTTGTACTCAAGTTAATTTATGAAATCTGGGAAAGCTGCGACATCTCTACGAAGAAGTCAGGCGGGTTGAGCGTTCAGACGATTAGACCAGTGTTTTACAAACTTCCAGGATATTCAGACTTATTTGAGAGAGAAAACAAAGAGAAATGGTTAATTTATTCCTCCAGTAGTGGTTTATACTGGCTTACTTGTTTGTTTACAACCAGTTCTAATTCTTAACCCTGTCAGACCTCTTGTAGCAACATTTCCATGTTCTCAGTTCTGATAGCAATGATGGCTAAAACTCAAATCAGACCCAAGTTGTAATAAATCATAATTATCCTTTAAATTCAGACTAACTTCTTTATTTTCTTTCTTTATCTTGTGCTCGCACAGTTGGACAATAGTCGTACCTTGTCTTTCCCTTATTTGGAAACCATTTAAAGAGCTCTTAGGCTGATAGGGTAAACAGACTTTAAAAGGGACCTCTTCCCTTAACTTTCGTTTATGTGGCTAATTCTCTGAGTGCCTCTATCTGTCAGCAATAAGACCTTTTCCTTTGTGCTACAGAGGAAACAGACTAATGGTTAATTTACAAAGTCAGCTCACTGTGAAATAACACAGAAAACAGAGCATTCATCGCATCCATGTGTTTGACGTGAAACAAGCTCAGAACAGGATGTAACACAGCAAGTGCAACACAGCAGTCGCATGGCGCAGCTAATGTACCATGTCGTTTCTAATGCACTTTTTATTGCTCGTGTTTTTTAAAAGGACAAGTCAAGAAACCTCATTCATGACCTGCAGTCTTTCTGTTGTAAAGCTGGGAGCTCCAGGGTGGGCAGTAGATAGATCGCGGCTCATGTGAACACGGACTAATCCTCTTCATTAAAAAACAGCAGGTGTGTGCAAATGCTGTTAACCCCCTTGACCCTTAAACTAAACCTTGAACTCCCAGAACCAAAACATTCTCCACTTCCTTTTCATGTTGCAAGAACAGAAGGGTGTTTGCACAGAAAAACGTCCATCTTAACAACTCATTTAGTTGGCCAGTGTTAAAGGACCATACCAGTGTTTTTTTAACTACAAATCATTGACAACCATGAGTTGAGTTTTACATTTTTGCAGTGGTGGAAGAAGTCATCCGATCCTTTACTTAAGTAAAAACCCTACTTAAAAAACTCACTTAAGTAAAAGTACATAAGTATAAGCAGCAAAATGTACTTAAAGTATTAAAGTAAAAGTACTCATTTCATCCCTCTGACTAATATATTATTATATATGACATCATTAGATTATTAATACTGTAGCATCAGTTTGTAAGCAGCATGTTACTGTTGTAGCTGCTGGAGGTGGAGCTAATTTGAACTACTTTATATACAGTTAGCTAGTTTAGTCCAGTGCTTCCCAACCTATGGGTTGGGCCCCTCCAAAGGGTCACCAGATAAATCTGAGGGGTCGTGAGACGATTAATGATAATCAAAGCTATCAAATAAATATAGTGGAGTAGAAATTACAGTATTTCCCTCCGAAATGTAGTGGAGTTTAACTAT
The DNA here is from genome assembly GCF_914725855.1 of Thunnus albacares. NCBI lineage: Eukaryota > Metazoa > Chordata > Actinopteri > Scombriformes > Scombridae > Thunnus > Thunnus albacares. The sequence goes on along the minus strand of NC_058106.1, from coordinate 7,107,268 downwards.
AAAGTAGCATCAAATGGAAATACTCAAGTAAAGTACAAGAACCTCAAAATTATACTTAAGTACAGTACTTGAATAAATGTACATAATTACTTTCCACCACTGCATTTTTGTATATATATTTCCTAAAGTACAGGACAGCCATTGCTTTCCATTCATTCACATGCAGTATGAGAATCGACTAGCAGACTCTTGAAACACAAATATAATGTAACTTTGACATAGCTTACTTGATTTTTGACGCATATGGAAATGCATGGAAACCAATGGCTGCCTTTGAAAACAGCATTCAGAATTCTAAAACATAACAGCAAGGTTTGCAGAATGGTTGGCTAAAGTGTCAAGTGTACTTGAATTCTAGTAAAGAGGCTAAAACATATAAAACCACTAGTGTGGTCCTGTACAAGACAATACAGTTTGATTTGACTTTGTAAATAGATTTTCAGGAATATCATGGGTCAGGTAACATTACTCTTGTGGAAGGAACAGTCCTATTATAGTCACAAAGGTGTAGCAGCAATGAAAAAAAATGAAATGACCTCATACAATCATCCATTTTCTTTAAGAGAAATAAGATTTGGAGAGTGTAAGAGTGGATGACTTCAAAAAAGAATGGGAGGAAGGCTTATCTGAGATAGCATTAAGAAGTAAGCTGCCACTCTGACCAGAGGGGGCTCAGCTCGCCCAGATCAGGTTACACAGATGTGGACGGGGAGGGTGAGGAGAGACCAAATTTCCTGCAGCTGAAACAAGGAAAGTGGGGAGGAAGGAGGGAGAGAGGACAGAGAGAGGCTGACCTCTTCTCCCTGAGCTTGCAAAGTTTAGATCTCAGGAATAAGGAGGGGTGGGAAGAGAGAGAGAGCGAGAGAGAGAGGGTTTTGATGGCTCTCATTCTATCCCTCTGGCAACAGCCCATGTGACCCAAATTCTCCTGCTAACTCAACAACAGCGCCGGCCAGAGAGGAAACTTTAGCTTACAGTAGGTGACAGGCCTTTTTTAGGAATGTTTGCTGTAAGTGCTTTGCTTGCAGCTGCGTATGTGCCCCGTTACATGTTTTAAAGCCTGTTTATTCACTCCAATCCTGCCTCACACGCAGGGGCAGTTTCATCTATCTTTCTTTGTGCCTGTCAGACTACAGCTTCTATGTTGACGGACTGAGCAGATACATGACACCGCCTCTCTGTAAAGCCCTCCAGTTAGGTGAAGACAGGCTGAAGTGGGTCAGGGGTTGCGACACCTCAGCAGACGGAGGTAAAGCCAACAGGACACTTGTAGTGAAAGGAAGAAAAGGAAGAGCATAATCAGCCATCACCAGAAGTCTGGGGATTGATCTGCGGCCAGTCGATAGCGGTTGCCAGGAAACGGTGTCCTGTGTCCATCGCTCACCTCCTCATCATCAGGGTTGAGGGGGTTGGCGGACACAGCTAATCAGCGTTAAAAGCACCCCCTCCCACCCTCAACCCTCCCACATGGTCTATCTATTCCGCCCTGCTCTTCCATTGGTCCTTCCGGCACATCAATGAACAAGAGTGCTTAGACAGCCCAGCGTCTGGACCGGCTCAGAAAATGCCGACTCATTGCGCTAGACACAAATCTGTGTACAACGTTCTTCTTTATCAAGCCTCCCTTTCTCCTCTGTAACCTCCACACAGAGCCTCCACTTAAAGTTAACCACTTCAAAGCGAAAGTAACCACTTCAAAGTTTAAAAAAAAAAAAAATTGGATTGCACCTGAGTTTGCTTGACTTGAAATTTCAGTGATTCAGCAGTTTGAGAGATTCTCTGTAAGGTGACACACGGACAAGGATTTGATTTACTACAGTTCATTGTCTCAGGACACCCGGTAAAAATATGGATAGTTCATGAAAAAAAAAAAATGTGTCAAGGCTGATTGATGCCCGTTTGTTTGTGCGAGCAGGCACGAGTAGGCGTGCCCGAGGTGTTCAGCTAATCAGCTCTACTCTCCATAAGTGAGGTCTGTTTTCTCTGTGCTGACTGTAAATCTCCCACACTCTCTCTGTCCCCACCCCTCACAGCCCAGGCCTCTAAGCCCGAGGGGATCATAATAACAACAATGGGCTTCTCTCTCTCTCTCTCTCTCTCTCTCTCTCTCTCTCTCTCTCTCTCTCTGTCTCTCTCTTTCTTTCTCCTCCCCCTGTTTCTCTCACCCTAATACACACACATAAACACATTATTGTCCTCCCCAACCTCACCCCCCCCCCCCCGCCCCCCCCCCCCCCCAGAGGAAACGAGTCCAGGCCAAGGTCCAACCTCACGCAGCAAAGCCTGTTTTTAGATCCACCTCCTCGTGACAGTTCTTTTTCAGGTCCTGAAGCCTTGTTCAGCAATGTTGTTACACTGTGGAAAGACCTGCTTTAAAGCACTGTAGCTGTCAGGTTTTGATTACAGCAAAGGTTGTTGATGCCACAAAGGTTGTTGATGCCACAAAGGCCGCAACTTTAAATCTCGTCTGTTTTGACGTGCGGCGCCCCGATGCAAAGTTTAGCTAAGGTTAGGACATCGCTGAGCTTGTCTGAGCTTTCATCTCTCTCAGGATGTGTTTCTGTAAACACTGCATGTTAAGCATTCCTCGTCAGCCCCACTGTTTTCTTTTTTGTCAGTTATACTAACGAACAGTTCCACAGTCATTCACAAGCCATGTTCGTCTTCTAGCTGTCCACTCTAGCTGTACTTCTTGTGTTTCAGATCCATGCTGTCACTGTGTATCCCCGCACTGCCTGATAACCACTAGCTTCAAAAAGTCATTGCATCAGCCCTGTGCAAAGTCTGAACTCTTCCAGGAAAAGCAGATCAATAAATAACGGACAGAAAAGATCAAAGAGAAAAAAAAATCCGTCTGTCCAACGTGACCTACAGCAAGACTGTGTTCTCCTTCAGTTTCGGGTCAACTTTGTGGCTCACGATGGCCTGAACCCAGAGGATTGCGGGTTGTCCGGATGCTTCTCGCTCTTCCCAGAGCGCATCTCACCTCGCTCGTCGAGCCTACTCATTCTGAAACCACTCATTTTAAAGCACCACTCAGCTAGCTCATCTGTTCGCCGCGGGGATGAAACAGAGAAGATGGCTGACAAATGACTCTGAGCGTCTGTGCTGAGCTGTGGCTCGTTGTGCCGCAGCTTCTCCAAGACTTCAGACAGACTTTGAGACTGTTGAGCAGCCCACTTATGAAAACTCTTTTCATCCACTAACTGTAGCTACAGTAGGGAGTAGATTTCTTTTTGGGCTCAGTCAATTCTGCACTGAGCATCAATAGTGGAACTTTGCATCTCACACTAGGCTCTCTTGATTTTCTCTCTTCATTACTACTTAAGTAATGGTTTAGTGACTTTTGGAAAAAACCTCGCTGTCATCCTGGACTGGGATGAAATTGGGGGAAAAAAAGAAAAGAAAGCAATGATCAATCAAACCTGATGAGGTTACTGTTTGTCTTTGATAATTTGTGTCTTATTTTGATTTTATTTTGTGCATTTGTTTCTCTATTTTTTTTTGTTAATAACATTCCAATTAGTTTTTTTTGATTGGTTGTTAGTGGGGTTTTTTCTGTAGAAAATGTAAGATTTTATACATTTGTGTTGTGTGTTCACCTCTAGTTGAGTGTGTTAACAAGCCATGCTGGACATGTACACATTAAAAATTGCTCTGAAAAATGTTGAAAGTTGTGTTTTGTAAGCTTGACTGATGCAGTACAATGTTCTCTCAACTTTTTGAATTGAATGGAGAACTACACACGGACATACTACACACCCTCCACTCTCTTCCTGCGGTGAGGTCACTGTCCATAGGGCCTTGCTTCCTGTCTCACACGGGACCAGCAGCAGAATGGCCTTATGGGCCATTGGAGGTTTGGCCGACTGCCATGAAGTCACATGAGCAGGGAGGAAACTAGCAGGCAGCGTGTGGAGCCAGTAAGAAATGAACCGGGCAACGGTGTCATCACACTGAGAGGAAATTCATTGTTCACAGCACCAGAAGGCTTTTTTTTGTGATGTATTTTATCCAAACACCAAAATTACAGAAGAGACTGACAGCAGACTTTAATTAGATGTTTTTGTGACTCAGAGCAAGTTACTCTAAGACAAAAAATGAAGTGACACCTACTCACATCCCGTTGCAGGCGTAATTGCCCAAAATTGACACCAAATTATAGTTATTTTGTCTTCCTCGTGATCAATTAATGGAGGAACCTAGCTGAGGGCTGCAAGCTTACACAAAGAAAAGGTTTTTATCACAAGGATGAGAAAAAGAACACAAGACATTCGAGACATTTCTTAAGGATTGATGGTGTGTTGGTCTGTCTCTCTTATGGGTCCAGAGTGAAATATCTCACTAACCATTAGATAGATTGTTGAAAATTGGTAGAGGATAAGGCCTAATGCCTTCAATAATCCTCAGACTTTCCAGCTGGTCACATGTTCCATTTGTCTAAAACTAATTAATAATTTAGAAATAGCAAAAAAAAAAAAACTTTTCTGTCTCAGAAATACAAAAACCTCATTCAAAATTACAGATAGTCCATTGTGTGCATGATGGATTAGTGCTTTGAAATGAGATTAGTATCATCGGAAATAAAATAGAAATCTAAAATAAAATCTTTGCAAATCATGGGCAAGTCATTAATGTAAATCAAAAATAGAACCATGATTAGAACCTTGGGATAATCCACAAAGTAATTTTAATCTATCTGAAATACAACCATTTATGGATGCAAATTGTTCTATATTGTTTAAATAAATGGCTATTTGAGTGCAACATCCTGTAATTCATATTTGTTAATCTTAGAAATAAGAATATTGTGGTTAACTATCAAATGCTTTGGATGAATCTAAAAAGATGCTGAGTGCAGATAGTTTTCCATCCAAGGCAGTAGAGATCTTGTGAACAAGCTGTGACAGTGCCAATTCTGTTGTGTATATTTTTCGGAAACCATACTGATGTTTGTACAGGATGTTGTTATCAGGATGTTGTGCTTTGAGAGTCTTACAGAAGATTCTCCAGTACTTTTGAAAAACAAGGTAGTATAGAGATTGGATGTTGATTTGTAAAAGTATCATGGTCACCTGATTTGTAAAGGGATATAACTTGAACAACTTTAAGATCATGTAGCACAACACCTGTTTGTAAGGAGAAAATATTGGTGAGAGGATCAATGACTGAACTAACAATTTCTTTTATCAAGTTACTTCTGATTCCATCATGTCTCTCAGCAGAATCCTTTAACTTCATAATAACACTATGTATTTCTTTAGCAGTGGATGGCTCAAAATTGCAAAGTGAGGAAAATTTACCTGTAATTAAATCAGTTGGAGTCTCACCAGAATCATTAAAATTCTTGGCTAAGGAAAATCCTACATTTATAAAAATGTATTAAAACCATCAGCTATCTCTCTGCAGTTAAGAGGGATTCCATCACTCCCCAACATCTCAGATGGCTAGACTACAGGAGCTTTTTTTCTCTTTAGTATTTGATTGATGAGGTTCCATGATGACTTAATATTTTAAGAGGCTTGGGGGAATCTTTCTGAAAAATATTTCTTTTTGGCTTTTCTTAATAATTCTTTATAATAGAAGATCTTTTTAATTCTTCAGTAACCCAAGATTTCCCATTTCTGGAGTAATTTGTTTTTCTCTTATGAAGATGATCAGAAATATCAGTCAGCAATAATCCTGCACTAATAGTGTAATCTAAATAATTAATTTGTTGTCAGTAAGTGTAGCAGATGAGCCTGTTATTCTAGTATGTGTATGAATCAAGGTATAAAAATAAGTTGAAGGACGTACATTGAGGAAGTCAACAGTAGATGACAATTCATCTTTGAGGAGGTTAATATTGAAATCACAAGGTAACACACACATTTTCCCTTCCTTACATCATTTCCAGGGTAAAGTAGAGGGCGTCCATGAAAGCTGATGTCAGAATCAGGTGGTCTATAAATATATCCAATTATAATACTTTTTTCCATCAAATAGTGAACAACAGGAACTGTGATGAACAATGACTCCACATCAGTCTTACCTACATTAAGACTAAGCTTCTGATAAAACAATCACTGAACAGGTATGCTTTATAGTGGATAAATACTGAGTCAGGTGATCATAGTTTTTAGGAAGACTACAGATATTCAAGTGAAAAGTCGAAAAAGCACGTACTTGATTTTTCTCAGATTGGTTTTGGGTTAATTGATTAAACTGATCCTCATGAAAGTATTGGCATGATAATTTAGAATTTTTTAAATTATCATAGTATTCATTTTAAATGCCAATATTGTCATTATTTATGTCAAAAGGGTTGAAAACTAAAACTCAGAGTCATCAGTTATATTGATATTAGTGCTGGAGGATTCAGTGGAGAATTAAAAAACATCCATCAGACAGTATGTATTACATTAGACCCTAGCTCAGTTAGCTAGTTACCTTAGTTGTACGCAGCTATGTTTGCTTATGTTGGGCGCAAACAACAAAGGCAAACATTTTTTCTCCACCAGCGGTAATGATTGAACTGAAACCTTTATTCATCCATCCAACAACTTTGCTGTTTAAAAAGTGTTATCGATCCTTTAGTGTTGCTACGGAATTTTAGCCATGTATATCTGACAAATACACATTTGTACTGTAACTACTACTACTAGTATAATCAGTAACCAACATCTAGATTTAGAGCCTGTGTTTTGTTGGTCCTTGAACTATTAACTTGCTCATGAAAACAAGCAGAGTCAGGCCTGTTGTAACTCTGGAGGAGGATGTACGCTTTTAAGGAGAAAGTACCAAAACAATCTGTTCAATACTCATGGGTTTGACAAGTTTGTACTCTGACTGTGGGAAGTTAAATCCACCGAATGACCTACTTTAAGATGCACTGTGAGATATTACAAGATGCACTTTAAAAGTAGGACATACCTCCGTGCACTTTGTCAACAAACAACATTAGTGGTGCACATTGTGTGTGCACATAGGGTTTGAGTATGTTGGCCTGCTTTGCACTGTATTTGCATGCTTTTAATGCTTTCCTGCTGTGTGTGTGTGTGTGTGTGTGTGTGTCAGAGTCTGGTCAGGATCATTGCTTGTAAATCTATCTGCTGCAGTTATCACCAGGTATACCTGTGGAGTGCCTTAATTACTTGCAGTCATGTCTTTCCTCCGGGTAGAAAATTAACTCACTCTTAGCCTGATGACACACACATGTGCACACACACACACATATACACACACACAGTAAGGATGATAATCACTAGCAGCTACAGCTAATGAACACTCAGCCCCAAATGTCCGAATGTAGTGGAGTTGAACCATCTATAAAAGAAAACCTTTACAGTAATACACCTGTTGAGCATCATTAGGGCTGTGTACAAATTGAAGTTTGATTTAACTGTACGATTAGAGGTTTTTTTCATTTAAAATTACCTTTGTAATTTTGTTTTGTTTTTTTCCAAATAAACAGTCCTTAAGGTAACTGTTGACAGCAAGGTTTGTGGTTTATCCAGAGTAACAGGGACATTGTTTCTGCTGAGACACATTGCTGTCACTTTGCGATGGAGTTGGTGGAGACCAAAAATAGAGCTAAAAGAGAGTAGATATTGGATTTATATTGATTAATGATAATGTTTCTCTACAACAGTTTGCTATCAAGTTCACTGCATCGACTTAAAAGCTGATGATATATATTGTTTAAAAAAATAATTTAATGCAGGTTTACGTCTTAATATCATAACATTTATGAAGAAATAATGTTGCGTAACAGCAAAAAGTCAAAATTGATCCAGCAAGTTCTGTAAAACAATTTGGAGATATGTGAGAAATTCATTTCAGTTCAAAATACTCCCTCAAGGGGCAATTTGAGGCATCTGACAATGTTAGAAAGAGTTTAAATACACAAGGATTAGTCTGTAGCTGGTCAACAATATCCAACACCACAAAGGCTCATATTATGTCAGTGTCAAAAGTGCAAGTGCATGTATCAGTCTATTCACAAGTTACACTGACCATTTCTTATACTGTGGCTGTTCACAAGTTGAATGACTTCTGGAATAAAACCAAACTTCCCTCTGTTTGTTTGTATACAGGTCATCTAAAACATACAAAGTTGAAGTAGTTGTAGAGGACATGTGTGAGCTCTTTGATAGTCTTATTTACTTCCTCAAGGACTTGTGCAGGATTTAGCTGTACTAGGGATCTCTGTGTCAATAATTTTAAAGCTGAGTTTATCAAAATCTTGCAATAGGTTCTTGTCTTTTTGACAAAGTGATGTAAACCAACAGATAAATGAAAATGTTAAAATATTTTCAATAAAAGAGGAACAAAACATCAATATTCTATGATCTACTCCAAAGGAGTTTAGCAGTACAGATGCTGATGAGCCTTTTTCACAATATCATCTGTATTTGTCACTAAGTCTCAATCTGTCAACAAACACAGTTCCCAAAATTTGTAGGTCTGGATGATTTCAACAAGACAGGAGTAAATTGAATTTTGAATTTGGATTTCTTTATTTGAACAGGGACAATGTACAAAGTATATTAACCTTATACAAAACAAGGGAGGATGTGATGTACCAGGTTTTAGCAAACTGCTATTTTCCACCCATCGTCCCTGGTGCTGTAAATCCAAAGGACTACAATGTTCTTTTCTTTAGGTGTGACATACTGTATTTAGACTACATGATTGGATTAGATGAAACTTTAATGAGTGCTGGAAGAAAATCTGAGGCAGCAGATAATGGGATGCAGCAAAGAAAAATAAGAATAAAGCATGATGAGCATCCATTCGTTCAAGAAACCATTTAAGCATCATCAGGGATGAAAGTAGCTTGCAGGATGCATTTGAAGGAAAAAAAAACATAGTTTGCATGATGTACTGAATGACAGCCTTTGATTGTACAGACACAAAGAAAGAGAATAGAAAGAAAAATGTGGTTTGAACATGATGATTGTTATTGCAATGAAAATTGCAAAATGTGTAGAATTACATGCAAATAATTCCTTGCTATAAAAACACGGTTTAACATTTTTCTTCCCTCTTCTTGCTGTCACATCCCCCTTCCCTCCTTTACTTTTATTGTTTCCCAGTGAGGTAATGTTGAGGTAACATCTGGCGCTGTAATAGAGCTGGCTCCAGTGTGTTTTTGGTGCTAGCTTTGGCACATGTTACCAAACCACAGGGTGTGGAGATGCTGCAGCAGGGCGCTATGGGTTTACAAGTTTGTTTGCCAATGTTTTGGTCAGTTCCATCAAGCTCCTGATGCTTGTAAAGTGCTGCTGGATGCTGATGTGTTGATCCTAGCTACAGCACACTTCATGGGTTTATCACACAATTGTTTGGATTTTGGTTTTCATATAAATATGCCTCCAAGTTTCCCTATAGCTGTGGTAAGTCAGAGATCTCCTGTCAATCAAACAATGTTTTCAGAGGTGCATCTTATTTTTATTAAAATTTTCTGTTAAGTTTTTGTAGATGGCTCTTTTTTTTATATTTTACTACTAAAACACCAGTGATAAACCTGAAAATATGAAATCACTTCCAAATCACGAATAACAATACTGGCACAAAGAAATGGTGTATGAAAATATGAATATATTTTACCTGTTGGATTTTTGGATTGCTGAATGGCTGGTGCTGGGTGCTTTGTTGTTGCTGAAGAACAGCTTGAGGTAGAGGGCCCACTAAAGGTCAAGGGCCCTTTTTCAGTTTCACTGCTAGATACACAATTACATTAAAAAGTCCTTCATGAACTGCATTTAGGCTGGATGACTAAATACTGCTTAAATACTGGATGACAGATTTCTGCCTGAAAATCAGACAGTCCTGAAGTTTTAACTAAAAGTCATGTTTCCACATTATTCTGCCACTACCACTGTTTAAATCACTGTAATTTGGCAAAAAGCTTCTTTTTAAGTCAAAGTTTTACTAGGTGAACCTGTGTAAAATTACAAATCAAACCCCTCTGTACTTGACCTTGTGTAGAGATCTCTGGTCCGCTCAGCTGCTGAGGGAGCCCAGCTAGTCTCCCAAGTATGGAACCACAAATAACACCTGGATGTACTTAAACACGCAAACATGCAAAGAATGCATAAATGAACATGCACACATGCAGGTGTGTGTGGGCACCTTGGAGACAAAAATGGAAGTAAACAAGAGTGCACTAATTGCAGTGTCTTTATTTCCACAGGTTTCAATAAGTAGATGATCTGAAATCACAAACACATGGTAGGATTATTTATTGATTTTTTTTTAAGGCATTTGATATTATAGATCATATATTATTCTCCAAACTACAGGCATATGACATTAGAGTACAGTTCGCTGATAGCAAAACTGAATGTATGAAGATCAAATGTGGAGTACCTGCAGGGTTGATATTGGGCCCAAAACTTTTCATTTTGTACATAAATGATATTTGTGGGGTATCCAAAAATATTGCAGTTTGTTTTGTTTGCAGATGATAAATGTGTTTTGTTCTGGAGATGTTTAAAAAATACTTTTAGATAATAAAATATTTAAACTTAGGGGGTAGTTTTATTGTCATTAAATTTGAGGTTGAAGTCACAGTCTCTATAGATGAAGTTAATATTGAGAGGGTTCCTCAATCAAAATTTGGGGTGTAAGTATAGAACATAAGCTTTCTGGGAAAAAAGTCTCATAATTCTAAGAAAACATAGTATATGTTGGATTATTAGGCACTCAAATGTTTACTTTTACCATATTTTAGTTACTTTGTGGAGAAGTGGGCAACACATATGCGACTAATATAAATCCACTGTTTACACTACAAAAAAGGGCAGCATGAATAATAAATATGATGGACTCAAGGGAATATACCAACAGACTGTTTATCAAGTCAAGGGTGATAAAACTTTGTTAGTTATATATAGAGCCCGACACAGATTATTACCTGGAAATGTACAGAAGTTGTTTGTGTTAAGATCAGAGGATCATAATCAAAAGAGGAAATTTAATTTTAAAATTCAGTGTGCAGGTATTACATTTGTCTGTTTATTTTAATTATTAAAGAGAAAAACTTTAAAATATATCCGCAGATCAAAAACGCTGTTGTGCACTGTGCTGATCCATTTTTAAAAACTTAGACAGACCCTAGTGCATATTTAGCAGTTCATTTGCATGTTCTCCCCTATTTTCTCTCTCACTTGAATCATTCTCTGAGCTGTCACACACGGGAGGAAGGTGTTTACTGTAAACTTCTGCGATCAGTGTTGTACTGCAGCAGAAAACACAACTTTGGAAAAAGGCGTTGACAATTTCTTTTAAAGTAATCTCTTCCTTTTAAAAAAAAAAATCAGGGTGTTGGTGTGAATTTGTGTTGCGCACTTGAACCGGAAACAGCTCCACAAAACTTCCAGTCTATCCGTCTCCTTTTTCCTGAGAGAAAGTTCTGACCTTAACTCTGCAGCAGCTGAATCTAACTGGCAACCAGGCTCCTCACTTCCCACAACCCCTTGTGTTATAAACCTTTGACTTCCACAGACCCAGGAGAGAAGAGACACAATAGTATGCAATGTACTCTCAGGAATATTCATCTCTGTGAAGCTCCTGCATTCAGAATTGGGAAAATTAAAAATACACGGACCAATTCACAATCTGACAACCCTTTTAAATTTCTTATTTTGTAATAGTTAGATGCTGAAATAGATTTGATGAAACTGTGAGAGAAAAATCTATCACCTTTCCCACAGGTCTGTTAAATCACTGAATACTACATTTCTATATCCTATATATCCCAAAATATTCAGAACATCCTTCAGCCTATGGGGAGAATTTGAAGCCTAAGAAGACAAGCTATCAAACTCTCTACATTCAGCCCACGCATTAAAATCCGCAGAGAAATCGCAGCACATCATGGGAAGACTTACCTGGTCATCATGTTCTCCTGACTTTATATTACACTCTCTAAACTTTTATCACATCCGACATCAACTCTTTGCAGCGGTTGATGTTCAGCACTGCGCGCTGATGTGCACTACAAAGCTGAGAGTACAAAGACAACCCAGATGAGGTTGTCAGATTTATAATGCAAACCTGCTGTGTCCGTGTTTTATTATGATATGTAGTTCCCCCCCATCTGTACAATAAAACTTCTATCTATGTGTGAATATGTGTGTTTGAGCTCTTATGTGCATGCATTAGGATACAACCTGCACAGAGTCTGGTTTCACGCTGATGTTAAACCTATTATCCTAACAACTGGCAAGAAAGCTCATAAAATTATGGGACGTAATAAAGTTAATGAGCAAAACATTTAAAGGGACACATGGTGCGTGCATCTGTGGCTGTGTATGTGACTGTGACTGTGTATGAAAACAATGAAGACGTTCTGTGTGTGTTTGGAGGTCTGTTTGATTGACATTAGCTGTCAGGCTACCGGTGCCACACTGTACAGAACAAAATCAGCAAAATCCTGTTAGCTACAAGTCATGAACAGACAGTGTGTCACTAACAAGGATTTTGGAGAGCAATGACCAAACAAGCATCTAACGGGGGGTCCGAAGTGATATTTTCAGGTATGTTTACAGCTACTTAGCCTAGCCTGCTAACTGACATTGCACAGTTGGAAATCCAGCCTGACTTTTTATTTTTTAAATCATTCTATCTTTATTATTCTTTCCTCCATGTTTACTTCCAAATAGTAGTTTTGTTTTTTAAAGGCTTGGGTCTGTAAATACATGCATGTGTTTGTTGTGAGGGTGTGTGAGTTAAAGTGTGTTAATTGCAGGTTATTCAGCTGATATTGCAATAAACACATTCACACACACACACAAACAGATACGCCGAGCATCTGGAGACAAGATTAGTCAAACATTCTCTACTCATGATGTCGGGCGGTCTAACAGCTGTAAGGGTGGCACACACACATACACACACACACACACACACACACACAATAGCTTCATCTGGAGAAACTCTGCCTCCATCAGGGCAGGGACATCTGGAGCTGGCAGAGTCCAGCAAGAGGCAGTGTTATTGGGCCACACAGCAGGAGGGGAGCCCCTGGTCCTGGTGAGGCTCTGGAGATGCCGTCATGTTTTCCAGGCAGCTGGGACAGGAATGGTGAGGCGGAATACTAACTTGCAGAAAACAAACAGATGCCAAATGGAGACTGGAATGAAAGGCTCACAAGTGCCTGTGTGTGTGTGTGTGTGTGTGTGTGTGTGTGTGTGTGTGTGTGAGTAAATGAGAAACTTTTATGCACCAGGTGGATTCCCACATCCTATTGCCCTCATTCTGCTTTAGCGGGGAAAGATCCGTATTTCTGTTTGCCAATTCTGATCATAAATCATTTATAGCCAGAATTAATAAAAACATTCATGACCACTGATAACATACAGGACAAGGACTCTTGATCAAGAGCACTTCAACTGGACAAATAGGCTTCTGATAAGAAACTACTCTTGGACATGAGACAAGTTCCCTTAGCCTACAGCCCCTTATATACAGAAAAAAAGGGATGGAATGCTTTTATTTAGACACATAGTTTGACATTTTGGGAAATACACTTGTTCGCTTTCTTATCGAGAGTTAGTTGGAAGAGTGATACCACTCTCTGGGGGGAAAGACTTCAGCAGTGCTGCCATATTGGGTGTTTTTTTCCCACCCAATTGGGCTACTTATTTAATTAGGCGGGTAAAAATAGTCTTGGACGGGTTTGTGATAATTTGTTGTTGTTGTTCATGAAACATGACAATGTGAAACATGAGTCCACATCTGTGTCATTGCTCCCCACCCTTCCCCCTGGAAACTCTTGATGCATGTACAGCCATGCTAGCTAGAATCTATGAGGCTGTAGGCACAGTGATGCTTTGATAAATGTTAGCTTCCACAAGCTAATATCATGACTTTGCGAACACGCTGATGTTTAGCAAGTATAATGCTTACCATGTTGTCTTAGTTTAGCGTGCTACCATGCTAACGTTTCCTAACCAACACTAAACACAAAGTATATCTGAGTCTGATGGGAATGTAGGTTTGCAGACATTTGGTCATAAACTCTTTGGAGCAAAAATCAAACTTGCTTTTTAGAGGCTGTGCAGTAAAGAACTAATATCTCCTTTGAATGTAAAGGCACAACATTTAGCATTGTAACATCAATGCCCCATTAAGTCAGAAACATGTGTACACTCGAAATGAGACATGAGGAGAAGTGTCATCTAATGCCAGTCATTACACTTCATTTTACATTGTGGATTATATTGTATCTAGTACTGCATGGCACAGGGAAAGGTTGCTGAAAGACACAAACATGAACACACACTTGCACTGCACTTTCATCATAAATAGATGAAGTACCAACATCCTGTCACAAACAAAAAGCAACGGGGTTAAGAGAATACAGCTCTATTTTGAGAACATTAGCACGAGAAATACTGCTTCCCATTACATATAGACTACATATAGATCACAGTCTCATTAGTTTATGGTGATTAAGCTATCCTAATGATTATTAAACCAAATGCTACATGTAGAAAATTAAATGTTGCTGCTTCAACAACAATGGCTTCTTCAATCTCTACATGCATTAGTCAGACACCGCTCACCGTGATGCTGTCAGAGATAAGAGCTCTTTTTCAGCTCGGTCCTCTACATCTCAGCTCCCATTCTCCCCCGTTTTCATCTTTTTTCATGGCAGAATCACTTCTCGGCTTGCTTCATCTCCCTCTATCACTCCTGCTCATTCATCGCGCTGTCGAGGCGAGTCTGTTCTGTCTAGGTTTCAGCTTCTTTCAGATCCCGCCTGGGGCCAGAAGGAATCCTGTGATAGCATCCTCAAAGTTAAGATATGCCTGCACGCTGACACACATGAAAGAGAGAGGAGAGGTTGCAAGTCGGCGAGAGAGAGTGAGAATCAGACTCGGGGACTTGAACTGTCAGGCCCCTGTTGGCTGTTCAGTTTCAATATGCCTGATTTACCATGTTACATATCAAATGGCACATTACAACATAATGGAAAACTGTTCTTTTTTTTGTAACTTTTAATAAATCGGAAATGAAAAATGAGTATGTAAATGTCGTTTTTTCATTTCAATTTTCTCAATTTTAATTGAATGGGAAAATATATTACTTCTGAGATGCCCCTCACTGTTTTTGATGTCGGCAGCTTCACTCATTTTCTCTAGACAGCTGGTTATCAGCCTCTTCTCACCCCCTCCCTCCATTGGTCTAATGACTACTGTGCCTTTCTCTCATGTCTGCCACAGAATAAAGGATTCTTGTGCGGAGGGAGAGCATTCTGGCCTGACTTTCGCCTCTACAAGCATTCCAAGCTCTGTCTCTGCTCTGCCCAGGGCAATGGCTTCAGTGTTGATGCACTCCTGACTGGCTGAGTGGGCTGAGTAGGTGTCTGCTTGTCTATCTGCAGTCCGCCTGAATGGCTTTCTAACAGGCTGACAGGGTTGATAACCAGCTATGTGTGGGTGTGTATGAAGTTCAGGTTTTTTGCTCACTAAGTGTCTGACACTAGCCCCATTTCAATCTTGAACAGCCAGTGAGCTTTTACATGCATCCAGCTCAGAGTTCATCCTCTTGCAAGATGCTCGCTCTACGTGACAAATACAAATTACCCAGACCTGTGCAGTTTTATATCGCGATATTCAGATTCTGACTTAAATAATTTGTGATCATTTCCTACAAACAAATATCCCTCTTGCTTCTGTAAGTGTTTACATATTTAGCATTCACAAGGAGAGTGGAGTAGTATACTATGCTGCAGGAGCAGTTTTAGATACTTTATTAGTATTGGACTAATATAAATTCAAAATGACTCAGCTGCCATACACCGTGAAGGACAAAACTACAAACTGTTTATAGCCATCTTTCAAGCCAACATGAGTTAATGTTTGATATTTAAAACATAGATTTTGGGGCGAAATGCTATTGAAATATCCAGTGTCTGGTGTGCAGGATGTGAGAGTCTCATATGAACAGTTTGTTTGAAAAAAAAAAAAAGGGAAATCCTATAAAGAAAACACAAACTTCACCAACAAAAACAAATCCATCATCTAAATACAAAGCAGCCATCTAAATTCTAATGAACTACTGTAAATATAAAAGTCACAAAACCATGAAGGACATGCATCAGTCTGTGCAGCACAGTTGATTGGTAAGACCATTTCCAAAGGAAATTCTCCTCAGCTATCTCTCAGTTCTTTCTTAGGTTTTTAAGCTGTGATTTACCAGAATGTTCCGCGAACGTTGATAACTGAATGAACTGACGTACAAGCAAAGGCATAATCAAATGTCCACTCTTTGAATAAACCCAAAACTGCACATCTCATTCCACAGAAAGCATGTATGACTTTGTACAATCTGAATAAAGCACTTGCTGATGAGATGGCTGACTGGATGTTTGACCTGCTGCATGTCTGTCTGGCCTGTACTGGCTGGCTGAATGGCAGCATTGTCCATGCACTGTATCCACATTGCATCCTTAAGATCGCCCGTCTCTGTCGCCAATAGAGCTAGAGGGCAGAGGGGTACCATTCCAAATGAGATGTATGTAAATTAATGATCCGAAGCAGACCAGTCTGTACGTCAATATGACGTACGATATATACAATATGATGATAAGTCTGTCTGAAACTAGGAAACAGAGTGAAAAGCTATGTAAAGTTCATCTTAGAAAAATAATCTGGCTATGTGGGCAAGCATGTTTAAAACACCTGGATTTATGAACTCATCTTTTTTAATATTCATAGGTCGAGTCATAGGACTAAAGCCAGACTGTTGTCATCTCTATGTATTACTTAAAGAAATAGTTCGTTTTGTTTCGTTCATTTTGGGAAATACAATTATTTGCTTTCTTGCTGAGAGTTGGATGAAAAGATTGGTACCACTCAGTAAATACGAAGCTACAGCCAAGAGGCAATTAGGCCAGTTGGTGACCTCATCACACCATATTTTAATCCATGATTCAGTCCCATAGGTCCAGCCACTGCCATGGCCGTACATATGTTCCAGTAAGGAAGAAAAGCTGAGCAGCACATTGTCTAGCCGTTAGTGGAGTTTGTATGCAAATGAATCTATAGACCAACATGCATAACCAGTCAAAACTATTCTCGGCGGTTAACCGATTAACGGTCGTTCACGTCTACACGTTTTTCGGCAGTGTAACTGTTTATGTTTGACTATGTTGTGAGGGTGAGTAAAGTTCAGCTGCAGCAGTCAATCAGTGTGGATGCCTTTCTGATATGCAGTAGGATAGGACATTACAAGACGTCAGCACCAGGAGACAGAAGAATGCATGCTGGGTGACAAATAAATGAGACGCCACCATAAGAGCCATCTCTGCCACCCCACTGTCTCATTGTGACACGGAATGTGTTTGCATTGGTAATTGTGTTGCATTGGCTTGTTATTTCATTGGGCTCAGGAATGCAGACAGATAGTAAGTTAGTAACCACCTCTGTTTTGACCACTAACTTTACTTCCGTGGGGTGATCATGCGCACACACACACACACACACACACATAGACAGTAGGCAGCTCCGCAGATTTATAGGGCTATTTATTGTGTCAGTCAGCTGTCTGTCTAGTCCTCATCTATTCTTGTCATGCAGCTGTGTAGGTGTGGAATAAACCTCTTCCTGGATGATGCATGCCACAAGTGCATCTCAATTAATGAGAATAGATGCTATTTAAATGTAATGCAGCCGGTCCTGGCCGGAAATATTAGAAATCAAGGTTATGATGTGTATGGTGCAACTACTCATCATACTGAGGCAACCGGAGACATGGGAAATTTTCTTGGTTTCTGTGGGGGCACAGTGGGCTGTAAGAGGCATATTGTGCACTCACATTGTCTGGTTCATGACCTTTGTTGTGTGTCATCATCTTTGTTTTCTTCCTCTATGTGTGTGATCTCAGGAAGTGAAGAAGTAAGCCTAAAAATAGTTATTTTTCCAGCCCTGAGGCGTATGTGACAGGTGTGGCAGGTATGGCAATTTGCAATAGAAGCAAAAAGGGTGATGTTACAATGGGAAATCATTGTTGTTTCAGGGCAGACCCAGAACAACATACACATTCACAGACACACACGCCCTTTAACCCTGCAACATACATAACCAGCATATGAGGTTTATGGTTTCAAAATAACAACATCAAAACAGCATTAAGTACAAAATGAGAAGGCGAGTTAAGAATGTCAAGTATGAGCCTTAGGATGTAATGAAGTGAGATCTCAACCGCAAGCAGACAAGCGGTGGGGGTTACAGCAAAACAAGGCTAAGTTATAGGCCTCTCTCCTCATCAGGGGAATTACAATGAAGTCTATATCCCTCAGGACATGGGATATTGTGTGTCATACACAATAGCTTGTGATTGTGGGACTTAGTGTTTGTGTGTTGCTGTGTGTGGGCGTGTGCATGTTTGTATTGCTTTGAGCTCGTGATGTTTTCCCTGGTGGCTGCAACTTGCAGTTGTCTGACAGATATAGTACTGTATGTACCAGAAACTACTGGTACAACATCATATTTCAGACTTCAGGGTGGCTTGAAGTTTTTGAAAGACGATCTTGCCGTACAGAAGAACCCTCTGTATGAATAATTCTGTCTGATTTTTCCTATGTCTCTGTGTAAGGTAACTCACACCGACAAATACAAGACATAGAAATGCGTTTCATTGGTTTTTCCTAGTTTCAATGAGCAGCCGCAGAGGCTACTCGGATGTCATGCTGATATAATGTGCATTAAGTGCTTTTAAGAGGTTTGAAACTTGTTCAGCTTCATTTGTCCATTTGTCACAATTCAGAAAGTAATAACAAAAATAATGAGGCTATGTCCACGACAAGCTGACAAAGACAGTATCTCCTAAAATTATTTGTTCTAAGCAACATAACCATGGCTGCAATTAACCATTTACAACATGAAGCATTGACATTTGCAAAGCTTTTTAAAGAAATGTTGCCCGAGAAGCTGTTGGTGGCATCCAAAAATGACCCAAATAAGAATTTTCTGACCTGCCACTTCTACAATTAAAGGTACATTAATTTCTTTCTTTTTCTTTCTTGTTCTTCTCTGTTTTTGGCCACTTGGAGTTAGCAGAACAAGCTGAAAACTCAACATCTGACATAGCTGTTGTAGCTAATGTGCTGGCAGACACAAACATCTGGTTGTGTGGGCAAGCATTTAGCTTTTTCTGATAGGTCTTATTTGCCTAAAATATATTGTACTAATTGTGGACTAAGTCCGAACTCTGTTGAGTTGTCTTTGAATGCTGTTAGATAGGGGTGTGCCCGAATACAAATACATTTTTCAACAAAGTACAAATAGTTGGCTTTATACGTTTATAATATTTGTTTCATAAAAATATTTTAAAAAATATTTGTTGGGGGTATTTCCCACAGATAAAGCTGAGCTACTGACACAAGCAAAGTGCTTCCAAGGGACTCTCCAAACTTGTTGTTCCCCTTCTCCTTTCCACAAAGTTAGGTTATAAAAAATAGACAATAAATGAAAAGTGGGGACTTCCTTTGTAAGGTAGTTTATTCATGAACACTTATTGTAACACTTTAATTTTCTAAAATTAAAAGTGTCATAAAAACAAAAACAGGATTTTTAAGCCTCTTTCCACTTTTATTCAAATACAAATACAGACACAAATACAAATACTGGGATCTCTGCTCATCCCTACTGTTAGTATATAATGAATACAATGAAGGGGCTGTATACTTTTACCAGAAGGAGAGCTTCTAACTTATCATTATCATGTATTACTTAAACCTTCCTTAGTATAGTTTTTGCCAGTTGGGAGCAGTTGTTCAGCTAAGAAACATTAGCCTTCATTTTGTGTAGTGCTTGTGTCCACCTGACAAATGTAAGTGCAATATTCACTCTCTTCTTAGCTTTGTCATGGTCTCCAACAACTCCTGACAAAATATCTGGCTCCTTAGCTGCCAAATGCTCAACTATGTTCACCAGTCTTTGTCTTACTAGGCAGGTGAAACCAGCTGCCTGCTGATAGAAACAAGGTTGATGACAGCAGCCTGAAAGATAAAGATATTGATTACTATGTATTCTCTTGTCTGACAGATATAGTACTGTATGTACCAGAAACTACTGGTACAACATCATACTTCAGACTTCAGGGTGGCTTGAAGTTTTTGAAAGACGATCTTGCCGTACAGAAGAACCCTCTGTATGAATAATTCTGTCTGATTTTTCCTATGTCTCTGTGTAAGGTAACTCACACCGACAAATACAAGACACAGAAATGCGTTTCATTGGTTTTTCCTAGTTTCAATGAGCAGCCGCAGAGGCTACTCGGATGTCATGCTGATATAATGTGCATTAAGTGCTTTTAAGAGGTTTGAAACTTGTTCAGCTTCATTTGTCCATTTGTCACAATTCAGAAAGTAATAACAAAAATAATGAGGCTATGTCCACGACAAGCTGACAAAGACAGTATCTCCTAAAATTATTTGTTCACACTTTTTCTCTCTTCCCTTTTCTAAAAATGCACTCAGGGATTGTGCCAAGAGGACTTTCGGTTCCCGAGTTGAGGCTCTCAGGTAGAATTTCCTCTACGCAACATAACCATGGCTGCAATTAACCATTTACAACATAAAGCATTGACATTTTCAAAGCTTTTTAAAGAAATGTTGCCCGAGAAGCTGTTGGTGGCATCCAAAAATGACCCAAATAAGAATTTTCTGACCTGCCACTTCTACAATTAAAGGTACATTAATTTCTTTCTTTTTCTTTCTTGTTCTTCTCTGTTTTTGGCCACTTGGAGTTAGCAGAACAAGCTGAAAACTCAACATCTGACATAGCTGTTGTAGCTAATGTGCTGGCAGACACAAACATCTGGTTGTGTGGGCAAGCATTTAGCTTTTTCTGATAGGTCTTATTTGCCTAAAATATATTGTACTAATTGTGGACTAAGTCCGAACTCTGTTGAGTTGTCTTTGAATGCTGTTAGCTAGGGGTGTGCCCGAATACAAATACATTTTTCAACAAAGTACAAATAGTGGGCTTTATACGAATATTTGTTTCATAAAAATATTTTAAAAAATATTTGTTGGGGGTATTTCCCACAGATAAAGCTGAGCTACTGACGCAAGCAAAGTGCTTCCAAGGGACTCTCCAAACTTGTTGTTCCCCTTCTCCTTTCCACAAAGTTAGGTTATAAAAAATAGACAATAAATGAAAAGTGGGGACTTCCTTTGTAAGGTAGTTTATTCATGAACACTTATTGTAACACTTTAATTTTCTAAAATTAAAAGTGTCATAAAAACAAAAACAGGATTTTTAAGCCTCTTTCCACTTTTATTCAAATACAAATACAGACACAAATACAAATACTGGGATCTCTGCTCATCCCTACTGTTAGTATATAATGAATACAATGAAGGGGCTGTATACTTTTACCAGAAGGAGAGCTTCTAACTTATCATTATCATGTATTACTTAAACCTTCCTTAGTATAGTTTTTGCCAGTTGGGAGCAGTTGTTCAGCTAAGAAACATTAGCCTTCATTTTGTGTAGTGCTTGTGTCCACCTGACAAATGTAAGTGCAATATTCACTCTCTTCTTAGCTTTGTCATGGTCTCCAACAACTCCTGACAAAATATCTGGCTCCTTAGCTGCCAAATGCTCAACTATGTTCACCAGTCTTTGTCTTACTAGGCAGGTGAAACCAGCTGCCTGCTGATAGAAACAAGGTTGATGACAGCAGCCTGAAAGATAAAGATATTGATTACTATGATCCAAGCGAACTCCCAAACATTGGCTTTAAAGTTTAACTTTAGTTTTAAAGTTATTAGCTTTAAGGTCAAATGTTTAGGGGTCCAGTTTTCTCTGAATTAAGTACAGTCCAATGCTGTTGAGGAGACAATTCATCACCTTATCTGAGCACAGAACATTTCAGTTTTCAAACACCAGAATTTAATTTGAACAAACAATGAACTGATTTAGTTGGAACTGGATGTTCTAAATTTCAAGCCTGCTTCTTGATTTAGGCAGTATTTTATTCAAGAATCTTGTCTGGTGCGGTTTAAAAATTCATGTACAATTGTACTGTTTTTAGTAAGTATTTTTATGGAAAGGCTTGTGCAAAATGGCAATATTTTTTTCCATGCAATTGGATATTTAATAAAGCTTTCTGAATCAGACAGATGGCTGTGGTTAAGTCCACACGACTGCTGTAACAGATGCTCCACAGGCTGCAACAGGAAGGGAAGCCACAAAACCAGCGAGGACCATTTGATCTGAACACCTTCTGTGGTTATAGACAACCAGCTGCTGGACACCTCGCTCTTTAGTCTAAATCCATCTGGTCACTTTTAAAAAACACTCTAAACTCCATTAAACAGTGTCTGTGAGTACCACCTCATGACCACACACACACACACACACACACACACACACACACTTAGATCAATCTTTTCTCACTCGTCTGTTCTGTCACCTTGCTTCACCTCTTTTTTTCTCAGTCTTGTAGGTGTTGCTGCGCAAATTGTTTGCAAGCTGTTTTCACAGTTTTGTGAAGAAAAACGCATCAGAAGATAGAGACATGAACTAGTAGTTCTTAATACCGAAAATTGATTTTTACATCTAATGGCCACACACACACACACACACACACACACACACACACACACACACACACATAGAAACAGGCTCCAGGTCAACAGCATTATGCTACTGCCCAAAACTAATGGAGTTTAAACTGTCTGCCTTTTGTTATCTGCCCTTCAAACACACATGTTCTTAGAGATTTGTATCAGTCTAATAAACACACGATTCTTGTGTCTGTCTTTTGTACAAGGGTCTGTGTCACATGTGTGGATGTATATGTTTGCCTTGAACCACAGATGTTGGGTAGAAACCTTGTTTCTCCAGAGCTTTTCAGGAGCAAAGATAAACAGCCTTGGCAAGCATTTACAAGTTTTTCTAAAACAATTTGACAGGATTTCTTCGGCAACAGCAATGGAGTTGCAAAGTGGGAGAAACTACTTCTGGTGCCCCTGGTTTCAGGCATGAAACGGGCAAGAACATGCAAGTCACGGATCTTAAAATTCAGTCACGCGAGCCACTAACGGCAGACGGAAGCTAAAGATTATGGTGTTGTGAAACTGATTTCACAATCTGCAGCATGAATCAGTTGTTTTAATTTCTGGGTCACTTTTGAGTGAATTCAGCAACTATGGTGTCGCATTTTGTTAACAACTTCAACAACAAAGTGTTTCCAATTCATTACTGCTCTGATGTGTGCTTCCGACTGGGTTCTTCTCCATAACAATGGCAACTGAGGCTCATGGGTATTTTAGTATTCTTAGCTGTTGGCCAAAATCATAGACAAAACATGATTTCTCAGAAAATAATTGAAGCTGGTGGTTATGATATAAACCTCCAGTAAAAGATTGTTCAAGAGTCCTGTGTCTTTATGTGAAGAAATACTAAGGATAGATTGCTTAAAGAAAATTTTGAAATGGGAATACCGAATGGGAAACAGCACCTCCCAGTTTGCAACTCAATTGTATGATGTTTCTAGAGGATCCACTGACTGCTAAATATTAGAGTTCTAACATGACAATGATCTCTGTCTCCAGCCCTGAAAATTTCTCATCAGTTACCATCCACTGCTTGAAGGGTTAAAGGTCAAGCACCCACAAGTGAATATGACGAGTTTATCTCTGCAGGGTCTCTGAAGTTGATGTGTTTGACCCACCAAAATGTCCGGATGTCTCCTCATTAGACTCAAGGGCACAGGTCATGGATGTTTGCTTCACATAAAAGTGGTGACTTGCTCTCTGCCTTTCTTCATGTCCCAAAAAGACATGAAAAAACAGCATTTACTATATTGGGTCAGCTGAGGAGCAAAAATAACAGGAGGTGAGAGTGAATCAAAAGAGGAGAAAATAGGGAAAAAAGCAGTTCAATTTTATTGTACGTGCTCAGGAAAATAAGTTCAAATGTTTTTAAGACAATGTTTGCGCTGATGGAGAGTTTAGTCAATAACACCCCTTTAACAAACATCTATAACACTTTATTTTGTGTGAGTGTGAGGTCCCAGTGCATCCAGCCACCAAAACACTTCAACTGAAAAGTAATTATCTCCAGCACTCAGTGTGATACTGTTGTATGTACAATCAAATAAACTTTACTGAAAGCACTGTTGAAGCAGGTGTGTTTATTTGGTGTATCGCCAAGATCTATTTTATTAATGTCTGTATGCTAAATATGAAGCTACAACATGGAGATGATTAGCTTAGCTTAGCATGAAGACTTATAACAGGGGGAAACAGCTAGCTTGGCTCCCTCAAAAGCTAACAAGGTCTGTCTAGCAACACCTCTATAGTTCACAAATAAACATACTATGTCACATTTGTTTAATCTGTATAAAATATAAATGACAAGTTGTGGTTTTACAGGAGATTATGTGCTATCTAGGTGCTGGTAGGCTGTTTTTTGTTCTTTTTACTTTTGGACAGAGCCAGACTGAGAGTGGACAGACATTAAAGTGGTATCAATCTTCTTATGTAACACTCAACCCGAAAGTTAGTATGTGTATTTTCCAAAGTGCCCTTTAAGTGACATTTCCTATAAAGAAAGCTTCCAAACAAGTTCCTTTGAATTAGCAAAAAGTGAGCACTCTGGGAGGATAGGTTCCTCACACATAATGTGTGATGATTCAGTCTTGGTCACAAGCCTTTTGGTTAATATTCCTGGTAAACTTGGTTTCATGGATGTTTACTGGACATGGTAGTGTTTTATTTTTTTCCAGTATTTGACATCATTAAGGTGTGAGACTGATGGGCAGGGTGGTGACTAATATTGTTCTGCGTGTTCCTGTCTCACCACAGCACACACAGGCACACACACGCAGACACGAACCCACACACACACGCACACACAATGCTTACTATGCTGTACTGCATTTCTTTCCATTTGTATGTTTGACTTTTTTTTAGGACAATCACTTGTCACTTATCACTAGATTTTTGAAAAAGACATCCTTATGAAGATTAAAGTGTTAATTTTGTCCAATGGTAACTTTATAACTTTATATTAAGAATAGAAAATAAAGCCTCCAAAAATATAGCCTTACATACAAGGCTGCATAATTATATAAAAGCTTATGCTGTCTTTGAAGTCTGTTGCTCTTCACAAACACACATACACACTTCCTTCAGAAGCAGCACGTAGTCACAAACGTAGTTTTAAGAGGAAGGAGGTGATGTCACCTGAACCTCTTCCCCTGCCTTCCTCTCTGCACCTCCACACTTCCACCACTTTTCTCTATCTTCCGTCTGAAATGCCTGTCGTTGCGTAAGGGAAAAGTAAGCAAAAAACCCATCTCCGCCCAGTACTTCACTTTAACAGCAGTGAACCAGATCAGATAGAGGAGGGATGTGGCTGCACCAAAATGTAACTTGTCTTGATAAAGGAAAAAGAGAGGAAGGGAGGTATTAAATCCATGGTGAACGAGCAAACAAATAATGAGAATAAAATAAGAAAAAAGTTGCTGTGATAACAAAAAAACCAGGAACAGCCATTACAAAAAGCTTTGATAACATCTACCTCAGTGTGAACTCATGGGTCACACATAATTACGAGTTAGCATTCCCTATTCAGTTTCCTTACTTAAGCAAGCCTGACATTAAAGAGCTGCCACTTTATGTGTGTGCACCTGTGTGTGTGTGTTTTGTGCATGTGTGTGTTGCTCCATCATTTACTCCACTCTACCTGGCTGTGATGAATTGGTATGACCTGTCACCCCTCCATCAGAGTAGTTGATGGTGAGTTATGCCTGTGGGTATCTCTGCCAGCTAAATCATTTAGCTGGAGTGACTGCTGGTAAAACATCATAGAAAAGACTTTTATTAAGCAGTGCTGTAAGGAAATATAATAGCTTATCAGCGCTTTGAACAGCAGCTGACTATTATACTGTATGTATTAAAATGTGACTGAAAAATGATCATACAAATACACATATATGAACAGTCTTTTGTACACAGGCGTCATCATCTTTGGATCAATTTGATAAGTCACAGGACAACACAGCATTATGTGGGCTTAAAGGTATAGTCCAGTGATTTACTGTAGTGTTGTACCTTCTTGAAGTTGGGGGGGGCGGGGGGGGGGGGGACTTTGCAACTTTTGAGAGAAGAAATAACACATCTTGCTTCTATAAATTAAAAACTGAATTCAAATGCAATAAAACATACCCTTGCTGAATTCAGTCCACTCAGGGGTTTTCTTGATATGGCCTTACTTGGTCTGGTGTGACCAGTAGCATCTGGTGGCTAATGTTAGCAAACTCAAGATAGATATTTACACTCCCCTTGACTTGTGGCTGCTGTTTAGGGCTGCAACTAATGATTTTTTCATTATTCATTATTAATCTGCGGGTTATATTCTAGATTAATTGATTAATCATTTATCATTAATTCTATAAAATATCAGATAATTGTGAAAATTGGCCACAGTCCAAGGTGACACCTTCAGATATCTCATTTTGTCCAGCCAACAATTCTCAACCAAAAGATATATAAAATATAAAACAGAGAACAGCAGCAAGTCCTTATATTTCAGAAGCTGGAAAAACAACAAAGACAACAAAGACAAATATTGTCTTATTGATTAATCAACTGATTGTTGCAGCTCAACTGCTGTTCAGGAAAAGTTACATAGTAAGCCAAAATCAGGATAACCCTGATGACATCATCAGGGTCATTTTTCTTAGACTTCATGTATAAAATCTGTGGAGTGCACCTTCAATGCAGCAAAACACAAATACCAGCTCATTTACATTGGAGACACTCTTAATACACTCTCTTAATACACTTATGCTGTTAAGAAATGCTGATTTAACTTGAAGTGATACATTTTACACCATATGTATTGTATATTCACAAAGGGCAGCTAAATTCAGCTCATCTACTTCAGAACCTGTACTGACCTCAAATATTTTCACGTCCTGGACCCAATTAGAAACTGTCAGTGTCCAGATCCAGATTTGACTGATATGGGAGCTGCACATAGAACGAATACTGTTTTTATTTCTACTGAAATACACAGAGGGTGATGAAAATGAAGACAAAACCAGAATCAAGAAGGAGCAAAGGTCATAGTCAGAACACATTGCTTAATAGGGACCATTACACTAAAATGGGATCATTTGTCATTTTGCTTGAGGACCTGCACTTTGAGAGCCAATGGTCTGGAACCGCAGTGGTCAGATAATAAGCCACTGTTTCCCCTTCCGCCCCTCTTCCTTTCCTTCCTCTTTTCTCTCTTCTCTTTCTAACCTTCTTTTTTCCCTGAGGCTCTTCTCCTCTTTCCTACTCCCCAATCCATCATGATTTTGCTCTTTGCCCTTGTGGCTGTCAGAGGGGAAAGAGTGGTCATAGTGGTGAGTGAATCATGCCTCTATAGTCTTTTCTAAAATACCCATAAAAACCTATCCAAAAACTTCAGTTATAATACCCATTAACAATGACAGCAATAAACACAGCAATAAATACAGGAGAGTAAGTCTGCTTATTATAGCTACTGAAGTGCCAGCAGAGATGAGCACTAAAGTAAAAGCAATCAATAAGTAAATCAATGAGGGTAGTGATTTATTGAACCAGAATGGCTTGAGTTCAATACATATTATACTTCCTCAGGATATTTGTTGCAATGAAAAAAAGATATACAGTTACCATTTCTTCCAAAGAAGGAGAGACTAACAAACAGAGTGAACAGGGGAGTAATACAGAAAAGACAAAGATGTAAAGAAAAGTAAACCATAAAATATGACAGTATATCAATATATATCACAAAATTATCATAGATTTGAATAAACTGACCGTTGTTGAATTAAGTGTGTTATTAAAATCTAAACTTCACAAAGAAGAGACTTGTTGCAGAGCTGTTGTATTTGATTGCATTAGATTAGTGGCTCCCCATCTGGGGGTTGGGAACCCCCCAAGGGGTTACAAGATGATTGGTGAGACGGAAGATGGATTGCCTTTGAATTTTATACAGACATTCATGGTCCCCAGAGAATGAATCCTGCTGACTTTGGTGAGCCACTGAATTTTCCTCCAACACCACCATGAGGTCAGATGGATGGCCATGAAATTTGGTTTAGACATTCATGTTCCCCTCAGGGGGAATTATAATAACTTTGGTGACTTTGGTCCCATAACATTTCCTCAAACACATCAAGTCAAAATTTTGATTTGCCCAATGCTTTGGTTTATGACCTTTATTAACCTCAGTACTTGTGTTTAATTCAAATTAGCATGCCAACATTGTAAACGATGGTGAACATACAAAAAAACATAACCTGCTGCACATCAGTATGTTAACATTGTCACTGTGATTAGCATCTAGCTCACTGCCTCATGGAGTCGCTTGTATATTACTTTTTAAAGACATCTTTGACATCTGTGAAATACTGGAAAGTATATGACCAAGACTCCAGACTAACTTTTTTCACCACTGTCCTGGAGCTGCCCTGAAAAACAATTTTAACCATCTCAAAGTGAATGTAAACTGTCCCAAAATCAAAATGTTGTTTCTTGAACATGAGAGAAAATAATATGTAAAAGAAACACTCACTGTATGAGTTATTACAGTGAGTGGTATCTGTGGCTCAGGAGGTAGAGTCCACTAATCGGAAGATTGGCGATTTGATTCCCGGCTCGTCCAGTCCACATGTCGATGTGTCCTTGGGCAAGACACTTAACCCCAAATTGCTCCTGATGGCTGTGCCATGCTACCTTGCATGGTAGCCCCTGTACCATTCAGCGTATGAATGTGTGTGAATGGGTGAATGTGATTCGTAGTGTAAAAAGCGCTTTGAGTGGTCGGAAGACTAGAAAGGCGCTATACAAGTACAGTCCATTTACCATTTACCATTTATTATGGTCATGACTAGAGCTCTTACCACTACATAAATAGTTGCAGCTTATACATAAACACTGCAATTCTACAGAAATTTCCAACAGATCTGACATCTGAACCTCATGGTCCCAACCCCACTTTCTGCCAGTCCGCTCGCTGAGTGAGAATTAGCCAATAGCCAGTGAATCATGGCATTGATCCCTCCAGAGGAAATAGCCATTGAATTAAACAGTAAGGTCACTAACAATGATGGGGACCTTCACTCTTCACTCACCTCCTGGGAATTGATCAATCCCCTTAAAAGTGGCTCAGTAGCTTAATATGAAGCTCAACTTTCCATGGCTGCATAAACACACACACACATACATGACCACACATAAACACAGTACAGTAACAGACACACCCATAAACAGAGCAGGCAGCAGGACTATATGAAAAACGATATGCCTGTTTACTTGTTGACCTTTCAATGAACTGCGGTCGGTCTGCCACCCATGGCGCAGTGTCCCTCTGTGTAGGCTGAATAGCTAGATGTAATTACCCAACTCATATGGAAATCCTCTGAAACACAAGAGAATCACAACAGCCAAGCAGGGTAGGCAGACTCAATCTGATCAAGCCCTGTAATTTACATAAATCAGGATGAGACACATGAAAGAATCAAATGAAATATAAAAAGCCTTGTGTTTATTGTCTTTGCTTTGTGTGTGTTTGTGTGTGTGTGTGTGAGAGAGAGTGTATTCTGTATTCATATGAGTGTGAGAGACAGAAAGTAGGAGGCAGTAATTACAGTAACATCAACCTACATTAGAGATAGAGATTGAGATGGATGGATGAATAAGGGATCAAAGAGACAGAGTGGGGCGCATGAGCTGAGGGCAGCGATGATAAGATGGACAGTCACGTGTATGCAACCGAAAAACAGTTTCATCTTTAGGAGAAACTTGAAGACATTCAGAAATTAAAATTTTGGACACCAACATCCAACATAATGTCAGCTGTTAACAATCTACAGCTGACTGTCAGCATATAGTACTATACACTATAATTGTAATGGATAACTCTGACTTATATTATCCTGACATCCGGTTTTTGGCTGTGTTGTTGGTCTTATTGCATGCCAAATATTTACACAGACGTATCCTGCTTGTACCAATAGGACGCTGATGTAAATGGCTTTTCCCATTTGGCATATACTCGTAAATCCAATGAATGCAGCATTATTTCCCATTACAGCCATTTTAGACTTGAAGTAGATTGGGAAGCTGCATGAAAGCCCAGCTATGGGCTGCTATTTTTAAAACACCTTGTGAGTCTGACCAACACTTTTAATTTTGCCGATTTCCGCTTTGACAATGCAAAAAGAAAATTAAAATATTCAAGAATTCAGAGCAATATGGGCCATTTTTTGAATGGTTTCCTCTGCCTGACATTGCTTGCTACTTTGATAAAGACAAGGTCTACTTGATGTTGTCACTTTACTGGAGTACTGCTATACCAACTCTGTGTGTAGAGCCAAGCATTATTTTAATTTTTTATTCGCTAAAAGTGATGTAGGTGCTAAGAATTTAAAGAGGTACTTCCATAAAGTTGGAAGCCTTGAGAGAGACAGATAAAAAGTCAGTCAATTCAGCAGACACCAACATATCCTGATTTTTTTGTCCCTAATATGGTACAAACTCCAAAAACACAGAGTTCTACACATCCCTCGACAGAACTTTAGTGTCTTTTGTGAGACGTTCCCTGAGTGGTAAACACCCACATCATTCAAATGACATGCCTCCAGTTTGTAACACAGAGTTTCTCTCCCAAGCCCCATCTGACCTTTCCAAAATGTATGTTTTGTTTTCAGATTTTGTAAAGGTCCTTCCAGAGCAGACAACATTATACAACTGATAATAAATGGGCGTCATGACGAGTAAACTGATATTTATGAGTCAAAATCAAAGCAGTGCCCCATAAAACTTCCATTGTATCCAGTTTGTTCAGCATCATTTACTCCGGTAACTTTGTCAAATTGTGCAAGAAATTGTCTGCTATTAAGGGAATGTGATGTGAGAATTCACCAAATGTCACCAAATGTCACTACGGGTGCACAGTAGAAGAAAATGTCAATACTGTAATTTAACTCTTTTGTCATTAGTGTCATTTACATCTTTGTATCCTTGTGTGTGTGTGTGTGTTGGTGTGTGTGTGCAGGAGAGTACACACACACACACACACAAGCCCTTGTCTTTGGTGACCCTGGAAACTGGTCTCCTTAGTAACACTGACTCATTTCCTGGTTAGCATGATTGGATGATGCAAGTCAACCGATGTCCCCTTTGGGATCTTCATAATGAACTCTGTCTGGCACTCTGTCTAGATTGGAGCAAGGTACTCAATGGGACTGTAGGGAATGAGGAAATGGCTTACATTAAATAAATAAATATGAAATAAATAATGAATTCATACATGAGTAACACAGTAAATATATACATTAACCAATAAATGTGATAAATGTGAAATATGATAGTTAAATAACTTAAACTAAAAACTATTAAAGATGCTGTCTTCATTCTTATTTTTACAATTGTATTGGACTAAATCTTCATGTTAAAATGTTTTATAATTTCATAGTGACACTTTTATTTTATAATGGCGCTTTGACAGAGTTGTTGTGACCAATTTCCATCTCCTCACCCTTCAACTAATAACATGATGCATGCTGACATTTCAAAAATAATGGGTTAACCTTTAATAATAGAGTTCACACACACACTCTCAACACAGAACCTCATTAGATGCACAAATGCTATCTGGTTTTCCACCAACCTGGGTTCGTTCAGTTTTACCTCTGTCGTGTTTTTCCTGGTTAGAATAAAACAATTGTGGTTTGGTTTTAATGCAAAAAACAAAAAAAAAACTTCTCTGTGTCAGGCATGGCTCATTTTAAACAACTGCATTTGCTCCGGGCTTTTAAGTCTGACTAATTGGTCCCTAAATAATTAAAGACTTTCATTGCAAAATGACTTATCTCCCATTTGTACGAAAGTGACGCCTACTTTTACAAAATGATTGATGGCACCATTTAAAACAAATTATGGTTCTTTGTAAGTCCTTGACTGACAACATTACAATACTTCCACAGACTAGAATCACATCTATACTTCATTAGAGATAATGAATGATAAATCAGTTTATTGGTGTAGTTTATTATTATTTGGATGTGACTTGATCAGAGTTTGTGACCACTCTGTATAGTGCAAGAAGCAGGACAGATGCAGTGATATCTGCACACTGATATTGTTTGGATGTGAAAAGGAAGTGCTTCAATGAGAAATAGGTCAAGATAAAGCTGCCAATTTCTCCACAAATTATGTCCCGCACTTTTTTTGTTTGCTTTTACTGGGAGGAGTGCGGAGAGGGTTGAGGCACAAATACCTATCTGTTTGCCACAGGGGTCACAATTACCTGGGGGCTGCTAGCCAGGGTGTTCTCTCTGAGGGGGGCCGCTTGAACATGTAGAGCAAAAAAGTTCAATTTTTCAACTTGAACTTGAATTCTTCAACATTAACTTATGACTATATACAGTATCTTAAACACATTTGGTGTCTATTGTCAGACACTTGGCAGCGCTTCTGCTGAACCAGATGAGCCACATTTGCTTTTACAGAGCTGGTAGTGAGTAGTCGAGATGGGCAACAGTCAGTCTAGATCTGTGTTTTGACTTATTGAAGTTCATTGTTGAGAACAGTCTTTCAGAAGGAGAAAGGGTCTGTAAACATCTGGAAAGTGGAGCTGTCAGACTTGAAGTCAAAAAATCAGTGTCATGCACTGTGGGAGGTCTGAGTGCTCTCAGTCCTGCTAAAATGTTTATGTTGATGAGTTGTGCAATTTAGATGGGGCTTTATAAATGCTAAATGTGAATGTCAGCTTTTACGCAACAATTTCACAACCTTACTAGAACAAAAGCTTTAGTAAAAATAATAATGGGAAATTAAAACTAAAATTAAATAACTTTTATTTAATTTATTAAATGAATTTTCAGGTTGGATCTAACAATAAATTGGAAGCATGTGCAGGGCCGTATGAAATTGTCTGGCGAGCCAGATATGGCCCATGGGCCAGCAGTTTGAGACCTCTAGTTTACCATGAAGGACAAAATTTTGGCTCACCTCCCACAATGCTCTGTGCCAAGGGAGCGGGGCAGTGCATTGGCTGACCTCACAACTTGGCTAACTTTCTCTTTCTCTCTCCCTCTTCTTCTGTTTTTCTCTCTCTCACACACACACACACAGCAGTTGTTGCTTAAAGATGACGTATTATGCACATATCCAGGTCTATATTTATATTCTGGGACTCTACTGGGACATCTTTGCATGATTTACAGTTCCAAAAACTCCTTATTTATCTTATACTGACCCTTTACCCAGCCCCTCAGTTCAGCCTCTGTCTGAAACAGGATATTTTAGCTCCTGTCTCTTTAAGGCCCCCCTCCTGATGACCCACTCTGTTCTGATTGGTTAGCCTCTGGAAGTTGCATCATGGCCAACTTCTGGCCACTTGGGAGGCTACGTAAACAAACCATGACACAAAATGTAGAAACAGGATTTTACTATTTTTTCCTGTTCTTTACTCCAAATGTCAACTTCTCAAATGTTCTCATGTTCAAGACAGAATCCAATGTGAAATATGAGAAATGGACAATGTGAACAACACATGGAAAAACTTAGAGACAACCTTAGCAACTAAGGCTACGGAGCTGACACCAGCTCGTCAGCAAGGTAGAAAAAAACAAACATGCAGTCCATTTACCATTTAATCATCATCTCTCTTCTCAACCTAGCATCCACTACTTTTTCCCATAACTTCATGCTGTGGCTGATCAACTTTATATCTCTGCAGTTACTACAGCTTGGCACATCACCCATATTCTCCTTATTCACCCCTTATTCTTGAAAATCAATACAAATACACTTCTCCTCTGCTCCTCAAGCATCCTCTCACTTTCCAAGACTGTGTTAAACAATCTAGTGAATAACTCCACTGCCATCTTTCCTAAACATCACCATGCCTCCACAGGTATGTCATCTGGACCAACCACCTTTCCACTTTTCACCCTCTTCATAGCTGCCCTCACTTCCTCCTTGCTAATCCACCGCACTTCCTCATTCACTATCCACACATTTTCTTCATTCATCAGCCCTCAAAGTTCTCCTTCCACCTTCTCTACTTTCTCTATCTCTCTGGCTATCTCACTTCTTTTTCACCAACCTCTACCTCTGTATACTTTCCTGTACTTCCTCATTCCATCACCAAGTCCCCTTGTCTTCCTTCCTCTGTCCAGATGACACACCAAGTACCTTCCTAACTGTCTCCCTCACTGCTTCTGCTGTAGTTACCCAGCCATCTGGCAACTCTTCATCTACCACCCAGTGCCTGGAGTCTTAACTCCTCCCTGAACTTCACACAAGAGTTTTCAACTTGCATCTTCTGATCCTTGGCTTTGCCTTCATTCTCTTCCTCTTCTTGGTCTCCAAAGTCATCCTACAGACCACCATCCCGTGCTGCCTAGTTATGTTCTCCCCTGC
Organism: Thunnus albacares; assembly: GCF_914725855.1. Classification (NCBI taxonomy): domain Eukaryota; kingdom Metazoa; phylum Chordata; class Actinopteri; order Scombriformes; family Scombridae; genus Thunnus; species Thunnus albacares. The sequence goes on along the minus strand of NC_058106.1, from coordinate 7,072,845 downwards.
CACCACCTTGCAGTCTCCAATCTCATAAAACCAAAACTATGAGCTGAGAGATGCTAAAAAACTTTTAGAGATGTGGGGAACTATAGAGTCAGTTGATAATATTTGTGTTTGTCACTATAGCAGCTTGGATTAATACTTGGTTCAGCTAAATCCTTGAGTTATTTTTTTTAAAAAACCTATCAAACACTGACTATACACAACAGGCCGATATCTATTCATTGAAAGGTCAACATCAGTCTGCTTTCAGTTTTACTCAGTGTATCAGCCTGAGGCTACACAGGTGAATAAGCAGGAATAAAGCCAATGTAGAGTCATCCTGTCAATCAATACAGCTGCATGCTGTGTCTGTGGTAACCTGCTTGTCTTGTGTATAATACTAGAAAACTCTCCCATTGCTGTCTTTGTGAGTGATACATCCCACGCCAATTTTTCTTTCCCGATCACAGTGTGAAGTCACTGTTGGCTAAACTGACTGTTACCACATAAAACCTATATGTCCCCCTCCCCTGTCCCACATGACCCCAGCTGTGTTTACTGTCTGCTACTGTGTTTGATTCCCAGGACCTAGAGACAGGAGATCCTGGGAGAAACAGCATACACAACCACAAACACACACAGTAGCTTGAATGGATGGATGACTGAAATCCAGGACACAGAAGGCCAATCGATCAGTACAGTGGTAAATGATAAAGTCACAGGAACTGTACAATGGATTATTTTGTAACATTTGCAGAACAGTGTGTTCTCCCTCTAGGCATCAGCACAACGAAGGAAGAAGAAATTATTTTAAAGCCAAGATCTTTATTAAAAACAAGAGAAATTCTGTTCAGGAAAATGTCTGTGAAAATGAAAAGAGTTTTTTTTAGATCTTGTAACAGATGAACAGAACCGTATCTTAAGCAAGACATTTAAACTGTCACTACACAGTAACCAGACATCTCTAGCTGCCAACCACCCTGACCAGTATTGTTTTACAGCAGGTTAGATTAGACTAGCCATTATTAATCCTTAATTAGATTGGTGCAGCGGAAAAGTGATGCGATTGAGTGGGAATAAAAGATCAAATATGAACACACAAATGAAATAGAAAGTAATTTGTTAGAAGAAAGAAACAGTTCACGAGAGGACAGTTTCATCCCACAGAAACCAGAGAGGAGAAGAAAGTTTTACCTCTTTTGTTGTTAAACTTTTTATACCACCCAAATGACTGTCTGGCATCCACAAAAAGCCAGAGGAAAGATTTAATTATTTAGGTTAAAGTTGAACTGATATTTTTTAAAAAAGTTAGAAAAAGAAGAAAGAAATCAGTAGTATATATATCCAAGGTATTTGTTTTGACTGGTATACTTATATGTTAAAAATTGTAATTACCAAAACAAAGAAATTTAAGTTTTATGTATTTTTTCTGCGGTTACAGCACCCCTACATGTACATACCAACTTTTTTTTTTTTTTTGGTTTCAATTGAGAATGTTGGTACGATAATTTGATCGGTGCACTATCGTAATATTACTTCAATTCCGCTGCCAGAAACTGGCCACACAGGCAGTTGTTGCTGGTGGGGCTGACAGAAATAAGCTAATTTGGAGCAGAAAAAGCAGTTTTTACACATGATATGTGTAGGGGTGGAAAAATCTCCTGTATTAACATAATATGCCAACAAGAATGTATGTAATTATGTGTACAACACCAAAAATAATAATGTAGTCTGTAGGTCCTCTTTAAAGAAAACAGATTATCTGCTGTGCAAGGTGAGGCATTATGAAAATAATAACAGGGAGCACAATCAAAAGCAGCTGGTTGAACAAGATGAAGGGTCTTATAAAACAAAGAAAGTGATTTAAGGGAAGGGGAGAACAAAGAGGAGGTTAATTATTGAGACAGATGGCACAAAACGGCACACATTAACCATTAACCAATCACAAAGGTTTAACGAATGAGGTAAGCGGTGAGGTCAGTACCTGTAACCACTTCAGCATTGGAGTTAATGTTTGAGGTCGAGTGATTTAGGAGTGAGGGTCTGTTCCCTGAAACCATGTTTGTGTGTGTGTGTGTGTGTTTGCATTAGTGTCAGCAAGTGTTTGTGCATGCTTATATATGAGGTCACATGTTTGTAAGGAGGCACTACTTTAACAAGGGACCATTTATCAGAAATATAAAAATTCTTCTTTTAACGTCTAACAGTGTAACATATAATTACATAGAAGAAAATTACACCTGTAAACATTTTAAAATGAACATTAAGGCAAATATGTTGTGACCGATGTTGTTTGACTTAGATGTGTGTGTGTGTGTGTGTGTATGTGTGAGACACCTGACATAGTGCTCAGCAGAACAGAGAAACCCTATCGCTGCCAAAAGTGCATCATAAGGGATGTCTGCACATAGAGACCGAGTGTCACCTTGGACAATTTAAGAGGTATGTTTCCTTTACTCAGCCATATGCACACGCACACACACACACACACACACACACACAACAGGACATAGCAGACGCCACCAGTACATTAGTTTGTCTGTGACCAAGGCGGTCATTATTAGAATAGTTGCTGTTGATGCAGACCTTCATTTAAACCTGGCTAATGGCTCACTGTCGCCTGCACATACCCCCACACACACTCGCACACTGATAATTATACATTCCAGGGACACATTGTCTCAGTATGGCGATTCTCTATGCCAGTCTGTCTCCATGTGTCCATCGCTCTTTTCCCGTCTCACTGCAGTATTTCTCTTGTTAAGTTTCCATGTAGTCATTACCTCTATCATCTGGGTTGGACATCCCTGAATGATATGCAGTTAAGTGAACCGGTGGTAAACACATACACACACACACACACACACACACACACACACACACACACATACGTTACAAACTGTACTTTCTAATGGCAGGCCTTCATTACATCCATTGCTGTGCCATTTACCCCACCCTTACATCGACCTTCATGTGACCTGCAGAACATGCCATGTTTTCGGGAGATTATCCCTCTCTATAATAAATGAAAAGCCAACAATGTCATCATTTTGAATGAGTTGAACTACAGGTGTGAAAACCCCAGCATTCTTACCAGTTCGATGAGAAGACCACTATGACTCTTTGTTTTAAGTAGGGAGCTGCAGTGTTAGCTTAGCATAAAGACTAGAAACAGGAGGAAACAGCTAGCCTGGCTCTGGTAAAGGTAAAAAATCCCCCCTTTCAACACCTATTAAACTGACTAATTAACACACTGTATCTTGTTTGTACACAAATGGAAATGAAAAACTGGGGAGTTATGGGCTGTATTCTTAATTCCTGGTCTAAATTCCTGCTGAACAACAGGTGGGAGAAATGACTTCCTTGAGTCTTATTGTCATCGTGATGTTGCATGCTAACAGGCTATTTGCTGTAGTGAGCCAGGATAGCTGTCTCCCCCTGCTTCCAGTCTTTACGAGAACTCCTCCTGCCTCTAGCTCCATACATACAGATGTGAGAGTGGTACCAGTCCTCTTATCAGCGAAAAAGCATTTTATGTCCAACTATTCCTTTAACCCTCTAATACAATCCAATTCTAATCTCAATCCTAATCCTTAAATAGTCCATTGTAGAAATAAGAACCGACAAATTGTCCTCACTATAAGTCTCTCTCTCTCACACGCACACACACACACACACACACTCCTCCTCTCACCCCCTCTGTGCTGCATTTTGTCCTCAGGCAGCATTATAAAGACTGTCATGTCTGTCAGAGACACACATGAACCAATGGATGATGGTTGATGGACCACTTTCATTTTAACATTCTTGACAACTGAAAAATAACACTCATCACGCACATGTACCATCACACACGTACCAAACACACACACGCAGTCATACCATGTACATACGCACATGCACGTATACATACTATAGATACACATCAGTTGCCCGCCCTGCCTCTCTCTATTTAGGGCTTGTCCTTTTTCTTGTCCGCTTCCAGATCATAACTCCAACCCCCCCCCCTCCCCTCCTCCACTCCCCCCCTCACTGCCTGCAGAGCCTCCGCAAATGAGATAAGAGCACTAATGTGATTGGGAGAGAGAGAGAGGGAAAGAGAGACAGAGATAGAGAGAGAGAGAGACTTTCTAATTTAATAGAAACTCCATCAGGCTAATGGAACTGTGGACTGACCGCCCAGCCTCCTACATACACACACACACACGCACACACACACACACACACACACACACACACAGTCATTTACTCTTCACTATATTGTACCTTGCGAGCGTGGGAACCTATTAGCATTCACCACAATACGTTGGGCCACCGAGTTAAATGAATACGCAGAAAGAGGGGACATGGGGGGTTGAAATAGAAGGATAAACCAATGAGTGTGATAGATGGACTGGCAGGGAAGAAAAATGAAATGATACTTTTAGATGGATGTTCAAGGAAAAACAAAAAGACCCCAAATTAGAGGGAACAAAGCACAAAGTGAGGCGGAGAGACGACTGATGTGGCGGTCACTCCGTGTAGACAGTTCACCAATTATGGCCGTGCAGGTTTCTGGTACTTGTTGAGGATGGGACAATGTGAATGGACACTGAGAAGGTGGAGTCAGTTTGGAGGAGAGGTGGGGATGACGGATGGCTGTTCACTCGCAATCTGTCTGGCACAACGGTAATAAATGAGTGTACTCCTACTCTTGCTATCTTACACACACAAACACTGCTGATTCTCATTCACACAGAGGCTTGTCGGCTGATTTATTTCCACTTACGCTCTCAAGTGCGGAAATTTGGACGAGTGACAAAAAGTACAAACAGGACGTGTCCTTGAGCGGCACAGTTCTTGCTCTTCTCTCTCTGTTGTTCTCTCTCTTTTCGTCTTCTTCCTTTCAGCCGCAGCACTTTTCTTTCACCTCTGGTCTGTCTGTGTCTTTTTTCTCATTTGACTTCCTCATTTATTAAAGTAAAGCTAGTACATTATGTCCCACAGATGTTTCCCTACCCGTACCCTACGGGATGTCATCACATCTTTCTTGTTTGTGACCCTGATGAGACAAACGATCAGAGTTTGAGTAGCCATGTACAGCAGCAAACAATTCAGACAGAATGACGGTTTGTATAGCCAAATACTTTCAATCTGAAACACAGATTAGTTTAGTTTAGATAACTTTAGAAAATGAATGTGATTTTAAAAGATAAATAATTTATCTCTTAATCCGTAGTCCTAAACAGAAATTCACAAAACCTCCTCAAAGGTCCAGATAGGAATGAATGCATTCTCTGTAAGTGTTGTATATTTGCAAGTAATGTTACTTAATGTTGAGAGGGAAAAAAAAGTATTTATACTCCAAGTCTGAATTTACAAGTAGGACATCTACACTGAACCTGGCAGGTAATCAAGTCCTCTTTTTTTCTGTTACTACTTGCGCAAGAAAGACGTAATCTCGTACAAATGCACAAAAGCACATTTCTCAGAAATGATTGTTTGACCGATGAAATCTGCGTCTCTGTAAAGTTGTAAGTCGTCACCACAGGCGGAGGTCACAACAAGGAAGAGTCTTCTTTTCCCTCTGCATAGAGTCTTCGTTCAAAGCAAACTGTTTCATCTGACCTGGCTTGAGTTGTTCTTGTGTGAAATGTATTCAAACTACTGTTTTGCATCATAATTTCGCTTGGAGGGAGGCGAGCAACAGGTATAAATATGTCTGCTCTAACATAGAAAATTAGACAAGAGGAACTATCAGAACAGCTGGAGTAAACCAAAATATAATACGACTAAATGTCTTTAAAACTCAATAATCACATCACTAAAATTTTACTAAAACTAATGTACATTTTTATCTAAAGGCTAAGGTGCTAAAATGTACCAATGTATATATTGGCACCTGATTGTACACATCACATGTAGTAGTATGGATTACATGTGCATTTAAAACAGCATAAACATGAAAGCCTGATTCTGACTAAAAAAAAAACTGACCTGATAGTACATCTTAGCAGTTTTCTGGCATTTTTGAAAATCATAGGCTGGCCTAATAAGAGTGATTATTAAAGGTCAAAAATGTTATCCCAAATAGCATGATCAAATTTTAAATCGCACACATTTGTCTCTATGCTTAATTACTTAATTGGCTTCATAGGGTTGCTGTGCTAAAGGTCAAAATATTCAACCTTATTGAGATATTTCCAACAGTAGTTTAGATTTTGATAAACTCCCTCCTCAGTGTGTAAATATGACTCAAATATCGGTGTCCTTTTAACAGCACAAGCTGTGCTTGAACCGGCACAGTGAGCAAAACAAGAATTAACATAATTGCTGGTAAAGCATGACTAGAACAAATAATTAGAGAGGAGTGGCATAAGGTGTGCAGACATAAAAATACAAGACAAAGTCAGTACAGCACATCATCTGGATAGACAACGTGGACTCAGACATCCTCAATCTGGCTAAGTAATACAATTAAACTGAAGTAAGCAAGCAAGCGAAGAGGACTGTCTCTGTCTGCAACTGTTGTGCTGTCTCACATATCATCTCTTTTTCTTTAGTCATTGTTGTTTTTGGTAAGCAAATGCACATAAGAGAGAGGATGTGGAAGCTGTTGCTCTCAGAGGAAGAAGAGGCAGGGATTTGATCACCAGACTGATTACTGCTAATATCGTTTGTAATGAGATTACTACATACTGGATCATAAAGGGTCCATTGTGTGTCACATTAATTTTTGCATGTGTGTGGTAAGGCTGGTAACAAGATCCATAACCGTCTGAATGCATTATACATTCCATCTCCTCGTAGCAGCCAAGATTTATAAAGAGATTCATACCCAGGCACATGCAGACAGACACCAACTCCCACTGGCAGCCACACTAATATCTCACTGTGACTCTGGGATCAAATTTTTATTGCTCTTAGTCTAGATAAATCTCTCTACTAAACCTTACTAGATTTCAGGTTTGTGTGTTTGACATGAATAATTACGTGCAGCATCCAAGCAGATCCCACTGTAAGTCATGAAACCTCTAGCTGATCCCTAAAGGATGCATCAGCTGGTGTACAGGATTAGATGACTCAGAAGGGAAATAATAAATATTATTAATTTTATAAACATGCTAGTTTGGAGATGTTTCTCCCATATATGTGTCTCTGATGGTTCGTGTTTTGTTTTCACCTTCAGATGGCATGAAATTTGTTGATACTGTAAGTAGACAAATTGCATCAACTACTGTCAGATAATTAGCTTTAAACAATAAGGCTGGTGCTATTTTACATTTTTGTTATTCTGAACAAATCCCATGGAAAAAAAACAAAGAATTGATCTGTCTAACAAGTGTTGCCTGAAAAATCTTATTCCTCTGTGAGATAGAGGTCCATTTTTGTCCAAAAAACATACCAGTGAACCGCATTGTTGCACTGGGTTACCTGTTCCTTCATTACCATGAACACTCACACTGTAGTTTATTTTGAGGTAATCTCACAAACAGCATCTTACTGCTATAAAGACTCACTACTGCATCAAATGTGTATTTATCCGCAGCTGAAAATAGTCCTCAACAATTCCACCTGTTTGAGTAACGTTTGCTACAAACTGCAGTGCACAGCTGTTTTAGAAAATTACATGGCCAGTTCAAAAAATGAAAACCTGTATTTGTGAGCCAATTTCAAAGATTTATGTCTTCAGTAGGAACAAATGGGCTTGGGGCTGACTGTAGACAATAAGAAAAATACAAAGTAACACTAGCCTTATCTTTTAAGCTGTACTCACTTGGTCTTCACATAAGACCTGACCTGGCCCAATGAGACATCTGCCTCTGGCTCAACTAACAGCGATGAACCAAGAAGCATTTTAAAGCGATAGTTCGACATTTTAAGATATACGCTCATTTGCTTTCTCTCCAAGAGTTAGATGACAAGATCGATACCACTCTATTTATGTGGGGAAGGCACTGAAACCTGCTCACACTTTGCAACACGTGACACTATTTCTGCTCCTATCTGTGTTATTAGTAAATCAGTCATTGATCAGCCAACAGGAACTTTGGATTATTATAATAAATATCCAATTACATGCTGGTGTGATGGGCCCAATTTTGTTAGTTTATCTATCTTGTGCATCTTTTTTCTTTCAAACACACACTCACAAATGCATGTGCACAAACCCTCCTAGCACATACACCCCCCACACCCACACACACAGACTGCACCCACAGCTCATTTCCAGTAATGGCAGGTTCAGCTAACCGACTAACCCGTCATTGTGTGTGTGTCATGTACCGAGAGTGTGAATGGGAAGATGTGTGGATGGAGTTGTATAGGAACAGGGTGTGGAAATGTGAAGATTCGTGCTAAGGGACTGGTCCACAGGAACACACACACACAAACACATGGGGGTCCGGGCAGGGTGGGGTGGGGTGGGGGGCCCTGTGGACGAGCTGGGAACATAAATGGCAGACGGGCCTCAGAGTGGACTCTGATGGGCACTGTGCCAGCTGGCTGAGGAAGCTGGTGTGTGTGTGCGCTTTTAAGTGTGTAAGTGTGTGTGTGTGTGTGTTGGAGATAAACCCTGAGAGAGAGATTTTTAAGAGTGTCCAGATCAATCACTGCTAACTGTCTTTACTATAATATGTGTTCATTTTGTATTGTCTTAACCTTCACCTGCAACAGTTCCTGAACAACACTGACTGGATGTAAATATTAACTATACGAGGCCTCATTCAGCTATTCATGGCAGCAGCTGTTTTGGCATTAGCCACATAAATCCAGTGACATTCCCTCCTTCTAAAAACAGCTCACTCACAAAGCCCAGCCACTAGATCACTGTGGCAGCCGCTGATGGGAATCAGCAATGAGGCCTATTTAGCCTGGCACGACGACAGAGGAGACAGAAGTGTGTTCATGAATGTTGAAACATACTTTCATTGCCCTCGGACGTTTTCATGTTTTAATTTAATAACAAATATAATGCAAAGTAGTCAATCTCTTTTATAGGACACACCCACTATAAATCGTCACTTGTACAGCCAATTGTTGCTTGGAGTGTTCCTTTGTCTTCATGGTGAAGGTTTTGCCACAATACTGACTCAAGAAAAGTTAGACTTTCCCAATACTGGTGTATTTATACAATCCAAACCCCTTAGCAACTCACAGGTGATCTTCATTTTACTAATTATGTGACTTCTGAAACCTCTGTGAAAAGGTGTTTGAAAAGCATACATCAAGGGATGGATAGAAGAACATTTCTGAGTCACCGAACATCCCTTGGAGTCCAGTTAAATCAGTGGAAGGAGTGCGGCACAGCTGTAAATCTGCCTCGAGAAGGCCTTCCTCCTAAACTGAGTGTGAGTGTGCAAGAAGAAGACTAGTGATGAAGGCCACCAAAAAACCTGTGACAACTCTGAAGGAGTTATAAGCTTCAGAGGTTGAGGTTGGAGAGACTGTGCATACAACAACAGCTGGCTGGGTTCTTTAAGCTTTATAGGAGAGTGGCAAAGAGAAAGCCATTCTTAAAAAAACCTCGCATGACATCTAGGCTACAGTTTGCCAGAAGACAAATGAGATACCAGGTTCAATGGTCTGATGAGACCAAAATTGGTCTGTTTGGCAATCACGGTCTGGCAAACACTGCACATTATCATAAACACAGCATCCTCACTATGAAGCATGGTGGTGGCAGCATCAACCTGTGGGGATGATTCTCTATAACAGGCACTGGAAGAGTTGAATGCAATAAAATACAGTGAAATGCCAGAGGAAGACCTGATGCAGTCAACAACATTAATGTGTTAGTGGCCAGGTCAACGTCCACATCTCAATCCAATGGTGAATTTGTGGCTAAATTGAAAAAAGCTGTTCACTAGAGCTGTAATGATTAGGTCGATCAACAGAAAATTAATCAACAACTATTTTTATGATCGATTGATCATAATTTTTTAAGGAAAAATTACAAATATTTGATGGCTTTGGGTTTTGGACTGTTGGTTTGACAAAATAACACATTTGATGATGTCACTTTCGGCTCTTGGAAATTGTGTGGCCATTTTTCACTGTTTTTTAAGCCAAAACAATTAATCAATTAATAAAAAAATACTCACTGTTCATTCACGACCCCCATGCAACCTCACAGAGGTTGCGCAAAGCTGATGGAGACCTTATGAGGGGCATTGAAGGGGCTTTTTACATTAAATCCACTTGAATTCAATGTTGTAAGTCCTTATTATCATCTACCTGTACATACAGTACTGTGCAAGTGTTTTAGGCACTAAAAGTGAAGTGAGGATGCCTTCAAAAATAATGTGATGAATGAGTTTTTATTTATCAATTAACTTTATACAAAGTGCAGGAAACAGAAGAAACCTAAATGAAATCAATATTTGGTGTGAACAACTTGCCTTTAAAGCAGCAGCAGTTTCCTCAGTGCACCTGCACACAGTTTTTCAGGTACTTGGAAGGTCAATCTTGAATCTTGGAGAAGTTGCCACAGTTCTTCTATGGATTTAGGCGTCTCAGCTGCTTCTGTCTCTTCATGTAATCCCAGACTGACTTCATGATGTTGAGATCAGGGCTCTGTGGGGACCAAACCATCTGTTGCAGGACTCCTTGTTCCTGTCGATGAAGATAGTTATTTACGAATCTGGCTGTATGTTTGGTGTTATTGTCATGCTGCAGAATAAATTTAGGACCGAACAGATGCCTTTCTGATGACGTTGCATCATGGATAAGAATCTATACATCTAAAGTGATACAGCATAAAAATGTGCCTGCTGTCTCACAAACCCCCCTCCCCTTTACACACACACACACACACACACACACACACACACACACACACACACACACACACACACACACACACACACATATCTGCTCTTCCTGCACATACACACAGGAATACATGCATGCAACTGTGCACAAAGCGGGTCAGATAACACAAAAGAAGTAAAGAGGGAAGGGAATCAATGGGATTTCGCCTGGAGATCAAAAGTAAATAAACACAAACACACAGGCACACATGCACAGTTTTATTCTCAGCATTTGACAGAGGAGTACCCTGGCTTTGCAGTGCCACTGGCCAGACAGGAAGTAGGAAGTGGAGAAAGGAAGCGTTGAGTGGCTGATGATAATACCTTCTACATCCTACTGTTCTGCAAAGTACAGCTCTGAACAGACTCTGGAGGAAACCCATCCACAGCCACTGCTGCTCTGAAAGATTTACAGACTAATGTTACAATGTGTGAAGACTACTGGTAAGATCACGCTCAGTGGGATAAAATAAACTTTTGAACATTTCTTCGGCTCTGCAGATTTTAAATGTCGCATAAAACAGCCATTATTCAACCAATTCAGCTTAGTCCAACCAAGACAGCTGAGTCAAGTCTTAAAATACACAGCATGTCTCTTTCCATCAGGTTATTAACATGCAGACAGCAGTGTATCTGTAATTAGACAGCGGTCAAAAAATATATTAAATTCACCTCTTAATGCACCCAAGATCACCTAAATATCTGATCACCTACACAGCCTCTGGAAGCTGTCAGAGACAGATTTGGCCATATTAAAAACTGTCTCTAAAACATGGCATCCACAGAAATATATATATATAAAATATTATACATCTTAGATAGTGATGTACATGTATATAACAAAGCATCATTGTGGAGGGGGAATAGGTTAGAAAGTTAGTTTAGTTTAATGTATAGTTTTGTAAGGATGCAAATGTTATGAGATGAAGTTGATGAAGAAAAGACAAAGTGTGCAACATTGCATAATGTGCAATAGTGACTGCTCCAAATTACAGTGGGTGGTAACCGTCTGAAAATTGTTGTATTGCTTGAGACATGTCAGTGGGTCAGTCTATGAACTTTTATCCACAGTAATATATCTGGAAATATGTCGTTCACACTTCAAAAGTAATCTACCAGGAATATGAACTTGTATGTATTTGGCCAACACTGTGCATTGCTGGATGATGTTGCATGTGCCGTAGCAAAGTTTGAGCCAGGTTCAGCCTTTTTTTCTGGAGGCCTCAGTGCATGAATGCAGTGGTCTCAATGAAATGAATATGAGTCTAAACACAATTTCACCATCAATATCAAAATTTAATCTTTTTGGAGACCTTCCTCTAGCGCCACCATCAGGCCAGAAATTCCACCTTCTAGCAAGTTTTTAGGTATTACAAGTGAATTAAATAAGTGAAATTCACTGAGCAAATGATTTCTTGAAAAGGCTGACCTCACATTTCTCTCTTCCAATTGTTTTTGGTGTCTCAGTGAGGACAGAGATCTTCATGAAAATTATCTTAAAATGTGCTGTGTGGATACAACATGTATCCACACATAAACAGTGTTTGTATATTTAGCTGGTGTGTATTTAGTGTGGACACAGTCTAAGGATAGCAACAAGTCTCTAGGGACTGCTACTGAAGCTAGACTTTCAGTCTTGTTTACTTTCATACTCAAAAGTCTTCTAAAGTGACTTCAATAATCTGTAAACTGGTTTGGTTGATGATTTAACTTTCAAATAGAGAGACCAAAAGAGCTAGAATAGCAAAACATTATAATGCTGGTGAGTTGATCCTTCTGCTGACAGAATGCTATTTACTGCTGTTACAGAGACAGTTTGGACTTCCTGTTGGTGGAGATTTCCTGCCAGTGTAAATACCAACAGCACAATTTCATCATCATTGTATCATCTTGCTTTGCTCGGTTAGATACCAACTTTGTGGTAGATGAAAGAGGGTTTTTTATTTTTTTTCACTTTTTGCAGGAAAGAAATGCATGGGCAGCTTTAATATCTGGATAATCACCATCTGCATAAAAGACACATTTTCATTCCAGGAGTAAATAAAGCCAGCATGACACTAACAAAGGTAGTAGGCAATGTACAGTACAGGGGTTTAAAATGTCCAAGTTTTATGTCTGTGTGTCTGGAAGAACAGCAACTGACAAATCCACAGATGCGTAGAGCGTTAAGAACCATTAGTGACCAATTACTCACAATCTGCTGAGAATGTAGAAATGAGCTGAGCAGCTGGAAAGGGCACCACTCCTTAGACCACAAGTTATCACTGAGGAGGAAGGGGAGTAGAGGTGACCTGAGCATAAACGTGTAGTGGGTGGGTGTGGTGACAGAATCAAAGGACGAATCATGATACCAGTAACAAGGGAGGAATCCTGCAGTGTAAGACCACAGCTTATAGACGAGGAGCTAGTGTAGTAATGGCAGGGTGGGGAGATCAAGGTCAAATTAAGGGTGGGGATAAGAGCATGTATTCAGAACTGTCCCAGTGGGTGAAGGTGAAGATGGGAGTGGGAATAAGCAGTGAGCAGTGAGGGGAAGGGGTGACGTATAGACAGACAAAGTTCGGGACCAGGCCAAGGGAGAGTTGCAGGGTGTGGATAAGAACGGACTCTGTGTGTGTGTGTGTGTGTGTGTGTCTGTTTATGTGTGTGTGGAGAGCCTAGCATGGTTTTAAAGTCCCAGCAGACCTGTATCCATCTCTGTATAAGTGGATTCCATGGCTGGGCTGTTCATAAAATGCAACATGTGTTAGCCCTTTATTTCTGGCTCAGGTTCTGGCAGAGTTTCCCTGGCTCGGTATCAGCGCTGGAACCAACACGCAAAGGTCAAAGCTAATAATGTGGCGAGGAAGAGCTGGGCTCAGCATTAAGATGGCTAGTAGAATAGATTGAGTTTAGGGAGCTCTGTGGTTAACGTGTGAAACAAAGCAAGAAAACACAGCTTGACTGCCAAGAAAAGGCAAGATTGAACCATTACGAGACGCATATGTGACTGAAATGCTGACTTAACACCAGACATTGTATTATATCCAACCTCTCGTTCTGCTTCAGATAATAGAAAAGACGACAGATTGGATTGCTGTCATCATGTATAATCTATACAGTGCAGCATTTTAATGGTTTGTGGTTTTTGCAAGTTTGATTGAAGGTAATGGAAGAGTGATCGCCCCTTGTGATTTATTAAAGAGAAAGCTATTAGGGGCTGTGTGAGGCGCTGCTGCTGCTTCAATTATCATTAGATCCAGTTCAGACCGGCCAGCTAATTGGTAAAGGAAGAGTGCAAGGCTCATTCAGCATTTCTTTATGGGTTCACACAACCGTGGATCTGCTAAGAGAAGTTAGGACCTACAAGGACAGTCAAAGGTTTGGACACACCTTCCCACTCCCTTCACTGAGAAAGTGTGTCCAAACTTTTGACTGGTACTGTACAAGGATACCATGGTATTTCGAATTTTACTTTTGTAAAAGTTCTACTTTTGCTTTTTCACAAGCAGGTCAGGGTACATTGCAGAAAAGCAGTGGTGTGGCTGTTAGGTATTTAGTGCTTTTCTCAACCTCACTTAAGAAGGAAAGAGGGTTGAAACTCAAGTTGCCTAAACAAGTACCCACACTATTTTGACATCATGCTTCCATAGAAATGGTTTGTTAGCGTCTGGTATTTCTCATTTAAACCACTCAACACTCAGTGCAAACTGATGAGCAATATAGGAGGGTGAAGTATGTTGATGTGATGAGTAATGTTCAAACAAGAGTCTAAAGTCTAAAGCCTTACAAGCAGCTCTTTAAGGCTATACCTGGGCACGACGGTGCTTTGAGCTAAATTCTCACAATGAAAATGCTAACCTCCTGATGTTTAGCAGATAAGATATATACAACAAGTCTTCCAAATTAAGCAACCAAATATGTCATTTGACCATGTACTCCTTAACGACAGCATTTTCTAATCTGGTGGCAGTAGTGGGCAGGACAACATAATTTGTCTGTACTTTCCAAGACCGTTACACTGTTAAAAAATTACTATTTTATGATGTGACAATGCTATGGTTAAGATCTGTTTAGGTTTAGGCACAAAAAATACGTGGTTAGGTTTAGAGAAAACCTATTGTGTTATTTTTTGTTGGGAAGACAGTCCCTGTGTTTTCCATTTTCACCATTTTAGTTTGGCATGTTAGCTTGCTAACGTTTGCTAAAGTCCAAGGCTTCTATGCTGAAATGAAGCCTCTCTTAATTGAAGAATTCTCATGCTAAAAAGTGAAATCATGCAGGTATTCATCTTGCAAAAAGAACTTTTTTTTTGTATAGAGAGCACTGACATAGTAAACTGAAAAATCCAGCCTTGGAACATAGCCTTTCTCAACAGTATTTTGTGTATTTCATAGGCTACTGGATGTTTCGACAAGGATGGTAATTTAAAAAAAAGATCTAATATCGATATGTTTATTAATTATTTCTGTTACTTCACGGCCTTCAACAGCATCGCCCATAAGCCCTACACTATCACGGGTTAAACGACACGGTTCAACAGAGGAGCAGAGACCATGGGTGAGTGGAGGGGTCGCAGTTAGCTCAAGCATGTTTGTAATGAAAGCAGGACAGAGAGGAGGGAGCAGTTTCCATGTTTTTCGATAGCAGAAATCACAATTAAATAGTTGAAAAAATGACAGAAGAATGTGTTGATGAGTTTTATGGGTATGGATGATACTAAATTGCAATTACGCTGCTGATAAATTTCCATGGGAGCAGTAGTTTTTTGTATGCTTACAAAGTACAAAGTAATCATTGTTAAAATCACAAAGGTTTCAACTTCTGATAGTAAGTGCTGTAGTGGATGCTGATTTGTCTTTAACCATGGAAGGTTAACTCCAAGAACATGCTTCATTCTTTCAGAAAGACCAATGAAAGAAATGCTGAATGAGAGATTGTAGTGAGTTACAGAAGCTAGTGGAACAGAGTCTAGCACAGACATGACTTTGGCTCTCTATTGTAGTTCAGCAATGGATGCAGTAACAATGGATTCCAAGGTTTCTAAGCATGCTATGATGAGTTAAAAAAAAAAAAAAAAAACATATTTCCAGTCTTGCTTAAAATAGTGTGAGAATCCTAAATAATTTCATTGGGAACTGCATCAGAGTCTGATCCCAACTGCCAGGCTGTCAGCATCATTGGATACCACACCAGCTAATATCCCAGATACCGGAGCAGGGCGAGGCCTGATGAGGCTGGGAAAATCTGGTCAGAGGATGTCCTTGGAGTTGTTTCTCTGCCCAGTTTGGCAGCTTTGTCCACAGCCTCCAGTGCCAGCTAATATCCCTTTCCCTTACTCCCTACCCTCTGGACAACTGGCTGTCACCCGGGCAATTCTGCCACACACACACCCTCACAACCACAGACGTGGATCCGCATGGCTGTCTCCAAAGCAACCAAACATGTGAAACAAATCCCCTCCCTCTGGAAAGTACCCACCTGTTTCTTGTGTCTGTGCCTTAAGAATGCATTCGTCGAGTGCCTATGCTTGTGTTTGTACAAGTCGTGGTGTGTGTATTTGTGAGTTCAGTGGAAGTGAATTACTCAGTTTGTCCTCTGGTTTTGTTTTCGCGAGTAAACTTCAATGTTGCTGATCTCTCAGCATCATTTATAATCCGGTAAACAGTGTAAGTGCCATACAGCCACAGCAGCTCTCCTGCAGCTCTGTCAAGCTCAATTTGGCTCAGTGTTAGCTGTGCAAAATTCAAGCTGTTCGCAAGTGGAGGCTGACTATCAGCACAGAGGAAGTAGAAGGAAGTCAGGCCCTTGACTCTCATACTCCAAACATGTGAAAAATGGCCAATTTGGTGCCTGAGCTCTGACTGGTGTGACTGCTGATGTGTGAAGAGAGCGCCTCAATGCCTCACAACCCTTGTTAATATGAGATGCAACATCTACAGCCAATCATTTTTACCACATCAGCCATGGATTTGTGGCACGGCCTGAGAATCCTTTAATCCCTCTAATTCTTTCTCTGCTCCTAATCCTTTTTTAATTCAACTCTCTGAGTGATTTACAAGGAGTCAAGCCTAAAATGTAGGCGTAGGAGTCTGTCAGCTTATTTTGGCGGGCCTCGTTTTCTCAATTTAAGGCCTGTTTCAATATGTCTGGAAAAACACAATAGAAGAAGACTTTTCAAGAGTTTAGGTGGGACGTGTTGTCTGGTCTCGAAAGTTCAAGGCGCTATTGAGTTGAGGATGAACAGATACTGGGAAGCTCTGACTTCCAAAGCCTTTTCAGCAGTCACAACACCTTTGGGGTTATCTTTAATGAATGCTATCAGTATTGACCACATGCCCTGACCTTCAGCTTCAAACTGGTGGGTCTCTTTTTGTTTAGTCTGATGGTCAGTTTGTCTGTCTCATCAGTCCATTAGCTAATGGCACAGACCAGGCTAGAGGTCAGAGGTCAGAGGAGAAAAAGAAGGAAGGAGGGAACGAAGGAAGGAAGATCAGTGGAAGAGTAAAGAAAAAACAAAATGAAGTCTTGAGTGACTCTTTTGTTGTCAGACAGATGTAGAATGAGAGAAACAGAGATACTAGGCTGTTGAAGTAGTAAATGGATGAAACAAGATTAAGTATTAGGCCTACCTATTTACTATTTATATATGTTTACCCTCCACCATTTTGCGTGAATTCTGGGTGTGGAATTTATGTGAAAAATTCTCACAAAGGAGTTTTGTCCATGGCAGACACACTTCTTTACAAAAAAAATGACGATGATTCGTGCTCAAAAATCATATTTACTGCTCACTATAGAGTAAACAATCGAGTGTCTGTTAAATGTGGAGTGAATGAGTGAACAAGGCTGTAATTTTGGACATAGCCAGTCTGCAGCCACGCTAGCAACTCTGTGCTTTGAGCTAAATGCTAACAGCAGCATGCTAACATGCTTGTTGATGTTTGGAAGGTATAATGTTCACAAGCTTGGTTTAGCATGCTAAAGTCATTAATTTTAGTCTATGGTCATAATTCGAAGTCAAAGAAAACATTTGAGCTGATGATGGTGCTGTATGGAAGGTACAGGATCACCAAAGTTACTGCAATTCACCCTGAGGGGAACATGAATGTGTTCATTACAATCTATCCAATAAATTGTTGAGATATATGAGTCTGGACCAAAGTAGAGGACAGACAGATTGACATTGACATCCCTGGTTGGCAATGCTAGCAGTGTGGCTAAAAGCAAAAGGAAGAGTTGAGTGAGTCCTTTTGTTGTCAGGCAGATGTACAGTACAGTGAGAGAAACAAAGATGTGCTGTAAAGACAGGAAGTAAAAGAAATAAAAGAAAGACACTTGCAATAAATGTAACCCTCAAACCCAAGCAAAAGAAATCAACATTATGATGGTTAGAATTGCTCCTTTGCCACCAACCACCAGCAGCCAGTCAATCTAACCTCATCCACCACAATGTGATTACTGGGTCTACCGCTGCCTGGAATGCTCTTAAGAGGTCTGCTGTACTTTATAGTACATGTGAATCGCCAGTGCCCGCTGTTTGCTGACAAATCATGTATTTTCCTCCCTCTGCGGTGCCCCTGTACTCCTGGCTTACGACTCACCCACAAGTCTCTTACCCCCCAAACTTCTAATAAAAACTAATTTGGCCCCTCGGGAAATCAAGCCAACTTTCGCTGAGGAGTGGCACCAACTCCAAGTATCCCATTGTGCTTTCTGTATATCTCATTCTACTACTCCCCCTCTGTCTCTCACTCTCTCTTTGCCTCTTATATTCTCTCTGCCACTCACTCAAACTCCCCACTTTGCTATGGCTATTTCTTTCTGCCTGACCCCCACCTGCCCCTCATTGCAGATGAATGTGCAGCTGCAAAAAGAGGCTTCCACAATATGCTTATTGTGTAACACTGGGCATTTATATGGGTGGGTGCATGATCCCGACTCGCAAATTCAATAGTCTAGCTTTTAGTGTCGTCACAAAAAAGATCATCCCTTTCTTCAGATTTCCATCTCAGTCACAGAGAGCTATTTGTCAACTCGGTGAGTGAGTGAACCCGGCCATCGCACAGCACTTCTTCGCCTTCAGGGATAATTTGAGAATCAATTAACCTGATAAAAGAATGAATGGTAACTCCGTTCCATGTAATGTAATGTAATGAATCAGGTGGATATTGCATTAGCTTTGAGCACAGGCAAGAGGAATCAATGAGTCTTCCATTATCATAACTGATTTACATCCATAACTTGTATCATTACACTGATAGGAGACCTGCTGAGGGTGAGATTCAGGGAGTAGGCCGGTGCTTTCATGGCACAATAGGCCACTTGGGAACAAGTTGTCAAATTATACACGGCGATGTCTTCACCTGCAACGATCCACTTTAAAAATATCTTTTGGATGTGATATCAAGGCTGCTTGAGCACATTTTGTTGAAGAAAAAACCCTTTGAGGATTATGTGATGTTCAATAAGTCTTTTTTTTTTTTTTTGGTCTTTGCTTCGGTCTCTGGTGCCTTATCATCATTGTCCTGACTTACTTAACAGAGCGGTTTTTAACGACCTCCATGAAAGAGGGCCTCTCTGTGCTATATACGGAGTATGTACAGTTAACAGTAAGTGTTTCCACGCAAACAAACAAACAAACAAACAAACATACAAACAAAAAATGGTAGGTAAATCAAGGACATAATGCAGTGGTTTGGGTCTGGATTTTCATTTGAGGGATTATGAGTATTTTATGTTTTTAGGTAAATCAACTCCAAATATGGGGCTTTCCTGTTTTAACCATCCTGCTGTTACACAACCTGTATTCATCTTCAACTTTCTCCATGCTTGACTGTCCACTGGGATTAACTGTCATCTGCTGCCACCTAGTGTTGATATCACAAGAGACATCTAACTTTGATGCAGCCAAATACAGTGAAGTGTTTCTTTTGTTCTATAATATACTATTGATGCTATTCTTTTGGTTATCTTAATCACAAATATATCTCATTCATTCAGAATCTCTATCATGGAGTATTTCCCTGTATAACATAAACTCAAATTTATTAATTTCATCCAGTGGGGGAATATCACAAGAATATAAAGTGCATGGGTGAATCCATGGATGGAATGGATAAATTAACATGTCTAAGAGTAAAGATATTTCAGGAAGATGTCAAAAAAAATTATAGTTTATTTTCCCACTTCATCGATATAAGAAAGGCAGTGCTGGTATGAAGAAATGAACACTAGTCACAAAGCAAATATGATGGTTTGACAAAGCAAACATATTATAGAGCTCAAACATAAGTTTTGCTCAACATGTTGGTTTAACACAAACAAAGTAAAACATTCTAACTTGTAATTGTTAAGTTTCAAAATGCTTTACAGACTTCGTGAACATCAGAAAAAGCAGATTTATAATAAGGCAGTGCTTACATGTTTGGTTTCTGGAACCCATAAAGGCTGGAAAGTGCCGTTTATTGCTGTTAGATCGTTAAGGAATTTCTGCCGTTCTTATAGTCTAATGAATCTTAAAACCTTTTTATAACAAACATGATTTATGTGAACATGCTGCTCTCAACCACAATGAGGGGAATTCTCACCAGCAATTCAAGCAATTACCTAACTCGTAAGTCTCTTGTAACAAAATTATCCTGCAATAAGACGTTAAAAAGAAGGTGAAAAAAATCAGAGCATGTAAGACAACCTGTATTCAGAGATTACAAAGTCACTTTGTATGAGGTCTCAACAATGGAGCCAACTGTTGTGTTTTGGTCCATTAAGCCAGTAGGCAAACTGAACATTATATTCAATATTAGCTAATATATCAGTTTTTAGTAATGAAAAAATGTAAAAAAAAAAATGTAAAAAAAAAAATGAATAGTCATACGTAACCTGAGTACTAAGTGACATCTTCAAATTGTTTAAAATAAAACCCCACAGGTCTTACATTTACAATGATATAATCCAGAAAAGTATCAAATTTTCAAAAATGAAACCTAGAACCACACGTTTTGGTGTTGATATATGACTATCAAGCTGACAAATGTGTCATTGACTTCAGTTCAAGTTGTGTTTGGTCTAACTGGGTTGGAAGATCAAATGAACTATTTCTAAAACGAGTTAAACCATTAACTGTTCACAGCTTAAAGAGAGCAGCGGACTGGTCTTTCAAAACTGCCTTCACTAAGGCAGAGAGGTATAGCAATTAACTGTTCTGTACCTGTATACACACATGTGCAGCAGTCTACACATATATTAGAAATGCATACAACTGACAGAGTATCATATGTAGTGTTAAAAATTGGTATATTGCTGAAATGTGTAAAACAAATACACAGTCACACACACAACGCATGTTTTTCTTGTTACCCCATTCCATCATTTCTCTATCTATTTTAACCTTTCCCCCATCCATTCCTACCTCCCTCCCTCCCTCCCTCCCACTCTTCTTTGTCTTCCTCTCTAAAACACCCCAGGGATGAGCCGGTAAGGTACAGCATCAGTGTAGCGTTTCCAATCCTTGCCGTACTTGCTGCTACAGCGGTGCTCGTCGCGCACGCAGCGGTGGACCAGCAGGATGGTCATGTAAACGATGTAGAAGTACGGCAGTATGTGGCCGAAGCCGCAGGCGGCACAATACGCCAGCGAACCCATCAGGTCGCCGGTGTAGTTGAAGTGCCGTGCCGTGCCCCAGAAGCCTGATGTCAGAAGCTTACTGCGGTGGATGCCGCCGTCAGCGGAGCGGTATGAGCACTCAATGTATGTTGGTTTGCGGCCCCAGATGGAACAGGAGCCCTCGGTGCGTCGGAACAGGTCCTTCTGGTGGTTGGTGGAGCGGAAGATGTAGTATCCAACCAGACCGAGCAACAGGACGGCCAGGGCGTGGATGTTGGAGAGCTGGACTGGGTGGTACACCAGGTACAGACCCTGGAGAGCCAAAAACACATTTACTGTCAACACTAAATGTTTTACATTGTGATATTACTGTACTTAAAAAATCTACAGAGAAAACTGTTTCCCCTGATATCAGTGCTTCAGTCAGATATCTGACATCTGGTGCAGCTACAAACAACTAAAGCTGTAATTTCATATTATTTATCACCTGTGTGCATGTTAGCATGCTTGTATATGTTACCTGCAGTGTGTACAGATATGGCAGCCAGACACAGTCTCCCCAGCCCAGATACCATCCAAAGTGGTCATGGCAGATATCAATGGTCTTCAGGTACCACGCTTCATTCCAGAAGAAATCCAACACATAAATGGCCTACAAGAAAACACAGTTCACATAATTATCTAGTAGTCATTAAGAAACCAACATGAGAGAACACTGGCTTCCATTTTTATTCATACTGCGGCTTCTGAGTCAAGAACGTTAATCTTAAAGTCAAGGAAAGAAAATGCTAATCTTCAGGGGCCAAAAACTCATTAAACCATTCAAGGCCAAGAGACAAATATTAGATCTTTATAGAGTTGGTAATTATCTGTGCATATCAAAGCGTGCTAGTCCTACATTAACTACAGTTCTTCAAGAGCTATAGGTTTAAAATCTACCCTTATATCTCCTCACCTGCAGCACGTTGACCAGAATCATGGAGTTTGTGACGTAGCCGTACAGTTCTTGCTGCTTGGCCATGTAAGACAGATTGATGAGAGTCCAGGCTACAATGCCGGGTCGGCCATTGAAGAACAGCTTGAAGTCAAACCATTTGCCAATGCGGGGGTTGAACTCGATTCCCATCATGTAGTTGTAAAAGATGTTCCCTGTGAACTTACTGTAAAATCACAATAAAGGGTGGAAAAAAATGCAGTGCAAAAGATTATTACATTATAAATGTAGGAATCTCTTTCTGCTCTAAACTGAGACCTGACACAAGATGATCTAGTGACATCTGCTTTTCTATGAATGAAAAAAAAACCAAAACAACATGTCCCTGTTATAATGTTAATTGTTATTATGTTCTGATGTGTATTTAGTCAACCCAGTCTCAATAACGGCTGTAAAATTGTGAGATGCCTATGTTTTTTGGCCTATTCTTTTCAATTGGCCTGCATCCACGTCACGTGACTGTCAATTTGAAGCTTTGTGATTGGCTGACCGGAGGACCTGCCCAGAAGTATTTTCCTCACTGTCACAGTGTTAAGGTTTTCTGGACCCTGGAGATTTTATGCATCTTTATGATTCTTAGTTTTGGGATTTTATGTCATATGACATACAGTAGCATATTCAATCAGCATCTGTTTTATTAGCCAATGCAAGCATACAAAGAATGTGTCTTGGCATTAACTCCCCCAAAAAACACAACAAAAATAGACAAAAGTAAGGTATTAATAATAATAGTATGAAATAAACAAAGTAATATTAAAATTAAACTGAAATTTTAAAATCTATTTACAGAATGGAACAGTAGTAATTTTTAAATGGGACATAACACTTGAACACCACTAACACCAATGAAATATTGACTGTACTGTGGACAAAGAAATACAAATTATGAATATATGAAGTTGACAAGAGCAAGAACTAAATGTGACATGAGCATAAATAATTAAATTATGTAACAGTGGAGGTTGAAGGCACAATCTAAAGTCCAGTTTGATAACCCCGTCTTCATCCCGTTTATATGGCCATGGTATAAAATGTGATGCACACACACATGCACACGCACACACACACTTCCTTCCTCCTTCACTTTTATTTTTTCCATTGTTTCTTTCTTATTTCTAAATTTAGTCTTTTCTCAGATTTTCCTTATCTTCCTGCCTCTTTAAGGACATTTGGACCCTATACTGATACAAATACAACCACTCGCCCACACACACACACACACGCAATTTGCCAGCATTTAACAGGGTTATAGGTTAACCTGGATCAAGTATAATATAATATGTGGTAAGGATGGGGGTGTGTGATAGAGCAGTCACCCAGTCTGAAGGAGGGGGTGGGAGGATGGGGAGCAGCATCCATTAGAGACACTGCTTCAGCTTTGAATTGTGTTAGCAATCCTGGCTGCTCCAGTCAAACCCTTTGATGCTGCCTGATGCCAGTCGCTGTCAAGTGTTCTGTATGTGTGTGTGTGTCTACATACATATATGTGTGTGTGTTTGGGTAGATGGATTAGGTGGGTGCATAGGGAGGAGAGGAGGGGTTGCTTCTGTTTTGGGGGAGGAACGAGAGTCTGGGTGATGCAGGTACAATTGAGAAGAGACTAGGACAGGTGTGTGTGTGATTTTGTGGAAGGGGCATAAGGAATTTTACATTACAGTGCTTTATTGGATGACACGGCTCAATATTAATTGAGGAAGACCATATATTAATTAACACATCCTCAGCCACATATTCTTGGAAATATAAAATTAAATGAGCACCTTCACATTTTACAATCACAGGCTATAAAACACCTTTTCTTAGCAGAGATAGTGGTGTTTAGATTCGGGTTGCGGCGGTCGGCAGCAATTTGAAATGGAATAAAGCCAACTGACGACAGACAGCCCAAAAGAGTAGTCGAATGCACCAAGTCTGCCCACAAACAATGCTCTTCTGTAGCTTTCCACTATCAAAAAAAGACAAAAAAACTCTCAGAACGGAAGGAGAATTAATTAATGCTGATGGCCTTAACATTAACCTATCGTGTTGCTGAGTTATCGAGGACATTTTTGAATTTTTGTGTGGAGAAATGTTAAAACATATCATTATATGAAAACTTTAATGCGGTGAAAGTGAGGAAATACTTCCAGGCAGGTCCTCCAGTCAGCCAATCACAAAGCTTCAAATTCTAGATTTCAAATTCAATTCATCCCTGCGGCAACACTCTAAATATCTACAGTTTTTATTAAAAGAACATCAAACATTTACATAAAATAACACAAACAACATAACAGCTCAGATAACTACACAACACAAAGACAATGATTCAAACAACATGTGACTACGTGGTTTCAGTGATAGCAGCGTCCATAGCAACCAGCATAGAAAGCCGGAAAAAAATCTTTGTAATAACTAAGAAACTTAACGTCATATACATTCACTGAACAAAGATTATGGAAACAAAAAGCACATTTCTCGCTAGAAATGTAAACAAAACACATTTTAATGCCGAACCTATCTTAATATATTGCATTTTCCACTGAGAATAAAAGGAATGGCAGCCATTTTTTGTTGTTGTTGTTTTCACTTGACAGTCATGTGACGTGGACACAGGCCAACACAACAGAACAGGCTATAAAAACGTAGGCATCTCACAATTTTAGAGCCGTTATTGTGAAAATAATACGTTTTACGCTGTGGACACATTTGACATATTTTGATGTGAGACTGGGTTGATTTAGTACAGCTGGTAGCTTATCTAACTTAATGCTAGTTATTTACAGACCTCACACTTTCATCATATAGTTTACATTTTATTTTGTTGAAATTAGCAGTTATGTTTAAATGGTGTAAAAGTTTACATTTAATTCTAAGTCTTACAATATTTAAGTATAAATTAAAGATTTGGAAAACCGATGCCAGTTTCTTCACATTATTATGCGATTCCACACAATTTCTTTTCATGCTACTGCGTGTCTGCTACAAATCCACATTCAGTCCGCTCAATGGGGAATGTTGTAAGGCTGGTTTACAGATAATGGCTGAGGTTGCACTCAGAATTAGAAATTAGGCCACAAAAGTAAAGTTCAGACACCTCTTCACCTACTTGAGCTATCCTGTCACGTGTGTATCGGTACTCACCAGTCCTCAGAGTTGGTGGGGAAGAGGTAGGCCTTTATGAAAGCAAAGGTGGACACAGCGTAGCCCAGTATGTTGGCGCACCACATCAGCGGGATCCAGTTGTCGAAGATGATGGTGGGAGAGAACCAGTGGAAGTAGTGGGCGTTTGCAAACCACAGGGCATGAGTGATCAGCCAGCACTGCAGCCCGTTGATCTCATACTTGTTAATCAGGCCTTGAGTATTGGGAGACACATGAGCAACACATGAGCATGTTTTAAAGAGATACTCTTGTTTTATTCCAATATGTTGTTCACCGTCTCCAAAGGGTCAGTATGATGTAACGATGGGTGTGTGTGTGTTAATAAACTGATGAGTGTGAGTATGGGTGTGTTCATTACCGGCAGGAGTTCTTGCTCCATCCTGCACGCCGCCAACAAAGCCAGGAATAAACTTGTGGGTGACATCAGGAACACACATATACAGGAACACCTGAGGGACAACACGGCCTCTTTTAACCTTACTTGTTAGGTTAGAGAGCAGTTTTTGTGAGCTGCACCCAGCGTCTTGTTATCTTTCCCCCCTCATTTGTCCTGCTTTTCTCTGCTGTCTCTTACCTGGAAGGCCACCCATATGGAATATATCTTGGCAGCTGACCAGGTGAAGGAAGGTGCCCGGGCCCAGATGGAGAGCAGTGTGGTCTCTCCTCGAAACAGCTCAAACAGAGGCTGGCTGATGGAGCACTGGTACTGGTCACAGGCCATCACAAAGTAGAAGACGATGAAAGGGGCAAAGCAAAGGAGGGCGATCACGCTGATCAGGGAAAACCAGTCCACCTCCCTGAGAATGAATCAGATGAACAGTATGAGGCCAACTGAACATGAAAGCTCGGTTTTGCAGTTTAAATTGTTCAAACAGCCAGTAATATTTATTACTGTCAATAATTTCTTATGCTAAATAATTCAGGTTAATGCCATACTCAAACAAAAGTTTTACTGGATGTTTGGACTGTCATAGCAGGAACATGGCAGGTGTAGCTAACGATATTAACGATGACCCTGCTTCATTTAGCCCACAAAATCGAGGGTTGCCGTGTTGAAGCCAAAGGACCCATTGTTTCAAAATTAACTGAATTTTGAGTGGTGAATCTATCACCACTATCACTGCTAACCTTCTATGTGCTGTGCAAGAACAGAAAGCCTGACAGGCATGGCAGCATCTTTTAATAGCCAGTATGAACAGGGGCAATAATTACAGCCAGCAAAACCTTTTTCAATGTTCATGCAGGCACCTGACTGCTGTTTCAAGACAGGGTTGAAAAATTGGAGGAATGCACGACCTGCATTCATTGTTTTGGAGCTTAAGTAGTTAATCAGTGCAGGAGGTAACCAGTCCACCATCACCTCCTTTTAGCATTCAGCAGTACAAACATCTGTGTGAGGGCGCTACCTGAGAGTTCATGTCAGTCACTAACCACAAGTTTCGGTTTGTGTTATGTTTTGTTTTAATGCTTAATGTCCACTCTCTGTTGTGCACTCTCTTTTCTCTGTCTTACTCTCTGTGTCTCTCCATCTCTCTGTATTAGGGTTTGTTTGTGTGTTAGGAGGATAAACAGAGAAAGATAATTACACCGTTAAATACAAATATGATGCTCAACATGAACTCACCATGCTCTCCCCCACTGTGCTGGCTCCTCTCCCTGTTCGGATGTTTTCCCATTGGCACTGTGCTGGGTTCGTCTCCTGGTGGCCTCCATGGCCACTGCACCATTCATCTGTGGTGACAGATCAGATTATCAGGTTAAGATCAGTTATGCAGAGGTGTGCTGTACTTTGTACACTTCCAACATGTGCAACATGCAGGAATTAATTGCAGAAGCTATACAGCAGGCAGCAAAACTAAACAGATGATTCCCTCTTTTTTCACTGATTGAGTGTAGTCTTTCTGAATGCTCTTTCAACAAATACTGCAAAGTCAAAGTGTCACGACAGGCCAAAAATGCAGTTCAGTCCTACATGCATTCATAAACAGATAATGAGGTAATTTGGGGAATTAAAGTGCATGTCCTTGTGAGATAACGAATACCTTGAGTGGAGGTCAGTTTGATAAAGCTACAGCTTGTGTAATAGGCTATCTGAATACACTGATGCCACCATATGTTTTCAACTTTTGTTTTCTGTACTTGCAAATATGTTTCTCTCTCTCTCTCTCTCTCTCTCTCTCTCTCTCTCTCACACACACACACACACACACACACACACACACACACACACACACTTCTGGGGCAAAGGTAACGTCATGTTAGCTGGAATTATTCACACTAAAGCCACACAAACAATAGTGCTATAACGTGTAGCTGTATGAGGAGACCTGGATGCCTTCCAGCCTTTTCCAGTAGCATGTTCAAGTTTAGCTTCCATGTTTTCCAGCAGCTGTCCCACAGACAGATGAAACGAGGCAGGGGAGCAAACCGCCGTTACATAACGTTAACAAAACAAACCTTTTTATCTCTTTATCCAGTTATCTCTGATGCTAAATCGACATTACGTCGATTAACGGCAGATATCCTTTGTACCCTGAACGATGTATCTTACAGTTTAATAACCTACGTTACCAAGTTCACGGATATGAAGTAACGTTAAACACACGTTATACCGGATAATTCTGTCGGCACAGATGCATTATTGAACTGAAGCTCACTCACCAGATAACTGTACAGTCAGACAGGGAGGGTGGCAGCTCGTCTCCTCTTCACTCCAGGTGCGGCTGGTTATTAAACAACCGCTGGAGAGAACTCAGCGTAATGGTGACACACCCGCCCATAACGCGACTACGTAATGAAACTCAACCAATAGTACTTCTGTAGAGGCGGGCCTGAGAGGCTTCCCTGTCCTCTGATTGGGTGACACTAACTGGAGCCACTAGCACCTGACAAATTTGCCACTGCTTGAATGGTTTAGCCAGAGTAAACAATGAAGTGGCAGCATTATGAAATACCTGTAATTAGTATGTGTGCCTTTAGCATCTGAGCTTTTAAAACAATAGGTTCACTTGTACTGAGTTGATATGAGGCTACCAGTAAATAAATTAAAAGCCAAATATGTTTTATTTTTTGCTGGAGTTTTTCTTTGATACTTTTTTTTTTTTTTATAGATAACAGAAATGTAATCCTAATGTTTTAAAAAGTACACCGATGAAATGCAATAAAACACAACAACAAAAAACTGCATCAATACAGTGAAAACAAAGACATGACTCCTTAATTATGATTGCAAGGTGCTGTTAAAAAGAGCCAATTCATTCCAGACATAGACAGAAAATAAAGTCACACGCACAACAATAGCACTAAGACAGAATTGGCATTTAACTATTATCTTTAGACAAGCATGCTTACACCAATAATTCGTGAGTTTAATCCCCATAACATCATATAAAGAGATTATTCTTCAGTTTTGCAATGAATTCAAACCAATCTTGTTTCAGGGAAGGAAATTTACAATAACACAGACTCATCAAGGACAGTTACCACCAAGAACACAAAAGCATTAAAGCACAAAAAAAATCAGTGTGGGCCAAGATGTGGCACTTACTTTTTTTCTTTCTTGTTCTGCGAAAGGACTGTTGTTCTAGAGTTCTAGTGGAGGATGAGTACAATCTCCTGTGTGATCTAAATAATACTAAAAATGAAGTGCATTTCATATGTTAATGTCCATTACAGTAGATCCTGATTGTCATGAATGGATGCAGTGGTGTGCAGGTGCTACTGCTTACCTTGTATTTTCCAGGAATTCTGCCTCAGAATTCAAAACAGCTGTTCTGCTGCCCTACTTGATGCAATGTTTTTTGATACATATGATGTCAGGAAAATGCTCACGAGTCCATAAAAGCATATGTCACACTTGGGATGGAGGCAGTCCTGTATTTTTTAAGTGCATGTGTATCAATTTACCACTAGAGGGTAGTACTCAGCTGTGACACAAACAGGCACATCACCACTGCTGTACAGGTGGACAGAAGTCATCCACAGCTCCCCATCGCCACTAGCACCTGTGTATTTGACCTGTTTTCATTATATGTCTGTTTTGCCAGAAAAAAAAGATGACAGATATGGACATGAAGCATTGTAATACATCAAGCAGAGCATAGACGTCGTGCTTGCACCATCCGATCAGCTATCATGTGTTTATGCAGGAGATAACTGTAGTTCTCCCAGCTGAATCCTCACTGCTGCTCAGATTCTTTGAAAGCCCCCTTAGACAGCAGAGTATTTTCTGCAAGCCTCCACCCACGCTAAATGTCAAGACATTGAAAGATTCAGTAGTCCGCTGGTTTTGAGTGTGTTGTTGTTGATATCTCTCCAGCCAGAGTATCCACTGTGAAACACCCAAGTCAGTGGGAACCAGTCGACAAGCAGATTCTGAAACTAAAGTGGATTCTCGGCAAAACCTGCTTACAATTAAGACCAGAAAAGAAAATAAACTAACCCACTGTCCACATTTGAATGTTACTTCATATCCCAAGCAAAAAAAAAATATATTCAGCAAAACATTTACAGCACATTTGAGCCTTTGAATAAATCAAACCATTAGCTTTTGTTGGTGCACTTGTGTTGACAGTGCTATGTGATTTTCTTAACAGGGCTTCTTCACTGAATCTCATTATGACTTAGACCTCAAAATGTAAAAAAAAAAAAAGAAGAAGAAAGAAGTAGAGAATCCTGTTTATTTTTACGTCCCCTTTTGGAATGTGTTGAAATGTGAGCAGTTGATGAGGGATATTTTCTCTGCACAACTGGCTCTAATATTGGCCATGGGGATAAATTCCTGTCTCATTACTTGTAGCTTTTTGTGCCAAGTTAGACATTCCACCTTTGTGTTATCCCCTTCATGTAATCAACACCAAACACATACCTGCTGAAACTATTCAAGACTGACACAGCTGGTGAGAAATCCCTCCACTCATTCAGTGTCCAAAAGGTTGATTCAGTCATGTTGAAAGAGGAGAGAATATCAGAAATTTATTAAACTGAAATACAATTTTAAAAAACTGAATCGTCTTCTCCAGGTCTACCACACGAGAACTCCTCCTCATCCTCCTGTAGCATCACCTCGCATCCTCAAATGACCTCCATCTTCCTCTTCTTCTGTCTTTCATTTACTGTGCTTTCAAACATTCTGCTATGTCTACTAATCTCTCCTATTTCCCTCTGCGACTCCCCTTGTTTTTGTTTTTTTACCACTTTTCTGACAGCGTGTCGCTGCAGTCTTTACTCTGTTTCTCTCTTTCCATTTCTCTCTTTGATCAGATGCCTTGTTGCTATGCTGTATCCAGACAGTGTGATGTATCTGGGCCAAGCAGCAGACATCACTGCTGCACTATGTATCTGAAACAAAGAGGAGATTTTGCAGTGCAGGTACCTTTTGTTACTTTGTGAAAGTTTGATGTAAATATGCACCCATCTGCTCTCAAGGAGCTTGTTTATTGAGCGCTTTTGCTAACCTGTTTGACATTTTGGGGTTCTCGATGGTGCAGCAAACATTCATATTCATTATGAACCACAGCACAGTTGTCTCGAACTGTACAGATTCACACTTTCAGAAGTCTTGGTGTGTTTCTTTGTTGCCACTTAAGTTTGAAGGACATTATTATCAGCAGGATGAACAAACTGAACTAAAACAATGTGTTTGAATATGCCGCTCCTAATATGTTTGCTGTCAGCTTGGCATAAATAAAACACATGAAGACCAATAGGTGCAGATATTCAAGAATATGATTGTACTTAATATAATGAATTAGAGTGAAGGTTTAGACACACAGAAAACTGGGGTATTCATAGAGCGAGTTAAAACGACTCACACAGGACAATCAGCCCATAAGTTTAATCAAACAGTAGCGGTTGCAGACACCCTGGATTTTAATTGGCTGTGGGTGGTAAATGCTGTGCGCAGTCAGAGGTGAAGTTATTGCTTTAGGATTACTATATTACTACATTGGTGTATGTATGTATATGTGGTGAAAAGTGCAAAGAGTTGGCACAATCACACTGTAGTGCAGGCATGGCTTTTCAGCCACACCAGCAGTGTGGATCTGTGGATCTTGTCAGTGTTGGTTTGACAGTAGTGGGTCCACCACTATGGTTCAGATTGAAATAGCTCAACAACTGTTAGATAGCTCACCATAGAAGTTTGTACAG
Source organism: Thunnus albacares (assembly GCF_914725855.1). Classification (NCBI taxonomy): domain Eukaryota; kingdom Metazoa; phylum Chordata; class Actinopteri; order Scombriformes; family Scombridae; genus Thunnus; species Thunnus albacares. The sequence goes on along the minus strand of NC_058106.1, from coordinate 7,041,210 downwards.
ACATTCATTATCCCCAGAGGATGAATCCTACTTACTTTGGTGATCCAATGACTTTCCCTCTACTCGCCTGCCACCAGGTTGACATTTGTGGTTTTGAGTGAAATGTCTCAACGACTGCTGAGTGACATGAAATTCTGTAGAGACATTCATGTAAGCCACAAGATGAATTGTAATAACTTTCTCGATTCCCTGACTTTTTATCTAGCACCATCATCAGGCAAAATCTTAAGTTGTCCAATATTGTGGTTCATGATCAAATACCTGTTGGCCTTTAGGCCTCCATCAGCTTTAGTTTGTTGCAATTTAGCAAATGTTAGCATGCTAACACACTAAACTAAGACATTGAATGTGGTAAACATTATATCTGCTAATCAATAGCATGATAGCATTGTCATTGTGAGTATTTTGCCATGTTGGCATTAATACTTCAAGTCACCACAGTACAGCCTCACTGTAGACTCTTCTTGTTACAATGATAGCAAAGAGGAGCCTTTTTTTTTTTCTTGGGAATAGAAGCTAAAGTCTACTACTGTCTGGAATTTGGAGCAGCAGGAAAGGCTGAGGTGCATTTTAAAATTAGCATGTTTCACACCAATCAGAACACAATATAATGTTCATATGTGCATTATCTTTATCATTCCTTATTATGAAATCACCACAAATAAAGTTTATATATCTGGTTTTGTGAGTTGCAGGTCTGTTTTTCCCATACAGTTCATGGGTTATTCAACAAACTGAATAGGTTAATATCAAATACGGCACCATCACTATGTGCAAGGAGGAAGGTTTGTGCTCTCTGTGTGTGTGCATATCTGTGTGATCAATATAAAAAGAGCTGGCAGTGATGGCATATATGTATAGCACATATGTGAGTGGGGGGCAGGTTGGCTGACAAATCTTACCCTAATCAGCTCCCATGGGATGGAGCATGTGTGTGTGTGTGTGCGTAACTGTGTCTATATACGTGCAATATTTTGAATTTATGAATTTTGTGTGTATGTGCTTGTGTTACATGTGCTCAGATTGTGTGTGTGTGTGTGTGTCCCTTTGTTGGTGTTAAGTGTCTGATGAATGTGAGGGCCTCGCTGTATCACAGACGCAGTGCAACACGGCTCTTAAATAATTTACTATAAATGAAAGTGAAAAATTAATGAGAGCAGATCCTCTCCTCTGTTTGTCTCCTCCTCTCTCCTCTCCTGTTGTCCTGATGTTAATGTCTTCTCTTCCTCTCTTCTCTCCTGCTTAGTTAGCCTTAGTGGTTTATTTGTCTGGTTGTGACCATGATAAAAAAAATACACATTTTCTACATGCCGTATGCCGACACATTATATACTCCCAATAACAGTAATAAATGCACAGTCTGGTAAGGCCAATTAAAGCCCCTATAACATGGTTAATAACAGTTATTGGTGTGTGATTTGTTGCCATTCAGAATTCTCACTTCATCAGAATAAGTGTTAACCTTAAGGCCCCGGTGTTAGAGAGAGAAATGTGAGATTTTGATGTATGGGTAAATAATATATCAGGGACTGAAGAAAGGTTTTAGCTGATACATTTTGCTGCTGTGTCTCTCAGTTCGGTCAAAACTTTGTAAAAGTGTTGAATAACTTTCATATTGTAGTTACACATTTTAAAAAATTGATGTTGGTGTACTCTCCACCTTCTCCACTATCTAACCTCTGAGGTTTTCTCATGAAAAGGACTGCAGGGATGTAGAGTAGGTCATCATCATGTGGGTTAAAACCTACTAAAGTTATATAATGGTGGTAATAATAAGAACCTTATTGTATTTTTGCTCAATGTTGCGATCATGATAAATGAGCATGGTGATTTATGACCCACAGCCCTGCACAGGATAAAGCAGGTGTGAACACCATTAAGAGTCTACAGACAGACTAAAAGCTCTCTGACACACAGCAGTGCTCTAAACGCTAACGTCAGCATGCTTACAGTTAACATGCTGATGTTTAGCAGGTATGACGTTCACCATTTTGACCATCTTAATTTACTGTGTTAGCATGCTAATTAGCAATGAACACAAAGTAGGGCTGAGGCTGTCATGAGTATGGACGAATTAAAATTTTCACCTGATGATGGTGCTAGATAAAAAGTTAAAGGATCATTAACTTGAGTTATCACAGTTCACTCTGAGGGGAACATGTCTGTAACGAATGTCATGGCAATTATTCTGATTTTTGAGACATTTCACTCAAAACCGCAAAAGTCAACCTCATGGTGGAGGAAAAGTGAGAAAAGTGAGAAACACAAATCTCTGTACAAAATTTCACATCATTTCTGGACCAGAGAGGTGGGATGACCAACCGAGATTGCTGTTCCTTGAGCCACAGTGCCAGTGTGACTACAAATTGGATGGATATGATTTCAGGAGAGAAATTGTTATTGCACCCATATACTTTATTTCTCTCAGTGCAGCATAGGTTAGAATTTGTATTTTCTTTTTTCCAAAATATGTGAGTGGTTTCTCTGCTACATCTTTATTTGAACTTTTGTTTTGGTTCCACAGTGTATGGTGCACAGTCACAACTTCTAATCAGTCAGATATATCGATGTAAAGTATATGACCAGGAGACATTTCACTACAGTAAAATAGTCTTACTGTATCAGTCTTAATATCAGGTCGAGTATCAATTTTGACAATTTTAACAACATGATCATTATGTCATGGAAATTCAGACAAATAAACTAATACAAAAACATCAATCCCATGTTGACAAAATGAGCAGATGAACTCAATAAATACATGAATGTAAAATATTTGTGGTGACATTAATGAAACAAAAAAAATATAGAGAATAATAGTAATTTTACAAAATGTAACAATGATGCCACTTTGTATTGCATATTACAAAATGTGTTTTGTAGGATATACACAAACTGAAGGTAATGGTTGTGAGAACATGTTGACAAGATTTAATGAAAGGAAAACACAGAGCATCTCATGGGACTTCTAGAAAGCAGCCCAGATGGGCATCATGATGAGTCACTTCACAATGATTTATTTAAAGAAATTCCAACACAGAGGACCTCTAATTAAAGCTTAGGATGTTTGTGAAAAAATATGTAATGTAAGCACAGATTGTATGATTTTTCTGATGATTATTTAAGTTAAGAGAATTAATGCTGAACAGTTTCAGAACAGTTTCAGAGAGAACAACGGGTATGGGACATTTGAATTGATAAAGATAAAGAGGGAGTGCAGCATGTTTTTATTCTGGCCCTCAGCATGTCCTACTGTATGTTGTATTACCATAACCAAACCAACATGTAGCTGAAGGAAATTCATCTCAAGTGGCACAGAGAAATGCACTTTCACTGTACTGTATTTTGCTTTAATGTGAAGGAGAAGGTTCAAAGGTTAAGGAGGACCACATGTAGTCTTTGCCCTCATATAAGCACTGACCTGGAAGTGGAGTCGAGTTCATTTCCTGCTTTGTGGATTATTAAAAGCACTGTAAATCCCAAGAGAATCAACCCTCAGTTGTCCGTGTTACCTTTAATGTCATGAACCTATGCATAGCCATTCCTAAATTTGCCCATGGGGCACTCCCAAGAGGTTAGAACAGCACAATAACTGCGCCAGCATACTGTTTTTATATGCCTAAAGCCTCAACGGAAACAAATATACAATGGCTTACATGGTGGCCAAAGTCAATTACAGTGAAGTCTTGGAGACGTTTCCTTTCCGGTCTTCTCTCAAGAACTGAGCTCTCACTTGTCACACTTTCAGCTAAGGCTGGATATGTAACCAAAATACTGATAACATAACATAATACTATCAATACTTTTTTTTTTCTGAAATTTTTAAAAAGCTAATGTCATCATTGTAGACTTGTATTAGGAGGCAGCTACAGCCTCACTAGTAAACAATGTTAACTTAAAACACCTAGCAGCCGACACATCTAACCAATTTCAAACATTTGTAGTGTCCACAAATAAAAAAAAGCCTGAAAGATGTTAAAGAATAAAAAGAAAATGGACTCCAATAGAATGAATTTGGTTGCCATCAAAGTCAATAGCACCCATCCAACCCATGTAGTCCAAGTATAGTTCACTGTTTTGTTCACTCACACTTGTATGTGACACTTGAAGAGGCTTCAGTTTAATTGCACTATTTAGTGTGATATACAGTATCAGGCTGATGTTGGGCACTTACAATAAATCAGAAATGAACCACTGGTTATAACCCCATCTGAAATGATAATATAATCCAATCTTATTGGTTACACATGCATTGTAGAATTGATCAATATTACATTGATTGTCCACTGGAAAGTCTTAAATTTATTCTTAGGTGATATTTGGATCAGATCCTACTGTAGTAAGCACGAATATTATGTAATATTCATAATATTCTTCATAATATGTAGCAACAGACAAGGAAGAAGCATTTATCTTAATGGTAATTTGGGGCTTCAATGTATATGTTATATGATTTTGGCACATGTATCACACTTAAATTGAAAAAAATACACCAGTCAAATTCTGTGAATACACATTCTTCACATTTCAACAAGTTAACTTCAGCGTGGTTCATATTTCAGCAGCGCTCAGTCCAGCTGGTTAGCCAATGGTCTGCAGCTGTGCTACTGAGCTTGACCAGACTGGTGTGTGTGTCTCTGTATGAGTGTATGCGTCAGAGAAATTTGTATGCGTGTGTTTCTGCAAGCATATTGTAAGTGTGTCCGTTTCTATGTGCATCTGTGTGCGTATTTGTGCATGTTGTGACGTACGTGTGTGTGTGTGTGTGTGTGTGTGTGTGCGTGCGTGCGTGCGTGTGTTTAGTCTGCGAGATGCGTCAGTAACTGGGGCAGAACTGATTGTTGCTGATGGCTGTAGGCAAGCACAGACCTACATTCTGCTCTGCCATACAGAAGAGGAGGAGGTGCAGGAGGGTAATAAAAATTGGGGTCTCTCCTGTGCTCCTCTCCCTCCTTTATCTCCCCTCTTTGCATATGACAACCTCCTGCACTCCTTTTCTTGAGCTTTCAGATCTTTCTTTCCTTCCCTCTCTCTATCCCTCCCACATCTCTTCATTTTGTCTGCTTTGACACTTGACAGGCATAGAGACTTACTCAGCACGCAGAGAGGAAGGGGAAATGAGGGAGAGAAAAAACAGAACTAAAAGAGAGAAGGAGGAAAGAAAGGATAAAGAAGGCAATATCAGTCTCAGCATAGATCAATTTGTTTTCCAGTATCCTAGGATTATGCAGAAACACGTGCAGCATGGATCTAAATGAAGATCCATAAACACATACCATACACATAGACAGATATATACTTGATAAAAGTGCATTTTAATACTGTGCGTACTTTTGTCAGCAGCAGATCCCCAGTTAAAACTTTTTCTGATTCCTGATTCTGATTTTTCTGATTTTTTAATTTTTTTTTACCAGCACCCAGGAGTTTTATTCCTGACATTTTGAAACAGCGTGTACAAATGGGTAGAGAGAGGGGTATGACATGCTGCATTTTCATATTATATTTGCAAAAATACGACTCAATAGCTAACTATGAAAAATTTACTTTCCCTTAACTTTGACTCAGGAACTCTAAAATCCTGGGCCTGTTCACCCCAGCCCATGGATGATTCTGCACCTCATGATTTACGTTTATGTCAACATTCAGTGCTAATGCAGGAAGTGGTGTGCCCTATATGTAGCAAAGGGGAAAGTGAGGATGTGGAGGTCGGGTTGGTGGATGGGTGTGTACCACATCCAACTTTCATGCAGGAGACCGAAGTTGCAATTAACTTGCACCTTTCTGTTAACTGTAACCATAGATCTTTCACTAACATCATCATTTTGAAATGTTGGCACTAGACTATAAGAAGATAATCTGAGGTTGTATAGTCATCTAATATCAATGTTCTTTTCTGCTGATGGGGTTGGTTCTCAAAAATTAAAGCTAAAGCTAAAGCTCGCACTTTCTGACCTCTGGTTTCCTTTAAATTCCTCTCAGTTCCTATTTTAACTACTATTTACACATTGAATTCATCATTACAGTAGCCTCTCTTTACTTAAAAGAGAACTAAAGACAAAACACTAGTTTCCCTGCATTTTCCCCTGTTACTCATAATTTTGAATGGTGAACTCCCTGTGTGCTGCAGTCCCTGCAGCTGCTGACTCCCTCGGTTGGTGTGTGAAGGTGTGTGACGTGACATGTGTCTCCTCTGTAAGTAGGATCATCCGGCTGTTTCTTTTCACTTGCCAGGAAGAGCCTCAGCAGCACAGTATAAGTGTGTTCAGACTGAGCACTCAGCCCTGTGTTACAGAAGTGGTAGAGCAAGGGGCTACGCTGGTGGGGGTGTAGTCCTTCAGCTTTCGGTGAGATAGTCCAGGCTGAGTAGGTCCATGAGTTTGAAGGCTTATCAGATGCCAAAACTACACACTGGTTTATAATATTATGAGGCAGAACTTCACTGCTCTGGAGTCATGGCAACAATGATTTAATCATTTGTCGTGACCTCTATGCCTTTATCTAGCAGAGTAAAATCAGCCATCTGTAATTACTGCATACTGCTTTATATTGCTGACAAACGCTGCACAAGCAAGGGTCACTGCTGGTTTTAGTTCCTCAATGGCTGAAACAAAAATAACTTCCAGCTGATGATTAATCACTTTCTTAAAATTCTGAATAACTCAACAGATAACACCAGTGTATGTTCACATATTGCAGGACTCTGTCGTGTTGAGAACTGCTCACATCTGCTTTCACTAGGGAACATCAGTTGCTCAAGTTCTGCTGCTTCCTCTCAAAAGAAACGCATAGTCAACCGATTTTACAGTTAACTGACATCTGACCCCTGACCCCATGCAGGCACTCTGGTCTGAACAGATTCTGCTCTGCATAATATATGTGTGTGCATCAGCAGAGTTCTGGCAGAATCATAATATAGAAATAGCACCAGCTTTTACTCCAATATTGACTGACTTATGACATGAATTATTTTAATACACAAACATTTCACAAGAATGCTATGGGTTTTGTTTACATCAATAATCCTGTTGACATAAAACAGATTTATATTTTTAATTATTATGACTTGAAGAACATGCTGCAATGGATGATATAAGAAATACATAAAATCTATTTAAAATCTTAAAGTTCTGTCATCAGTTGTTTTAAATGTGTGTGTATAACGTGGTCGATGTAACAGTACAGCATCTGTGAATAATGCACGTAACATTATTGATGGATTTTTCTGGGTGTTTTAATGTATCATGGCTCTTGGGCTTCTGTTTTGTGTGCCTATGCATAATTATTGTTTGTGGACTCAGCGTCTGATCAACAATTCTCAGCATCCGCTTTTTTTTTTGCATTTTTCACGAGTTTCCTGGCCACCATAGGTTCTCCTACATTCTTGAAAGGGGAGTGGGGGGTGGGGGTGGAGGGGTACCATTGGTTGCAATCTGCAACCTAACTGTTAGAGGCCACCAAATCCTACATACTGGTCCTTTAAATCTCAGTATACCCTCTATCTGACCATTTTCATTTCCAAAATTAAGTGGTGTCTATTTTTTCAGTTTTTGGCTGGACCGCAACAGCAGGGGCAGCCTTATAAACATGTCCCTGACTGACTGACTGACTGACTGACTGACTGACTGACTGACTGATGAAGTTACACCATTGGTTGGCCAAAGCTTGGGACAGTCAAGTATCCCAGAATGCATTTTGCATCAATTGGCAGCGATCAGCCATGGCAGAGATTTTGAGCCAGGTCAAAAGCTGTTGTAATTTTTGCTCTAGGACTGTTAATATGTCACTTGATTAAGTTTTAATATTTTTTTCTGGTGAGAAAGTAATCATGTAGATTCCTGATATGTGGTCAGTTTATCCAGTTAACAGTTGTTGTGAGGAGTTTTAGCCACACTTCCTGGGGGCTTGGACACCACATGTTGTTTCAAAAAGCCCTCTAGCATTTCATACACAGTCCAGCCATATACAAGGTTTTGACCTAGTCTTGTTAACTTTGTAAGTATTAGAGACGGCAATAGCATAATTAAGTCTCTCTCTGTCTCTTTCTTTCCTCCCCCTCCTGAAGATGTCTGTGCTTCAGACTGGGGATTTGACTGATTCGCCTTCAAAATACTGATCTGGCCATGGAACAAGCTTACCCTCCTGAAACCCGCACTGTAATTTGAACACTGAATTTGAAGTTTCAACATCACACTTCAGTCAGGAGCCCAAATGAACACTGAAACTATTTTTTCTTGCCGTAATCATTCCTCCTGTTCATACCGACCATTGGAAGATTCCTTCATAATGCACTTACAATGGAAGTGATGGGGGCCAAAATTCACAGTCCTCCTTCTGTTCAAAAATGTATTTAAAAGTTTATCACTATTATGAAGCTTCAGTCATTGAAGCAAGTTAAGTAGATATCTTTCAACGTTACAGTCTTTTTAGTGACTGTAACAGGGAAACAGCTGAACAGGCAAACACAAAGAGGGAATGATGCTAAAAAGACTAAATGTGGCAGATATCCACTTGATATGACTAACTCAAATTGCTGAAGCCTCATATAAGCTTCAGATCAACTTTTAAATGCATTTTTACACAAAATGACTGTGTGGACACACTGTGGATTTTTGCCCCCATCACTTACATTGAAAGCACATTTGAAGGGGATCTTTTAGTAGCCAGTATCAACAGGAGGAATGATTACAGTGAGGAAAACCTTGGTGTTCTTTTGAGCATGTGACTGTTGTTTTAAGACAGACTTGAAAAATTATGAACCTATCCTTTAAGGCAAACTCAGAGAAAATTGTTCTTCAGCAGATGAATGTCAAAACAGCTTTCAACTGTATAGTTTCAAACTGCACATACATCATTCTGCACAGTGAAGCTCAAACATCCGACTGAAGAAGCAAAACACATTTTTGTCTAGAGGGGGAGTTGAAGAGTTCACAAAAACACACGCTAAGTGACAAAGTGTTAAATAAATTGTTGGAAAAACTGATCTCAGAATATAAAGAATAATTTAGATGAATATAAATATTATTAAGACAACAGATTTTGGTGTGGGTTTTAAACCCTGTAAAAACATGGCAATGGTTCCAAAGCCTGCTCCTTGTTGGTTCCAGCAAGGAGCAGGCTAAAGCTTTCTCTATACTGGATGTGACTCAGCCTCTTTTTTTAGTTGTCTTTCTCTTGAAACAGAAACCTACACTGACTCCATACAGGCTCAGCTTTGTCACATGTGTGTCATTTCAACATCTGAATCATCTTATTGTGATGTGAGTCTGTTTAGGGCATGCAAAAATGCTATTTAAAAACCCACTGACCAATCTTCTGAGCCATTTTACCACAAGTATTTCAAAATCAACAAATAACAAGGAACTATGACAAAATACTTTTTTTCTTATTTTATTGCTCATATTTCACTGTTGTGCCTCTGATCTGACCTTCAGTGTAACTATCAGCAGGTGCATATGGTAGGTTCCAGTTAGTAGAAACTCCATGAGAACAAACAATGAATATACATTGTCCAAAAGATTAAAAGTCTTATCAGGTTTTTCTTATGTTCAAATCAAAAAAGTGAAAAAGTGAAGACAGCAGCAAAATAGAAAATGTAGAATTGTACTGTACACCTCAACAGAGGTTTGTAGACTGAAAGTTTGCTCTGCTCGGGTTGGCAAGAGCAGCAAATGTAGTTGAAGGTGAATGCTTGTGAAAGACTCACTCACTAAAGGAGGCAGGATTATTCAGATGTGAGGACAACTCTCTGAGTAACTCACTGAAAATACAGGAATATGAAAGCTGTGATATTCAAAACATTAGAGAACAGAGAAGCATTAAGTAGGTAGTTATTGTTTTTATATATGAAAGAATGACAAGCAGATTTTAATCAAACTAATCATACTACAGTAGTTTGTGGATTTAAAGTATAACTGTTTATGTTGTGTAACATTCTTTGTGTCAGTATATGAGTCAGAATGAACTGATGAACTGATTGATCATTAAATATATATTTTTTTAAATGAATAAGAACTTATGGCTAGGATGGACAGAATTCACTTTAGTTGCTATATTAATCATTTCCATTGCATGACATGAGTTTGTTGATGGACACCAGGGCAGGTGTTTGTTTGCTCGTGTGTTGGACCAGAGTGCTACTTGTGACAACATGCAGTATGTTACAACATTGTAATAGCTTTCAGTCTTACAGCTTGTCTAAAGGCATGGCTTGATAATAATTAATAGATGGTTTATTAAACACTATAACATAGTAGTTATAAACACATACAAGTACAAATGAATGATTGGCAATATTCATTTGAAATATAACATTTTTGTTCCGTATATGAATAGATTATGTTTATGATGCTGATGATTTTTTTTTTAGTTATTATAGATATACACTTATTGTATTTATTTATATGACTTCACCATATCAAAATAACTGAACCTGGAGATGTTTTGTAATCTTATTCAACTTCATGAATATGACATTTTTTTCCTTGTTTTATGCTGTTCATTGTATTGTCTTGGAGGCCTCTTCTTTTTAGCTTTTAGCCTTCATTAGCCTTCATCATTATTCTATTATATCTATGCTGAGCACCTTTCTACATAGTTTGTACTTTGTGTACTTTTATGCTTGGTAGGTTTAAAAAACATTTACAAGTTGTTGAGTTTTGTGCTTAGATTGAGTCAGGCTTCATTTGGTTTACCGTGCGGCAACAGAGATTAGTCATCAATTTTAAAATGGTTGATAGCATGAATAATTTACATTTTTGCTAAACACAACACGAAGGACATAAACAGAAGAAATATCCTGCATGCAAGCTCCTCTTTCTGCAGTGGAGAAGAGAAAGGACTGAGAGGAGGCTCAGGGGCAGGGAGTCTGTTATTTTTGTGGAGCACTGAGCCTCCTCCAGAAGGCAACAAAATTCAAAGGCTGCTTCTTAATATTCATCCAAACTGAGGAGAATTGCACTGTGGGATTTTTAGCAGAAAGCAGTGTTTCGTACCGCTGTGGAAGTTGTGAGGGCAGTATACAGTGGATAAATGTATAGATCTGTATGACTACAGCTGCAACACTCGGTTACAAAGTGGCCAGTAGCTGTCTGTTTGGGTTGCAAGAAATCTGTGATGTTGCAGACTATTTCACTGCAAATGTGCCTCAAATGTGGCTCTGCCTCGCTGAGCTGATCAGCCCCGCACTGCATGAGGGAGGCATCTCCATGGCAGAACTCTCTAAGCAAATCAAGACTCTGGTGCCTGTTGGGCATGCTGGTTTGCTGCTGGCACACGTCCTCACTTTGTTGTCCAACAGTATCAGGGACATTGCAGTGATGTGGAAGGATTCCCTGCACAGCAGTGTGGATGTGTGCAAATTTGTGTCAGAAGGTTGAATACACCAGGAGAGGAGACTCCAACAATCTATAGAGTTTGGCTTTCCCCATCCTCCAACCAGAAACGCACCATGCCCCATCTCCCATCTCCCAGATCCTTCTTATACCATCACTTTCATTTATTTATTTATAACACATTGGTCTAATTAAGGGCATTTTTTTATGTCAATAGCTTTATAATTTTTCATCATAGACACTTCAGACCTGAATACATATACGTAGTTCACTTCATAGTATTTTATTATTTGAATGTGTCTCCTTGGGTTTGAAGGTTCAGTTAAGCCAAATTCTGTAGCCCCTCTTCAACTGTGATGAAATAGCCAATAAGGCTCTGAGGTATATTTCATTCGTTGTTCGTTGACTCTCTCCTCCCAACTGTGGTTGCAGTTGCTGTGCCAAGTATATAAAGTCTGTCTCTTTTTCATGGGTCCAAACATAAATTTGTGGGGTTAAAGGTTACGTTGATAGCACACATACTGTATTTTCCCCACTTCTTTTTTTGACCCAGATGTTTGGAGTCATCTGGAAACGTTAAAAAGTCTGCTGGAGACTGCATTTTCAAACAACTCATAGAGTTTGAGAAAAGCAGATGAACCATCAACTACTTTTCTTAGTATTTAAAAAGGAAATAAAAATAAAGTTGAACTGAAATTTGAATTCTCTGTAAGGAAAAAAAAAAAATCAAACCTGTGGTCGATTCCTGTGGCAGTGTCTGACTGACATCTAAGGCCCAGTGTTCTGCATGTCATTATCATATCCTACAAACATTGATATGAGGCATTTTTCAGCAAGCCCTCATATCATTTGTTATCAACCATTATTGATTTCAGCTGTCTGTCTCTTAGCAACATTCAATATTTGGAAAAACCTGTCGTGCTGTTCAGCTCAGTTCAGTTTGTATTCCACTCCAAAAATCGAAGCTAACAAGCTGGGCTAACGAGCTTCCATTCACAAATTGGAAGCTACTACACAGTAAAGTTGTAAAGTACACAGCTCAAGATAAAAAATGAGAATATATTGTATATACTGATTCTAGAGCAAAAATTATTCTACTTGGTCTGTCTTCAATTTTGATCACATTCAAAATCTGCCTGGTTATAAAATAACTTTCAAGACGAAATTAAAATATGCAGATACATAAAGTGTGTATAGAGTGAATCTCTATGCTGCATAAATTGATCACAGGTGTCTCAACATGAATCAAGCTGGGAATGTCTGGACACTTAACACAAGGCGACGAAATGGACAAAAACGTGTATTTTCCTTTAAATCAGAGCTTTGATAGATACCTACAGCATAAAGTGTGAGAAAACTTCATCAGGGTTTTCATTTGTATGAAAGTAAACACGCAGGACCGGCTGGCCCTCCAGTAGCTGTGTGTGAGACACCTTTAAATAGAAACCAGGTCCACAGTTAGGAATGCAGTAAAAACCTTGTCAAATTGATTTAACCTGGCTGGAATCTGTCACTTTACCATACACAGCTGTTAATACACCCACACTGTTTTCATGACTCTTTGAAGTATGTTTACTTTCTACACTGATCTGATCATTTTCAGGGAAAGGCCTCATGGGAGATAATGAGAACCAAAGGAGGATTTTGCTGCGGTTGAACACGTGCTCCTCTGTTTTCTGCCACATCCAAGTGAACCAGGAAATCTGTTGGGTGTTAAGATAGACAGCGTGAACTGACTGTAGGCAGGAAAGGCAAGACAATGTGTGAATTTAAGGATACACATAAACACACACAGATAGGAAGGATTAGTCGAAGACAGGAGCAGCACTGGTTATATGATATCTATTACATCCTTCCTACTTTCAAGGTCACTGTAGAAGGCTATTACAGCCGCATAAAAGCTGTACACATACAGAGTGCACATATGGTATTCACACACACACACAAACACACGAACCGGAGATGCTCCCTCTTATACCTAGCAGGTCTCTCTCAGGATGCTAAGAATTTGGCACGGGCTTTTACTGAGCATGTGTGCACCTATGCATAACACAGTGTGGCATGCCTTTTGTCAGCTGCTCTCTATAGATACAAGGACTCCAAGATTCTAGATCAAGGTTCACTCAGTGGGAGCTTGGTAAATAATAGGAAAAAAAAAAGGTAAATAAAACATGAGATTTGACTGAATTCAAACAACAAAAACACAAATAAAATAGACACGCTCTGTTTGTATTTATCATGGTCTAACATAGCCATAAGTACCTTAATGTAACATAAATGCCCATGGAACCCTTTCACACCAATAGAAAACATATTCATTACCAAGGTTTCTTCCTAAGTAATGCTTTTTAAAACATATATATTATTTAGTTATTTAATATGATTTGGGAGTGTTTCATTTTTGCATTGCTTTGTATATTACTGTATGTTGAACTGATGTGGTTTTGGATTTTAGTAAAGTAAAACAACCTCCAGCTGCATGTCTTGTTAAATAATTGTGTTTATCTGTACTAAAGGATCATTTTTTGCAAAAAAAAAAAAAAGGAAATGTCATTGTTGTTATGACATTCCCAATGAAAACCATCAATGAGTACAACAGTCTATTTTTAACTTCAAACCAAGAGAGAACGTCATGCATGTTAGTAACATTTGTTCTCAACCCACAAGAAAGTGCCATATGTGCTGCCTTTTCCTGGACCAGTTGCAGTTTTCTAATATTACCTGATGAAGTAATGGACTGAACGATAATCCAGGTGAGACAAAAGCAAAGTCTGAATCATTTGTTTGACAGTTAGTTGTGTCAAATATCTCTGCATTCTCTGTATATGTTTGGGGGTTGAAACTCAACACAATAAAAATATAATATTAAGACACCGCATACTGAAACCATCATAAGGTTATCATGTGACATTCATATCTTACCACCTGAAACTGACACTAAAAAAAGATCCCATCTACCACTTGCCGTTGCTGTCTTATTTCCAAGTACTTCTCTCTGACACGATCCATCTGTGGTCACAGGAATATCCAGTGCACTGTGACCTTTGACCTTTTAACCATCATTCTTAGTTGCTTACAGTATCATGTTACTTGAATACTCTGTGAGTACAGTACTGCTTACACCAGTTTTGCCATCTTGGAATTAATTAATAGGTTACAGTGTAATAGTCATGATTGTAACTGCACCTTGTTCCTGATATATAAGGAAAGATTTTCTGATGATGTTTGCAACAAATCTAAATGATTGTCTCATGAAAAACAACAGTGTTAAGTGAAGTGAAGAGTGATTTAGGTGAAAGTGAAGATGAAGTCCATCTCATGTTTTGTTGTTCATTGTATGATGATTTAAGAACCAAACTATATTATTTCTGATGAGTTCTTCTGGGTGGAGCTGTGCTTTAGGAAGGGAACCTTTTCTGTAGATGTATTTGTTGAGTACTTTGTTTTATTTAAGAAGTTACTGTATGTTCATGTCTAACAAATGTTTCATCATTGTGACAGTATTCTTTGGGCTGGAACTTGTATGTGCATGACACAATAAATTAGTACAGTAACATAACATATAATACATTTTGCATACAGAGACAAAAATATTGCTCTTTAACTCCAAATGTATGCTAAAAACTAACAACAAATGTCATATTATCTCAACGAGTAGTTTCCAACCTTTTTGGCTTGTGACCCTTTAAAGTTAATTGGTCTATTTGTCAACCCTCATTGCAAGTTATGGCTTCTGACTGATTTTTCCTTCAAGAATTTGTCTCATTTTAATATTTTTAGAGGCCTTCAAATCAGGTAGAATCAGGTATGTCACTTATTTGAAGGACTTAGATGAGACTGTCTGATGTTTAACTACCATTTTAGAAGTCTGAGGATGTGAAAGAATCCAGTATTTGACTTAATATATGGACTTTTATAGGCTTGAACAGCAGAAAGTACCAGTAATTCAAAAGAAAAACTCAAATAATAGAAAAAAATGAGAAAGATTAAACCATTTTTCTATAAGATTTTTTTTCTTTATCCCTTTCATGATCCCCCCCCCCCAAGTGGAGCCACTCATGCAGTGGCTTTTTCATGTCAAGGGCATAGAAACAGATCCACATCACACCACAACCTCCCACTGCGAGGATTTTTTATCCATGCAAGAACTGCTTCAGGGAACATTTTTGCAGTTAGTTTTAACTTCAGAACAGTCTACATTAAAAGACATGGCGATATTAACAGGAGTTATTGTGAATGTCATGTCATGTTAATACCTTTCCTCAGTGTCGACCACTACATGAAGCATGAAACTGTTTGGTTGCATCCCAACCAAACATGCACCCAAAGAAGAAATCAATCCCATGATATTTTCTACTGAGGATCCTTCAGTCCTCACAGGTCATTGAAGGGTTATTGAAGTGATATTTTAATCAGGGTCATCAGGACACATTCTTACACACATGCACACACTCTCCTGGTAGCTAAATCTATTTGACATTTACCCCCTGCTGAATTTTTTCGAGTGGTCTATGGTGTGTGTGTGTGTGTGTATGTATGAGTGTGTGTCCGTGTCCGTGCGTGTGGCCATGTGACAGGCCGTCCAGAGTTGTCCAGCCTCCTTTTTTGACTCCCTTGCATGGATCGTATTACTGGCTGCTCTCCCCGCACCGCTGAGCCCACCGCCTCTGCACCAATCACAGCCTGCCTTTACCTACGCGCACATGCATGCACGGACGCACAGAAACAGACCCTGACATACACACATACACACACACACACACACACACACACTCGGCGATCCATCGCTCCGGTTTTCTGCTGCCTTCACATGCGTCCCGACCGACTCCGCGTAGCGCTGGCTGCGCCAAGATGAGCGATGGTCGTCCCGGTACCATCTGAACGTCTCACCGCCTGACTGACCCAGAGCCGGGGACAGAGAGAGAGAGCGAGTGAGAGAGAGAGAGAGAGCGAGAGAGAGAGAGAAAGCGAGAGCGAGAGAGAGAGAGAGAGAGAGAGAGAGAGAGACCGTCTTTCCTCTCTCACAACCCATCTTCCCTTCGCTTGGAAGAGACCGCAGCGCAAGCCGTTTCTTTCGGCACCTTTCCTTTTTTTCATCCCCCCCTCTCCTCCTCCTCCTCCTCCTCCTCCTTTTTCTCGCTGCATCCCTCCGTTACTGTCGGTCTCTCGGTTTACAGGGGAAACCGAAGAGCCCCGTCGTGATTCTGTGGAAATACATTTTTGCATTTCTTTTCCCTGCTGGGTGTTGGTAGCGCGCAGTTGGTGCGCGCCTCTGCAAATTCCGGTGAATGGTGGATTTGGCAAACATGGAGACCGTGGAGAAGGAATGCGGGGCCCTCGGGGGTCTATTCCAGGCGATTGTCAACGACATGAAGGTAAATAAAAGCCTTTTCTGCGTTTCACTGGAACCGTTATCATGCTTTAACACATGTGCTCCCTCCCTGAGAATAACACAGCCTAATCATAATGCAGCCGGTGTCTTGGTCCTAAATAAACCATTTGAAGTGTGTAGACACTCTTCTACTCATATGCTGATGCTGACTTTGGTTCTTTTTTTAAATTAACATGGCATAATGGCACCGTTGCTGCGGCGCCCAGGTGGGTTGTTGGTGCGAAACCCGCCCCCTCCTCCTCCATCGCCAGAATATTGGCTGCGCATGTAAACGTCAATGCATCTATTATCGGACATGCTTGACGTGATGCTTAATTCCATTTCCCCAGCAAACACAGGACCACCGCACTCAAAGCAACCTTATCAGCTATTTTACACACGTTTATTAATGCGTCTGGCGTTTTTTTTAAACAATATGCGCATAATTCTGAATGTTTCAATTTGAACAACCCATAATAAGAGAGAGCCCCGTGACAGTAGCCAGTGCCTACATGAACCAGGAACCCCGTTCACCTCAATGGGTTTATGGAGCCAATGGGTTTACTAGACAGGCCTCTAAAAATCTTATTTATGTCCAACAATGGACCTATAGGTCAGTTAGGCTATAGCTTTGAGACATTCCGTTACACACACGTGTGAACCATGGGTGGATAATTGTGTGAGATGCTTCATCATCATCATCGCCATCAGCGTCGTCGTCGTTTTTACCTAAGCCAAAGTCTGACGCTGTAAGAAAGCAGACAGAGACATGACTCTTGCATGTTCAGCCTTGCTGTGTCGTTCTCGCCTTTTCAATGGATACTGTGCGTCTCCATGAGAGTGCAGCGTCATTGATTTTCTGTCAGGCTGATCTGGCAGGAAAACATGAAGGCGTGAGAAGCCGTGCAGCCGTCAGACACCCAGCCTCAATACCTCCATGCCTTTCTGTCGGTCTGTCTGTTTGCTACAGCCACTCTGCCTGCCTGTGTCCTGTCTGTCTGCCTGAATGACCCGTCTGTCTGTCACACTTCTTCAGCCAGTGATTCTGCAGCTTGAAGGCTCCAGCATGGCACTAGAATCGGCTGCTGCCAGGCTTCAGTACCCACCCATGCCAAATGCACTGTATGCACTGGTTGGATGAAATGGCTCATGATACAGTCTCTGTCAATATGTCTGCCTGTCAGACGCCCATGCAGCTCTGCAGGCCTCTGCCTGCCTGTCATTCCTTATCATCACTCTCCCTTTGTCTCTTCCCATCTAAATATTTTTTGTGTGTGCATCCCTGCATCATTTATGATACCATAACATGGTCAGCAGTGTCTGTAAATTATGAAATGTCCTGTTTGGAGATGATACAGATGTTTGTTCAGAGATAAAATGTAGATGGATATTGTTGGACTATACAGCTCCCTTTTTCAAAATGAGTTTTATTGGTTTCACATGCATCTCTCTTCCAAAATCTTCACATTTTATTGTCATCGGGATGACCCCAAATGGTAGAGGTCACGGCCAGTGCTGCACTCTAATTGTGCCAAAGGCGAGATTATTGGATTTTTATTGTTACAGTGAGACATGTGGGTGTAGGAGAAAGGGATACATCAGTATCAGTGTCAATACTAATCCAACACATGATACACAGATCAAATAATTTTTCCAATAAAACTTGATACTTGGATACCAGATATGGATTCATTTCAAAGGAACTGTTAAGATTGACTGGAGCAGTGTTGACAAAGTCTTAAAATTAAGAGTAAAGTCAAAAAAGTAGTTATGTTAACATTCACTGTTTCTTACTGAAATGCAGTGTGTGAACCCTTCATGCCTAACAAGCATGTCGAGTGCATTCCCTATCTCATAAAACCTGTGCTAAGCTGATTTTTAAAATGTTTGCTAGCTGACAGTCTTCTTCGTTCCTCTTTTTCCTGGCAATTTGCTATGCTTATTGGTGCATAACAGCCTCCAACTGTGAATCATTGGAAGAGTGTGAAACCGGCAGCAGGGATGTGTATAGCATTGCCTGCGTGTCTAAGCGCATGAATGTGCATCCTCGTGTGTGTGTACAAGGTACAAACAAAAGGGGACCCACTCATCAAAACATTGCTCTATAGCACTACTAGTGGTCAAAAGCTCCACAGTGTGCCTTTAAGGTCAAGTATCATACATCCAGTCATCAGAAATGGGAATTTCAGGTATTGCAGTGTCAACTGTACCTCAGGATCTAAATGATGGTTATTTATGAACAGAGAAATGTGCAAAGAGCAACATAATTTGAGTGTGAAGTATTGTATTGTGGGGTGTACAATGGACACATTTTGAGTCAGTACATTACTCATTTAGTGTTTTGAGCTAGTGGGATATAATTCAGTTTACAAAATGTAGTTATTTTTCTGGAAAGATTTAGGATTTCTGTCATTAAATAGTTGTTATTCTTAAACTACTAAAATGATCTCATATTAATACTAAAATGCTCAGCTTGTTTTTATTAGTTAAACTTCAAACTTCTGTTGCATGGGTGTTGCTGTCACTGTCTGCAGTGCCTGCACTGTAGGTGTGGCAGTGACCAAAACGTTGTGCATTGCTGGTCCTGTGATGGAAATGAGCAGTTTCATTCATCTATACTTTGTTAAACATGGAGGGGATTCTTCTGAGGGCTGTATAATGAGATGCACTCACCATGCAGATCATAAATCAAGGCAATTTCAAGGGTTCTGTGCTAATGGGAAATCATTATTCTGCCAAATACAACCATTTTGAGATGATAACAGACTTGTGAAAATGTTCATCCCTTTGAAAACCATTCGGTTTGGTTGCATAGCAACATCAGCACCTATGACACAGCATCTGTAGTGCTCTTTAACAGAGTACAGGATGTAGTTAAAAAGTGCGAGGTACACAGAAGAAGTATTGCAGGATTGGCAGATATCACAGTCAAAGCAAGTGGTTTTTTCTGCTTTTTAAAAACATGTAGATGTTGCAGCACTTTTTCCTGTTGGGAAAGTGAAATCTCAACTGCTTCTTGTGAAATGACCCCATAACCCACAGTACTGAGTACAGTAATTGTCTATTCTTAGTGTTTTTTAAGATTTGCATGGAGACACTGCTGAAATGCCCCCTTGGCTACGGAGCCGTACAGTTTAAAGAAAGCTGTGGTTGCAGCTGACTCTTTGACTTTGCCAGAAATAGCTGTTAGCATCTTCTTGGCCAGACCTTCTAACATTAATTATGTTCCTTTTAATACACTTCCTGGGCATGAATGTCAAGAACAATATCACCGAAACATCAAGACAGAGGTCACACTGATGCTCAAACACAAACACACACATACAACATACTCTTCTATCGTTCTCTGCGCTGCTCCTTTTCTTATGCCATCCCTGTTTTCATCTATTATTCAGTTGGTTTCTAATGGCCGTCCTGTTTATGTTATCCAGCTCACTCAGAGATATATGGGTCACTACAACCTGGGCCAAAAAAACACTACTGTCCTTGTCTAAAATGGATGAATTCCTGAATCCCTGAGGAGGCACTGAATGAACGTCAATGAGCGGATGAGAATCTGAGTCATCAGCTCTAAAACTCACTTTGACTAAACAGGAAACAATGTGGCTTTAATCAATGTTTATAGCTCACCAAAGAAGAAGCCATTTGTCAGATGAAACGAATGGATTAATAGTTTTTCGTCACTGGTTCTCGGAAACAGACTGGTTTTGACAGCTTTGGTTATTAAGTGGATGTGAGACTTGTGCAATCACACATTCGCTGCAGAGGAGACATGTTTAAAATACCAATGAATGTTTTGATCTGCACAGTCCACATAACACACATTCAAACGCAGAAATTAAAGTGAAACTATGATCATTTTGAAACCAAAAACACACATTCATTTACATAAAACGCACCCTTACTCAATAATATTTGTGGTGGCTAATTTTAGCTAATGTTAGTAAGCTGTGGAAAGATTATTCTGTAACAGGAGTTTTTCTGACTTCATGACTCTTGTTTTACTGTCACTCTGATGTATTTTTGCATTTAACATCAGCACTTGTGGCCACAGTGGTAATGATAAAGTTACATAGACTCACTGTAAGGGCCTCATGTGTGATATTGTGGGAATGTGTGATATTTAAGTATTTCTTTTTGATGTCAATTTAATACAAACCTGTAGCAACACTGGCATTTTGTTACAAAGAACTATAGGAGAAAAGTTTAGGTGTAAAAGTAACCGATCATAAAGCACTTGGCCTGAAGTGAATTGTTTCACAAAAAGAGATGGAAGACTTGCACTTTAAGTGGGTCACAGTAAGACTGGTCAACTCAACTAATGACTGGGAAGTCAGTAACATCTCTGTCCTATCTCCTGGTGTCTTTATTCTTCTACCTAATTGCAATATCAATGTTTTCATCAGTTGCTTTTCAAATCTCCATTTTGTGGCTAAAGTGTAAAGTGAAATAACAGATAGTATTGTAAAGCTCTCAAACATTTGCTGTCTCAAACCTGCTTATAGAAGGGATCTTTATTGAGAGACTTACTTATATACAGTATTTTATTATCAAGACTATTGCCTCATCCTTACAGCATCTAGCAGTGAACCGTCTTATTCAGCAATGTTATATATATTTTAGCTGGAGTCATAAACCCTTCGTTTGTGAACACCTGCTGTAGCCAATATGCCATCCTGCCATCCCAAGTTAATCATGTGCTTTTGTCTCTGCTGGTGGTGCTTTTAGGTGTCATGCATGCTCACATGAGTTCTCAATAAGAGCCAAGCTAAATGTAAGCCATCGTCAGCAGATTGGATCTACACTGTTGAAAAAGCACTTTTTCTTCCTCTTTCCCCAACATCGTCCTCCTTTTCCTCCTCCTCCTCCCCAGGTCCTCCCTTCCTCTTTCCTTTCTCGGTAGATCCTCCACCCAAGGCAACCAATCATGCCTTGTGTGTCTGCTGTGTGTGTGTTTGATACTTGCAAGTTACTTTTGGTTTCTTTTGTGGTGCATAGACCTCATAGTAGTAGATTTTATGTGATAATAGTTCACAGTGGGAATAGTAATTACGATTTTGTGGCATTTTAAATGTACTGTACACATGAAACCTTCCCATATGTTCATAAATTGTGTGTATGTGTGTGCGTGTGTGTGTGTGTGTGTGCGATCTAGTTGTCTGCCATGTATATCCCTGGAGGCTATGTCTCGTAACTTTCTAGTGAATTACACCCCCGCCCCCCTCCCCAGAGGGGTAATATGATGAGACGCAGAGGTCATGTTCACGGTCAGCTGAATATATGGACCAGTGGTTACTGGGTAATATTTTGTTGATAGCAGCAGTAGGAAGGAATAAAATAAAATGTGATTTCCTTCCCCCCCTTAAAGGCTGTTAAAGGCTTTTAAGTCTGTGTTCCTCTAGTTGTCATCTTGTTCCTTTAACTGCATATTTAATGCATCCACAAATTAGCATTTGTTTATATGTATAATAGTACTGATGCACTTCTATGGCACAGGGTCCTGAGCAATTCCCTGTATGCCTTCAGTAAGTGTCATCCTATTCAATAATAATAATAATAACAATAACAATAACAATAACAATAACAATAATAATAATAATAATAATAATAACAATAATAATAATCTTTATTGTTGACTAATGTGGGAATTTACCTTTGGCTTTACAGGTTGGTTAAAACACATCACAGTCAATCAAAGTACATACAGTAATAAAGAACACAACATGCACAGTACAGACAACAATAATGGACATGGTTCCAGTGTGAATAGTGTTCACAAATTTAGCAACATTATTGCATTTAGGTACATTACACACAGTACAGCTCACTGGTCTCGCAGTGGTGGCGCAGCCCCCGTCAGGAGCATAAACAGAAGAAGGGGAAGCAGGCGCCTTATTATGTGTGTGTATATATAAATATATATATATATATATATATACACCTTGCTAGTACACCTTGCTAGTACAGAGTTGGATCCCCTTTTGCATTCAGAACTACCTTAATTCTTCATGGCATAGATTCAATAAGGTGCTTGAAACATTCCTCAGAGATTTTGGACCATATTGACATGATAGCATCACACAGTTGTTGCAGATTTGTTGGCTGCACATCCATGATATGAATCTCCTGTTTCACCACATCCCAAAGGTGCTCTATTGGATTGAGATCTGGTGACTGGTGACATTTGAGTACAGTGAACTCATTGTCATGTTCAAGAAACCAGTTTGAGTTGATTTTACTTTTGTTAATAAAAAGGACACTGTCTTCGCAGCACTTAGTAAGCTCACCAATATGGTGGAAATATGAAGACTGATTAACTGTGTCCCCTGTCTGCATAAGACCGACTAGCACCATGTCATCAGCATACTTATACAATTGGCGGGCTGAATTCATAATTTGCATTTCATTAGGGTATGGGGAAAACAAAGCAGGTGACAGCACACAGCCTTGAGGTGCTCCTGTATTCAGGATAACTGTATCAGAGGTAATACCACTGCATCTCACTCTCTGTGGTCCATCTGTGAGGAACTGTTTAATCTGCTTTACAACGTGTCTGTTGGTGTTAATGTGACAAAGCCTTTTAATCAGAGTATATTTCTGCATACAATTAAAAGCTGAACTATAATCTATAAATAAAAGTAGTATAGCTCTTGTACTTCTGCAGATGTTTACTAACAGTGTTTATCAGTGTCAGTATTGCGTGTCCAGTACCTCAGACATTCTTGTATACAAACTGAAGTGGGTCAAACCATTCATTGAGAGATGCTGAAAGATGACTGACTATGACCCTCTCCATACATTTACACAGGATGCTGGTCAGCGCAACTTGTCAAAAATCATTGAGCTCTGTTGCTCTGGGCTTCTTAGGGACAGGAATGATATTGGAGAGTTTCCATGCTTTGGGAACAGAATGTTCATTCAGTAAAAGCTGGAACAATTTCGTAAAAACTGCTGTGAGCTGAAATGCACATGATTTAGTCACCCTACCCTTTAATCCATCAAGTCCAGGTGCTTTACTCGGTTTGATTCTAGCAAGGCTGGCTGCTACTTCTGCCTCTCCACGTACAATTATCGAGTGATCAGTTGTGTTAGTGAATATCTCAAAGTTATCATGATCATTAAAATTAAAGCAGGGGTGGTTATCAAATCTAGAATAAAAATGATTCAGTTCATTAGCAAAATATACACCTTTATTGTATTATATTATTTATCTTGTTTTTCCCCTCCCTACCTATCATAATATTGAATCCATTCCAGGCTTCCCTGGCATTACTGGAGCAGAGGATAGCTATTATGTTTACTGTTGTTAATTTATACAGTACATAGAGAAAATAGTTTTATGTTTTCATTACATCTTAACTGTTGTTTTTTTATAGTCACTGTTAGAAGTTGCATCATTTTAAAATGACCTAATCCACTGGAGTAAGAAAACACTCTCAATAGTTGAAATGCATCCTTGTCAGATTTTGCCAAGGAGCATTAGTGATGAATTTGTTTTAAACGAGCACTCCAACAATTTTAGTATTGCACTTCCATAACATTGAGGGACACATTAAAAAAAGAATGATCAAAATTAAAGCAGCAATGGTCAAGATATCCCTTTAGTATGAGTCAAGGTCCAAAAACACAATTCCCTACAATTCCCATAATGCAACTCAGTAGCATCTTTTGTTAGACCTCGACTGTTGCTTAAATGCCCGCTTCTTTTAAATTTCATGTCTGACTAGGAACAGTTTTTTTAATAGTAAAGAAATGATTAGTTGATTAATCTGTAATGTGACGATATGTTACTTTCCTCTATTTCATATACTGTAAATGCAGTTGGGCTGTTTGGACTCAAAATAAGGAATTTTGGAGATCTTTTTTAAGCTCTGGGAACTTGTGATGGGTGTTTTATATTTAATAGACAAAATTATTAATCATTTAATCAAAATTATAATCAACTGATGAACCAGTAATGAAAATAATCATCACTAGCTGCAGTCATGTTGAGTCTACACTGTCTGAATCCAGCAGAATTAGTTTTATGTTTTTAATGTTTTTCACCAGCTGACTCACAGCAAAAACTGCCACAAAACTTTATTTTATTTTGCTTTGCAGGAGACTTTTATTCATTCATACAGAGATGTCACCTAGAAGTAAAGTCCTGAGCTCAGATATAGTGGGAAGCAGGAAGAGACTGCAGCTTGTTAGTCAGCCACATCTGCTCTGCTTGTATCTCTGGCCATGAGAGTAGGAAAAAAGTGTCGCACACTCTGGCTCCATACACATTTCTCTTTTTATAAAGATGACGTTTTGGCCCTCAGGCCTTCTTCAAGATCAACAATCATGCATCTCTGGACATGACCATGCTTCACACCGCACTGTGTGCACCATATGACACAAATAATACACAACCTCACAGTTCGTGTCCCTGCAGTTCCATCATGTCCGTGAATGTTTCATCCTGGTCTTGTAGCAGCAGGTAACTAAAGGTATTCTAACATGCTCTCAGCTATATTTTCCAATTTTAGTTGTAGTCCAAAAAGCACTGTCATGGTTGTCCTGTGGCATTACTTATTCTAAATGTTGACTTCACAATGACAATCATATCGCAAATTCAATCCCAATAAGGAGGTTTTAACCATTATCCACCATTAAAATAAACAAGACAAATAATAGTATCATTACAGGTGACAAAAAAAAAATCTTATCTCCAGGTCCACTTAATGCTAAATCTTCAGTGGATGGAGTTTGCTCAGTTGTCATGGAGATATATATTTTATATCTAGTTACGTATGTGCCTAGACCTCAAGCTTCAAGGACAGTGATTACAGCTTTGAGCTCTCTCAACTTGGCACACCTGTATTGGAGGAGTTCTTCTGCTTATGGTTCTTCTTAGATATTCAATGGCTGTGTGCACTATAGAACAGCTGTTTTTCAAGGACCCCTCTGTATGTGTATGTGGTCTTCCTTGTTGGTGAAAGCCTCCAGATTAAGATGCTGCCAGCCTGCACCAACATACCTAGTGATGGTATAATCCAGGTGATGAGTAACACCTTTTTCTGTCAGAATTTTGTCAGATCAGAGGGAATCAATTGACTTGTAGAGTCCTAGAGTGCTGTTTGACAAACTCCAGGTGAGTTGTCTTATGCCTTTTACTAGTGACTTTTCCACTGGATAATGCCTTTTTGGAGTTTTAATTTTGTATTTTACCCCAAACAGGACCTAAACTTTATCAGTATTTGGGAAGTAAACAGAGGAAATTTAGTGGAAACAGTGGTATGAAGTTCAATTGCCCCCTCATTGAAGTAGAAAACTAGAAAAACAACATCATCAACAGAACAGGAGAACTGGAAGTAAACTGGTCAGTATCCCCTCAGACACTGCCCATTGTTGTTGATCCCTTTAAAAGACCATGACAATTATGTCCTATGACGCCGGGCCATTCTGCAGAACTGAAGATGCTCTGTGGAAGCGTATCATTAGTCCAATCTGTGGTGTGTTTGTGTCTGTGTGGTCCAGGGGACTTCCCACCACAGCGCTGTTGTTTAAAACAGAGTCCGGGATGCGTGTCAATAGAAAGAGGGTGGAAAAAGACAGAGACAGCTCTCTCATCCTCATGGCTCGTGTATGTCCATGCAGCGCTGATTCCTTCAGACCAGTTTGGAAATAGAAAAATCAAGGACATGCAAATTCAGCTGCTATTTATGTTGAATTCACTCCCTACATCAAAATTTTCTTGCAACAAGTGAACATTGATGAGACATTACTTTGTTACCAGTGTTTCAGAATAGATGTTTTATCGCAGCAGACTTTTTGACTTGTCATAGTAGAAAAAGCACAGATGTTACTGATAACATTAACAATGGCTCTGTTCTATTCAAGTGTCCCACTAAGCCAGTGAGCCAAGCATGTACAAATACCAGGACCCTGAAACTAAAGCAGTTAAATGTAATTCATCCATCATTAATTGTATTATTTACACCTGTGCATTTCCTACTGTGGTCTGTCAAAATGTCTGTGTTTTGCAATGAGGCAGTAAGACAGATCACTCCATTAATATGCAGTACACAACAGCTGGTTCATGAAATTTACTAAAACAGCTTAACTGAATACATATTTTATGAATTGATGCTAGCTTAAATGACTTGTTAAGATTCACATTTTCTCAGTGTGTATCTATCTTTGTGGCAGTGGATGTATCTGTGGAGTACCATGCTGCTTTTTTTTAGTAGTTTGTAACGTTACTGCAGCAGAGCGGGTTTGTATAAGACTGGGTGGTGTGTTTGTGTTAATATGATAGCTTCCAGTCAGTCAAGTGCCCAAATGACAAAGTGACCTCTATTCAGAGACTCTGCACAGGTTTACCCCTGAGCAAAAACACTTATCGCAGCAATGTCCTCTGAAATTATTTGATTTCAGTCATTTCAGACATTTTGCTGCTGTAAGTGTTTTGGGTGAACTGTATTTGCTGGGGAAATTCTATGCAAGTACATATGGTGAAAATTGGCTTGTAAAGCTGTTCCTTGGAACACAACCAGTTTGTAGAGAAGCAGATTTTTTAAGTCACAGAGGAAACAGTGAGTTAAGGGCAGTTCCAGTGTGTCTTGCAACTTAAGGGAAATGACCTCACATGCATGGTTTTGATTTTAAATGATACAGAGGATTTTGACCTTGAAACTTTTTCATTAAACACACCACCGTGCAAAACCATTCAGTTCACTTCATAAGTAAAAGGTGCCATCGTGCCAGCAAAATCATAGGACGCGTAAAGGAGCATCTCCCTCGTTAGAGCTTGTTAAAATCTCTGTGGTCGTTAGGGCCTCGGGGCTCGTTAAGGCCGGTAGAGATGAATGGGGAGGACTGGTCGTGGGAGGCGTGGAGGCTGCTGGGAGCCAGCCAAGACAGCCTCTCTCACTGATCCCTTTGTCAGGCCTGTCAAAGCCTTCTCATCACACTCAGCTGTTCACTGTAAAACACACTGATCATTATGAACAGGCCAGAGACAGAGACAGAGAATAACAATGAATGTTGCAAATCAATATTCTCTTGTTCATTTCGAAAAGAAGCTCCTGAAAATCTCTTCATGCTTCATATATCACATCTTCATTTTAGAAAGACATTTTTTGTATTTCATTTTGTAGCACATGTGCTCATGTATGTATGTGTTTTGCCATGATTGCGGTATTGCACTATATAGATTGATAAAGAGCTGATTTATCAGTATATGAAAATCAATGCTTATCTCCTCGCTCATGATAGAAGCTGCAGAAGTGAGTAGGATGGTAGAGAATGCTACAGCTGTAGAGGAATGAAGAGGAGCAAAAATTACAATACAGCATCTGCACTCAACCATAAAGAAACTCCACCCTTCATCTCCATCAGCACTGACAGCCTCTGCATCTCACAACATATTGTAGTGCTTTGTTGCCCCGCCTTGTTTCCTGTCATCTTTTTAAATGCCTTCACATTACAATGTCTTTTCCTGCATTGCAGGGTGGTCAAGCACAATAAAAAAAAATCACATTTTGACAGCGTTGAAACAGTACGTTCTTATTAAGATATCTTTGGAAACTGTTCAGAACAGACAACAGAAAGATATTTACATCTCAGTTATGATCAGTCAGTCAGGCCGCTATATTGGCCGGCATTGGTGTATCTCTGATATATCGGTATGGGTTTATATGTTGGCCAATAAGTATAAAGGAATGTATGTACAGACATGCCAAAGATATGTTTCAGGTCTTTTAGAAACATTGTAGTCACTACAGCTGAAAGACACCAAAATGCTCCATAGAGTGAGCTGATGAGAGGTCAACAGCAACACCACTAAAGCCATAAATTGCTGCAACCACTATCAGATTATACTCAGATTATACTGTAGTTCCTCATTTTTTACAAAACAAGTTTTAATGTCAACCAAATCTGCACACAATCTTGAGTTTTTAGGACACATTTAGCCTCATCTGTTTGGGTTTCATCAGACTTAGCCATCTTAGTCAAGCTCCTACTCCTCCTCCTCCTCTCCCCCTACATATCTCTCTAAGTGCTGAGGGTCACAGGAACAGTTGCCGTCACTTACACTAAGTGGTCTTACGGACACACCTACAATGTGCATCAACAGCTCTTTTACACGATTAGAGCAGTGGCGATAATAATAACTTCCAGCTCAGCAATGGTGAGGAGAGAAACAGCTAAGTGTCTCTTCATACCTTTAAGAGCCCGGATGATTGATGGCTGCTTGTGAACATACCATGCAATGAAGCATCAATCTTGTGTTGAAATCTCTCTCTCCATTTCTATGAAATGCTACTTTGGCTTGAAAGCTACAGTATGTACAGTAGAGCTGAAAGGAGAAATCCTCTCAAATCAGTTCACTTTTATGCTTTGCAGTTTACTCAGCCTGCTTGTGATTATAGTTGTATAATATGTTCTGTGGCTCTGGAGGTGCTTTGTAAAGTCTAAAATAATCTTGACAATTTGATAATAAAATTTGAGATTTACCAGGCAAGGCAGATCTAATGAAAAACTCAAGAGAAGTAAGCTTGAGTCATACTTCACGCTACAAGTGAGGATATCTTGGCCTCTGCTTCTTTGGCTGTGACCATTCTTTTTTAACCTTGCTAGCGTCATGGCTCATGGGATGGTAGTGTTGGTTGGGTGGTACCCCACTTTTATCCTGACTGAAATATCCTCATAACTATTGGATGGATTGTCATGAACTTTTGTACAGACATCCACGGTCCCCAGAGAATGAATCCTGCAGACTTTGGTGATCCCCTGACCTTTCTTCTAACACCACCATGAGGTTGACATTTTTGTTTTTTAGTGAAATATCTCAACAATTATTAGATGGATTGCCATGAAATCTGGTACACATATCTGTGTTGCCCAGAGGGTGAATCCTAATGACTTTTGTAATCTTCTGATTTTATTTAAGCACCACCATGAGGTTGACATTTGTGTTTTTTTGTGAAATTTCTTGACAACTTTGGAATAGATTGCCATGAAATGTGCTCCAGACATTCATGGTTCCAATACAACATTTCTAAACTGCAGCCACATCTCATTTTGGATGGGTCAGCTTCCAGTGACTGTTTCCCTTCTGTAGATTTTTTCAATACAAAGTATCAGAACAAGTCAGTACCAATGGCTGTATGTCATTATGTAATGTTGACTGAGTCAAAGTTATATTATGTTACATTTTCATTTCAGTGGGAAGAAAATCATCCTGTCATTTAGACACACTGGTTTTAAATCAGACAATCACAAACAGTTACAGATTTTTACAAAACAATCTATCTTGTTGTAGCTGCATCCAAAACTTATACTGTTAACCTCCTTCCATTCTTATTGCTTATCTTTCATTCCTGCTGTGATACAGTAGCAACTGATTATGTGTATACATTCATGACCGCTTCCGTCTGGCATATTACATGAGATTCATGAATATTGTTTTACCCAAAGCACAGTGCAGACACCCCATTGTGCAGATGTTTCACTGATAGGGTGTCTATGATCTCTGGCCTTGCAGCGCAGAGACACAACAACACACAGATGGTTTCCTCTTTCCTCTCATCACTATGTTTAGATTGGAATTAGCTGCTGCACTTCATCAATTATGCAGCGAGGCAGCCTCTGTCTCCTCATCTGCATGCTGATCCCTTTCCCTTTGAAACAAAGTGCCAGCCGATGAGCTGGGAGAGGCGTTTTACTCAGCATGGTGGAGGAAATCATGACTCCACTTATTTTGCTACTGCATAATTCTTTCTTTTAAAATACCATACCATATCTACTCAAAGAAAAGATGATAGTCAATTAACAATAATGGTTGGGGGCGTGGTTGACACTTTTCACATAGAGCAGGTCTAGACCATACTCTTTAATTTACAGAGACCCAACAATTCCCTCATGAGCAAGCACTTGGTGACAGTGGTAAGGAAAAAGTCCCCTTTAACGGGAAGAAACCTCAAGCAGAAGGTGGGCGGCCATCTGCTTTGACAACTTGGGTTAAACAGAGGGAATTAGAAATAAAGGCCTCTCTTAATATAAGCCTGCTTCCAATAAAGGCCTTCTGCAGTTGAGGTAAATAAAGGCCAAGGCCACGATTTGAGTAAATACGGTACTTATTTTACTAAAAGCTGCTATCAAATGAATTCAAGTTACAGTTTATCCCTGGTTAGTTAATTTATCTATCCAATAATCCAAAACCCGTTGTTTGTCATCGCCTTTCAGAATGACCCATAGTAAAGTTTTCTGATCTGACAGTTCTATCAGCAGGATACATCATTTGTTAGTGCATTCCAAAAGGTGTATGACTGAAATTTTCATGGTCCCCAGAGGTTGAAGCTAGCTGACTTCGGCAATCCCCTGACCGTTCCTCTGGTGCCACCAAAAGCGAGATACTTTTTGGCCTTTATTGAAATATCTCAATAACTATTGGATGGTTTGCCATGGAATTTGGCACAAATATAAAGCTGCCAGCATAGATAGCTACATGATTCCTAATATAGCAGGGTCAAAAAAGTGACAGGAATAATGTCTTTGATTGTAAAATTAAGTTTGAAAATTGTCCTGCATTGCCTGGTATGAAGTATTGATTATTTACATGAGACCACAATCAGATACAATGTTATCATAATGTAGCTCAATTTATTTATCTATGAACACATGCCAGTATTCAGTCCCTTTCAGTATTTAGAAGAAGCACAGTAAGCTCTACCTGTGTAAGAAGGCCTGAATCACTGTAATGGTGTAATGGAGTAAACAAAAGACTGCACCATTCTTTCTGGAAGAAGTGGAGACAGATAATATGTAGCATTTTTCTCTGTGGGTTATACATCCCCAACCCTGATAAAAATGAGTTTGATCCTCTATTTGAAAACTCCCAGCCAGTCGATTATGCATATAAAACGCTGTGAAATTAGCCTCTTTTGTTTGGTTCTTGCATTTCTCTTTTAACGTGTGAATTGGCTCGATTATACAACAAAAAATCGGGCTAATCCTTACATCCCTCTCTGCCTGCCTCCACCCGCTCTCTCTCTCCCCCTGTCTCTCTTGCTGGATTTCCTCTGTTTTTCTGTCTTGCTGTGGGGGAAACAAAGGGAACAAAAGAACGAGAGGAGACAGTAAGCTTCTCATCCACTGTAGTGAGTGGAGTGGAGCTCTCAATAGAGTGCTGGGCAGACTGGGTGGACTGGTGGTGCTCTGAGAACTAGGCCAGAGGACTGTTGACAGCACCCCAGAGTCCAGAGTCAAGACCAGATGAAACAGAGGATTACTGGAAGAAAGAGTGTAAGGGGAAGAGGGAAAAATAGTCAATATATTACTCTGTATCAGGGGTGGGAGATTATTATTGGAGGGATAGAGGAAGATGGAAGGGTCCCTGTACACTGGTTGGATTGAAAACAGGGATCAAGTGGAGGGTAAACACAGTTTACCTACCCTCTACTTTTATACACACACACACACACACACACACACACACACACACAAATAAAGTTAACTCTTTGAACCAGATTGATGCAGTTTGCACCAGAAATTGCATCCCTTTTTCTCATAACTCAGTCATATTGTTACACACAAGCATCTTCCTCATTACAGATACAATGTGCATAGAAATCATGTTAAATTTGACAATTATAACTTCAGATCTCCTCATAATCATCATGTTTAGATGTTTTCTTCAGTATCAAAAGTGATCCATGTGACTGTGGTCTGTACATCCATGATTACAGTGCAGAAACTGCTAACAGCTAATGCAGCATGACTTTCTCATAAGAAAAGAAAAATTAAAGGAAAAATTCACTACTGTGAATATGATGATTCCTTAAAACTAGGTGATTTATGTAGTAGAAATGTGCAATTATTTTTGAAATTGGTGCCCTGTGACCATAGAAAACTGAGAAAAAGGCTGTAGATTCCCCATACTGCTCTTTAGGCAGAATCTTGCAACAACCAGAATGCATAGTGCACATCTTGTCCGATGAGCTTCCAGTGAGCTACTCATGGTGTAGCATTATATATCCTTACAGAGGTTTAATTGCCGTTTTTCCTCATCGAGTCTGGATATATCACACAGGTGTTTCTAACTCTAACTGCTCTTTCTTTTACCTTTTTTGGACGATGATGAGCTAGGCCGGATTGTGCCTTAAAGCTGGATGCAGCTGCAAGTTACAGGTAACGCAGTTGCTGATGTGCTGTTCTGATATATGGTAATAGTCAGATTTACCAAAATATCGCAAAGTTTGTTGCACTCTGTCTCCATTCTTACTGATCTTTCTGACGATCCTCACTGGACACCAGTTGATGCAGGCGTCTCTCTCTTGGCTGACGCTGTTACAGCTCCTGTGGTCACTTCGTCCTCCATACTCTGTTTGTCTGATTACACAGCACTATATTCAGCCACATAAATTGTAATAGTATCACCATATCTCTGCTCTGGCATTATATTATAAAGCTTTGTTTGTGTTTGTGTTAGGATTGCAGAGAAACTCAGCAGCTTAAGTCAGGCTGTTGCTGTTACGTCACTCTGGTCTGGTGGTCGCTTCCTCTTCCAGACTCTAATTACACAGCATTATAATTGGCCTCATAAATTGCAATAGTAACACCACATCTCTACTCCGACATTATGTTAGCACTGACTCTCCATCATATCCAGATGTTTGTTGTGTGTTTAAAACTTGTGGACAAATCCAAATGATTTAAAATAGCATAAAACATGTCCTAGAGCATGTAAAGTACCACTGACATGCTGAATGATGGCATTTCTAAGTAGCTAAATTTATTCTGAGAAAAGCAGTATATAGCATGTCTAGCTGAGATGTCCAATGACAGTGACATAAGCCTGAAACTAAAGCAAGTAAAAACATTTATACAGCTTGGGTTCAAAAAGGCTGTCTACTTCATGGGGATCATCAACTGGAGATCAGAGCTTATAAACCTCTTTATAAAACACTACCCGGGATGGGAGATGCAGGAATATGAATAGGCCTGAAGGAGGGGGAAATACAATCAGCCAATTAGCATAATTCTGAGTAGATCAGGGACTGTCACTGGGAGGAATGAAAGGAGGAACAGAGTGAGGAAGGAGGAGTCTTACACAGTTTCTGGGGTTGGGGACTTAGGTTACAGCCAGACCAAATGTGACAATGCTGCCAGGCCTCTCTGACACCATATGGGTGAATCCATCGTCCTGTCAGTCTAAATACAGCTCGCTGCTTGGTTGTTCAGTTTAATGTTCATAAGTGAAACAGATTGATACAGAGGCTATGTCAGAATTGAGTTTGTTTCTGTATTTAAATCATAGGCTGCAATTTCTATTTATTTAGACTGAATACATAATAGATCTAATGTATGATTGGTTATCACAGTGATTTTAGGTCTTTAGTTTAAAGTCTTTAGTTTTATGGCTGCCTGTTTATAGTAATTTGGCCTTTCTTAGAAAATGAAAGGGAGGCAGCAGCTCAACAGCTCACCACATTCAATAGGGCTTTATCCTGGAAGAGGCAACAATAAAGAAGGGAGGAAGGAAGGGAGGGTATAAAGGAAGAAGGAAAGGTGAAGGAACAAGGTGACGTGCACAAAGCTGGAAATTTCCCTCATTTTATCCCATAAATGGAAGTCAAAAACATTGTGATTGTGTATAGTGCACACCCTGTGATACAGAATCTGATATCCACTTCAGTTTTAAATCAGTGATGTGGAAAAAAGAGATGGAAGAAACTGAGGATACATTTTTAGTTGTGATATGTTTACACTGGCATGAATCGGTTAGTATGTATGTGTGTGTGCGCTCTAGGGGTAATCATGCACGCTCTGCTGAGTTTTTCTGTGACACAGGAAGTGGTGATGTAATAGTATATTATCCAAAAGCTTTTTCACACACTCACTGTCTCCCGCTCTGTGTCTCTCACACGCTTATGTATTTACCCCTCAGCCTCCGTGATCTTCCAAGTCCCACAATCATATGAGCACTGTGGTTATGATTGTGGTCTTTGAGCTCTCTGGTTGAGACAAACACACACTCACAAACTCATTTATGGAGCATGGAGCTTGCAGGCAGAAAGCCTTGTAACCCTCTGAAATGCAAAACTGATTTCAAAAGAATTCACACAGCAGATCTTTGTCCTTGGATAGACAGCCTCTGTCTTTGTAAGGTTACCCAGATTGCCCAGTTTCACCACAGAAATCTTTAAAGTTTGATCCTATTAATGGAATTTTGAAAAAAAACAAGTAGCTGATATGTGCTCATTAAAAAAAACACTTAGTGTTACCAGCAGTCATTAAACACTAGAGATGACATTTATTATTTATTAAGTTATAATCTTATTGACAATTCCTTCTAATAGAATCAGATATCAATAGAGAGTGGAAGTCTCGTTACCACTGCTGGGTTAGCCGCAGTTTATGTAATTCAAAGGAATCTTTCATTAAGGTCATCAGCCTCTCAAAAAGTGAAACATGTTCCAGGGGTTTACTCTTAATATTTAAAGACAGACAGAGTGACCCAACATAATGTAAAGCAACGGTATGGTGTATGAATGGGTTTCTTATTGTTATTACAAATGTTTATTTGAACGACTACAAAACAAGCTTTAAACACAACACTGACACATTATCGACGTTTAATGAGTTCATGAGTGGTGTCTCAGATGCAATATTCACTCTCCTTTTAACTGTGTTTGGTTTTCACCAACCCTTTTAGCTGCTAAATGCTCATTTTGCCGGTCTGTCGTTTGCTGTTCTGCTAAAAACAGATTCCTGCTATGCTAAAAAGAGTGGTAAGAGTCAATTAAAATAGTTGTGGGCCGTAGAAACCAAAACAATGAGCTGAAAGACACCATAATGCTCCACAGAGCTGAGGGGAACCACAGAGTTGGGTGATAATTTGTTCTCTTTCTTCATCACCACAAGTGGCACCTTTCACATTACATGTTGTTATTTGATCCATTGTTAATATATAAATATTGACTGGTTAATTGGTTTATCCATAGTGTGCAATAGATGTGGCCATAATACAGTACACCAGTGACTACTACTAACAGTGACTATAAACATGCAGTACTCTATGAAATGGGAAGTGTTCACTGTACTGCTCAGTTCTTTTCTACTTCCTCACATTTCAGTGGTGTTAATTTGGCTTGGTCAAAGTTATGAAAGGGCTCAAGTGTCCATCCGTGTTTGGGCTACTTATCTCACAGCAGCGTACAGCGTGAGGATGGAGACTTGCATGTTGAGTAACAGGAAGCAACCGCACACACACATAAACACTTAACTTGGTCACTTGCCACCAGGCTTTCTTACTGGATTGAAATGCCCAAAATATGCTAATGAGATGCAGCACTGCTCGTGTGTGTGTGTGTGTGTGTGTGTGTGTGTGTGTGCGAAGAGGAGGGCGTCACTTCGTGTTATCTACCATCCGCACTGCTTAAGCTCCGTAGTGCACTTCAAACAGCCTGCAAGGGGAGGGAGCAGAGAGAGAGTGTGTGTGTCTATGTGTGTGTGTGTGTGTGTATAGTGGAGGGGGTAGCTTTCGGTACCAAGGGGAAATAGGACTGTGATTTCAGACCAAATTAAGCCACATCAAACAGGCCAGATCAAAGACTAAGCAGCCCTTACTGTCTGTGCTAGTCTGACATCACAATGGGATGCCCCACCCCCCCAACACACACACACACACACACACACACACACACACACACACACACACACACACACATTTCCTTCCTCCCGTCCTCATTCACCTTTATTTTTTCATTATTTCTTTGAATTTTGTCTTTTTTCAGATTTTCCTTATCTTCCTGCCTCTTTAAGGGCATTTGGACTTTATACTGATACAAATACAACCACTCACCCACACACACACACACACACACATCATTTGCAGGCATTTAACAGGGTTATAGGTTAACCTGGATCAAGTATAATGTAATATGTGGTAAGGATGGGGGTGTGTGATAGAGCAGTCATCCAGTCTGAAGGAGGGGGTGGGAGGATGGGGAGCAGCATCCATTAGAGACACTGCTTCAGCTTTGAATTGTGTTAGCAATCCTGGCTGCTCCAGTCAAACCCTTTGATGCTGCCTGATGCCAGTCGCTGTCAAGTGTTCTGTATGTGTGTGTGTGTCTACATACATATATGTGTGTGTGTTTGGGTAGATGGATTAGGTGGGTGCATAGGGAGGAGAGGAGGGGTTGCTTCTGTGTTGGGGGAAGAGTCTGGGTGAAAAAAAAGGGTTGATGTAGGGTACCAAGTGATGAGAGACTAAGATAGGTTTGTGTGTGTGTGTGTGTGTGTGCTTTTATTCAAGGGGCATAAGGAATTAGTTTATGACAGAAGCTGAAAGCAGACTTACAGTATAGTGCTAAGGGGAACAAAGAGTGTGACTTACAGAAAAGTCTGATTTTGAACATTTGAAACAAAGAGGTAAATTAAAAAAAAAGATTATTTCTTTGTCTAATGACTGATGATGATGATGATGATGATGATTATCATAAATAATCAATACTGAACCATTAAGTGTTATTCAGTGCAATATAACACTTTACTTAAGTAAAAGTTATCAGCTAAATGCATTTACTGTATCAAAAGTAAAATGACTCATTATTCAGAATGGTCCCTTTCATGTTATACTATTGTGTTTATTATAATGTTATTTAATTATTACTGATGCCTTAACATGGAAGCAGCATTTAAATGTTTCACCTGGTCCGGATAGAGCATTTTTTCTGGGGGCTGCAACTATACCCATTATTTTCAAATTTGACTTATCTGCAGAATACTTTCTCAATTAATTGATTGGTCTGTACATAAAATGCCTGAAAAATGTGAAAATGTGTTTCCCACACTGGCAAAAGCTCTCCACTGGTACTGTTCATACAGCCTACACATGGTCAAATAAATTCATTATCATTTAAAATGGATTGAAATAGATTAACAAAGAGAAAAACTGAGAGAGATGCAGCATAGTGTTCAGATTCTCCATGTTGGAGACAGAGAAGGGCTCAAAATAATGAAGAAAATTCATGTGACCTTGAAATTTTATGAACTTTTGATAAATTGGCTGAGAAACATTGAAGTTGTGTAACACATGCTTCAGTTCAATACATGAGATACCTGATCAAATTAAATCCAGGTATTATTTTAAATTTCAAAATCAATTAATCTGTCAACATATTTTTTTTCTTTTTTTTTTTTTTACGATTAGTCAAGTATCCAGTCTATAACTTTTAACTTGTATAAAATGTCCATTGAAATTCCAAAGTGTTGTCCAAGATGTCAACAAATGTCTTGCTTTTTACTATCAGCAGCTCAAAATCCAGAAATATCCTCATATTTTAAAGAAGCAGGAAATGTTTGGCATTTTCCTTGCAAAATGGATAAAAATGATTAATCAATCATCAAAATTGTTGACAGTCAATTAAATCCCTGTATGTTTTCATTTGTTCACATCCAAGGTATATCTGTCTCTCTCCTGGCACCCAGTGTAAGATATGGATGGAGGTTTGGGCATGTGAGAAATATAAGTTGTTTATGAATACGTGATATGTTTTGGCATTAATGTGTGTTGTTGTCTGTGTGTTGCCAGTGCTCCTATCCTGTGTGGGAGGACTTCAGCGCCAAGGCCACCAAGCTCCATTCCCAACTCCGGTAAGTTCCTCTGAGAATGAAATTGAGTAAGAAATAAATATATAAATGAATCTAGCTTTTCCAATGTGAAAAACCTGTAACAGGTTCAGTGACCTCTATGAAATGTTCTTGTTGGCAGATTGTGTAAAAGCATTTAGACCAGCATATGACATCAAGTAAATGTTGTAATTTTATGCTTTGTTGCTCTCTAAATTGAGTAAATAACTCTGTGATACATGATTTTAATTAAAGTCTTAATTTACAAAAATCTAAATTAAAAAATGACATTACTAAATGAAAATAACAAATTCTGCCTTTGTTACTGTTCTTCTGTAAGCTGTAAACAGGGCTGTTGCTAGATGTACCAACACTGAGATCAAGTCTGCTACTTTCAAATTCATTGAAATCACCAACACATTGCTATTGTCACATTCAATATGCAATAGCAATATGCAAATCAGACTGAAGCAGATGCTCAGTGAAAAAAGCTTAATCATAATTTAAAATTTAATTGAGGTGATGTTTTCTGTCCATGTAGAACCACTGTTCTGGCTGCTGTGGCCTTCCTGGATGCCTTTCAGAAGGTGGCGGACATGGCTACCAACACCAGAGGTAAGAAAACATTAAGTGTCTGTGTGTGTGTGTGTGTGTGTGTGTGTGTGTGTGTGTGTGTTACCAATTCCTGGCCCAGAAACCCAGCTATCTATGTGCATTATGTGTCCCTCTGCCAGTGTTGTGTTGGTTTGGTCTCCACATGGTAGCACTATTAGGAATCTTATTATGTCCTTGAGATGTTATCAACTGGCCTGCTAAATTCTCCTCTGACTGATGAAAGTGTTTCCAGAAGATTTAAGGTACAGTTTGTCTCAAACTTCAAAGCAGTTGCACTGCAGTTTTTATAGAGTCCAAAATGACCGAAGTATAGGAGAATCTATTTTTGTAGCAATGTGTGTCAAAAAGCCGGGAATGTTTTGTTAGCCTTGTAGATGCAATAGGAAGATCAGTTTTGTATTTGAGTGTGTTTCAAACAACATGGGGTTTTGGAAGCAGATAGCAGTGTTTTTGGGTTAAAGCTGGTGTTTGTTGATATTATGTACCAGTCTGCCATATCTTTAAATCTGACAATGCGTGAACCATAAAAATCCAAAACATCAAAATTATGTCTTCCCCTCCGAAACATATAAAGAAGTGAAACATAAGCACTAAAACAAACATACCTATTTTGAACCTAATTCAAACATCTTAGAATCAAGTTGAATTCAGAGTTAAGCCAATAATAGACAATCAGTTAGGAATTTATTAATTCTAAAAATCCTCATGGGTGACATATTAAAGAGAAAAACAAAAACATGTCTCAGGAGTACACTTTTATGACCAGAGGATTCCAGGAATATGGAAGCAGAATGACTAAACTCAGGGACTTAAAGTCCCCTTTTCACATTCTTGTTTGTGTTTATACCACATCTAAAGAACTGTGAAGATTAGGCAAATTAGACCAGATTACAGAATGACGTAGACATTTGAAACACAGTTTTCACACATGAGTAAACAACAACAGAGTCATCTTGTTGTTCTTTGTATTTACTGTTGTGTGAATCTAATGTCTGAATAGATGAAATGAATGGATGAAAAGGAGATGTGCAGAGGTGGAAAAGGAGAGAGAGTTTTTCATAGTCATATATTTATTTTTGTAAACTAGCTGATGACAAAACTTAATGTCTGGGGTTAATAAACATTTTAAAAAATGTCGACCACTCATCCTAACGTAATTACTAGTGGCATCCAGTATCTTATTTCTTTATTTATACCTTATTTTGTGAATGAAGCTGATCACAAGTTGAAGCAGAGTCTGTGTTTGATCAATCGGCACTGCAAACTCTTCACTGATAGTTCCTAAACTCACGGAACAGCGACTATTTTTGCATCATAGGTCCTCAAAAAGTTCTTGGTCACATGGAAAAGCTCCTGTGGTGAAAACACCGTATAAGGTGTTGGGCTTCCAGAACAACTTCAATGCTCCTTGGCATAGATTATCCAAGTGTGTGAAACTTTGCTGGAGGGATGAACAACATTCTTCCAAAAAACATTCCCTCGTTTGATGCTGTGTACTGCTAGCGCTCCAAACTCTCTCAAAGGTGTTCAGCTGGACTGAGATCTGATATCTATGAAGGCCGAACATAAGATTCACATCATCATTCAAAGATCATCTGGATCCGTTATGTTTCTCCACTCATTTATTCAAATTTTTCCTTTAATATGTCACCTGTGTAAATCTATATAATTCAAAATTCATCACTATACATTGATATAATGTTTGATTTTTAATGAAAGCCCAGTATCAAGCAACATAATAAGCATATTTTGTACAAAATGTTGAGTCATATTGCAAAGCCAGTTGAAATATTTTGAATGCAGAACTCAATACGATGTTTTTCTTGCACTTAACTCAACCAGAGAACTCAGTGAACTTTATAGAATTGTTGTCAATGGGTTGTTTTTTTGTTTTTGGCTTGACACTCTTGATATTCCATGTGAGGGCTAAAAGCTCTGCAGTAGTTTTGATAGAGCGTGGGCTGAGAGCTGAGAAGGTCAGACAAACACTATTATGTTACCACTGAAGGCGGGGGGAACATGAGGAAGACAACTGAAGCTGTTGTGGAGGGAATTTCTCCTCCTGTTGCAACTTATTAGGTGCAGCTGCCAGACAGTGTATGTGATGATGATGTGTGTGTGTGTGTGTGTGTGTGTGTGTGTGTGTGTGGCCCCAGGTGGGCTCCTATAGAGGAGGATACAGGAAGAGACTCGTGCTGCTTTTACAGGCCAGACAGGAAATCACCGAGCACTGTCAGCTCATTACACATGCCGCTGCCACTGCCACACACACACAGGCAAAAACATAACATAAATGATGTTGGCAAGAAGATGTAGACTGTGAATGAGAGCCTCTTTGTACTTTCTGGACTGATGAGTCATTCCTATTGGAGTCCATTTGTCAGATTGCTGTACAATTGCTGCTCTTTCTCAGTGTGTGTGATGTTCTCTAATAGATTTGTTAAATGGATGGAGGCAGGAGACGGCACCAATAATGATGCTCTCTGTCTTCTTGCCATTCGCTATATCAATGTGCCACTTATTACTGTGTGTGTGTATGTGTGTGTGTACACCAAAGGGTACTGATGATCCTGTACTCTGCTCTTGTACCAGCGTTCTCATTTATGAGCCTACAATGGTTGTTTACATCCAACCGACTGAATTTTATGTGATTTTCTATTTTTGATGCTTTCATTTGTATGTGTTTTCACCAGCTGCATTGATTTAAATGTTGAATATTTCTGGAAGTCTTAGTGGTCAAGGGCACTGTGTAACCACTATATAATAGTATTGATATTGACTATATGTCTTTGTATCGTTACTTATTTGACAGACTAATTTCCATTCAAATTTGTGCCATATTTTAGCAGACTGGGGACTTCAGGTTTTTAGTCATGCTGCTATTGTGGCTCTAGGGATGTCAGTGATTACATTTATATGCATACTAATATTACATTGTTATTCCAAATATGATAATACTCAGAGTTTGATACGGGTCATGCAAACAGCTTATTCCGTTTGGATATTCTGAATTAGGCCTTATTCCGAATGCAGCATTTTCTGATAAAGACATGTTGGATATGCTGATGTTATTCAGGTTTTAGGAGCATTCTTTTGACATGTATGCAGGGCATTTGGAATATGTGTTTCTCAACTGGGGTTTTTACTGCAGTTTGCGACACACAGCCTCTTGCCTGTTTACGGTCAGCTCAGTGTGTTATAAACAAACCAACTAGCCAACAGTTTGCAAGAGATGCATTATGGGCTGATTGTGTAACACACCCCTGCGCAGGCAAGATGACATATGCTGGAGCAGGAAGGCAGGCAGAGGAAGGGAATGAGAGCGGAGAGCTGTTAAGGGCGGGCTGGAAAAGCAGAGCGCACCTTCTCCACAACAAGGATGGAGGGGATTGGTTATTATCCTGACTGACAGTGACAACACGGTGTGATGCACCAAAAACAGTAGTATAGAAAACATCAAGGGAAAACCTAGGTACTGGATGTGCTTCACTGCCTGATCTTGTGATTCCCGTTCCCTCTGGCGCAGAGGGAATCCCTGAAATCCCTCTGCCTGTAAACGGGAATATTAGTGG
Source organism: Thunnus albacares (assembly GCF_914725855.1). NCBI lineage: Eukaryota > Metazoa > Chordata > Actinopteri > Scombriformes > Scombridae > Thunnus > Thunnus albacares. The sequence goes on along the minus strand of NC_058106.1, from coordinate 6,998,713 downwards.
AACATTCATTTTCATCAGCATCAGCTGTACTTTTTGTCTAGTGCTAATTAGCTTAGCATGCTAAAATGCAAACTAAGATGAAGAACATGGTAAACTTTGCACCTGCTAAACATCAGCACATTAGCATGCTGACATTAGCATTTCACTCAAAGCACTGTGTCTAAGTACAGAGCCGCTAGCATGGCTGTAGACTCTTAAGGTGCATTCAGATTTACAGATAGTAGTAGGCAGTCTCATGCAGTCTCCGGCCTCTCATGAACATGAATCTGTAGATCTGTGTGTGTAATGCATTGAGCACATCATTTACATATTCTGCTTTGACTGGACAGTTATCGGTGTAGGCTACAATAATGTCAGGGATTTGTTTCCATACATTGTTTTTAAGTCCCGGTAGCTCGTTAAATACACATAGTAGAGAATTGGGAAGTTGGAAGCTGTGATTTTTCCTTACATAGCGGAGTGGAGTAGTAAAAACACATGTGTTTCTGTTTTCACAGAAATCATAATGAGCATAATTGGCTCTCACCTTTTCCCAGCCTTTCTCAACTCTTTATTGTAGTGCAGCTGGGCACCTTTTCAGTGTCTCTGGCTCAGCAGGCAGCATGCTGGGCTGCAAAGCCAGCTTTCATTCACAATGAACAGCAGACTATTACTGTCCCAAATTTTGAGTCGGTACAGTATGTGAATGGCCCATTAGCCATGTTATAACCTCATGCATCATCATCAAAAAAAAAAGAACTTGGATGGAAACCAGGTTGCTGTAATTTGTGTTTAATGTCGCTTTATCTTTCTAACCATCTTTCTAGGGGTCAGATGAGGATATGGAGAGGAAGAATGAAAGGACATCTTAAACGCCAGCTATGAAACATGAATAACAGCAGAAACTTTCAGAGGAGAGCTCTTCCTCCTTCCTAAAACAAAAATGTGGGGAATAGATGTCAGAAAATCCTCAGCAGCAGTGTGCTGTGTGGTGCGGTGCCAATCCTCTCATCACATATTGTGTACGGTGGCCAATAGGAAATAGTCCCATAGAAGTAGGACTAGTCCTTTTGTCCTGCTTGGATCACAGCCAGGCCTTGTTTCTCTGTTGGCTCTCTAATGTTTAGGGACCAGATATATTCAGTTTGCCTCTGAAGCTGATAAAGTTAAAGAAGGCAGCAGAGAGGGTGAGAGAAACAGTTTTTCTTGTGTTTGTATTGGTGTGTATTTGTGTGTGTGTCAAAGAGAGAGAGATTTAGCGAGTGGGTGAAATCCAGCAGGAGGAAATGTGCAAGTGTTTGTGAATTCCCTGGTGAGGGATGAATTTGAGTGCACTTTCAGATGTGCTCTCCACTCCTCTCTCACAGCCCAACACACTTTCCCCAGAGCGAACTGGCTCTCTCTATGTGTGCGTGGGTGCGTGTGTGTGTGTGTGTATGTGTGTGACAGCATACACCAGTGAAATGAAAGCACATAAACAAACACCTGCATCCCTGATGTGTGTTGGTGTAGGAGCCCTCTGTCTATGTTTCCTATCTTTAATAACCTGTCTATTTGGCACAGTTTTATGTTCATCATCCTCTGCATCCTTGCCATATTATCAGTAGGGAGACACACACAGACACGCGGCACTTTCCCATATATGGACACAGTCATGTTCTCATGAAGCATTAGTCTGTTTGGGAGGGATGGTCTCTTGCAGTCTTTCAAAATTTAGTCATATAAACATTCAATGCTTCACTTTAACGTTTTCAATATTGGCAGGAAAATGTTTGAGGAATCTCTGTCTAAAGGCGGAAAACTGCATGACAGAGAGTGTGTCCAAATTTGGCTGCAGTAGTTTTACACTTGTTTATTATCTGTTTTAATGGAGATTTAGACCCAAATTTGGTTTTGTCTCTCTATTCAGATGATCCTTTTTTTTATTAATCTGAAGCAGGCACATTATCTGTGAAAGTATAGATATTTTGGTTTTAGTTCAAAGGAGATATAATATGCAAATTTCCAGGTCTATATTTTTTATTCTGGGGCTCTACTGGAATATCTTTGCATGATTTACAGTTAAAATAAACTCCTTATTTATCTTATACTGACTCTTTACTCAGTCCCTCAGTTCAGCCTCTGTCTGAAACAGGCTGTTTTACGTAGCTCCTGTCTCTTTAAGGCCGCCCTACCGAAGAGCCCACTCTGTTCTGATTGGTTAGCTTCCAGAAGCTGTGTGACAGCCGACTTCCAGCCGCTCAGGAGGCTACGACAACAAACCATGAAACAAACTATGGTAGTAGGATTTCACTACTTTTTCTTATTCTTTATTCAAAATGTCAGCTTCTCAAATACATGTTTGAACCAAAATCTGCTCCGAGATATGAGAGTGAGAATGGACAATACGAAAAAACACATGGGAAAGCCTTAGCAACAACGTTAGCAACAAAGGCAACGGAATGAACAGCGGTTTATTGACATGTGCAACAAGCCAACGTCAGGTTGCTGGAATGTTTGAAGAAAAAAAAAAACATTACAAAGCGTTCAGGGCAGGTTGAAGCCCTGGCTTTTGACTTGCAGGGAGCATTTCTACATATGCCAACTTCAAGATTTGGAACTTAGACTATGTTTAACACAGATATCCAACATCATAACAGTATATAAATAACAGAAAATCAGCCAAAGTACACGAGTCACTGACTACTGCATAAAGTATGGCTGGAAATAAACAAATTAGGCCTGCAGGCAAAAGACTGGAGAGTGGAAACCTCAGTTGATAAAACTATTTTAGGAAACCTTCATAACATTGTTGATTTGCACCTCACTGACCATTATTTTCTGCATTCTTCTGTTGTTTACGTCTGCCAGTTTCTGTCACCGCCCTCTTCCTCCTCTGTCATGTAAAGTTGCCATCGCCCAGATAGCAATGATATCTTTCACAGTCAAGATTGTATGACAATTTGATTGAATTTTGGCAATATCACTGTTCATTTTTATTTTATCCTTATTGCAGCACTCACTTTTAAGTGCTGTTTGGGGAAATATGTAAAAATGAATATCAGTAGTCTCAATTTCTAAGATGAATCATTTCTGAGAAGCAGGATCCAGGATAGAGATGTCTTCTGAAGAGATTAATATTGAAGAAAAACACTAGTGTACCATACCTCATTTCTATTTTACAGTTTTACTCATCAACTCCTTTCTCTTTATTCCTATAATGATAATAATGATGATGATGCATCGCTTTACTCTCTCTCTGTCTTTCTTTGGTCTCTAAACTCTCTGCACCAGTAAAACCTGGTTCAATCCCAGGATTCTCACTATGCACACTTGGCACAAGGCACAGCAATAAAGCCGCACTTCACCTATGTGTGTATGTGTGTGTCTGAGAGATGATGAGGATCATCATCTCATGGTACAGAATGTCTTGCAGTTTTATTGCCAGGCTGCCTGCCTGCATCTGAATACAAGGTTTGATAATGAATGTCATAAATCTTATTAATACATGTGTGCATTCGCTGATGCATATAAGAGCTGAAATCAAACTTCATTATCTGATGGTAACAAAATAAAGAGGTGCAGTGTGAGAGTACAGTATGTTCTCTGACAGGTTTGGATGCAATTTGAACACTGGTTTGCAAAAATAAAGTCTAGTGACCTCAAGCAGGGCATGTTTAAAAAGTACTCAATTATCAACAAACACATTTGCCACATTGCTTCATACACATAGTTGTCTTGATGCCTTTTTGATTATACTCCATATAGTTGCTAAATGGCAAATGATCTCTGTTGACTCATTAAAAGAACAAGAATGTTTGTTTCTGTTTTATAGCACTAAACAGTGGGCAGAAATAGAGCAAAAGTTTATCTCAACTGCAGAGGGAGAGAAACAAGGCTGGAAAACTCATTTTCAACATGTTTATCTTCAGTGAAGCCAAAGGAAAGGAGCTGGGGGACAGGAAGCAATGGAGTTTATGAGAAATGTGGTTTTGATTTGGCGAAACTAATAATAATAATCATACATTTAATTTGTACTGCAATTTTCATTCAAAGCGAAACTCAAAGTGCAACAGTATTAATAACACAGAACACACAACATAAAGAAAATAGTAATAAGAGTTAAGATTTAAAAAAAAAAAAAAAAAAGCTTTCCTGAATAGAAATGTTTTTAGGACTTTTATAAAAGAGTCTAGGGTCTGTGCTGCCCTCAGATGGTTAGGAAGGCTGTTCCACCAGCCTGGTGCTGCAGAGCAGAAGGCTCAATCCCTCATGGTGCGGAGCTTGGTACTGGGGGCCTGAAAGAGCAAGCTGCTGGCACAGCTGAGGGTGCGGGTGGATGTTTGTGGTATGATCAGTTCCTGTTGGTAGGGAGGTGCATGTCTGTTGATGGATTTATCACTAATAATACTGCTGGTGTGACATAGAGGCTGTCAATGATCCTGACTGTAGTCTCATGCATTTACAGTAATTTTACCAAGGTAGGAATTTAACAACTGTTTATTGGTGTTTAAAACTGTTAGACACTGCACTTTTAAAACTTGACAAAACAAAGAAGAGTGCATTGATTTGCTGTAAATAGAGACCCTGATTCGAGGCACAGTGGTGCTGTGTGGAGAAATGATAGTTAATGTGTTTTAAATGGTGGTGAAATGATGCAGACCAACAGTTGAGGATTGTTTGAGGCCTCTGAGGAATGGAGGGATGACTGTATGAAAAGACAGAGAGGTCCATGCTTGAGAGAGCATGGAGTGTAGAAAGCAATAAAAACAGAGGACGGACAGAGGACTGTTGTGAGGGATTGTGAAGAAGTCTTCAACAGCAGGCCTGTGCTATCACTGTGGATACGAGCATCAGCTAGGTCAGAGGTTCCCAACTTGTTTTTTTTTTTTTAGACGTGTCCCCACAGCCCTGGCTGATTAACCCTAGTACCTGTCATGTTCAAAAGCCAAGTTTACATTGGTATTACTAGTTCAGTTACTTTCAGCTAACTATTTCACTGTTTATCTCTTACTTTAGCTTACTATTCTAACTATTTCACTTTTATCTTTTCACTTTTAGCTCACCATTTCAGCTGTCAATCTGTTACTTTTAGCTAACTTCTTCACCTGTTTATCCATTACTTACGGTAGCTAACCTTTTTATCTGTTTATCTGTTTACTACTTTAAGATAACTTTTTTTGGCTATTTTTTGGCCACTGTATCTATTTCAACTGTTTATCTGTTAATTTAGACTATTTTAACCATTTACCCATTCCTTTTAGCTAATAATTTCAACCATTTATCCATTATTTTTCGCTAACAGGACTGACTACTTATCCATTATTTTCAGTTATTTGAACTTTTTATCAAATACTTTTAGCTAACAATTTCAACTGTTAATCAACTACTTTTAGCTATTTTACCATTTATCCAACATTCTTAGTTACTGCATCTATTTCAGCTGTTTATCCTTCACTTTTAGCAAACTGCATAGACTTCTCTACTGACTTGCTAATAAGTTTTCACTCATTCTCAAACTCAACACATGGTGTTCATGTGTTACAGCTGCCACAATCAATTGGAATTTTTATTTTTTCAAATTAGTTAAGTAGTCCTTCTTGGCAATCGTTGAGCTAAGTGCCTGCAGAGTAATATGAGTGTGAGTGTGTGTGTGTGAAAGAGAGAGATGGTGCTATTGTTGCAGTGGGGGAAAAAGAAAAAAATGATTCTGCAACTAAACACAATATAAGAAATAATAGTTACTGCTTGTTGCCTTTGCTTCAAAGCTGAACTTGTTTGCTGAGTGTGTGTATGTGTGTATGTATTGTGTGTGTGTGTGTGTATGTTCATTCACTGTAATAAAAAGTATTCAACACTCCCTCATTAACTAGGCTGCCCGGCAGGGCACTCCATGCTGGCTGCACTGATGACTCCCTGGGTGGGAGGAAGAGAGGTAGCGCTCAGATGTGAGGCCACTTAAGTTAATACGGCTACCCACATAAACACACACATGGGCACACACACACACACACAAGGGCACACTCACACATATGCAGCTCAGCAAGAGCGGTTTCCCCTATTCAGCTTGCAGCATGGCAACCCCCCCCTGCAAGGACCACCTGCTAGTTAATACCACTCCTCTCTCTCACACACACACACACTCCCACTGTACCCCTACACATGCAATTCTAACATGCGTGCATATTAGCTCACAGGCGTGTGCGTGTAAACATGTAGGCACTGTACAGAGCATGCCAAGCAATTGTGAACACACACATGCACACACACAAACACATGGTTCAGTCTATTAAAACAACGTGCAATGGGAACAATGAGCACTGGGTATTGCCCCAGAAGAGCATGCGTAAAGTTGCACACTCAAAAAAAATTTTTTTTTCGGTCATGCAATTTCGTATATTCATGAAAGTTTATACCTCCTATGTGTGATACATGCGTGTCTTCCCTCTTTTCTCGCTCCGACTCTGACATGGATTTGCCGTCCCTTCAGCCAATCGCAGACAAGTGGGATCACATTTATGAGCATGGTTGCCAGGCAACAAGGAGAGACAGTGAGTGTGTGAGAAAGAGAGGGAAGTGGTGGCAGAGAAAAAATAGCCATGTTGTTGCCAAGAGGAGAGGAGAAATCTGAGCAAGATGGCTTAATTGCATTTCACAGATAGCATGCCATTCACGGTCAACTGGCGATACATTTGATCTGATACAGTTGATCATGCAAGCAAAGTGGTTAAACTGGGGCTTTGTATTATACAAAACTGGGTTAGTATGAGGAATAATTGGTTACTGTCCTTACAGTAACCTTACTGTGACAGCTGAATAACCATCATGACCTACAATCACAATTAGACTGTTTTTTTTGTTTTGTTTTAGTGTAGTAAACAGCATTTGTCTCTCACATGAGTTTCATTGTATTAAGGGACAAAAATATGTAATGTGTTTGTATGTAGCATTTTTGAAACATGAGGTTTCTGGCTTGCTAACATTACTCATAGGTAAGCTCACATTCAGGAATTACTTGGGTTTTTTGTTCAGGGTTGGGGGGGGTGTGTGAACCAAGTCACTGGGGCTAAGCTAGCTGTTTATGGTCAGTAAATACCTCCAAACTGTAGGATGGCTGATCAAACTAGTCAAACCAATATCATAATTATTTGGGTTACTCAGTCCTTTGTTCAGAAATGTCTCCAAAGACTAATAACAGCAATCATGTTTTCAGTCTTCGGTGTGTAGTTCTGTGTAAGACGCCACAACAACATAGTTTATATTGTAAACAATTGCCATTTTTCCATGTCTTTTCAACTTGTAGGAGTTAAGTGTTAGAAAATGAAGTGCTCTGTACCTGGTTGTGGAAATGTCCGGACCACACGATTATATATACAACAAAAACTTTTTCCCTTTGTATCGTGTGTTCTGCTGGAGGCAATAAAGAATCCAAGTGTTCACCCCAAAGTTACACCAGTGCTTACGACCAAGACCAAGGTAACATTAGTGTGGGCTGTTGCCCTCAGTCTCTCTCTGTTGTATTTCCTCCTCTGAATACGGCTTATATAAGTAAGCTTCTATGAATACATCACATACCTCCATTTCTTATAGTGCATCAGACGAATATTCATACTCGTATTGATCAGACTCTGATCCAGACATTGTACATTTCTCAAAGATCTTCAGTAAATAGTCAAGAAGTTGTGATATATAGCACAACAAGCTAGTGAAGCTCTGTAAACAGCACTGCAGTGGCCTCTGCTTTACACAGAACTGATCCAGACATTGTACATTTCTCAAAGATCTTCAGTAAATAGTCAAGAAGTTGTGATATATAGCACAACAAGCTAGTGAAGCTCTGTAAACAGCACTGCAGTGGCCTCTGCTTTACACAGAACTACTCTCCGGAGACTGAAAACATGATTGCTGCCATTAGTTTGATGAGCTGTGTCTGAACAAACACACATGCTCAAACCCTTCGTAATGAAGGAACATGTCACCCAGGGCGATGGTGTGGCTCACTGATGTGTTTTTAATAGTTTTTGGACAACAACGGCGGTCTACGGCACAGAGGAATAAGATATATCAGGCTTTGGATACACACACAATACTCATAAATATCATCAGTTCATTCACTCTTCATAACTCCTTAATCCCTCCTTTCTTTCTTTCTTTCTTTCTTTCTTTCTTTCTTTCTTTCTTTCTTTCTTTCTTTCTTTCTTTCTTTCCCTTCTCACCCTCTCTTTCTCGCCTGTAAGTAGGCCATGGCTGAGAGGCCTGTTGTTGTTGAGGGCTACAAAAACAACATTATTGTCTTTAATTAAGCCTCAGCCACACTGTGCATCTATTTCCCTCCCTCCAGCCCCCCATCCTTTTCTCTCTCTCTTTCTCTCTCTCTGTCTCGCTCTCTCTCTCTCTCCCTCTTCCATCGGCGCTTTTCTCTCACTCATCCAACTCTTCAGTCCTTCCTCCACCCTCATCACTCACCCCCAAATGCCCCTCTCCTCTTCCTTCCTCTCTTTTTCACCCTCTCGCTTCCCAACACATTTCTCCCATCAAATCCTGCCTCCCATCATTCCCATTCCTCCTTTGCCCTCCTCCTCCCCTACATCCATCTCTCAGACGCTGGCAGGCCTCTAAGGACATTTCCTGATGTCACAGTGCAGTATTGTCCCAGAGGTCAACAACACAAGACATGCTCTGTTGCACACACACACACTTGCACACAGTGCAGTGCACTCACTCAGTAAGCATGGGAAGCTGGGCTCAGTGAGTCTTGCTGCTCCAAGGCCAAGTCCTGTTAATGAGACAAGAGGCTGCATGAGTGAGGATCGGTATGTGAGAGGGAGTGTGTATATGTGTATGTCCCCTATACATGCTGTTTACTTCAGCATTAAGATTTGTTTTTTTGGAAATGTAGGACAATGTAGGCATTCAGGAAATGTTCTTGGGTTTTATTAGTTGAAATTTATTAAATCTTGCTAAATTTGTAAAAACTAGTGAAGCAACACGCACAGAAGTAAGGGAGAACTGGGTATATTTGTGTATGTGCATGTGTGTGCAGAGTTAGTGAGAGTTAGGTGTTAATCCGCAGCATTAACAGCCATCAGCCAGGCGTGATAACTGGTTTGGCTGCTGCTGGCTCAGCTATAAACACACACAGACACACACAGACACACACACACCCTTATACTGCTATCCTTCTGAGGACCCTCCACACACTACATCAATCTGTAAACCCTGACCGTAACGATCAGAACTGCATGCCTAACATCAGTCCCCTCTCTAACCTGAAAATGATTCTTATAAATGAATTTGTCGAATACTTTTCAGATTAATCCATGAATTTTGTCAGTAAAATGTAAAACAATAAATAAATCATGAAAAATGTTGTTGACAAGATCTCAGAACCCGAATGCTGATGTTGTTGATGTCTTCACATTACTTGTTTTGTTGAATCAACAGTCCAAAACTCAGAGGTGTTTGAATTACAACAGCCCTTTTTCACAGCAGACATTTTGACTTGTTATAGCAGGAAAAGCTCGGGTGTTACTACTAACATTAATGATGGCTCTGTTCAATTCAAGTGTCCCAGTAAGCCATGACTGTGTGACAGTGAGCCAGCACGCACACTACCAGGACCTTGAAACTGAGACTACATCTACAATAAGCTGGCTAAATTCTAAAACACTGTTTTTGCTTGAAAACAGCGTGGTATTGTGTCCACAGCAGGAGTTTCAGCTCGTTTCTGTTAATATCTCTGTCCACCTTAAAACACTAAAATGGGTAATTCTTCTACTGTGCATGCATGGAGGACAGACAAGCAAGTCAGTCACATTAATTACAATGATTTCAGCCAGAGAAAGATGGTAAATAGCTATATTTAACTCCAAACAAGCTATCAAAGTAGACTATGAAGAGAACAACCAGCTGATGGGAATGCTCCTAAGTTACACCTTATTTGTTTTGGTATGTCAACAGTTCTCTTGAAAATCGCTGGAAGCTAGATGGATGCATTATTAGAGAGGGAGAGTTTGAGAAGGACATTAGCAGTAACAGCAGAGCAGTGTTTCCCACAGCTACCTGACCTGCTGCCAGCCAGTCTGCTCGAAACTAAAGCGTTCCCAGAGACACTCCATCACCTCCTGACCGTGTGTGTGTGTGTGCGTGTCTGAGAGTTACACAGAGAGGGCTTATTTGATGATTCCCTGACTTTGCTGTACAGTTTGTGTTTTACATCATCTGTCTGTCAAAATCAGTGTTACTGTGAGAGTCGTGACCCATCGTTTTCCTGCTATCCGGTTCTTTAATGTTTTATCTACGGGGGTCAGGAGTGCGCAGAGAGGCAGAGGGGCATACATGATGCCCAGACTACGTTACCCACAATGCTATATTTAGACCACTGCAGTGTGTGACTCAGCACAGCACAGCCTAACTCTAGTCTGACAGCACAGCTCAGATTGGTTATTCCACTACAGTATATGCATAGTTATGTCATTATGTCAGTTATGTCATTCATTCTAATGTTTAATTAACAATTGAAATGGTTGTGTATCATTCACATTTTAATTATTTTAGAGGAGGCCTCAGACAATTGATCAGAAATTGATTCAGAAGCTCAGCATTGTTGGCAATTTTCAATTCATTTTCTGTCATTTGATCACACCAAGTGGATAATTATTTTCTTTTCAGAAAGACCTGGCCAAGAAAGCAGCATTATAACAATTATAAGTCCTTGAACATGGCTTCATCTACTGTTTCTGTTAAAGTGATGCCTCTTTATCATTCAGACATACTGCAAGTATCTTCCATGTTAACATTTCTTACAGCTTTATTCAGACATGACAGAACGTTTAACGAATGTGCTTGCGTGATATCTGGCACCTGATGCACAAGATGAGCCGCTGCTCTGCCGCTGTCTGAGACACTAAATGCAGCTCAGCTCAGCCGGACATAGACTTTGACTTTCTGTGTCAGTGTTTACATATTTGCATCAGAGAGCACTTCAGTTATAGTGATTGTAAAACCAGCTGACATTAAAATACACCTTTATATCTTCATTTACCAGAGCATATTATATGCAAACCCAATCATTTTTTCCTTCACGAGACCTTCTGTTTACATATAGCAAACCTGGTAGCTTTATGTAATGTTCTTGACATGTTAACATCCATCATCTTAAGTTCTCTTTGAAGGACAGACAGCCCATACTGTCCTCTATGTGACACCCAGGAACAGGTCCACAATCATTTTTCCTTTTTCTTTTTGGAACATAAGACTGCCAGCATCACACATAACGCTTCTGTAGCCATGAGTGACAATTTCTCGACCCTCCTCCCCAACAACCTATGAACTTGTGCAAGGACGTGAATGATGATTGGTCAGGGTCATACTTGTAGTGTTGCCAGTCTCCTGACCAAGGCATGGCAAGAATTTATAGCACTACGATTGCCTGATCTGACATGGTGACCATCGTGAAAGACAAAATATTGTGTAGTCTGTGGGGATGTGCAGAAAGCCTAGTATTTGTATATTTATCAGTATTTGTATTCAAGTAAGGGTGGAAAGACGCTTAAAAATCCTGTCTTTGATTTTATTAAGCTTTTAATTTTAGAAAATTAAAGTGTTACAATAAATGTTCCTGAAGCTTGTTCATGAAGCGTGTGTCAGAAGGCTCAGCTTTATCTCTGGGGAACATCCCCAACTCCGAGAGTGATGTCCAAATTAGGAAATGTGCGTCATGTACCAGGTGGATATGACTCCCCTCATTGAGACCTGCTGACAGACGTTCCAGTGGAGCAGAGGACAGAGACTGAGATAGTGATGTAACCAACCTATGCACTGGTATTTGACATGTTTTTTTGTTTTTTTCCCCCTGAAAACAAATAATTCATAAAAACCCCACTATTTGTGCTTTGTGCAGGCACACCCCTAGTAGTCTAGTCCTGGCATTATTAGATAAGGGGACCCCAAAAGTGACACAGGAAATAGGTAAATAAAGGAATAAATAAATTACCTAAATATATTTCTGTGATTGATTAAAAATGAGTAAATTAGTAATTCTCCTGCCTGTTTTATGAAGTCCAACATGCACATGCATGAATGACAATATAGGGAGAGAGTAGTGGTCAGATTATTATTGTGTGTTTTTTTAACCTCTTCTGCTCCAGTTGCACTATGAGGGGATTATAGACCGATCTGATATGAGAAGAATCTCCTTAAGAACTTAAAATTGGATCATGTGGGCTGTGAAATTTCACAGTGTTTATAGCAGTATTAAACAGATTTTATTATTTTTGTGCATACAAGATGATGGTTGAGATAATAAATGTTTTACAGTGATCTTAAAAGGTGCAACAAGACACATTTAATGTCTCCCTCTGTGTTGGTGTGGTGATGACATTCAGTTCAAACTTGTGTTGTGCTGAGAGTTTTAGCAAAAGTTTCAGTAGGTCCAACATAGTAAGACTGCTGTTGTGACTTTTATGTAAAAGTGACTCAGGCACTTATTCACACAACTGACATGTTCAATTGCCATCAGATTAATGTAAAGGCCTGCATCTTTGAAAAGGGCTATAGATGTTGGAAACCCATAAATTATATAAATAAATCATACCACCAGAATACAACAATGCATTCAAGCATCACATTAAAGATAACAAAGGATTGCTGTAATTGGTGGCATTTAGTAGTTTATATCCACCTGATAATGTAAATTGTATGTGTGTGTGTTTTGGTTTGTCAGACACAGAGGGATGTGTTAGTGTAAGATTAAACCCACATTTCAAGAAGAGCTAATATCCACTCATGAGGATATGTGTGTGTATAATCCTCATTCTGTGATGCTGACACACCCAGACATACATACCACCTCACTTATATCTGTGTGTGTGTGTGTGTGTGTGTGTGTGTGTGATGTACATCTTGCCCTCAAGCAGCTCATATGATGCGTCCGTGCAGATGGCACGCTGCATGTTACAGTGAATACCATCTGTAAAATGCACAGTTACCATTGTGCATGTTAACACGTGAATGCTGTAAAATAGTTTGAGAATGTGTGTCCATATTGCACATGCACTCTAGCATATGTGATGCTATGTGTCAGTAGGTGTGTCGAGGGAAATGCATGTTTGTGCTGTGTAGCAGTGTGGAATCAGTGACATGAGGGGTGGATGAGCAGTGAATTCCAAACACCTTTCCACGCAGGGCCTGATCATGTATGTTAGTCATGTTTTCAAACCTCTGGATGTGCTCTACATGCAAACCAGCGTGTGAGGAAGCCATGATAAGCATTGATCCTGAGGGCTTCGTGGAAAATGTGAGTTCTTTAGGTGCATGGTGCAGAAAGATGGAGCAGTTGACTTGACTGCTTAATCTTCATCATTCCCTCATTACTGTAAAAAAACACATACAGACTGTAAACCCCCCCCCCCCCCCCCCCCCCCCCCTTTTTTTTTAGCTTAAATATTCAATTATCAGCCTGGTTTACGTGTCCTTGAGCAAGACATTGATTTTCTACCACCTAGAGGGTTTTGTTTCCTGACCTCTGACCTACATGTAGGTGGGGGATTTCTTGCTTTGTTCAATAAAGCATTGCCTGACAGGAACACATGATTGCAGGTCAAAATCTCAAACTTGAAAGATCATAAATGCCATACCAGGGATGGAATTTGTTTTATGATCTACCCAAAGGATGTTTGCATCCCGCTTGGAAGCAACATGTTTTATAATTCTTTCCACATCTTTCCATTTTAAAGTAAATTGATTTTGAAAAGTGAATCCCTGTATGAATAGAATGATCTTCTTTGTTTCAAGATCATTTCTGGATTTTTTTGGAAGTAAAACTATGCTGTAAATAGCTAAATTATCTCAACCAACTATTGCTATTTTAAGGAAAAAAATTGAACTCCAGATTACATTGCATGACTCATCTGACAGATATTTTATTTTTTTTTGCAGTGTATTTATAAGAACCCATGACATTTTGTTAAAGTGTGTGTGCAGGCTTCAAGTGTTAACCCTCTGTTCTTTGAGCATGAATGTTTGATCCTTATTGAACTGTTGCAAATGCTAAGCCACAATACTGTTCAGCTGACCATCTTCACACATGATACTGGAGAATACACACACAAACACACACACACCAGCAGAGTTACAAAAATATGTTATAGAGATAAGCTTTCACTTGAACCTAATACAGAGTGGCTTTCAAGTATTTGCCAGAGCAGTGAGAGCTCTTTAAGATCATGTGTCATGTAGCTTCAAGAGGTTAGGAAGTGCAGACAGCTCAGAAAATCAGCCACTCAACAGCCGTTACTGAGGGAAGCACCACAGCCTACATTGCCATCAAACAGCGACTTTGTTTGAACAGGAGTGTTTACTGTTCAGCATTCTTACCCGATTACGATCAGAGAAGATTTTCAGGTCTAGATGTTGAATTTCAGATTTCTCAGCACGAGAGACTGATACTTGACCTCATACTGAAATTCAAACTTCACCATTTATATCCATGAGTAGAAATATGTAGGATCAATATTAGGTTGCGGAGGTGCACAAATGTATTTTCAATTGATTTTACTTTTTATCGATTGTAGGAAAGTGTCAGGTTACAGGATTACTGTTACGGGAATATGAAACAGTAATGTACAGAATGATTATACTGCAATACTGCTTGTCCATGACAAAGGACAGGGTGTTTTTAGATGCATCTGTGAGTTCATGGTTGAATACAGAACTAGTACAGATTCAGTTCATTTGCTCAGGGACACTTTAGCAGGGTGGCTGCTTGCATACTGTACAACATAGGCAGGTATCTCCAGGTCTGTGAAAGTGAAACCAATGCAAAAGTGCCTTAAACCTGCGTTCTTTCTAATGACCAGCAGGGGGCAACTCCACTGGTTGCAAAAATAAGTCAGATTGTATAGAGGTCTATGAGAAAATGAGCCTACTTGTCACTTGATTTATTGCCTCAGTAAACAGTTTCCTAATGACTTTATGGTCTCAGTCGCTAGTTTCAAATCTTCCTCAATACAGCATGATGTTCATTTTGTAAATTATGGTCCAATTTAGAGTAAAATACATGATAAAGCCGGGTATGCTTTAGGGCGTGACTACCTTGTGATTGACAAGTCGCTACCATGATGACAACGTTGATAACCACATCATAACCGTACTGTTTGTTGTTGTGCTGTTGTATGTTTTGATTGTGGGGGACTACGGATGTAAATTAGCTTGAAGCTAACCCCGGTGCAGTGCATCATTTATGCTTAAAACTGCACACTGTCCTAATCAATAAATCAAATCAAATCAAGTCTGTTAATGGTGTGGATTATAACAGAGCCACACACATTCATTCTATGGAGCCCATGAATCTGACAAAATTTAAAAAGTTAAAAGACAGGTCATAAATATAACTGAATGTATTACATGATACTGTTTGTTAAGTGATGAAAATGGAGTGTTAGAAGGAAAAAAACAACTTTGTCTTATATACCCCATTAGTTTCCTTTGGCCACAATCAGTTAATAAAGCTACCTGCTGAAGCTTACTTCATACTGCTTTATATTCACTCTTGTAACAGTGGCAAAAGCATTTTAACAGGGAAGCTAACGCTAACAAAGTCAGATACTTACAGTATTATTTATTGATGTTATTTATTGATGTATTCAGTTATGTTTTACCATACCTTACCTTTTACCATATTTTTTCAGTTAGAATTCAGCTAAATCTGTGCTAGAGAAGCAATGATTGCTAGCTTCTAGCTTCTCTAATACTACAAAAACATGTAACACAGTGAAGCCCCTACATCTAAGACACAGGCGTAATTTATTTTCTCTGAGCCAAACCTCCAAAAAGTCTATGACTTCTTCTCATTCATTAGAAGTTATTCCAGGTGGGATCAGTTCAGTTTTTTTTCATAAAAGTGTCTGTGTAAACAAACCTGACCATCTAAAAGACTTGCCTTTTGCTTTACAACTCACATTTCTTTTGTTAAACAGAGACAGGGAGACAGATCCAAAGGAAAGCCTTTTAAGTCCTGCTGAACTTTTCCTGCACTTTTTTCTTCTTCTCTTTTTACATTTTTCCACAGTTTTTTGCGTAATGACAATGTAAGCTGGCCTGGCAGGTTTCAGTTTCTGTGTTGGACGATGTGTATTTTTAGCAGCACAAACTGCCCTTTGCCAACAGCCCCCCATTTTGGAGTAAATATGCTCTGTCTGGAGGCCTGTAGTTCAGCCCTGCCTCAATCTCTGGGGAGTGTGTGTATCTGTATTTCAGTTTGTATAAACGTGTGTTTCTCTTTGTGTGTGTGTGTGTGTGTGTGTGTGTGTGTGTAAGAGAGATTTAAAGCCTCTGTAATCAAAGCCAGAGAATGTGCATGCTTTCCCAGGCCCAGCTGACTCCACTCTAAACCATTACACCAGCGCACTCACTGTTCTACAGTATCCTGCATCTTAATGGGTCCAAGGCGCTGGGCTTTGGGGGTACATTTGTTGTTTGTGTGTGTGTTTGGTGTGTAAGGAAGTTGTCCGGCAGTGGACTTCCTGTATGATCAAGGCCAACCCTTTGATGTCAAGGTTGTTTACCAGCTGGTCTCTGTAATCCTGAAGAAGTGATTCCTTGCAGGTTGTGTTGAAGTCACATCAGATTTTCAGGTTTTGGTAATGAACATTAAATTTGAACACCCCCGATCAAGGTGTGATGGAAATGTCATTCCTTTCAAATTGAAGAAACAGTTTTTTTATCACATTTGTTATTTTTATTAGCTCCTAAAATGTCATGGAAGGAAACAACTGTTAGCGTGTGATGCATGCACTTTCTGTTTTATAACAAATCACGTAGATGTACGTGAAGCTGTATGTGAGAAAGAAGACAATCACGGTGCATCCAGAATATACAGAAACTTTCTATTATGTTGCTTTATGGCTTTAACACTTTCAAGTCTGTGCTTTGAGCTGTCAAGTTGTTCTGATGGTTTTTCCCATATGACAGGACTCTCCTTCTGACAGGAATCTGTATGTATTAAAGACAGACAGATGAGAGAGAGAGAAACTAAGATACGCTGCTTAGAAACAGGGCTGGCAAAGTTTAGCATGCTTCTCACCAGAAAACGGTGCACACACACACACACACAGAGTCAGATACAGTATGTCCACTTACTTTTGAGCTGAAGTTTTCAGCCCTAACCTTTGACCTCATTCTGTCCAAAACCAAAGCCCTTTGGTTTCCATTCCTCCCTTGTGTGTGCTCAAGACTTCCATCAATCAAATGGTTCAGTTTGAAGAGTGAGCCAACACTAACATACAGTACTTAGATGTTTCTTTCTGTTCACTACATATAAGATATACACATTTTTCTTATGTTAAAATAAAAAATGACACAATTGATACAACGTTCTAATTTTAAGAAGTAGCTAATTACAGATTATATGAAGACATTATTACCACAAAGTGTAATTAGATACACAGTACATGAGGTATTAATAGTGGATAATCAGAGCTGATTAAGCTATAATCACTATAGACAGTACAGTTTACAGTAGCTCAGTTTAAGCTATGCTGGCTCAGCTCTAACAAAACCAATGAACAGGACGTGTCTGAAAACCTTTGACAAAGGCGGGTTCTTCACTGTCAAGTATCCCATTATGTTGTAATATAGTTAAAGAGACCTTTTACACTAATATTTTAAAATTGGAGTTTAGTTGCATTTCATAGATTCATTTCATTTCATTTTGGGAGCCACCAAGCACATGTCTCTTTAATTTTAAAATAAACTATTGGATTGTCTGTGACACCTTTAGTCCTGGCCTGGTGAGTCAGTTGTGTGCTGTATTTTCGTTTACAGCTGTCATTTCAGACATCAAGGGTTGACCGAGTTATTTGAGAAATGTGAATGTCCAGCTCACATGCTCCGTCTCCTCTTCTCCATGACTGAAATTGATTTGATATGTGAAAGGAATATGAGGGCATGAATCTTGTGCATTTTCTGCCTATGACAGCAGGTGATCCTGGATACTCTGTATAATTTATTATTTCACTCCATGAATAAAAAAAAAGACTGGATAGATGAAGAGATTTGTGTTCTTTTT
Organism: Thunnus albacares; assembly: GCF_914725855.1. NCBI lineage: Eukaryota > Metazoa > Chordata > Actinopteri > Scombriformes > Scombridae > Thunnus > Thunnus albacares. The sequence continues at coordinate 6,980,688 of NC_058106.1, read as the reverse complement.
GTTGTGGCGACACCACTTCATAATGATTTATTAACGCTGTGTGCTGTCTGAGGCGACCGAGGATTGAACTGACTGGCCGTGGAAATCAACCAGACTGGACCAGAACATCGATTGTTCAGGTTCATCACAGCGGACACTCATCTGGGTCACACTCTCCAGCGTGATGGGTCACTAAGGACAGTGTCTGATAAGCAGCAGCAGGGCTTACTGCCAAGAATCTGTATGCAAAATATTATCGATAGGCAAACAAATCATACATTTTACAAATCCTGTGCTAATTGAGGAACATAAGAATTTACTTGTTGAATAAAAATGTAGTTATCCCTCTGGGAAAATTGGACAAAGGGAGAATATGCAGAAAAAAGAGAAATATTCAAATTACATTCATGAGTTTAAAAGTATTTTACAGGTTGTCACACAGTCACACAGATAATGTGTTCTAAGTTTTTTTAGCCTTGACAGTGTGTGTCAGTTCAGCTGTCATTGCCAATCTTATCCCACTGTCACCATAGCAACAGCAGTTGGGGTGGAGAGACGTGTTTTGACAGGAAGTGACCTCGCCCTGACCTTCTGACTGATGTCATGGGTCCACAGAGAGGGTCAGTGGTCAAAGCTGGCATGTTAGAGAGAGAGAGAGAGAGAGAGAGAGAGAGAGAGGGAGAGAGAGAGAGTGTTTGTGTGTGTGTGTGTGAATTTCAGTAGACTGGGAGAATGTCTGACTGGCAGGACAACTTGTAGCCTACCCTTTGAAGCCTTATAGAGCTTTTCTAATATTGTAGTTGTATTTGGGTTTACAGAATGTTTTGTTTGACTTGAAACAAATCAAGTTATATTTGCTGAAGTCACATTAGGCACTGTTCCTTCCCGAGAAATATCCAAATCTTTACAAGTATTACAATGTTTCAAGGATAAAATGGTCACAGTTCTGTAAGATAGGTTGACTTGCGCCACACTGTTACTGGTTGAGCCAATGAATCAACTAATGTTCTTTACAAGTGTTGATGATAAATCCCCTTTCTGGTTCAGACAGGAAAACTTTTTTGAGATTGGTTTTACATTTTATTCAAATTTCCATCTCAAAAAAGTCAGAAAACTAAGCTGGAAATATACTTGATGCAAGGGTTAACGTGAAGCCCACTGTAGATACCTTCAGTGTAGGTTCTGACTATAGTTCAGGTATCGCCCATTGATATCCCCACCACAAGACTAGATGCATGTATTGTACGTGATTGCGACATATCATATTTTAAATCATATTACCAACATTATTTCATTTACATAATGATATGGGCAGAACAGTCTTTTTTGACTTTGCTTGATTGCTGGTAAGGAGAAGCTTGCTGGGTCTATTTTTCAACTTGCGTAATGTGCTTCATCACCAAATATCATCGCTCACAATTTTACCTGCTCACCGCATTGTTAACCAACATTATTGATTAGTAAACCTAATGAGCCTTTATACTGTTACGACTAGTTTTCTCCTCAATCAAAATCCCTCCAAACCACAGCTTCTTGTGGCTCATTGCTTAAGTATAATGTTTCATGCTGTAATGCATTCCTTCAGCATGCGGTATTGGAGGTTTGCGGCTCAGCGTTTACACTGGAATACTCTTCGGTGTGTGGAGATGCTGTTGTATCAGAGACTGATGGCTTGTTTTGGTCAGGGTGACTGGCTGCCTGGTTGTCTGGGAAGCTCAATCTCAGACTTGGTTTCACAGTGAGAAGAGAATCTAGGCCTCATGAATAATTCTTCTTTATCTGGCGCTGCTACGACTGCAGTCTGCCTGCCTCTGCTCGTCTTCCCCTCTTTAATCTGTCTCCTCATCACCTCCTTCTTTGCCCTTCTTTGTCTCTGCCTGCCTGTCTTCCTTTTGGTCTCTCTGTCTTATCCTTTTATTGTTGCTGTGTCACCGTCGAGATGCTGGCGTCAGGGGGAACAGATGGGCGGTTGCCGCAGACGTCTGTAACCTTGGCAACTGCAGCCTCACCTGCTCTGGCATTAACCCTTATTCCTTGTTATGCCACCCAAGAAACAAAAACACTGTCATACCTGACTCCATCCTCCTCACATCACCTTCTTTATCCTTTCCTCTTTTTCGTCCCCCTTCCATTTTCTCTTCTTGCTCCTCTTAAGCACAGTCAGTATTTGATATGGAACTGGTTAGAGTGTATAAGCGTGTGTATGCGGGATGTTATGATTTATGATTTGCATGTGCATTTGTTGCACAACTGATCCCTTGTTCCACATATTGTAATTACCATTGTCACTTACAATGACATTGCATATCAATTAACATCTGCTGATGCACAGAGGCTCAGAGTGGATTTACAACAACATAACTCACTGGATTTAACTTGCAAGGATATTAGATATTTAATCTCTGTCACATTTATCTGTGTATCCATGTATAAAGGAAGACTTGACTTGCTAGTCAACAATAAAAGGTCACATACCTTATCATCTGTGAGGATGCATAAACATTTAGGTTGTGTCTTCCATGTTCAAACTGCACTTTTGCCTTTTCAAAGCGTTTTCAGACCTCAAAGCTCACACAGCAGATGCTGTCTTAGTTAATGAGAGCAGCAGACAGGTGTTTGTTTTGGAAGATTGTTGTACTTGTAACCAAAAATTGGAGGAGTTGATCCTCATTAAGGTTACAAAGTACCAGCCATCAGCTGACTCTGTCTCACAGCTTGTGAATGCAGACAGCTTTTATTTATATTTGACATTCTGTGTAATGTCCACAGGTTGGTGGAAAGAAGATAGTGTGTGTGTGTGTGTGTACCAATCTATAAAAAGTGACACACATTCTTCACTATATGACTAGCGACTATATTTCCATCACCATGAGAACATCAAAAATGAGAACAACATAATCATATCAAGTAAACACACAGACATACACACAAACATGCATGCGTATAAATGCACTTAGACACGTCAGACGTGTGACGTATTATAACTAAAGCCATTCACTTTTAGCTTTGCACGTTTGCTTGCATTGCGCAGCAGCGAGACAGAGGCCGACGAATCCCTGGGCAAGATTATAGATAATAGTTGCCATGGAGATGCACTGGTGGGAAGGCCACAGATCCCCCAGGCAGAGAGAGAGAGAGAAAGAGAGAGAGGGAGAGAGAGAATGCTATCATTAGAAAGCCGACTGTTCAAAGAGGCTCATTGATATTTTCTGGGAAAGCAACAGTATACGACAGCATGTATGTGTGTGTTTGTTTGTAACTGTAATAGTAATCTCAAAGTACCTGGAATCCGTCTATGATATTATCAAGACAAGATGTGACTGGTGGTGTCTCTCTCTGCATTTTGAATTCCATTTTGTTGTTTTGTTTATTTTTTTTCTTACACCTAAGGTCCAAAATAACAAATGTGACAACACATACAAATACTTCTAATGTCACTATAACCTTGGAGAGCAGGAAACACTCCATGTATATGAAATATTAATAACAGACATCAAGTTATGCTGTTACTCCTTGTAGTCTAGAAAGTTATTGCAGGAGTCAAATAAACTCTTGCTTTGGTGTCACATATACTGTATGTGTAGCACACACTGAACTGCAGCATGTTCATGCCTATCCTTGGGGGACCTTTTACAGTGAATGCATTCTGGGAAATGTAGGAAATAACTGACTTTGGTGATAGTTCCTGCTCTTCATCAGAAGATATTGCCATCAGCATGGATCTGTGTTTTAAAATTTCAACCTGTATTCAGATGAAAAACAAAGAAATTAAAATGCCTATATCTGTGCGTGTGTGTGTGCTCGCGCTTTTTTGTTACTTCTTTGGGACCTTTTCCAGCATAAAGACAAGTAGTCCTCATGGGGATCAAAGCCCAGTCCTAATGAGGCAAAACATGATTTCTGAAGTTCTGGTTAAGATTATGGGTAAGGTGTGAATTGAGGCTTTGGGTTAGGGTTTGAGATAGGTTGTCCACAATGAATGGAAGTCAATGCAATGTCCGAACAAGGATAGCTGCGGAAACTTGTGTGTGTGTGTGTGTGTGTGTGTGTGTGTGTGTGTGTGTGTGTGTGTGTGTGCATGCATGTGTGTTGGTTTATCTGTTCCCTCTCTCTCAGCTCTAAGCCCTTCCGGTTTTCACAGTGAGCTTTCAGTGTGTGTGTGTGTGTGTGTGTGTGTGTGTTAGTGAGTGACTGCATACTGTATGTGTGTGTGTGGTATTCCCTCTCTCTCTCTCTCTCTCTCTCTCTCTCTCTCTCTCTCTCTCATGCAGTGCAGTTCAGACATTTGTTTCCCAAGCAGCAGACAATTTGACCTTAGCAACAAACATTCTGATTCTCACCTTAGCAACAGGCCAAGATCTACGCTGTCATGGAAACGGTAACAGAGCTGTCAGTTAAGTCAGTTGCTAGGTGACGAGGAAGAATTGTTACTTTGCTGTTCACTGGGTAGGCTAACACTTTGCCTGGTTTGTGACTAAACATGATTAATATGTTAATATGTTATAATACAACTTTAGCCATATTTAAAGTATATTACAGCAACACACACATACATACAGGTCTACACCATTTGACAAAGGTGACACCTACAGCATTCTGATAAAAACTGGCTTCACACATAGTTTTACATTATTTATCTATTACATTGTTGTAACTGTCAGGCATGTTGTGACTATTATTTGCACCGGCCTTATTTATATTTTGGAGAGCACTGCTTTGGTTAGACCAATGTTGATGCTTAATTAACTCATGTGACAAAAAGTAGCATATTTGCGGCACACAATGTAATTGACATGTAGCATTTTATAATGAAATAATGGATTTGGGTTTTCATGTGTTCTGTAATGGATGTGGTTAATTGTATAAATTATATCAAATCTGTGAAACTGCAAAGTATACCTTTATCTGGGTGGGTCTCTCTCACTCACTGTCTCTCTCTCTCTCTCTCTCTGTCACACACACACACACACACACACATATTTTCATAGAATCAGTCAGGAAGCAGATCAAAAGCAGGAAAAGGCAGAGCTAGTGAGGTTGAGAGGAAGGAAAAAGAGTAAAGTCATATATCCCAGGAGGGAGTCCCTCCTTCTCTCAGCAGGACAGATAGACAGACAGAAAGGTGGTTGGATTAGAAGCTATGTCTGAATAACCGGTACATTTCATTTAGTGAAAATATATATTTTGGAACCTGTAATATTGTAATACTTTATTAAAAAATAAAACTCTCAAGGTGTAGGAGCAGAGGACAACCCTCACAATACGAAGAATTACTGTCCAACCACCTGCTGACTGTGAGGCATTTGGTGCTGGGCAGGTAGCGTGCAGTGGGTTTAGAGAGCTTTTCACTGAAAACAGCTGCCTGCAATGAAAACAATGAACCGATACAAGCTAAAATGGGTTTGTCATTACAAGTAGTGACATAAAAAATCTTGATTATTGCAGCTTTAAGTAATAACAGCCAAGCCATTGTAGAATGTTTTAGCTAAAAGATTATACACAACATATTTCATTTTGATGAGGTTGTTGGCCTATCACCTCCACCTTTTCTGTGTCTTCACTCTTTTATTTGCTTTTCCCACAGTATGTGCACAGCTGACCCTCATACACATAAAACAGTACTGAATCAACATTAAAAATTCAGCTCTAGTTGTTTTTTGCCAAAAAAGAAAGTATCTTCAACCAGCCAGAATAGGGGATATTATACCTATTGGTAGGCTACTTATGGTTCAATCAAATTGCTAAAACATCTTCATTTGCATTGGAAGCAAATTATAGTAACACACACATGCACACAGTAGCTGTATTCCAGATGTGAGTAGTGTGTGTTCTGTTCCGCCCCTCATCTTGTTGTTGATCTCCTGTGGAGTCTAAGAGGCATGGTAATAACAGACAAACAGGAAGAGGACCATCATAAATGTAGAGATCAAACACACACACACACACACTTGGCTGTAACTCCAGTCCCATGGTTCCCTCACCAGCAGTGAGCTCATTAAAATGTGCGAGGCTATCCCTCTCGTCTTCACTCTCTCTCATCTCTCCTCCATCTCTTCCTCTCTCATTTCTTTCCCAATCTTCCTCTTTCAACACAAAATATCACAGACTGCCTTTTTGTCAGTTTGGTGACTTTGCTTCACTCTCTAACCTTGTTCCTGTCAAGATTTACTTATTGATTTGGGATTAAATCACACTGTCAACACACAGTTCAAAATATTGCTTCGGTTGTATGTACTGATCGGCATGCATGGTGTAAACTTGAAGTGCGTGTGTCTGTGTGTGTGTGTGTATTTGGGGGATGGTGGCTCTGCTTTAATGAATGGTTGCCGGGTAGAACAGGAGGCGTGAGGGAGGAATTTGTTAATTATGAATGGAGCACTTCTCTCTGGATCTGAACAACACACAGTGTAAGTATGTGTGTGTGTGTTTGGTATTTGTTAGTGTATGGGTATGTGGTGGCATATATGAGAATGTGGCTTATGATTGTTTTAATTAGAGGGTTGCTGGTTTGAATCTGTGAACTGGCTGGTGAGGAAATTAAACAAGTAAAACTAACTGAGGTGCTTATGAGCAAGGCATTGTATGTTGATCAGACCAGGCCATTCATTTTCACATTAGCCTGAAGATATGCCACACTAGAGCTGAGTTTCATGGACTCTAAAGAAGCAGGTAATGCTGTTTTAACCAACACACTGCTTGTTAACTCTGTCAATCTAAACTAAGTAGTTTATATAAGTTAATGATTAAATTTGATATATGAGCAGATAAAGTTCTATGTTCTTACAATATGTCAATCACAAACAAATGAAGATAAATTACACTTTCAATTTGTTCTTTTGTTCTATTAAAGCTGGATTACGGGAATTTTCTGATTAGGCCACAGCCAGATAAATCTCTCTGTATTTCACAGTACTATACGAAATTTTTAAATCTGGTATGTCTGGTATGACATTTCGCGCTGGCAGGATCCCAGAATGCGTTTTGCACCAACCGGCAGTGACGCGGAGATTAGCTGTTGTAAAGAATGGAGAGACAAAAGTTCTGCACTGCAGGTTTAAATACAATATTTGTAGTCTGTATCAATTTACTGTAATGCAATTTATTATAATGAATTTAGGTCATTTAGATTACCTGACGTCATGCAAAAAAAAAAGGCTGAGGTATGTAAATATTCCACTACATCCCTGGTTACCCCTTTACGAGTTCCATCCACACTGTTTAGAGAAAAAAAGTCTACAGCCATGCTAGCTGCTCTGTGAGGCTGTACTTAGCAGAATGCTAATGTCAGCATGCTAATATGCTCATAGTGACAGTGTTAACATTCTGATGTTAGCAGGTAACATTTAGCATGTTCCCCACTTTAGCTTTGACATTTGCTACTGTAATTAGCACTAAACACAAAGTACAGCTGAAGCTGATGAGAATGTCATTATTTCCCCATGTATCTGTCAAAAACCAAAGAATTTGACCTGATGATGCCACTAGATGAAGCATCAGGATAACAACCAAAGTACACACAATAAAGACCATGAATGTCAGTATTAAACTTTAGGCAGTCCATCCCAAGGTTAGATATTAGAAGTCCAAACCTAAAATGTCAACCTCAGGATGGTGCTTGAGGAAAGGCCAGCAGATCACCAAAGTCAGTGGGCTTCATCCTCTGGAGACCAGAAATTTCACAGAAACCCATCAGATTGTTGTTGTGATATGTCGGTCTGGACTTAAGTAGTGAACAGGCAAACAGATAGACCAGCCAACATTGCCATTGCTACAGCCACGTTCCTAGCCTGGCTAATAATCTGCTTTGTTTGTGTTTTCTGTTGTGAAATTAGAGTTCAGTCCCAAAATGGGAAATGTAAATGAGAATATAAAAAAGAAAAAAAACAAACAAGAAACACTTTTACAATATAATTACTTGGTTGAGTATAAAACCCATGACAGAATGCCATCAGGCCATTTGATCCTAAATTAACTAATGTTTTGAAGGACGAGGCTACATTGTTTGCAATTTGAATATTAACAACAACAGTGTGTGTAAAAAAGCATTGGCAGTTTCCATTCCTTAACAATGTGGTAACATGAATGGCATAGCTGAAAAAGTTGTATCCTATTTATTCTGATATTGTGCCCTTGAATTATTACCATCCCTTCATTCAATCACTGGATTTTTCAGTTTTGGATGAAAATATTAATCTGGTGCATAACATTTTGGAATAACGGCCTTCCTCCCTCGGCACTCCCTGCATTTTACTGTGTAAGCCCATGTAAGCCCTTATGATAAACACTGTCTCTCGAGGAAATCCCATTTGGCTGCTGTTTAATCTGAATTTTCCAGTGTGTACATTTCAGTGGCAGCAGTGATTATGGTATTCTCTAGGCACGGTATACTGTACAAGCCTTACCTCTGCTGGAAAGTCTTTAAGTACATAGCATGAGAATGAAGCTATAATCACGTTTTCTTGTAGGCTTTCCACCTGTGCAGTAGCAGCTCTGAGCACCTTGTTTGGAAGTTAACAGTGTCTGCCATCATTTAAACTGACTTCAACTCCAGGGTCAGCTTTTTCCACATGGACCCACTCTGCCTTAAAATAGACTGGTGTTTACAGTTGCAGGTTAGCTGCTCATGAATCTAGGTCCCTTAGCAGTTGGCTCTCACACAAACACACACTCGCGAGACACTACTTTATTTGGACGAAGCCAGAGTGTGTGTATTATCTACAAGAGGCAGATCAGTGTCTTGTGTAAATACTGGCTGAATGTAAAAAGATACAAAGTCCCAGTAGTTGTTCATCTGTTTGAAGGAGACAATGCTTTTACCAGCATTTACTTTACACAGCACACTAATATCTGTCATGTAAATATTGGTCACAGCTTTGTGTGGTTTCTGTGTTTTTTGTGGACACTTTGGTAGCATCTCTGTATATGTGTGTGTGTGTGTGTGTGTTTCATCATGTGAACCTAGCTGTTTTGTGTTTCCAGGGGCAACCAGAGACATCGGCTCAGCTCTGACCAGGATGTGCATGAGGCATCGCAGCATTGAGGCCAAACTTCGCCAGTTCACCAAGTAAGACACATGTCCGTTCTTGCCTCCTTTCCTTAAGTCTTGAGATGAACCTCATGTGTTTCCATGTAAAGCTGACCTTGTTTTTAGGGTCATGATGAGACAAATACTTTGATTTTGTTAGTTGTTTGGATTCCATTAAGCACTGCTGTGCTACTTAATTGACTGTAAATGAATATAACCATTGGCATGCAACACGGGCCACTCTGAAAACCTCTCCAGGAGTCTGTCTTCAACCATTCTTTGCCTTTTCCTTCACTCTCCATACTGTCTAATGACTTTTTCACAGCAAAAGCTATTACATTGATGGTGATGATAATGACAATGGTGATCTATGACCATGGTAATGACAGGAGTCCTCTATGTAAAACCTGTGTGTGTCTGTGTATATGTGCACATGTTCCCATAATTTTGCATTCATGTGTGTGCATTTGTATAACATATGTATGCATGTGCAGATAGGGAGAAGTGTTCCAGATACTAAAATAGCGAAGTGGAACAACACATGGAGGGAATTTACGTAATGATCTCATTCCAGAAATATAGGTTTGTTATGTTCAGTGGGGCTCGGTGGTCGTTACTGTAGGGTCGCTACTGCTCACAACACTGACTTTGTCTCTTCTCAAGATACCACACCAGCAGCTAGCGCTCAGAATGTATTATTAATGATCAGAAAATGTATTATAATTATAAACTGTTCCGTCATTTGTCTAGCCTCTTACTCCATTTCTCTCTTTCCCAGTGCTTTGATGGAGAGTCTGATCACTCCTCTCCAAGACAAGATTGAGGACTGGAAGAAGACTGCCAACCAGCTGGACAAGGATCATGCCAAAGGTACAAAAACAGCCCAGTTTATGATGCAAATGCAAGTAACCGAACCATTACTAAGCTCAAGCCCACGTTTTTCTCGCTGAAGTGGCCTTAAATCCTAAAACCTTGTGAGACACTGCTCTGAGGCTGAGTGACCACCGAGAAGGTTAGACAAATGAAAGGGGGATTCCTGTTTGATCACTGTGGTTAGATGTATGATATTAAATCCCTTAATTGTAAATTACCAGGAATAATCACTTAAACTAAACTCATATCATATTATCTGTTAAGACTGAACAAAGCACTACATTAAAAAAATTCAAGGTCTGTGTTGGGCATGTTTCTACAGGTACCAGCAGAACAATGAAATACAATCCAATTGAAGGCTTATCAGATGCCAAGACACTGCATAGCTGTTTGTAATACTATGACATAGGATTTTACAGTTGAAAGCAAGTATCTAAGTAGAATCTACTAGGAATGGGTGCTTTGGTAAGTGCAGTGCCTTGACAGAGGATTTTGCAAAAGTAAGCCAGGGTCAGCTTTTTTTATTCTTTTTGGTGGAGCTCTTTCTGTGATGGTAGTTTACCTTTGAATTCATGCTAAAACATATTTACAAAGATAAGAGTCTGTTTGAAATGAATCAAACAGTTTACTGTAGTTGTGAAAGCACCCCAAGACTTATTTGTATGTTTTATAATAGACTTTCTCATGCTTTCATGTAAATCTGACTGATTTCAGACCTTCTGTACTGATAGCCACAAAACTGAAGATGGTGTTCCGGGCTAATCTGACTCTAATCATCAAAGATCAGCTTTTATCAGTGAGCCCTTGGAAGAGCAGCTTCAGGAAATGTTTTTATTTAAATCAATATTGGAAATACAAGATAGTATGAGTTCACACGGAGGGCCTCACATTCCTGTTACTAAAGCATCTTTGTTCATCCTGTTTCAAGAGTACAAGAGGTCACGCCATGAGATCAAGAAGAAGTCATCTGACACCATGAAACTACAGAAGAAGGCTCGTAAAGGTAACAGTCAGCAGTCGAGCTCAGGCTCTTCTCACATTTGACAGAGCAGGTAGAAGGTCACATTTTAAAAGTCAAATTGTGTTTTCCAAGGTCGACCAGACATCATTAATTACACTAGTATCAATGGTATGTCTGTGTAGCTCATATGATGTAGTTGTTGATACATTCAGCTAAACAGATCAGTGTGCATGACTGTTGAAAAAAGTGTCACAGTAGTGCAGTGGTCCAAAAAGTCAGGTCTGGGGAGGTCGCTAAAGCGGTCCATGGCATCATTAGCAAAATTATGAAGAGCTGTTTTTACTGCAGTTGTACATATGTTTTACCAATTAGAAAATCTGTTAATATTTTCATGATATATGTGATCATATGTCATCTCACCACCTTTAGTAGTGCTAGTGAACGATAACACAACATCAACGAGATCAAATGTGGATTTATGGTTTGTATTTGATTGGAGTCCATGGTAAAAACAAAACAGAACAAGATACCCCATTGATCGGATTAATTCACAACCCGCACATACAGAAACTTGACTCATTCTCATGACTCATTCTGAGGTCAAGAACCATTGACTCTATACAGTCTAGGTAAAAAAACTGCAGGTTTATATTGCCATCTAGTGGTACTGTAGAGGTGCTCTCGGTGCAGGTCTTTTCTCATTCGTCCTGAAACACTTCACTCAATGATGCAGCAACCAATAATTAGTGTTTTCTTTCCGGAACAGCTCAGCTTCCATTCAGTTGCCAGGCAGATGAATACATGAATGCAAGACATACAAAATCTTTAAAGTTTCAAAATGATATATTTTGTAAAAAAAAAAAAAAAAATGCAACTCTATGAATGCAAATAGAAAGACATGTTATGTCAGAGTGCTTATAATAATTAAATCAAACAATATTATTAACAATAAAAACATTTATTAATACAATATTTGGTAACACTGACAGTGCAGTGAGACAATGCAGTGTCCTTTGCTGTTATGTTTGCAAGTGTCTGGTTAGTTCTGTCAGCGCTGATGCTTGGTGATATTATTTCTGGATTGAGTTTTTGGTTGCAGCAGTGTTATTTTGCTCTAACCTGTGGCACTGTGGCTGTCTTGTGATGGCTTCTTTATACTAACCTTAACAATGAGTTCTGCTATTTCTGCTTTCTCTCCCCCTTCTTCCCTCTGTCTCCCCTTTTTTCTTCTCTTTTTTTGCTTTCCTTTTGCTGTCTCCCCCTCTCACTGCCACCGTCTCTCTGTCTCTCTCTCTGTCCCTGTGGTATTTGTCTCCCTGTAATAGAGATCCAGGGTAAGTATCAGCCTATCGCTCGCTGCAGCTCTGAAGCATCACCTGCCTGCCTCTCTTACTCACATTTCCAACCTTCATCTGCAGAAAACCATACAAGCATGTATGTAGTGAAGGCTAAAACCCAGCTGAACTCGCTTTATCAAACATGGTACAAATTCATATTGAAAGGATTCCCAATGGTCATGGAAAGGTCTCTGGGTATATTGTGGTATATTAGAGCAGTGGTTCCACCATGTTGTAAATTTCAATTGATTTTGAACTTTTAGGTTGGTTTGATCAAGTTTGCATTCTTACTAGCAGTGGCTTAAGCTAGACATTTCAGTCATTTATATATTACTTTTAGTTATTTCAACCATTTATCCAATACTATAAGCTAACTATTTGAACTATTCATTAATTACTTTTAACTATCTGTCCACTACCTTTAGGTTTGAACTGCTTAATTAAGATATCTTTAACGATTTATCCATTTATCTAAGTATTTCAACTGTTCCATCACTTTTAGCTATTTTTACCATTTATCCAACAGCTGTATATTTCAGCTGTGTATCTGTTACTTTTAGCTAACTATTTCAAGTGTTCATGCATTTACTTTTAGCTATTCCATTTATCCAACCATTAGACTATACATTTCAACTTTTGTTGTTTGTTACTTCTAGCTAACTAGTTCTACTAGTTTTAACTTCTAGCTCTATTTTTAGTTCAACTGTTTATGTGTTTAGTTTGAGCTATTCCACTATTTATCCAATACCCATACATTTTAACTGTTTATCCAATACTTTTAACAAACACTCTCAGTGGCAACATGTGGTGTTCAAGTGTTACAGCTCAATCAATATGTGTGGATATGTTTTTTTTAATGAAATTATATATATATATATATATATATATATATATATATATATTAATCAGTTGAGCTACCCCAGAATCTTTCCATGTACCCCCTGGCAACAGAAGGACCCCCTGGGACATAAGTATGCCTGGTTGGGAATCACTGTGTTAGAGAATTACTTTACAATGACATTTGACTTCAGATATCATTCTAACTGATAAGAGTTTTTATAAGGACAACAGCTGTATATTTGTATATTAATGAAAAAGTAAGTCTCTGAAAATGTAATTATCTTTGAGGCTCATAATCACTAATCATTAATTATTGTATTATAGTTTTTATTTATGATCATTGTAAAATAAATGAAAGGCTTTATCGAGGCATTGTCTCCTGGTGACAGATGAGAGTTCAGCTTCTGTTGTGAGTTTAGCTCTAGAAGTTTAAGTCGTGTAGTAAATCCCGACCATGCATGATGTAATTGAACTTCTTCTTCCTTGACTCCTGCATGACTTCAGTAGCTGGTACTATTAGCTTTGTAGTGACACCGCAGGCTTTACTCGGCTCTCATACTACCCCCTCTGTCTTATCTGTCTTTTATTTTATCTGTTACTGAAGACTTCTCTGTTGCCTTTTTTGCATGCTGTAACACTACAAAGAGTTATTTCAGGTCTTGCTTTCCATTCCTTGCATTTTCATGTTTTTTACGATAACAGTAGATGGGATTCAGATTGTGTGCACCATACTTTTATGCACCTATGTCTTACCTCTTTCAATTACAGCAAGTGAGTTTTAAGACAGAAACACATTATTTATGTTTTGGCTCTGTATTGCCTTTATCTCTGGTGCGGACTAACACAGTGATAGTGAGGGAGAATTGCACACTCTCACATACTGTGATCAACTTTTTACGCATAAATTTGACACAAAATTTAGTTGACACAAGAGAGACCACAAGAAAGCACCAGCTTTAATTATAGAATGAATGATTTTACCAGTCCCCAAAAGGTGGTACCTGTGATAAAGCTAGACATCTTCAAAGCCAGGCATAGTCGGCCACAACACTGGACGCACCCATTCACCCTGTAGTCACAGCAATCGCTGTAGCTACAGTCATAGCTCGACCTTGCTGAAAAAGATTATCTGAGAAAGATTCAGATGCCTGAGGTTCAATCCTCACATTACTGCATTTCATGCCTCTAAAACAGCTATATATGTTATTATAATATAATAGTATAACATGCATTTATAGATTCAACATGCAAATGAAAACAAGTACAGAGCCAAAACATCAAACAAAGTGTTGCTGATTACTTTGTCTCACTCAATCTGAGTTATACAATGTATGCCAGTGGTCTGATGGAGCAGTGCATTATGGGAAGCAGAGGTCGGTGGAGAGCCTGCACAAACCACACTGGGTTAATGAGTGATTTTTTTCTACTCCTGTTTACTCCCATACACTTCCATGCACACCCTCCTGCACCTACATCTTTCTTTCCTCTTCTTCATCCACCTCTTTTGATGAAAACCTCCCTTCTATCTATCTTTTCCTTACCTTTCTACAACTACCCTTACTATTCATCTTCTTCCTGGCCTTTTTGTTTCACTCTTTTCTTTCTTGTATTTTTTTCTCACCACTATCCTCCCCACCCCAGGGCGAGGGGACCTGCAGCCCCAGCTGGACAGCGCCATGCAGGATGTGACCGACATGTGCCTGTTGATGGAGGAGACAGAGAAGCAGGCAGTGCGCCGCGCCCTGGTGGAGGAGAGGGGTCGCTTCTGCACCTTCATCGGCTTCCTTCAACCAGTCGTGGTGAGGAGAGAGAGGAAATGGGGTGGAAGGGAAAGAGCACTTCCTGTCATTGTTGCACAGTATAACCACAATCTGTGTTAATTAACAATCTGCTCAAAGACACCATGAGGGAAAGCATGGGTTGTTTGTTTGTATGATGCCAGGAAACAAAAAGTCAGACAAGCAAGGGGCAACAAAGTGCTTGATTTCTATTGGGAGGCAACATTTACTATGTGTTACAGGTAATCATGAGTATAACTAAAACTAAATCCTTACGTTACATTCAAACATTTATTGTAATTTATTAATTACAAGATATGACTGAAAAACTGCTTGTTCCTTTGTGCTCCATTACTTTCCAGACATATGCAATAAGCGTCAAAATAGCCCAACATCAGATCTTATTTACACTTCATGCAAATCAGATGAACTGCAGCTGGACTCACTTGCATCTGTAGTCTTAGTAACTAACCAGCTAAATTGAAAAATTGCAGTGATCCTGACTGATTTGCAGCAGGCTTAGTAAATATCCCTCATTGTGTGTTTCTTGGTGTTTGTCAGAATGGAGAGATCGCTATGCTGGGAGAGATAACCCACCTGCAGGCCATCATCGATGACCTCACTGTGCTGACAACTGACCCCCACAAACTGCCCCCTGCCAGTGAACAGGTGAAACACACACACACACACACACACACACACACACACACACACACACACAGCATGAAGAACACATGCAAAGAAAGAAACACATGCTTAACGAGTTCTCTCTCTATCTCAGGTGATTAAAGATCTGAAGGGGTCAGATTACAGCTGGTCCTATCAGACCCCTCCGTCATCCCCAAGCAGCTCTGGCTCACGCAAGAGCAGCATGTGCAGGTACTCACACACAAATACACACATCTACACACACATGGAGACATACCCTAACCCCAACCATAACCGCTGACCCAAAAAATAAGCGTTTCACCAACTGGGGACACAGCTTTTGTCCCCGGTTGCACAAGCCATCCCTGATCAACTGGTCTTAAGTCTGGTGTGTATCCCTGAAAGTGGCTTAAGTCATACCCACACACACACTCACACACACACACACACACACACACACACAGAGAAATGCCTGTTCCACAGTGTTCTTTGTAATGATTTCTAAGTTGTCTCTGAGTATCAGAAAGAGGAGCCCTCCCTGATGTTTATGTTACACTGTGATTGTCAGTCCTTCTGTCTGTGTGTCAGTCCATCATAACTGTTTGTTCAGTCATCTTCAGTTTAGTGGAAAACTCCAAATAAATGAACCACAGCTTTCAGACAGAGAAATGTTCCGTTGAATCTTGATTTTTCTTTATGAACAGCTAAACTTTCACATGCTTGTCCTTGATAATTGATAAAGAATTTTAGCATTTATATTAAATATCATTAGCTTCAGTTCAAAACACTAGAGGAGTGATGTAATACACAATCTCTGTCTTCTTAACTGTAAATGCATACAGTACTTGAATTCAAAATCTTTAAATAACAACATGAATACTGCTAGAAGAATGAAACATAAAATAGATTTCTGTGGTTCTTTGTCTTAAAATTTAACTTGGTGTATGAGTGTGTGAACCGGTGTCTGTCAGTGTGTGCATGTAGTAGCAGTCGCCCTTGAGGCGAAGCTCTAAAGCATGCAAGTTCACAGCCATTTGCCTGCAGTGTTTAGTGTTTGTTTGTGTGTGTGTGTGTGTGTGTGCGTGTGTGTGTGTATGTGTGTGTATGCACGTGTGTGCCCTGGATCCTCATAAGCTTACACACTCTCTGTTTACCTCCCCCTCCTCCCCCCTTTTCTCTCCCACCCTTTTCCCTCACCACCACCATTCTTTTCTGTTCTTGTCTCCTTTTCCACTGCACATCTATCTCGTCTTTTTGTATCTTGTTTGTGTGCACTTGTGTGATTTGCCCTCTTTCTCTCATGCGGGGTGTTTCGTTACCTCCTTTCCCTTCATTTTCGGGGACTCTGCTTTTAACTGTGTGTGACTTTAATGCGTCATCGCATCGCGGGCTTTCACTAACCTGACTGACCAACAACTTGCTGTGAATTATTCCTGAACTCCAACTCATCATGTAAACCAATCATAAAATCTTCCAATGCATCTTCCAACCATCTAATTGCCATATCCTCCAATAACCCACCTCTTATATCTTACATATTCCCCCTAAATAAAACCACATCCCTGTAATCATGCTCTCTCTTCCAAAAAACTGTCCTGACTCCACATCGGCAAATATCACCCTCATCCTCAATTTCCTCCCCTAATACTCCTCACCCCTTCATCATCCCGCCTCCCCCCTGCTCTTTTGCACCTTCCCCTCCTTGCAGCAGCGTCAACAGCGCCCACAGTAGCGCCTCCCGTTCGTCAGGGGGAGGCGGTAGTGGTGGCATTGGTGGCGGTGGTGGAGGCTCTCTGCCCCACTCACCGACCTCCTCCTCCTCCTCCTCCTCCTATCGCTACCGCAGCAGCTTGCCACACCAGCCTCCGCCACCAGGGGGCATCGCGGCCCACCGCCTCAGCAGCGTCTCCTCTCACGATTCAGGCTTTGTCTCCCAGGATGCAAACATCTACTCCAAGCCCCCCTCACCCATGCCCTCGGACATCACCAGCCAGGTATGCACATACTTATGTACACAAATAAAAAGTTATTCAGGCTTAAATTGTTGTTGTTGACTCCCTCCAGACCTCTGAAGTGTCAAGAAATCAACGTTTGATTTTAGTATTCTGAGTGTTTGAAATTGGCTTTTTGGCAAATTTACTCTGAATATTGATCAAAATCATCTCACTCAACTGGCATTTCTTAGATTGTTTTGGGGAAATAAGATACATTTACAGTTTACACACACACACACACACACACACACACACACACACACACACAGTAATGCTCATATGAACACATACATTTTTCTCTGTGTTTATGTATTAAAGGGAAACTTGTGTTTTTCAACCTGGATCCTATTATCCCATCTTTTTGTATCAAAGTGACTAATGGGGACAACAATTTTTTAAAATTGGTCCAGTATTGAGTGAGAGCACTTCAGCCAGCAGCCAAGAAGCAGGCTTTCGCTTGATCCAATCTGTTTGTTATTGTGTCTAACCAAGTCTAGCTCAAGGAGAAGTCTCATTCTGAAATCTCACAAGAGTTGACTTGTTACCGAAATCAGCTGAATATTTAACAATGACAGAGTTGGAGAGAGGAGTGTGGGGAGGATTTTGATGTGTTGGAGTACAGGAAGTATTGCTTAGTGTTAACTAAATGATTTTCAGAGTCATGGCTGAATATTTAGCTGATTTCGATAACAAATCAACTCTTACGAGATTTCAGAATGAGACTTCTCCATGAGCAAAACTTGGTTAGACACAATAACAAACGGACTGGATCAAGTGAAAGATAAAGAAATAATGTTGGAGAGCCTGTAAGTGGCAAAAACAAGCACTTTAGTGGACGTACATTGTCGGAGTGACATTGCCCCATCAATGTACATGCTGCTGGCTGAAGAAATCTTGCTCAACACTGGACCAATTTCAAAAATGATTGTTGACATTAGTAACTTACACACAAAATGATGAGAAAATAGGGTCCAGGTTGAAAAATACCGAAGTTTCCCTTAAAGAGAGGAAATTGGAGTGGCAAACTAATCTTGCTTATTTAAGTAACATGACTCTTGATCAAGATTGCCAAACCAAAGTTTTGTGTTTCTCTCTGTGTATTTCTACTGTAGAAGTCATCCAGCTCAGCATCGTCAGAGGCCTCAGAAACATGCCAGTCAGTCAGTGAATGCAGCTCCCCCACCACTGTAAGTATTCTTACTCATATAATGCACACTGTAAAGCACAGAAACTAAATATGAGTTAAAAGTAGTTTAAGTGGTGTAACTTGAAAACAACAAATAGACAAATACATTTTGTTATCAAGCTTAAAAATGTTTAATTACATAAGACGGAAATAAGTAGTGAATACATACTGAATTAAATACTGAGTTGTAATTTGATCACCCTTTTTTCAATGTTCAATGTTAAATTTAAATGTTAAAAAATTCTGGAGTCTGGAGCCACTTATTTAGAGCTACATGAGACAGTTTCATCAACCCGAAACGGCAGCAAGAGGTAGCTGTGTGAAATTAAAGCTTGTTTATTCGCTTTCTGGGCAAGAGCTAGAAGAGAGGATCGATATCAATCTCATGTCTGAACGCTAAATATGAACACAGCCAGGAGCCAGATAACTTAGCATGAAGACTGGAAACAGGGAGTAACAGCTAGCCTGGCTCTGTCTAAAGGTCACAAAAACCATCTACCAGCACTGCTAAATCTCAATAACTAACATGGTATACATGTATCTCATATTTAATCTGTACCAATGTGTACATTTCTCAGCCGGGTGACGTAACTTTTAGGAGTTTCCACTGGTCGCCTCTCACATTTACCTAGACGACCCTGACGACAAGATTTCAGGAAGTTTGTGCTCCTGTTCAAGAAATAGTTTGGTACATAATCCTCTGTAAAACCACAACTTGAAGTTTTAACACTTCGATCTTTGTATAGTTTGTCTCATCTACCTGAAATTGGTCTCGTAGTGATTTCAGAAATCCATTAAAACAGCTTGCTACATTTTCTCCATAATGCATCATGTTAACATGTGTATTGATTAAATTTTCTAACATAACTTTATTCAACAGCTTATTACTGTTTTGGGGTTTTTTTTTATTTTTCCAATACTGTTTTCTGACGGCAGTGACAAACAAAAACAAAACTTCAATTCAGGTAAAATGGAACTATTCTGTGCAGCATCTGTGTTGCTATAGAATCATTAAAAGAAAGAAGTACGAAGCACATGCTGTTTGAAATAATGAGTTACATTCATTAAGGTAGCAGGAGCTTTGTGTTAAGAGTTTAATGGATTTTTGAAAACAGTGGGAGATTTTGACTTCTGGATGTTGAGGCAAACCTGAATCTGAACAGAGTAATAGCTCCCCAACAACTCCTACTCTTAATACATTTAGCTCCTTTTGAGGGGGGTAAATGGATTCTCCAGCAGAGAAAGCTTTTCAAACAACATCAAATCAAACACCATCAACTTATTTTACAACAAAACTATGAAGAAAAATACACATCAGACATTAGGTGTTGGTCTATTAATGTATCCCAGTGTTTTCAAAATAAAAAACAAATAGTTACTTTCAGAAATTAGACTCAAAGGGCTCTACTTTTGTGCAAAATCTTATCTTCTTGAGGCACAGTTGGATGTTTTTTACTCACCTGTTACCCTCTGTGTGTTACAGTGGGAGGAGAGGGGCAGTAGAGTATAGCAATCCGGTGGCAAATTACAGTTTTGGTTTTAATATTCACAGCGTTTGCATCCTCACCAACTAATACTTTCTACTCAGATCAGGTCAACAGCAAATTATACACAGAACCTCTGAATTCTGTGCTGCTTCTGTCACTTTAATTGATAGAAGCACACCCACATAAAGCTCTCGAAAATCACAGATTCATTTACTACTTATGTTTGAGAGCTTGTCGCTTTCCTGTTTGTCATGCATTCTTCAATCAGAAGGCACATCTGTTTATGGGGGAAAAATACAATTCCAATAATGCTCATGAGGCAAAGTGTCTGATTTTAACCAGCATCTGTTATCCACAAGAGCTTGCAAGTATGACTGCCTTTCCTTTCAATTGATTAACTCTCCTTGCAGCCATCTGAAGGCAGCATGCAAGTGATCCATCTCTAAACATTGTCAGTATGGAGTCCATGTCCCACATCCTCTGGTTCCCTTGATTAAATCTTTCACAACCACAAGGTTGTTGCCAAGCAATCACACAAACTTCTGTGCTTGTAAGCAAATCAAACTTGTTAGTTGTATCTCAATATTTTTATTCTAATTATCAGGATCATTTGAGAAGATTAAGTCTTCAGGATATACTGGAAACACATACACACACACAATTTGATGAAAAATCAATCAATTAAAACTTCTCTCTCCTCTTCATCACCGAAATCCCTCAGAACAGTGTCAACAGGTTGTATCTCTGTGTCCTCACCAAACAACATCGAACAACTGGGGCAACAACCGAATGCGCTGGAGACAAAAGTAGAGCCGATAAACAGCATGACACAGTAGAGAAAGTCATGGCGTGTGTAGAAACAACACACACACACACACACACACACAAAACAAAAAAAACATGCAGAATTATTTGTGGATCATTACAGAAATGGTCAGTATATGTAACCATTTAAGTTTTAAACTGATTATGTCTTCATTCCCAGTGTGACAGTAGCAACATGATTGCATTTACGTACTGCCAAATCTAACTGAATTCAATCTTATTCAGAAAGCACAACTGGGTGTGTTTTACACCTGCAACAAATCTATAAAAGTGCACTGTTACTTCCTCACCACACACTGTGCATGGCACACTTGACTGCACTTTGCTCCCTGCATTTTGATTCATAAAAGTAGCACCCAAAAGGTTGCTGGTCCCATTCCCAGCATCACCAGTATTAACCTGTGGACCTCTGGGACCGTCAGTCCCAGATGCTTCCTACTGTAAAAAGAAAAACCCAAAAAACTGTGATGATGAAGCATAAACCTCACATTTGTTTTTGAATGTGGAATTTCAAATGCATGTCTGGGGCTGCTTTAACACATCCCATGACCACTCTAACATAAACATATGAAGTAGCTGTTAAAAGTAGGCTTGCTAGACTTCACTGACCTTAGACTTAGTACACTTAGTTTGCATATAGAGTCATTTTGATGCATGGACAGCAGTGACTAATTGTGTTTTGGAGGTCTTCTCTATTGTCAAATCTCC
This sequence comes from Thunnus albacares, assembly GCF_914725855.1. Taxonomy (NCBI): domain Eukaryota; kingdom Metazoa; phylum Chordata; class Actinopteri; order Scombriformes; family Scombridae; genus Thunnus; species Thunnus albacares. The sequence goes on along the minus strand of NC_058106.1, from coordinate 6,959,047 downwards.
TGCTGATTTCTTCCAGCTCTTCTGTTTCACACTGAGGGCCTGGCTTGTGTATATTGATGTGTTTGGCCCAGTGGTCCTTAACCAGAGCCAGCTACCTCTCTCTCTCTCTCTCTCTTTCTTTCTCTCTCTCAGTCTGTCTGTGTCTTTTTCTTTCTCTCATAATGTGACTATGTCTCTTGTCCCACAGTTTGGCTCGTCCTTCGCTACCTTCCGCCCCGCTCTCTCTCACTCTGGCTCCACCAGGCCTCTCTCTGTCATTCTTCCTGTTACTGTGTCCCCATCCTATAACCGCCCCTCTGGATCCAGCTCCTCCTCTCCCACATCAAAGGTTCCTATCTGGAAGGTTTGTTCTCCATTCGCTTCCATTCCTTCAGTTGCCCGTTTTCTTCTGTTGCTGTTTAATACGTTTCATTTTCTTTATGTTAAGTTCATGCTTAGGGTTTATTTTCTTTTCATTTTTATCACCTGAGTAACTCATTCATAACCACATTGCTTTGCTTCCTTAAAATGCTCATCCCCACCTGCTGTGTGTGCATGAATCTTTTTTTCTTTATTTTTGGCCTCACCTGTCTCACTCACTGGTTTTGCAATCTACCGACTGGAGATTGGCCAAAACTAAGCAGGGTGCGGAGAGCTGACCAATCAAACTCATCAACAATAGCACACTCAAACCCAAAAAAAAGGCCCCTGCCCACACACACCCACGCACACACACTCTTCCAAGCACCCAGACACAATCCACCCATACAGACCCCCTCTCTCTGCACTCAGATGAAGGGCTTCAAACTGCTGGATAGTGGACAAGTCTATTGCGCTAACCCTACCCGCTACTTCCTGTTTATTAATTGCACTCACCTCTTCAGGATTGGTCCAAAGCAGGTCAGTATGAGCAGCCAGTGGCTGCAGCGGCAGTTCAGAGGAGAAAGGAACCTCTCGACAGGCTGAGGGAGAACGAGGCATCACCAAGCTCCCAGGGCTACGCTGGACCATCACACGCTGATGACGGGCAGAGGCCCAGGATGAATCCGGCTACCATCGCTGCCAAGGTAATGTGGGATAACGTTGAGAAGCGAGATGAGTATAAACTTACAGAAACACAGTCCAGTGATTCAACTTTTTTCAGAAAAATTCCCCAATTTTCTTTGTCATGTCACTGTTTTCATTTGAGGAAAAGACAATACAAAATAACAACACGTGAACCAACCTATCCAAATGTATTTTGCCATTGGCAGTATGGTATGAGCCAAATTTGGAGATATTTGGTTTTGGTTTCTAACTTTTACGCAATAGACTAAACTTTACATGTGCATTTCTGTTTCTCCTGGTCTCTACATGACCAGCATCATCCTGCATTTTTGCAATTTCAAAAATTATTGAATATATCTTATATATATATATCAGAAAAAGGACAGAGCATTGAGTGCACTTGTTGGAACAAAATCATTTAGTTTAGATTTAATTGTGAATTTATTAGGACAACCATAAAGAAGTTTCAGCAGACTTGTAGTAATAGACATAATAGAATAATGATCTTTATATTTGTTTGTTTTTATATAATTAGAAACTGAGAATTATTAACATATTTACTGGCTGTGCTGATGTACTAAACAATTTGTGTCATTAGTAGTGGGAGTAATTGGAGTCTTTATTGAATATTTGAACTCCTCAGCATGGAGAGGAGATTTCTCCAGCAGCCAGTGACCTGGCCATGGTGCTGACCAGAGGACTAAGTATGGAGCAGCAGAAAAGCAGCAGAGACTCCCTGCAGTACTCCAGTGGCTACAGCACAGAGACCACAACCCCGTCCTGCTCTGAGGACACAATCCCTTCACAAGGTGAAACATTTCTCTTCTTCTGCTGTAGTTTTTAATCTTGTTCAGTCAAGGGAGCCCAAATTCATAAATGCTTCCTTGCCAAGAACCTGGCCACACTCATCTACTTGTATCTTGTAAAATCTCAGAAAAAACACTTTTCAAGCGGTATTATGACCATTTTAAATTGGAAATGTTCATATTAACCAGCTCTGCAGCATTTTGACTTCATAACTTTCCCCTAAAACCCCAGTCTTTAAAATGTAGTGTGCCAAAATCAAATGGAGAGGAGTTCATTTAATCACGCTGGCAGCAAGTTCATGGCGGGTGTATTCTGACAGTGTCTTGAGATGGGAATACAAAGATGAAATTGAACAATATTGTTCCTCTGCAAAAATGCTGGCTGATCAAATAATGCATTTTTCCCTTTGTTAATCCAGTTATGTGACCACATTACATTGTCTTCCTTCTCTGTCCATTTCATCCTCCTTCCCTCCCCCCCACATCAGGTTCAGATTATGACTGCTACTCAGTGAACGGTGATGCTGAAGGCCCAGATGGACAGACCGAGTTTGACAAGTCCTCCACCATTCCTCGTCACTCCAACATCGCCCAGAACTACCGGCGTATGATCCAGACCAAGAGGCCAGCCAGCACGGCTGGTCTACCCAGCGGGGTGCTCGGCCCTGGGGGTCATGGCATACCAGGACAGCCTGGTGGAGCTGGTGGGGGTGGAGTAGGGACACCAGGCACTGCCACCATCCGCCGAACCCCATCTACCAAACCAGGTGTGAGGCGCACCCTGTCCAATGCAGGGCCCATCCCTATTCGACCACCCATTGTGCCTGTCAAGACACCTACTGTTCCCGGAGACTCACATTCGCCTGGTGCGGGTGGTAGCGGGTACGCAGGTGGAGGGCATCCAGGTGGCGTGCCTGTGCGTGTGGGCAGCGAGGAGTGCGTGTTCTTCACTGGAGTCGAGGATGCACAGGGAGCGCTTGATTATGTGAAGGCATCACCCAAGCGCCTCAGCCTGCCTAACACCGCCTGGGGGTCAGGGGCAGCATTAGAGGTCTACGCCCAGCAGCATGGGGGCCTTGCAATGGGAACAGGTTCAGGATCAGAGGAGGATCAGATGATCGCGGCAAATCGGCACAGCCTAGTGGAGAAGATTGGCGAGTTGGTAGCCAGTGCGCATGCCCTTGGAGAGGGGCAGTTTCCTTTCCCCGCCCTCCCTGATGACCCAGCCCCGCCGCCAACTGGCTCCATCGATGCTCAAACAGGGACAGAGGGGGCAGAGGGGTCCGGTGACATGTTGACCACCATCAGGAGAGGAGTCCGACTTCGCAAGACCGTCTCTAATGACCGCTCGGCGCCGCGCATCTTGTGATTGGAGTAGAAGCAGAAAGGGGAAGATACTTGTCAGCCAATAGGGAGTCAGGTGTTGGTGTGGTGCAACCCAACCGCCTAGTACATACACAAGAACTTAACCATGTAGGGAAATCTATAATATAACAGAAGATGAATGAAAACAAAACATACACAAAAAATAAGTTTAAAGACACCATTAGAGTAAATGATATATAATATAATGATAATAATAACATTAATAATGTTAACTCATGCTGACAATTAAAGTTAAATACTGAATATTGACAGGCTCCTAGCAGGCCACTATAACTAGTGTGTGTTGGACGCATGTTTCTCTTCTCTACACCCTCACCCAGGGATGGAAAGACTCATAGGAAGAACTGATACGATTTAAAAAAGAGGTAAAGACAGAGAGAAAGACTGGGTTCTGTTTGCCAACTTACTGCACACCCTTCCCCATCCTCTTCTCCAACTAACCCGACTGTCTAATCCCACATGAGAGACTGATGACTGAAGGAGGGGCCAGTGGGGGCAAGAGAGAGGGCGGGGCATCAGAGTGCCATCTGACCAGCTGGATTTGAACCCAGGCTGTCTCAGCAGCAACACACTGTACTTATTAGCCCACTGAACTGAAGCTTTGGTATTAGCATGGGGAGCTAACAAGCCAGAGGGCTCCTCTGGTTCATCCTAATGTAGAACAGTCTTTAAAAAAATACTGTTGGCATTGAACCGTGCTAGTGCCCCCTTCCCCTCTCTCTCTCTCTGTGCGTGTAGTGTGCGAGTGCATTCATGTGTATGCACGCGAGCGAGTGTGAAATGTGAGTGTGTGTGCACGTGATTGATCGTGTGTGTGTGTGTGTGTGTGTGTGTGTGTGTGTATGTGTGTGTGCGAGGGGGGTGGGTAGAGCTCTGCTGCAGGACAGCTGGTTACCCAATGAGGGCAGGGCTTTTCTCCTGTGTGTTGTGCGTGTATTTTCTTGTTTATATCGTGACGTCATTTACCTTGTTACCACTGTACGAGAAGCTACAAGAAGTAATCCAGGCGTATAGATATATTCATATATATTTTCTAGAACCAGAGAGAAAATGTTAATCAGAAATGGAGCAATAAATGTGTTTTATTTTCTTGTTTCGAGGAAGAGGATCGATGGAGGATTGCAGGTTCTCCTTTGTCACATTCAGGCAATCATCAGGAATGCTAAAATTACACATCGACTGTGAATTCATGCCTCGCTGGTTTTGGCGTGTGTCTCTCTCTCTCTCTGTCCCTGTCTCTTTCCAGTGGAGGAAATGGATTACAAAAAAGAAAAAACAAAAAAAAAAAAAGGAAAACTGTAAGCACTTTGATAGGTGGTAGAGTATGTGCAGTGCAATAGCCACTAGGTGTTGCTGTAGTCATACTGTGTAATAGAGAGAGTGAAAGTGAGAGAGATGGTTGCCAATAAGACCGTGTCCTGAGGAAATGATTTAATTTGTAGAAGAAGAAGAAGTAGGCAGACAGGCAAAGAGGAAGTGATAAAGAATGGTGGAATTGGAGTGATTGGTTACATGACAGATGGGTTAAGAAAGTAGAGCAACATATTTATTTAAAACAGGATTGGACGTCAAGCCATCACCTGCTGTGGGTTGTGAATAGTACTGAAGCTGTTTATGATGTGGCTGCACTGGGATCTGAAGGAAGACATAAAAATACATGGCACAAATAGCTCAGACATATTTTCTCACTAACCATGCAGATAGCTTTGGTTTTATTTGCCCAGGTTTTGACATTTCAGCCACCACTCCAGGTTAACCAATATGAATGGAATTTGTGATATTATTTTTTTTTTTAAATGACATTTTAAAAAATTAACGGCAACTAATCTTCTCAGAAACAATGTCCTTGTCACTCTGGATCATCTACAGGCCCCAATTTCATCAGAACTACCTTCAACCACAGAGACAGCCCCCTGAAAACCTTTTGACAGCGCCATTTTGTAGATCATGCAGGGTAACAAGAACACTGAACATGGAAAGACACATCGCTTGAATCGTTGAATTTTTCAAATGACATTTTCCAACTCTGTGAGCACCAGAATTTCAATCACATTTTTCTCCATTGTACTGAAGTGGAGGCAGAAATCTACAGGAATCAAAATCTGGGCAAATTAAACCAAAATTATCTGCATGCCTAGAAAACACTAGTAGTAAATGAGAGAATATGTTTATCTGTCATTTGGGTGAAACAACTTCAATATACATTAACAAAAGACTTGAAATGTATTTGCACACGTAGATGGAAATGCTGCAGAAATGTATTTTCAGTGTACAAACACTGTACTGTATATTACAAAGTATTTTTCAGCCATGTTCATGTGCAAATACATTTCAGCACAAAGGATTATCTGCAAATATATTCTTACCAGTACTGTATTTTTGCATTTTGGGAAAGGACAGTTAAGTGTTAAACATAGCTGAACAACGCTATTTTGCAATTCTGTGGTAAGAATAAAAAACACATCACCTAGCACTAATGTTACCATAGGAGACAAACAATACTGAAAAGTGTGAATGAATTCTTGTAGGAACATAATAGTTTGTTTTTTTTGTTTTTTTCACTTGTCACCATATTGCTCTGTCAATGTCTGATGGCTGATTCGTGTTTACGCTGATGATGTTTGAGCTACAGGCAGGACATAAAGAAAGCACAGGTACAATTGTTTGTTGATGAGCATCATCAATTAAAACTTAAAAAAAACTAGCATTTATTCAGTCATAAGGAATGAATGTAGCTTCAGGATGCTGTGTGAACACATAATGTGCTGTCAAAATCTTTTAGAATTTACCGGACTACTCCAGTTTGATTCAGCTCAGCTCAGTGCAAATATAACCAAGTTCAGCTCAGGACACGGCTGTATGAAAGAATTATTTATGGACATTAAAATGGGAGAATAGGTGATTCGCTCGCTGATGACAAAGAAAGATTTAAATTAGACTTTGAAAGCTGACAGAGAGAGATGTGTGGAATGAGCATTTCACTGCCTGTTCATACAATATGTACTGTATGTGCTGTACTTGTAAATGAGAATCAGGCGCACAGATTTGGTATAAAGGTTTGTTAGAAAATATTACATGGGTTATTCAGTTTTATTATATATTTTTTTCTTTCTGCAGTACTGTTTGAGTATTTAGTCTTACTTTTAAATAATGTAAAAAGAAGAAAAACCCCAGCTGTAACACAAACTACTAAGCTGTGTAACATACGGATGTAGGATGTGTGGGCTGAGAGTGAGTGCATCCTTGTTTGGCTGTTGAACTGTAGGCTAGTGAACTCTTCATCAACATGTCTGTACGCTCTATTAGCAGTGACCTGAACATAGCCAGTGACATCAACACTCATACATGCTCTTTTTGTCGACTTATTTCTATTTTTTGCCTCGAACAGAGCACTGTTTTAGACCTATTTCTGGCTGTTTTAAAAGAAAATTAGGATGATTTAATTAAAAGAGATGGAGAGGAGAATGTTTGCAATTTTTAAACATTGTCACCCTCTGTGAGCACGCTATTTTGTTGAACTTTAAAACAGTGCTTCAGTAAGGGGAGGTTTATTTTTTTTCCTGGGGGGAACTACTGTATGTGTGTTGTCACATGCGGATGCTGTGTGTTGTATCAGCTGAACATGACTGGGTGAGAGGGTGGAAGGGGAGAGCAGCGGGCTTGGACTCCATCCCCCCAAAAACATATTTTGGGTGAGGAGAAATGTTTCTGAAGAGTTTGTGTCAGACCGCCTGTCAAGGTCACACTGTACGTATGCTGAATGTACTACAAGGTGAAGGGGAACATGGAACTGTTTGACTTGCTTGAACTGTTGCAATGTCAGAACCTTGTTCTCGTACAACTGAATGAAGTTTCCAGTTTAACCTGCAGGAAAGCAATAGAGGGGTAGTGTGCATGTACGTACATTCACATTGATGTTCCAGTGTGGGTGTTATAAAGGAAAATATCAATGTTTTGTCCATTCTAGGATACTTGTGTTCCACGTCTAAAACCTGTCCCCTATGGCATGGATCTGATGGTGTAATTTGGAGTTTAGAGACCCTTTACTAAACATCCAAGAGCACTGCAAGAGCCAATGCTACTAGTCTGAATGTGTATGTGTGAGCCTGTCCTCCCAAGAAAAAACGACACTATAGGTCGTAAATTCAGTGGCCAAAAACAACCTATAGTTACGTTTGATTTACAGACGCCATCTAGCAGCCATAGATGGCAAAAAGTGGCCAAAGCTATAGGAGACTACTGTTTGAGACCACTGTTCGCATCCCATTTCCATCTCTCAGTGTCAACCATCGGGACATATTTTACTGCATTCATAACCGTAACATAGTGTTTACTGTTGCTGACGGTTGCCACGTTTTACCATATTTCAAGTGATCATTTTAACCCAACCATGATCTTTTCCTAACCCTAAACAAGTGTTTTTTGCTCCTAAACCTAACCAGACCTTAACCATAGCATTGTCACATCATAAATCATAATTACTTTGTAAAAGCGTTTTGTAAAGCGGCATATTATGATCCTGCTTTGGAAAGTGGCATATTATGCTCCTATGGGTTGTTCTGGAGTGCAGATACAAATGATCTATGTGGTCGTTTAATTTGGAGGACTTGTTGGTATGTGCTGTATGTGCAAACAACTGAATTCACTGCCAGTCATCTACAGAGAGTTATTGCTTGAATAAAAGGTTTATAATCCCCCACAGACACAGACACACTGCTTACAATAATTCCAAATGATGGATAACATCTCAGGACAAGACAAGAACACTATAACTGTATGGTTTTCATACTGAATGGGATCTAGAGAGAATCAGGTCAAACTGCACACGACCTGTCATGCTACAGGACGACTGGCTTTAGGATGAGTGTGACATGAGTGTGAGACACAACATTGCTATTTTCCTTTAAAATGCCCAGTTAACAGCACAAGAAGTTATCTAACTAAACAATAATGTCTTTTTTTTAACATGCTGAATTAACTGTGTACTGAACTAACTGTCTGAACAAGCTGAAATAACTACTCCGCTACAGATGTGTCAATATGCCCATTTTTATTGAGTGTATGTGTGTAGAAGTAGGCCTACCAGCATGTGGGCAAAGCAGGAGCTACAATGAAAAACAGGACATTCTGTAGGAACATACACACAGCACATGGCCAGATTTACATGCGTGCAGGCATGCGTGCGTACACACAAACACACACACATACACACACACACACACACACACACACACATACAAAACCCCATCTTCATTTACTGAGCATACTGCACAGTCTTAACTACAGCATGTCCAAAAGGAACAAACACTGTAAAAGTAACATTTTAACCTTCATTTCATAATTTCATTGAGTTAAAAGGTCAAGATATCCCATCTTCATTTTCTGTGAAATTACTACATTTTAAATTTCTTTTGGTATTAGCTTTCTTGGTGCCTAGCAAGGCTAGCACACCAGCTAGGCAACAATTGGACTCATGGAAACCTGGAAGATGTTACACTTATGTCATGTTACAGCTAGTTATATACAAACTTGATTAAAAGATGAAATAATGACCTTAGGAAATGCTGTCTTATATACATACAGGTAGTGCAGACTATGGTGCTGTTGATTATTGGGCACAGTATGTGACAGATATCAGCTTATAGACTTTCAAATGTTGACAGAAAAGTTTTCAGGAGATACACTCACCTGCTTTCTTGTCCAGAGTGAGATGAGAACATTGATACCACTCTCATCTGTCTGTTAAATTTGAAGCTACAGCTGGTTTTCTTAGATTAGCTTAGCATAAAGACTGAAAACAATAAGAAACAGCTAGCTTGGCCTACCTGCACCTTTACATTTCACTAACATGCTATATCTCATTTATTTAATCCATGCAAAAACTGAGGTGTAAGTGTAAGTGAAAGGGGAAATGATTTTGTTGCCTGACAACCTCATGATAGCGAAAAAGTGTATTTCCCAAAATTCTGAACCACTCTTTAAATGTTTAATCAAAACTTGTGATACCCTTTTTGCAATGGTCGGACCATGGTGGGATCAAGGTGTAAATACTCAACAGCACCGTTGTCTGAACAGTCTGGAACTGTATGAAAACTGCCAACAACTCACGTCTCTGACCAACTAATGTGGGGTATGGAGGAAGCAAAGAAAACTAAATTTACATATCCTCTGATTCTAAACTTCTCCAACAGCTCTTCTTTTTCCAATATTCCTCTTTCTTTTCTTGCATACCCCTGAACTTCCAATCACTGGTTAATACACCCAGGGATGCCTTGCTGACAAGTTAAAAAACAACGCTTATCATGATGAGAGTCCCATTGGCTGTATTCTGTCTCTCGATACCTCGCAAACCATCGAAACTAATGAAAAATAATTCTAATAAAGTCTTCATTTTCACCACAGTCCACAGTGAATATGAGCTCAGCTCTGTCTCTCTCTCTCTGTCTGTCTCCCGTTCACTCTCCTCCCTTCCCTCTCACAATGTGTATGTGTGTCAGTATCCATGTGTGCCATGGTCTAAATGTATGTGTGTGTGTGTGTGTGTGTGTGTAGTTGGTAATGGCTAATGGGTGGCATCATTATGGCTCCAGAGTGTGTTGTTCAAAGAAGTGTTGTAAGCGTTAGCTAGAGTAAACTTCTTCCTGCTGTAGTAACATGAGCTGGTTTCAAGGCAAGCAGCTGGAATCTCAATGCTAGATTAAATTTTAATTCATTTTGATCAGGCTTTTTAAGACATCTTTTTGGCATCATCTCAGAGGCATCTTATTTTACTTTGTTGGGTTCTTGGTGTGCTTCTTTCAAAGACACCTACAATATGCAAGTTTGATTTTAGTAATCTCCTGGTGTGTAAAGCACAAGGCTGACTGCCAAATCTACCTTAGTTTAACAAATGAAAAGTGCTGTTACTTCACTGATGATTACTTAAACACAAGTAAACCTACTAAAGTAAAAATCAACTCTAATTAAAACTAACTTTTGCTGAATAGGGCCCATTGTGGCCTCTAGTGATAATTATAGCTTAATGTTAATTGCTAACAATTTACACTTAAAACAAGCTGAAGGAGTCATTAAACCAGAAAACTGATTCAGTAACATCGGTCACAATGCTAGCTGCTGTATAGATAGGCAACAGTATGCTAACCAGTTCACCATATCAACTTAAAAGGTATGTTTACAGATCATTTCTGCTGCCTGCTGGTGGCCAAAATATTTGTTATTTCAGGTTGAAGTATTGTAAAAAAAAAAAAAAAATATGAGATGAAAGAGTCAGAGAGATGAGGTGAGAATTAGTGTTGCGTGTATGTCATCTTCACCATAATGTAAGAATTAAGACATGCAATTTAAAAAAGTAAAAAATCCAACTCCTTCTCTCTAAAGTCCCTGCTTCTTTACCAATAGCTATCAAGAGTTTTGAATCAAGAATGTTGACTTGTGTTGAGTGTCTCTATCTACACTTTTCATCACAAGTTTGACACTGTTATTAGGGCTGAGTTTAAAACAATTTCAGAAGTAGATTTGAGATCTCAGGGTAGGAGACTGTTGACTGCAAGCATCCTGGTACATTTGCCTCTTCGTTCTGATTTACTGCCTCAGGCTACAGATGCTTTTGTGTAGTGGTCTGCATTTTTTGCCAATATCTGGCATTTTCACTGCATTTCAAAATATTTTTTAACATTCCTTCAAACCAGTAACAACTCAAATGACTACAGAGCTCACCAGTGACCCAACAACTGACTCAGCTGTTCCACAATGTTTTTTGAGAAGTTCATTTTGTAGACTTTCACATCGCATTTTGCTGTTGCCAGAAGTGAAATGTATTGATATTGAATTGAAATTGTATTGATACGGTAAAACAGAAGCTCTAGCTGCCTGGTGGTGCTTGATGACCATGAAAACACTGTTGAGTTTCCCTGGTTACTCAGATTTATAGGACATTGGTGGACTTCCAACATGAGCATTTGCTTGCAGCGTGAAAACACCAGTAGAAATCTATATCTCTTCAAATGCAACACACTGAAACTTCCCGTCTTAAATATGATGTAAAAATACCACCCATTTGAAGTAAGTGAAATCAACCCGCTGTAGTTCTTTATCTGACTGATTCAAATAAGAAAAGACTGTGTTGTTTATGATGAGAACAAATGCAGCACTCTGAGTTTGCTTTATATAAAGCTCACTCCTTTAGCCATCTGCCCATACTGAATGTGTCCTTCATGTGTGTGCGTGCATGTGTGTGTGTATGTGTCTGTTGCACAAGGACACGTTGTTAAGACCCCCACTGTTCCTCCCTGTCACCTCCCACACACAATCTGTCAATCCTTCTTGCTGTCTGATGCTAAGAAACCGACTACACACTCGCACATACACACAGTACACACACTCATCTGAAGCAAACATGACTAAGGTAGATTCTACGAAGCCACACGAGGGTCTGCTGAAATCCCCCAGGGGATTGTGATGAAACACATTGTAACTTCCTGTCATACAGCCATGCAGAACGGAGTGACCAAAGTGGCCTCCTGCTGCCATTGTAACTAAACTGAATGTCTTACTATCAATACTCCAGTTCTCGGTAGTGTCTGTTGTTCACTCGCTCGCTCTCTTACTCTTCTTCTTCCTCTGCAGACTCCATCTGAACTCTACAAAGAAATCTCTCCACCACTCACCATTGAGGCATTGATATAATTTCTATGTGGCCATTTTGTTCAAAGGATAACATTGTGACGGAGTCAACATCTGCTCTTATGTTTCTGTACAAACCGATCTTTTGCTCCTCTCTTCCTTCCCGAGTAGCCCTGCAGGCACTGTGGTCTTGTCTTTCTCTCTTTTTTCTGTCCCCTCCTCTGCTCTTCTTCTTTAATTTATTGTGAATTGATTTTCTAAGGTTCTTTCGCCTCTTGTCGCTGATGATAAGGTTTTATTTTCTGTCTTCCTTTTTGTAAAATTGACCCTTTTTTGTTAACTTTAGTCACTTGCTAATGTAACAAAACGCACTGTGATGATTCCAGTATTAATAAAAGTTGTACTTAAACTGTGTGCTGCTGTGTGAAGCGAGTATTATTACTTAAAAAGCCTGATTACTAAATATTGACCATATTTACGATAACAGAATATTTTTTAACAAATAAATCTTCCATCTTAACCCATCAGTGGATAAAAAAACAGGCTGGATATCAGTTTTTCAGTAAAAAGCAACACATTTTGTGTACTTTCAGCCTCAGTTTTCAAACTGAACACATACATGTTTATACATGAACATGGATAATCCTAATTGTCTACAGGTCAATCTGCAGCTGACATTAATGCATCCATCCCTTATTACATTTCCAATTATTGTTCTCAAAAATCTGCACTTCACTCTGTGTGAGTTCTCAAAGTCATAAAAAATAAATTGTGCAGCATTTCGTCAATCAAAAAAGCGAATTTAGCTGGATTAATTTATCAACTCAATATGTATGCAAATCTATTCAAAACAGTTAACATTAATATAGCACTGACATATTTTACGGAAATTGAAGAAAATGTATAAATATGTCAATCAGAATTGGTTCTCTTGTTCACACATTCAGTTGAAGTGACTAAGTGTAGAGACTCATTAATCAGCAGTATTAAATTGCCACTTATAATTGCATTAAAGATAATTGCACTATTGCAATTATCTTTAATGATCAGACATTTAATAACTGAGGAGAGTCAACTTAACCTCACACAGTCCACTTTGGACAATTTTGAACAAATAATTTGTTTACTTGCATCAAAAGGATTTATTTGATATGGAAATGATATGAAAATCAACCTTTAATAGTTCCTAAAAGTAATAATGTAAATGTAAAACAAGAAACACCTGCATCATTAATGCAAAAATGTATTCAGTGTTATGAAAAAAACAGAAAGTGTTGGAAAAGCCATGTTAATTATATTTTGGAAGTTCCCCACTATTCACTATATAGAGACTGATTACGATGCCAAGAATATCAGAGAAACTAAACTAGATTCTGCACACTCTTGATCCAGCACACAGCTTAGTGGACATTACAGTTATTTTCCTAAATGAATACTGAGTGTGCGCTCTCCACCTCAATTCATTTGCCTTTTTTCCAGGTCAGTGCCCATGACAAAAAGTTGTAGATCACTCATGAAGGTGGAAATGAGGGAAGCGAGAGGAAATTAAATGCATTCTAGTGTTTGCTGGTAGGGGGCGCCCAAGACCTTTAACTTCCCCATGCAGAAGCCAGTCTGAGGAAGACAGATCAGTTATGATACAAGCTGCTTATACAGTCAGGCCATTCCCATGCAGATATGTCAGACACCTGAGCTGTTCAGAGAAGACTGAGACAAGCAGCCAGGCTATACTCATCCTTTCTGAATGTCCTCAGTTTACCTGACTTTCTATGGTTGCTGAATGGACTGAGCTGTTGCTTACACAGCAAAGTGAACAAAGAATTGCAAGGATAAATGCTGAGAAACAAAGAGAGTTTAAGAATCAATAATTTCTTTATTTTCTGAGCAAGAAGTAGCTCTTCATCCATAAAGATAATTTTCATAATCTTTAATTTATATCTATTTTGAGAGATTTTAGTTCAGTCTCCAACAAAAGCTGCTGCTGTGACCCTCATCTGCTGAGAATCAGTAAATAGTGTGTTGGTTAACTGAACCAAATCCTGTCAGTCTGTCCTGATTAAGCCACACTGACAGAACAAGGACAGACTTCTTTTACTTAACACCTACTCCCACGTTTCCAGCGTGGAACCACACAAAGAAACTTTAATTAAAAATAAATGGGCCACAATTAATCTGAGGGAGGCATGCTTCATTCAAACTCGCAGCGGCTTGAGACTGTAAGCCTGATGTCTTTTGTGACTGTGCCTGTGTGTGTGTGTGTGTGTGTGTGTGTGTGTGTGTGTGTGTCTTTGTGCTCTGCTGAAATGCTGGATAAGTGAGTGAGAGTGTGTCTCTGCTGCTTGGTCCTTCTCATGTTAGGACTTAAATTAAATATTTAAATGATGTAGTTCAGTGTTAGCACCACTAATAGCAAGCTGCTGTATGACATATTGAAAGGACTTGCTCATTGTTGTGGTTTAACAGAAAAGCAGCACAGTCTCTATTTTGTGTCCATTCGCAATTATGTATCCAAATAAACTAAGGTGGCAATGTGGAGTTCCCCAAGGTTCAATTTCCAAACCCCTTTTATTCAACATTTACAATCTTTTGTTGATCAAAGTTTTGCAGAGAAACAAAGCTGCCTTCTATACAGATATTGATGTCACTTAAATACACACAACTTGTTGTAGAAAGGAAAAAATAAGAGGCTGAATGTGCAAAAACTGTCCTCCAGTTAAAGACAGATTTACCAGAGATAATTGTGTTTGGTTACAATGAAAGGCTTGAAGTGAGTGCATACCTCAACTCTCAACTCTATTAACAATAATAATAATAAACTTTATTTATTTAGCACTTTTCATAACATAAAATGCGCCTAAAAGTACTTTATAAGAAAAGGTATTAAAAACAAACATATTTCAAAAATAGGAACCATTAAAACAACCAAAAAAAAACAAAAACAACAAAAGAAACAAAAAAAGAACCTGATAGAAGATAAAAAAAGAGGTAAAATCATCAGAAGATAAGAAATATAATACTGGTAGTAAAAACAACAGATAACGGTAAAAAGCAAATAAAAGGTTGAGTTAATTAAAAGCAAGACCATAAAAATAAGTTTTGAGCTGCTTCTTGAAATTATCAACAGAAAATGCTTGTCTAATATGTGGCAGGAGTTTGTTCCAGATCCTTGGTGCACAGCTGCAAAAACCTGCCTCACCATACTTTTTGCATTTTATTTGTGGCACATTTAACAAGCCAGCGTTAAGCGACCTTAGCAAACGGTTTGGAACATACTCCAACAAGCAATCTGAGAGGTATGAAGGTGCTAGACCTTTTTGGGCTTTAAAAACAAGTAAAAGAATTTTAAAATCTATCCTCAACATTACAGGTAGCCAGTGCAATGACGCTAATACTGGTGTAATATGTTCCCTTTTCCCAGTTTTGGTTAAAATTCTTGCTGCTGAGTTTTTGAACGAGTTGCAGTCAATCAATGGTTTTATTTGGTAAACGATATAAAGTGCATTACAATAATCTAAGTGTGAAAAAACAAAAGCATGTGTCAGTTTCTTAGCATCTTCCAAAGTAAGGTAGGGTCTGACTCTTGCAATGTTTCTTAAATGATAAAAAGCTGTCTTTGTGACGTTGTGGACATGACTTTTAAAATTCAATTCAGAGTCGAGGATAACACCCAATTTTTTTGCTTATCAAAAAAATCTCAGTCAGATGTCATATCACTTA
Organism: Thunnus albacares; assembly: GCF_914725855.1. NCBI lineage: Eukaryota > Metazoa > Chordata > Actinopteri > Scombriformes > Scombridae > Thunnus > Thunnus albacares. Next base: position 6,943,490 of record NC_058106.1, on the reverse strand, counting down.
ACTTAACGCATAAAAGGGTCATACTGTTGCATGACATACTGTATCACTGTACTGTAATCCCTTACTATGATGAACATGACAAGTAAAGCTTATCCTATTAAATCTGCAACATTTTCTTAAAAATTCAGCAGGTTTATTATTATTTCTTTTACAGTCTTTCCTTCTATTTTTATTTTGTACATTGAAATGCACTATGTTTGATGTTTGCTTTTTACTTGCCTTGCCTTCTGCCTCGTCTTTCTCACACACCTTGCTGCTCTAGAGATGTTAAATAGAGTGCTGTAGGTGTGTGTGATGTCCATTTTGTCCCCTTGAAGATCAGAGAAAGTGTAAAGGCATCTCTTTATCTGACACAACACTCAATGACAGTGAGGATGAAATTGACGCAGGGTGCTCTTTGTGCAGTAATGAATAATGATACAGACATTTATGGCTTTAAAATGTACATGTGGACCCTGGATGGAAACCTGGCACAATCAGATTATATATCAAGAAGAGTTTTGTTCCCATTTTTACTCATTTGACCGTTCCCACTTCCTTTGTTCTGGCAAGCAGTAATAGTAGTAAAGTAAAGTATCTGCTGTGTATGTATCGTCTGATGCACTGGGACATACAATATGTATTCTGTGTCCATGAGCAAGAAGCCTGATTCCATATATTAATGAAGGTCTGATATGTACTGTACTGAAATGTTAAAAGATTCCATCACTCATTGATACTACAATTCCTGAAGCAACACTTCTGTTGGAAATACATGTTTAACCTACTGCTGTGCCAGATTTGAATAATAAACTATTATTAATGAGAAAAGAAAGAAAGAATATAGAAAAGCCTTTTCTAAATATGGGTCGGTCAAGTTCATATTATTTATTTATAAAATATTCACATTTTATTCATACAATGTCTGACTTTGTCAAATTAGGTTTTGGCTTGGCAAAACTGACAGATTTGAGAGAGGCACATTTTAAAGCTTTATATAACTCTACTCAGAGACATATTACTTTAATGTACAGTGGGTGGACACAATTAAAGGAACACCTGTAATCCACTACTATGTGTGCAATATATACTACTTTTTTATGTTGCAGCGATTTTGGTCTTCACAATTTACTACAACATAAAACCACAAATTGCAGCTTCAGAATTACCACAAATTTGAATCAACACAGTGAGAACAAAAACTGAACCATACTTGATGTTACTGACAGGTGCACAGCACAGGTTAAATAACTTACTCCAGGGAATAAAAGAATACAGCTGGCTCACAGCGGAAGGTCATTAGAGGATTTAGTTCACCTGGGTCTGTCTGGCTATAAAAACTGGCCCATGTGGTCACTGTTGTTCTCTCTTCCTCCTGCTGACATCCACCCTGCATCATCTCATTGTTTGTGTTAGCTTTAGTTTTAATAAATTACTTTTTTTTACTATGGCAAAAACTTGAATCTGTACATGGTTCTTTAATCCCACTGTGATTTTTTTTTTTTTTTTTTTATTTACTGTGCAACATTTCAATCAATCATGTCTTCATCAGGCACAAAGCAGCACTGACAAGTGACATTATACATATCTAAAAAGGGGACAACCTCCAACAGAAGACCAAATGGAAAAACCACTTCAGAACAAGGCAAGCATGTATGCGTATTCAGAAAACAATGATGTAATCATCGTTCACAGGTGACAATATGATGAACAGAGAAAGGGAAAAATAACAGCTACAGGAAAATTATCAAAGGAAATTTTGTAAAAAAATAAATTTAAAAAAAGACAATACTTAAAGCAAATAAGATTAAGAAGAAACAAACAAACAAACAAAAAAAAAAAGTCAAACAATGAATACACACAGTTAGTGTTATGACCGGCTCTTGGGCCACAACAAAAAATAGAGACACGCCAAACTCAGCAGTAGCTAACTCAAATGTATTATTTATTAATTATTATCAAATAACAATAATAACTGCAATAGGGTGTGAAAGTGTATTAATGCATTGAATAAGGTGAGGTGCATGTTGTCAGTGCAAAACAAAACCAAAAAGGGTAATGCAAAAACAAACAAAGCTTGGTAAGTGGGGAAGGGATCAGAGAGCTGGAATCAGGACAGCCGAGCTTAAGTATTCTAAGTATTCATTCTGGGGCACTGGCCAGGTGTTCCCAATTAGTGCCCAAATGGCACCTCAGCTCCACCCATCCAAGGACCTGCGACACACAGACACAAACCACAGGACCAAAGGCAACAGGCCGTCACAATTAGTCAAATAAATAATTGAAGGCCTGACCCTGTACACCACACATGTAGATGTGAATTGCGTGATGTCATCATACTTTAAGGATTAATAACAGTTATAACATTGCAGGTGAAACAACACTAACAGAACAGTGAGGCAGATGTCAGACAAGCACAACAAATCCACACCGTCCTGAGAAGAGGTGTAATCAGGCATAATAAGTGAAAACACCTGTGTATTGTATAGACTACGGGTTTGTTGGTGCTTTAACATCACAAATGAATTTACTACATTTAGTGGTGAACAGTAGACCAGTAGATAATAACCAATGCTTGAACGTTATCAGTGCTGCTACCTGGGGATGCTGTTGGCCAGGGCTGAGTCGGATAAACGTGGAAGGACAGCATACACTGAATCACAAACTTTTTTAGCTGTGGCTTGGCCTGGCAGAGTTTGATCTAACCAATGTTATGGTATATTGACTGCTCAAATTTCATCCATGCTCTTTTCTGTCATATCACCAGTATCCTGCCACCAGTCAGAGCATTAGCCACCATTAAACGCTATTTTTGTTCTACAGCACTGTGTGGCCCTGTGCACCTCCACTCTTGCACTTAGTTTTCAGAACAATGTCTTTATGTTTAATGTTGGCCTACTCCCACTGCTGTCTGCTTTGTCTTGTTGATCCCTTACTGTATTCATATTTTTATATTCTCATATATTTTTAAATATTTTCATATTTTCCTGAAAGTTTAATATTTCTGCTTTAACATTTTATACATATTTCCTGATGTCTTAAATTTCCCCTTTTATGTCTTGTAATTATTTATTCCTTCTTTTTTTCATTTTGTGGTGTACAGTGTATATTCCTTTAGAATACAAAGGTCAATGGATGAAACACGATTTCTCACCCGAACAGTTTCAGCTGTTCAACAATCTTTCAGAACACCTAACTTGTTGACATTACAGAAATGCATGTGCAGTGGTTTTAGACAGACCACGGGAAGGACAAGCCTCCTCTGCCCCAGATTCACACATGCCAAGAAGCAGTTTGTTGGCAGGCCAGATATCCATTGTAATGGTGGATAAGTGCTCATTCAGAAGCCAAGTTATCCTCTTTTAGAGACGCTACTTTAGAACATGGGCTTTAAAGCTGGTTATCATGGTGAGGGGGTGATGAAATAGTTAAGTCACAGTTTGTCAGAACAGATTTATAGACAAATAGGTTGGAGAAACAAAAATTTTGCATTTACAGGTAGCGCACATGTAGCCATATCTCCTGGCATATTCAATACCAACTGTGAAAGTGTGAAAACGTGAAGTGAAGGTGTAAGGAGAGTCTGTCTGTCAACACACATCTGTCCCAGCTGTTTATCAGAACGTGATACAGATTTCAAGTGTCACACTCTTCGTGGCGTGACTGCTGGATTTTCAGTTTTTCAAGTTAAGTAAACCCTTTGAGGGCCACAAGCATGCGGGTGACGCCACATAACAGAGAACACCTAAGGACAAATTTGGATGACAGTATCAAATCTCTCTCTTAAACAGTGACAAGTCTGACGCTGTGACAAATTTGTCGCTGTGACAAATTTGTCACTGTAAGTTCAAGTTTATCTGTGGAGCACAATCACACAGAAGCACTTCAAAGTGCTTACAAAGTGATAAACGGATGAAAAAGAAATTTTAGTTGCAGCTCAGAGGGTCTCACCAGTCCATAATCTTTACAATCCTCGCAAACACATTCAACACCAGTTATTGGTATTTCATTTGCAATGGTCATGGCTTATATCCTGCTTATTGATGATTTAATATTGTGAGACACTCTATATCTGACTGTGAGATCACACAGTTGTATATGATCTTCAACTGCATAATATCAGAGATCTTGGGTTATAATTTGGCTTCTGGAAAATATCATACATTTTTCATGGATCGCTTCTCTTGATCCAATACAATCTTGGCACTATCTTGACACTGTTGTTTCTGTCTTTCTTTCATCCTTCATTCCTTTCTTTCTTTTTTGCTGTCTGTCTCACGAAAACACATCTTATTGCCAAGTAGTTTTACATATACTGTACAAGAACTCGCCTTGATGTTGTGGTGGATAACTCAAAATATATCAAGTACATAAAATACAAGTAACACAAGAGTCAAGTAATCATAAATATTATAGAATAGAAATCTGCTATATAAAATTTTAAAAAATAAAATATATTCTAAAGCGAAAAGAGCTGTTCCATAGTTTAAAATGAAGAAAATGGAATGTACAAAATATTGACCAGGACTGTACAAAGTAGTACATCATGGTACATGTGATGGATTTATAGATAATAATGAGATTTTACATCAATGTAATATGCAGTGTGGGCGTGATAAGAGTATGTGTCAGTGGGGGTCCTGGGCCTTGTTGATGAGGACAGCTGCTGTCTTAAATGCTGCTGTGATGCCACAAACCTCTTAAATCAATCATTCAAGACCTTCTATAAAAAAGGTTTTCACTTCGAAAGTGGGGAGAGCATGACAACAAATTAATAACAGATGGAGTAAGAGAGAGTGAGGCAGAGGAGAGAAGAAAAAGGAAGAAAATGAAGAGAAAGAATGAAATTCCGATCATGAAGCAACAAGTCCACTGATTGACATGTTTTGATTATCACACTGATAGGTGGCCTACTGTGAGACCTCACAATGAATCAGGCAGATCTCATGTTTAAATGTATATATTATTAAAAATAGAGGGAGGGCATGGGGAAAGAGGGAGGGAAGAGTCGGCGGATAGAATAACAAAGCAAGGTTGCTGGAGATGAAAAGGATGTCTGGAGTTTGGGTGTCTGAGAGGATGACAGAAAAATGTCAGTCTCTCCTGCATTTTGTGGCTCTCATCATATCCTAACATGGCTGTCAGGCTTCAGGGAGAATGGTGGCTCCATCGTCTGAAGCATCTGAAAGCCAAATCAGAAATCACAGAATACCTCAGCTCACAGCAAAAACTATCAAGAAGCTCTCGTCTGCATACCGAGTGGCCCAGAGGAGGAGTGGCGACGGGAGATGAGGAAGAAAGAGGAGAAGCTTGACGAAAGAAAGCCTGTCTAAGTAAATGATGTGCGGTATGCTCTCACAGCATGTCCACAACTTTGAATGACAAAGAAAAAACAATACAACGAGAAAATACATCTGTGAAAAGTGACACTGAGATGAGAGAGATGACAACAAACACACAAATATGCATAAATTATAGCAGAATATCAAGTGTCTACTGCTTGCTGGTACACTAGAGCTTGAACATTTTGACACTTAGAATCTTTTCAATAATAAGTTTCATGTGTGGTGGCCTTGGTAGGATGTCAGGGTGTCGGGGTCTGCTTGTCAGATTTAGCTCCACTTTCATCAACACTTTCATCAACCTTAGCTGCACTTTCAGACTTTGCACTGCATCCATCAGAAGCAACTGTGTTCAGTTGTACTTGGGGTGTAAAGGAAAATTAGAGTTTATTACAACGTGGGTTTTATTTTCAGAGCTGTGGAAAGCAGTAGGATGATCATGCCAATTGTAAAAGAAGCCAACAGTTCAGCCAGATAATTTAACCCACTTTGGAGATAAAACCAAAAGTAAAAGTACTTTAAATGTCTTTGATAAATCCGTCATTGCACAGAAAAGCTGTGAGGACGTAAAACTCTGGCAAGTATGGTAAGTCTAAAGTTACACTCACATTACAGGCCTTAAAGCTCAATTTCTTTTTTTCTTCATTCTTTTTTTTTAGTCAGATCTGATCTTATTGTGTTGATAGTTCATATTCATGTTTGTAAGTGTCATGTATCTGGCTCCAGTGTGAACACCATTGAGGTCTTAAACTGCCACATGGCAGGGATTGTTTACAACCTCTTTGATCATCTGACTTCCTGTGTTTCTGACCTATTTTTTGTGCCATGCCATGTGCAGAGATCTCAGCAATTAACTTAGTGAGAACCATGTTGGCATAGTTGATAGATTCCTCATACTAACAAGGGATACACAGTAAACAATTTAGCACGCAATCCAGCATCACTGTTACGCTTATGGATTACTGTTCAATCCTCTTAACACTGTATCAGAGCTGTATGAAGTTGCTGCTAATGCAAACCCAACATTTCCTTTTGCTGCTGCTTCATATTAAAAACATGAGGCGTTTTTTTTTTTCTCCACCAGGCTGCAGTCACAGGAAACAATGCATTTGTCACCAAGGTTAGCACTGACTATGATCATCCAAAACTGTGTTTACAAAACCAGACATAGTAATTTTTGGCATTTTTGGACAGCCTGGTCAGCCACCATGAGCAACGCCTCAGCAACGTTACCAACTCCTTTTACTGTGCCCTGCTGTTGTGTGGAAAACTACTTGCACTGGGTGCAGCATGAAATCAGATCATTAATATCACAATGCTAGCATGAGCATTAGAAGCTCAGTATTGCCCCTGGTCATCCTAATGGTTCAGTTGGGCCACGCCTAAAATGACCATGAAAAACACATTTGGGTCATGATATCTTTTTTTTTTTTTTCTTTTTAAAAAAAAATATTTTATTTGTTTATAGTGCAATACAAGTGACAAATATGAAACCAAAAAACAAAACAAAAACAAACATGACACAACACAAGGCCAGAGGGAGAACTAGGCTCAAACAAACTGAAACAAAAGAGAAAGAAAAAAAGGCAGAACAGCTGCAACAATAACAACAACAAGAACAGTAATGAAAAAAGCAAACAAACAAACAAAAAAAAGAAAGCATAGAGTTTGGCTTAGATTTTCTTATTGTAGGTGTGTGTGTGTGTGTGTGTGTGTGCGCCTGTGTGTTTGTGTGGGTGGATGGGTTTTTAGTGTGAAAGATATAGAGGGGAGAAAGAGCATAAGGGGGAGACAGTATTAACAAAAGGAAGAAAGAAAGTGAAAATAATAAATAAAACAGCTACAATGCAGCTTGGATGGCATCTCTGGTTGGGCTCTATGGACAAAGAGGCACCGATCATCCTAGTAACATTAGTAATAATATTAGTAATAACAATAAAAATAATAATAATAATGATCATCTGTATTAAAATCAACATCATTGCACTATTAGAAATATTCAATGTAATATTTTTAAGAATAATAGTAATAATCATCATCATCGTCATCATCATCAATCTCGACCTACCAGTAGTAATCAATATAATAATAATAATCAGCCTCATAATCATTGTTTTATAACTGTTTCAGTATTACTAATAGTATTCTGTTTCATAATAATAATACTATCCTAACCCTCATCCTACCAGTCTGTCTTTATAGCATTCAAAATGATTATAATAATGATTATAATGATATCACCACAACAACAACAATGTAATAACAATAATAATAATAATAATAATAATAATAATAATAATAATAATAATAATAATAATAATAATAATAATAATAATAATAATAATAACATTCATCATCAAAATGATCATCATAATAAGCAATCTTTGTCGTTAATACATTCATATTAAAATTCATTATAATGAGTTACCAATAAGTGTTTTGGATCAGAGGGTGTGATGCAAAAATAAAGTAAAACAAGATTAAATTAATTAATCAAAATGATGAATGTAAAAAAAATACTAACAACAAATAAGTAATAATTAAAGTAATAATTACCAACACCCCCTCAATAACTGCATTAATTACCACAATAAACTAAACACCAAAGGAAAGCAGTATTTAGAAGGGGAGGGACTTGATTAGAATGAACAAAACACAAGCAAAGCAAGAACACATTCAGTATATGGCGGGTAAGTAGTTACATTTAACTTAAATAAATAAAATGAGATAAAAAATGAAAATAATAAAATGAGGGAAAAGAAAAGAGAACATTAAAAGTTAGACGGCAAAAAATTTGGGGTGATGTCCAAATTAGGAAAAGCGCGTCATGTAGCAGGTGGATGTGACTCCACTCGATGAGACCTGCTGATAGACGTAACAACAGAGCAGAGGAGAGAGACTGAGATAGCGATGTAAACGATCTGTGCACTGGTATTTGACTTTTTTTTTCTTCCCGAGAACAAATAATTTTTAAAATATTTGTATGAAACAAATATTCGTAAAAAAAAAAAAAAAACACTATTTGTGATTTGCTGAATAACGTATTTGTATTCGAGCACACTCCTAGAAAGTACTTCATTCATCATTGCACTGTGAGTTTACAAAGATAGTCTTCTTGGCGATAGTTCAGGCTGTGAGGAGAATACTAGAAGTAGTGCTGCATAATTGTAGTGCTGATTGGTCGCCTAAGACGCAGACCTCCAAGGATAAAGGGATGTAGCAGTCCAGTAAGTGAGATAATTGATCTGTAACTTGGAGCCAAAAGTGCCTGTCTGGTGAGCAGTGCCAAGTGGCATGCAAGTAAGTGTCAGCTGTGTTTTGTGAATAGTGTGTGCATCTGTCTGATTCATTAAATTCCATTTTGTGTAATTTGTCACCAGTGTAATGTATTCTATGAATAACCTTATACTGTATGAGTTGTTAATTTGTCTTATCGCTCTTGTTGAAGTTATTTTTGCAGATTTGGGTCCAGAAGTTGGCATTGGTACTAATGGACAGGTCTTGTTCCCACTTAGAGACTGGGAAAGATATTGAGGTGTCTGAACTGCTGAGAATTATGTAAATTCTTGATAGGAATTTCTTTGGACCTGAGAGATTCAACATATTATTGATTGGAATTGGATGAGTTAGACTCCTGAGAGTTCTACTGAGTTTTGATAGGCTGGTTGATTTTAATTGCATGTATTCCAGAAACTGTATTCCCAATGCCAATCTTCTGGATTAGATGTTGAAAATTAACTAAGGTTCTACCTTGAATGATATGGTAAAGATCTGTAATTTCTTTATCCTTCCAGGCAGTGAAATTTAATGTTTTTCATTGATAAAGAAGTCTGGGTCGTTCCAAATTGGTGAGCGGAGGGATGTTACAACTATGGAGTTTGTGATTTGAAGTGCTTTACACTAAGCTGACACAGCTAAAGCTATGGTTATGTTTTGAAAACAGTAATGTTGCTTGATGGTTGGCTGACAAATGGGAAGTCTGATAAACATATGTCAATGCATAATGCATGTTCAATTTCTAACCAGAAAGAATCAAGTTTTGAGGGTTTGAGCCATTTTATAAGATATTTCAGCTGATTGGACAGGTGATATAATTCAACATTTGGGGCCTCTGATCCCCCCTGGGATTCTGTTTTTTTGCTGAGTGTTTCAAAAGTTGAGAGTTTTGTCCATGGAGTTTTGTTTTTCTTGTAAAATTTTGAGATAGATGAGTTTAGGGATTTAAACCAGGAAGTGTTGGGAAAAATAGGGATAATTGAAAATAAATAGTTGATTTTTGGTAGGACTGACATTTTTAATTGTTGCTATTCTACCAGAAAGGGAAATAAGTAGGTTGGTCCAGCAGTTCAAGTCATCTTGTATAGATTTGGGTAGTGGTGTAAAATTTAGATGGAACAGCTCTGACAGCTTGAAGGATATATGAATCACTAAATATTTAATATTGCCTGTTTGGAGGTGATGTCAGGGATGCCACATCCCTTTTATCCATACAGAGTGGTAAGATGGTGGATTTTGACCATGTCACTGAGTAACTAGAGAGTCCTGAGAAAGATTTTATAACCATAAAACATTCTTGCAGGGATGAGTGCAGGTCCTGAAGAAGTAAAAACACATCATCTGTGTACAGAATACTTTTGTGTTCTGTAGTGGATGTCTGAATACCTTTGATGTTGCCATTTTGCTGTATTGCAGCTGCTAGAGGTTCAATGGATATAGCAAAGAGGGATGGAGAGAGTGGACATCCTTGCCTGGTCCCGTTGTGTAGAGTGAAATTTTGTGAAATCAAGCTGTTGGTAGTGACGATGGCCATTGGTGATGTGTATAGCATCCTTATCCAATTAATGAATGACTCTCCAAACCTGAATTTTTGTAAGGTTGCGAATAAGAATTTACAATTAACTCTGTTGTGGAGGTGGGTGTGGTTGGTTTTCTGCTGCAGGAGAGAGAGGTGTGGAGAGGGCTCATGAGAGCAGTGCCAGGTGAGTTGACTGGCACAGCTTGTGCTCATTGACTAATTGTACTCTTCCTTCCAAATGCAGTAGCATGCTAGACCTCAGATGACTGCTGCACACCATAGAGAGACGGCACGCTGTATGTCAGATATTATTTGGTGAAGCCTGAAACTATTATTTTGTGGGACTGAGTGACTCCAGAGACCAGCCGCATGTGCCAGAAGAAGCAAGGCAACCATAGGTGCATGGTGGCTTTCCACAAAATTAGGTTGTAAAAAATAGGCAATAAATGAATAGTGCAAAGCAATAATCACCTTTGAAGTTCTACCCTACACGTTACACGATATGCTGTCTCTGTGTTATGATTGTATAAATAGGTAGAGGTCTGTCTGCAATGAGGTGATGAGTAAAGTTTTAGCTCAGTAGTCAGCGCAGTTGTCTATGATAGGGTAGTTTATTCATGAACACTTATTGTAACACTTTAATTTTCTAAAATAAAATAAAATAAAATAAAACAAAAACAGGATTTTTAAGCCTTTTTCCACTTTTATTTGAATACAAATACAAATAATTGTGCTGCCTCAACAAATACAGACACGATGTCAACTATAAGGTTGTGCGTTCTGAAAGGGGAGGGGCAACACAGATTTACCACCTCAACTTCCTCAAAGCATGGAGAGAGGTGGAGCATATTTCTCTCTGATGTGTTCTCCCCCCCTGTCAGGACACACAAATCTCATACAGTACCACATTGAGTCTTGCCTGTGCTTGACGATGTGTTCACGGCCCTATTGGTTTATTGGTTACCTGAACACAAAAGAAAAGTGGTTCAGGAGGAATTGAAAGCCATGCTGGAGATAGGAGTAATAGAAGAGTCCAACAGTGCCTGATGTATCCCCATCCTTCTTGTGGTCAAGAAGGATGTGTCTATCTGGTTCTGTGTGGACTATCACAAGGTGTATAATATTTCACAATTTGATAACTACCCGATGCCCCGGGTCGATGAGGTCCTGGACCGGTTGGCCACTGCTCGTTTTTTTTTTTTTTACAACACTGGATTTGAACAAGTGCTACTGGCAGATTCCCTTGTCTCCAGAGTCTAAAGAAAAAACAGCCACAGTAACAGCTGGGCTGAGCATGTGTGTGTTTAGCTGCAGGAGAGAGAGGTGTGAGTGAGGTATGTTTTGTTTAATTTGATTTGCCAGGTATTTTACTTGATTTGTTATTATATTGAAATCTGGTGTGTCTGAGCCTTTCTATAAGAAAATGGATCTTTTTGTTTATGAGATCATTCAGTTCCAGTTTATATTTTCTTAAATCTCAGCATACTTTCTCTGTGGGATTGGTGGCATATGTGTTTTCAAGTTATTTTGTTTTTCTTTCCAATTTAAGTTGCAATTCTGTCTTTCTTCTTTTCATAGGATGAGTATGAAATGACCCTGCCCCTTAATACAGCTTTGCCAGTTTCCCTGAGAAATTGAAGAAGTATTTGGAGAATCATTTATTTCCATGAAGGATACCCAATCTTTAAGAAACTGTCAAAACCTTGTTTCTTTAGCATAGATGTATTAAACCTTCATCTAGTTGATTTCTCTTGGAGTTTTCTGTTGAGCTTAAATGAAACTGGTGTGTGATCGCTTATACTGTTCAAATGAATTTGTGTTTCAGAAATAGCTGAGTGGAGGGAATTGCTAGTTAAAAAAATTAATTCTGGAGGATGAATGATGAATATAAGAAAAGTAGGAGTATTCTCTTTCATTTTGGTGGTTTAACCTCCAATTATCAGCAAGGCCATAGTCCTCCATATGTATTACAGTGGATTGCCAAGATCTATTATTTCCTGCAGTACTTGATCTATCTATTAATGGGTCTAGCACAGAGTTAAAGTCACTTCTTATGACTAATTCTGAGCTGGGGAGGTTGTTGTGTATGGAGAAGAGTTTGTGAAAGAAGGATGGGTCATCTTTTTTGGGGCCATATAGATAAGCAATTGTAAACAGATTGTTGTGAATAGAGATATTAATAATGTCAAATTGCCCTTCTGAATTTGAGATTGTAGTGTTATGGATAAATTGAATTTTATTATTAATCAGGATGGCGACTTCTCTTTGTCTTGAATTATAATTGGCAAGGGAGATGTGGGGGAATTGAGATGATTTTACAACTGTGCCTCTTGAGTCTGTTGTAACATAATACTTTTATTAATATAAAACATAACCTTGTCTGGGCACCACCTCCCTCTTTGGTTAGTATTTGTCAGTGCCAGGAGGAAGCACTAACCCTTATTCAATTTAATCAATGAATCAGTCTTATAACCTACAAAAAAACTACAACCACAGCTTCTTAGGATATACTAAGACATATATTAATAGCTAAACGTCTTGAGGATACATGACAATGCATAAGATTATAAATAAAAGAATAATAAGGCCTATAAATGATAATAAAATAATAGAAAATGGTTGAGAAATAGTGACTCGAAGTGTGTGACTTGAGGCTAACATATTGGAAATTCCAGGAATGTGAGTGGGAGTTTATGACTTTTGGTCTGTTTAGATAAGAGAGGGGTGTTGTTGTTGTTGTTGTTATCTGGTTCTCCTTGTTCAAATGACCTCAAAGGTCATTTATGCTGTCAGTTAAAGCCATAATTTAGTTATTGGTCAGAAATGGCCTCTCAAGAGGTCTGTTTAATTTTTGTCACAGTGTTTAAGTTTTGGGTAATGTCCTGCTAAAAGACACCCACTTGGCAAAGAGATCAGTTTGGGGTCCAGGGTAGAATATATATATATATATATATATATATATATATATATATATATATATATATATATATATATATATATATATATATATATACATACATACATATATATATATATATATATATATATATATATATATATATACACACACACACAAATAAATTAAAGGCAAAACTGGAACAGGTCTGAGTGCTTGACCCCTACAATGAATGAGGGGAACTGCTGGGGGGCATTTTGCTGGCATGGTTTGGGTCCACTTGTCCCCTGTGATGAAACATTTCTATCCTGATGGGAGTGGTCTATTCCAGGATGACAATCCAACCCAATTGAACACTTATGGGAGATTTTAGACTGACATGTTAGACAGCACTCTCCACCACCATCATCAAAACACCAAATGAGGGAATATCTTTTTGAAGAATGGTGTTCCTCAGCCTTGGCATTGATTCTACAAGTCTCTGGAACTCTTCTGAGGGATGAACATCATTCATGGAAGAGACCACTCGCATCAGAATAGAGATGTTTCCTCATAGGATAGGTGATCGCTCAGAACAACTTTGTATTGATTTGCAGTGACCCTTCCCTCTAAGGGGACAAGGGGACCCAAACCATGCCAGCAAAATGCCCCCCAAAGAATAACAGAGCCACTGGATCACCTCACTGTAGGGGTCAAGCATTCAGGCTTGTACCAGTTTTTCCTTTAATTTATCACCCATCTGTACATGCATGAGTGTTGTGTGATTGAGAGCCAGGAGTATGTGTGTGGAGGGATTAGGAAGGACAAGGGAGACATGTAACATATAACAAAAGAAAAGGGGAAACATGTAACATGTGGGTATGTATATATATGGGTCACGATATCTTTTCCATTCATGACTGTCAGTACACTTGTACTTTAGGTGAGAATTTGTTCTTGTACTGTAGTGATGCCTTGGTGTTAGAAAGTGTTGTACAACTGAAACTAATTTGAGTTATTGCAATACCCAACATTTGTACTGTTAAAATGGAGGTCAAATTGCCTGCCTTGACTATCAGATTCACCAATGTGATACATTGCAGCAGCAGCAGCACTGGACTGTCCTCAGATTCTGACTGGGGTCAAACTGAGGGCATATGTGAAAACGTACACCTCACCTCACCAACTTTCAGCCCCCATGTTTGTACAGGGCCAGCTCTGACAGTGTTGGTGCCCTAAATGAGATTTTAGATTGGAGCCCCCCAAAAAGTGCAACAGTGCCTCCAATCCTAGAACTTCAAAAATGAACTCATCCAGAAATAAACAGCAATGATGGTACCTCTAGCCCAGACAAAGTCCTCCAGACAAAAAAGGCAAGTGAAGGCCCCATTCAATGAGTGTTTGGTGGCATGGCCTGAGGTAGCCCATGAAACTTGGTGGTTGTTGGCCCAAAACTGACCGACCAGTAAGGCTTTGGAAAACCCATTCTTTTGTCTCTCCCCATCATTTGTTGCCCTTGGTGACCGCCTGTGTGGCCTATGTCACGGGTGCCCCTGTGTTTGTAGCACCTGGCACATTTTATCACTCCTTTGCACTCATTTACATTTACAAACATTGGTTGATAAGACTAGACAGGCGCTCAATAACTCAATAGAGTGCAAGGAAAGGTCATAAATCAGTGCAAAATACAAAACTCTGTTGGAGTGCATACTTCCCAACCTCATCCATACCCACCAGGCTGCAGGTTTTCAGCCAATGCAGCTGATTTCCCTGTCTCGTTAAAGGTGGACTCATCACTGTTTTGATTGCATGTGGTCAAGAGCCACTGGTTTCTGAAATAAATTACTATAGTCCCTTGTTAATATGCAAAATAATAAAGTTGAACTGCAACAGATCAAACTGTGCCAAGGATGTGAATGGGTTTCTTGATTGATGTAGGAGAGAGCAAACACCATCATCCCCTAGCAAAAGGATTCACTTTTCTTTCTACCCCCTCCTCATTCTTAAAACATAGGCTGTTGTCCAATTTTCAAATATTCCTCTGCCCTCTCTTCATCTAAATCCTCTCAATCTTTCTCCAGTCTTTATCAACATTTCCTCATGATGGCGCTTTCTCTGCCTTTGTCCCCGGTTGTTTGGGAATGGTGTGTGTATCTTGTCGGTTGATAAGTGGTCTGGTATTGGTGGCTGCAGTTAGCCAGAAACCCACAGCAGCACATTTTGCTAATTAAAGACAGCTAATGAACAACAGCATTAGCATATCAATAAAGGCTCCCACTCTCTCAGCCTGGCTGCCTGGCTGCTGAGTTGTTGGTGATGCTGCATCCATGGCCAACCACACAGAGGCAGTCTGCTCAGAGGAGGAAAGGGCAACACAGACAACAACAAACATCCAGGTTTGATCACACAGATTATTCACATCACTGATTAGAGGATGATCAGTCCCATGATCAAGTATTAATATTGATCTCTACAATCTTACACATCAGTTACATACAACTGAAAAGCCTACTGTGAAGTTCCTTTAGGTACTGTAGTTATTGTTAGTGGGAGTTGATGTATGATATGACCTTCCCTAATATCTCTCTTTCTTACATATTGCTGCGCCTGTGGCTCAGAAGGTAGAGTGGGTTGTCCACTAATCAGAAGGTCAATGGTTCAAACCTCGGCTCCTTCAGTCCACATGTCGAGTGTCCTCGGGCAAGATACTGAACTCCAACTTGGTCCCGAAGGCTGTGCCATCGGTGCGTGTGTGTTAGTGAATGGGGGATGAACATTACAAACATTGTAAAGCACTACATTGCTCCTGATGAACAGGTTGGCACCTTGCATGGCAGCCTCTGCCATCAGTGTATGAAATGCGTGTGTAAATGGGTGAATGTTGACATGAGACTAGGAAGTGCTATATAAATTCAGTCCATTTACTATTCACCAGTCATGCTCATGAGCAATATTAGAATGTACCCTGAATATCTTATCTGAGATTCTTGCCATCTCTCGTGGCTATGGTAACTAAATAATTAAGTCTTATGTTTTCATAAGAATCATTTCTCAGTGTTGCGCATTGCCATTCAGAGTTTAGTTAGGTAACTAGAAAACTCCTTGTCTCCTTGACCCCATCTACACTTGGTATTAACATGTGATCTGTATCTGGAGATTATCTGGATAGTGATATCTGACTTCAGGCTTTTGCATTTACATGTGTATAAATTAGCATTTCAGTTTTTTTAATTCTGCCTGCATTTTGATTTGATCTTAATATGAAAATTAGATAGGTGGACCTTACAGACAAATACGCTCATGTCATGTTACACAATTGCACCTCTATGACATGCAAGGCAAGGGTCATGTGACAAACGGACTTAATTGTAGAGTACTTTTTATTTATTTATTTATTTATTTTTCATTCACCATTTAGTGCATACATATACAGATAGTATAGTCACAATAACAAATACAGTAGCAACAGGAGATGATATTGGTTTACAAAACATAAATGGACACAGATAAGTAATGGGACAGCATGTGAAGAAAAGAAGAAAAAACAACTAAAACAAAAAAAATTAAAAGATAAAAATAAACGAATGGAGGGTGTGATCTGTTTGGGTTTCGATGCATTTCAGGTGAGTTTTGCAGGATGGGTTACATACATACACATTTCCACATACACACACACACACATATATATATATATATATATATATATATATATTCTTTTTCCTTTTCTGTTTTCCTTTTTTCCCCTTTTCCCATCCCTGATTACATGCTTACATATACACTTATACTTGTGCTGTGGCATTAGGTCACCGGCAGCAGAGGAGATCTGAGAATTGTTGAATACATTTTATTGAACTGTTCAAGTTGTTTTTTGTTTGTTTGTTTGTAAAGCTAATTTTTGTTCCATTTGTATCTGCTGTGTTAGGAGATCCAGCCATTGTGAGATGTTAATTTTTTTCCTACTTTTCCAGTTTAGTTATATTGTTTTCTTATGGCTACAAGTAGGGGTATTATGATTTGTTTTGAACATGTGTTGCATATATCCAGATCACTGAGTATGCATACAGAAGGGGATAATGGAATGCTACAGCCAAGGAAAAGAGATAGTGTGGTCATTACTTCTTCACAGAAGTGTTGTATTGGTGGACAGAGCCAGAGTGCATGGAGGTAGTCATCAGTTGTGCTGAGTGAACAATGAGTGCATATGTCTGATCTGGACAATCCCATTATGCACATTCTATGCTGTGTGATGCATGTCCTGTGAATGATTTTGTATTGTATTAGCCTTATGTTAATATTCCTGGATGAGTTTATACAGTTTTGAGAGTGGTTTGTTTGATTTAGCAATTTTATTGATGCTGTCCAATAGTGGTGGTTGTCCAAGGTGTGTGCTAGAGTGTCTATTTTTGCCTTGATTGAATATTTTAATTGGATGTATTTTAAGTATTATTGTTTCTCAATGACATATGTCAACAAGCTGTTGGAATATTAACAAGGTGCATTTGGTGCCTATTAGAGGTGATTTATTTGCAGTGAAGTTTGAATTATGGTGGGTGTTTGTGTGGTAGGTGATATTGTAGTGTTTTTTATTTTATTGACTTTCCACCAAGCTGTCAGAGTTGTGGTGATTGCAATGATTTTGAAGCAGATGTGGTGTTTGATTGTGTCACTGAGGAAAGGTAGGTTTGTGATTGCCATGTATTGGCATTTGGTTTGTTCTATATCAAGCCATGGGTGGTGGTGATGGTTGCATGGATCCATTTGATAAAGTATTGTAATTGATTGAAGCAGTGTTGGAAGTTTGGTGCTTGTAGGCCTCTTTAATGTTTTGATTGTTGTACAGTAATGTGATTAGTTTTATTCTGGGGGTTTTGTTTTTCCAATAAAATGTTGTTATTAGTGTGTCCAGTGTCCAGTTGTTGTTGTTGTTGTTAGTGTTATTATTGTTGTTGTTATAAGTGATTAGTAGTGTTGTTATTAGTTATTAGTGTTGTTGTTGTTGTAAGTGTGTCCAGTATTATTATGTGTCCTGTGTGTTGACATACCCAATGCATCCCAAACATTTCGAATGAAATTGGGTTGGGATCATTCTGAATAAGTAATTCATTCTTGAGAATACCATCATGTTTATTTTGGCAATATGTCCTATAATGGAAAATGGCAATGTCATCCATTGATTTAAGTCAACGTGTATTATTTTAAGTAGTGGAGTGAAGTTAAGGTATACAACTCGGACACCTTGGGGGAGAATTTTATACCTGAATGTGTGATGTTGCCAATAGTGAGTGGTAAGTTGGAGGTTTGTGGTGTAGCATGAGAGCTATCTGAATGTATTGTTAGGATGATGGATTTATTCCAGTATTGTATAATCAGAGATATCGCAGTACATACTGATGGTTTTGATAAATTCTTTGATTGATGTGTTTGGATTTTGTAGGAATAGGAGTACATCATCTGTATATAGGCTGATTTTATGTATTATCTTATTGGTTCAGATGCCTGCAAAATGTTTGTTTTTGGCATGCTGCTGTTGCTAATGGCTTGATAAAAGGCGCAAATAATGAAGGTGAGAGTGGACATCCTTGTCTGGAGCCTCTGTGGAGTGTGAAGTTTTGTGAGATTATGCTGTTAGTCATAATTGCTGCCCTTGGTTGGTGAGATATTTGCTGAGTCATTTGTTTCCATAAAGAATGTCCATTCTTGAAGTCTGAATCAAAAAAACATGTTAAATACCAGCGCACAGGTCAGATATATTGCTATCTCAGTCTCTCTCCTCCGCTGTTACGTATATCAGCAGGTCTCAACCAGGGGAGTCACATCCACCTACCTGGATGACCAGCCTACCATGACGCACATTTCTTTATTTGGACATCACTCCTGGAGTTGGGGGTGTTCCACAGAGATAAAGCTGAACTACTGACACAAACAAAGTGCTCTCAAGGGACTCACCATAACCTGTTGTTTCACTTCTCCTTTCCACAAAGTTAGGTTGTAAAAAATAGGCAATAAATGAAAACTGCAATGCAATAATCACTTTTGAAGTGCTTCTCTACACTTTACACGCAGTGCTGTGTCTGTGTTATGGGTTTATAAATATGTTGAGGTCTGTCTGCTTGATGGCGATGCACTCATTTTAGCTCAGTAGTCAACGCAGTCATCTATGATCTGGGAGACTTGGGTGCGAGACCCAATGTGGGGATCTCCTTCATAAGATAGTTTATTCATAAACTCTTATTTTCGGTCTCTAGCATTGCAGAGCTACGTTTTAATCAAAGCTTCCACTATGGGTGCTGTGGCCCGGCTGCTTTTTGCCACATCATCTAAGTGAGAAAGAAAACAACAATTGAAATGTAAATGTAAAAAAACAAAAGAAAACAAAAGAATGATTGTCCAAGTGCAAAGTATACACTTGTGTTTTCCCTGCTGTTAGGGTACTTCCGCCTCTGGAAGTTTCCCGCAGCACCAACAATCCTTTGAGGAACTCAGGAACTAAACCTGCATTTTGACTGGAGGAACATGAGATTAATTTGAGTTCCTGGAGGATAGTTCCAGGTGTTGTTTATTAATGTTAAAAACAAAGTTAGGCTTTGTTGTTGGCAGAAAGAGAGAGAGAAAGAGTGCGAACAAAATGAGATCATGACTGAATGGAGAGAGCTGTAAGGGAGTAAATGAGTGAAATACAACTTTATATGCAAACAGTTCCATATTTATGTTCTAACAACATGATAACCCTCATATGTGTAGGGGATTGTACCTACTTTTATTTATCAATTCACGTCATAATAACCAGGGTATCACCTCCCTTTATTTTTACTTGTGCCAGGAGACACAGAAAACAATTTGATCAATCTCACATCTGAAGTAGCATGTATCAATACAGTGATTTAGTTCTCTGTTTTAAATTGAAGCCACAGACAATGACATACTAATGAATGCATATTTATTTAACTAAATTGGTTAACAAATGAATAAATTAGGTAGCAATGCAAACAGATAAATGGATAATAAACCAGAATGAATGCAATTGATTTAAATTAGAAATGATGGATGAACAATGATGAAATGTGGGGATGATAAAGTAAATTACTGGAAAAGTAATTGAAGCAATTTGACTAATCACCTTCTCTAAGAATTTAACTGGAGAGTTTCAATTTAGGCAACACCAGCGCTTTAATCACAGAAGCAGATGAAGAGCAGGAGAGGTTTGCTTATCCTACTTGGTGGTAGCTTTGTCCACAGAAGAACCAGTGATGACTCAGCAGGCTGTCTGCTGCGTCCAGGATGGTGAGTGAGTCAGTGTTGTAGCTGAGAGATCAGCTGTTTAGCTGTGGCTTCCCAGAGGATGTTTTCTGCTTGTTGGCATTGCAGGATCTGTGAGGTGCGAGACTTATGGTAATGGTTTTCTTCAGGTGATTCACCAAATCACCACTGGGTTGAACTATTAGATGGAGAAGACAAAACAGAGTTGATACGGTTGTCTCTGGCCTCAGGCATAGGCATGTTTTAGGTTGCACATTCCCCCATGTGAACAGAAAATCCTTTGTCTGAGAGAAAACATGCACTCCCCTCTGAGTTGATTCACTAACTGATAAAGTACTCAGGATTAAATTTAAAATCACAGTTTCCAATGTTTTACCATAGTCATTCACATTTAAACATAAATACCATTTACAGTAAACATAATAGCTTACAGTCCTGCTATAAACTTCTCCATGGACTTCACTTACTTTAAAGGGGACCTATTATGCTCATTTCCAGCTCTATATTTTTATACTGGCATTCCTGTAGAGTAGTTTGTCGTGATTCACAATTCAAAAAACTTCTTATTGATCTTAAACTGGCCAGTATAAGTTCAGCCTCTGTCTCTTAACAGACAGTCTTAGCTCCTGTCTCTTTAAGGCCCCCCTCACGATGAGCCCACTCTGCTCTCATTGGCCAGCTTTCCAGAAGCCTGCCGAAGGGCAGCCATATCAGAGTCGTGTTAAGTTACTGCTGATGAAAATCCAACATTTCCTGTTTTACTGCTTAATATTAAAAGCTTTTAAATGACTAAATAACAGGAGATTTTCATTGTGAAGAATTTACAGGAAAAATGATTTAACCTTAAACCTTGACATAACCTCTTAAATGTTTCATATTTCATATTCATCATATTTCATCCTACTCTGTTAGTTGGGTTTTAATTTTAATTGTTAAAACTTAAAAGAGCTGAACGGCCCAGTGAAACAAGCCAGAATACTGGTTATGAAACCATTCATAGGCCTACTGTGCGTAGCTTACTGCTACTGTGAAATTATACACAGTCTTTGCAGACAAACCCCTCGTCTTCCATTATGCCATAGTCTTCCCCACAGCTCTTGTAGAACCAGCAATGGCACTGTTGACAGCCAATCCACTCCTCTGTCACCTTGGGTCACTTTTGTCCCCATACATTTTCCTACAGACCTTACAGGGGTAGCTGCTGCAGGTTTGGCTTTCTGCTTGGCTGGCTGATTGCTCAGCCTTTGTTGGCTTCTTGGTTGTCGTTGGCTTCTTGTTTGCTTTTGAAGAAACATAGTCAAAATGTTCTGTGTCTACATTATGTACATTAGCCTAGGCTAAAGTACATTAGCCTAACATATTGTGTATCTGTGTGAGGCAAAATGTGTGACATGGCTAATGTGAGACATGGCTAATGTACATTAGCCTAGGGTAATGTACATTAGCCTAGCGTATTGTGTATCTCTGCAAGGCAAAATGTGTGACATGGCTAATGTGTGACATGGCTAATGTACATTAGCCTAGGCATATGTACATTAGCTTAGTGTATTGTGTATATGTGTGAGGCAAAATGTGTAACATGGTCAAAATAATACAAGAAAAAGCCTATAAAACACAATCTTATTGCAAATATAAACACTTAAACAACTGTCCCAATTTAGCTGAAATTCTTGTCCCATTTTATGAAACTCTGTTTCATACTTTACTGAAACTCTGTTTCATAAAATGGACAGTGCTTCAAACGCTTATTCACAAATAAACAATGTGTATTTGGCAAATATGTCTATTATAATTAAAAGACTTCCTAAAACGCTTCATCATAATACAGTTCTGCAAATTGTTAAATGGTCTGTTTTTGGTTTAGCACCCTTATTATGCAAAAGTAAAATTCAATATGTCACAGCACTTATCGAGCGATTTGCCTGACCTGATGACCTTGACGGTTTTGCCACACACTTCCTGGGTACCGCAGACCAATTACAATGAATGTTTTATGTTAAGTAGTATTGTAGCAACAATTCAAAGATCTTTTCAGTGATTGGCTGCTAATATTTAAAGAGCAGAGTGCCTCAAAGCGTATATGTCCCATTATACCTGATGTCCCAAATTACCTGACATCACCCTAGCGATGGGTATTGTTAGGATTTTATCACTACTAATACTCTTATTGATACTCCATTGGTTCGGTTCTTTTTCGATACTCTTATGCTATTGGTTCTTTTTCATTGCTAAGTAATTGCTTTTTAAAAAATGTATTATTTTAAAAAAGAACAAACGGAACAGGATTAGAATTTATTTATTTTTACAAATAACTTAATATTGGTTCTAGAGCAGCAACAGTAATGTTTACAACAGCAAAGTCACTATATAAACTCAGTAATATCTCACTGGAAACAAATCTAAAATGTCAATAAATTGAATAAAATTTCTGACTTCAAAATACTGAGTGGCATTTAGAAAGAATGAAGAACACAGACATTCCTCCTGTCCTCTGTCCTCCTCCCTCTGCTGCTGATGTGATTTACTGCCTACTGGTAATGCTGGTAGAGAGGAGGGGCTGGTTTATCTCAGCCAGCAGCTACATTTGCAAGAATTTCCCAAATTGTAAGATACATGGCAAACTAAAGCTCAGCTAAACAGTTAGACTACATGCAGACAGTTCATTACTACCCGAGCTAGCGCGCTGTGCTTGTGTGGTGGACGAGAGACAGCCGACAGAGTAGAATGAAAAATTGCTTTTCTATATATTCATTCTTGTTGTTGTATTGATAAAGTATTACCTTTTTAATCATGAAGGTTTTATTGCATCTATAGTGACAGCGTAGTTGTTGTCAATTCGAGTAAAACTCTATCTCCACCGCGGCCTCTCTGCTCTGCTGTTCGCTGACTTCATTCTGTGTGTATAAGGAGCTCAGACCTGACACAGAGCAGAAGAGAGGCTGAAGCGTGAAAATAAATTACACTAAAACATTAAAAAGTACCAATAAAAGAACTGGTAACATCGGTGCTTATCAATACTATGGTCTTTAATAATTTAGCCCCAGGGCCCGTTTAATACAGGGTTTTTCAGTACCCATCCCTTCAGAGAAATAAGTACACATTAAATAAAATTGCCATTTTACCTTTGATTACTTTGGAAAAGATAGACGTATATTTTGATACATATCCAACCACAGGTAGTTGGAACAACTGTTGATGTCTGAAACAACTAGCATCTCTTTCCCTTGCGTTTAATCAAGTACAAAGCAAAAAGCCTATCTAAGAATCTTATTCTTTGTGTAATTTTTTTTACGTGTAATTTGAAGCAAGAAATAAGCATAAAATCTTTTTTTGTGTGTGTTAGTAGTAAAAAAGAACAGCCTATGATGGAACAAATATCACTTATGACGAAAATCTGTCTGTAGACAGAGCTCTTGCACCCCTGAATACTCCCTTTGGGGAAAGATTTTCCCTTCGACAGTTCTCTGTTGAGGAGGTTTTTGATGCCCTAGCCTCAATTGACCCAAAAAAGGCTATTGGAGCAGACCTCCTGAATACAAGACTCCTACTACTGGTTGCACCTATAATAGCTTAATAATCAATTGCGTCTCTTTCTATCTGAGCATCGCATTTTTAACCCCCATCAGGTTTCAGACCTGGACATAGCACTTTGACAGCAGTGTTCAAGGTGGTAAATGATATAATCTGTTCTCTGGATAATAAGGAGTGTTGTATTGCCCTGTTCATTGATTTGTCCAAAGCAATTGACACAGTGGACCATACTCTTCTTTTGAATAGACTTAGATCAGTTGGTTTCGACACAAATTCATGTAACTGGTTTCACAGTTATCTTACTGGCAGAGCTCAGGCAATAGTAGCAGATGGTCATCAATCTGGTTTCCTTGAAATTACAAAAGGGGTGCCTCAGGGCTCAATACTAGGTCCTATTCTGTTCACAAATGACCAGGGCTCATTGAGTAGAAACAGTTCTATTCATTATTATGCTGATGACACAGTAATTTACTCATTGGCACCCTCTATTGACAAAGCTTTGTCAATTTAAAAGCAGATTTTTTTTGGCAATTCAAACAGTCCTGATTAAACTTAAGCTTTTACTAGACTAATTACATGCTCTTCACCAGATCCCAAATGACAAATCCTCTAAGTTTTACCATTAGTACAATATCTAGGACTCAAATTAAAGAAGTCCTATGTCATAAGTACCTCGGTATCTGGTTATGCCCGGATCAGACTACATGAATTCAGCCCGATTTTGACACGATTTTGTCGTGGCCGACAATATTCCAGCATCGGGCTCGATTATGAGCATCAGGAACGACGAATGGATGTGTAGTGTGACATGATTGAAGAAAAGTGATGTGGCGTCTGGGACGCCCCACGACACCACGACCAAAAGTCTAGCATGTCAGAATTTTTTGTATTTTCCTGCCTAGTTTGACATCTCCTACGACGTGTTCCTTGACATTGACGAATAGGATGAAAGAGTGCTCTGACGCACATATGTAAACATGGCGAAGAGGAAGAGGGATGCTGCTGTCAAGTGGAGCAACGAAACAGAGGAAAAGTTCAATAATAATAGAAGATATAACAATACCCCTACCTTTTTGATGTTTCCTCAAGGAACTACCGTGACAGAGTCAAAAAAAAATGTTGGAGAGAAATAGTGAAGGCACTTCAGCAACACGGTGAGTAACTTGCTAGTTAGCTATGCTAGATTATGATTCCCCAGTAGCAGTAGCCGTAACAGCGTCATGTGGTTAATTTCCAGATATACTGATGACTATTTGATGCAATTAATACAGCCAAGTCTGTGCCTAGTAGAACTGTGGAAATTGGAAACGTTTTATAGTTGTGTCTGGATGCTACTCAATTGATTTTCGGGGCAAAATGACTGCATTAATTGGCATACATTTTGAAATGACAGCCTCATTGCATTTGGTTTCAGATAGCCCTTAAATTTCCAATATTTCTAGAAGATGGGAGAATGGATGGTTAGCTATATAGAGACATAAATGTTTTGATGTACTGAGATGATTATCTAATTTTTCAAAAATACATTGCAGTTGGAGAGATCCAAACCAAAGCTGCCATCCAAAAGCAAATGGAAATGGTGACAAAGAACTTACACCCAGGCAGAAATGAATAGTGAAGAACTTTGTTTTTCTGCAACCATTTGTGGCCCACAATGCTTCTCAGACCACACTGAATGTAGTCTCATACAACAGCTTGGTCCTATGTGGTTACGATTTGTAAAACAATTAATGTTATAGGCCATTACATAAAACAAGCTGGAAGTGTGCTTTTTAATCTCAAAATGACTGATGCAATTTTGGTAGTATCGCATGTAAGTATGCCTTGTTTTTTTGATAAGCTTGACAGTTATTCATAATTGACTATTAGGCTAGTCATGTAGTAAAATAATAGTACAGGAAACATGTTCAAAGAGTCACAAATCAGGTAATAAGGTTAAGAACAGAGGGTGGTGGCTTGCTCAAGAAGCATTAGTTTTTCCATGCTTCATGCAAAACTGGTGTTTAAATTATTCGTACTTAACGCTTGCCAACCACACTTTTTCTTTTTGCAAAACAAATGTTGACTAATATTTTTTTCAAATAGCACAGATGTATTGTTCCCTTCTCTGCCTTATATTTCAAATGGTATTCTTTATTCTAGGTAGATCATAGGCAACCTGTCAGCACAGATGCTGTAGAGGAGGGCAGTGATGACCAGGAGACAGAGGATGATGTGTCTGAGTCTTCTACCTCTACCTTGCCACCTCCAACTTTGGTCCAGGAGTCCAGTGCATCTATTCCATCAACTCAGCTGAACTCACCTGAAAGTGCATCATCACATCCAAGTCCGGTGGCAGCTAAAAAAACAGATAGGGCACATAAGACCAAACAAAAGTCAAAGGGCAGGGGATCTGATGATAATGAAATGGAGAAGGTTGCCATTTTTAAAAAATGTGTCTCAAACACTGCTAGGTGCTAGTCAGGATGTTGATGAAACATTTTTAAGTTAAAGAAAGCAAATCAAGGATCCAGTGACCAAGATGCTGAGCAGAGAGCCTCATCACATACAGTCCCCCGAAGCGCAACACAGCCAATGTACATTCACCAAACACCTTAGCAGGGGCACACAGGTCATAATATTCAGCCATCTTACTATCAAAATTTACCCAGCCACATAACACCTGCTCCAGTGAGCTACTTGGCGGCTGCACTACATGAGCCATATGACCAGGATAAAGACATGCTAGAAAGTCTGTGAAAACAGTTTCTTCTCTTCTGTGGTGCTAGACTGTACACTGTGAAATGTTAAAATGTTGTTCAATTCAGGTAGCAGCCATATTGAGCCTTGAAAGCCAGTTTATGTTTACATTGCATTTACATTTATGTTTACAAGCTGTGTTATGACAAAGCTGGTCATCTTTATATAACATTGTATTTATGTTTCCTTGTGTGAAAATCATTAACATATTGTTTCAATGACTCAAGGGAAGTAAACACTTGACATGTTCAGTGACATTTAATGTCAATAAAAGTTTACACTTAAACTTTTCAGAATAGTCTCTGGTCCTTTCTTTGCTTTCAACACATCAGAAATATATTAATTTTAACTATTTAGCATTCTGCAAGAAGGTGCTCATTCAAAAAAAACAAAACTACTTTGAATGTCCATGAATAAATCATTTTCATCCCAGGGAACACATAAAGCAGGTGTCGGAAGGAATGTCCATGACTAGATCATATTTTCCTGCCAGGGAACAGATCCAGCAGGTGACAGAAGGTATGCCTTCAACTGGTCTCGCTGTTTTGCCGTTGTTGTGGCATTCCATGCCCTGCTTGCTGCCACAGAAGCAAGTTCTCCATCCCTTCGCCATGCTCCAAGGATGATTCTGTGGTTCTCATCCTCCATATCCACATAGGCTAGGGGCAGGTAGGCCTCTGATGCCTTGTCTCTGAGAAAGTTGTCAATAGTGAGAGCAGCAAGTGTGATCGTTGTCACTTTGTCAGGCTCAAGTGCAATGTTGGTCAGAAAAGCGCATCTGTTTGCCAAAATTCCAAACGCGTTTTCGACTGTACACCTTTCCCTCGACAGGCGATAATTAAATATTTGCTGTCCATGGTCCTGGTTCTGGTAGGGGTATGGTTTGACCAAGTCAGTCCGGAGAGGAAATGCTTTGTCGCCAATAAACACATATAGCATATTTATGATGGCATCTTGCAGTGGCTCTGGACAGGGAACATCCAGTAGATCTCTATCCATGGCAGTACGGAGGTCTGACTGGCCAAACAGCCCTGCGTCTGACACTGTTCCCTGTGTACCAACATTGGCATAGATAAACCTGTAGTTTCAACTACTGCCATGAGAACCACAGAAAATCTGGATTTGTAATTATGGTAGGTACTTCCAGAATTAGCAGGAGGATGGATGTATATGTGCTTTCCATCAATGGCGCCTAGGCAGTGAGGAAATTGCCACTTCTGGTATTATGAGTGTTACGGCAAATGTCATACCTTCAAATAGTCTTCCTTTAAGACGTCATACAGGGCTTCACAGGTCTTCATTATAGTAGTTCGGCCAATCCAGTGCTGGAACCTCTGACACCTGAATGACTCTCCTATAGAGATGAACAAATTATTATGTATCTGACATAATACAACATTTTATTTGAAACAACCACAATGTTCTGAATCTATTCTCTTTACCAGTAGCAAGGAATTGTAGTGTGACTGACAGCTGCTGTCTGGCACTGATGGCCCTCCTCATTTTTGTGTCCCTCTTGCCTATGAGTGGCTCCACCTTTCCAAGAAGATAAATGAAATCTTCCACATCCATCCTGAGAAGATCACAGAAACCCCTCCTGTCATTGTCCTATAGAATAATAAAAATCAAACAAATCTTTTGCACTATTTGGAAACTCAATGTGTTAAATATTTCACCAAGATTACTTCAGTGACTTTTGGTTAAAACAATGGGCTATGTGACAGTCATGCAAATCCTTGGTAAGCTTGGGCTTAGTTCCTTCAGTTGTATTTTTTGCCCCCTCTGTTTAAGCTTTATGTATCTATAGAAAAATAGCAAAAACAAAACAACAAAATTGTTGACTGATACATGTCACTAACTCTGTTTTAGAACAATGGATAATGCCACTGTTGTTGCGTGCACCTGACAGAGAATCGCTAATAAATTCAAAAAATATTTAGCTCTGCTAGTACTATATTGTTATGCGAGTGCTCTGATTAATAAATGTTTCATAAATCAATGCATTTTATTTTATGAAAAAAAAAGCTCCCTCGCAGTTTTTAACAGCCCCCTCAGTCACTTCATCCTGGGGCTGGGCCTGGAGTAAACATGTTATAAGTTTCATAGGACCTTAAAATTGCCATGCTTATGTGTGCACTCCACTTAATATGATTGTGTGGTTGCATGGCATTTTGCGTTCAGCTCATTTTTGATATCCAATGACACAACTTTGACATTTGATAGAAGGCTATGTCAACTGCCCTAGGGCTATGTGACGTTTGAATGTAAACTGAATGCCTATACTGTCACTTCTGAGGGGGTGGTCAATGAGAAGAACTGGAGCCACAAGGTCATGAGCGAAGATCGGTCGGCACTATGATTGCCTAATATGACATGGTGACCATTGTGAAATACAAAAATACCTTGTAGTCTGATCCCGGCATTAGATGAAAAATTAACTTTTAAAACTCATGTTGAGGAACTGACTAAAAAGCTTAAATTTAAATTGGGTTTCTTTTTTTAGAAATAAGCAGTGCCTCTCTTTTAGCAGTAGATTGCAAATTGTACAGGCAACATTTTTATCAGTGCTTATAGTCAAGCACTGATAAATGATATAATTTACATGCATGCTGCTGCCCATACCTTCAAACCCCTTGATGCTGCGTATCACAGTTCTCTTAGATTTATTACAGGTGACAGTTTTAGAACCCATCGTTGTATCCTTTATGAGAAGGTAGGGTGGACATCACTTACCAATCGAAGGAAACAACACTCTTTTTTTTATTTATAAAGCAATCCTAAATAAGCTACCATTTTATTTATCATCACTTTTAACACTTTGGGACACTTTTAAATTTGGGACACCACACTTGTTCACAAGAATGCATTACCGTGGATATCCTATATATGAACACAGAACTGGCAAAAACTGCATACTATGCTTCTCATTGGTGAAATAAGCTTCAGGACTCCCTTAAATTAGACATTTTTTGTCCCTTGAGAATTTTAAGATTCTGTTGAACGATGTTTTATATAATGAATGCTCTTGTTTTTCTTAATTGTGACTGCTTTTTCCCTTTGTAATGTACTTAGTTTACTGACTATTGCTTTGTAGTTTTTTTTTTTTTTTTGTAATTTGCAAGTCATTTGTCTTGTGTTTGTCTTGTATTTATGCTTTGTATAGGATTGTTTATTTTACATTTTTTGTTATATGATGGTTTTGGTTGTGTATTTGCAGGGCACCATTGTAAATGTGGTTTCTCAATTGATTTCCCCTGCAAAAATAAAGGCCATCCATCCATCCATCCACAAAGGCCAGCTTCTGGACAGAGCCCCGCCAGCACAACTGTTGGGCCCCTGGGCTGGTTAGCATGCTGACAAGGATATGTCTTGTGATGGGTTTGGACGACCAGATATTTTGCCTAAATTGAGGTAGTAATATATTAGTGTATTCAGAAAACTGCAACAAACTGTAATGGAAAATGTAATAAACTTGTGATCATAGAATATGGTATTTGAGGAAACCAAAATATACCATTTCATTGTAGCAGGCCTCCTCCTTAAGCCATTTTGAGGTCCTGCAAGTTGCCCAGTGGCAAATGTATGCCGTCTGGCAGGACGGCAACTGAAGAGGTGCAATTTGTTAATGATAACAATAGCTGCTTGATAACAGCCACCTCTTCTATGACATATTCCAGCTGACTTATTATGTACTGTTATAACATGTTATATGTAAAAGCCCACTGTACTATCACAGTAGTAAGCATAGCATTTACTACTGTAATTTGGCAAGTTGTTTGTGGGCTCTGTAGACTGTGCCTGTGTAGATGCATCAAAACTACTATTGAGAGTAATTCATGTATGTCAAAAAATATGAAACAATGAATGCAGTAAAGGAATATCGGTAACGCTTTAGAATATGTAATGTACAGTGTAATTACTCCGTGGTTACGGTGTAATCTTCTGTACTAATGGTGTACCAGTACAGTATTTACCAATACATATATGTAGGTACAGGGGAACAAGATCTGAAGTCATGGAAGTCATACAAATTACTTACTGTAGTTATTTTTTTAACTACCAGGCACCTATTCTATTATTACAGAGTATGTATGACCTACCTAATTTGTTACAGTGATACATAAAAGCCTAAAACCAATGCTTTCTCCCTCCCTCTCTGCAGGAGTGATCTTCATACCTGGAGTTCCAGAAACTTGCGTGAGATCCAGCACTTGTCATGGCTGAGGAGATCAAGAGAGGTCCCTAAACTCTCCACTGAGGTCAGCTGTTCTTCAGTACCACCCTTTCGGTCTTTCACAGGTGGCTGCACAACAACAGCCTCCAGTGCTGTCAGTTTTCAACCCTCAAGCTACTCCAACACCAGGCCCGGCCTGCCACCTTCTTCTCATGTACTGCTGCCCAGTGTGACCCGCCATGCCACAAGGCCTTCCTACCCCCAACATCCTGCTCCTGCTCCAGGTTTGATGCTGACTATTTGTATTCTACTTTCAATTACGTCAAGCTTATTTGATCTGATGTACTTATGATGGTACTTATTTGTGTCTTTTTCGAGGTTTCCTTCCTCATCAGCCATTCCAGCCTCAGCCTGTGCCCATTGGTGGACCCTCAGCCTTCCCTCCTCCAGATCCCTCTATGCTAGCTGCTAACTTATCTGGACCTCTGCTACAGCCTTTGTCGTCGATACTAGGAGGCATGCCCCCCATGCCCAGCAACAGTTTAAAATTTTGTTTTAACAACATTCAGGCATTCACAGGGGAAACAAGTCAGGATTTAGCTGTTGTAGTATATTTTCCCACAGCCCATTTTTGCATAAAATGGGGCCTTTAATAATTGCCTGGAGTGGAACTTCTTTTTGTTTGTTTTGTTACAATTTAATGTTTTACTGTTGTCGCCTGAGCAGTTCCTCCCTCTCTGAATTAAAAAAAAATATCTATAAATATAGTCTAAAAAAATGGTTTGTGTTTTTGTTTTTCATTCTGGCATCTTATACAGTTTTTTTTCTGCCATACAATGTGGAACATCCCTCTCCTGCACTACAGATCAGAACAGTTTTGAAGTCTGTCTGTGAAAGAACGTCTTTCCATCTATAAAAGATAAATTGTAACAGCTGCTTTCCCTCATATTTATTCAGGAAGATGCCATAATCTCTTTTTCCAGGGAGGTTCATTTGATCACATTAAAGCTTTACCACTGAGTTATTTAGAGGTGTTTATTTTTGTGTATATGGTATAGGGATAGTAGTATTGCAAGTTATGCACAGCAAGTGCATAACTTGCAATACATATAATCAAAACTTGAACAATGCATTGAAAATGTGGAATATGTAAATTACTGATTCAATGAGTATTGTCATATGTTGATCCAATTGCAAACTAGGTTATAATTGAATACCCAGTTGTGTACAGTGTAGAATGAAAAGGAAACGCAATCTATAGTTTATTTAATGTTGAAAAGTGAGATGTTGAACGTTATATAGTCATATAGTACCACAGTAGACTAATTATCTAAGTAATTATCTATATGTGAGATAAATAATTATGTAATGAAGTATATATGTTATTATCTAAGCATTTTAAGTAATTATTAAGTAAAGCTATTTCAAGTAATTTCATGTGACTATTAACAGAATCCTTATCCTCTGTTTTTTGTTGCATGGGCACTTACTAAGGTCAGAGGTTAAAGGTTGTACTGGCATCTGCAGGAGGTATTACTGCATCATCTGCAGGAGGTATAACAGACATCAGGACGATGTAAATATCAGCCTGCCCCTGCCGTTATTTATTTAAGTGGTGGAGAGAGCAGCTAGATGTCGCTGAAACATCAAGCAGCGACATCTTGGCAACAATGAATCAAAAATACTAACATCTCCTGACACATTTTGATTACATCACCAATATGTCACAGCAATGTATATGTGCTTACTGGGGTTAAGTATGGGAGGGGCTATTGAAGTGTGATGAGCTGTTGAATGTATGGCGTTTTTGTTATGCCCACAGTGGGTTGCCCACAGAAAACCCTCATGGGGGCCCAAAAGGGCAAAATTGCTGTGGGCCCCACATGGGCTAACCCACAAGGGGCCCACGTGGGATTAGTGTGGGTTTGCCCTGCCCACATTGCCCCACATTAAACCACACCTACCCACAGTAGGCCTGCATGGGCATGTTTGTTGGGGGTATTCTGTTGCCTAAGTACTGAGTCTGGACCTCTAAATATAGTATCATCCTCAAATGAAAAGCCCTGCGTGCACAGTGGGTACCTAGTCTCAAAATTTATGAGGTGCACAACCATGTGTCACAACGACTTGCACAACAACAGGTGTGCAACAACAGGTGTGTTACTATTTTGACAGTAAATACATCTACTAATGTTATGTTTGTCATGACAGAAGCAGAAATAAGAATGAACTGAACTTTGAATCAAAAGTGAAACAATTATTAGGCTAACACTTACAGGCACTAAAAGTTGTATAACTATCAACCACATTGTAACAGTGAGTCTCACCAAACTCCAGCAGGCAGAAGGCACAGTATCCACATGCTAACAGGCTAAATACTGAGTCTTTCTGACTAAATGGTACATGAACAAATCTGGTGAGCCCTGAAGTCTTTAAGTGGTGTCTTCGGTATTCTTCAGCAAACAAGCAGCAGTTAGTATGTACAAGAGCTGGTATCAGTATTAGCAGTCAAGTCAGGTACAGGTTTGTACTAGAACTGGCTGAACTCAGCAGCGAGCACGTACAACTAAGGTAAACATGTAGTTTGGTAACACATAAAAGCAGAGTTGGCAGGAAAAGAAGAGAGCTAGAGTGCAAGCATATGGCTATTTCCATGAGGCAGTACACAACAGTTCAGACCCGGTATGAATTGAACTCAAAGAAATATCAGTGATAAAGAAATGTTCATTCATTACGAGAAATATCCGTCCCTCAGCAGCCGTGAATTTAAGCATTGCAACCTACAGCCTATGGAGCAGGGACTTTTTTGCAGGAACTATTGTAGAGGAAGTAAAATGTTTAGTAAAGTGTAAAGTGGAGAAACAGGATATTTTATTGTAAGAAGTTTAGCATTGCCAGTGGGGAAGCTCAGTAGCTCGGCTATTCCTGTTGGTCATATGACCCACATCTTGCATGCCGGAGCAGTCCGTCAAGAGTCTTCCGTAGCCATGCTGCTGTATAGGCTCTAATTATTTTTCCTTTGCCAAGGAAGGGGTAGTCTGTAGTTTTTTGACAGGTAGCTTGAGATCGCTGACGAAGTGGGGTCTTTCTCCTCACAGCCAGAACTACTATTGAATTCAAGACTTAAATGGGCATGCAAGAGTCTTGAGTGATTAGTAAGATTAATAATTATCAGTAAGGGAGAGTCATTTCAGGAAACAGTTTTACATGAATAATAAATCAAGAACAAAATAAATCACACAAAAATGGATAAAGAGGAACCCTTCCTTGGTCTGTGGTACTTCCTTACATTGTCCTTGCATTGTTGGCTTGAAACACAGTACTACAAGAGCTTGCATCAGGGAGTAAGTATACAGTCACTCTCTGATGCAAGCTTTTTCATTATGCTATTTCACAAAGCCATGGAGACTCATTGACTCACTATGTGATCCACTTTTCCACACAACCTAATGTCAAGAGCACAGCTGACACTCTGGGGACTGACACTTTGAACCTGCATTTTTGTTGCACTGGTTGAGCCTCAGTCCACTGTGAATTGTCTATGTGATCTGATGTAAGCCTATTCACAGACATTTGTAGTCGCAGACAGAGACTTTTCCTGCTAAGAAATGCATGGTTATTATCTCACTTACTTTGGTTACTGTACAATCACATTAATCTCATAATGATCAAATCAAGTATATCAGAGTTGTGTTTAATATTAACCAATCTGATATATTGTTCAATTGCTAGATATAGAGGATAAGTTTCTTTAAAATATTCTAAAGTAACTCTGGTAGGATAAAATGATTACAAGTGATATTCCTCATGAGACCACTCTAATACCTTGTCATAAGTCCCCAGCATGCACTGGTGCCCAAGGCTAATTCAGATGAAGTTTTGCGTAGGGCTAGACTACAGTGGATAAGTTTAAAGAAGAAGAAGAAGAAGAAGATATGAACAGTTTTTTAAAGACTCCTCAAACCCAGTAGTGGTGGTATGAAGTAATATAAGGCAAGGAAGGAGATAAAAGCTCTAAAATTTAATTTGAACAACCTGAAACTTTGTCATGTTTGAAAGGATTTATGGGTAGAGAGTTCCTAAAGCCTGATGGAACACGAAAGCCAAGTGGTCTGACTGGCTTGGTCAGGACAGAGAAACTCAGTGAGAGTGGCACGTTCTGTCTTTTTCAATGGTCCCCTTTTCTTAAGCCCACAGAGGCTAATGACTGCCAGGACAGTGAACTATAAAGGCTGACCCACAGTCCTGTGGAGAGGACGAACAGTTATTAATCTTTTAGTTGCATGATTCTTGGCATATAGAAAAAGAAGGGTAAAAAAAAAAAGAAAAACTGTGATGATAAAACACTGAATTAATTAGCCACTTTAATTGTGTGTTCTCCAACTCCTATTCTCTGCGGGCATAATTAAGATGTGTTTATTTGGACACAGTTTGCTCTTCAAGGAGGTAACACAGCTAATTGGTATTATACTCAAGTCATGCGTACATTGCAATTATATTGACTAGCTGCTGCTGCAGAAGCCACTGTGTAGAGCTGGCATCTCCAATTACTGATTTAAAAGATAAAAATTAGGACATATTTAATGGATTTGTAAATGCAATAACATTTAAAGGGGGGGAAGTTCTAGTGAATGAAAGTTGGAGCACGCTCTCTTGGGAGGAGTGAGGGGGTGGAAAATGCAATTGGCTCCTTCACCCACAATGTTCTCCCCCAAACAGTTCCACTGATTCTCTCAATGAGGAGGCTTTGATGGGTGGGATTAGAAACTGGTTCATTTTCTACCTGACGATGTTGCATAATCATACCCTTCATTAACAGATTAAACCCAGAACATCACAAGGCAGTTTTTTTCTCAGATGTTCCACAGACCTAAACATTAGCCTCATTGGGATAGTTTAAGCCCTGTATGGCGCCTCGGCTTCTTTTTTTCTGCAGACAATAGCAGATCAACTTTTTATTTCCCCTCCATCTATTTTCCTGAAGTCATAAACATTTCTTGCCTTGGTCGCACCTTATTTTACGGCACACTAATAAGACATAATTAGTCCAAATTAGACAAAAACTAGAAATAATATGTTCTTTATTAGACAGTAAACACAGTTATACCGTAATTATACACCATACACCTATATTATGCTGTAATTAGAAACCGCATATGCTGTTCATGTTAACAATTCACAATTCATGTTAGGGAGACACACCTCATCTCCCCCTGAATACACCTCACAAGAGTTGAGAACTGAGAATGTACATGCTGCTCGCAACAGGACCAAGAGGACAGAAACGGTGCAGAGATAACGCTGTTGGGTAAGTTTGCCTTTATGTTGGCCTTCACGTTATATAACACTCATGTTGATGAAGAGTTCAGTGATTAAGAGCCTCTGTTTTCCTCACAGAGTTCAGACAAGGACTTTCAGCAGCTCCTGGAGTTAGCATTGGCATTAGCCTGCTTTAGCACCTCGGTGGAAATGGGAGCAACGTGCATCAGATGGAATTACAAGAGTTATGAATTCAAATTGTTAGATCATCCACAAGAGCTGTACTTTTGATGATCATCCTTTTCTGTGCTGTTTATTCAAATAAAATTTGCAATGTCCTG
Source organism: Thunnus albacares (assembly GCF_914725855.1). Taxonomy (NCBI): domain Eukaryota; kingdom Metazoa; phylum Chordata; class Actinopteri; order Scombriformes; family Scombridae; genus Thunnus; species Thunnus albacares. The sequence continues at coordinate 6,907,198 of NC_058106.1, read as the reverse complement.
GCAACTTCTATACTGAGGTTAGCATTTGTTAGTAGAGTACAGTGCACAGGGCCAGCCAAAGAAGGTGTAGGTATGTCTTTTCTTTAGTTTACAGTACAGTTCTTTTGTAATGTTTCGCAGATTACCCTCTAAGAAAGTCTAGAAAGGGTCTAACAGCTTCTAATGTTACTGGGGTCTGTAAATGGTCTGATGTCTTAACTAGTAGGGGAGTAGTGCGTCAAGGAAACATGTATTAGGCTATCTATTACTACCTACAAACTCCACGGGACTCCAGAGAACATCCAGGCTACGAGGGAAGTGTGACGTAGCAACCGGATGTGACCTAATGTGGTTTGAATTTAGTTTACCGTACAGTTTCTTCTAATCAGCAACAAATAACCCTGTAAGAAAGTGAAACTAGGTTAAATAAGGCCAAATAAATGTATTGTCCTCTAGGGTCTCTGTTTTTTCTGACTATTATAAAGGCTATGCCCGATATAATATGGCATTATATTTGTCTAATTACAGCCTATGTTGTCTAATTAGGCTATCATAGGTCCATGTTGGTTGCATTAAATGTGATGTCTAATTCCAGCATAATTTGGTAGTAAGGGTAGAATAGCGTCTAACTGTAACATTTTTTTGGATCTGATATGGCATTGTATTTGATTTCTAATTAGACTATGATCTTATAAAATGGTGTCTAATAGTCTATGATCTCCTATTTGGTTTCTAATTAGAGTATTTGGTATAATAGTGTCTAAATATAGGCCTAGATTTTGGGTCTAATATGCAGTTTCTAATTACAGCATAATTTAGGTATATGGCGCCTAATTAGGGTATAACTGTGTTTGTTTACTGTCTAATAAAGAACATATTATTTCTAGTTTTCGTCTAATTGGATACAAAGTACAGGGTTTATTACATCTTATAAGTGTGGTGCGACCTTTGCCTCTACAGTTTTTTAAAAATTGGAGTCGTTTGGGGTGGTTTTCTTTTTGTTTTTTTAGGCTGTCAATCAAAGTCATAAAAGGTTTTATGTACGTGAAAGAAAGCAAAGGAACACACTGTAGGACATGCCAGGAAGATGAGTTAGGGCTTATCTATGTTATCAAATGCCATTAAAGTAAGTAAAGTAAGAGGGTCTTCCGTAATGTGAAATGTTACAGGTAAAATGGAATATATCGGCAGGGTATAGTTATGAGAAGGATGTGATTGACTTACTATCCATATAAGATAAATTAGCATCTACTACCAGTGTTAGACAAGGCACTTTGGAAATTTAAACAACTACTCATTACATTACACTTTATTACTCTATGAAAAAAGTAATTAATTAACTAATTAACAGCTAAAGTAGTTACAATACAGTACGATGTGTATGAATATGTAGAAATACAAAACAAGACATTTTGGTTTAACAAGCAGCCAGCCTAATGCATATTTGATTTCATATTTGATTTGATGACCAGCAGCTAGGTTAGCCCAGGAACTGCACACCACACCCCAGAAATCCAGTCCTCACAGTGAAGCTGCAGCATTTAGCAAGCTATTTAGTTTGGTGGCTAACAGGACAAAAAATTCAGACAGTTTATTCAAAAGGCATATTTGTACCATCAACTCCTATGTCATAATTGTCCACAAACCATATTTCTTTTATGGAGGACTTTATATTCTGACAGAAGAGGTTAAATAAAAGTGGACAGTGCAACACAGCTAATAAGCTACGATAGCTTCCTCTATTGTTGACCTTTGAGCCACCGGAGAGCTGAAGAGTCCTTCTCTCTGACTACTCAAAGGTCAGCGCAAATTTGCATATAGAAGTTCACCGAAGTGGAAGTGAAAAATTCACGCAGATTTACTTCACTCCACGAGCGAAGGTAGTAATCATGGAAATTCCAGGATCGATTTCACAGTGTAATTTCATTGTTTTAAATGCTGTTGTGACCAGACCTTTATCTACATATATGGAGTGAACAACCCAACTAGTTAAGTGAACTTAGGTTCCAAGGCATTATTACACTTCAGTGTGATTTTGAATGCAGTTTGTCACTTCTTGAACAAAGTGGAAGCTCCAGTTTTACTTCAGCTCACAATAGAGGACCTGCAGAAAGTATGGAGGACTGTTAGCCTCATACTGCCCTAATTTGTGTTGTTAGATCAGGAGGAGAGGAACAAGAAAGAGATGAACCTCACTCACATTTTTAACAACTGACATCCAAACAAGCTAATGATGAATTGTGGTTTATTGTATGATGGATGGGGTTAGCTAGTCACCCCAAATCACAATTGACTGCATACATTTATGTATACAGTTCAGAATGTCATCAAAATATTTAATGTTTTAAAGTCAAAGAAAAGAGAGGAATATATGAAAACTCATTGTCAAAGTAAATGTTTGACGAAGAGATAACAGAAAGATTAACCCAGGGACACAAGATTAAAACTGAAATGTATTTTGTCTGTTTCTCTGTGTCTTTATATAGTCTATGACCTCTATCAACTTTAATCAGAGACAACAGCCTTGATCATACACGCCCTATGCACACACATGCAGCTCTTTTCTCCTTGAGCTACAGCTGTAATTGACACAAATAATACAGTCACAGCTTGCCAATAGAGACAAATAAGCCAACTAATTAGAACTCAAATCCCACAGAAATATCTGTTGAAGAGATAATTCATCATAACACAAAATACTTCTTGTCATTTGCTGTTTTTGGCTTGAAAACAAGTTTTTTTAGCTTTTGTTGCTGAAATATATTTTGACTACCCCTTGATCGCTCATTGCACCATCTGCAATCAATCATCTGCTTGCCCAAAAAATACTATTAGGTGGAGAGAGGGAATTAGAAGTGGATGTTCCCATGCACTTGGAGGGGGTTGTGAAATTTGATTTTTGAAAGCCAGAAACCTCAGCACCTGCCTGCATATTGAACCTTTGGTATTTATAAACAATACTATCAGCCTCCCCCCACAGATTTCTTTATGTTCAAAAACTCTTATGAATCACATGGCAGGCTTCAAGAGCTTTAGTCCTGCTCTGTTTCATATATCTGTGAGAGTTATATAAGGGTTATCATTTGCTGGATAGATGTATTTTCTCTTGATGTTTATACACTGTGGGTAATTTAGTCTTCTGAGACAATATTAAAAGAAGCAACACATTGATTTATTATGAGAATTACAAAAAAAAGAAAGAAAAGCCTCTCTAGAGTTTGGCCTGTAATGTATTGACAAAAGGCTTCTTGAAAAAGGGGTTTGTTTGTTTGATCTTTGCTTTTCAAGAGGGTCTGTGCCTTATTTAAACAGACTGTCTTCTAGCAGCACACTGAAATATGTGCAATGTAGCCTTCAGAAAGAAAAAGGGGACTTATACAATAATTAACTGAAATGAACTAATTTTTAAATCCGATTGTTTGTACATAAATAATATACTGTAATCAGCCCATAGAGGTCAACTGAACCAACAGGGAGCTTGGAAGATGTATCTCTGTGTTACAAACATGGTTAGAGGATTGGAGCAACACAGTAAAACAGCAATTCTTTCACTTTAAAAATGGATCTCTTCTGGGGACTCTTTTAATATTTAATGCAAATTTAATATCACACACTTTATTTTTTTACTTTTATACAGCTCCAAAAAAACGCAGATTGAAGAACCTGAAGTGAGACGACTCAATGGAATGACATCTGGATAGCAAGAGCAATTGTTTAAAGCCTTGAACGCCCCAGTTTGAACATCATAGCCCGTCTCTTTTCTAACATAACTTTGGCTTCATCTCCCCACAGCCTTTGTCTCGCCGTATATCCTCTTTTCTTCAGTCGACCCTATTCCTACCCCGCCCCTACCATCACCACCAACCCTTTTTTGGAAAAGAATAGATATCGCGCCTGCCGATCTGTCTCCGTGATAACGACCAGACGACACCGCTATGTTTATTACCATGGTAATGAGGAGCCACACTTAGAGAAGATAGGGAGGAATTTCATTAATCGTCACCATGGCAACTTATCTATTAGCTGTAAAAGAGTTAGAAATAGTTGTAAGAAATGCTTTTCTTTTTAGGAAATTCATTTCAAAAACATAAAACAATGGAAGAGAGGAAGGCGCCTTGCTCATACTATGATTTATTCAGTGGATTTTTCAAAACACCCTTTTTCTTTTTTTCCTCTTATTTTTTATTCTGGGAATGACAGTATGAGATTAATTGTACTTAACTGGGATAGCAGAGTGAACCAGCTTATGTGCAGAGGCACATAAAAAAAAGAGTTCCAGAGGAGTGGCTGCACCAAAAATGAGTTCCTGAAGACATCTCAAACTTGGACCTAAAAAAATGGGACATTTTGCAAAATAACCTTCAAATAATTTTCAGAAAGGACTCTAAAGAAGAGATAATAGCATTGATCAGCAAGAAAAGAAGAGAAAATATCATCTTTGCATATATTTTTCAAATCAAAGCCTCTCTACACACCCTGGACTCACCTCTCCATCAGCTCAGATAAATTTGTGGACTTTTGTGAACATTTTGTGAATAATATTGCACAGTATTGCACACGGATCACATGGAGAGGGAGATGGTCAACTATCACTTTGGAGGCTCTGCTCTTGCCGACTCCCCTACCTGGCTGGTTGAGGCTTTCAATGTAAACATTGGACTAAACACTGAGGAATAGGTGGAGAGGATAAACACCAGCTGCAATACCGATCCCATAGACAAGCAAGACCGTCTCTACATCCATCTCAACATCGGAGGAAACACTGAGGTAAAAATGAAGGGATTAAACACTGGCTGTGGACCCGGCCACATGGATCTTCCAGGGATCCCAACCACCCAGATAGCGGCCTTTTCTCCATGCTGTGGTCAAGAGGAGGTGCCGTAAGCACTGGGCCAACATTGAGGGGCTCAGGAGGAGCTGAACCCTTGGGCCACTAAAATCCTGAAGGGGGTTGCTGCCTAGGACTGCCCACCTCCAATCATGCACATGTATTTTTGCTAATTTGTTGATTATTGCCTATTGTTACTTATTTGGGCTGTTTTCTCGCACAAATTGAAGGAGCTGACGGGATTTCATTTTACTGTGATTACACTGTGGTTACATGTGACGAAGAAAGGCTGAATAAGAAAGTGATGTGGTTGACGTCCAAGTGAAGGACAATAAAGATCAGCATCAGTCTTTATGCCTGGCCCACTCTGCTCTTTAAGAAAAGAGCTTTGCAGCTGCATTGCATGTATCATTCCTTCCACATAATGCTCTTACTCCTCTGTACAGATAACACCTCTGCCCTTCTTTATCTCCTCCCTCCATCCTGGTTCAACTCCATTCATCCTTTCTTGTTCTATCCCAATCTTCTCTCAAACTACTTTGTCTCCTTTCCCTTGATCCCACCTCTCCTCCCATCTCTCATAATCTCCTTTCCTCTCCGATCTCTTCTCTTTCTCTTTCTTTTTTTGTCTCACCTGCATTCATTTTCTTTCATTCCCTCTCTTTTTACCTCACTGTTTCACTCCTCTTTCCTCCCCTGTCTTCTCTTCTCCTCTCCATCACCGTGAAGCCTTGCCATGCCACATATACACTCCTACTTTTTGCTGATCTTTTTAATCTTCTTAAGCCATTTGCATATTCACGCTGTAATTTTCCTCCCAGGTTGCATTTAAATAATACAAATCCAGTCTATATTTGTCAGCTGTGAGACGATCCTATATTTATGAATATAATTGAACACATTCCAGCCGTCAGAAGATGATGCCAAGGGGGGCGTAAGAACAAGGAGTCACATCTGGAGGCCCACTTTTCTCAACCTCGTTTATTCCCCTCTGAAACCGGAGCATTGCAGCGAGAGCCAGAGTTCGATGCCTCACTACTCAGGCCTCATTCATGTCTTTTCTTTCATTTTGTTGTTGTTGGGGTGTTTTTTAGGTTGTTTCTTTGAATAAGTTCACATTTCCATGACCTTCAGGAGTACACCTTCCTTTCCTCCATGGTTTTGCATCTGTTATGTGTGACAGTGTCTTCACTTCCTCAATGTTCATTAATTTGGTTTCAAGGGTGCTTCAACATAGCAGCATCCTCTTTCTCTCACTTTCAGTTTCTTTCCCTCTCTTCCTCCGTAAGTGGGTCAGCTCCACAAACTAATGAACCACTTTTAATTCTTCGTCTGCAGTTCTGAACGACAATATTCATCAGCGTGATTAATCAATCAAATAAGTACGCCTTCTCTGATGACATTAGTGATATCAAACACGAGGAAGTAAAAAATTAGATGTTTTCACACCTCTTGCTTATATGTGTTTTCTCTGTGTACTCTCTGTTGGTGTATGTGTGTTTGCAAAATCTGAGAGGAGGTGGAGAAAGCATAACCCTCAGAGATTGTGATCTGATATGTATCCTTTGAAGCTGTGTTCTTGTAGTAACTGTGGATAATTGATCCATGCCTTTGATTCCAGCTCCATGTCTCTCCAAACCGTCATTTCATGAGATGTGTGTGAAATCCACGAATTGAAGGGAGAGGACCTATTAGAAGCTTTGAAGCTGACGCTGAAATGATGATTGCCCTCAAAAGAAGCTTTTGGAGATCATGAATTAAATCACATCATCATCATAACATTCTGGGTTATTGGGTTCCAAATTTTGTGTGCTTGTATGCTCAGGGATGTGCGCACACACCCAAAAATACACACAATGCAATGTGCATACATATGCAGTGACAGACACATACATGGGCACTTTGAGGGACATGGGGGGAAAGCCTTGTCCCTGAAGGACAGCAGTTGTGTTGGTATGTACACAGTGTCCAATTTCTGCATGGTGGTTTATGCTCTCTGTGAGAGTTGTACAACTCTGGGCAGTGATAATTTTCTCCTCCATCTTGATGATTATGGTAAACAGTAGATTAGCAAAACACTACAAGGTATACCAGAAGGTATTCTACTGTGTGCTCTTGGACATATTTGAGTAGCAGTGGAGTCTGGACTGCTTTTGAGCACTCTGCAGTAGCACCCCTGCTATGTTAATGAAGCAGTCTCATTGAAATTAATTAATGAGCTGCATTTTCTGTTACAGTGTTATCACAAAGAAGAATTTACAAGAAAGTAACAGAGAGAACAAAAGTTCCTGGTTCCTTAAGACCAGTCACAATCTGAGCTTTCAAACACATGCACTCTTACTAAATTACATTCAAATGGCAGACAGTTTTGTCCACAGCAATTTAAAATAAGTGCATTCAAACTCAATATGAACAAGAGCTACATTGTGTTCAGAGAGCTGAGGAGCAAGTGCAAAGTATAGTAAGAAGTAGCATAGGGTGGGTTTTCCTGACATCATGGTAGTTCATTCTTCCATTGTGGGGCCAGAACAGAGAACACAATGACGAGCAACTGAAGGGTCCCTAAGCAGAAGCACACAATGATCACACTGGAATGTAAGGTTTGATCATACCTTGGTAGGAATGAGCAGTCCCCTTCACCTTTGATGGCTAGCACCACAGTCTGGAAGTGGTTATGAGCTGCAACAGGTAGCTGTTTTGAATTGAGAAGTGAAGTGGTGTGGGAGAACTTAGGGAGGTTGAACACCAGGCAGGTAGCTGCATTCTGGAATTAGTTACAAAGATCTGATGGCAGATGCACAAGCTCCTCACAGGAGATGACAAGTGCCTGGACCTGCTCCCAAGTGAGCATAGGGTGAATCCTCCTGATGTTTTACAAAAGGAATCTACAGGAGCAGCTGCTGCTGGTGGTAATGCAATGTTTTGTGAGAAGGACAATTCATCATTACACGCAAGTTCCTAGCTTGTTGATTGCTACTTACAGCTAATGCCAGTATAGGTTCTACTTTGGTTGTTTGAGCTGAATAGAAAGAGGCTGAAAAAACACTCCAGTGGTTAAAATAACAGGAACAAAGCAAGATGACAGCCCACTTTGTATTGAATCTGAATGCACCTTCAGTCTGAATGTGAATTAATCTAGTTGACACTAACCCCAATCCAAATGAGACAGAGTTATGCCAGAGCTATGCTGTATACTTAAAAAGAGCTATCAGTGGCAGACAGGTCGAACCATATGAACCATACTGAATATCTCAACAACTATTGGAGTGATTGCCATGAAATTTGTAAAGACACTCTTATTACCTTGATGGATTAACACAAAATTTTGTACAGACATCCATTCCATGTTTTTTTTTTGTTTTTTTACCTTTTCTGTAGCACCACTATGAGACTGACTTTTGTGGTTTTGAGTGAAATGTATGGAGTCACATGAAATTTGGTTCCCTCTCAAGACAAATTGTAATAACTTGGGTATCTACTTATTAATATTTCCTCTAGCACCATCATAAGGTCAAAATTTTAATGTGTCCATTATATTAGTTTATTACTAAATATCTGCAAAACTAATTACATTCCCATCAGCCTAAGCTGTACTTTGTGTAAGCAAATGTAAGCATGTTAACATGCAAAACTAAGATGGTGAACATGGCTAACAATATACCTGCTAAACATCAGCATGTTAGCCTTGTCAGTGTGAGCATGTTGGTATGCTAAGCACTTAGTTCAAAGCACTGCTTGCATACGCCCCCAAAACTTAAAGGATCCAGAATTTTTGAGTCCATAGAGTGTATGCACTGGAGTCCCTCTCCAGCCAGGGTGGTTGAGAGCATGCACGTTAGAGACCTCCATTGACCAAGTCGTCATTTGGCACTTCCCAAATTTTAAAAACGTCCCAAAATGAATGGACCAAATTCTGATCAAACAAAGAGTCATTTTGGGTTGTTTGTGATGCTCAGAAAAATGTTTTCATCATTTAACAGCTGTCTCTTTTGTAATGATTGAATGGGAAAAACTATTTTTGGGACTGTGTGCCTCATGTGATCCTGCAATACCGAGTGTGGCCACTACGCCAAAATTCACCTCACAGCACTGCACTGTTCCTGGGTGCCAGAACAAATTGGGGCAGTCAGTTTCCACAGGGGGACGGGACTTTAAACATGGTTGGAAACATATACTTTTACAGGGTACAAATGCCAATACCACTATGTGACAAGAGAACCCCTCATATTAATATAAAGCTTAACAACCCATGCTTTAATACAAAAATACAAACATGTTAATTACATACTCTTGACAGAAAAGGGTTCACTTGATATCTGCATCAGAGCGCATCACAACCATTTTCTAATACAAACTTAATGAACAAAAATAAGAATGTTGCTGAAGCAAAAGCTGATTAATTTCACCAAAATGTCACAACATAACAAGCCTAAGTTTAAATGGGTTGGTAATCTCTCCTGAGCAGCATGAGCATTGTTGGCCTCATTCACTGCTAAGTGAATTCAGCCTCACAGCAGAGTTTCTAAACACACTTCACAACACGCGCCTATAGTTTTTTAAACCACTGGACTCACTGGTAGAAGAGAGAAGATCTTCTGAGGACCTTCTCCTTCCATTCATTCTGTCATGATTTCACCCCCTCCTCCTCCCACAACAACCTGTCTTTGTTCTGATTCCAAGCTGGACGTCTCTTTATTTTTTGTCAGTTGAATTTGCTTTAACATTAAGCTTTAACATATATATATATATATATATATATATATATATACTCTTAATCCCCCTCTCACCCCCCTCCCATGGGGGGTGGTGGTGGTGTGTCTTCTTCAAGGTCAGGTCCCCTACCAGAAGCCTGGGAGTTTGAGGGTTCTGCGCACTATCTTAGCTGTTCCTAGGACTGCGTTCTTCTGGACAGAGACCTCAGAGTTGTACCCAGAATCTGCTGGAGCCACTCTCCCAGCTTGTGGGTTACAGCCCCCAGTGCTCCGATTACCACTGGCACCACTGTTGCCTTTACTCCCCACATCTTTTCTCACTCTTTCAGCCCTTGGTTTTTTTTTTGAGCTTCTTGTGTTCCTTCTTCCTGATGTTGATGTCACTTGGGATTGCTACGTCTATCACTACTGCCTTCTTCTGTTGTTTGTCAATCAACATGATGTCCGGTTAGTTCGCCATCACAAGCTTGTAAGTCTGAATCTGGAAGTCCCACAGGATCTTGGCTTGGTCATTCTCAACCACCTTAGAAGGTGTCTTCGATTGTGACCTTGGGACTTCCAGCCCATACTCAGTGCAGATGTTCCTGTACACTATGCCAGCCACTTGGTTATGGCGTTCCATGTATGCTGTTCCTGTCTGCATCTTACACCCTGCTATTATGTACTGAACTGTCTCAGGAGCATCTTTGCACAGCCTGCACCTGGGGTCCTGTTTGGTGGTATATCCCCGCCTCTATTGATCTTGTACTAAGTGCCTGTTCTTGTGCTACCATGATTAGTGCTTCTGTGCTGTCTTTCAGTCCAGCCTTTTCCAGCTAGTAGGATTTCTTGATATCAGCCACTTCTTCTATCTGTCGGTGGTACATGCCTGAGGTATTCACTAAGCAACTCATCTTTGGGGGCCATCTTCCTGATGTAATCCTGGATCTTGGTTGTTTCGTCCTGGACAGTGGCTCTGATGCTCACCAGTCCTCGGCCTCCCTTGTTCCGCTTAGGGTACAGTCTCAGGGTACTGGACTTTGGATGAAACCCTCCATGCATTGTGAGGAGCTTCCTTGTCTTGATATCAGTGGCCTCTATCTCCTCCTTTGGCCAGCTTACTATACCAGTGGGGTATCTGATGACTGGCAGGGCGTACGTGTTGATGGCTCGTCTCTTGTTCTTCCCATTCAGCCGACTTTTCAGGACCTGCCTTACTCTGTGTAGGTATTTGGCTGTGGCTGACTTCCTTGCGGCCTCCTCATGGTTCCCATTTGCCTGCGGGATCCCAAGGTATTTGTCACTATCCTGAACATCTGCAATGGTTCCTTCTGGTAGTTCAACCCCCTTGGTTCTGATCATCTTCCCTCTCTTCGATACCATCCAACTACACTTATCTAGTCCAAATGACATTCCGATGTCGTTGCTGTAGATCTGGTGATGTATATATGTATACATATATATATACATACATATATATATATATATATATATATATATATATATATATATATATATATATATATATATATATATATATATATATATATATATATATATATATATATGTGTGTGTGTGTGTGTGTGTGTGTGTGTGTGTGTATGTATGTATGTATGTATGTATGTGTATATATATGTGTGTGTGTGTGTATGTGTTTGTATAACTCCTCAAATACAATCATGTATATATACACAGACACAAATACATTAACAAGATTATTACACACACATACTCATACTCTGACAAATGCTCATACACGCCGGCACACAAACACAAACATCCATGTCAATACACATGCCCAAAATGCACACTGATGCAGTGGGCAGAGTGGAGTGGCCCCCTGACAATGATCTATAGTCAGCGATTCATTGCTCCCTCTAATGAGTAAGGTGAGATGGCTGCTCTCAGAGCACCTCCCCACCACACCACTGCAATGCTGCAGCAAATTACATCCAGTGCAACTCTCACAAACACACTAATACACAGATTGACATAAACAACCAAAAATCTCCCTCCTGTCACCTTTCACATTGTGTGTTAACTTGTTTTATTCACCACCTCTGTCTTTTCTTTCTGTCCACACAAATACACATGCTACCTGTATTTCAAATCATGCAAGATGGTACAGCACTCGCTATTGATCAATACTGAGAATGCAGTTATAGGGCGGTTAAGCTGGTAATCGTCTTCAGAGAAGGTGACTGGTGATCCGCATCCTCTTCATCTGCCTATAATCACTCACTGGGGAAATCAACAAATAAGACAGAGAAGGAGAGAAAGAGCATCTATTAATTTATTGAATCTTTAAGGGTTAAGCGGTCACACACACACACACAAGGTTAAGAAACTACTTTATAGTAGGGGTGTGCCCGAATACAAATACATTATTCGGCAAAGCACAAATAGTGTTGTTTTTTTTTGTTTTTTTTACAAATACTTAGTTGTAAAGAAATAATCATGTCAGATTGGGCAGGTTGGTTACAATACTATCTCAGTCTCTCTCCTCTGCTCTGCTGTTTACGTCTATCTATCAGGAGGTCTCAACAAGGGGAGTCACATCCACCTGCTACATGACGCACATTTCCTTATTTGGACATCACTCCCGGAGTTGGGGGTGTTCCCCAGAGATAAAGCTGAGCAACTGAAAGACTGAAACTGCTGAAAACTAAAGAGCTTACAAGGGACTCTCCATAACCTGTTGTTCCACTTCTCCTTTCCACAAAGTTCGATTGTAAAAAACAGGCAATAAATGAAAAGTGCAAAGCAAGAATAACCTTTGAAGTTCTTCTCTACATGTTACATGCTGTGCTGTCTCTGTGTTATGGGTGTATTAATAAGTAGAGGTCTGTGTGCACATTTGTGATGCACTTGGTTTTAGCTCAGTTGTCAGCACAGTTGTCTATGATCTGGGAGGCTATAAGATAGTTTAATCATAAACACTTTTAACACTTTAATATCCTAAAATCAAAAGTGTAATAAAAACAAGAACTGGATTTTTACACCTATTTCCATTATCATTGAAATACAAATACAAATATAAATAATTTTCCTGCCTCATTGAAATATAAATACAAATACTGAGCTCTCTGCACATCTCTACTTTATAGCAACATTGACCTTTTTTTTTAACTCCACTTAGAGTTGCAGCACAGAAGCAGTACAGACTTAAATCAAACTGCAGATCACTGATGAAAGATGAAAGACTGTGTATGAATTAACTTCTTTAAATCACATAAGACATTTAGAATCAAAAACTGTGTGTTTATGTTTGTAGATGGCTTTGGATTTCAATATGCTAAATTCATCAATTCAGACTGTCATGCCTCTGATTACATGCTACACCCCCATGTAAAACAATTGGATGATACACACCAACCACTGGCATTGGATGGAGATTGCACAGCAGGAACATTGCACGTGTACTAATCATGCATAGGTAATTATGTGCAAACTAGGATTTGGCAGGAAGAAACTGGCAGCTATATTGACGTCCTGTGGGGTCGGCTTTGAATAAGGAATTAGCATGTGCACAACTGACATTTTGCAAAATGTAATGCTGGGACAGCAGCAGTCCTAATAGTTTTAATGAGTGTTGTTTTATACTGCTCTAAATTCGAACATACTTACATATTACAAAATAATCTCATTCCCACTCCAGGTAGGCTGTATATTGATTGTGGAAAGAAAGCTGTGGAAAGAAAAAAATAACAACAAAGTGTGAAATATTCTTGTACAGGGCAACTGGGGACATTGTGTAAATTTCAAATAGAAAAATGGAGCAGAAAATAGAAAATTACATATTTGCTTTTTGACAGATAACGGTCATCTCTGATTACGTCTGCTCCCAGCTGAGGTGGCTCAGGGCAAATAAGGCATCTGACCCAGATGGAGTCTTGCCACATGCCCTTAAGGTGTGTGCAGACCAACTCAGTTCTGTGCTCTAGTTCATTTTCTCTCTATCTGTCTCCCAGTCCAAGATCCCTGTGAGATGGAAAACCTCATGCATTGTGCTTGTTCCCAAAAAAAACAAATGCTTGGGGGCTTAAAGACCTTAGGCCTATAGCTCTCACCTCTCAGCTCATGAAGTACTTCAAAAGAGTTGTACTTGGGCATTTCAGTAGGCAGGTTTCTGCATACCAAGATCCACTCCAGTTTGCATATAGGAAGGGTGTTGGAGTGGATGATGCTCTACTCTATATGCTTCACAGAGTCTATAGCCACTTAGAGTCAGTTAATGTATCTGCAAGAATCTCTTTTTTTATTTCTCTAATGCTTTTAACACAATTCAGTCACATATTTTAGCCAATAAGCTTTTTGATTTTAACATAAACAATACCACTGTTGCATGGGTTATGGGCTACCTCATATCTAGACCCCAGTATGTGAGGTTTGGAGGTGAGGTATCCAATACCATTATTACCAACACAGGCGCGCCTCAAGGCACTGTTTTGTCCCAATTTTATTCACTTTATATACCTCTGTTTGCAGGCTGAGTCTGGCATCTAGTTGCCACCGCACAACTTTTCTGATGATTCCTTACTCGTTGGCTACATCCTCAAAGACAACCACCCAGCTCACCAACAAGAGGTAGATGGCTTTGTCAAATGGTGTGATGAAAACCACTTAATTTTGAATATAAGTGAGACCAAGGAGCTTTTCATAAAAAGAAAAAAGGCTGTGATGACCCCTGTCCTGATTAAAGATGAGGCCACTGAGGTGGTTTCCTCTTATAAGTACCTCAGTGTCCTCGTGGATAATAGGCTGGACTGGAAAGAGAACACCAATGGCATCTTTAAAAGGGCCCAGTCCAGGCTGTTTTTCCTCACAAAGCTCCGGTCTTTTGATGTCAGCAGGTCACTCCTGCAAGTGTTTTATCAAAGCATTTTAGCAAGTGTTTTTATGCTGTTGTCTGTTGGGGTTGCGGCTTAAGCTCAGAGGACAGGAACAAGATTAATAAACTGATCAGAAGGGCAGGATTCATTATTGGCTTGACCCCTGACTCACTAGAAGTGATCATGGAGCGTAGATGGGTAGGATGCTCAAGAGTGTTATGCAAAATGAGGATTTATGTTTTTAGTGAGCTGAAGAGCTCTTTTAGTGTCAGGCTTGTTATGCCCAGGTTCTCTTCGGAGAGATTCAGGAGGTGTTTTGTACCTGCTGCGGTGAAGAACATTGTTGTTGACTGTCACTGTTGATGACGACAATGATCTGATGTTGATGACTAATGTTGGTGTCCATTAATATGTCAATGTTGATATCATATATGACCACTAGCATATATTAGTACAGTCACACTGATGTTTACACTCTTCATTATGGTGCTGTTCTCTCCCCTTATTTTGTACTGCCTTGAGATGTGTATCCTTTTTTCCTATTGTCCTACCTGTTGTCTGTCCTATATGTATGGTGGCATTCATTCATTAATAAAATATTTTGTATCATACCACACCTTGATAAAAAAAAAAAAAAAAATCTAATTATCCTCCTCATAACGTCAATATTTTAACTACTCAGTGACCTTACCCACATATGAATTTTAATTATGACCTCAGTCCTGTGGTTGTATCTAATGCGTAATGGTCTCACAAATAAACCTAACCACTGTACTTGAGAAATACAAATCTAATAATGTGTGTCTAGCTTGCTTTATTGTTAACTCTTGCTGTATTTCTCTTAAAACTACACTGTCAAGTAACATATGGTCTACAGGAAACTAATAACCCATAACCAGGAGATGCCCATAAATGGAACTTCTAAGCCTGTAAGGCTTTGGTTCTACAGGTTCTGCCTTGTGTTTCCATTGTGTTTTACAAACCTTAAAGGACAGGTGCACAATTTTTCAAGTATGTCTTAAAACAATAGTCAGGTGCCCAAATGAACATTGAAATAGGTTTTTCTTGCCTTAATCATTCTTCCTGTTCATACTGACCATTAGTAGATCCCATCATAATGCACTCACAATGTAAATGATGGGGGCCAAAATCCACAGTCCTCCTTCTGTGCATAAATGTATTTAAAAGTTTATCTTAGGCTAATATGAAGCTTCAGTCATCCAAATGAGTCAAATCTAGTAGATATCTTTCAATGTTACAGTCTTTTTAGTTCTAAAGTCCCTCTTTTTCTTACTATACTTCCACTGCAGCTAAACAGGGAAACACTGTCCAGGGAAACACAAAAAAAGGAATTTGATGCTAAAAAGACTGTAAATGTGGTAGATATCCACTTGATATGACTAACTCAGACTGCTGAAAAATTTTTGTACAAAATGACTGTGTGGACATTTGAAGGGGAACATATAATAGTCAGTATGAACAGGAGGAATGATTATAGCTTGGAAAATCTCTTTCACTGTTCATATGGTCACTTGACTGTTGTTTTAAGACAGACTTGAAAAATTGTGAACCTATCCTTTAACCAGCCCTGCTCTTTCTCTGCTTCGTACCATCAAACCATCCTGCTGAATGATTCTTTACTGAATCTGAAGACAGAGGTGAAACCTGGAGAACAGCCTCTGGAATGCAGTGCAATCATTTCTGAACCTTTTTTTCAAGTGAAAATCAAATGTAGCTTGCATTATTTAGTTGTACTATCCTTCTACTTTGTGGAAAAATAACTCATTACTGGAGACATCATTTTGAAAATACCTACACTACCCAGTCATTACTGTGAAACTTATCTTAGGTTTACATGGACAAATGCATAATATAGCAGACAACACATTGGATATTCTGCAGTTGAATCAACTGTGTAGATGAAATTCCGCTTTTCAGAAGATACACGTAAATGTCTCTGTAAATCCAAAACTCAACAACGTGTATGAGGACCTGTGCTTCAAACAAGTTGATTTAATTCCTGTCAAGAGGCAGGTCTGAAAAGAGAGACAAAAACAAATGTAAATGTACTACATACAAGTATAAAAGAAACAGCCACGTGAACATCTCCGAGCACCTCCTGTGCATGTTTGCCCTTGTGAAGCATCATTTTAGTCCATATTGACACCCACTCCTGACGGTGCTTATCTGAACATGTCCTGCTTTATTAATTGCTATGTTTGCAGTGTTGAAAATGAGCTGTTGTGTTCAGACCCCCTGGAAGTCCTTGAAACATGGATCTAGTGCTCCCCCAAAGTTCATGAATATTGGAAGAAAAAAAAGGGGGGAAAAAGCAGTGTTTAGTAAACATAGGCTGGTTCCAGACATATGAATCATTTTAATGTCTGAGTATTTCAGATATTTAAGTGACTTCGGTGCTTCAGTGTTGACTGATACATCAGTGACTATTGATAGACAAGGGCAAAACAAAATTTCACCCCCAATCAGACTGAATAATAGAGTGAGAATGAAATAACTCAATCTATATATCAAACAATCGTAAACTGTGAGGGAATTTTCATGTGTCATATATGAAATTTACCTATTTTTATGTATGTACCATGTATGAAATGCTCCTTAAACAAGCAGACAGTGAGGGACAGACAGCTGTCTTCTTTCCAGCCAAGCTGACCTGGCTTTACGATTGTTGCCATAGAAACAGCGCTAAAGTAAACAATTTTATAGTGATATCAGGACTAGGGACAGGGGTGCCTGGGCACTGCCTGAATAACCGAAAGTAGTTTGACTCTTTCAGACTTGATGTGGCATTTCATTGTGTCAACACCAGCACTTTGATATGTAACTGCTGTCTCCTTGATCGATTAAGTTTGTGTGGATCAATAAATCTCTTTGCTTAAGACATCCATGTCTCCTGGAGTTTCCGCATTTACGAGTTAACCAGTTCTCAATATTTTTAGTCACAAATTGGCGTTGTCGGAAGGATCCCAAGAGAACAACCACTGGCAAGTGCAAAGTTTCTTTTATTTTGCCTTGTCAAGTCTGTGTTTGACAAGATCAAAAAGGACTGTGGTGCTCCTGACGTGGTTATTTCTGCAGTTTGATATTTTCTGCAATTTGGCTGTGGGCATCTAAGGTCTGAATAAGGTCAGGGTTCAGTGTCTGGGAACACTGTCCTGGTTGAATTCTGTGAGAGTTCAGCCAGGACAATCAGGATGAATGTGGCATACAACCTCTCAGCAGATGTTCAAATCAAAATTGATAAGTTTGAAGAGCTGACAGAAAAGAGAGGAATCAAGTGAGACAAATATGGTTTAATTCAATGTATTTTCATAGATGCTGAGGTCAGTGGTTGGTGGATATGAGAAAAAAGAAAAGACTGTGGTGTGTGTTTTTGAACCCCTACAACACCATTAAAGGCCTTTTTTTCCGGGGTAACGTCGTGTTGTGCCTGACACAAATAAGACCCACAGTGAGGTTAAACCCATGGGAAGACGTTCTGGGGTAAGCTGAAAGAGGCTTATTTAGGTTAACCAAGACCGGTGGTGAGTCTGTCCGTTGGGAAAAGGGAGGTTCTGTTATGCTTATAGCTTCAGAGACCTATGCACCCATTTATAGATTGTGTACACAAGGCAAATACTTTCTATGTTTTTGCTTATTAGGTCTCAAATTGCCACCACTGAAGTAAAAAAGGAGTAAGAATAGAGTTTTGGATGCAGCAACAAGATTTATTGGTATTGTATCTATGTGTGTTTGCATGTTTAATCTGCATGTTATATGTCTAATGTGTACTGTAAATGTGGCAAAATAAGTAAACAATCAGTCCATGGCAGAGAAACTCTGAATCAATGAACAATTCACCAAAAGATGGTAAACCTCCAAAGAGAATAAAGTCAGTCAAAGTCAAAGTGCAGCAGCAGATGTGCACTTGTCTTGGAGGAAAGAAAAAAGGAGGTGGGGAGAACACATGGAGAGCTCTCCTAACTTGTTAAAATAAAGCTGTTGAATTGGCTGAAGTCATAAGATTATGAAATATATAATGTAAGAAATATACATTGTAGAAGTTATATAATTGTGACACCAGTAATGGGTAAAATAGTAAGAAACTGTGGGATGGATGACACACACACAGTGCAGTGGCGGAACACAGGGGTTGAGACAAAACCCAGAGACACGCGAAGTGTAACCTGTTGTTCCCCTTCCCTTTCAGCAAAGTTAAGTTGTAAAAAATAGGTTATTAATGAAAAGTGCAAAGCAATAATCCTCTTTGAAGTTCTTCCCTACACGTTATACGGTGTGCTGTCCCTGTGCTATGGGTTTATAAATAGGTAGAGGTCTGTCTGCAATGAGGCAATGAGTAAAGTTTTAGCTCAGTAGTCAGGGCGGTGGTCTATGATCTGGGAGACCCCACTTCGAGACCCGATGTGAAGACCTCCTTCATAAGGTAGTTTATTCATAAACACTTATTTTAACACTTTAATTTTCTAAAATTAAAAGCATAATAAACACAAAAACAGGATTTTCAAGCCTCTTTCCACTTTTATTCGAATACAAATAATTTTGCTGCCTCAACAAATACAGATATAAATACAAATACTGTGTCCTCTGCACATCCCTACTTGTTGGTGAAGCTGCAGTTTTGTCTACCTAAAGTGACATACTTGGTGCATGTTATAAAAAATGGACAGCACCTCCTCTCACCAGAGACAGTGAATCTTTTGAACAACATGCCTCCTCCCAGGACTAAGAAAGAGGCGTTCCCAGTTTTGGGGATGACAAACTACTGCAGGCAATGGATTTATGAGTACACTGCTATGGACTCAGTTTTGCAGGCAGCCACAGTCCAATCTGCTCTTCCAACTGTGTGATGGACTGAGGATATCTACAAAGTTTTCCATGAACTGAAACATACACTCTTCAGCTGATTCACATACATGTACATGAGAGGGAAGGCAGTGCTACAGGTATCCTGGTGCAGAAATATGGGTCTCATTGCCAACCTGTTGTGGATAACTTGTCTTGGCTTTCACCTGTGGTCCTTGGCATTCCAGGTTGCTTTAGATAAGTGGCTTCACTTGCCACCATGATTAAGAGATCTTCTCCCATTGTACTAGGTCAGGACTGCATGGTGCATGGTCCTCAGTTGAAATTTTGTGGAGTTTTTTTTTTTTTTTTACAATTAATACTTGAAATAATTAAGGCACTTGCAAATGACAGGGTAATAGAAAATGTAAATCAGACTTTGGGGTTTCATTTTGATTCTGTAAGATGCACTGCTACACAGCATATGACAGCAACATGTCGCTCAGGATATGAGACTATCATTCTTTCCAGTTCCCACATATGTTTAAAGTGCTCACCCTCCTTAGATACAGCCACTCTCCATTGATTGAGGCAGAAAGTGAACATGATTGCCTCGCTATTATGGAGACGAGCAAAGATTTGTTGCAGATCATCTGATAACAAACACCTTGCTAGCTATGCCATAGTGGATGACTGTGTAGTGATAGAGGCTTGAGTGCCACCTAATGGTACCTCAGCACAAGCAGCTAAACTGTACACACTTACAAGAGTGTGTATTCTAGCCAAAGATAAAGGTGCAATTATTTGATCCTGTGACACGTGGAAATACATTGACTGATTCCGGATTTCCTCTTCCTCCATGGTACGTCAGTGTACCTCCTCATGACCCTCTAGTCTGATTTGTGTACATTTAGTTGTATTTCTTTCCTCAGTCTGTCCTCCATGTGCTGGTACATGTTGCTAGGCCCACACATTAGGAAAAGGGGGTATAAACCAATGGTTTGGACACAAAATAACAAAAAAGTTGCTCAAAAGAAATATAGGTAAATGAAAAATACTATAATAAGTCTCCATATATGGTAGTGGATAGTTTATTAAAGGAATAAAACTTTTATTTCTTTGAATGATGGTATTGTTTTCCTTCTCCATTTTAGTTGTTTTTGGAAGGGTTAGGAGAATGAAATGGAATAATTAACTGAATGGTAATTGGCTGAAAATGTAAATTGACTAAATGTTTTAAATTTCTCTTAATTCCTTCAAAAAATCCCAACATAAATGAGATGTCTCTTTCCAATTTGCATTCCTTTTGGTCATGTCCTTAAACTTGCACTTTTTAAACTTCAAATCTTTCTTCCTGTTTTATTTCGATTGAGTTCTAGTTGACAGGTCGGTAAACCAGGAGAGAGGATAGTGCAGGGAAGTATGACCAACAAAGGAAATAAATTTCACAGGGAATAAACAGAGACAGCTTCTGTGGCAAAGAATAACTCAGAGTTTTGTACCAGTGCTAGGATTTCAGTGTACTATAAAAGAGAGATTGCTCAAAACAATGATGACAACAGCTCAAAAATGGCAATTTTAAATTTTAAACAGATGAAATTGAGTCCAAGATGTTCTGAAAGTAAAGTGTGACAATATTGTGAAGAGATCTTTGTCCTCTTTGTCAGAGTGGTATTGCAAAATTGCCTCGACAATCTGGGTTCATTTCTGGGATCCTAACTCATACTGTCCTTCGTCCACCTTCTACATAAGTTGAATCTGCATGCAGCTGGTGAAGGTTCAAAATCACTCAAGATCCAGAGGTCTACCTCCCCCAAGGACAGCTCTACTGTTGGGGTGAGAAGAGACAGCTTGTGAGATCCTGGGGGGAGACGGTGTGATAAGGCATTCCCATTGGAAGAGGGTACAATATTGAAGGACACGAAAGATACCGTAGGGTAAAGATAAAGACATATAAGCAGAGGAAATGAATAAATGGATAAATAAATAAAACCAATGAATGTCATATCAGGGAGACTAGAGACTCGGAGTGACTGCAGAATAACAAAATGGGAAGAGGTCATAGTTAACTTTTAACTGACAAGTCTGATACAATGAGATGTACAAATCACATCATCATGAATTACTAATGGGGAGTACCTTTGACACCCCACAAAACCACTCTGCTTTAGACTGATGAATATCTGACTGAGTATGTTGACTAACCAAACTAATACTAACAGAAAGGAGTTGAATAGGCTCCAAAAATGGGGTGGTGGTGTTGTGTCAATCAAATCTCTCTTAAAGAAGTGACACACCAAACCAACATCAAAGAACTAGAGGCAACGAAAGCCAGCTGTTGCGTCGCCTCACGTCGCCCTTGTCATGTTGCCCTGTGTCAGTTGCATTTGAGCACACTACAAAGACTACATCTGACGGCCAACTAGCACGTACGTTCTGCACCTGTGTGAGAGGAAATGACTGGGCTTGGTGCTCTGGTTGGATCCAAACAGAGAGCTGGGGCTAGCTGTCCTACTGGAGGCTAACTGGCTGTCCTTCCCTCCAGTCATGCTGCTGCTAACGCTCCGCTAGCCTCCCAGCTAGCCTCGGTTTGTTATTCAGGTTAAAGTTAGAAGAAGCAGCGGTTCTGTTGGGCAGCTGAGTGAAGTGGAGCCTGAGGAGGAAGCACCGGTTAGCCCCAGTTTCATTAAAGGCAGATTCACTTGCTACAGGGGCGAGGAAATAAAACCAATGAATCAATAAGTACAAACACTGATGATTTCTTCCTGTGGAGCCGACATGCAAACTATTTTGGTTCAGTAAATGTCAGCTGTCAGTTAGCCTGGTGAAGGCAGGTTAGCCGGTCGCTAATGTATATTTTTGTAATTTAGCAGATGTTAAATGTAAATGACAGAACAAAGAAGCAATGCTTTCTTTTTACTCAACACATAAAAGAGTTCAGTTACCACGATAGTTAGGTTGGAGGAGATTACATTCTTTTTTGTGTAGGGCTCCAAAAACTGCAGCCAGGTCAGTATGCACTGCTGCCTGCCAGTCTTCTGTGCTCCAACACTTCCTGAAGGTGCAAGTTTCTTGTACTGGGTATACTGGGTTCGCAGAGATTCCCACCTCTTCCTGAGCTCTTTCTGAAAAACAAAGCCACATTTTAAGAATTGTGCCTAGTTAGCATGTCCATCTCATGTCTATATAAGCATTGTGCCTAGTTAGCATGTCCAGCTCATGTCTATATGCATTTGGTAAACAGAAAGAACTTATTCATCGTGCGTGCGCACGCGCTAGCAAACAGTTACGAACAGTTCCTGCTAAAGAGCTCAATGGCCAAAAAGAAAATCTTACCTGATATAACAAGCTTATTTTCAATCTCACACCAGAGTTCTCTTTTCACCACTTGGTTGGCATAATGTTTTTCTGTGATGTCTACAGAGCTGGCCTCTCCTGAATCATTGCGATCAGCTGGTCTTCAGTGTCTTTGTTCCAGATGGCCATGGCGTTGTGAAAATATTCGCAAAAGTTCAGATGAGATGCAGATGAAAAATTAGCCTTCTGTGTGTGCCCTCTTGACTTTGTCATTTGCTTTCTTTCGTCAGTTCCATTTCTCTTCTCGTGCACTGATTCACTAAGCTGAACAGCCAGCCAGAGCGATCTCTCTCACCGACAAGCTCTGCCGCCAATTCAACATGCTCAATCGGCCACTACTGCTATTCAAGCCACTCAGCAGATGGTACGCAATGGTGATAATGGTTTGGATTTGATTTATGATGACCTCTGAGGGTTTGAAGATAGGGTTCCACCGGGTAATATTTTTGATGAAATGATTAATGAAGATGAAAATGTTCAAAAAACCATGACATATTGGGGGGGAAATAGGTGGATGGTGAAGTGTATTCTTACATCTGTGAAATAAGAGGTAAATATCATGCAGAACATAATTTTGAATTTTGCCATATATATGTTTTCTATTGGGTTTGATAATGAATTATTCCTATAGTTATTATTATAGTTAAATTGGTTGCAAATGCAATAATCATTTAATTAGTCATATGTTTTACTAGACTGCAATTTGTCCTAGGAATGCATATTGTTTGTTTTTGTGTAAGTATTCAATTCACTCTAATACAATAAGGTATTCAAAAACATTTTCAATTCATATGCATAGTAGTATGTACTTACATGAATAACATTTTGTTTCTTAAGTACTTATTTCACTCCATATTCCAATCACTAGAATCACTAGAATCATTAAGTACCTTTGAATCATATATGATACGTGAACATACATTTTTCTATGATTATTTTGACTGATCATTCACTGCCACATTTTGGATTTATGTGAATACCATTAGCTTTAATTGGCTATTCTCAGAGTCACGCAAAATGAGTGAGTTGAGATGTTTAATTTTATTTCTATGGTGTTTTATTAAGACTTATTTTCTTCTATTTTGATTTAGTTCATTAAGAAAATATATTTATGTCTCTGATTAGATGTGTGTGGATTGGTGTTAGCATGTCTAAGGGTTATAAATTTGAAATTCAGTATATTACACTTCACTACACTACATCCATCACGTTATTACATTACTTTATTAATTCTACATTACATTTTTAATTCTTACTTGTTATATTATCTACTCATATTAATCATTGTATATTTTGATTCACATGTTTGACAAATGATGTTTGATTGATTAAGGCAGATGTATGTCACTCCAACTCTGAAGGATAATAGGTCAATAATGATGTGATGTAATTTTTGTTGATCTTTTTGGATCAAAGAGGAGGGAATTGTGAAAGAATTTTCATGTATGTGTCATATATGAAATACTTCTATTTTCATATATGTGCCATGTATGAAATTAAGCAATATTACACGAGAGGGTGTGCTTTACCGTCATTGTTGGCACAACAGTGACGCGGTCAGGAACAAGGCACTTGCGCCAAGTTCCGTAAGCAAAGATAAAACAAAAATGTGAGTGTTCGTGCGTGTGTAACTTGTCCCACAGTCACAACCCCTAATCAGTTCAGCTCAATCCAGTTTCACGAATATAAAAGAAAGACACTCAGAACTCCGCTCCGTGTTTTCACCACAGAACCCCGCAACAAAACAAAACAAATGAAAGACACTGGCAAAGCAACACAGTACATAAAATAAAGCCAACAGAAACGTCAGAAAGGTCAGAACACTGTGTTTAACTATATATCTTCAAACGTTACAGTTACGGCTGAAAATGACAACAGAAAAAAACAAGTTTGCCAAGTTTGTTGTATAACTTCAGTGATGCTTACGGAACTCGGTGCAAACACCTCGTTCCTGACCACATCAATGTCGTACCAACAATGACGCACAATGAAGCACACCCTCTCGTATAATGTTGCAATTATACAACATTTACCAACAAAATAAAAGGTATAAATAAAATGTATTCATATTGTGAAACTTTTCGTTTGTGTTATCTCCATTTCCATGGAAATACATGGGGTATGACTAATACCTGGAAAACAATCACTCACGTCAGTAGAATCCTATGTAATAAAACCTAGTTAACTACTCCAGCAAGTAGGTCGACCCTTACTAACGACCTAGCAACAGAGACAATTTCTAGTCCCTGCTGACTCAGCCAGCCAACTCCAGCTAATGCTTTCTGGAGATTGTGGCATTTCCCAAACTGAATACTACACATATAAACACAAAAAAGCTTTACTAGCTCAATCTCGTTGTAACTAAGATATCTGCTGAAAAAAATAATTTTTCCATGGACAGATTTAGCTATTATGTCTGCAAACTTCACAGACATTTTTAAGCTAGTAGCACCATAGCACCATCACAGCTGATGGAGGATTCCGGAGTGGAAGCTAAAATATACTCTCAACTGAAGGGGAAATGGAAAGTTCTGCTGTGTATGGGAGTGCCAGGTAACGACGAAGAGTGAAGAAGGGTTCAGGTTTTGTGTGTGTGGGACAGTGTGCATGTGTAACTCGTCCCACAGTCTCAGAGTTCAATCCACTCAGTAAAGGGTCTGTTTTGTTTTCCCCACAACCCCTAATCAGTTCAGTTCACTCCAGTTTCACAAACGTAAAAGAAAGACAACTCAAAGGTCTAATGTAGGTCTAATGAATGGCGGAGTAATATTTTTAGTTATGAGGCATTTTTCATTTGAGCACAGCTAGGTGTGTTGTCATGCTGATTTGACAACATTCTAAATGTCTAGTTGACCAATCAGATTGCTTGGTTGGAACTACGTGTTGTATAATGTCCCTTAGACATGCAGACAGTGAGGTACAGGCAGCTGTCTTCTTCCTGGTTGAGCCGACCTGGCTTTATTATTGCTGCCATAGAGACAACACTAAAGTAAACAATTTTATAGCAATGTTGTGACTAGGGAAAAGGTTTCCTGGGTGCTGCCTGAATAACTAAGAGTGGTTCAACTCTTTTCCCTCAGACTTGATGTGGCATTTCACTGTGTCAGCATCAGCACTTTGATATGTAACTGCTGTCTCCTTGATCGATCAAGTTTGTGTTTGCCAATAAATCTCTTTGCATAAGACATCCCTATCTCCTGGAGTTTCTACATTTACAACTTAACCAGTTCTTAATATTTTCATTCACAAAAAATCAAAATACCACAAACGGTAACAATAAATAGGGTGGTTCAATAAGGACAAAACATAAGAAAGAGAGAGCATGTCATGATCAATTATATGTTTAATAACTGCCTTTGCTGTTGAGGCGTATGACAGCTAAAAGCATATTTTCCCCGATTTGTGTGAGAGCACACATTCAGCTCACAATTCCTCGTTTAATGAAGCACCTCCAGGTTTTGTCTTTTAATGACACTACATAGAAATGCCTCATGCGTCTGAGTTCATAGCCTTGGGATAGAAATGTTCAAATTTACAAAACTGATTGAACTAAGATCACAGGAATAAAGGAGGATCTAAAGAGGATTTCGCTTAAAGATCTTCATAAGCTGGAGGGAGGGAAATTTCTTGAACAGGCCTTTCTTTTACATGAGATAAAAAAGAGAGCTAAGAAAATGGATTGTGCCTTTTATTGAAATTAGAGACTTACTAGGCACGAACACACACTGTTTGAATTGACTAATTAAATTCTACAGTGAATTCAAATGTTCTTCAGTGATCCCTTACAAGAATTTCTCTCTTTTTTTGCCCCCTCTACACCGAGGTCAAAGGGTCATTTACGCAACATTCTTTCCCTCTACATCTTTCTTTCTTTATTCATGCATGAATGAACATTTTGTAAATTGTTTGTTATCATCATGGAGGTAATTTACTCAGCAGTTGTTGTTGGTTTGCATGTTAGCATGGAACTATGGTTGAACAATTTGTCCTTAATTGGTTGTCATTAATCAGTTCATTAGTGCACAGTATACACAGGTTATATTTATGTTTGATGGTCAGTATTATGAATACTGATCAGTATTCATTATTTCACTGTTTCATTATGGATTTCATCACATTGCGTTAAATATCTTGGAGCTAATGCTTGCTTTAAACAGTAAGGCTAATCATGGACTGTGGGTTAACTATGTTTAATGTAGATTTATAAGTGAAGCTTCTTTGGCTTTTGCATATTGTTTAGTGACATCACCCTCTACAGAAAGAAAAAAGACCTCTTCTTAAAAAATCTGCTTTCAAACATGACATAACTTAGTCCGTGTAAAGGAAAATCAGGGATTTATTTTGAAACACGTTATACATGTTAGAAAATAATTGCTGAAAACATGTGAAAAGACTGTGAATTATGTAGTAGTGCATTGTGGAGTTAGACCGTTTTTCACCATTTCTGTGTTCATGATGTTTTGGATCTGAAATGGTGGCTCAATGACATAAAGGGGTTACTAGCATGACTCCTCCCCTAACACTATGTAAGAACTAGTGTGCCTTAGCATCAGCTGGGTGTGTAGTCTGTTGTTTGCTAATGGCAGCAAGCAATTCTTTCATTGCAAGCTTAGCATTAGCATCCTGATGTATACTGCAGTCACAACAGTAGATGTAAATTCTCTGGGCAGATAAAAGAGACATTAGCTGTTGTATCTGCCTTGACAAGCCAGTAGCTCAATAGCGATATTGAGGACACTGCTGTTAAGCCATGTTTCCATAAAAATCATGACATTGCAGTCCATAATCCTTTTATGAGTTGGAATCCGTAGTCGTAGTTTATCCATGTTGTTCGCCAGAGACCATACAATGACAAGGAAAATGCTGGGTGGGAATAGCCAATGAGGAGTTAGCCTTAGCTTAGCCCTTAGCCCTCCTCTCTTCCCCCATGTGTTTATGCTCTCTCCTGGCCGGTGGAGCTGGGTTAATAGCTGCCAGTGTCATGGTATTAGCTGTTACTGATGACTGGGGCCGTTTTCTGTCAAAGATAGCGCTCAAGAAGTTATTTCAAACCCAGCTGAAGCATCCATTGATGGGTAGAGTTGGTGATAAAGCTCCTTTCCATCCAGAGGATATATCCATGTCCAACTGCTGGTCCAGCACTGCTGTGGGAGCCGCACCTGTGCCCACGCTCTGTCCAGTCTCACCCTCACTGCCTTGAGCTGCATTGCAGACACTACTCCGGTGCCTTCGGCATCACTGCAGACGTACTCCCATGGCTGCTACATCCAGCCCCTCGTCAGCGCTTTTCAGCAAAGTGAGTAACATTCACACCAAACTTGAAAAATTGAAAAAAGTTACATTTTTACTGAAGTAAGTCAACATTTACCTACAAAATATGTGCTGAATTAAACAGTGGCTCCTAACGTTGCCTATTTTAAATTGTATATTTTGTTAAGGGAGTTCAGCATGAGCTTTGCTAAGTTCAGAGGCTCAGAGACTGCTCATCTGGGGTGTGGTTTCAGCTCCTTCGGCAGACACGTCCCCAGTGTTTCAGAGCTCAAGATACTGCTTGTTTTTCCACAATTTTGAAACCTAATTTTATATCCTCGCTGATTTTTTTAATCATTCAAATTTGGCTGGATGGTTAATAACACATTTTTCTGTTTTGTGAAACACTCAGAACACATATTCGTTATTGCTTTACGCAGACTAAGTATTTACCAACTGTTTTATAAATCTCACTCATTGTGGAACTATGCCCCCATCTAGGCTACAAACTTGATTTCCACCCCCACAGTTAGCCATAAATGGATGTAGACACTAGGGATGTGCAGAGGGCCCAGTATTTGTATTGGTATCTGAATTTGTTGAGACAGCAAAATTATTTGTATTTGTATTTGAATAAAAGTGGAAAGAGGCTTAAAAATCCTGTTTTTGTTTTTATTACACCTCTAATTTTAGAAAATTAAAGTGTTAGAATAAGTGTTCATGAATAAACTACTTACCTACCTCCCAGATCATAAATGACTGCACTGACTACTGAGCTAAAACTTTACTCATCGCCTTATTGCAGACAGACCTCTACCTATTTATACACCCATAACACAGAGACAGCACAGCATGTTACGTCTGTGTAGGGAAGAACTTCAGAAGTGATAATTGCTTTGTACTTTTCATTTATTGCCTATTTTTTACAACCTAACTTTGTGGAAAGAAGGGGAGCAAGAGGTTATGGAGAGTCCCTTGGGATCACTTCACTTGTGTCAGTAGGTCAGCTCTATCTCTGGGGAACACCCCCAACTCCAGGAATGATGCCCAAATTAGGAAATGTGTGTAATGTAGCAGGTGGATGTGACTCCCCTTGTTGAGACCTGCTGATAGATGTAACAGCGGAGCAGTGGAGAGAGACTGAGATAGTGATATAACCACCTGCATGTTGGTATTTGACGTTTTTTTTTTTATCCCGAAAACAAATAATTTTTAAAATATTTGTATGAAACAAATATTCGTATAAAACCCACTATTTGTGCACACTTGTAATCACATGTTTGTATACCAATACTTTTGCCTGGTCCACCAGTCTTTCCATGAAATGAACAGCAAAAGAAGCAGTGCAATTTCATCTGTCATTGTGTATGACGATTACCAGGCTGTGGCTATATTATCATTCATCTCATGTACCTGTAAACTGTCATAGGCAGTGATATTTCAGTCATCATCATCATCATCATCATCATCAAACATTAGAGATGTTGATCTATCTCACAAAAGTAATTCATGTCCCTGCAGTATGATTGGCATTACAAAGATTGCTAAAAAACAAACAAAAAAACCCATAATTCATGAACATGTCTGACAAACTGTGACAAAGTGGGTGATGTAATATTTCTGTTCTATTGACAGTACTTTGTCTAAATAAACGGATGATGCGGACCTATTTTGTTGCGCGCGGCCATCTTGATTTTCTTACACTGCCTCACTCTACGGCACAACTTGATATATCATCAACAATGGTCAATCTGCTAATCCAAACCATACTCAAGATATTACATTCCCTTTCTTTTAAAAACAAAAAAATATCGGTATAGCCGCCAACTCAAATTACATACAATATGGATTTCAGACATTTCAAAGAAAATTCAATTCGCAAGGCAACTATATCTACCAAATGTGCATAGGCACTGTATCACTGAGGGAAATATGAGGGCTGTTATGTTAGTGTCAAGTTAACACTTTCGCATTATAACCTTAACAATATGAAGTATAACATCTACATTGCTCTGACGGAACTCAACTAGAGCATTTCTTGGTCCCTATGAGACAGAACGAACATTTCACAGTTTAAGACGACATTTCACAACTTGAGCAAGATCACATGGCATACCGTCAGTGTTGCATGATGTTTTCACATCAACATTTTTTGTGTGTCTTTTCATTTCAAACCTCACAGGTCTAATATAGCTATTGGATTACTATGTGGCCTGATCTTGTGGTGGTACAGTTTAATGGCTCTTTGGGACCTGTCTGATCTGCAGTGCTCTATTGCAAAGCCTTAGGCTCAGTGTCCTCAGGCTCCAGCTTGTGGCCATTTGTTGGGTCTTCCTGACCTGCACCACCTTCACAAGTTTGTAGGTCTATGAGGACGTTGTATGATCTCTGGGTACCTGCTGGTTCGACAATCGTTGCAAGTTTCCATGTCCCGGTTGGAAGCTGGAAGCGAACAGTGGCTCCCACAGGTAGTGCAGGCAGTGTTTTGGCATTCCCTGTCATAGTATTGTTTTTGCTGTTTTTGGCACAGTTCTCTCCTGTTGTGGACTGTGCTACCTGATATTAGGTATTTTCTTGTTGTTGCATGCATCTTAAGGAATGTAAGAAACCTTTAGTTGAGTCACCATGTTCATGTGTCATAAAGACAAATGTGCAATAACATCGAGTGTGGGGCCCTTATGTGTAAATTCAGTAGCTTGATAGGAAAGGAGCCAAGAAGTCTGACATATTGACAGGTCCATATTGTAATTCAACATACTAAGGAGAAGTCCACTGATAATGGAAAACGTATGTTGAAGACATGGCAAGGTATAAAAGATCCCAGCTCAGTTTGCTTGTTGTTCATTGTATTTGCATGTGACAGGACCCAGGGCGGAAAATAAAGCCGTATTCAAACTTATGCGTCTTTGTGTGTCTCACTCTATTCGGGATCATCAAATTTACCTAGTTATACTACTACTGGCAAGTTCTGGTTGCAGCTGCTTTTCAGTGATTGGGAGGATTGAGCGCAGATGCTTGCTCATCAACAGTTGCACTGGCAACTCGAAACCATCCACTTGTGTGTTTCTGTATTCCAGTAAGCTGAGGTAGGGGTCTGTCCTCTGTGCGTGTGCTTTGTCCATGAGGGTGTCTTTTCAGCCAGCCCATTGCCAAACATGTCCTACAGCTTTTGGATGACTGTTAAGGATGTGAGGCTGGTGATTTTCTCTACCTCAAAGTACCTGCTATAGCAGTCAGCTGTAACTATATAGTCAATACTGTTCCATATGAATAAGTCTCACTTCAAGTAAAGCTCCTCCTACAATGACGTCATTAGTGACCTTGACATTTTGGCAATGATCCAAATATGATTCAGTTTAGAGTCAATGGTGTCTTACACTTCCCTAAAACTAAAAAGAAAAATAGGGCCTATGGCCTTTACTAATCAAAAGTTACAGGCAAATAATTCAGATATCGTAAGAGCTCATTGGCAAATAATCAAACAATATGAGCGCTGACCTTTCCATGAGCTTTAATGATTAACCAGCCTGTACACTGTCCCTGTGATGACACTGCCTGTCCCTGTGGTGACACTGCCATGACTATTTACGCAGAAAATTATTCTTCCACGAGCCCCTCACAGGTCTCATCCATTCTCCTCTGAAACTCATCCTGTGCAGAAATTATTCCTAAGGGGAGCATCTTGAACTGATACCTGCCGTACATGTTAAACGTGGTTAGCATGGATGATTCTCTCTCCAGCATGCTCCACATTCCTTGCCCCATGTGGCACATTTACCATCAGTCCTGCTTGTTGTTTTGTGCCCATGGCGCGTTTGGTCTGATTTGAACAGTTTTCTGCTAACTGCATGAGCAGACTGGGTGGCTGTGCTAGCAGTGGGGCAAAGCATTGTTCTTAACTGCTGCTGTGATAGTTTATGTGAACGTGCAATGTCGATTGCTTTCTGAAACATTATGTCTGGACTGTGACAGAGCAGTTTTACCAAGTCGTTTTTGTGCCTAAACCTAACCAAACCTTAACTTTAGCATTGCAGGTGTGTAACATCATAGTCTTTGTTTTCTTTTTGTAAATCATGTTCTTTTTTTACAGAACAATATAAATGGACAATGTTATTCTAAGTGATTGAATTATTCTATTTTATATTTTGAACCTCCATCTGATCAGTATATCATCCAGGGACAAAGTGTGTTTGTGTTGTAAGTAAATACTATTTATATATGATTTAATGAGCCAGCATCAGGTTGAGGAGTGAGGACTGTACAGTTGTGGGTAGGTGTTTACTTAAATGTAAATCATACAGTTGGGGTTACAGAGCTGTAAAAACTGTTAAATGAGTTGTTTAAGAATGCACCAACAAACAATCTATTTAGTTATTTAGTTGTTCGCATTGTTCACCTCGGTGAAATGCTAAAATGACATTAACATAAAGCTTGATATCTCACAGTGACATACTGTTGGCAAAATGTAATTCAGAAATCAAGAATTATTTTTCATACAGTATGTGGGGATCTGAGGAAGATCTAAAACAAGCAACCACATATAATAAACATACCTCCTTTGGCAGTCTGTTACAAGATCACTTGGACAATAAAACATGAGGAGGAAAAAAAAGTTCAACTGTAGTACTGTGGAAATGTCCTTTTAATGTTACGAAAGAAAAAATAGAAACAGCACTGTAGACAAAGAAGATGAGATGAGAGACTGACAGTTCCTGTTCCTTAATAAATCATGTCAGAACAAAACAAGAGGAAAGAAATCTAAAAATAAATACTTGAGACACAGCAGCGCCATAAAGATTTAGATTCATGACCTCACTGTCTCTCTCGCTCACACACACACACACAGAAACACAGCAACACCCTAACTAAATTAAAAAAAACAAAAACAGAGCTGACATTTAAACAAAGTCTGGCCTGGTCTGTACAGAGTGTGTCTAGTCCTCTGAAGCCTAAAAAAACCCCAAACATTCAAAAATAGGTAATTTGATTTTATGTTTAAAAACATATGCACTCCAACAGTTACTAGTCACTGCATTTTTTGTTTTTTGTTTTTTTATATATGCAGATTTTTTTGGTCAAACATGGGCAGTATTTACAGAGCAGATAACAAAGACATCAGGTTTTATTGTCACTCCTTAGAATCAAAGAGCAAAAGCTGCGATGGTCATGTCATGCTGTCTGCATCACTTGACAGTTCCCGAGTCAACCCAGCATTGCCTCAACCCCAGCTGCATCTGCATCTCTCTGATTACTTCCCAGCTGCCTCTCAGAGCTTCAGAGTGTTATAGCTTCTCTGACCACCCATTGTTAGTTTTACAAGTTGTCTTGTTCTAACCTGTGAGTCTGACAGCCTGAAATTCTGATTTATAATACTGTCTGCTTGTTTCTTCTGTTGCCTGCCTCTGTTCCTCTGGCCATATCAGTATCCTGCCTTGAGCCCCATTTGGATTAGATTTATTTCTCAAAGATCAGATTAATTTAATATTTGAATGTGCTGGTCAGTGATTTTAATATCATCTGCAGCACACATATGTGATCTCTCTCCCTCTAGGTGATAATTATAGTCCAAATAACCTTGATGCACACGTAGGTCTTCCCATTATTTATTTTAAGTGTATCTTCAAAATTTTCCACACACACACAGATGCATTTTGTTTCCTGTAATTGAGTTACACCAGCTCAGCATTTAGTCAGAAAAAGTATAAAAGGTTTGTTAATACCAGAGAAAGTCCTGTTTGTGGACACTTAAGCCAAAGGAAAAGAAAGAAAAGCTCATTGAATGGGTTGTTGTATTGTTGGTCTAAACTGGTCTACCTTTGTGTAACTTACAGACATCATTCCTCTTTTTTACTGTAAAAGCATATCCTAATAGGCATTCAGAAACAGCCATTTAAATCATTTGCGACAGTCTGTCAAAATAGTTAAAGTCAAACTAAAGGCTGAATTCTTGTCAATTTTTGTGCAAGGAAAGGAAGCTGTGCGGATACTACAGCTACAGTATTATGCAGATTACTCCATAATGCAAAAGAGGATGATACAGTTTCAGTAGAATTAGCATTGTTTTGGTCATCATTTCTAGCAGATGCACTGTCATAGTTCTGTATTGCCTATGGACATTAATACAAGACATTTCTACCACTTTTTCAACAAGCCCACATTGCATTGGTCATTGTTAAAGGCATACTATGCAGGATTTATTGGTTGGTGTTTGTCAACACCAGAGTGAGCTGAGAGCAGAGCGAGAGAGAGAGAGCAACAGTGGTCGAGCGAGCTAGAGAGTGAATAAAGAGTGCGAGAGCAAAGCCTTGAATCAGATAAACAAAATGTTATTTTCTGATTGTTTACATTCTAAAGCACAAATAAACATGCCTACACCTCCGCACAACCCCGCAGGAAGGTGTCGCATTTTCAGATTTTGTGTGAATGCAGAACTTCATCCTGTCCACTGTGGCCTCTCTGCTCTGCGTATGTGTAGCTCAGCCCCGCCCTCGGTCAAACAGTCAAACCTGTTCTATTTATACATCCATGACACAGAGACAGAGGGCAGAGTGGAGCGGAGGAGAGAGACAGAGACAGAGATGTAACCTGGTCGCTACGCTATGAGTCCTGACCTCACACCCTGCGTGCTGTTATTGGCAAGGGGCTACACACCCACTCCCCATAGGTTGACACCCAGAAGCTTCCTGAACACAGCAAAATAATAAGAAAATAAGAAAATACAGGCAGAGGGCAGAGTCTCTGTAGATAAATACACTGCCACACACTTCTAGTGGGTCATAAGTAATCCTGCATAGTATACCTTTAATGATTGAATCGTTAATCGAATGTTTGAGGGGGCTCATAGTGCTGTTATGTTTGTATTCCACTTGAAAACTGGAAGCTAGTTAACCTGACTTGATAACGTTAGCACTGATTAACACTTTTCCCTCATTTTTTCAACAACTGCTAAGTCATTGGCAGGTCCAACACACTCAGCACTGTCCTGGTTCCCAGTCTGTCCTCCCCTGCTGCCTGCCTGACCTTCTCCTGTTTAGCTCCAGCCCATCCACTCCTCTTCATTAAAGCCTCTTTAACCTTACCATCTGTCCCACACTCATTGTATCGCATTTGTGTCCAGTGCCAAAGAAGGTCTTTGTCACTACTGCACCAATATTCAATTATACAGGGAGAACTACAAAAGGCAAAGATAGCTATTTCTCCTTAATAGACCAAGATACATTTCAGGAACAAGACATATTGGGTTTTGAACATACGGGTGAGGGAAGCAAACCACTTTTCCTCTCACTGAATGCAATTCTAGACTTGTTCTCTGGGGATAGCCACAAGGCACTGTGGGAAATGTTGCTGAATTAAACAAAACAGCTTGAACAAACACAAATTCATCATAAATAATACAGTACATACAGTGCAAGAGTAATGTAAATGCCTTGCTCAAAGGCAACAAGTACTGTTTTGTCTAAAGTTACACTGGAAAGTACACACAAAAACTGACAGAAACAGAATAATAAAGGTGTGAATGAAAAAAAAAAGGTTTCAGCTAAATAGTTGCAGTGATTATCAAGACTGGTCTCTAAAACTGCTTTCACACCTGTAGTTTGGTTAATTTAGTTGGGACCAAGGGAAAAAATTATGTATTGTTGCCTCAAGAGCTCATGCAAAAATAACAGATTTTGAGCATCATTAGTATTATTAGACTGCAAATCAACCCACGTGCTATAAATAATGACTAACAGGTAGAGACAAAAAAGAGGCATCTTGTACAGCAATAGTACAGGGAGGATTACTGTGGGGTTACACTTTTTAACAGGCTTAATGGACTGCCAAAGTAGGAGTAGGATACAAGCACGATGTACCACAGTTTAAACTGGTTTTGACTGTCTGATTTGTCAGGGAAAATCTCATCACTTATTCAGATCACTTCCTGAACAGTTCACTATCAGCAGATGGATTTAATAGTAGTTTAGCTTTTGAAATCCTGCTAATATCACATATTTATTATCATAAAATGTGGTTGATCCGTTTGCTTACACAACACAAACCAAACGTACCAGAGTCTGCTTGGAACCAAACCGAGACGACTGTGGTTGTTCAGTTTGCATCAGAGTGTGATCGACAGCTTTCACACCATCCAAAACAAACCATACTAAATGGGCAAATGCACCAGAGTTTGTCTTAATCAAGCCAAACAAGTTATGTGTGAAAGCACCCTAAGTTACATATATAGGTGGGTTTGTTAATTATTACGTTAGACTGATATGCTGCTCATGAAAGCCTCAAGTCTTTCCTGGATCAGTTTTAGTATGAGGCATCAGGCAATCACTGAAGCATGAAAACTCCGAGCCAGCCAGATCAAACACAAGATATAAGATGGTAACAGCTATGTGGATAAACAGCAAACATACCAGTGGTTATTATGCATATGGACCAATCAACCTTATCAGATAATATGTAGTGGTGAGTACTGTAATTATCTTGACTAATGAACTTAAGAGCCGAATGGTAAACAGAACATAAGGGTCCAAGTGTGGCGGAAGCAATATCTATAAACGATATCGGCATAATCCATAACTCAGAGAAAAAACTGCTTCAACAATCCTCTTCCTTTACAGTATCTCAAAGGAAATCTGTTGTCAGAGTTTACTAGTGTATATTTAAGTGTAAATACTGTATTTATTATTCAGTATAGATATTTATATTGAAACCAGAAACAGTTGAAATAATATTTTTACATATTTTGAGAACAGCCTCTCTTTTGTTTATATTAAGCACCAATAAAGGTTAAATGCCATCTTCATTCCCGTCTCTTAGATATTATGTTTATTCAACAAGAAAAACATGTTGAAAGAAAAGTAATGATGCCGATTTAAATGAACATATTTTGAAAGGCCTAAAATTGTCTGCATTAAGAGATATTTGACATTAAGTTGGTAACAAACTGGGGAAGGGCGGCATTATATATTTTCCACACCCATGTTTACCCCATCTATAAGTCCCCTTGTCTCAGACCCTAAGCCACCTGTGTGTGTGTGTGTGTGTGTGTGTGTCTACCTCTCTCTGCAGCTTTATGTGTCACTTTTACCGGAATTTGGGGTTATTTGTGAGCAGATTTGTACGGCATGATAATATTTTGTGGCACAGACTAATTGGTCCAGGTACGGGCAAAACTTAGTCACAGAAGGCCAAAGCCTGAGCTACCAATACCATCTGCTTATGGAACGCCCTCTCAGTTTGGATCAGCTTGTCAGTCAGCCTGGGGGAAGACATACATACACACGCACATACACATACAAGACAAAAACATTTGCCTTGTGTGTGTATGTAACCGACATCTTCAAACATCCATCATTGTATTAGTGTACTGTATGTGTGAGTGTACTGAGTTACAAAGTCTTTGAGTGCTTAAAACAAGTGAGTTCATCTGTCAGCTGGTTGTGACAGCACTACTTGTTTCTAGTATAAATTAACTAGTATGAAGAATTCTACTGAATTTGTGTCTTGTCTTATTCTGCCTTGTTTCAACAAACTGACTAACAAAGTGACTTGACTCAAACAAAAGAATAACTGGAACTGACCATTAAGAACTGTCTACTTTTAGTTTCTGTTGATACATCAGACACCATATTAATTTATCAACATGTCTGCCCTGCTGCCTTCAGATGGCTGCAGAGATTTAATGAACTGAAGAAGATTTTTATACAGTATTATGTAGCTGTGGAAAAACAGATATACAGAATCATCTGTATTAATGTATAGATTCATACAGACTGATTTATCAACATTCCTGCTATAACCACATGTTTTTGATGCCGATTTAAACACATCTACTGGTTGGAAAATGTTCTATTAAAATGCATTATATATTTGAGCATTATTCCATAATTGCAGCACATTTGCTACAAGCATTTAGTTTGCTCATGTTAATAAAAAAATCATCATCGCGGCAATGGACTTTGTCCCAGAAACACATGCTTGCTTGCTACCCTGAGGCAGTCTGTAGTAGAATATTACCTAAATTTCAATTTAATTAATTAAAAGATAATACGTTTACCTGAAAGTTTTGCCTTGAACTTTTGTTTAAATGTCGACGTCTATGCACTCCAGGAAAGTTGTTCAAGAATGTTACGGTCC
The DNA here is from genome assembly GCF_914725855.1 of Thunnus albacares. Classification (NCBI taxonomy): domain Eukaryota; kingdom Metazoa; phylum Chordata; class Actinopteri; order Scombriformes; family Scombridae; genus Thunnus; species Thunnus albacares. The sequence goes on along the minus strand of NC_058106.1, from coordinate 6,869,332 downwards.
TTGCTCAACTGCTTGTCAATTATCTCAAATGCCGTTGGCAGAATTTCAGGGTAAACATGTGACCTTTTACAGCAGACACTTTTACTGTGTGCACAAACATAAAATACTCCAAGTCACAATGGGATGGCCATATAAAGCTCTCTCTCAATCTCATGCACACGCATTGTAACTCCTCTTTCTCCAACACATTTCTTCATCATTTTCAGTGTTTCCACTGTTGTCATTGTTGTCACATCAGCAGCCCTCTACTTGTCCAAGGATGCCCTTAAATATGGAAGAATACAACAGACAAGAGATACTGCAATAACTGTTTTAATATCCTCTGTTGTGTTGAAGCTGGTAGATTTTATGAGCTCTGTTCCCCCACCAATTTTTTTAAGGTCCAGCTCAGTTTAAAGAACCCACAAACTTAAATTATGAAGCCCATTTTAAGGTGAGAGCTCTCTGGGATATTACAATGGATGCTGCTCTGAGCTGTGTCCTTGTGAGCAGTAGGCATTATGTATGTGTGTGTGTGTGTGTGTGTGTGTGTGTGTGTGTGTGTGTGTGTGTGTGAGAGAGAGAGAGAGAGAAAGAGAGAGAGAGAGGGAGTGAAGGAGAGAGAGTTAGACTTTATAAATACACTCCAGTCAAAAGGCTCCAGTATCGCCATGCAATGCATATGAGGGATATCTCCAAGCTTTCATATCGTATGATGTGATTTCTAAGTAAACGTTTGACCTTCTCTACTCAGAACAATACAGTAGCATCCATAATGCTGAAAAATAATAAAAACAATAATGTGATTAAGGATAATTCACAGCAAAACTGTTTTTTGCAAGCTCAGAGACTAATATTTTCCATCTACATTAAGTACAGGATGTTTTACAAGCAATAGTCTGGAAGCAAATCACAGAGACTTTTAATCCTGCATGAATGGACTTAACTGGACCTCAACCAGGAAACCTGCTCTAGTTCAAGTAGCGCTGAAAACATTGTGATTTCAATTTCTGTCTCAAAGTTTGTGGTGTTGTCAAAATGTGTTTTGTTGTGATTGCAAACATGGCGTGTGTTTGTTTCCAGACTGCAATGGGTAAGAACATAATCTACATATTTATAACTCTGTTTGATATCATTAATTTTATCTTTGATATATGCATTGGTGTGTGTGTGTGTTTCTGATTGATGTGCATTATGCTTCATCTCAGCATAAACTGCGAGTGAAGATTAAAGGAAAATGGGGATTCAGCAGAAGGCGCTTAGAGTTGGTTCGCAAGTAAGCACGATAAGTGGAAACAAAAATGCACACACACACACACACACACACACACACACACAGTCACACATTCTGCGCACATGCACACACACAAACACACATACACACACAGTGACTGAATCTTTTTCACATTTGTTTCATCTGGCTGATCTGTTGATCTGTGTTTATTTAAAAATCAGAGACACTGCGGATGTCGGATAACCCTTGGCTTCTCTCCCTCTCTCTTTCTCAAATTCAAATGAGCTTCATCAGCATGAAATATTTCAGCATCTGTTTGCCAAAGAACATGGTGACAATCTTGAAGAATGATAAATCATTGAGCAAAACCCCATCATAAAATTACAATCAATTAATCAACACACAATTTATTATCATTTGTCTCCTGTCTCCGCTTCAGAAAATAGGTTATTTATCGTTCTCTCTTCCTCTCTGTCTTCTGTCATCTTACTGGAATCTGCATACAGCAGTAGGCTATCCATCATACAGTATATAATCATAGTATGAAATCCTGACCCTAGGGTGGCAGTATGATTCTTATCTGACAGAAACACAAACACAAATTGCATTTTAAATCAGAATCCTAACGCAATGTGCTCACTGTGATTGGAATGATGCATTAACAGCACCTTTAGCCAGGGGCCAACATGCTTCACTCATGCAGCCTTCATCAGAGTTGAACACCTCTATCAATAACTGATGATGGACTGATCAGAATAAGGATGTCTCAAAGATGAAACTAATTATTTTGTATTTATCCATACTGAGGTTTATTTGAATGTAACCATCAATTTTTTTTTTTTAAATTATGAAAAAATATAGTGTAGTTTTACACATTACTTTTACAACATTTAATTGCAATATGAGGTATTTAAGAGGAGAAGTACTCTGAGCATCCACAGTGCTACTGTCACATAGCCGGTTTATACGTCAGCAATGGGACAAACTGCAAAATTGCTATGTGACCACATAATGGTATTTACATCTGTTAGGATGGAGAGGAGGCTGCAGCAGGTGTGGTTTGAGGTGCCCATTACAGAAGCTGTCAGAGGGTTGGAATTGAATACAAATTAATGGAAGATGAACGCCTGACTTGATGTCAAAAGAGGAAATTTCAGATGTTTTGTCTGCAGAGAAACTATGTTTGCAACATGCTGAAAAGCACTCAGAGGTGCACCTTGTGGATGACTGTGTGAGGACTGTAACTGTGGAAGATTGTGAAAAGTCCAATAAATTTAAACTAATCCATGTGCATATGGATTAGCATATGCATATGAGTCCTTATTTCTCACATGGAAAAAAAAACATTAAAAAGTACTCACATCACTTCATATATTAATAATCATAATCATAATCATAATCATAATCATAATATATCTGTGCTTGGAAAATTCACATTGAGTTGGGGGATATTTCAGAAAAGATCCTCACATTTTCACTTTTTTTAAAGGGGATTTCCAAAACTTGACAAAAGTCAAAACCCAGGGCTTCAGCCTGCTCTGAATGCTCCATTAGGAAAGTTACCTCTTCTTCCCCATGGCCATCCGTTCTGTAGTCTTTGCTGCTAAGGTTGTTGCAAAGGTTGCTCCATGGGTTGTTTGCATTGTCCACTCACATATTTCAGATTGGATTTGGGCTCAAACATGTACAGATGTATTTCAGAAGTTGACATTTTGAGTAAAGAATGAGAAAAAGAAGTGAAGTCATACTACCACTTTTTTTACATAGCCTTTAGAACCAGAGGAAACTTCTTGAAGCTGGCCAATCAGAACAGGGTGGGTTCCTTGGAAGGGTGGCCTTATGGAAACAGGAGCTAGCACGGCCTATTTCACACAGAGTTGAACTGAGGGGCTACATAAAGGGTCAATAAAGGATAAATCTTTTTTTTTTTTTTTTTTTTTTTTTTAAAACTGTTGGTGTTATATAGCTACTTGTATAAATTGGCCTGTTATAGGGATTTGCGTAAGGTACAGGACCCAGTGTTTTGAAAGGGTATTATGTTCATCATTGCTTACAGGTAAACCAATAACTGATAATGAAATTGAAATTAAGAGAAAACTGATTGATTAAAAATTGGAGAAACACACAAGCAACAAATTAAACTGGTAGGATGAAAGGATGGATTATTTCAAATTATATTCATGCTGCAGATTCCAGCCAATTCAAATTTATTTATTTATTATGTCCATGTCAATTCATATTTGAATCAAAGATTAAATTCTTTAAGATCATTTTAAGGTCAAAGTAGCTTTAGGTCTGAGAACTAGTTGACCAACAGGTCTGACTCTGTGTTAGCCAGTGTACACACTCAGATTAGAAAATAATTTGGATCAATATAGTGTATTGATTTGATTCCAGCCCTACTCTGTCATAAAAAGATAAACCTGGCATATAGTTTTAACAAGACCATGGGGTTTTTCTGCGTGCATAGCTCATACTCTGCTATGTATTCCTCTAGTGGGTACATGTGATCATTTGAATTACAACATACACTTTTTAATTTATTCCTTGTGGAGACCAGATGATGGGCAAACAGTGTATGACAAGGAGAGCAGATCATTCAGGCACTCTCTGTAGTTTACCAGTACAATCAGAATAATGTATTTGGATTATATCATTAATTCCCTACTTTGGTAAGAAATTAGTTATTGGACATTGATACATTTTGCAGATAAGAACTTTGATATTCAGTGCTGTTTTATCCACTTTTAACCCAGCGCTTATAGGGGAGATTTCCCTTGTGATTAAGAATGTTACATTTCAGTTTCACCATAAGTAGCTTTAAATGCATAAGCTACCACAATTTTAAGTGGATTATGTGCAGGGCCGTAGCCAAGACTTTCTGCAGGGAAATATTTCCCTGGCAACACACACAAACTGTAGCTGCAGTTTTGACAAGATACTGAAAACAGTCTAATAGAGATTGTTTCCCTCAGGTTTTAATTATTCTTTTGAATTGTTCAACAATATTCTTAGTGACTGATCTGATTTATTTTAAGACATTTATCCCAAAGTTCTCCTACATGTATGATGGTCTGAATGCCATTTTTTAAGAACTCTCTGACTGGAAATAAACCCTAACCCTAATAAGTTCGAAAGACAGTAAAACTAAAGATACTGAATCTAAAAATGATATCATCACTGTCCAGTGAAAACCTTGCATCACCAAAGTTGATGGTTATTCACATACTCCCCTATAAGCTCATAAAACTTTATCAAAACCCTCTGGATTATCTTGAAAATGCAATTTCATCAGGCAAAATAGGCTGCTTTTCTGGGATCCTTAAAAGTTGACATTTTGCTAATACATGAATTTACCACTAAAGTGTGGCTTTCATTGTAGATTGCAAACTCAGGTCTCTAAAACTCCAAACTTCCCAGGCAAAATACAGAGGACATGACCTCAGCATAACCCGACTATTTCTGTATTGAATTGCAATAGAATACAGTCGTGCTGCTTTAACTCAGGTGTAAGTTATGCAGGTTTTACATGTAAATGAGGCAATTCAATGTAGCCACTATCTATTTATCTTCTGGTTTCACCTTTTCTGTAATTACTGAACCTGCAGAGAGAGCTCCTGTCTACACCCAGTTATGTTTAATGAAGAATTAACAGATGGAACTGTTTGAAGCATGTGCTAGCAGAAAACAATAGTTTGAGATAATGCACCATCCTGTGAATTAAGAAGTCACAAATCTTAAAAGATGATAATAACATAAGATAAAAAAACAAAATAATTTTGACCTCCTTGGGGAAAATTAGGCCAGTGAAGTGAAATTCTCAACACACTGTGTGATGCAGCCTTAGACTGTTAAAGAAGTGTTGTGCAAATGACTGGCATAAAAGGAAGAATCACTTGCTTCTAATTTAATTGGCGGAAAAGTATCATAAGTTTGCCAAGGAACTTATTAAAACTAGCATTTTAAGTTTACTGCTCACAAAAATCTTTTTAGTTTTTGGAATAAAAACTCCAAAAGTGGGCACAGTGGTAGAGCTAAGGCTGAGCATACTACTGACTTCGACACTGTGTTTTTTTTTCCCTCGACCGATTGATTGATTTCTTTTTTTTTTTTCACAAGCCAGCATCTTGTGACCATTTTGAGCTGCCTCATATATGATGCATTGGCTACAACACTCAGCTGTGACCGTTGCTGTTAGATTGTATGTTATTCATGTGAAGCCATTTCTCACAAGAACTTGGGCACATGTGTACATGCCAAAGTACACAAAAGGTGGAGGTGAACCATCTGTCACTGAGATATTAGTTTTCCCAGGAGCCATAGCGAAATGTAACATTTGGGCTCTACTTATGACTTATAAATATAATTGCTCTGTGATTGATAATGCACTCTGCTTCGGCCCTGTAGGTTTTAGGTCCAGGACAACTATCCCACTTGTTCCTTCTGACACTAAACCTTGAGGATTATAAATGCAAACTTATTTCCAATGCAGTCTCAGGTATTGAATGCACTAATGCAAAGTGATGGATGGAAGCATCCGAGGTTAATTGGTAACCTAATTTACTGGTAATGGCTCGTGTCTGCTTTGGATGGCCTGTTATAGCCTTGTGCTGCAACTAACAAATATTATACCTGATTTGCATAAAATGTTGTTGTCACAGACATCTTTTGTCAGTGTGACGCTTCAAATTAAAGTAGCTCAAAACTAAATCATTAACCTGTGGCGCACAAAGGGGAACGGCATACAAGCTTCACCATTGTGACTTGGAACGCTCATGTTTTATCAGTAATAAACACCTTCCTATGTATGTACCTGATAGTGAAGTGAACGACAAGCAGGCAGCACACGTACCTCCCACAGGCATACAGTGCTCGCACCTGAGGCAAATTAATTACTGAGCCTTTACCGATGCACAAGTATTAGGGATTGTCTAATAAAATCGGGATCCAGATGTATACCTGCTGAGTCGTGTATGTATGTGTATGCGAGCCTGACTTACTCTTATCTTAATGCAGGTAGACTGGTGGTCTGATGGGAGGATCTGTAAAAACAAAGAGATTAATGAATAATGCAGGAATTGTACACACAAGCACACACACACAAACACACACACACTAAAACACACAAATGCAGGCTCTGCAATAACACATACCCTCACGAAAAGTACATCTTGGGGTCCCCAGGGTGTGTTTGAGTGAATGTGTGTGTGTGTGTGAGTGTGTGTGTGTCAGTGTGTGTGTGTGTGTATGAGTCAGAGGCTGAATGAGTTTATGTGAAGGGTCCATTCCTGGGTCCATATTTTCCCCAAAGGCCACAGGGATGTTTTTGAGTATGTTACCATGGAAATGAAGGGGTTTAAGTTTAGCGGGTGAGTGGCAGGTAAAGAGGAGTCCCTCCACTGAATATTAACAACACACATACAGTGCAGAGTGATGTGTCTCTGTGTCTCTGACTTTGTCAAATATGCGTGTGATATCACAACACCTGACTGGCTTCACCGCCACCGTCTTGGATCTGTGGGATTGTGAAGAAGTGAAATTCATTGTCATTTGTACTGGATTTATATGTTACAGTCATACATTTTTAGACATATGTACCAAAACATTTGGGGGAAACAGCTGAGCAGGCAAATGTTATTTTGCAGCTGTACTGTTGCAGCTAAAATAATGTTTTGAACTGTGTTTCAACAAGATGCAGCTGTTTAAAGCAAAGTTTTAATAGTTTTCAAGGCCTCTATATACTATATATACTGTCACATTATCATGGGACTGCAGCATCTGTTTGATGATTTCACATAATGTTATTTTTAGTCATATACAGTAAGGCCAAGGACTTGAAGGTGGACCTGACTCTGTTACATACATTTAATCTCTATGAGCATGATGCAATGTGTTTTTGGTACAGTTACAGACAGAGGGATGTCAATTTTGGTTAATTTTGCTCTCAACAGACTGAGATCCATTAACCGATAACTAACCAGTTAATTTTTAAGAAAAGGTGTGATGTAGTTTTTGTTTCTTTAGAGTTGTCCAGCAGTCAGTGGTCAGAGCTAACATTAGCTTGACTTTTAGCTGATCCTTCATCCTCAAAGTGTTTTTCAATGCATTTAGTCACAGTAGCTCTTGATGGCATACCATACTCAGGCTCGAGGTACCGATATAAATAATAATATGAACATAAGGCAACTCTGGTTATAAGACAACCCCCCCCCCCCCAACAGCTGTTTTTGGAAAAATAATGTCACTTTTTTAATAAAACTTACATCATAGTTACATACTCACACACTCTCCTGCCAGGCTCTTGGAAGCGGTCAAAAATTATTTTCTCCGGCAGTTAGCATTAGTACGACCGTCTGTTTGTCTTTTTGAGCTCCTTATCTTCTGCCACAGTGGTATTTGGCAGCTTGACATATTCTGTTTCTGCAGTAGAGATGTTGGAAGATGCTTTGGACTCATTTTCACTCTTGATGAATTTATTTTCTCCGTGACAGAAAAAACACGTTTATATGAGCCTTCAGAAACTCCTGCAGGTTAAACTAGACTAACAAAACACTTTTAGAGCTGACTGACTCTAACACACTCACTATGAACAGACTTTAAGTCACTCGCTAGCCTAGCAACATTAATACTACAAACAACCCATAATGTAACACTCCGTGTAGGTACTGGTACTTTATCCATTCAAAAAGAATATCTGATGTTGTGAACACTTAACTGTCTAGCTGTTAGCGTATGTATGCCAATCAACCTATAGACCAACATGCATAACTGGTAAAAAACATTCTCTGCAGTTAACCGATTAATGGTTAACTGTTGACATCCCTACACAGATAGTTTTCAGAAAGTATTCAGAAAATATTTCATACATCCATACCATCCAACTGGTTGTTTGAGCACAAACAGAGACATAAGGACAATAATAAATTAGGTGTGATCACACACTGAAGGGTGTATATACTGTATATATACAGTACATGTCTGGAAACTGTGAAGCTGAGATACGGACCAGTTCCTGAACCTAGATAAGTGAAAAGTTCCTTGAAAAAACTGTTTTAAACTTATGGTATAACGGCATAGTGGAAATATTACCTGTTCCAACTAATGATCATTTGAGGATATGAAATCAGCTTCACAAAAAATCTGGATGGAAACAGTATCATATGTGTATAAGTATATATACTTTATATATTGTAGATAAGTAAAACCTGATTGCACACACACAGATTGCTTTTCTAATTGCAAGCAGCTTTGGTTGAAGCAAACATCCAAAAGTGGATCAATGTACCAGCATGTTTCAGACTAGAACCGCCAGCTATTTCCAAACTTTATAGAAGAGGCTGACAAAGAGCTTATTTTGGCAGCGCCCAGTTTCACATCCATCTTGGCCACTGAGCAGCTTCACTGGAGCGGTCGGAGGAGTTCAGCACTTTGCCTAAGGTTATTTAAAGTTATTTTGAAAGTTTGAGTGTGACTGCACTTTCATTCTCCCTTTAAGTAAGTTAAGTGTAAGTCTTTTAGAGAAATCAAACTGTTGCAATTATTCTCAAATGTACTAACCAGAGAAGAAGTAGCGATCAAAATTTCACTCTGACAAATCCTCCAAGGTGCCAGCGTGCACACCCTCTGCCTATGACCTACTGACACACATGCACACACCAGCCCACATCTGATGAGCCTATCCATCTCTTCATGTCTTTCCCCTGTCTCTGAGCCTCACGGATACTTACAGATATCTGGACATGAATGCTGGCATCACAGTCAGGAAGTCCACATTCAGTGCCAAGTGTCCAATGCCACCGTGGTAACATGCCAACAAAAATCTTTTATCATTTAACACACAGCCACAGCCTGACATTGCCCTGAAAAGATGTTGATACTGAAACACATTCATCCTTTTTCCAATAAACACATCCACATGAGAGTATAATCGCAGCACATACTGTATCTCTTGGCAAACACAGATCTGTCCTCTTCTGCCTTTCTCATATACTTTGTCCGTACTAAGAGGAAGGAAGAAGACAAGGATGCTCATCTTTTCCTTTCATTACATCACCGCTGTTATATAATAAAGCAGAAATAGAATCACTGAAGGAAAGAACAAACAAAGGAAATAATGAATGAATGAGAGTACAAATATGTACCTCTTAATTGAAATGGGGTTTTGAGTCTCCAGCTAGTGAGAGTTACTGCACTGAAAATGAAGTTAAGATTTCCTTCTAATTTTTCTCCAAAATGTAATTTTCTCTGTTTTTATCCCCTCTGCTGCTCTCTCTTCCCCATCTCTCTTTTTCTTTCTGTCACTAAAAGACAGGTGTCAGTCCTTCCATTTGCAGCTGTATGTGCAACAGGCTCATGAATATTGTTTTATTATTGTTGTATTGTTGTATTATTTTCTCACTTGTTTGTTTGGCCTGCATATCCTGGACAGCTGCAGATGCTCTTTGGAGTGATTATCAATCTGAGAAATGGCTCTCATGCTGATCCCTTTTCAAATACTCTTGAAATGAGCCTCCTGCTTGGCTTTCCATACATTAGACCGCCTCATTATTTCAACTGATCCCTGCGGTGTATTCTCAGCTTGCACATGGACAACAATGACCGACAACAAGTGGGGAAAGAGAGACTTCGCCTGACACAGAAGATTTTTTTATCAGCGTGATTTTGTTCATCCATTTGTTTTGGGTCTCCTCTGATTTCCAGTTAATAGTTTTTTCTTTTTTTTCTGTTGATTGTTTACCTGTCTATGTATGCTTTCAGATCATCTCACAACATAATCAAATAGCTGCAGGGTAACGCCAAAGCATGCCAAATACTCTGACTGAGACTGAGAATATTTGACTGAGAGGTTTCAAAGTTCAAGAAGCATGTCAAAAAACCACTGACAGCCCTCAGCAAGACCCAAATAGACCTCAAATATAAACATAAACCATTTTGTGGCAGTGAGGCTGCACTGCCACTAGAGGGCCCTGTGTTTGATGATTGAATGGATGAATGGATGGATGGATGGATGGTTGGAAAGGTTATTTTTTTCTTCCTTTCATGAATAACTCTATATAACAGTAGTCCTGAAAGCTTGACTTATGAAAACACATGCAAAAAGACAAAACACAAATAAATGAAGAAAATATATTCATTTATTTGATTTGACAACACAAGAGCAGAATTTAGAAATGCAAGGACAGAAAACACAATCAAATACAGAAACTACATTCAAATACAGAAATGCTGCCGGTTCTTACAGTGGGGGGTTAATGCAAACTCTGATTATTGCCTCTGTACTGTTTTGGAGTCTGATGGGCCTTCAGACTCACAAATCGATTAACAAACCAGCCTTCCTGAACCATTTTTCATTGTCTCCGGTACCTGAAAGAACATACCCCGCTTGCATTATTTATTCATCTTTTGTTTGAATGCTCACTTACTCTTCACATCATGTCAACTGAATATCTGGGACAATCAAATACCCATAAATATATTTATTAATATAGAAAACTGCAACAGATGCTCTGTGTTCTCTCTGCCGCTATACCTAAAAACCTCTTGGTACCAATGTTTTTATGTAAATAATGATTCTCAAACTTGGGTCGGAATGTATCAAACTTTCAGTGTTGATTCACTCATACCTATAGTACATTTACACTGAAACTCTGTACTCCATTTATCATGTATCTGTTTTACATTTGAATCCTATGGCCTTTTGGTGCTCCTTAACATGGAAGTCATACCTCTGTAAAAATGCATGTAAACATCTTTGTAGATCAGTGCTACACACAGGTAGCAGACAGAGAAGCAACAAAGCATCGTACAAACCTGCGTATGCATGCTGGGACTTTGGCACAAAATGGAACACTGGAGCTGAATTGGACATGTTAATGTTACACCCAATATCCATATAAGTTTACAAGAGAACAGCCATGTAAATGTGTCCAAACGGAGAAGCGTGTTTGCCCCAGCCTTTAGTTTAGTTTTGTGTGTGTGTGTGTGTGTGTGTGTGTGTGTGTGAGGAGAAAAGGTTAAAGAATAGTCTACAGATTAGACTCCCTCATTGTCTTATATAAAGGCAAACACACCAAGGGATGAACAAAAGGTGTTTAAATCCTGTTGTGGAAATGGAATGCAAGATGTGCTGAGGGTGCAATCAAATCCGGATTAACCCTTTGCTCTTTAAATCATTGTTATATCTATGCGTGCGTGCATGCGTGCGTGGCTGTGTGTGTGTGTGTGTGTGTGTGTGTGTGTATGTGTGTCTGTGTGTGTGTGTGTGTGTGTGTGTGTGTGTGCACATGAACTCATTGTCCTCTCTCTCACACACACATCTCCATACATGCACATAAATCCAACATAATGCTTTTCCCAGTAAATGACAAAAAAGCTGTGTGTGTGTGTGTGTGTGCGTGTGTATGTGCGTGTGCGTGTGCGTGTGCGTGTTTGTGCACGCACACATGTCTGTGTGTGTGAAATAGAGAGAGGGAGAGGTTACACCTCTTGGATCGGTTGATATTGGACACAGATTATCTACAAATGCAGAGAAAGTAAGTTATGTGGCCATGTCTTTGATACATCTGAGTTTTCTAACCCCTGCCCTTGATGCCATGAAACGTGCAGCCTCCATCCCAGTGAGCATTGATTCAGCTAAATTATTTATCTCTCTCTCTCTCACACACACTCACACACAAAGAGAGAGCTATAAATGTAAAAAATGCGTCCTATAAAGGTATACTGCTACTACATAGCATGGTGGAGGCTTTCTCAGAACTTCCCTGCAGATAAGCCCTTAAAGGTGCAATTCATTAAGACTTAAAGAGCTGTAACGGATGCATGCTGCTGTCTTGAATCCTATTGCACAAACTGTATGATAATGCATTTTCTGAGCTGCTCACAGAGTTACCTTTGCCCTTTATAGAAAAACCTGGCAGGGAAAGAAGAGGCAGCCTATGCAATTCAAGGAACATTACTGTAATGGTTAAGGACAAGCTCAATAAATACATTTTTCAGTCGTGAGTCTTCATCTGGCACCCCAGTATTATCTCCCATAGAGTTTCTGTGACTTCAGAGCTGACAAAATCTTTCCCTCTACAGCCTCTTCAAGTTCAAACCAGGGCTTCAAACCCGTAGCACAAAATTCTGACTTTGATGCATTAACCAACAGCTCTACATGGGGAGTATAGTACCAGCAGATGTTGTAACACATGATGGAACAATGGCAGTGAATGTAGAGGGGATTTAACCATCAGTGGTTACTAAAGGCTGATCCTGTTGTTTCTGAGTGGCAACATCCAATAAGCAATACTAATGATAATACTAAAACCATGAACAAAAAAAGGATCTGTACAAAATGACTCTGTTACCTTTAAGTTGTATTGTGAGCCCATTTATTTTGATGCGAATAAGAAGAGCCAGACTAGCTTCTAGCTTTTAGAGACTGTTCTCCCAAGAAAAACTACGGGATCAGTCATTTACGGAAGTACCAGAAAACAACATACAATATATTTCTGTTCAAGAGCCCTTTAGTGGCCATAGTAATTATGATGCAAGGAAAAGAAGTAATCAGATGACATTTTCATACAACACATCCTCACGTGTCCACAATCTTATTATTCATGGGGGTGTGAATGACACTACTAGCATCTGAAGTTTTAAAACAGGATTTTAACCGTCTTTTTCAAGAACTCAAAAACTGTGAAAAGTACGTCTTCATCTCAAGTCTTATACCCTCGTGGGGCTGAGGTATCAGATATTTTAGTCAGCTGATCTCTCTGCTCACATGGCTGCAGCCAATCTGTCCATCACACAATTTCACTTTTATCAACAATTTTAATCATTTTTGGGTGAGAGCTTCTTTCTTTAGCAGAGATGGTATCCACCCCAGCTTCCATGGCACACATGCACTTTCAGCAAACATTTTCCATGCAGTTTCTACAGTCTCACATCATTGACTAACCGCTATTCGCTCCACAAAAGCTCTAGACTACACACCGGTCACTGATTACTCCTGTTCGTCCCAAGTAACCTCTTCACCTCCTGTTTGTACCACTAGCTCCCCCTGCTGCCCATGGGTAGTGAGTACCCCTGTTTTTAATATCCCAGTAGTAATGATTGACTGTCAATGCCTGACTATCACTGACATAATCACAGGAATGTTAATTTAATAACCTGATCATGATTCAGACTGTTTGCTTGCCATAGACGGATGCAAATCAAAGGATCATGAATCTGGATTCAAAACAAAAATTGTTAATATGTTCTCAGCTTATAAACAGCACCACTTGCAGTTCTGGAGGTTGTGACTCAAATGTGGAGGAAACTCAGAATGCTGATTTTAGCATGCAAAACCTTTTGAATTGCAAAGGCATGGGAATTGTTCATATGAACGTGTAGTATTTTATCCAAAATGGACTATATTAAAGCCTGGGCACAAAAAACTGACCCTGACATTTTTGTGTTTTCTGAAACATGGTTGTCAACCAAAAGTTAAAGATGCTGATATTTGTCTTGACAACTATAGTGTTTTTTGATGTGATTGGAGTACAAAGGGAGGAGGTGTAGCCATTTTTGTAAAAAGTTGTTTATCTGTCTCTATCATTACCTCTGTATCTAAGCCAAAATGTTTTGAACTATTGGCTATAGCCTAAGTTTTTGCCTAGGGAAAAATAATACTGGAAAGGTACTAGTTATTGGGTTGTTACTGTTCACCCTCTGCACCTGCGGGTGCAATAGATCCTTTATTTGATTTAATACCCAGCTCTTATTCTGGATGATATGAACATTAACTGGTTAACTAACGCTTCGGATAATCTAAAAAATATCTGCAATGAATTCAGTCTCACACAAATTATTTCTTCCCCTACTTGGCTAGATCATAAAAATGCAGGAAAAGCCACACTGCTAGATATTATTTTGACCAATAGACCACAGCATTATAAATCTAGTCGTGTTTTTCCTCTCGACTTCAGTGACCACTGCCCAACTGCATGCATCCGTGACACAAAATTACAAAGATCCAAACCATCTATCACTGTCAAAAGGAATTTTAAACAGTTTTCTGAACAACCACTTTTGTTTGATTTGTACTATAGTGAAATTGGGTTTACCATGGCAATTCCAGATCCAAACTTGGCCCTGGATTTTTTTATAAAAACATTTAATTCCATAGCAGACAAGTATGCACCCTTTAAGAAATTCAGAGTCAAAAACAGAAACAATCCTAGCTTCTGTTCAGAAATTGCTTAAATGTTACATGAAAGGGATATTGCCTGGTGCAAAGCATGAACAACTAAATCATCCTCATATGCATCCCTGACATTTGGACATTTAAATAAAGGGGGACAGTCCAATTAGTTACATAGTTATCAACCAGTTTCTAAACTGTCATGTCTAGGTAAAGTGTTGGAGAAACTGGTAAATTATCATTAGGAACATTGTTAGATCAGTATCAATCAGGATTTAGATCTGAGCATAGTACTGTGACAGCAAATCTGTCTTGAATGATGTTGCTAATGCATTAGATAACAGGCCGGATTGTATTGCCCTTTTTATTTATTTATCTGAGGCTTTTGATACTGTTGAATCAAATTCTTTTGAAACACCTGGAATCTATTGGATTTGATGAAAAGTTTTGTAACTGGTTTGAAAATTATCTCAGTGGTATTTAGGAGTGTTAATAAAGGTGTGCCACAGGGCTCCATTTTAGGCCCACTTTTATTTACTATTGTCAGTAATGAATTAGGTGAAAAAGTGACAAACAGCACAAATCATCTGTACGCAGATGATTTATTTATACAATAGCGCCCTCTGCCACTCAGGCTGTTCAAAACTTGCATATTTATTACTGTGCTATACAGCAAACACAGATTGATCTTAAATTATGGTTAAGCACAGATGAAACAAAATGTATGCTGTTTTCTAGAAAACCGACTAACACTGTCATGGAAGTAAATATTACTAGGCTTAATGGGACTGAAATAAGGCTTGTATTACCAAGAATTATAGAAAGCAAATTGTTCAGTCAACCGTTTTATTCATCATGGACTATAGTGATGTAATTTATATGCACTCTCAAACCTCTCAATGCAGTCTATCATTCGACCCTTAGGTTCATAACTGGGTATGGCTTTGGAACTGTATCACTGTATTCTTTATGAGAAAGTTGGGTGGCAGTCATTGGCAATGAGAAGAGAACGGTACTATATTCTATTTATATACAAAGCTTGGGAAACTTCCTGGGTACCTTACATGTCTTATTAATTTTAGTTTAATTTCACACTGTACTAGGTCCCAAGACTATTTGGTACTTGAAACCCAATGTGTTAGCACTGAGATTGGGAAATTGGCTTTAAAATATTATGCTCAGACTGGAACTTAGCTTTATGGCACTTACTCGCATTGTTCTCTTCCTTGCTTGTGTTGTATCAACACTTAAATGTACGTCGCTTAGCATAAGCGTCTGCTAAATGAAAGTGTAACACTGTAAAATTGTAAATTGTAAAATTCAGCCAGCAAAAAGACCCTATAATTACATTTACACCATTTAGCAACCATAGCAATGCACTCCAGAATGACCCATAGCACCATAATATGCTGCTTTCCAAAACCGTTACAAATTTTAAAAAAACTTAAATAATTGTTGTAAAAATAATTGTGTTTTATGGTGTGACGATGCTGTGGTTAAGGTTTGGTTAGGTTTAGGCACAAAAACCACTTTGTTAGGGTTGGGGAAAGATCATGGTCTGGGTTAAAATGATCGCATGAAACATGGTTTACACTTCCTTAAAGTTACGCAACCTTTGCCATCATGGCAACAGTAATCACCACATCGTTACGTTTTTTTTTTTTAAAAAGTCCCGATTTGCGGTTGGAAACATGACACTGAAATGCCACAGTAGTCTTCTGCAGCTAAGTCCACTTTTTGCCATTTAACAATCTAGCCATCCACCCAACCAGCCTCCTCCTAATAAGGCAAAGTCATCTTATCAAGCCACCTTATACTGACGTCATCTGAACTGCGTCACATCCCCGGGTCGTAATCACTGCAGCCGCTAGATGGTGTAACAACCTGAATTTTAGACCTATACTGTCATTTTTCTTGTGAGAACGGGCTGTTATATATAGCAACAAAGTCCATGTAGGGAGGACGTTGGGGTGGATGGATAGGTCAACAAAACATCAGAACCTGGAATCAAAACTGTTTTCTAAATATCACGATCACAATCGTTCAATAAGCTTAAACATGTAGTTATTATTGTAACCACAACCCCAAAACCAGGTCTCCAAACCCTAAGTAAGTAGTATTTTTAAACCAAACCTCAGTGTTTCCTTAACCTTAACAAAGAACTTATTTTAACCAAAATTATGTTTTCCTGATGTTGCAGGACTTGTTGGGGTTTTATGCTGAGCTAAACTAACCATCAGAAATGAGTTATTCTGACCTTCTCATCTGACACTTGGCAGAAAGAAAATAAGCCTACTTCCCAAAATGTTGAACTATTTCATTATGTAGTGAATGGATGGACAGTAGTATCGATCCGTTAGAGGCTTCCAAGAGAGGCTAAGCTCAGGAGAAGCTATAAGAAGTTGTTGAGATATTTAGGCTGCTTTGTTTACTCTTTTACCACCATGACTCTGACCAAGATAAGTAAGTTGAAAATGGATGGTTAATTACCAACCCAGTCTCACATCAAAATGTGTTACAGCTATGTTGATCCATGGCGCAAAATGCAAAAAAGCTCTAGATTTGTGAGATGCCTGCATTTTTTTTTGCCTATTCTTTTCTATTGGCCTGCGTCCACTTCACGTAACTGTCAAGTTTCTGTCTGCAAAAACAAATAAAGCGGCTGCCATTCCTTTTATTCTCAATGGAAAATGCAATATTTTAAGTTTTGGCATTAAAATGTGTTTTTATAACATTTCTAGCGAGAAATGTGCATTTTATTTTCATAATCTTCGTTCAGTGAATGTATATGATGTTAACTTTGTCAGTTATTATGAAGAAGACTTAAATCGCTGAGACCACGTAATTGCATGTTGTTTGAATGAAGTTTCAATTCAGGTTGCAGTGGACCAGGGGCAATTTGAAATGGAATGAAGCCCACTGACAGAAGACAACACAAAACAGTTGTCAAATGCACCAAGTCCGTCCACAGCACAATGCTCTTCCGTAGCCTTCCACTATCAAAAACTGACAAATCCCCTCTCCCCCCTTATTTCTCACAATCGAAGGAGAATTAATCAAGGACAATCAAGGACACTTTTGTGTTTCTGTGTTGAGAAATGTTAAAGATATTAAAAGAAAACCTCAAGACGGTGACAGTGAAGAAAATACTTCCGGCTGGTGGGTCCTCAGGTCAGCCAATTGCGGAGCTTCAAATTATGGATTTCAAATTCAATTCATCCGTAGGACACTTTTTAAATCTACGTTTTTATTGAAAGGATATCATCAAACAGTTAGATAAAATAACACAAATAACAGCTCAGATAACTACACAATGCAAAGACAGTGATTCAGCAATGTCCATAGCAACCACCATAGCAACAATAGAAAGTCTGCAAAAATCTTTGTATTAACTGACAAACTAAAAACGCAATAGAAAAGAACAGGTTTGGATTTTTAAAAATCATTCACATGCTGTATGTAAGTTGAAGAGTTAATAGTCACAAGAGATCCCAACAGAGCCACTACACTGTAAAAAAAATAATCGGACAACATTTATAGTTCTGTGCAAAACTGCATTCTAAGGTTCAGCACAATAATGAGAGTGTATTTTCAAAAGTTACTGTCTTCTGGGAACTAAATTATCTCCTTGTGTTTCTCCGCAACGTTGTAATCTAACCTTTAACCCCCATTACTGCCCTTGTGAATTCTCTTTTCTGTGTTGTTTGTCTGTTTCTCTTACTTGGTTTGCAGGAAATATAAAGAATCAATAAGTGAATGAAATTTGGTGGAAAGTTATGCAATGTGCGAAGGAGGGAATTATACATTTTTTTCATGTACTATACAGAGAAGATTTTGTGAGGCTATTTATTTGGCACTTTTTACTGTATTTTGTTTTGTTTTTCAAAATGTACAAAGTTCAACACGTACAGATCATTATTCCATTCCTCACACAAATTGCATCCATTCTTCACTTAACATATTTGCATGACCACAAAATCTAATTCTATAAGATTTTCTTGTAAGTGGTTGCCTAATTCCTGTGGCATATTTGACAAAGATGATAATTCCTCAAATCCTTGTGCAGTTGCAGCCAAATTCTGATGATATATACATATTAACTCTAAACAAGCCTGCAAAAACTGATTGCGTTGAAGCTTCTGTATTAATTTAAATGGTCATAAAATCTAAGTCATTAGTCTGATTCACTTGGACTCTTGCATAGTTAATCGTAATTTTTTCACGATTTAGATATTCTACAAAACTCAGCATGTGTATTATGCTATGTGTATTATGTAGCAAATTCGAAGTAAAACTAAACCTTTACCATGATTAACATAAGAAAATTGAAAGTTTGTGTCGCCTTGGTAAAGGTGTGTGCTCTGAGTGATTTCTAGTATATTATTTATCTAACCATGACAGCAAAAATGAAGATGAAAATAAAATCAAGAAATGTCATAATTTTCACTCTGAAGATATTAAAAATGTTTTACACTATAGAAACACACTAAACTTTTATTTTTAAATAAATAAAGATTAAACGATTTCAGCAGAACTACACCCAAATAATAATCTGCTTTAAAGCCATGCTTTTGTCTGGAAAACTTTCTAATGAAGGTGCTACAGTTTGCCATGGTTTCAAGGTTGTGCCCTTGGGCCTACTGTGACTGCACAGAAGTTAGGAGCAGAAAGAGAAGGAGCAACAAAGAGATATAGGGGAAGTAAGAAGTAATGAGCATTAGAAAAGCAGAGCGAAGATGAAAAGACTATCTTACATGTTTTATTCATATAGTTTGTTTTTAGCCTGTCGGCTCACATTAACTTCTGTGCGCACACATACACATCTGCATTTATAAAGGCTTGCACAAGATGTTTTTTTATATATATAGAAAAAAAACGTCCGCTTGAATGGCACTTTACAGGACAAATTTTTGAATGCTGGTTGATAGCCAATAACAACTGACTGAGATAATATCCATATTTCAGTTTAATCAGACAAAAATCATTTTCACAAAAGTCATTTTATCCTATAAAAAAAAAAAAATATATATATATATATATATATATATAACCTGGGGAAATGGAGTAAATGGGTTTTAAGTAAGCTTTGCTTATGATTGTTATGATTGTTCATGAATGAAACAATAAAGCCCTCCAAATTTGTTACAGCAAGTTGTGCTAAGCAGTGAAAAGGCTGCCCTCAGCTGTTCAGGTTCCCTCTGCTACTTTTCATTCGCTCTATGCTCACAAACAGAGAGTCTCGAGGTCTCTCCATAGAAAATAGAGTGAATCCCAGGTGCACTACACAAAAGAAAATGCACAGATGGCAAGACTATACAGTTAATGGAAAAACTCAGACCAAGGGAAACAAACCAAATTCCTGCAAGTCTCTTTTATATGTTTCTAAATTGTGTTTGTCCAGAATTATACACAGTTATGCAGTAAGAGAGACAACTTCAGTTCCCGCTAAGTTTAGATGTCAGTCTGAGCTGTCAAAAACAAACATAACAAACATGAGTACACAGACACGCTATACACAAAAAAGTCTGTGTCGGCAGTCAGAAAGTCAGTCAGGGATCTCCTCCTTTGGCTGTTTGTGGCTAAAAAAACCTGTTAAATTTGATGCAATGGCAAGAGGAGATCTGCTATTGTTAAATCTGAACTCGACTCTCTCGTGAGATAGATCAGTAGACAGAACATGAACGGTTACTTTCAAAAAAGCCACTGCCTCTCTGTGTGGCATGCACACCTTGGCACTTGCAAACCCACAGTTTGCTCCTGTGGTGACTGTGCACCTGTCATATACAGTACCGGTGTGCCTGTGTGTGTGTGTGTGTGTGTGTGTGTGCAATAGAATCCACTACAGTGGTTTTTTTTTAAAAGGCACAATCTCCACTAAAAAGACAGGGTTTGATGGATCTTTTAAAAATAGGACAAACATGAGATAACACGATCAGTTATCTCATGTTGTCTTCATCATTAATATATGCACATGCAGCAGTACAACACACGTTTCCAAGACATACTGTGTTTACTTAAAGCAACTGAATGCAGAATGTTAGGCCTTTCAGTATACAGTACATATTCATGCACTACATAACCAAAAGTGTGTGGACACTCAAACATTACACATTATATATATATATATATATATATATATATATATATATATATATTTTTTTTTTTTTTTTTTTTTTTAAATTTATGGATATTACTATGCTATTAGCCTCCACTCTTCTGCAAAGGTTTTTCACCAGATTTTGAAATCTGGTTGCAGGAATTTTGCTCCCATTCAGCCACAAGAGCATCAGTGATGTTGGGCGATAAGGCCTTGCTCACAATCTGTGTTTCAGTCCATCCCAAAGGTGTTAGATAGGGTTGAGGTCAGGGTTCTCTGCCAGCCAGTCAAATTCCATTGTATGCTGTACCATAGAATATAGAGGTGTCCACACACATTTGGCCTTAAAATGTATGATGAGAGAATCTACGTTACACTAACATTTTCTTTTCCAACTTTTGTGAAATTTTCCAGCACATTTGGATTGGAATACTCACACTATGCAATAGTGAGACACATAAAGAATACAGAAACACTCTCACAGCTTGTTCACTGTGGGTTGAGAAATATTGTGCTCTCAACTTTTATTTTCTGCACACATCAAAGAGTAAAACTGCTTCAGTAACTTTCCGGTGACTCCAGTTTGCTTTTGTCAGTTGGTGTGGTTTTATACGAGGGAGATATAGAGCCCCAGCCAAAGGCAAAATAAGGAATGACTTTGCATTAAACCAGATATAACCTGAATGCAATATTTAATTGTTGACCTGCTAGAAGATATCTCTCAGTAACAAGGCTTACATGCTGTTTTGCTTTCATGACTCTGATTGGCATGTTGATAATATTCCAAAACACATCAAGAGATTTGGAGATAATTATCAGATTAAAGCCTGTTGGACAACACGTCCAAGAGGTTCGAATTGAATTCTCCAGACTTTCATGATTTCTTCTGTCAAAAACTGATGAGCACATGCACATGCACTGCTGGTTAATCAGAGCATTTTTAGGACCCATTTCATGTCCACATTCTCTGGGAAAGACTCACTCAGGCAACCAATGCTGCAACTGTTATTTCAATCCCAATCAATATTCTGACAAGCATTTCTGACATATAGACACATGGCAATTCTTCTCCAAGGATTCTACAGACATTCCTTCTTAAATTAGTCAAAACTGTGCACTTTTGAAACATCATGCTTTTTTTTTCTTTTTGATTGGGAGCCAACTTTGCAGAATTTGGCAGCTGCTTCACTGTGTAAACTGAGGCGCAAACCCAATTTGGCAGCTGAAAGTGTGAGTCTCTCTGAGTGAAAACGTTAGGTCTTCTGGTAGACGGCGTTTGAATGACAAGCGAAGGGAGGGTGGATATCTGCTGATAGAGTCTGTTATTATGTCTCCTCCCTTTTTTACCTTCCCTTTCACATCTTAAGCCTCTATGTGTGCCTGCCACACTGCCTCAGGATAGCACAGCACTCAGCCGGCGTCAGAGGGAGGGTGTGTAGGTGAAGAGGTATGGGTGTTTGTGTGCTTTTCTATATATTATTGGGCTTTGCCGTGGAGAGGGATGCTGGGGAGGATGGTTGGGGAAAAGCGTATGTGTGTGTGTGTGTGTGTGTGTGAGTGTTGGGGGGGGGGGGGGGGGGGGGGGGGGGGGGGGGGGGCGTTATCTAGTTGCCTCAGCAGCCTCTCGCTGAGCATCTTAGCTTGATAAACAGAGAGATTGGAAGAAGGTAGCAAATGCCTCCAGGAGAGAAATGCAGTGGAATCAAAGCTCTCTCTCACTGTGCTTTCTCTTTCTCTCTCTCACACATTCACGAATGCAAACACAAAACACATATGCACAGAGGCAAACACACACACACACACACACACAAACACAATCTAGCAGAGGTACAAACACACACACACACACGCACAACCTCATGCACACATGAGTTCTTTATCTATGAGTGCCACCTGGCTGGCAAAGGTTTAGTATAACCTGGCAAACGACCCAACTGGATGATCTGTTGGGCAGAGACAGACATAGAAAGGGGTGAAAGGGAAAGACACAGAGGCCAGACAGACAGGAAGAGAAATGACAGACATGACGACTTTTTGATATTCTTTAACAAACTCAGAGGTGGAGGAAAAAAAAAACAGATAAAGGTCAAGCAAGTGAAAGAGGAGATAGATGGAGGAGTTTAGAAGAATAGAGCTCAGCAAAGAGCACGGTGAGAGCCAGAAAGATCAATGACCCAACGAAAAGAAAGGGTCAAAGATGAAAGAGAGATGCGATGAGGGGAAAAAAAAGGAGACAGAAAGAGAGAGCAGAGTGAGTGTGGCAAAGATGTGAGCGAAAAAAAGATGAAAAGGCTGGCTCCAGGAAGGACAGAACGAAGCTCTCTGGAGAACAGGAGAATACATAGTGAGAGATAAGTGTGTGTGTGTAGTCGCTGTCCAAGGGGTCCGACAATATGGGACAGCGGAACTGAATGACTGGGGGATCTGACCGATTAAGATGAAAGACCAGGGGGAATTTCTTCGCATACTTCATAAAGCGATTGTTGCTGTCAGCACACTGTGTAAGGAGCATATTTTATAGCAAATGTAGACATTGTTTTCACAAGTGGCTCCAAAATTGGCCCATAAAATCAGATCGTTACTAAGAAAATTTAGTGTTTAATTAGTTGGTGGTTTAATTAAACAATTAATTTCACAGAAAACAATAAAAAAAGATTTAGCTGAACACTACAGCTACATGCTTGCTAATTGTAAGCTACTTGGCTAATCAAAATGTCAATTTATTCTTATTCTCTAACTTCAGATCCCAGGAAGCATGTGATAAAGGAACACAGCACAGTCTGTCAGAGGAATAATAGATAGACATATATTTTAGATAGACATAGAAAGACAGCTGGAGATGTTGGACTGTTAGAGGAAACTCATACAAAGAAACTTCACTTCTGAACAGTTTTATATCGAAGTGACAAATCTCACCACTGAGACACAGTTCCATCCGCAAATGTATATTAAAAACTGTCTAATGACCAATAATGCAGCCACAGTTTTAAAAGTACTAGGCATTCAATGCTAGTCAAGAGCTGCCGTAGGAGAGTTACTACAGACATGGGAGTTTAATAAGGAAATAAAGAATACAACAGTAATATCAGCTTTCCTAATGTAAAAGCCCCCATAAAACAAACAAACAAACAAACAAACAAAAAAAAAATCCAAACAAACTTCAATTTAAACCTGCACTGATTTTTTTTTTTTTTACATTGACAATGAAAAAAATTTTTAAAAAAATTGAGGATACACGCTCAACTGTCTTCTTCTCTTTCAATTAAAAAGGCACTGGTGCTAGAGTTTCAAAATCGACAAAAACTAACTGGAAAGTCTGCAAACCATGTCTTACGAAAAAGATTATTGAATGCATGGACGTTTCAGGCTGAGCCCTTCCTCAGCATGCTTGTTAGATACCAACAACGTGCAGATGGTGACAATACAGAGAGATCAGACTGATTAGTTAACAAGATAAATGTGTTATAACCATCCATAGGATCAAGGAAATTTACAATAGTAGCACAAGGACATAAACAATCAATGCATAGTTTCCCCATGGATCTTTACAAAAAACATGTTAAGGAAAAATCATCAGGTGTGAGAGTTTGTAAAAAATCATACAAGCACACTGAGGAAGGGCTTGGCCCAAAACGTCTGTGCTTTAAATAATCTTTTCTGCATAAGTCACAGTATGCAGACTTTCTAGTTTGTTTTGTGCAGTGGAAAAGAAATGACCATATTTTATGTGAAGAGGGCAAAAAGTTTGAGTGGATGTTTACCTACAGTACAAGCATGGTTTGTGAAATCACAACTAGTTTGGAAACAAATTGTGGTCCAATATTCATCTAACACAAGTGAAATGAGGGCATTTGAAGCAAAAACTGAGATTAGATTTTTCAGTGACATAGGAGACTTCTTATGTATAGCATTTAAAGTTTTTAAATGAACAAAATTTACATATTCATAGATGATTCTGGATTCCTAACCCTAACCCTTCAATTAGAAAGAAGGAGCAGATGTCATTTTAAGAATTTTTAACCAGCTAAATTAAGTTTTTTGTGGAAAAACCATATCAGACATAATTATACAAAGCAGACTATTTTTGTCATAAAAAATGTCTGGAGGGGATCTTTAAGATTTTCATTAATCAAACCCCATGTTTTTTTGCCTTTTTTATTGGATGGTGGGCAGTGAAGAGGCAGACAGGAAACATGGGGAGTGAGATGGGTATGAGCAATTGAACCAGGAAGGTTGCAGTTATGTGGCATGTACGGTTACCATTTGGCTACCAGGAAGCTCCAATCAAACCCCATTTTTAATCCACATTATTTATGGCTGGCATATTTTGGCAATCACTATTTGGTGTATTTCCATTCTGTATTTACCTCTCAAGAAATAATTACCATTCATTGTTACTGTTGGAGCCCAGGAAATTATGCATACATATACTGGATGTGACACAGAAGACAAAAACAAGTGATTGCATGCATTTCACATGATTATAACATTCAATCATGAGTTCATATTTATCGTGTCAAATGATGCTGTTGACAGTCTATTTTGTCTTCCTCATGAATTATGGTAAAGCAATGTGATGAATCCTCTCAGTCAACACTTTGTGGCTCTTCTGTTGTGTTTCTTACAGAGTGGCAATTTGAGGTGTGTTTGCTGCCCCACAGTGGTCCATTACACATGCCATTGTCAATGTACATGTATTATTAACACACATGTCAAATCAATCATGACTGAACTTTAAAATCAAAGAACAAACCAGGAAAATGTGTGTGTACAGGGTAACCCCCTCACTGTTCTAGTGTGCAGTGTGTAGCCCATTTTACTTCTCAGTGGAAACCAGTAAAAAGATGTAGGTGGCTATCAATGCCAAGATGAAGCTGAACTGGAAAACAGCATGGAGCTAAAAATTACCTGGATAAGTAAAGGTTACAGAAATGTTCCACTTGCACATGGAGCGCACGTGGAAGGTTGAGGTTATATATGACTCATCGGGCTCTATTATTACCCAGAGCACTAATACAAGCTACCAACAGAAAAAAAAAAAACACTGCTGCATGATCAAGAAAGGCTTATTGCTGTTTTTGCAGCTGCAGAGTTGTTTGCTTTCTCCTCGTCTGCTCTATTGGCTAGGTAAACCCCTCCTCCTTTCACAGTGCAATCACTCTCACTGAAACTGCCTCCTTCTGTTTTTTCTTTTTCCATCTCCATCAAACCCAAATCCTCCACACGCCACTTTCCCCTGCCTTTCTTCAGCCCTCACTCTTTCTCACTCCATACCTGTCAATGTTTGCTTTTTCTTTCACTTTTTATTGTCTATTCATTTTTAGCTTCCCCAGTTCATTCTTTGTTTTAATTTACAATTCAAAGAAGTAGTTATTGCCAAGGTGGAGAAACATCAAATATAAAAAGATTCAGCTGGCAACCATGATAATTTGACAATGGCAAATGGTTCGATAATGGAATATAAATCAGTCAAGCAATGAGAAAATAATGGATAACATTACAGTAAAAGGACACATTGAGAAACTGGAATGATCTCAACTAAAGCACTCTCTCTCATTTAGGCAAGGTCACACTCTAATTTAACCTCCAACAACACACACAAGTCACTTAATAAACCCTACAGCACTGCAGCATTAGCTTAATCTCCAATTAACTGGCAGGTGAAGTTAAGAAAACATGGGAAACGTCAACTAGATAGTATGCTGAAATAAACAGGTCTATTGACAGGTCTATCACATTAGTGTAGAAATAATTAAAAAACAGAATTAATTTTTGGCAAATTGGTGTAATTTTTTATGCAAGCCAATAATTGTCACATGTTGAACAGAAAGAAATAAATTAATGGATACAAGGTTGGGATTTTACTGCATTTTATGGAATCAGAATCCACTAAACCATTGTAGTCCAGTCTGAAGTATTTAGGGTCAACTTTCAACATTTGTAATTAGAACTCAAAGATTTAATTGAGATCTGTAAATCACATTTTGTTGGCTGAAAAATGACCCAACCTGTAGCTACAACATGAAAATGAGATGAACAAGCAAAGATACGCCTGAAAAAATATGTATGTCACTTTGAGATAATAGAGGCAGCTCACAATTTTTTTTTCATTGATAGGATTAAAACAATTTTATGTCATTAATAAAACATTATCTGTGAGATTCTGACCTAAAATTGACCTGAAGTGATCAGTGACATCACATGTTTTAACTCAGCTCAATATCCCCAGGAATACTGGTCCATACTGGTGGATGGGCTATTGAGAACCTGAGTTTCACGCAAAAGTGTTTGCATGAGCCTGTCCTCTCAAGAAAAATGACACTATAGGTAATAAATTCAGTCGCCAAAAATTAGCTTTAGTTATGTTCATGTGACAGACGCCATCGCCTATGTGGCTATAGTAATTATGACCCAGGGAAGTGACGCTGTTCACATGACTTCAATATAAGGTGACTTCTTTGTTAGGAGGAGGCAGGTTGGGTGGATGGCTAGATAGCTGCTGCACAAGACCACTGTTTGCATCCCATTTCCATCCACAAGTGTTATGTTTCCAACTGCGAGTCGGGACGTTTTTTTTGAAGGCACCGGCTACAGCTATGGAACTGATGCAATAATTAACTGACTATTGACAAGGAACAGGATTCCATGCCAGTAGTTCACAGGCTGTTGGTCCAGACTGGTTTTCTTTGCTGATAGTAGTTTGTTCAATTGGGACAGCATGGGTATCCGAAATTTATTGCCAGACCTCTTGTAGCATAGACCATACGGATGATGCCTGCCATGACCATAGCCCATACTTTGTTGTCACAGAAAAATAAATTCTTCCATGTCATCAAGTAACAGAGTTATTGCTCTGTATGCAAGAGGCTACAGTCAGTGGTGAACATGTTTGGCAGGAGGGAATATGGATGTGCAATATACAACCCCAAGGAAGGGGAGATACCAGGCCTTCTTGTAATATTCTCTACTCTGAAAAGTGGGTCTAATAAATGAGAGAGTACAGTCATATTAAGAAACAAAGTTTACTTTCTGGTGCAAACATTTTGGAAACTGGATCATCTGATTATAGTTTTATACAACTGTATTTGTCATTTATATTTCTCTAGTATGTTCCAATATAAGGAAATAATAAAGAAAATTATAATGTCCTCAGAGAGCCATTCACTAGCTTAGTATTAGGATTCATATACTAATACTTTGTTTCTTGTTATTTCTTGTGTAATTTGTATTCAACCATTCTTCTTCAATCTTTATGATGTATGACAACAAAAATGCAGAGTGAATCAATAAAATATTTAACTTTGCTGTGTTAAATATTTAGTCATTTCAGTTTTATACAAGTTGAACTGCTCCATCTTAGCATACATGTAGGGCATGCAGGTAACATAGAACAGTAACATCTACATCTTAGTACAATTAATACAAGTAAAGACAGCAAAATTATTTGTATTTGTATTCGAATAAAAGTGGAAAGAGGCTTAAAAATCCTGTTTTTGTTTTTATTACACCTCTAATTTTAGAAAATTAAAGTGTTAGAATAAGTGTTCATGAATAAACTACCTTACGAAGGAGGTCGCCACACCGGGTCTCAGAATGGAGTCTCCCAGATCATAAACGACTGCACTGACTACTGAGCTTAACTTTACTCATCACCTCATTGCAGACAGACCTCTACCTATTTATACACCCATAGCACAGACACAGCACTGCATGTAACGTCTGCGTAGGAAAGAACTTCAAAGGTGATTACTGCTTTGCACTTTTCACTTATTGCCTATTTTTGACAACCTAACTTTGTGGAAAGGAGAAGGGGAACAACAGGTTATGGAGAGTCCCTTGGGAGCACTTTGCTTGTGTCTGTAGCTCAGCTTTATCTCTGGGGAACACCAGATGTCCAAATTAGGAAATGTGTGTCATGTAGCAGGTGAATGTGACTCCCCTTGTTGAGACTTGTTGACAGACGTAACAACAGAGCAGAGGAGACAGCCTGAGATAGCGATATAACTGACCTGCATGCTGGTATTTGACAGTTTTTTTTTTTATCCCAAAAACAAATAATTTTTAAAATATTTGTATGAAACAAATATTCGTATAAAACCCACTATTTGTGCTTTGCCGAATAATGTATTTGTATTCAGGCACACCCCTAATACAAAGAAATGGGATATTGAAATATTAATCTGTTGCCAACCAATATTGCATTTAGCAATCAATATACTGTACCACCACAAAGTCTGACTAGTTGTAGCATGATGTGCAGAAACAAAAGCGGTATGAAGGCACTTCAACAATTCCTGCAAAGGAAAAATGGTACCAGCCATCTCACAGTATTGACCTTCTCTTCTCTATGTCTGAAATGTTTCAGACCTCACACTTACAGTATACTGTCCTTGTTGCCTCAGTGTTTTCAACAAGGTCTCTGTTGCTGTTGCCAGCTAGTGTCTGTAAAAACATCTCCTTACAAGGGCTTCGACTGGAATGTTTTCATCGATCAACTTTATGGGGACTTGAGCAACAGGTAATAAATTCCCCTTCTTGACCTTTTTCTTGGTTGAGAGTACTTTGTCAGCACAATCTACTCCAATCAGCAAGCCCAAGACCACTGACTGAAAATACAAGGCAAAGACAATGTTTAAATGGCTAGATTCAATATAAAACATACAATTCAATAATGAGCACACAATATCCTCGCAATTAAGTCAAACTACTAAAACTAAAACATGGTCTAAATTTCTGAAACTTACCAATACATACTTTTCACCCTTCAGCTGGTGTTCTGTTGGGAATGACATGTCCAGCTGTAGGCATAGATTGCACAGGTGACTGGTGGGATGCTACAGGTGAGCACATTATTTGTTTAAGTGGAGTATGAGCAGGAGTAGACACTTGTTGACTAGTAGATGCAGCAGCAGGTACACTGGTTGGCTGATAGCTGGGTAGACATAAAGTTGACCGATGGTTACATCAGCAAGGTCCAGTAAGAGTGATCCAGAGTGTGTTTTTAACTCCCACAGCACCACTAAGGATGATTTCTGTACGGGGCAGCTTTGGGTTGCGCCTGACACTGATAAGACCAACAGTGAGGTTAAACCCGTGGGAAGACTTTCTGGGGTAAGCTGAAAGAAGCTTATTTCGATTAATCAAGACCGGTGGTGAGGTTCTGTTTGCTTATGGCTTCAGAGACCTAGGTGCCAATTTACAGATTCTGTGCACATGGTGAAATACTTTTTGAGTTTTTACTTATTAAGTCTCAAATTATCACCACAGAAGTATGCATTCTATGTATTGTATTTTCACTTTATTTTATCTTATTTTTTATAAATGTTATCACGTAGGTTTTATTTTCCATCTTATGTTACATTAATGTTTTGTTTTTTGTTTTTTTTTAATGCTTTTATGTTCTTTTTCTGTCCTTTTCATGTGAAACACTTGGTGCATGTAATTTCTTTTGATGTAAAGCACTTCAAGCTGCATTTCTTGTATGAAAGGTGCTTTACAATTAATGTTATTATACAGACAAAGAGAACTCACTGGCAGGTGCTGCTGTAGCATCTGTTTTAGAAGGTAACAGTGATGAATTGCAAGAAAACTCTGTTGGAGGATTGCTGGTCAACAAAGCAGAGTTGGTGAGTGTGGTATCTTGTGTGGGCAGATAACCAAGGACAGCATCAAGAACATCATTTGAATATCACCAGAATAAAACTTGTACACTTTGTAAACTTTATAATTTTTTAAAAGACTGTCAGAATATGATATTTTTAACCTATAATGAAATGTGCTTACTTGATAGTGTTTGTAGAGTGGTGGACAGACTAGAAATGTTGAGACTTGCATCCTTGGCAGGCAGAGCAACCTCACTGTGGCCAATACTTGTTGAACAGTCAGTACAGTACCACTTTTCTTCTAAGTCCCTAAGAGCTTGCAGCCACTGGTCAAACTGATCACTTGTTGAGAAGAGATACAAAGTGTCAGAATATGCATTACAAACAACTTTTCAGTAGACTTGACACCTTTTTAGCAGGCAATTACTAACTTTGATACACAAGACACATTACTTTTACATCTTGTAACTTTTGAGGAAGTATGTCTTTGTCCACCTTTCTGCAACTAACTGGGCATCAAACAAATATTCTCTACAGCTGGCCTTGAAAGTATACATGTATGAATTAAACGCACAATATGTAATTTCAGCCGCTAGGGGTCTCTCAATCAAAACAATAACAATAAAAAAGACGGCGTGTGATGACGGTGTGAAGTAGCAAGGGATCATGGGAGTTGTTGTCTTCGTTGTTAAATAACCAGCTTCGTCGGGATAGGACTACTCCAGTGTTAATCATTCGGGATGTTTTTAACGGGAGCCGAATTACCCGCAGAGGTCTCCTCCTCTCCAGAACAAATGGACCTGGAGATTACAGGTAAAAACACTGAATAAAGCTGTTTCACCTAAAAAAATCAGTGTTTCTCCGACGATGTACGGCGACCACCAGACGTCCGGTACGGGCTGAACAGCTAACACTTGTTCGGTTTATTTCTCTTATAACTTAAGATCCAGACGTTCAGCCGGTCTCTCCCGGGAGCCGAATTATCCACAGAGGTCTCTTTCTCTCCAGAAACAAACGCACACGCAGATTGAAATAATTAAAATACTAACTAAAGCTGTTTTACCCAAAAAATCAGTGTTTCTCCGACGACGTACCGCGACGACCGGACGTCTGGTACGGGCTGTTAGCCGAGCTGCTGCTAACACTTGTTCGGTTTATTTTTCTTATAACGTTCGGTCGGTTTCTCCGAGCCGAATTATCCATAGAGGTCTCATCCTCTCCAAAAAACAAACGTGCAAACAGATTAAAATCGTTAAAAATACTAATTAAAGCTGTTTCACCTTAAAAAAAATCAGTATTTCTCAAACAATGTTTGGTGACCACCGAACTTCCTGGAGGGGCTGTTAGCCGAGCTGCTGCTAATGTTTGCCCAGTTTATTTCTCTGATAACTTAAGATCCAGACGTCCAATGACTAAAATCCTTCTTCCGGCTAAAAGGTATGGTTAAAAGCGACCTGAATTTATCATGAAAATGTGGCTTTAAACTGAATAAAAGTCAACTTATAACTGTTTCAGTGGAGCAACTACAACGCTGGTATATTATCTTGTATGTGTGTAAATTACCCTTTCGTAGACGCCATTGTGCGTGTCTACTCTTTGGTAGAGGCGTATGACGCTATTGACATGCGACCAAATGAAATGGTCCGTTTCTTTGATTAAATTACAGACATCTCGGGGTTTGAAAATTGTTGGAAACCAGCGTCGGAAATTAACGGGGGCAAGGGCAAAAATGCCCAAAGAAATCTCAGAATGCCCCTAAAAACCGTGATCAGGGGCAAAAATTACCCCCAATATTTTGAAAAAAGATAATTTTATATTTACCAGTTTAGGTCAATATCCTAATTCTACATGAAGCCATCATTTTATTTTCATTCAATTAATTTAATTTAAATTTCCGTTTCAATTTCAACGCACAAACTCAAACAGTGCTGTTGTTCACACTACGATACCTGACAGAGGCGTTGCTGCACCTGCAGTGAAATTTGCTGCCAGGATGGACGGCTACCTCCTCAAAAAGCCTCTGACATTAGCTGCTTCACCTGAAGACAGCAACCTGGGCCATCACCACCAGTCAAAATAAAGACGACAAAGAAAGTTGCGGCTTCAACCATTGACAAATGGAAAATAGACTGGCTTGGTGTCGAAGAAGTGTCGAAGACGACTCTCATCTACTGCATGGCATGCAGGGCTCACCCACCACCAATTAGCCTGGAACCGCGAAAAAGCAATCGTGACTTTGTCAAAGGAAGCGGACGAATCAAAAAGTATTTGGCTCTTCGGCACCAAACATCATCGATTTGCTTATGGTAAGTAACATTAACATTGACGCTAACGATAGTGTCTTTTGTTTTTGTCTGGCACGTTAGCCAACAGTGTTAGCAATTTGGCTAGCTAACGTGGGTCTTGCCGACAGGTGGGGTGATTGTTGCAGTTTCACAATCACCCCACCTCTTGTATACTCTCATCTCATATATATTCTTGCGGTTCTACACAGATTATATATATATATATATATATATATATATATATATATATATATATATATATATATATATATATATATATATAGCTGTAAAGGGGATCCGTCACTAAGCCACCTTCGCTTTTTTTTACACTGAACCAAACGGAACCGGCATAATGCCACCATGTGTGCTTTTACATAGCATCCTGGCATGATGTGTAACACAATGGCGTCAGCTCCCTGTCCCGCCATGCCAGCTATCCCTTACACAGACGTCCATACGGCTCTGTGTTGACCTCCGTAGTCAGCTTATTAGCGGAGCAACTCTGCCCCCCATTGCATGTCCATACCTTTTGTAACTGTTGTTTGTAATTTGTAATGTCAGTATTGTCTTTTGGAATACATTTGAGTCATTTGCAATATATTTCAGTTATCTTTGATGTTTTGTATTATTTTAAGAAGATAGCTTTTATTGTGAAACAGCCACTTTTTTTTAGCAAAGCCAGTTGTGCCGTTCTGACGTACGGGAGAAGGGAGAAATGAGCGAGTAAAGATGCACATGTGCTCCAGCTAAGATACATGCTAAATATCAACCTATTTAAGTGGTTGTGAAATGTTTAAGGACCCTTCAAGGACCAAGGATAATTCCCTTATTTGCAGAACGCAGCCAACGAGGTAATTCTTGTTTTTGTCTTTATTTTACTTTGATGAGCTGTTTTCCACATGCTGTAAAGGCTTTTATTTTCACTAACTTTGTCTTTATACCGTTTGTGTATGTGTCTGTAGTTTTCACGGTGGATTTGGAGAGAAAGTTACAAATAAATCAGTTGCACAAAAGCCACTTGTGTTTGCCTGTGCTTTGAGGGAATTACACCTTTTATACATATTATATGTATTATTATGTACATATTATATTCCTGCCTTGATCAGGCTGTGTAAAAAGGGCAGCGACTAACATAAATGGACTCCGTGCATCAAGTGAAATGAGCTTTTAGTCCCAAATCTAGAACATATTTTTTACTAACCAATGAGGCGGTGCTGGATAATCGAGTCTATTATCTTATTTCATTCATGCTCAAAACGTCAGCAGGGGTAAACTTGGGGATGAAATAAAAGATGCTATAAAATTCAACTCAAGTTATTTCCAGGACTGCATCAATAAAGAAGGAATATTAAACTAATTTTGGCTCATTTGACAGTACTTGTAGCTACTAGCTTCTGTAATTTTGTGAAACACCTGAGGCTGTGGCATACAATGCATCAGACACAATGATGAAATCAGAGTGAAGTTAGACTGGTTTTGACTTGTGTAGGAGAATATGACATAATTCCCCCAACCAGAACTTTTGGTATTTGCTTTTGTTGTTAGTTAGAAGATGTAGACAATTATTATATATGAGAACATTTTATTACATATAAATGCACTGATAAATTGATTTACACCCCACATTTACATTTTCTGTTCACAGATGCTTGGAGTAACCAGCTTAAAGAGAAAGAGCCCATTGTAGATGCAGTCTGTCACATGAAGAGAGAGGTGTTCAACAGAATGGTTAAGCTTTTTGACATTTCATACCACATCGCTAAGCATGAAAAGCCCTTTGCTTATTTCCCAGCCCTCATTACCCTTGAGAAAAGACATGGTGTTGAACTTGAAGATGCATATAAGAACCCCAAACAGGCACAAATCTTTACTCAGTACCTTGCAGATGAAATACAGGATGAGATTACCAAGCAAATCAGAGCATCTAGATACATCGGTATTCTTGTGGATGGGAGCTCAACTTTGGAGAAAGAGGTTCTGTACTGCAAATTTTTAGAGAATAGTGTGCCTGTCATGAAATTCTTGGGAGTTAAGGACACAGCTGAAGGCATCCTGGAGTGTGTGCAGTCACTCTGGACTTCCAAGAATATGCCTTAACGGAAAGGACATCTTGTTGGATTTGGTACAGATGGAGCCAGTGTCAACTTTGGGTGTCGACAGGGGATCTACGTGAAGCTACAGAACAAGATGCCATGGCTGATGGGCATTCACTGTGTGGGTCATCGTTTGGAACTTGCATGCAAGAACGCATTCCAGGGCACTTATTTCAGTCAAGAGATTGATGGTTTCTTGTCCTTCTACACAGCATTTTTACAGAGGATCAGGGAAACGACTGAGGGAGCTGGACCAAATGGCAGACCTTCTCAAGCAAACTGTGATGACACCTACAAGAATCGATGGGGTTCGATGGTTGGACCATCATAGAAGAGCACTTAAGTCACTGGAGGCCAATATCCCAGCTGTAATTACCCATTTGAGTGAAATTGGAAGTGACCAACGCCAGGATATAAAAAAAAAAATGTAATGCTGCAAAAGTGAGAGGCTGGATTAATAAAATTGGGTCTCACAATTTCCTTCTACACATAGGCCTCTACATTGATGTTTTTGCTGAGCTGTCACACCTCTCACTTACCTTCCAGACAGATGGTATCTCTCTCCCAGCAGCTGTGGAGGCAGTCAGTATCACAGATAAAGTTTTGAAAGACATGGCAAAGCATGATGGACAGAAACTAAGAGCCATGAAGATGGCATGTAAGACAGGTGATTACAGGGGCATTAAGCTCACAGGAAAATACGCTGAAGCTGTACAAACAATGCAGAAGTCCAGAGAGGAGCTCATCCATGATTTAGTTGCCTGCCTGGATCAAAGGTTTCAGTCAACCTCAGACAAAATCCTTCAAGCAATGTTGAAGTTTGACACAAAACTCCTGAGTCTGATGATGATGATTTAGCTACTTACGGCAATGAAGAGGTACCACTGCTGCTGGAACACTTCAAGGAGGTGCTCATTGCCAATGGATGTGTTACTGAATGTGTAATGCCTGAATGGGCACGTCTCAAGAAAGTAATTAGAAGAAACTACAGGAGTCTTAAGTGGGGAGAACTGTGGCCTCAGATCTCCCATGCCTGGTCTGAGCATTTTCCTAACTTGCTTCATGTAAGTGAGATCATTCAGGTCTTGCCATCGTCCACATCAAAAGTTGAGAGAGCTTTCTCTCTTCTGAACCGTGTAAAGACAGACTGGAGAATTAACCACAAAACAGACACAGTAGAAAACCTCATGCACATCTCTCTGGAGGCACCACAAGAAGAAGATGCTGTTGGGATAGTGGAGGCTGCAGTGAAGAACTGGTTCAAAAGTGGACAAAGACAAAGGCGCCCAATAACAAAACCATATGGGAAACGGGCACAGCCCTGTAAAACAGCTGCACCAACAGCAGCAGAAATGGAAAAAAAATGACACAGAATCTGACTCTGATAGTGAAACCCATGTATAATATGAACTCCACTTGAGTGGCCCATGAACTATGGCTGGTTGCTGTGACTGCCTTGTTGAGTTGTTTATTGTTTAATGGCTACTACTGTAGCAATTTGCACTGGTGTTACTTGAATTCAGTTATGCAAATGCTGTTTGTAAGGTTCTTGTTTACATTTACAGTTGAGTAAAGTACCTTTTTATTTTCCCAAATATTTTAATACATACTCTGCAGTTTCTGAGGATGTTCAAAAAAGAACAAAAACTGGTACATGTTAAAGACTGTGATATACATCTCTCCGGTGTGACCACAATAAGATTGTGCTGTTGGGATAGGAGAGGCTGTAGTAAAGAAATGGGAAGAGAAAAGTGGGGAAAAACAACAAAGGCTCCCAGCAATAAAGCTGCTTGAGAAAAGAACTACAGCCTCTAAATCTGCTGCATTAACAGCAGCAACAATGGAAATAGAGAGTCTGACTCTGACAGTGAAACCCATGTATATCAATTTTTGAAGTTGTTTGTTGTTTAATGGATATTTAGCAGTTTGCACTGTTGTTACATGAATTCAATTATGTTAATGTTGTTGTGTTTTATTTCCTCAAATATTTTGAATTGACCCTCTACAGTTTTTAAAGAGGATGTTTAAAAAAGACCATAAACTAGTATATTTGAGAGTTTTAAATTAATCTATAAACTAATGCATTATACATCTGTGAAGAATATTAGAAGATAAATAAAAGCCTAAATATTCAGAACTGTCTCCTGCGTTCTCTCATACATACATATGATTACACATTTCTCTTTGGAACAGTAGTAGTATTCTTTTTATTTACTCATGTTGGCACAAGGTGGTGCTTACTGTATGCATAATCTGGGCTTATTTCACATTAAAAACAGCAACTTTATGCGCTAATTACTATTTTTTTAAAAGTGCCCCCAAAATTTTGTAAATGCCCCAATTTAATTTAAACAGTGAGGGCAAAAGTTGACCCCCAAATATTTTTTAAATTTCCTACACTGCTGACTAAATGAGGAAGGGCAAATAAAAGATTGAATAAGATATTTGTTAATGTCAAAGCCAAGCAAACTCGGGTATTCTGCCAACCCCAAACTGGATTCAACATGGAACCAGCTATTGTATTGTATTGTATTGCAGCAGCTAATCACCATATGACTAACAGAGAAACAATGGGTATTGTATTTCTGAGAGTGTGTGGTGGACAGATATTTTCATAACCTTTTTTTTAACCTTTTGAAATATCCAGATATACCCACAGACTGCATGATATTGCAGTCACGTCAAGCCTTATTTATTCAACACTATTTACATTAAATAGCACGCCCTTTATTGCCTGCTTTATACAATGAAATTGAGACCTTTTCATTTATTTAAAAACGATTGTTATGATTAAAATGTCTTGTAACTGAGCACATCACAGTTTGTTTGAGGGAGAGCGCATTAATTTTACAGCTGCACAGTACAGTTTGTGTATCTTTCAGAGACAGACACACAGAGACTGAAAGGCAGACATAGGAGAGGGAAAGAAAAATAAAATGTTTGCCCATAGCAAGACGGCATGGCTGGGGGGGGGGGGGGGTGAGGTTGGAATAAACTATTTGTTATCCAGCAAGCAAAAGCTCTGTGAAACCGAGGCGGATAGGGGTTGTAATCAAAGTCTGAGTTTGTGTGCATGTGTGTAAGCAGAAGCGAGTAATTACATGACAATATTTCACTATGACGTGGATACTTTATATGGGCCCAGTGAGAGTAAAACAACAAACCCCAGACAAACACTGAAATGGTAACACACTCGCAAGACTCACATGTCTTTGCGGATGTGTGAGTAAAATGTGCCCTGAATTCAGACCCCCAAACTTCCCATCTTCTAAACCATGCACACCATGAAGACTGATTTTTTTGTTTTGCACTGTTTGAATTTTTGCAACAACAGTCACGTACATGTGAAATAAACCTTGGCAGAACAATGAATCTGTAAACACACACATGATTGAACAGTTAGCTCTCTGTGACTTATTAAGATTCATCATGGTGTTTTCCTCTCACATCCATATCACACTTCCTGGACTGCTGACTATCTGAGGGGGCCTGTAACTCAAATATATTGTATTTACCGTAAACTCTGTCTGAATTAAAAGCTGGTATTCAGGTGAGATGCACAGGTGAGGTTTCTCGGGGCTCCATGTGGAATTGCACTAACTTGTAATTCTATCCTCCATTGGTAAAAGTTGGCCATTACAGCTTGTAGTGCTGTATCTATAAGTATATGTAAAGCTCTAAAAGCAAATGTTCCTGACACAAAAAACAAAGCAGAAAAAACAGTATACATCTGCATGCCACTGGCCTACAACACAAGAGGAATCGCAACTTATGTGGGACAAAAAACCTGAAAAGGTATTGAAAAAGTGTCTTATAGATATGAAAAAGACTAACAAGAAGCTCACATCAGTGGTCACCAACCAAGCTTGAAATGACAGTACAAAAAAGCAAACATAAAGACATGGAACTAAAATATGACAAACAATATTTTTCTAGAAGGGGAAATTAGAAATACATGTCTCTCCCTGTAATGTTAAAAATGTAAAATTATATCAGTAAACAGAACTCCCCGTGCACAGCCAGTATTTTCAATCAGGTGTTGGTCAGTCGCAGGAACATATTAGGTGAAAATAAAAATTAATGTGGAGGTTAATTTTGATTCTCATGCAAAACTATATGTTTATGTGATCTTCTGTTTTAAGATTATACAAGTATTATTATCATTATTCTAAATTCACAAAGTAAAATCACCTGATGCAAGTGAGAATCCATGTTCCCAGAATAATGACAGCTAAATACAGCTGCCAGCTAAAACAACTTCTGATGATTACATATTGTAAGTGATATGATCACATTACGTCACCCTCCTAAAATAATGGCCCAAGTCATTTTTTCAGGTTTCTCAGAAAACACAAAAAAATCATCATGGTGTGCATGCACCCCTAGAGGTGCACAAGCTGCCTCTACACACTGTACAACAGGCTTACTACAATACTGGTCAAATGATGTTATGATTACTAATATTGTGTTCAAGTGAGATTTTCATTAAATAAAAACACAAAAGTAAAGAGGATTCTTTGTAATATCTTAGTTATACACATAATTTCTAGCTGTTAGATTACAATATGGTATTCAAATATTTCTTAACTAGATCATGTAATGTGGAAAAAATGAGACAAAAACTATAGATGAAATATTGTTAAAAAGGCAGAAAAGAGTTAACAGAAAGCCTATCACTTGTAACAGCCACAGATTCTGGAGCCTTTCCACTCTTTGCTAAATGCTAGCTTGATGACTAAAATGCTGACTGAAGACTGAATAAAAAGACTAAATAACTACGCAACATGACAATTTAGTCACACTCTTGACATAGGCCATTATACTACAGTGGTAGAATTGCATGATCTGTTCAACTGAAGATGTAGGCGATTTTACCAGAGGTGTCCAGCATCATGAGGAGATGATTTAAGCAAAAAAAATCATTTTTGTCAAAAAATGACTTGGGCCATTATTTTAGGAAAGTGACGATTATAAACTTGTTTTATTTGTCTCTGTCACAGTTTGTGGGATGAGAAAAATAAAGAGGATAACTGTGGGCCTCCAAAGCCACTAGGCTTACTTCATATTTTCATTTATATTGGCAGATATACATTGTATATACAGTATTCACAAAAAGACTGAAGTTACAAAAGAGGATTTCCCAACCACTCTTACAGAACTTTCAACAAATGGCATGTCAATTTTTCTTTTTGTTGAGCCAATCTTCCATCAAAACATACAATAAATATTCTGTCACTGCTCCGGTATGTGCTTTTGGTCACTGAGCGGGAACCAGTTGGTGTGGAAAGTTTGAATTGCCTTTACAAATCACAGTGTGAGTGTGAGAGACAGCCCAGCAAGACTCAACAGTCTCTGACTTTAAAAAACGTCACAGAAGTTCAAGGCTGTGATATAAATGCGTGAAGAAAACTTCTGAGATAATGCAGCTGGAAACGCTTTCTGTTTTATTTATCTTCTTGCTGTGAGAGGCTCTCACTTTAAAAATGCAGTTGTGTGTTGCATTGTGGTCACATAGCAGAAACAGATGAATCCTCTAGTAAGAACTGAGATATCACAAGAAATTACAGGCTTGCTTACTGAGATGATATGTTACCATTATTGATGCATTTGAGATTAAGCACCTCTGAGCATATAAAATTAGTACTTGTTCTTGAGTTATGCATAATGCAGATGTGCCATTACTGTTACTTGTGAAGAATACAGATGACAGAATGTGATCAGAGAATTATTCTACTAGGGTGTTTCTGCATTCACTTTGTAGTGAAGTTTGCAAACTTTGATCTGTGATTGATTACAGATTAATCCTGTACTTACTGGAGGAGTCCTTGTGCATCAAATTAGCTTTGTATTTGACATTAATCATCAGTGAAAACAAATCTGTTGAGAATACTACAGATGAAGGCAGATAGAATCCAGGGATTGGGGTTATAACCCAGAATCAAGATATGCAACACACAAATGAGCTTTAAACCTGAATTAATTACAAATCAGTATGAATACAGAAAATAAATGCACTTAAGTGAACATGCATACTGCTGTAGTGATGCAGTAGAGAGATATAGGGGCAAGAAAGGGATTTTAAATGGCTTTTAAGAAAGTGCCATAATTTAGCAGTAATACAGCTGTAACTGACTAAATAGAGCTACATCTACAGTTGCTCTAGGTCCAGTGTTGTGGTCTTCTACTTCACAAAATGATTAAGTACTAGGGGTAGGTGAAAAAATTGATTCACATAACAATCTCAATGATTGACTCCTATAAAAAAAAAAAAAAAGCCAGCAGTTGCAAGCAGTTTTTGATTTAATGACTAAATAATTACCTTTGCAAGACGAACGTGAAGTATATTGTGAACTTTCTATGCCGTCACTGAGAGACTAATGTTAGCAGAGTGGAGCAGCGAACTCCAGCAGTAACAAACAAGACCAG
The DNA here is from genome assembly GCF_914725855.1 of Thunnus albacares. Taxonomy (NCBI): domain Eukaryota; kingdom Metazoa; phylum Chordata; class Actinopteri; order Scombriformes; family Scombridae; genus Thunnus; species Thunnus albacares. The sequence goes on along the minus strand of NC_058106.1, from coordinate 6,828,448 downwards.
CTGACCAACACACACTGCAGCATTAAACAGCTTAAACCAACTCTGAGGTGAAGAAAATAACTCGGTGCTCACTCAGTTGGACAACTATGGCTTTATGACATTAATAACACAGCGGAGCACTCCACCTCCCCCTCATTGTGTTATTCTCATACAGGCAGGAGGCTGGATGATGCTTTTAATTAGTTCAGTTAATGCAGTTAACTTTTTAAAATAAAAAGGCTGCGAACCATTTGCCTTTATTGCCAGTTATCTTTCATATTGTATTTCAGTGGAATAAGGACACCTGTGAATGGTTAGGCACACAGTATACTGGAGCATGAGACCAAAAATAGTGCCCCCTTTTCTATTCATTCAATCAAGAATTGGTTTTGAATTGAAAATAATTTCTCAATTCAAAACATGACTTTTGTCCTTCTCATGCCATTTATACTCTTTGCTATTGTTAGTCTCTTAATCCTGTCCTTCTTTAACACCAAATTTGTTGTACAACAAGGCTGTTCTGTTGATCCCCCAAGTTAAATAAATGACAGATCACAGCAGCATACAAATCTGCTGTTAGCTCTCCTGCTGGGAGTGGAGGTAGCACAGCCTGAAGATAAAATCCCATGAAAGGGATTAAATGGAGCCAGCACAGCTTGGACACCTACAACAGGAAAAACACTGAACTGATAATACACAAAGTGCAACACCAACTAAGCTTTACTGATTAATATGATATGAAAACTAAGTAAACTCTTAAAAACATGAGTGCTCAAAGAGAGACAAAAATGAGACAGACAATAAAATCTGTAAAACTGAGACACCCTCATCCAGGACAATATCTAAAGTATCTTTAAAATAAATTGGCACATAACTTTGGTTTGGCTTCCGAGACTTTGAGTGGAAAAAATATGTTCTCCTTTAGTTTTTAGCCTCAACCTTGCAACAGCCAACAGCTAAATGGTAAATGTAAATGGTAAATAGCTTCATTATATATAACACGTTATATATAACACTCTTGTCCAAAGTGCTTTACAGTTGTTTTTTCCCGCTCATTCACTCATTCACACACAAACACTCACACACTAATGGCAGCAAGCTACCATGCAAAGTGCTGGCTTCACTATCAGGAGCAATTTCTGGTGCAGTATCTTCCTCAAGGACACTTTGTGGATTCTTTGTGGGATAAAAGTAGCATTTTGGATTCAAGAAAATATATATTTTCATTTCACACATTATGCAATTTAACTGTAACTTTCTTAAAATAATAATAATCTGTTTTTTTTTGTTTTGTTTTCAGATGACAGTAATTACATAACTTATAATGTTTTGAGAAGAAAAAGGTTAACATTTTGCTATGATTGTTTCTTACAGTAGTTTATTCTTGGGGTCTGCAGAGACCCCAGTCGTTGTTACATATGTTGGTAGGATGAGGGTTAGGCCTAAATAAATAGCCTAGATAAAAATAGTCATATTATTATGAAAACAGCAATAATGAAATAATATAACATAGTAACTTGATATTATGTAAATATTTCAAAATATTCAATTATTTACTTATAGTTTGTATTAGGGTTGCAAAGGTGTGGAACCTTTCCGAGAAAAATTTCCAGAAAATTTCCATGGGAATTTAAGCCCAGGTATTTTTGAATTTCAATTGCAATTATATGAAGGAACAAATGTACCACAATTAAATATATGTCTTCGTATTCAAAGGTACAAACTTTCCATGGGAATTAACAGAAATATAATTAAAGGGAATAAAATGAAAATATAATCGTTATTTTCACGGGCTGTATTTACCATGTCATATGCAGATAAGCAGACAAAATTGCAAACCCTTGAAATAGAAATTTTAAAAATTAACAATTAACAATGCATGAGTTGAAGTTTAAAGCGACACTTCACTGAAAACAATGCTGATTTAGCACATAACCTTACACATGTATACAGTTTTACACATATTAATTTAGTCTGACAGTTGAGAGTTTGACTATGTCCACCAATGATGTCATCAGAGGGCACTGAATCCTTGTGTTGTGTTAATTACAGCTCAATGAGATTATGGACATGAAAAATTAGAAATTCCTATTGCAATCCCTGTTGCTAGTTTTTCACCATCATTTAATTGAATTGTAATAGTTTTCAAACTCATTAAACTAACTGAACATAAATGCCACCAATCAATTTTTGGTGGCATTTATGTTTCTGTTTATAGCAGTTTGATACATAAGCAGTGTGGAAACACTCCAGGGTTCTCATTTATAACCATTGCATACACACAGAATGGGGCTTGAAAGAGGGGTATGCCACTTCCCATGCAAACTTGATGGTAGATTGTGTGCACCTGTGCGTAAATGCTGACCCATGCATACGAACATTGTGAAGACAGGGGAAATTGGTGACGTAGATAGTGAGGTGGTGAATTGAAACCAGATTGCTTAATGATTCTTTTTGATTTCACTTTACATCATGTGTTAATTATAGATCCACTTTATCATAAACATTCAAACCAACAGTATTATCTGTACTTGCGCTTGTAGTGAGTCGTAACTATTCCATAAGCACCTTTCAATTTGAAAAGTTAAGTCCCAGCCAACTCAAATCTCATATTAAAGTCCGCTCAACATTTCATCAGCGCTGTCTCAGCCGGAGTGCAGAGGAGAGGGTCAGTTGAGGAGCACCACAGCAGCTGCTAAAATGAATGATGTCAGGATGTGGCAGATGGCAGGATTCTGGAAAGTCTGGCTTGCCTTTCCCTGATATTAACCCTGAATATACTGACTCCTTTCACCTCGACCACGTTAACTAACTGATGAAATTATTATCATTGGTTGTAGAAATCCAAGATGACATCAAATAACTGCACTTAATCAAATGTAACTTAAAAATAACTGTAGAACAGAGTGCTAATAGATTTTTGATAATATCCTCTAATACTGTGCATATACCATCAGGTATGATTTTATTTCCATATAGTTTATTTGTGTAAAATCTCTGCAGTGAATACAACTATGCTGTCAGGTGCACAGAGCGCACTGGGGCCTTCTCCAGTCATCTCACAGGCACATCTTCACCACCTGCACTCATATATGGATATATATAAATTATAGAAACACTTGTATGCTGGATTTTGGAAGAAATATAAATGAAAACAGCGTTTATTGTATTGTAGATATTGAGTATGTGGTGTAAAAACTACTTAAAACTGGCTAACTGGGACTTAAGGTGTCATGGAGCCTACTGTCTCCATTTCCAAAATGTAACTGAGTCATTGTTGGTATGTATACTGAGAGGAAGGTGTACATTCCTCTCACTCATCCAATCAACATATCAGTCATGAACTTATGATGTTTGAGAAATAAAAGGCCTAAGAACTGAACCAGAGATGTCTGACTTTACAAGCCACAGGAATATTTATTGAAGCTGTATATGGTTATTTTGGGTTACACACAACTTCAAGAGTTCCAAAAACGAGATAATAAAACAGTTCACGGCTGTTGTGGTCCTTCCTCTTTAGATGCCCGAGCACAAGTGATGAGCGAGAGGGCCCGATACACTGACTCTTGACACTGATTGGTCAGACATCTCAAGACAGAGAGACTGATTGGTGCAAGAATGAAACACATGTTAATCAATATTCATGAATACTTTTGACCATTTATGGTTGAATGTAGGCATGTAGAGGGCTGGATATGAGGCTAATCTACATGCGCACATCTCCAGGTGGACTGTGATTTATAAAAGGAAAAATACGTGCATTCGTGTGTATGCATGATTTTATAAATCTGATTATCTTTTGGCACGCGTATTTCCTGCTTTTGTGCAGGAAATGCACAAATCCGACGCACTGTTTTATTAATGTCACCCCAGATCATGTATGCCAGGGCTGTGTGGGTGGAGCATGGCAAGGAAGTGGAGGGATGTGCCCCAGACTCTTGTGGAATGATGTCGACGATAAAATTATTAGATGGTCAAAAACAAGGGAACCTTGGTGAAGGTACATTTGGTGTACTGTATTCATCAAGTTCCTTGTTTTTGCAATTATGGATTATGCCTCTGAAGCAAGAATTATGTTGATGCCAATTCTGTTTGATGGATATAGGAACATAAATGCCTGTTAATTGGAACAGATGTGAATCAGAGGAAAGTTATGTAAGCAAAAGTCAATTTAGTTTTTATGCGATCTGATGCTGGCAAAGAGGCAAAGGAAACATTATATCAGTGTTATGCTTAAGTAAATATGTGTATCTAGTTAGACACAAAATTTTACTTATTGGACTTTTGAATGTTTAGTGGTTAGTGTTATGGTTTAGAGCTGGGCTGTACATAGAACCTAACACTGTCTTGCAAAAAATATCCATTGGAAACATGTAAATGAATCCAGTCATACATTGTGTTGATTGGTTGCTATCATGTGTCCTTTTGATGAGCTTTTATTATGTGAAAATCAGCCAGGTAAATAAAGATTGCATTGACTGTAGTACTGAAGAAATGCCTCAAGTGAAATAAATTGTGATTTGTCTGTAGTGCCTGACAATGCACCTGAAGAAAACTAAAATTTTCACTATCATTTAGTGTGTTGCACCACACTAAAGACAGTTCTACACTAAGTTGATTTAATTTTTAGAGGAAGGTTCTCCAGAGGCATGAGCTGGATGAACATATGGACTTAGATAGGCCTAACACTTGGCACCATATAGCATATATTCTTAAGGAGTAACTAAACTCATGGGCATTTTGCTGCCTTAGTGGTTGATATTTTCACCCTGCTGCACACTTTACCCCACCCCAAACAGTGATGTCAGAGTACCTCTTCTTTCCTAGAAAGAGACACTGTGACACCACAGATTGGGGTGGAGCAGAGTGTGCAGGTGCGGTGAAAATATCAACCATTAGGGCAGCAAAATAACTGTGTGTAGTTACTCAAAATTACCTAAGCTGAATAGCCAGACCTTAATTTGAATGTAGGCTGTCTTGGCTCTTCAATGATTTATAGTGGAATATTATTGGAACGTGTTGCCCTGCTTCCTTCTGTCATGTCAAATGATCATTCGTTTTTACCCCATCTTTCTGCCCAAATTCTAACTTACTCAAACCCAGCCACTGGCAGAAACAGACCTGATGTCATCAACACCAACATGCTAGTGAATCGGCATTGCTATTGACTGCCTGGCTGGAAAGAGAGGAGGGATAGAGGGTTGAGGTGAAGGCTTGGAGGTGTGAGGGACAAGAACATGAATTCAAGAACAAATGTGTTTCTTTTTGTTTTCAAACTTTCAAAAAAAAGTCTTGACTAAATTGGAGGATATCCATATGGAGGTCAGAAGGCTGGGAAGAAGCGAGCCTCCCCTTTCATCTGCCCATATAGAGCAGCTGGAGATGATGGAGGAGTTCAAGAGAGAGAAGCAACGCCTCAGGGACAAGCAAAACTTTGAATCCCTGGTATGATTTGCAAGACACACTCTGGAAGTGATGTAATTGTATGCTCTGTTTTATTTATCAGTATTATTCTGGGGTATGTCAGTGAAAATTTTTATAGCCTAGTGTTTTTCCAACACTGACAGGAATAATTTCCCCATCTTATTTAAAGGTGTTGCAACTTGCATTGGAGGGAAAGACATAAGAGACTGTGTCCACAAAATTCTTGACAGGTATTCTCAACAGTATCCCTACATACAGAACTTTTCACACAGGTAACGTTACAATTCTTGCCGATAGACAAGATGTGACATATCTACCCCTTGTACTCTACACTTTAATCACCTGGCCTGTCTCAAATCAGAAACAATATAGCTTCAGAAAAAACAGGAAGAGCGCCGGAGAACTGTAGTGACTGCCATTTTATATATCATAAAAAAGGCAAATTGATCAAAAATAAAAATTCTAAAGATATTTAATTCTCAGAAATGCAGTCATGAGACTCATGATTGAATATTTTCTGTTGTTTTCCTTGATCGATCTGAAGATAAGTAGATTATCAATGAGCAGATTACAAATTCACTTGCATATATTTCAAAAAGCGAGAGCTAGTGTGGTTTGATATGAATGTTGAAGTGAATAGGTGCTTCCATGTCCTACCACCTCACTGCGTCACAGTCAACCAAAATGACAGGCATGTGAATAAAGCACATTTAACTAAGGTGACCTGACTTGGATGGTAACGAGGAGGGGGTTCGACAGGTGCAGGGACAGTATGTCATTGGAGCTATCAAATGGTCATCTCCCATCAGAGGTTTTGTTTAATTGGTTCCAGAAATCTACAGTGTCCCACAACCACACCTCTTTAGTCCACCATTGGCACTCTCACCCATGCTACAGTTGCTGTGGATTACCACATACACATCATTTCTAAATGGTGCAATTTCTGTTTATTCAGGCTCTTCACCAACCTGCTGATGGCAAAATTAAATATGAAGGGAAAGGGGATGAAGCAGAAACTGCCTCTGGGGACAACTAAAACTTACAAAGCAATCAAAGTTTTCCCCATGCCATTTAAGTCTAACACCAACTCTCACTTATATTCACTATCTCAACTTTTTCTGAATTACACAGAAGGCTACATTTTTGAAACAAAAGGTCAATAGTAACAAAATCTCATTTGTTAAATTGATTTTATTTGATGAAAGTTTATTAACTTTGCTTGCTTGTTGAATGAGAATATTGGAATCAGCGGGTCAAGCAGCAAACTGTATGTGATGCATTATGATGTTAATCAGCCTTGGCCACTTTATATTAAGATGTTACAATGGTGTTATAGAATTTGAGCAGCATGGACGTTACTTTCATTCAAATCCATGGGATTTTTATGACTAATTAAATGTCAAAATTCAGCAGTCTTACTTCTATCTAGAGTCATCTAAAAGTAAGCTAGTATTTTCTAAAATGGAAGTTATAGTACCCAAAGCCATTACATTAGGGCTGTGTCTGATGAGTCATTTTATTTTGTAGTGGCACAGCTATGCAGGTTCTCTAAATTAATGAGTGCTACATTGTCACCCAAAGCCACCATCTGTTGCAGGCTTATCCCTTCCTAACATACAGCGATGCGAGTGAACAGAGACCATCTTCACACTATCTTAAAGTTACATGTATGGCGCTGTGTACCCCATCAGTCGCCATGGGTCTGTGCAGTATTGATACTTGATATTTGACAGGAGGAATAATAATTAATAAGTATAAGGAACGTCAAACCTATATGTTTTCACATACAAATATGTGCACATGCATACTGCGATGTAAATACACTGGTTGTCTTTGCATATTTATAATTTTTGTTTTTGTTCAACTCTTGCGGCGGCAGTCATGAAATGGGATAAAGAAGCTAGAGAGACATCGTGCAGCAGAACATCTTAAACATGCACCAGGGAGGAAGGGAGGTGGAGAGCATACAGGGGTGGAAAGTACTTCCGCATGAGTGCTGTACAATTTTAATGCATTTGTACTTGTATTTCCAGTTTAGGTAACTTTATATTTTTTCTCCACTACATTTCAAACCAAATATCCTATTTTTTTTTCACTTGGCAGTTGACTTTATTAGAATTGTGTTTTAGGCTATTTTTTAGTTTTTAATATTTTGTTGAGAACCTCATTAAAGATGAAAATAAATTCTCTTGTCATTTCAAAAAATGTGTAATTTTTAATAAATCAGATGTCACACATTTCCAATTGTAAATAAGGCCACTAAAAAGTCTTGGCAGACTCTGAAGGGAGTGGATATCAATTATTTATTTACACTTTAAAGTAGTAGTCCTGCACACTGCCTTCACTAGAATCAGTTTTATTGAATACCATGTTTTGGTCATCCAACCTTGGAATAATAGCCTACCTGATGACCAAAACATGATATTCAATAAAGCTTACAGTAAGGGAGGACAGGATGGGACTCTGGTCTCATTCACAATTAAAGAAGTAAATGTTGGTTTAAGCGGAGTGCAACAGGGACATCTGAAATATGTCCAAGAAAGATGTCTTAAAAACTTTCATTTTGAACCATATGAAACTGCCATTTGGACATCTATAATTGAAACTTTCATTTTGAACCCTGTAAGGATCTCACTTGAACGTCAACAGTGAACATTTAAAAGATGTTTAAAAAAGATTTCTTTTTAACATTCACTATTGACATCCAAATGACATCAATAGTGAATGTTAAAAAGACGTTTACAAATGACCTTACAAAAACTTTCATTCTGGCTCCTCAGTGGACGTCTCTTGAACAGTTGACAAAGATGTTAAATTGACAGCAGCGCTGTGCAACAATATATTTCAAGAATAAACATGAGATGCTATTTTTGCTGAAATAGAAAGTTGGAAAAGAGGCTGATGAGCCCTGGTAATCTGACGTCTCCTTCATAAAAAGGCAAAATAACGAGTAGTAACTGACAGTCTAATGTGTGTAGAGGTGTGTGTGGTTATTGTGTAGCAACCTGGCGTTGTTTCCAGGCAATTTAATGAAGGTAAACACAGTGAATGGCGCCGCACTCTCAGACTTCTCAGAGGCTGCGGATTTATCAGCCTATCTGTCCTGCTGCCTTCAGATGCTGCAGCAATTTAATGAACTGAAGCTTTTCATACAATATAAAGCAGCTGTGGACAGCAGATACTGTGAGAATCAGCCACATTCATTTATGCAGACTGATTAACTGACGTTCCTGCTTTAACCACATTAAAGGTTATTTTCTGTGTCAATGTTGGCTGGACATTGACACAGAAAACCATCCATAACCTGACAAGATGGCTGCTGCTGTGACTCCTGTGAAATTGACTGGACTCTATTTAATATCTCTTGAATCCTTAATTTTGTCATTGGTTTGCTCATACAAATTGAGTCAAACAGAGGTTTCACCAATTTTATCATAAATTTGAGCCAGAAACTCAATTCTGGATGTGTAATTCTGTTGGACTGGATCGTCCAGGCCTTTGGTCTTGTAGGCCTTATTCCGGTCTTAGTGGTTCACTGGACCTGATCTTCTTATTGCCATGCCACCTAAAGGAAGTTCCAATAACTCAGAGGAGACTATCTCCATGGCTCAGGTGCGGGAATTACTTGAGCAGCAAAAGGACTTCAATAAAACTCTTCTGGAACAACAGGAGAAAAACTTCAATTTCATGACTTCAAAAACTACTGCAAGACGTGGGGTGATTCATGTAAAGAGACAAAGAATGATATGGAAACAGTCTGCAAAAGTCTTATCTCACTCAATGATAAAACTGATTATATAGAAGGTCAGTCTAGATGAAATAATATCACTGATGGCATCAATGAACACATAGACCACTGCAAAATTGAGTTGGTGCAGGCCCACAGATCTGGAAAGCTTTTTCCATCCTCCACTAGGCCCAGGCCTATTGTTGTCAAGTTTCTGCGTTATAAGGACAAACTGGAAGTCCTCAGCAAAGCCAAAGCCCTGAAAGGCACTGACATTTTCATAAACGAGCTGTTCGACAGAAGCGAAAATAACTTCTTCCAGCCATGAGGGCTGCCAGGGAGAAGGGGGAGATTGCCTACCTGCGATATGATAAACTCATTGTACACCCACCATCCAAGAAACCTGCACTGAGGCCTAGGCAGAACAATGCTATGCCTCTGACTTCTGATCATTAGACAGATATATTCACACATACAGTATCATACTTAGTAATTCCAATATGTATCTCAGTATTTGGTCTACTTATGGTGGACTACAGCTCTCTTTGTTATCACTGTCACAATATCCTCTCAAATCCAACTGTTTATTGAACTTGCTGTAAAAAGTGTTACCACCTGAGATGTATACCTATCAATGAATATGAAATGAATGAATGGAGCTCTTGGACTTGTTCTAAGTGTGTCTCCATATTTCCTTATCATGACACTGATGATGATGACTTGGTTGATATAAATTCTGATTATAGGATGCCAACTGCTTCAAACCATATGTTTTTCAATCCTTTTGATTCAAGTCTGTAAGAGTGACACTAAATTTATAGACCCTGATTCAAAATTTTTTAGCTCTTTGACTATTGAGTGTTTATCCTGTGACTATTGCAGTATTAATGGATTTAATAGTTAATTACTTGACATGCCAAAGCAGTTCTCAACTTTTCATTTAAACATTCGTATTCTCTCCAAAAATTCTGATTTATTTCATCACTTTTTTATCTTCATTAAATTATGAATTCTCAGTTATAGCACTTTCAGAAACTTGGTTGTCTGATGAGTCAACATCTCACTATGGCATCCCAAATGAACATGTTTTGCATCATTGTAGGATGGCAAGAATTGGTGGTGGTGTATCTATATATTTACATAATGAATTTCAATAGAGATGATCTCACTCTCAGTTCTGAGTGTAATGACGTTGAATCGCTGTTCCTTGAAATACCTTCACTGTGAGATTTTTGATGGCAAAGCTCCTCGATTATCAAGCCATTAACATATATATTTACCAAATCTCTAGAAACTGGTATAATACCTAATGACCTTAAAATTGCTAAATTAGTTCCTGTGTTTAAATCTGGAGACCGAAGTTCTTTTAACAATTACCGGCCTATTTCTGTCCTTCCATGCTTTTCAAAGATTTTGGAGAAGTGTGACAGAGTGATGAAACATCTGCAGGACTGAAACATCCTGTATGAACACCAATATGGCTTTAGGAAAAAAATATTCTACAGAAGTGGCTGTGCTTCAACTGGTTGACAAAATTCATACTGCTTTGAATAACAATGAATATGCTTAGGAGGAAGGAATATTTTTTGATTTAGCTAAAGCTTTTGATGCTGTTAATCATGACGTCTTACTCCAAAAACTGTTACAGTATGGTTTTACTGGAATCAGTTATAAATGGTTTTACAATTATATTCATAATCGACAACAGTTTGTTATCATGAATGGATGGTCTTTGGATAGTGCCATTTTAACATGCAGGGTCCCACAGGGATCTATTCTAGGACCACTCCTATTCTTTATTTATATTAATGACCTGGCTGTAGCATTGTCTTCCTTGTTCCCAATACTTTTGCCAATGATACTGATTTATTTTTCTCACACACTAAGGTCTCTGTACTTATGGCCAAAGCTAATTCTGATTTAGAAAATATTTCCAAATGGTTCAAAATAAACAAATTATCTATCAATGTCAAAAAAAATCCAATTTTATCATATTTACATCAAAAAATAAAAAAAATATTGTAAATCTTATTCTTGCCTCTCCATTGGAAATAACCCAATTACCCAGGTATCATCCACAAGTTTCCTTGGACTCCTGATTGATGAGACTCTAAGCTGGAAGAGTCATATTCATCTTGTTTGCAATAAAATGTCCAAATCTATTGGCATCATAGGCAAATTTCGAAGTTTAGTCCATCAGAAGTGTTTATTAACTCTTTACTACAGCCTAATTTATCCATATCTCATATATTGCAATATTATTTGGGGATCTACTTATCCCACCTACCTTCGTAAGTTTTATATTTTGCAGGAAAAGTTTTGCAGAATTGCTACATTTAGCAGTAGGGCTGATCACTCAGCCCCTCTCTTCAATCAGCTCAAGATCCTAACAATATTTAACATAAACAAATGCCAAACTTGCTTTTTCATTTTTAAATTTTGCATCAGCCTGCTTCACTTCCCTTCCCTTGTAAAGCATTTTTCCAGCCTAACGGTGATGTACACAACTATAATACAAGACATGCCAAATGTTTACACCTCCCAATATTCCATACTGGGCTCTGTCAATTCATAAGTCCCTAAGAGTTTTCTAAAGGGTTTCTTCTCTTTTGTTGTGTTGTTTTATGCTGCTTTGTTTTGTGCAAATAAATAAATAATACAAAAAGAGTATTTAATTGAAGTAACTTATTTATATGTCAAGCATTAATCCTTTACTGCAGCATGTTTGCAATGAGTATTTAATTTGCTCTTTGTTGATAAAATCACCAAAGCAGCAGCAGATTGATTCTAAGCCAGAAACAGACATGGCTCTGAGACATCTATTTTCAGTGCAACGTCTAGGACTAAGTTTCAATCAAAATACTTGTTTTCACTGCTTCATTTGAATGAAACTCCCACCTGTTTGTGCCTCTCCTCCCATCTGTACACCACATGCACAGAGAATACCACACAGACTGACAAAGTGAGTTTTAAAGTCAGGAAAATACCCAACAATCGGAGTGCCTCCATGAAAAAAGCCCCTAAGACTTTCTGTGGTCATATAACATAATGCTACTTACACCTTTGCTACTGAGAGAGGATGTTCATTATGATTCATGAAGATTCTCCTCAAGAAGATAAGAAAAGCGACTTTCTTAAAACTACTTACATGTATGATTATGTTTTCCTGACAAGCAACCTCTTGCAATTAATAATGTCTGCCCTCTTAGCAGGAGTTTTGTAGGCATGAGAGAGAACTGCAATATTTTCACTTGATGTATAAACTGTGTGAGTCCAACAAAATTGTCATTTAACTACAGTAAACAAAATAAGAAGTGCTTATGGCATCTGATGGTCTCAAATCATTTTGAGAGCACAAAACAACTCAGCATCAGCTTTGTGCTTGATTGATTCAAGATATAAAGAAAAAATGATAAAAGGTTGAATCAAAAGTTAGTAAAAAAAATATAGATGTGTGAGGAGAAGAATTTTGAATTTTGTTGTTGAAATACCTGTTTATTCCAGATAGTAGTATGTCAACTAGCCAATTTTATTCTGACATTAATTACTATATTGAAAAAGTTCTACTGGGTCAGGTGGTAACAGTATTCATCACATAGCAGACCCAATACATGGAAAAAAAAAGCTTTCTCTTTCTTTTTTTTAAACATTCTACTACAGATTCAATTTGCTTTCGAACCGTAAACACCTATTGTTATTTTTCTTTTTGAATGACAACCTATTCTCCACCTGTCAAGATATCGGGCACTGGTAAGAGACACACACTTGTGTACGAATGTGCATGTGAGCAGATATACACACACACACAAATGTGCACAGTTTCTCAGGTAAAGGTTATGGACTTGAAGAATGTTCTCATTAGTTCTCTGTACAACACTATCAGTATACTGCCTCCATCGTGGAAGGTGTAGTGTGTGTGTGTACATGCATATGGGAGGATAATGAGCTGATAGTGCTCTCGAAGTGTGAGGCTGTGTGCTGAAAGCCAAGGTGGTAACTAACACTCTGACAGCACTCTCCATCACCTTAAACCCCCTGGTGTTGAGAGCACCAGATAGAGCACAATTATGTTTATTACCTTCTCTAGCTGTCACTCATACACTCATAATAGCATGTTGTGTCTGACTTAATGCCAAAATACATTGACATAAAGGCTGAGTTAAATTTAATTTCAAAATACAAACTATCCAGTGAAATAAGCATTTAACAAATGTTTCTATTTGTCAAATGTATCGAGTATTTATTTTGTGAGAAACATATTGAATATATTGTAAGTTTGGTTCTATCTTCCAAGCAGAAGACATTAGGTTTCAGAAATGTTGTTTAGGTGGTTTTCTAGTTGTAGTATACTGCTTGCAACACAAGATGTTTTGACTTAATTTTACTTTAGCCTGATTTTCAAAAAAAATGTGAGCTGTGCCTTGAAAAGTACACATATAAATGTACCGATTCTCATCTTAAGGTGTACATTTTCAGCAACCACTTAAAAAAATGCAATTTATAGCAATGTGAGTCTGGAAAGTACACTGACTTTCACGGAGCTCTGCTTGTTTTTCCACAGTGTGAAGTACATGTAGAGAGGCTCGCCTACACAGCCTACACATATGAAAATTGCCCTTCTGCTTTTGTGTTGGAGAAAAACAGCAAAGCATGTGAGAGTAAATTCTAGTGAATTTAATACATTCAGCACCTTAGGCCAAGATTAAACCGAACAGCGGTGAAATAGGAAGTGACAAATAGTGCCTGTACTGAAGAGCAGCCTATTGTGTATCCGCTGTATGTTGTGGGGGTGTTTGTGTTGGCTCTTTTCTGTACTGTATGATGATATGTGTGCAGTGTGCATGTGTAATGTCATATCACTCTGTGTCATCTCTGTGTGTTTATATGTAGAAAGAGACAGAGAGAGGAGGGAAAGAGATAAAAGGAGCAACTAAAAGAGAGAAATAAAAGGTTTTGACATTACAGATTCACATTGAGCGTTGTAATTCTTTTCAATAGCAGCAGTTTATAAAAATCCTAAGGGGCTGTTCACAGAGAACAGCCCAACAGAAGGAAGACACTGCAGTAGCTTTGTTTCTGAGATGGGGAGATGGAGCAGCAGAGAGACCAGTCTTGTCACAGAGTAGGGGGGTGTAAAGCTTTGGTGGCTGGGACTCCACTGGCTGGGATTTGTCAACTGTTGCAGTTTGCTGATGAAGAGTTGCGCATGCTCTGCTGTGACGACACTGTTTGTACACCTGTCTGCCTCTACGTTAACTTTCTGTGTCCACTACTGTGTTGATTCATCTAGTATTGTCTAGTTAACGTCTAGTTTGTTACGCATTGTCTGTCACTATGACTGAACTGCACAAAGCAAACTAGATAGTATTCATTAGCCTAATGATCATCACCAGTGATAGTTGCGCATTACAGTCTGAGTTTCATGGCAACAATGAACAACACACCTGGGAAGATCTGTTACAATGCCGGTCTTCCATGCTCTGCAGTATCAAACCATCCATTGTCGTCCTGGCAGAAATCCGACCGAGGAAAAGAGGGAAGCTAGGAGGAGTGCGCACCAGGTTGAGAAAGCAACCCTTCAAAACCAGGGGTGCAACAGATCATAGTTGATCCGTGATCCATATGGATTGCCCCCCATGGTTCGGCACGCATGTGAACTGCGGATTAATTGCAAAAATTAATATCTCATTTAAAATAAAGTAAACTGCTGTAAGTACAAGTCATAGACAGACAGCCTGTTGCTAACAGGGATTTTGAAGAGCAACGACCAAACCAGCATCTAATGGGTCCGTAGTGACATCTGCAGCTATGTTTACACACTGTTTAATGTGCTGCAGCTGAGCAGCTAATTAGCTACATAGATGCTAACCTATGTTAGCGGTGCACGTTTCACCAGTGGATGTTTGTTTGGTGGCTCGTTCAACAGAGTAAGCTGCAGGACAAGACGTGTGTTCATGTTTGTAAGTTATGAAGATTTGATGATGTGGACACGGGCTGTTGTTTCATTCGCTATGATGTTTAAAGGGAGAAGGCATCATGCTTCATATTGCAATTTAATTTAACAGTTGAGCTTTGAATATTTGATATATTTTAAGATTTTATTTAAACATTGGACATCTTGAATGTTGTTTTCATTTAAGACCATGGGCAAAAGTTCCATGCTGTAGGTGTTTTATGGAACATATGGAATACAAAGTTTTGTCTCCCCCGCTTCTTTTTTTTCCGCTGATCCGAAAAACGATCCGATTCGTGACTCAAATCCGTGATTCGATCTGACCGGTGAGTTTTGTGATCCATTGCACCCATATTCAAAACCCCCTCTCCCTTCCATCATCATGTCAAATGTATGGTCTCTCCAGGACAAAGTGGATACTTCATGCAAAATGTCTGGTGGAGAGAACCTTCAAGGCAGCCTGCATTATCGCTTTGACTGAAACTTGGCTTGACAAGGCTGTCCCAGATGCTGAGGTACATCTCAATGATTTCACCATCTTCAGGGCAGACCTAATGAGTGAGTCGGGCAAAGAGAGAGGCAGAGGGGTCTGCATTTATGTCAACAACTGGTGGTGTAACGACATCAAGATCCACAGCAAGGTCTGCACTCCAAACCTAGAGATGCAGACCCTATCCCTCCACCTCTTTCATCTCCCAAGGGAATTCCACACTGTTGTCAGCAGCTGTGTTTATATCCCAACTAGCGTTAACATCAAGGCTGCAGCCCAGCTAGTTGCTAAAAGTGCTGACAATATGCAGGGTAAAAATTCTAAGGCTCCAGTGTTTATTGTTTGTGACTTTAACAGCTGCAGACTCATAGTGTTCTGCCTTCATTTCAACTATATGTGGACATTCCAACAAGAAGGGGACAAATTGTTATGTGACTAGTACTGATGTGTATATCTCCCATGCTCATCTGCTGCTCGGCTTCGCAGATCACAATATTATCTTCCTACTTTCACATTACAGACAGGTACTGAAATGTCACAAGCCCCAGACCTACAGCATCAGCCAGTGGTCAGAAGATGCCACTATACAACTACAGGGTTAATTTGCCTGGGACATTTTTGATGGCAACTTAGATGAGATGGTCTCTGTTATTACTGACTACATTAAGCTCTGCATTGCCAAGACCATACCAGTTAAGATCTTCAAGAAACATCCAAACTCCAAACCCTGGATCACCCACCATAATAATTAGAGTTTAAGGGAAAAACAGAAAGTCTTTTCAACAGCAAGACTGGGTTTCACTAAAAATCATAAGCTGTCAAGTAAAGAACACTAAACTTCTTCTTTCGGCTGCTCCTGTTAGAGGTTGCCACAGTGGGTCATCTGTTTCTATCTCTTCCTGTCCTCTGCATCTTCCTCTGTCACCACCTGCATGTCTTTCCTCACCATATCCATAAACCTTCTCTTTGGCCTTCCTCTTTTCCTCTTGCCTGGAAGCTCCATCTTTAGCATCTTTCTCCCAATATAACCAGCATCTCTCCTCTGCACATCCAAACCCTCTCAGTCTCGCCCCTCTTGTTTTGTTTCCAAACTGTCCAACCTGGGCTGTCCCTCTAATATACTCATTCCTAATCCTGTCCATCCTCATCACTCCCAACATAAGTTTTTAGCATCTTCAACTCTGCCACCTCCAACTCCACCTCCTGTCTTTTCATCAGTGCTACCACCTCCAAACCATACAATACAACTAGTCACACTATCCTCTTGTAAACCTTCCCTTTCACACTTGTTGGAACCCTTCTGTTGCACATCACTCCTGACACTCTTCTCCACCCACTCCACTCTGCCTGCACTCTTTTCTTCACATCTCTTCTGCACTCTGTTACTTTGAACAGTTGACCCCAAGTTTTCAAACTCATCCACCTTTGCCACCTCTACTCATTGCATCTTCACCATTCAACTGTACTCTCTCCCATTCACGCACATCTTCCGCCTTGCTCCTACTGACTTTCATTCCTCCAGTGCATACCTCCACCAGGCTCTCCTCAACCTGCTCCCAACTCTCACTACAGATCACTATGTCATCCGCAAACATCATGGTCCATGGAGACTCCTGCGTGATCTCATCTGTCAACCTGTCTATCACCATTGCAAACAAGAAAGGGCTCAGAGCAAGTCCTTGATGTAACCCCACCTCCACCTTGAACCCATCCGTCACTCCAACTGCACAACTCACTGCTGTCACACTACCCTCATACATATCCTGCACCACTCTTACATACTTCTCTGCCACTCCTGACTTCCTCATACAATACCACACCTCCTCTGTCAGTATCCTGTCATATGCTTTCTCTAGATCCACAAAGACACAATGCAACTGCTTCTGACTTTCTCTACACTTCTCCATCAACATTCTCAAAACAAACATTGCATCTGTAGTGCTCTTTCTTGGCATGAAACCATACTGCTGTACACTAATCATCCCCTCTCCTCTTAACCTTAATCATCCACTACTCTTTCCCATAACTTCATGCTGTGGCTGATCAACTTTATTTGTTTGTACTCAATATTTTTTTTAATTTTCAACAATAACAACATGATACAATACGAAGACCTACAACTAAGACAAGACATACCAAAAAACACAACACAAGAGCAAACACAAATACAGAAAGGAAAACAAAAATAAACAAACCAAAATCAGCAGTATTCACAACCTGCTGAATTTACAAAATGTAGTTTGTATGAACTCAAACTGTAATATTTGTTACCCATACGCTTATTACTCTTGACCATTCCTCTTTCAGGTATATTGCTATTGGTGATCAGTCCCTTACAAACTCCTCAAGAGTGCCTCTTAACACATATGATAGTCTTTCCAATGGCAAAATGGACATAAGTTTTTCATACCACATTAGGATATTAGAGGGCTCTTCGTCCAGCCATTTTTGTAATATAATGAGTTGTGCCGCCACAAAATAATTCTAAGAATGTTCTTGTACTAACCACAATATAAAGTGATGTGGATTTAGAGGGATATCTATCCCAAATATTTTCTCAATCTCGGTTTGGACTAGAGCCAAAAAATTGCAATTTTAAGATGACTACATGCATCACAGCTATTTTTACATTTCAAACATAATGGAGAGCACTTAGGATCATATTTACAACTAATAGCTGGGGTTACATGTAGTCTGTGGATTATCTTATATTGGGTTTTGTCAGAGCATGTCATTTTATTTGCGTTCATTGACTCGTTTCGCCACATCACATCATCAAGATAATAATAATAACAACTTTACTTATATAGCGTCTTTTAAAAACAAAGTTTACAAGTGCTTTGACAGGCAAAGCAAAAGCAGTACAGTGCAAAGCAAAGACATGAAACAGAAGACAATAACAAATCTGACCTTAAAAAGATGGCGGCCAAAGGCAAAGAAAGACAATAAAGAGATGATAAAAAGTTTAAAAGAAAGATGAAAAGTTAAAAAAAAAAAGTTTAAAATAAAGATGATCTAAAGACAACATTACAGAAATGCAAGTCTGTAAAAATGGGTTTTAAGAAGTGATTTAAAAGAATTTACTGATTCTGCGAGCCTAATCTCCTCAGGCTGGCCGTTCCAAAATTGAGGGGCCCTGATGGAAAAAGCACGGTCACCTTTAGATTTAAGCCTCGACTTTGGAACAGCCAGAAGGGCCCCACCTGAGGATCTAAGGCTGCGGGCTGGCTCGTACAGGGTCAGCATATCTGTTATGTAGCTTGAAGCCAGACCCAGATGTGCTTTAAAAGTGATCAGTAAAATCTTAAAATCAATTCTAAAACGAACAGGGAGCCAATGGAGAGAAGCCAGAATCAGGGTGATGTAATGTTGCCTGTTAAAACCAGTAAGAAGCCTAGCTGCTGCGTCCTTAACTAGTTGGAGGTGGAACAGGGATTTTTGTGTTATACCGGAAAGGAGGGAGTTGCAGTAATCTAGTCTAAAGAAAATGAAAACGTGGATGATTTTTTCAAGGTCAGAATGGTGGAGCATTGGCTTAATTCTGGAAATGGTTCTGATTTGGAGGAAGCAGGACTGGACAACTTTATTAATGTGTGGTTTGAAACTTAGACTTGAATCAAACAGTACTCCGAGATTTCTGGTGGTGGGCTTCATGTAGGTGGATAGGGGACCGAGACTGATGGGGTTATTTGGATTAGGGGGACTGAACAGTATGACTTCTGTTTTTGAATTGTTGAGTTGAAGGAAATTTTGTGCCATCCAACAGTTGACATTGCTGAGACAATCTACAGCTAGGCTTCTTGGGTCACTGGGTCTCAGGGGAAGGTATATCTGTGTGTCATCTGCGTAGCAATGAAAAGAAATGTTGTGTTGTTGAATGATTTGGTAAAGTGGAAGCATATAGATAGAAAATAAAATTGGACCTAAAATCGAACCTTGCAGTACACCACTGGTAATGTGGGCTGTGGAAGAAGTGAAATTACCAATGGTGACCGAGAGGGTTCATTCTAAAAGGTAAGAGTAAAACCAATCAAATGCAGTGTCCTTGATGCCCATCCAGCTTTTAAGACATTCAATTAAAATAGTGTGGTCTACTGTGTCAAAAGCTGCACTTAAATCTAAAAGAATTAAAATTGCGCTCTCCCCCCTATCAGGGGGGTCATAAGTTACCTTGAGGAGGGCAGTTTCTGTGCTATGTAAAGCTCTAAAACCAGACTGAAATTTCTCAAAGATATTATTTTGACACATAAAAGCTAAAAGTTGGGTTGAAACAACCTTTTCTAAAACTTGAAAAGGGAAGTTTAGAAATCGGTCTAAAATTATTAAAAACAGAAGGATCGTGGTCAGGTTTCTTTAAAAGAGGGTGCACAATAGCATGTTTAAAAATAGAAGGAAAAAATCAATTTTTGAGGGAACTGTTGATAATCGATAAAATACTGGGGCCAACTGTGTTAATAACTTCTTTGAGGAATTTTGTGGGGATAGCATCAAGACTGCTTGTGGTGGGCTTGATATGGGCTATGATATCAGATAAAAATGACAGTGATATAGGATTAAAATGACTAAAATAATAATTAATGTCCCTGCTGGTATGTAAAACATGGGCTGGGGTGGGATTTGTTGCCTTATTTCCCTGACTTTATCACTAAAAAATTTTAAAAACTTCTCACACGTTTCTTGTGATGCATCAATAAAATGACAAGGGAACCAAAAATCTTCCTCCCAGGATGTTTTACTGTTGTTAACAAACATTTGATCATAAATATAACTCATAACTGTCTTCTCTAAAGAAGAAGCTTTCAATAGTATCTTTTTCCAAATTATCCATGTTCATACCACTTTTATATATTGGTATGGATTGGATGTAACTCCTAAGTTGTAAATAACAAAAAAATTGTTCTTGAGGAAGGTTGAATTCATCCCTGAGGTTTCAAGAGTTCCTTCTAAAATGAGCTCTTGAATTTTAGAAATACCAGAATCCTTCCATGTTTTGAAACCCACATCTGAACAAGATTGTACAAAATCAGGATTATATACAATGGGTGCCAAAACAGAGTATTGATTCATTATCCCAAAGTGCTTGCGAACTTGATTCCAGGTTCTGAAAGTATTTCTAACAATAAAGTTTTCCTTGCAAGATTTATAATTGGCATGTGCGAAATAACAGGATCACACCCAGTAGTTTCCAAATCAAGAAATGTGGAATTAAGATAATTTTTTTATCCATTCTGTGATGTATCTAATATGGGAAGCCCAGTGATAGTACATGATATTAGGAAGTGCTAATCCGCCTTTGTCAACAGGTAACTGCAATTCTCCAACTAAAGTCTGGGTCTACAAATCATACTGTGTAGTGATTTAAAAAACTTGTGGGAAGTGGGATATAATTAGACAACATCTGCATTGTATATTATAGCTTCAATAAAACATTCATATTTATAATGGCAACCCATCCAAGTAGTGATATTGATAAAGGGCACCATCTTTCTAATTTCATTCACCACTGGGTCTAAATTAATTTTTATCATATCATCCAAAAAAAAGGAACATAAATGCCTAGATACTTGGACTCATTAGGAGACAACTGAAAAGGAATAAGTCCCAATAAATCAGAACATCTTAAATTTCTAAGTGGTAATGTCAAGGATTCCCCTTAATTAATCTTATATCCAGAAAAAAAAAAAAAAAACTCATTAATTATCTTGATAATAGCTGGAACTGAGGACATGGGATTACTCAGAAATAAAAGAATATCATCAGCGTACAGAGGAATCTTATGTATTTTTTTCCTGGTTTGAATACCATTAACTGAGGTACTAGATATAATTGTCTCTGCTAAAGGTTCCATTACTAACACAAATAATAAGGGAGATAAATCAAATTTAGACCTCTGTAGTTACTACAGCTCACCCGATCAAATTATCTGCTATAACTGACCCTGCCTCATTTGCTGAAGACCGGAACACCTCCTATACATGGTTTGACACCATCAACTGCTCAGAGGAATGTGAGGCACTACTAGGAACCCTACCCATCCTGGAGCCGGCACACCCTGCTCCTTTCACAGTGGAGGACGTGTGCTGGCAGCTGAGCTGGTGCAAACCAGGCAAGGCTCCAGCTCTATCAAGACTCCATCCCCCACTTCACACAATGGTGCATTAACAATTACCTGCAACTTAATGTAACAAAAAGACAAAAGAACTGTTCATTAACACTTCTAGCACACACAGCACAGCCCGCAACTCCACCCACAACCCCACCTGCATCAATAAGGAAACTGTTGAGATGGTGTAGTGCTTCAAATATCTTGGACTCACCCTTGACAATAAATTAAGTTTTAAAACTTAATTCAGGAAGAAAGACCACACCTTGTAAACATCCTATTTCCGCACAAAGAGTATATCAAGAGCCCCATATACAACACTGCATGTCCCTGGGTTCCCAGCAATACACCCACAGAATGTCAGGATCGGATGAATGGTTCATGAGACATGGACAGGACACACAGACAGACAGACAAACAGACAGAGATTCCTTGCTTTTTAGTTACATGAACTGCAGTGTCCATTCAAAATGTGTCTGAGACATCTTGTAGTAAGTCTTGTATGTATACACCAAGTTTCATTCACAGTATACAGTTCAATAGCAGAGCTTAAGTTTCTCAAACTTTTTCCAAGTCATTATTACTACAGATGTAATCCTCCCGATTACAATGTGAGTTGCAATGGCAAAGTGATGCTGTCTGTATTTCCGCTTGTTGACTCCACGTGCAGAAGAAGAAACAGAAGTAATGTTGTTTATGAGGTATTTTTACATATTTCTGAACATATCTGAGACATCCTGCACTAAGTCTTGAATGTAAATGCTGAGTTTTATTCACAGTACACAGTTCAGTAGTAGAGTTTGAGTGTCATTAACACTACAGATGTAATCCCACTTCCAACCACAATGCGGGTTGCAATGGCAGGGTGGTGCTGTCCGTATTTCTGCTGGTTGACTCCACATGCAGAGAGGAATCAACGTTGTCTATGAGGTATTTTTATATATTTCTTAAGAATAGATCATCCAAACACACTCACTGCTGCACTTCCTTGAGTCAGCCAGCAATACATCCGCCTGTTATGAAGTAGATCGGATGAATGGCTTTTGAGATATGCAAGGTACAAACATACAGACATACAGAAATACAGACAGAGATTCCTTGCTTTGCATAGAGAGATTCTTAACCATTGCACTCCATCTAGGCACATCATACCTATCACTAACTATTTAACTGTATTACTCCTGTGGCTGTGCCCATGTTAGGCTCAGTCACCCTCACAACCCCACCCAGCATGGTTTATGATGTCACCATATCCCAAAGCACCAATTAATATAAGCGCCCTTAAATTAGCTCTGAAGAACCACACCAGACTGCCAGATCATCCATTTTTTCATACATGGTCGTCCCAAGGTTCCTCGACAAGCAACACTGTCTGACATTTCCATCCATTCCTCTGACACATTCATCTGCCTCCTCAAATGCAGCAAACTAACCAATCCGGTCTACCTCAACCCATCTACCTCTTTTGACTAGACCCATGTCTAATTCCATACAAACCTATATGTGAATACATAAACTCAAGGCTAGCCAGTCAAGCTTCCCCCCAAACCCCCCGTTCATCTCAGAGACAAGTGGCCACATTTCTTGTTTCACCACCACTTTCACCAATTCTTTGCTATACACTGGGCATTCCTTCTGCATGGGAGCCACTTCCACTGCTTTTAGCTTGGCTGCTGGTCTTCTCAAGCATACCTCACCCTTATCTGCCACAACCTAAATAACATTAGAAACGTTCACATGCATCTTTCGGCTTTTTGGTGGCTCGATCTAAGCTGATTGCCTGAAGAGATGGCTCCCCCACTCAGTCTCAACTCCCCTGGTTCACCTCCTGTCTTCCCCTTCACCCTTTATTCCTCATCCTTTCATCCCTTGACATTCATCCCTCAACCCTCATCCCACTATCCCTCAACCCTCACTCCCATCCCTTCATCCGTTCCTCCAGACCTTCAATCCATTCCTCCTACACCATCCCAGCTCTCCTCCCTCTATGTTATCCATTCAATCATTAACCTCTCAGACCTCAACAGCAAAGCCATTACACACAGAGCACGCACCATAGCACATGACCCTAGGCACCCCCTCTACCTATTCTCTACATTGCTTCCATCTCGTTGTAGATACAGGTCCCTGGCCTGGAAACGGGCATATTATGGCAGGAGTTTTGTCCCCTCTGCCATAGCATCACTAAACAAAATACCCCGGTAACTGACATGTATATATACTATGTATACAGGTATGTGTGTATGAATGTGGATGTATCCTGTATGGATCCTTTTAATGTAGATATGTTGTGGATGTATGCTGTATTTATGTATCTATGCATTTATGTGAGGCTCTGCACAGACTGTGGCAACAAATTTCCTTGAAGGACAATAAAGACTCTATCTATCTATGTGATCTGTGCTGTGGTGCCTCAAAAGTTCGATATATTTCCACTCTGACAAAAAAAAATCACACCAGATGTGGTGTTTCATCTGCCAGACCAACAAGCATAGACATATTTCCTGGTGAAGGAGAGGTAAGGCAGAGGCAGAGCTAAGAAGTGATCACACCTCAGAGACAGAGGTGTCAGTTCCAGGACACTGGGTCTGTCATCAAGCCCTCCTGTTCAAAGAATCACCGGTTAACAGGGTTGCCTAATTGAAAAAACCTTGTGGAGCCCCAATTGTGTCAGCCGCCAGGTTTTGCCCCAATTGACTGCATTTCATCTAAGGCTTTCTGTGGAGTTTTGACACAAATCCTGCATCTAATAATGGCCAGATTAACCTGCTATGAGGGAACAAGACTAAGAGTCCACAGCCACACTAGCAGCTTTGTGAAACTGAAATACCCATTATAAAGAAAACCAAACTATTGAAAGTATTGGACAAATTACAATTTTGACATGATGATGGCACTAGATGAAATATTAGGGGATCACTTAAGCTCACAAAGACCATGTTTGTCTGCACCAAATTGCATTTTAAACCATCCAAATGTCCATCTGTTGGTGGCAGTAGAGGAAAGGGGGTTAACGAAGTCATTAGGCTTCATCCTCTGAGGATCGTGAATGGCAATCCATCCAGTGGTTGTTGAGATATTTTAGTCTTGACTGAAGAGGTGGTGGACCAGCAAACCGACATCACCAGACTTAGAACCACACCGCAAGTGTGTTTAAAATGTTACAAGGGCCCGTTAAGACCCCCCAAGGCAAAAAGTTAAACTGTGGCTCCTTAAATCCACTAAGGCATCGGACCATCTACAGCAAGCCTAGAGGGTTTGAGTGGTCCATTGTTGATCTGCTACAAATATGTAAGACAACAAAATAACCTAATTTATTTGGTATGACAACAGTTGTGTTACCTATATTGGAATAATGCCTGAATACTACATAATTGGAATGACGGTGGGTTTTCCCGTTCTATTCTCATTCTGCTGACATTGTGTGAAAGCAGCATCTCGCCTGCTAATCTCTCTTCAGGTGCAATCAGTCGATGCTTCCCACCTGTGAGCTCCCACTTTGTTTGGTGTGAAATTGAGTGTTCCAATCACAGGCCGGAACTTTTCTTTGTATGTTTAAGACAGTGGTTGTTTGTATATTGTATAGTTACAGCTTTACTTTAAGGTACATGGTGGGAAAAGGATTAATGTATGTTGGGCCCCTACACACTTTTTTGGTTTGCTGCTTGGTGCCTCCTCACTAATGTTTTTGTTTGTTTGTTTGTTTTTGTTGTTTTTTTTTTTTTGTTGTTGTTTTTAAGTCCTACCTACTCCAGAGAATACTGTATAGAAGCCTGAGAAGGTTAGACAGGTCGGTCAGACGTTTATTAACATTCACAGCTATAGGTGGTTTACAGTGTCCATCTGACTTGCATGTAAAAATATGGGATTATATTTCAAAGAAATACATCAGGGCAACCAAACCAATGACCCTTTCATTTTTACATCAACATTTTAAAATATTACAACAAAACTTTGGCCCTTGACCTTCAAATACCTATAGGGGTCTAAGCCGTTTGGAACTACAGAAATACTTCTTCTTGTAAGCAAAGAAAACCAATGGTACTCTAGGACTTTTATCCTCCGGGGGCATATTCTTGCCACAAGATGGATTTCTCTCTCCCTTTACCTTTATCAGTCTGTCTCTCCCACCCTTTGCGCTCCCTCTTTCCCTCCATCCATCTCTCTCTACCTCTTCTACCTTCCCATTTATTCTGCCTTCCCTCCATCCATCTCTCTCTGTCTCTTTTACTACCATTTATCTCTCCTCTCTTCCTCAGTCTATCTCTCTCCCTCCTCTCCTCCATATCTCTGTCTCTCGGTGTATTAAAATGCCCCATTTGGATCCATTCTCAGCTCCCCACACTGCAGCTTTTCGTTGCTTCGGTCAAAACTAGAGAGCATCTCATCAGCTTTCTGGAGCTCAATCTGTCTGTCCTTTCCTTCCTCTGTTTGCCTCAGCAAAGAGATTAACAGATTATCCCTCCTTCCCGCTGAAGAATGTCTGTTTGCCATGTTAAGTCAAGACAAGAGGTGAAAGGAAAGCAGATTTGGGGTGTCAAGAGTGTATGAGCCATTGGAGGTGGGGTGGAAAACTTAGAGATGAGCTAGCAGGTGGGGTCTCAAAACTCTTTAAATAAGAATGTGTATTCTCCTCTCCTGTTGTAGTTTAAAGTCTCAATTCAGGCTATAAAAGCAGCATAATAATAATATAATAAATAGCAATTGAAAGGTGAAAATTATGACATTTTTCTCTGTTATCTCCTCTTCATTTTGACCTACCTCTCATTGTTCATTTCAGCCTGACAGTGTGTCAAGCTTAATATTCACAGATAGTAGATTGGTGGTAAATTGTCTTTTTTCATACATCAGTCTCTATATTTTTAGAAAAAAAATGTTTTTACCACATGGCAGCCTGGAGAATTTGGAACTTTATTACTTGGATATTTTGCTAATTGTTGGGAAGAATGGCACTATAAGCTGATCACCATCAAGTGGATATATTGGTAGATCAGCCTCCAAGTATAACCGACATGCAGACCTTTGGCTCCTTGATGATGCTTGTCATGGGGGTAACCAACCCACTGGTTGCTCCCAGCATGGTAAGGGAGACTGTCTAGAGGGCTTCTGACACAGAGGACTCCGTAGAAAGGTACCAGCAGGTTAGCAATGCTGCAGCTCTGACAGTAGCAAAGGTAAAAGCTTGGATGTGAGGATGACTTTCAGGTGCTTCTTAAATTTTTTAAAACCACTTCTTGACTTGGCAGGGGATGGCAGGACTTCATCCAGGTTGGAAAAAATGATAACAGAAGGTTGGAGTAACACTCTGTGGAAGCAGTCAACTCATAAAGACTAAGGCCGCACTCATTCATTCAGAATGAGACCAGTCTGTGGGCACAGTAGGCTCTAGCAAAGAAACAAAGGGTCATAGTAATGTGTTGCGATTAAAGATAAAATAATTCCTGCCATGATTTTCCAGAGTTGTAAAATCCTGTCTCAGAGCACTATAAACATCTTTGCAGTGTTTTTGCATCTTATATGGCTTCAAAAAAAGTAAATCTGTAAATCTTTTAAACTGGACTTTCTGGATTGTTTTTCATTGTCTGACCTGAAACTGAAGCAACACATCACATGACTCAGCCAACCTAGAAAAGGTGCAAATTAGCTACAAATTAGACTTAATATTTTACCCTCACACATGGATATTTCATCTGGATAAGGAAAACGTTAATGCATGTTAACGCAAGCTGTAAATGCATGCAGAATACTCTGCAATCAGATCACAGCAGTGTTGCAATCCAGTGTAAATATGTGAATGCACTGCAGCCTGTACAGTTAGGTCACATTCTTGAGTAAAACATTCACCCAACAAGTTGAAAGGTCACCTAACCCATTGATTGATTGATTGATTGATTGATATTGATTGATTGATTCTGATTACCTTGTTATAATATAAGTGACCCTAGCCTTGTTAAAGAGGCTACCACAAACTATCTGGCAGTCTCTGTCACGCAACTCTCACCTTGCGCCCCAGAGCGGTCCCTTGAGAATATCCCACATTGCTTACCTTGACCTAGCAAGCATCATGTTTGCTGCCAAATCTGGCAGCTCCACCTACCTAATTTGGATGTAATAATGAGAATATCTTTTAATACCAGGTGTATAAAATCAGATAAAATAGGTTTAAAAGATTCAGGGGCTCAGAAAGTTGATTCTGGCATCTCATTTCTAGAACAGTGTGTAGGATCCATACTAAAAGTGTACATGCACACAAAAGGAAAATGGCTGAGAAGGCAGAGAGTGTGTAACAGCCACTGCGGTGTCTCCAGTGTGCTCTGTGCACCTGACAGCACAGTCATATTCACTGCAGCGATTTTACAAATATAAACTATATGGAAACTAAAATCATACCCAGTGGTATATGCACAGCATTAGAAGATATTAAAAATCTATTAGCGCTCTATTTTGCAATTATTTTTAAGTTACATTTGTTTAAGTTAATTTATTTGATGTAATCTTGGATTTCTACAACCGATGATGATAATTTCATCAATTAGTTAATGTGGTTGAAGAATGAATCCTGAGGTTGAATCCTGCTACCTACCACATCCTGACATCATTCATTTCAGCAGCTGCTCTCTTTTGTGTGATTATGATGTTCTGTGGCTTTTTACCTCCCTGTAGATGTGCATGATCCACACCCCGATTGGCTCTTTTGCCAAGAGGGTAGTGTCCATTACATGTTAACCATATTGTGTCATGGCCGATGGGTACGAGGGTACGAAGGCTTTAAGGAAACATTATAATAAACAGTTAAGAGATGGTTAATTAAAAAGACAATACATCTGATTGGCAAGAGCCATGACACTGTTTACATAAAAGTTGGTAAACTCTTCAAGTAAAGGCGTGGACTGCATGATAATGATAATTTCATCAGTTGGTTAATGTGGTCCTGAGGTTGAATCCTGCTTACCTGCCACATCCTGACATCATTCATTTCAGCAGCTGCTGTGCCCTCCACAACTGACCCTCTCTTCTGTGCTCCGGGTGAGGCAGTCCTGATGAAATGCTGAGCGGACTTTGATTTAAGATTTGAGTTTGAGAGATATCTTTTCACATTGAAAGGTGCTTATGGAATAGTTATGGCTCACTAGCACAAGCACAAATAACACTGCTGCTTTGAATGTTTATGATAAAGTGGATCTATAATTAACGTCATATGAGGTGAAATTAAATGTGTGAGAGGCATCATTATACAATCTGGCTTCAATTCACCATTTCACCATCTATGTTGCTAATTTCCCCTGTCTTCACAATGATTATATGCACGGGTGGGAATTTACATACAGGTGCTCACATCCATATACACATTCAAGCCTTGTTTTGTGTGTACGCAACAGTTATAAATGAGACCTCAGCTCTTTATGCCCCCCTTAAGAATTTGGGGTTCATGGGAAATTTGTTCATCCTCTCTGCATGTTTTATACCTCCACCTTCAACCTCTTGCTGTAGGATGTGTCTTTCAATTAGCATACCATGTTTAGCTGTGTTTGCAGTTAAGTCATAAAGTCAGTCTCTTTGAGGATGGACATATCATGTTGCTGTTTTTAACTTGAACATGAGATGCAGCCATGTGTTGTCTTAATTATTCATGAAAACACCGCTTTACTGTTTACAGTGACTCACATTCTCAGTGTTTTCCATCTGTAAGTCAGCCTACATGACCATGCAATCATGTGAACCACACGGGGTAAATGACATGTAATCAAATCTTTAATCAGGGACTTTTGTCCCACCAAGAGATGAAAAAAAAGAGTTTGTTCTAATCAGTGGGGTTTTCACTGTACACAGTGGCTACATTTTTTTTTTTTAATTTTCATTTTGCATGAATGTGAGTGTCTCCATAATATAAGGTTATTTACTGCTTTTAATTTTTTGATTTAGATTGCCACATACCAATATATCTTTTAAATTCCATCCTCACTTACTGATGCTTAAAGCAGGGTCACTGAAAGCAACAGCATTTGTGTTGACTTCTTAATTGTGTAAAAAGGTCATAGGAAGGGCATCCAATATTACATTTTGTTTAAAGGCCATCCCATCTTTTTCTCTAAGTCTGCCACACTCTCTCCCTGTTCTATTAAAGCCTAGCTCTGCTTGGGTCTTTGGCCAATAAGCTTTTGTAATTTGCTACACACCCAGCCCGACCCGGCAGTTGCGGCTTGCCTTCTGCAGCATGAAAACTCTTGTCACACATTAATCGACTATTAAGGCCAGATTTTTTCTCTCTTTTGGACTGTGTTTCTCTTCAAGCTCTTAACATGCTTTGAACAAGTAAGTTTGAGTGTTACACAGGGGACATGGCTATACAAATTGCTAACTGGTGTTGGACTTGCTACACATTTAGTAACTGTGTGTGGATTGGTCGAGGGGACTTTTGAGCAGCCTAATTCAGTGTGTGAGAATGCTGTAGTTGTAGACCTGATTACCATTTCTAGTGTTATTTCATTCATGAGAAAGTTCTTGTTTTTATCTACTATATATATATATATATATTTGTCTGCTGTTATGTACTCAGCATGTTCAAATAAGGTACAAAGTGTTAATATCAACAGTATGCTAATGTATCTGGCATAGTAACTCTAGAGAAGCCAGTGGTGCTATTTGTGCCCTCATTTTGGGTGAAATTGTTGAGATGTAGGGCATTATGTTCTTTGTATTACATCAGACATTTGTATTACATCAGAGAAGGGTCAATGCTGACTTTTATAGTTTCTAGATACTGATATACTGTATATATCTTGGTAATGACAAAATGAAATGCACACAGCAGAACAGCTGTTCAGTGCGCTGAAAGGGGGCCGTGTGTTCCAAGTAACATTCCAGCGCACATACTGGTCATTAGAGGTGCAGTTTTGTCTCCCTGGCATCTCCATGGGGCGGAGGACAAAATGCCTCTATCTGAATAGTTCTCGACCTAAATGTGCTCCTTATGTTTAAAGGAACAAAGGAGGGGTTCGGTCTGAGAGTAGCACCGCTGTGGTCACCACGAAGCAGCAAAAAGCTGGGGTGAAATGTCAGAGCGCACAGTTCAATCACTCTCTTAGCTGAGGTCAGTGCAAGAAGCAAAACTGTCTTTAATGACAACGCCTTCAGGGAGGAACACTCCAGAGGCTCATAGGGATCACTCACTAGGGCTTCGAGCACCACCAGCAGTTCCCACTGGGGGGCAGAGACACGCATCACCGGCTATTGTCTCCTAGACCCCTGCAAGAAATATTTCATGAGGGAGGTGGGCAAAGACAGGTCTGTCACCAAAGCCCTCATGACAGGAGGAAACACCTGCTGCATACATTTTAACAGTGGCATGAGACAGCCCATTTTCCACCAGATATTGTAGAAAGGAGAGAACCTCTCTCACTGCACATGTCAGGGGGTCCAGTCTCCTTTCCTTGCACCAGCATTGGAATCCCAACCACTTTGCCTTGTGGCAAGCAATGGTAGATCCCGATCCCGCTGCTTGGATGGTCTGTACTATCTCTGTAGACAGTCCAGCCCACATCAGCCTGTCCCTCTCAGGAGCGAAGCCTGGAGTGGTTGGCCTAATGTGGGCAGTGCACCTATTGAGCCCACCTCCAGGGACAGAGCCCCCCACACTTGGGGCATGGACCAGGGCTGGAATGCCAACATCAGGAGCCCCAGTGGAAGGACTGGATGGCCCGCTACCATGAGCCCCAATGCCTGCATGACAAAGCTGTCACTGCTACTCCCTTCTCCCTGCAGTGTGAGGACTGCCTGTTTCAGAGCTGTCCATCTGGGTTCCAACAGAACTGCCTGAAATTGAGCATGACCCGCAGATATTCACCTGTTGGCATGGCTTGGGGCAGGGCGCTCTTCTTCCAGTTGATGGCAAAGCCTAATTGAGTTAGGTAGTATCTGGCAGTGTGGAAAATGGCCCATTCTCTGGACCTTGCCATGACAATTAGGTCGTCTAAGTAGAAGAAAACCCTCATGCCACAGTCATGCAGCGGTTGCAGCGCCATGTCCACACACTTGCTGAACATGCAGGGAGCCTGGGAGTAGCCAAACAGTAGCCTGTTAGGCTATCCCCTAGAAGGCAAAATGGAGGAACTTCCTGTATTTCAGCGCCACCTCTACGTGAAAATATGCATCTTTCAGGTTGATGGTGGTGAACCAGTCACCTGGTTAAATCAGTTCCAGCAATCTCCTGATTGTCAGCATGTGTAATGACTTTTTGGCATTGGTTCAGAATGCAGAGATCCAAAATGCATCTGAAACCACCCGTCTGTGTGCACACACACCGTGGTGTAATACAGGGCGGTGGCTGCATCATGCCGCTCTCTGCATGGTCTCGTCTGAGGCACTCCAAGCAGTAGAGGTGCTCGTTGGTGGCAGCAATGAGACCAGGGCACGATGGGCAGGAATGAGCTTTTAGCGGCCATTCCATCCGTGGAGAGGAAATGTCAGTGTGATGATTTCGCTGTCGCTGAAGAAAAGACAATGGTGAGCAGCAGTGAGATGCTACTTTGATAGTGTGCACGACACGTTATTGGTAGGCACGTCCTGTTTGGCCTGCTATGTACATGCAAACTTCATGTGATTGGAGGAGAATATTACCCAGAATCCAGTAGAGGGCACAGCCTGTGTGAGATAGAACAGCATTTTATGTGAATGGCAAGTTAGCTTTACATCCAGCATATGTATGTGGTGCTTTGATCATGGTCCTGAAATTTATTTTTAAAAGAGTACTCCAGTGATTTAACAATGCTTTCCCATGGCATTGTCAGACTGTCAACGGACATTAAAAAAAAGGATCAAATAGATGCAGCTGAACCAAATATCGTTCCTCATTACCTGCAATGCAGTTGAACTCAAATTACTTGTCTTTACAGATTCAGGTGTGTTGTGCTAGTAGAATTTGTAATGTAGCCTGGAGCTGCTAGCCTCAAGCAGAGATGAGGAGCGGGCTACAGAGGTCTAGTAACCTCACTTCTTTATACTTTTTTCAAATGTGCAGTAGTACTCCCCAACACAAATAAACACCCTTTCATGTGTAAAAAAGAGTTCCTCTTTAAAGTGTTGATGTGTCTTGCCTATCTGTTCTGTAAGTTTCTAAAGATATACACATAACCTTGTGCACACCAGTATCTTAACCATTTACTGTAAAGATCTTATAACACAGACACATATAAGAAATTATAACCACAACTTTTCAATATCTCCCCATAATGAAGACGCAAGCACACCAGTTTCCTGAAGTGTGTTAATTGTTTTTCTATTTTTCTATGTTAATGTAAAAGCACTGCCTGCAATGTAGCTAAAAATGCTTAGATGCTTTCCATTACAATGGAAAAGAACTGCCAGTGTCAAAATTAAATGTTTACTTTGTTTCTTTTTACTGTACTGTGTGAATGTCACACAGTACAGTGCATTGGCATTAAACATTATTGAATGTATATACTTATGCAGAAAAGTTGCAGATATGTGTTGGATATGGGTTATCTTAACATGATCCAGCAATATGATGAATTTGTGTCAGTAGTCATTTGAATAAACACTAACATTTTGGTTCTAGAAAGGAGAGAACCTCTCTCACTGCACATGTCAGGGGGTCCAGTCTCCTTTCCTTGCACCAGCATTGGAATCCCAACCACTTTGCCTTGTGGCAAGCAATGGTAGATCCCGATCCCGCTGCTTGGATGGTCTGTACTATCTCTGTAGACAGTCCAGCCCACATCAGCCTGTCCCTCTCAAGAGTGAAGCCTGGAGTGGTTGGCCTAATGTGGGCAGTGCACCTATTGAGCCCACCTCCAGGGACAGAGCCCCCCACAATTGGGGCATGGACCAGGGCTGGAATGCCAACATCAGGAGCCCCAGTGGAAGGACTGGATGGCCCGCTACCATGAGCCACATTTTATAAAAGTCTCTGCTGTGACTTCAAACCTATTGAAAACAAAAAAATCTATGGTGTATGACTAGTGCTGTGTTTGGCAATTTTGAGGAAACAAAGTCTTTTGGGAGACAGATGTTATTCATTTTTGCAGCAGAAACAGTTGTAAGAAGAGGCATGATTCTATGAGGTTTGGCACATCTCTCAAGATAAGCACTCAAACATACAGCGTCAGTGAGTGGCTGGTATTGACTTTGACCTGACAGCACCTCAGTGGTCCTTTGTGACAGAATATCTTTTCATCAAATACGAACATACAACACACATACATGCCTGCAAGATTCACACCACAAACAGACTTTAATGAGTCTTTTGAGAGTCTGATAGACTGCAGCAATGGGAAAAAGAGATTTTTCAGTCTCTACTGTTATTAGCATTAATCAATTTACATTAACATCCTTCTTTTTCATTCTTCTGTGAATTTGATAGAGCAAATTAAGTGAGTTTAACTCCTTGTTAACTAAATTATATATATATATATGTACAGTAAGTTGTTTGACATTGCCTTCTGAATCAATGTGACCATTTTCCAATGTGGTGACCTTATCAGCAGGACAACACATTAGGCCAGTGTCTTACAAAATGGCCATATATCTGTTGCAAAATGAAGTATATCAACATTTTCTTATCTGCCATCTCTATGGTTAGGGTTTGGTTAAAGTTAAGGGCAACAATAACTACTATGGTTAAGGATGATGTTAACGATTGGCAGGAGATGGGATCATAGCTTAAAAGGCAATCGATGTGGCTAGGTGCGTAAGTCAGAAAACAATAAAAAGTGTTCGGGTCATGGCTACAAATGTAATGCACAAGTGTTGCACACCCTGTACATACAGCTGAATTCATTAGAACAGCAGGGTAGGCAATAGGTTTGGACAGACAACAGTCCTTATTTGCATGATCACAAGAGGTTGCTTGTCAGGAAAACAAACATATATCATAAAACATACATATGAACAATCAATGCTGTCTTAGCTAAAGTCCAAAAAAGTGAATTATTTACATGTTCCACCATGATACACATGTAAGTAGTGGTGAGGAGACAATACTGAAGTTCATTTTGCGTCTGTGAAGCGCGGTGTTTGAATACGTTCTGTTGACACTTATGTCAAATGAAGAATATCATTTGACACTGGTGGGATAACAAGAGGGGAATAATTGAGACATACGGCGATGCACACTAGAAAGAGATAAACATAAGTATGGGAACATTTCCACCTGATGCTAAGCAATAAGGCAATAAAAATAATATTTCAATAAATATTAATCCCCACATCATGACTCATGAAATGTCAGATATAAAAATATTGACCACAAAGTTAAACATGAGCTCACAGTGAACACAGTCACACCATACCAATGAGGTAAATTAATATTTTTTGTTGACAAAAATATTTCATATGTAGGCTTTTTGATTAATGCATTTACTAATAATTGTACTGTAGCATATTTACTGCAGCACCTCTAAGGAGTATTACAGATATAGTAAGTAACATGTAGGCTTTTTGCTCTTACTTGCACATATATGAGACAGAAACCATGAAATCAGTGAGGTGTGGTCTTGAAGGGCTTCATGAGACTGCATCCACCCGTCACTACATACAAAGAAAAACTAAAAAGCTAACTTGGTTTAAGTGGCTTACATGAGGAAACTGCAACTCATATCAACTTAACTAAAGCTGACAGCATGTGCACACAGTTACACAGACATCCTTCTCCTCTTGACTGACAAAGAACAACTCGCTTAAATAGGCCCTTCAATGTACTGCGCAATCAGTCTAGGCAGAAGCATGATTAATTATGGTTGACTCAGACCCTTTCTCATTTAAAAAAGGTAATGAACATTCCTTGTATCAGCAAACATCACTAATACACAAGCCAAGACACGTAAGAAGACTTAAACCACGACTCACCATATTGCCTAGCTACTATAATTATTATAAAACAAACAAATACTAATTAACACAGTATCTTAAACTCACTATCCCCCATATTTGGTTTATTCTGTGACAACATTGATGACATCAGAAAAAGCATAAAAGCAGGAAGTGTTTGCTTGCCACTCCCTTTAACTCTTGGAAGCATGGTAAGTAAGGACAATGAAAACTATTGTTTAAGCCCAATTGATGGTAACTAACATAATATACTAACACAAAAAATCTTGGATAGTGAGTGCAATGACTAAAGATCAAGAAGGTAAATGGCATGGTTAGAAATACATAAATGTGTGCATGGGGCATATGATGTGGTGTCACTCACTTTGTTATTGTCATTATTTCTGGTAAGGACAGTCTCAATTAAGAATAGTCATCAATCAATTGGTTGTTAATTCTCAGCATATATTGTACATATGGCTAATGGCAGTTCATACCAACACAAAGGAGGAAATAGATGGCGCTGCCAGATAGGTCATGGACAGAACAAGCATGTTTATGCCATGTACACACTTGCATTTTATTTTATAGATGAAAATGCAAATGCAGGTACATTCATAAATGACCACTATGGGAGTGAGAGTTTCTTCTATATGTTCGCAAAATTTCACATTGACTGAAGTGTATAACACAGAACACCCTGTATGCAGCAGCTTATAAATATGTATACTTCTGCTATTGTGCGTACTCTCATTAAGTCTTGAATATCCACAGAGCTTTGTGCGTCTGGTTTAGTGTCTGGGAGCCAGAAGAATTCTCCACTACTACGGAAGTGACAGGTTTTTAGTCTCTGGTTTGTTTGGAATAAACAGAGGGAGCAGTTTCGCCTACTGTTGATGAACAGGGGAGGGAAAAAGCTGTAATAGGGGAAGACATTTATGAAAAATGTGGAGTGCAATGAGAAAGCCCTGCTTTACACACATATAAAGGAAAAAAAAAATCAGCTCCGTTCAGTAGGGGAAAACGGAAGACGTTTAGAGGAGCTCTGTTTCATATCAACATGTCTTGTAATTAGACTGAATATCCTGATTAGAGCAGATAGCTGGATAAGGTTTCTGTATAGGTTTCTCTGTGCGTGTGGGCCTGATTTGACTTAAAGAGCGTGTTTGAGTTTTTGAGGAGTTGTTACACTTTCATGTTAAAAAATCCATGAGTGAAGTAAAATGTGTTCTAAACTTGGTTACACTTGGTTACAGAGTGTAGACAGGGGATAAAGTGTGTGTTTATGCGTGTATCTCTGTGTGTGTGTGTGTGTGTGTGTGTGTGTGTGTGTGTGTGTGTGTGTGTGTGTGTGTGTGTATATGTGTGTATATGTGTGTGTGTCACGGAGCAGAGACTTGAGGCAGCGCGTACTGTGACAAGCCTCATTAAGAGGGAATCTCTCCACTGTTCTGGCTGTCGACATCACCACCGCCAGACTTCTCTAATTATGCTCTCTAAGTGCCATTTCGTGCAAGCAATCAGCCCACTGCTCTTTGCATATGCAAATATGACAGACCTGATCATTAGCTTTTATATCTCACACACTCTAATTGTTATTGTAAAAACAGCCGCGTGGAGCCAAGGGCAAACGCACTCAGTCCTCTCACTGTCTTTCCCTCTCCCTTTCTCCCTCAATCTATCACCAACTGTCGACTCTCATTCTGCTACATGTTTTATGAGGTTTCGTTGCTCTGAACAGAGTCATGCAGTTGAATGTCATGGTAGTATAATCAGCTAACAAATGCTTCCGCCTGACACTGTTTCATCCGAGCGGAGGAGAGAAAAATAATAGAGGAGCACTTCCTGGCGAGGGCTAATTGGCCAAATGGAGTCACTTAGGCAGAACAACAGTCCCATCACAGTGATGATGACGATGATGATGGTCCCAGAGAAACG